>NC_090653.1:234557112-236027751 GCF_040937935.1 Hyperolius riggenbachi | reverse complement strand
ACGCAGTGCATGCAACGCATATTCGCGGTTTTAGAGTTAATCGCAATTGATCAAAAATTGTGGAAATGTCCAGTGAAAATATGCAAAAAGGCCCTCCAAAAATCCCAGTCACAAAATGCTTGCAATTTTGCTTGCATTTTGCGATCCCCGGTGTGAACGGGGCTTTTAAAGTGTACCAGAAACGAAATAAATTAAAAGATTTATACAAATTTGGGGCTTCCTCCAGCCCCATGCGCACGGATCGCTCCCACGCTGCCATCCTCAGCCTTCTCTATTGCCGGTACCAGGTCCCGTAACTTCTGCCAGTCGTGGACAGTCTGCGCAAGAGAAGTTCACTCTCTTCATATCTCTCCGGCCGGAGAGATACTTAGAGATCGCCCTTCTCTTGCGTCCGTGTGCATGGGGCTGGAGGAAGCCCCAGGTATGTATAAAACTTTATTTAGTCTCTGGTTTCCTTCAAGGGACTGCAGATTCAAACAGCTACATTCTCCTCACTATAAGGCCCCATTCACACTTAGAAGCCAAAACGGTTTGCAGGAGTGATTTTTCTGCGATTTCACGCAGAAAAATCACTGGAAAGTGCAGCGATTTCTCCGCGATCGCGTTTAGCACTTCTATAGCACTGAAACGTGATCGCTGGGAAATCGCCTGAAAATAGTGCAGGCTACGCGTTTGCGTTTCATGTTTTTGGGCGATTTGTGGCGATAACCGCAAATCGCCCAAGTAAGAACGGGCCCATTGGGTTTTATTACACTAACGCTTTCAAAAGCGCTAGTGTTTGAGCGTTTTTCCGAAATCGCCGGCAAAACGCTCAAGAGTAAATGGGCGCTAACAATTATTCAGGGGGTAGGGAATGATTTATATACATTTTAAATAATGTAAAATTCATTTTTATTATATGAAAAATCGAGTTTTATCCCGCTTTAGTTTATAATGGGACCATGTCTAGAAAATGGATAATTTCAACAAGATCAACAGGTATAACATTTTCTCAGTTACAACCCATTAAGCTACAAATAGTTAGGTGTATTTATACCTTTATGACTGTCACTGTGCCAAGATCACATTACTGTGCAGGAGAAAAAAACACCCTAATTTTAGATGCATTCTTACACTGTAGGATCATCCCCTGTAGCCGGCAGCTTTCAGCCTAATGTAACTGTGGTTTAATGCAGTAAATCTGAGACTGGTGGTATATGAGACCTGAGCAGCTGAGACCACCATGTGTGTCATTGTGCTGTGTCTCTCTTCTTGCAAGGACTCAACGCTGACTATAAAAGCTGGTCATGCGCCAAAACCTCTTATAACGACGCTGAGGTGTTTGAAGTGTAATGCTAGGCATACACGGGTCGATGCGCCCTTATCAATCGAGCCGCTGATGGCTCGATTGATAATTTCCGACAGGTCCGATGACCCGCCGGATCGATTCCCCGCTCGATCCCCCGCGGGGACGAGCGGGAATCGATCTGGGCGGCGGTGGAGACGCGCGGGGACGTGGCGGGAGTTGATCCGGCGGCTAATCGAACCGCCGGATTGAATCGTGTATTCCCAGCATAAGGCTACTTTCACACATCCTGCATCGCCTTATATCACGCTTCCCCGCCGCAGTGGCCATGCGACGTGTGGTGGGACACGATTTGGTAGAAGTTGCCATGACAACGCAGAGGCGATGCAAATTCTGCAGTGCACTGCAGCACAGTACGAGTGGTACCACGTGGCTGGCATTTGCATTGGAGTCTATCGCATGGCAACAATTAATTTAGATTGTTGTGATGGCAGTGTGGCTCGCCATCGATCGGTCAAAAAAACAGTGTCGTACTTCCTGTCCAGCAGGAAGCACGTCACTGTTTGGGGGCGGAGATATCCATATGACTCTGCCACAAGGTTTTTTGTACTTGGGGATGGTGCAGTACAGGACAACAAAAGGACGATTTGCATATTTAGCAGTGATGCATTGTGGGAGATCTCATCTACTCACTCCAACCTGAATAATTGCAGTTACCTTCTATTTTAAGAAGGCACATTCTTTTTTGCATTGCGTCTTTTGTAAGAGACCTTTTTGTTCCCTTTTAGCCCCTTACACACTCCTAGTTCTGGTTTTCACACGTAAAACACAAACCTTTAGTGGAAAGGAGGCCTGAGCACACCTTCAGGCTACGTTTCCACTGCAGTGTGAAATTTTCGCATCCAAAAAAATCGTACACGTGTACAAATGTAAATTTGTGCGCGAAAATTTGCATTAGTCAAATTCAACATAATCTGCCTAGTAACAGCTTAGTCATGAGTGCTGATAACTTCCTGTAACCATGCATTTAATGCAAATTTTCGTGCAAATAATGCAAAAGTTCATGTGCTATCTGATGCCATTGCAAAGCATTATACGCGAATCACGGCTGATACGCATAAAATATGCAAAAAAATGAAGTGTTCCCCATACAAACGCTTATGAAAATTTGGATTAAATGGAAAAGGCCCCATTCACTACCATTTGTTGCTAAACTAATGCACATTTTCTATGCGAAAAATGTAAGGCCTGGTTCACATTAGCGTTCGCTGTCCGGATTCGCCTGATCGGATCCGGACCGTATACTGTACAAACGGAACGTACGTTCCACATAGCAATGCAAAGTCTATGCGGACGTTCACATGCGTACGTTCCGTACAGAACGGAGCCGGATCGGATCCGGACTCCGGACACTTTTCCAACATGCGCTATTTTTCGGGTCCGGATCATCCGGCCCACGCACCCGGGCCGGATCCTGACCCGAACATGCGGCCATGCTGTGCAATGAGAAACGGATGTTTCTCATCACACTGGCAATAGGACCGGATGCTTCCAGCACCGGTCCTATGCCACTTGGGGGGCCCGGACTACACGCCGGTATCCCCCATGCTTGCGGTGCTTTTCTGGCACTGCAATGTATCTAGTTCCGGCTACTTTATTGTAGCCGGAACTGATACATTCCGGATCCGCAACTGGTGGCCACTTGTGGCCACCGCAGAGACCCGTACGGTCTCTTTGCGGCCCCCGGACCCCCGGACACTTGCGGACTCAAACCGCAAGTGTGAACGGGGCCTAATACAAAACACACGAGGCTGCACTAAGGCTGCTCTAAGGAGTGCAATAAAAATTGTAAAAAAGAAATTAGGCTGGCAAAGATCGAAGCTGAAAATCAAATCGCTAGGGATATAAAATCTAACCCAAAGAAGTTTTACAAGTACATCAACTCTAAAAAAAAGAGAAGTTGACTGTATAGGACTCCTAAAGGATGAGGGTGGGAACTCAATGGTGGATGAACAAGGTAAGGCAGAGTTATTAAATGCTTTCTTTGCTTCTGTCTTCACAAAGGAAACAGCACTGTTGCAAATTACAGATGCAGAAGAGTCTCAATTTTCCAACTGTAATATTAAATACTTAACGCAGGAAGAAGTGAAAGCAAGACTAAATAAATAAAAAATAGACAAGGCACCTGGCCCGGATGGCATGCATCCTCGGGTCCTAAGGGAATTAAGTTCAGTTATAGATAAACCCCTTTATCTTATCTTTTGTGACTCTCTTTCAACTGGCAGAGTCCCAGTGGATTGGCGTACAGCCCACGTTTTCCCATTATTTAAAAAGGGCAAAAAAAACAGATCCAGGAAATGATAGACCTGTAAAGGTGCCCATACACTCGTCAGATTGGCAGCAGACAGATAAGAAATGCATCTGATGATCTATCTGATGCGTTTTTAGAACATTTTTTACCAGGATAGAATTCCAATAGATTTCAGTTTGAAATCTGTTGAAATTCGATCTGATGGCATTTTTTTGCCATCAGATTTCCATTAAGGCCAATGCAAACTGATAAGCAATCTCATCAGATCGACCTAAATTTTCCACCCTGCTAGTTCGATGGAAATCCATCGAAATCGATCGAAATCGATCGAAATCGGCCGTCGATCGGTCGATTGGCCAACCGATTTGCGATCGATCGATCGATCGATCGATCGCGATCGATCGGTCGGCCAGAAAATCGGCTGAGTGTATGGGCTGCTTAAGCATCAGTTGTATGCAAACTATTTGAGGGGTTACTAAGAGATACTAAACATGGATCCAATGAAGTAGAAAACAAGGAAGGAGGCACCGCTTCTTTTGTAAAATCCCTTTAATCCGGTGGGGGAAGATGCAGGTACATGGCAGTGGGGGCAACAGATGCCTGACAGCTGTTTCGCTGGCTTAAACCAGCTTCTTCAGAGGCAGATTGCCACAATCTGCCTCTGAAGAAGCTGGTTTAAGCCAGCGAAACAGCTGTCAGGCATCTGTTGCCCCCACTGCCATGTACCTGCATCTTCCCCCACCGGATTAAAGGGATTTTACAAAAGAAGCGGTGCCTCCTTCCTTGTTTTCTACTTCATTGGATCCAAAGCTGTCTTCTGGACGTGCACGCTCTTGGTTCCCATCTCCGGTGCGTCTGCCCTGCTGCATTTGGTGCCAGGTACTGTGCCTCCTTTTCCACTTCATGATAGATACTAAACATGACTTCATAGTAGAAAATAATCTTATTTCTCAGCATCAGCATGGGTTTACTAAAGACAGGTCCTGTTTGACTAACATGCTCAGCTTTTATGAGGTAGTGAATGCTAATGTGGATATTGGGAATGCTGTAGATGTGATATACTTGGACTTTGCAAAGGCCTTCGACACTGTTCCCCACAAAAGTCTGGTGCAAAAGTTGAGGATGCAAGGACTGGGGAAGAGTCTGTGTGCATGGATAGGGAACTGGCTAATGGACAGAAAACAACGATCATACTCAAAATGGGAGACTGTTAGCAGTGGGGTCCCACAGGGGTCTGTACTGGGTCATAAGCTCTTCAATTTATTTATTAATGACCTAGTAGATGCAGTAGTGAGCAATGTTGCTATTTTTGCAGATGATCCAAAATTGTGCAGAATCATCAACTCTCAGGAAGATAGTGTCATATTGCAACAGGATCTGGATAGGATGGCTATATGGGCACATGCATGGCAGATGAAATTCAATGTTGAAAAATGTAAAGTCATGCATTTTGTTCGGTCGTACCAATGGTCTAGCACCATACAAAATAAATGGGATACAGTTGGGGACATCAAACTTGGAGAAGGACTTAGGAGTACTCATCGACAACAAGTTAAATAATCGTACTCAATGACAAGCTGCTGCAGCTAAAGCTAACAAAATTTTGGGATGCATTACAAGGGAAATGAAAACTCGAGATACTAGCATAATATTGCCCCTGTTTAACTATCTAGTAAGGCCACATCTGGAATATGGAATTCAGTTCTGGGCTCCACATTACAAAAAAGATATTGCAGTTTTAGAGCAGGTGCAGAGACGAGCAACAAAATTGATACGTGGGATGGAAGGTCTCACTTACCAAGAAAGGTTAGATAAACTGGGTTTATTTAGTCTAGAGAAAAGACGCCTTAGAATTAATTAAATCTAATTAACATGTATAAATACATCAGTGGGCAATACAATAGCTTGGCGGATGAGCTTTTTGTCCCTAGGCCTTCTCAAAGGACTAGAGGACATGATCTGCGCATGGAGGAAAAACGTTTTAGCCATTTATTTAGGAAAGGGTTCTTTACAGTAAGAGTGATTAAGATGTAGAATGCATTGCCACAAGAAGTCGTTATGGCAAACTCTATACCTGCATTTAGAGGGGGCTTAGATGCTTTTCTTGTGTTGAAAGACATCCATGGCTACAATTACTAGGTAATGCCTAATGATGTTGATCCAGGGATTTTATCTGATTGCCATCTGGAGTCGGGAAGGAATTTTTTTCCCTTTTGGGGCGAATTGGACCATGCCTTGTAAGGGTTTTTTCGCCTTCCTCTGGATCAACAGGGATATGTGAGGGAGCAGGCTGGTGTTGTACTTTGTTCTCAGGTTGAACTCGATGGACGTATGTCTTTTTTTCAACCAAAATATCTATGTAACTATGTAACCTAACCTCACACTTGTGTGCAGATAGTGTATCAGTACGTGACATTGATAGGTTCCTGAAATCGTCAACGAAACTTGCAAGTGTGTTCGACTCTAAGCACTGCTCCATACTGAAATCACCTGAAAAACAACGTATCTTGCATAGAGTTAGAAGAAAGCATTTTTTTGAGAAGTTTAGGAAAACCTCATGACCTGGGCAGGCCCCATACAAGGCCTGAAGTACTAACAATGAGACTGTGACAACCATTGGCATTAAAAAGGCCACAGCTTTATTAGTACACTTATAATTCATAACAAAATATTTGCATAATACTTTCCATGTAAAATGATATCATAAGAGTCCATGACAATGCTTCTTTATTATTTAGAGATAACAATAACCACCGTACCAGCCACCAGCCGCAGTTTTTCTAGCTCGGTGGGTACACCAACTGCTCATTAGACAGGACACAAGTCCCGCCACAGCCATAATCAGTCCAGCCGGCATTGTCAAGGACCCTCCGTCCTTGCTGTGACATTCATAATTCGTTCCAAGACATTTGCATAATACCTTCCGTGTAAAATGATATGAGTCCATAAAAATGCTTCTCCATTATTTCGAGATAACAATAACCACCGTACCAGCCACCAGCCGCAGTTTTTCTAGCTCGCTGGGTACACCAACTGCTCCTTAGCCAGGACGCAAGTCCCGCCACAGCCATAATCAGTACAGCCAACATTGTCAAGGACCCGCCGTCTTTTGCTGTGACAACTCGTTAGCGGCAGCAGACTAACCTTACGGACTCAAGGGTGGGTGGGTGGCTGTCGCTCTGGAGTTCAAATTTAAAGAGGAAGTTTCCCCTTGTTGCCCTTGTTTTAACATTACCTGGCTGCCCTGCCACGCCTCCTGGCCCACCTTTACCTGTCCGGCCTATCAGCTCCTGCCCCCAGGCTTCTATTCTCCGCCCATGTCATGCCCCCCGTCGCTTAGCAACTGCTGCTCTGGGGGCTTCCTTGACCTGGGCAGGCCCCATACAAGGCCTGAAGTACTAACAATGAGACTGTGACAACCATTGGCATTAAAAAGCCACAGCTTTATTAGTACACTTATAATTCATAACAAAATATTTGCATAATACTTTCCATGTAAAATGATATCATAAGAGTCCATGACAATGCTTCTTTATTATCTAGAGATAACAATAACCACCGTACCAGCCACCAGCCGCAGTTTTTCTAGCTCGGTGCAAAAATCCACGAGGGAACTGCACACCTACCCAGGAGGTGCTGGATCAGTAAATTGTCAAATAGTAGAATCCAGATGATCCGCACACTTCATATGAACCAAGTTCAAATTTTATTCAAAACATCGTGACACAAGCCATTCCAAAAACCAACGATTCGTTTCGGGGCCACGCAGGGTCCCCTTTGTCAAGGCAGCGATATTCGCACGATGTATAAAATGGCGGAGAAAGGAGAGACCCCTGATTCTACGAAACCTGTAGCGTTGCATTTTTTAGAACAGAAGCATCAGGTACATGCCCTGAGGGGCATGGTGATTGAGTGGGTACAGACACCCAGAAGGGGAGGTGATAGGAAACGTTTATTATTACAACGAGAGGCTTTTTGGATATATACTCTCAATACAGTGGCGCCTGCAGGTTTGAATAGTTACAATGCTTTAACCTGTTTCCTGTCTGACAGATGAAGAGTGCTTTAGTATACTGATGAAGTTATTTTTACCTATGTATGCATAATGCATGTTAATGTGTATATATATGTAATTTGTTGTTTTTTTTATATTGCAGGAAGTTCTTCTCTTTTCTTCTTGGGTCTGAGGTATCTGGTCCTCCTGTCCACATGGTGTTTCTCTTACTCTCTTTTTGTGGTGGTTGTAAGTAGTACCTTTAATTATCACTTTATGGTGTCCTCCTATCAGTTCTTTTTATGTTTATACATACTTGCATTTGCAAACTGCATGTTGCCATGATTGTGCCCCTGCATGTAGTGTCCCCATGGTTTGCACAGCGTTTTCCCCCTTTGGCCATTAGCTGTTATGCCCATGTATCACGTTTTTTGTGCGTTTTTTGTGCGGTTCGGTACGGCACTGTTGCAGAGCGCTTCCCCCAGTTGCTAGGGCAGCTCACGGGGTGGGCGGGCTCTTTTCGGCCAGTGTGCGCATGCCGGGGTTGTTCCGGCCCAGCGTGTATGTTCGGGCTGGTTACCATGGTAACGACGCCTCCGCAATAGGGGGCGTCATGTTATCATGTCAGTGGTTGCTGTTTGTCGTCAGCACGTGATGGGCAGGGCTACGCGGGTGGGCGGGGCTGTGTTCAGCACCGAACCCGTCTAGCCTTTCAGGGCTGCGCAGCGTTTCCACGCAACGTCATGACGCGGGAAGCGGGGAGGAGCGGGCCTGTGACTGAGTGACACTGGTTGTAGCCAACCAGGTGCACAAGCCGGGCCGGCTCCCCCGCTGTCGAGAGGCGGGATTTCCGCCCATACGGTTGTTTGTTTTAATGCCTTTTGTGCTCTTTTGCATGGGGATGAACAATATGCCTGGGACTCGTGGCAACAAGTAAGTGCGACTGAGGGATTACTTGAATCATATTGTATGTATCAGTCTCTCATGGAGGTTTTGCATAGCATCACAGTGCGAAGTTGTGTTTACATATGGTAATTACTTGTTGTAACAGCTGCATTTGATGAGGAGGGGGAGTGGTTCATTAATTAGGGTATTATTTATAAAAGGTGTTTACTGCTTCACATGATGTCACCATTCTGTGTTTTACTGCCTTGACAAAGGGGACCCTGCGTGGCCCCGAAACGAATCGTTGGTTTTTGGAATGGCTTGTGTCACGATGTTTTGAATAAAATTTGAACTTGGTTCATATGAAGTGTGCGGATCATCTGGATTCTACTTTCTAGCTCGGTGGGTACACCAACTGCTCATTAGCCAGGACACAAGTCCCGCCACAGCCATAATCAGTCCAGCCGGCATTGTCAAGGACCCGCCATGCAATTTGGGGTTGACCCTTCAACCCCGAATGCCCCCACCTCCTCTAGGGTTGCTTCCAGGGCCCCCTCGAGCCAAAACAAAAAAGATGTCGCACTCAAAGTCATTTAAATGTACCCTGTCCTTCTGAAAATAACCAGCATCTTTCTCCAGTAGCTTGTGATGTACCGCAATTATCCCCCTTAGGCAAATGCATTTTGCTATGGCTCTGTTTATTTTAATTCCTGCTTTGTATATTTTCGCGTGTTATATTGGGGGCTGCCATTGAAACCTTGGAACCATCTCGGACCCAATAACCATTAAGTTGGGGAACAGTTCCCATGTTCTCCTAAAGAATTTTTATGAAAACATACAAACTTTGTGCAGATAGTGCTTAGGCTGGGATTCGAACCAAGGACGCAGTGCTGCAGGGCTAGAGTGCTAACCATTGTGCCACCCTGCTGCACTCATCTATCAGGCTGTGCATGGGAGATCCCGACATGCACCATCAATTTATCGGGTGGACCCCCATAGACACACTATCCTATCAAATTTACTACAAAGCAGTCAAATGTGAGGCCCGAGTATCCGAACCAATGCACTTCCACCTGCCCAAGTTCCCCTCCCCAACCATACACTGACGCTCTCCATTCCGCCCGCACTATGTACGAGTGTCCCATAATCCAAATGTTTTGTTTTGCCTGTGCGGGAGGGAGAGGGGGGGGGGGAGGGGGGATTGGTTTGAGAATAAAGGGAGAACCAAGAAGCTTCATTAAAAAAAAAAAACAATTCCAGCACATTTTTCTATTATATGCTGTTCAAAATGACGGGGCCAGCTATGCTAATGCTCTGCCCAATGAGGTCATACATAGGTCTTAAATCTGTTTGACTCCTCGAGCCTTCCTCAAGGTCTTCTTACTTAGATTGAACCCAAATCACCTGTGTCAGCGGCAGAGCCCTCAACCAGTACACTATCCAGCCACTGTGTGTGGCCCCTGAGCTATCTGCTCCACAAGTTGCCCTCCCAATGCGCTTCCTGAGCTGCCTGTTCCACAGAGGCGTTCCTGAATGGCACCTGAAAAATTAAGGAAGAAACTCAAACATTTGCATAATACATTTTGTGTAAAATGATGAGTCCATGTCCATGCCTCCATTATTCAGAGATCTCAATAAACCACCGTACCAGCCACCAGCCACAGTTTTTCTAGCTTGGTGGGTACACCAACTGCTCCTAAGCCAGGACGCTAGTCCCGCCACAGCCATACTCAGTCCAGCCGCCATTGTTAAGGACCCGCCGTCCTTGCTGTTACAACTGGTTAGCGGCAGCAGATCAAACCTTACAGGGCAGATGAATTTGCTATGGCTTTGTTTACTCTCCGCATTGAGCCACTCCGCAAAGTGCTCCTATATTGGAAATACTATATAACATATACTATGCCCCGATCAGTCTCTATACTGAATACTCTACTGATTTAGATAACCAAAACGTACCTGAACTCAGAACTTCCTCTCTGCTCTAAAAGATAAGCAACAGCCCAATACCCTTTTCAGAAAGAAAACATATCTTTGTTACAGCTGATACAGCACCAGCAATGAATCTGCAGTGTGTCTACTTTCTGCTTTCATGGATGCAGACATACTGTTAGCAGCATGTGCTTTCAAATGAGCCTAACTGCCCTACCTGGCAGTCAGGTGACCCTGAGGAGAGATTGAATTATAACTTGTGATCTACATTAATTTACCACTTGTGATAGACACAAGTGAGGGGGATTAGTCAGGCTAATCTCTCTAAATACACACAGGGTGTATGTATCCATGTTTTTCTCTTTTCCTGTGCAAGAGTTCAGGTCCATTTTAAGTGTAATCCTGTTCAACATCAGTGCAGGTTCACTGTATAAATAACTGTATGTTTAGGGTTGCCTGAATCTAACTGCATTAGAAGGACTGTAACCAAGGGTATATTTAGCTAACCTTATACAAGACTTATATAGTGCTCTACATTTAAATTGAGTGCATAAATCAAGGTATACATTGTGTAATATCTATGCTTACGTATCATAATAATGATAGCAATAATAGTAATAACAATAACATTAACAGTAACAATCATCATAACCATTGTCATCGTTACTGTCATCATCATTGATAATTTGCTCCTTATTATTTAAATATACACACACACATATATACACACCCACCCCAATCATTTCTGTGTGGAAAGGAATTCCTGGCCCAGGTACCTGCCAATAAGGCCATGTGTTTTCTCACCTCTCCATCCTGTACACTTCTTTTTTCCACTATTGGCAGGGGATGGGATGGAGTAGAGAGGATAATCTCCTCCTTCTAGCAATGTGTAACGATCGGTGAAGCACAGAGAGGATCTGATTACCGGTGATCTGCAGTATCACTAAGAATACAGATGTATACCAGATTATACGTGATCTGCAGTATCACTGATAATCCGATATACTAGCTAACCTCTAGTTCACCTGAGTAGAGTGTAGTGTTTGGTGTAACAGTAACACTTAGAGGACTAGGCTTCAGTGCAGTGCACAGATTCCTTCCGAAGACCTGAACTCTCCAAGGCGGGAGGAGTCAGGTCGAGAGTAGGAAGGATTGTCTGAAAGTGACACTCAGGAGGAAGTGTCACTAACAGGACGGGGAACCGCCTCCAATAGTAAGGTTGGTTCTCGAGGTCGGACAAGCCAGGTTGTAAACACACGGACAGATAAAGTACAGATTCAGAAGGCAGAGGAGGAGTCTAGGTACAGGCAGGGTTCGGCAACAGGGTATCAGAAATATTGAGGGACAAGATCAGGAGGCAGAAGCAGAGTCTAAGGACAAGCCGGGGTTCGGCAACAGAGTATCAGAATGGCAAGGTACAAGATCAGAGTTCAGGAGGATAGTCAGGCAGGCAAGGGGTCATAACAGATAATCACAATCAAACTAGTACTTTAAGCTATCAACAGAATCTAGCTAAGTGTAGGATTACAGCTCCAGCTGGTCCCGGCACACTTAAGGATCTGACTAAGGGTCTGAGTGCTCCCACGTTGTGTTCGCAACGCCAGACAACCAGCAACTGAACAGCCGGCAGTATATATATACACAGAGATCTCTCCACACCTCCCTAAGTGCTGGACCAATGAGGGAAGGCAGAGTTGTCAGCTGACCAGCCTGGTCAGCTGACCCCTTTCTGGCCACCACATAAGCCATGCCTCTCCGCGCGCACACGCGTCATTCTGAACTTGGAGGGACTATGAGTCCCAGCTACACCAGCACCACTCTGCGGTGCAACGGGGCCATGCGCGCTAACCGCCGCGTAAGACGCGGCGGTTTCTCCGCGTTCCGCCATGCCCTTCACAGCCGCCTCACGCAGAGTAGAGGCGGCTGCTTTTCCGTGCTGCGCCATCTGCTCCACGGAACCAGCCGCCCCACGCTGAGTGGAGGCGGCTGCCTTACCGCGATCTCTCACACAATGATCCCGGAATTAGTGTGAACTTATGAACAATTGCAATAATATTTGCTCTGCAAATTTGTGCATTAAAGGTTGTGTACTTTCTAACTTACACCCTCCCCCCCATTTATCAGATCCAAAGCATTTTCAGGCGTATACCACATTTACTGTATATATAAATATCGCCCAATGATGAGTATGTAGCACCTTTAATGCCAAAATCAGTCTATATACTATATGGTACAAATAGAATAACTGGCATGAAGTGGGGGAGCAATTGTTTCAGCTGATGGAGATTATTATTACGTATTGTTTTTATCAAGCGCCAACCTATTATGCAGTGCTGGGCAATAAAACAAGGTTATACAGGCAAACGGGGTATAAGATGCAATATCATGCGAATTAACAGAGACCCCACTAGTTAGTATAGGGGACAGATGGTATTGGTGAGGTTTCCAGATCAAATAGGACCCACTAAGGGCAGGTGCGGGGCGGGGGATCTGATAAAGGCTTTTAAAGATTAAAAGTACATGCAGTTTTTTTTTGAAAGCACAAATTTACACTCAATCCTAGCTTGAGTTGATAACAGCTTCAGTGAACAATATCTATTCACACCTGAAGGGGGAGGGGGTTGTTGTCTTTGAAGGATATAGCTTTGCTCCCCCACTAGGTAACATCCCTCCCCCCCCTCACTGTAGTAAGCCCACGTGGCTGGCTATCTTTCCTCCATCCTGTGCTGAGTTTGAAATGGAGGTAATATACAGTCTTTTCAACTGGAATAAAGTTACTTCTATATAACTTCTTGCCATAGACCCATTTTGCTCTAACATGCAACAAGTTGTCTACCTGACAAACATCTATGCAAACGCCAGCCAATCAAACTACCATCTCACTTAAATCCTATGTGTGCCAGTCAAATGACAAACTGCACAACATGCCTGCCTACAAAAAACAACAAAGTTGTTCAAAAGACTCGCACACCCGTTCCAATCTGCATGATAATTGGGCAGATTGATCCACTGGTTGGAACTGGCAAACGGTCTCATATCAGTTGGTCATCTGGCTGTTTGCCAGCCATACATACGCCCAATTTATCTTCCAACTAACAAGCTCGGAAGATAGTTGGACCAATTGTTGGTACGTGTGTATGAGCCCTTGAACCTCCCATATGCCTGGCAAATAGCTGGTATGTAACCCTTCCTGTGGTACAGCTGGGGAAGTCATACGCTGTGCCAATTTGTGTTTTAACAATTTCTGTTCAATTAAATAACAGCTGGTCGATTGTAAATGGATGTGCATTTAGGAATGGATCACAAGTACAAAGAAAGGCAAACTATTTTAACTCAGTGGGAAGAGCAGACTAGATTGCAACTTGCCACTCTGTGTAAAGAAGATTCTTGATTTATGATATACAGAGTAAATATCACATATACATATGCCTTACTGCAGCAACAGTAATGTGAAACTTACCTATCCTTGCTATGTTGCTAGTCACTCCAGGGCATTCTCCTGATTTCTTAGATAACCTAAAGGAACAGCTAGCCACTTACCTGTGTCCATATGTCTGGGTGGCTGTTCTATATGAAGCCATTGATTTCCCAAACTATTGCGTGGTTTTGATATATACCTGACCTCAGCCTATACTTGTAAGTCCCTGTACTATCTTATACTGGAAACTTCTGCCTGCTCCCTAATCCTGCCTAAAATATGCTTTTATGCTGATCTAAAGCAAGAAAGGCATTGCCTGAACAGGGACTTGAATCCTAAACCCTCAGATTAGAAGTCTGATGCTTGCCAACTGAGCACTCCAAGCTCTTTAACATAGCTCAACCGTAAACATAATTAATTAGCTATCAATTTACATTATTCTGCTTAAAAACTTCCCTCTTCCGTTAGAATAAATGCTAATCACTTTATCTAGGGATTGAAACCTTTTGCCCTGGGGTCCTGCTCTGTGTAACTCAACTGATTCTTTTTCCTCATTGTTCTATACAGACAGGGCCGGATTTCTGGCAAGGCCACATATGGCCATGGCCTAGGGAACCAGAAATTTAGGGGCGGCTCAGTGAGGGGCAGTAAAGCTGTTTTATGCAGCCATCCCTATCTACAAAGACAGCTTTATCATTTGAACTATCTGTCCTGTACTTGTGTCATCCCTGCAAGACCTGAAAGCTCTATCCTGCAGGCACACATCAGCCTAACTCTCATGGTGACACAATGGTTCCATCATTAATGAGATGGCAAACATAACATAAAAGTTCTTAAGGAAAACATAACTAATAATCTACACACGTATTACTAAAATAGTTATTGTGTGTGACATCCAATGATGGAAAGTAAGTAGAATTCTCATTGGGGCACACAGAGATAACCATACAGACGGTATAGTTGGCCTTGGACGTTAAAAAGTACAAATCCGGCCCTGTATACAGACAGGGCCTTTGGGAGGTGAGTTAGGTTGTTCCAGCACCCACCCCTCCCCCTACAGCCTGAGCTCTCCACCAGCAGCTGCAGTGAGGATTGCATTGTTACAGAAAACAGGCAAATGTTATCATACCTCCCAACTTTTTGAGATGAGAAACCGGGACACTTAAGCCACACCCCCAACCACACCCTCTGACACACCCCTAGAAATATATATTTACATATATATATATATATATATCTGCAATTGTCAAGGAGTGGGGAGAAGGGGAGAGTGCCCATGGCAGCGGAGGGAAGAAAAGGATCGAGGCGCCAGCCGCGGCTTCTGTGAGCGGGATGCGGCGGTCTGGGACAAGATTGTTCCTCCCTCCGAATGTGCCCCCCAGTGTCCCCCTGTATGCAGAGATAACAGCGCAGCGGAGCGGGCAGTCTTACCATTCCTCCTCGTGTACCGGGCATCTCTCGTCTTCTCCGCTTCCTGCTTCCTGTGACGTCACAGGAAGTAGATGGAAGCAAGAGATGGAGATGCCCGGTACGCGAGGAAGATGGTAAGACTGCCCGCTCCGCTGCGCTGTTATCTCTGCATACAGGGGGACACTGGGGGGCACATTCGGAGGGAGGGACAATCTTATCCCAGACCGCCGCATCCCGCACACAGAAGCCGCGGCTGGCGCCTCGATCCTTTTCTTCCCTCCGCTGCCTGCCGGGACACAAGGGGGGGGTATCCCTGGACAGCGGGACCCCTCCCCCAACCCGTGACCGTCCCGGCGAAAACGGGACGGTTGGGGCCCCTGTGTTATGGTGGGAACACACAACGAGATCCTGCAGCAGATCTACCATCTGATACACTTTACAATCAACTCTCCTATTGCTCGAACCATCTAGCAAGCAAAATCACATGGTGTGTTCCCAATAGTCAAGTTACAAAGCCCCTGAGGGCCTGGCTGAGGAAAGTATTATACAGCAGCAGACCAATATGCAATCCTTTGTTGTGCAAACCCCCCAAAGCCTAGCTGGGGAGAAAGGTAGCATAAATGGCTACGCAGGTATGAAAAACCCCTCTGCCTCTACTGTGAAGCTAACCCAGAAACCCTAAGTTAAAACCACTCACCGGCCATGGATTCAGCGTGTCGCTCTGGAGTTCAAATTTAAACAGGAACAGGGCCGGCCTTAGGTTTCTCAGCGCCCTGAGCGTAACCAGATTTTGGTGCCCCCCCCCCCATTTATCCTCTTCGCGTGTGAGCACACACACACATAATGGGGGGGGGGGGGGGCAGATCCCTCCTTTAGTGTATATAGGCTTAGGCTACTAGTCTTGCAGTCGCAGATCCCTTTTAGTGTATTTAGGCAGCAGATCCTCCCCGACCCCCCCCCCCCCCCCCCCCATTAGTGTATCTACTCTAGCAGCATAAGCATATTCCCCCCTTTAGCGTAGGGAGGTTGGGGAGCCTTACTTCTTGCTGGTCAGTCTTCTCTTCTTACTGTCTGCAGAGCAGTCTGCAGACTTAGTGTCAGTGTAGGTGACAGGATCCTGGGAGCAGGAGAGGACTCGTCGTCACTCAGGACATGCTGCACGCTTCTCTGCAGCAGCCTGAGGCTCAGCGCGCCTCCGTCCATCCTGATTCTGACATATAGCTATAAGTCCCCCCAGTATAGGTAGCCAGGCATAGGTTACCCAGTAAAGGTAGCCAGCTATAGATCCCCCCCAGTATACAGTAGGTTAGCCAGGTAGGTGCCCACAGTATAGGTAGCCAGTATACTTGCCCCAGTATAGGTTAGGTAGGCATTTGTCCCAGCTATAGGTTAGATAGGTAGGTGCCCCCAGTACAGGTTAGATAGGTAGGTGCCCCCAGTGTATAGGTTAGATAGGTAGGTACCTGCAATATAGGTTAGATAGGTAACTGCCCCAGTATAGTTTAGATAGGTAGGTACCCGCAATATAGGTTAGATAGGTAGCTGCCCCCAGTATAGATTAGATAGGTAGCTGCCCCAGTATAGATTAGATAGGTAGGTGCCCCCAGTATTGGCTAGATAGGTAGCTGCCAGCAGTATAGATTAGATAGGTAGCTGCCCCCAGTATAGGTTAGATAGGTAGGTACCCGCAATAAAGGTTAGATAGGTAGCTGCCCCCCAGTATAGGTTAGATAGGTAGCTGCCCCCAGTATAGGTTAGATAGGTAGGTGCCCCCAGTATAGATTAGATAGGTAGGTGCCCCCAGTATAGATTAGATAGGTAGCTGCCCCCAGTATAGGTTAGATAGATAGGTGCCCCCAGTATAGATTAGATAGGTAGCTGCCCCCAGTATAGGTTAGATAGATAGGTGCCCCCAGTATAGATTAGATAGGTAGCTGCCCCCAGTATAGATTAGATAGGTAGCCGCCCCCAGTATTGGCTAGATAGGTAGCTGCCCCCAGTAAAGATTCGATAGGTAGCTGCCCCCCAGTATAGGTTAGATAGGTATCTGCCCCCAGTATAGGTTAGATAGGTAGCTGCCCCAGTATAGATTAGATAGGTAGCTGCCCCCAGTATAGATTAGATAAGTAGCTGCCCCCAGTATAGATTAGATAGGTAGCTGCCCCCAGTATAGGTTAGATAGGTAAATGCCCCCAGTATAAGTTGGATAGGTAGCTGCCCCCAGTATAGGTTAGATAGGTAGCTGCCCCCAGTATAGGTTAGATAGGTAGCTGCCCCCAGTATAGGTTAGATAGGTAGCTGCCCCCCCAGTATAGGTTAGATAGGTAGCTGCCCCCCCAGTATAGATTAGATAGGTAGCTGCTCCCCAGTATAGATTAGATAGGTAGCTGCCCCCAGTACAGGTTAGATAGGTAGCTGCCCCCAGTATAGGTTAGATAGGTAGCTGCCCCCAGTATAGATTAGATAGGTAGCTGCCCCCCAGTATAGATTAGATAGGTAGCTGCCCCCCAGTATAGATTAGATAGGTAGCTGCCCCCCAGTATAGGTTAGATAGGTAGCTGCCCTCCAGTATAGATTAGATAGGTAGCTGCCCCCCAGTATAGGTTAGATAGGTAGCTGCCCTCCAGTATAGATTAGATAGGTAGCTGCCCCCCAGTATAGGTTAGATAGGTAGCTGCCCTCCAGTATAGATTAGATAGGTAGCTGCCCCCCAGTATAGGTTAGATAGGTAGCTGCCCCCCAGTATAGATAGGTAGCTGCCCCCCAAGTATAGGTTAGATAGGTAGCTGCCCCCAGTATAGATTAGATAGGTAGCTGCCCCCCAGTATAGATTAGATAGGTAGCTGCCCCCCAGTATAGATTAGATAGGTAGCTGCCCCCCAGTATAGATTAGATAGGTAGCTGCCCCCCAGTATAGATTAGATAGGTAGCTGCCCCCCAGTATAGGTTAGATAGGTAGCTGCCCTCCAGTATAGATTAGATAGGTAGCTGCCCCCCAGTATAGGTTAGATAGGTAGCTGCCCTCCAGTATAGATTAGATAGGTAGCTGCCCCCCAGTATAGGTTAGATAGGTAGCTGCCCCCCAGTATAGATAGGTAGCTGCCCCCCAAGTATAGGTTAGATAGGTAGCTGCCCCCAGTATAGATTAGATAGGTAGCTGCCCCCCAGTATAGGTTAGATAGTTAGCTGCCCCCCAGTATAGGTTAGATAGTTAGCTGCCCCCAGTATAGATTAGAGTAGGTAGGTAGGTAGGTAGGTAGGTGCCCCCCAGTATAGGTTAGATAGGTAGCTGCCCCCCAGTATAGATTAGATAGGTAGCTGCCCCCCAGTATAGATAGATAGCTGCCCCCCCAGTATAGGTTAGATAGGTAGTTGCCCCCCAAGTATAGGTTAGATAGGTAGCTGCCCCCAGTATAGATTAGATAGGTAGCTGCCCCCCAGTATAGGTTAGATAGTTAGCTGCCCCCCAGTATAGGTTAGATAGTTAGCTGCCCCCAGTATAGATTGGAGTAGGTAGGTAGGTAGGTAGGTGCCCCCCCCCCTCATACTGGAGGTGGAGCCGCGGGGAGGGCAGCCCGACCTCTCCCTCCCTTCCTCTCCGGGCCGCCCTCCGTGCTCCCCCCTCCGATGCAGACTCGGCAAGTTATGCACAGAGAACTCACCTTCCTGGTTCCGATCGCCGGCGCCTCTCACTTCCCGCTGTTCGCCTCTTCTACATTAGTTACTGATACACACTAAACTTCCTGCGAAGCAGGAAGTTTAGTGTGCATCAGCGGCTATGTAGAAGAGGCGAACAGCGGGAAGTGAGAGGCGCCGGCGATCGGAACCAGGAAGGTGAGTTCTCTGTGCATAACTTGCCGAGTCTGCATCGGAGGGGGGAGCACGGAGGGCGGCCCGGAGAGGAAGGGAGGGAGAGGTCGGGCTGCCCTCCCCGCGGCTCCCCCCTCCATCACGGCGGCCGCATGTTTGCTCCCCAGCAGCGGCACCAGGGGGCGGAGCGAGACGGACCCAGACGGGGCCGCAGCAGCCACATGCAGCCAGGTGGCAGGAGCGCCCCCTGGAAGCCGGCGCCCTGAGCGATCGCTCCGGTCGCTCAGGTCAAAGGCCGGCCCTGAAGAGGAAGTTTCCCCTTGTTGCCCTTGTTTTAACATTACCTGGCTGCCCAGCCACGCCTCCTGGCCCACCTTTACCTGTCCGGCCTATCAGCTCCTGCCCCCAGGCCTCTATTCTCCGCCCATGTCATGCCCCCTGTCGCTTAGCAACTGCTGCTTTGGGGGCTTCCTGGAAAACATCATGGGGTTGATTCACTATAACAAATAGTGTGCCTTATCAGAGTTAACATGTCTTATCAGAGTTAGCGTGCCTTATCAGAGTAGCACAGCGAGTGCTACGAACTTATGCCTGCTAATTGGCAATGACGAGATTTCCACTCGTCCTGCTCTGAGCCCCTGTGGGTCCAATCACTTTAAAGGACATTATCCCTGCACTTTGATTGGCCTAGTAGGCTGCCTGTAACAGGGCCAATCAAAGTGTGGGGATAATGTCCTTTAAAGTGTGGGGACACAACTTCTGCCTGGATACTTTTGTACTATACTAGTGATGATGATCAATATTGGTATTGCAATATTGAGTGTAGTTTTAAGCAGCCCATACACACATTAATTTTTCAGTTCGATTCCCATTCGTGTACTATTGCACCGACATGTCTGATCTACTGAATTCCAATTGATTATGGCCTAAAATTGATTGGAAGTATCGATCGGACAGGACAAAAATATAGGTTCGATCAGGGAGTGGCAGGAGCAGTGCTCAATCAATGAGACATAGGGCTTGATTCACAAAACGGTGCTAACTGTTAGCACGCTGTGAAAAGTGCTGTGCACGAAATTTCGCGTGATAACGGTTTTCGCGTGCAAAAATGTGTGAATTTTCACGCATTAAACAATCGCGGTTGCGCGATAAATTCACGTTATCACGCAAACACAAATTTAAATCGTGAAAAATTTGCGTTAACGAGCGAACGCAAATTTTTTGCGTGCAAAAAATGTTATTTTTTTACGCGAAATCGTGGTAAAACGCGCGAAAACCCGTGCTAACAGCACCGTTTTGTGAATCAAGCCCATAGTGTTGCAATGCACTGAGGGCTGCAGTTCAATTGATTTTGTCTGTTGAAGAAATCAATACCTCTCTGATTAGATTCCGCTCGGAGAGGGATTAATTGTTTTGACACATCTTGGGAAAATGTAAGTGTATCTCAAAAAAGGCAAAAGAGTCGGCACTCCAGTGAACGGTGCTGGCAGAGGGGATGTTGCATAAACATGCACTCTCTCCTGTCACTCTGGTGTCATAAGCGTGCTCTGATACTGACAAGACAATTTTGTGCAATTAAGGAAAAGGAGGGGAGATCGGCACTGCTAATAAAACTTTTAATCCATAGTGATGTACACAGATGCTTCAGCAAGCAATACACTTGCATGACAATAAGGACACATCATGTCACATGAAAGCAATAGGTTGTGCAAACATACCGAATCTTGGAGGGCGGTGCGGTGGGTGCTGGGCAGCTGCCCAGCACCCAGGGCTGGTTTTAGCAACAATGGGGCCCCAGGGCAAAATAAACCTGCCCCCCCCCCTCCCAACAGATACCCCGGAGCAAAAATCAATCGGTCGGAGCTCCACATTCTGGCTACCCCAGCCTGCATGGGGGACAAGGGGTTAAAAAGCTTCAGGAGGAGGGACCCCACATAAAAAAAAAAAAAAAAAAAAATTTCCACACTCTAAACAAAATTTTTTTGGGGAAAATAGGAAAAAAATGCCAGGGATCTTCATACAGCCATATTGCGGCTGTATAGCGATCCCTGGCCAAAGCACTGCGGCTGCGTATGGACCCCCTGGAAACCCCGTCAGGAAATTTATTGCTCTTTCTTTTGATGCATGTAAAATTACACTACCGTTAGGTACTAAAAGTGACATTTAAGTATATTTTTTTCCTTCGAAACTTTAAAATCGATTTTCTCAAAAACTAATGGTCTTTTTGAAAAATCGTTTTTTCCTCTTATTCCCAATGATCTCCTTAAAGAGAATCTGTATTGTTAAAATCGCACAAAAGTAAACATACCAGTGCGTTAGGGGACATCTCCTATTACCCTCTGTCACAATTTCGCCGCTCCCCGCCGCATTAAAAGTGGTTAAAAACAGTTTTAAAAAGTTTGTTTATAAACAAACAAAATGGCCACCAAAACAGGAAGTAGGTTGATGTACAGTATGTCCACACATACAAAATACATCCATACACAAGCAGGCTGTATACACCCTTCCTTTTGAATCTCAAGAGATCATTTGTGTGTTTCTTTCCCCCTTCTGCTCTCATGCGCTGAAGTTTCAGGCTGCTCTTTTCTTCCTGCAAACAGCTTTGCCCTTGTCTGAATTTCCTCAGTATGTGAAAGCCCAGCCAGCTCAGAGGACACTTTATCCAGCTTGTAAAAGATAGGAGAGCAGAGAGAAGCTGCACTAATCTAAATATCACACAGGCAGTGTGCAGAGAGGGGCCTGAAAGGGGGAGTTCATAGCAGAACCACAACACTGAAGAACTTGGCAGCCTTCCAGACACTGGCCGACAAGTCTGACAGGGGAAAGATACATTGATTTATTACAGAGACTGTCATAGTAGAAAGTGTTGCAGTAAGCCAGAACACATTAGAATAGCTTTTGGAACTTATAGGATGATAAAAAACAGGATGCAATTTTTGTTACGGAGACTCTTTAACATATCCTGCAAATTTAGGGTTTCTAGAATTTAAGGTGGATTTGCTATTAACCATTAAAGTCGGCTGGTTTTTAAATGTGTATTTTTTTTCTTTTGAAACTTTAAAATTGATTTTCTCAAAAACTATAAGGTCGATTTGAAAAAAATATCTTTCCTCTTGTAGCCACTGGGGGCCCCTACAAGCTCTGGGGCCCTGGGGCAGCTGCCTCCTTTGCCTCTATAGTAGCGCCGGCCCTGCCAGCACCCACCGCACCGCACCACTCTCCGCTGCCCAGCACCCACCGCACCGCTCTCCAAGATTCGGTATGTTTGCACAACTTATTGCTTTCATGTGACATGATGTGTCCTTATTGTCATGCAAGTGTATTGCGTTCTGAAGCATCTGTGTACATCACTATGGATTAAAAGTTTTATTAGCAGTGCCGATCTCCCCCTCCTTTTCTTCAATTGCAGAAAATTGATGTGTGTATAGATACCTTTTGATGTTATAGTAAGGAGTCATTGGGCAAGATTTCTTAAAGAGAACCCGAGCTAAAGCTCAGGTTCAGAAACAATACTTACCTAAGGAGAGGGAAGCCTCTTGATCCTGGTGAGGCTTCCCTCTGCATCCTCCGGTCCTCTGCCACTCGCCGAGACCCTCCTGCTGATCAGGGCCGTGCTCCTATGCTGGCATGAGCGTGGCTGTGTTACAGCTGTATAGTACGGCCACGCACGCTCAGTAGCACGGAGACTGTGCTTCGTGACGGGGGACTGGAGGACGCTATGGGAAGCCTTATTAGGTTCCAGAGGCTTCCCTCTCCTTAAGGTGGCCACACACCATACAATTTTTTTAAATATCTGTTCAATTCAAGAATTGCAATCAATTTTTCTGACTGGTTGTAACATTTCAAAAATATGACCAATGTACCACACACCTATGTTTAATTTTTCCCCAGTTATGATAAAAATGATTGGAAACTGAGAAAATTGCTAGGGTGGGTATATTAATAAATTGACAATCTAACACACACCATACAATCTTTAGAAAAATTGAAGAAAAATGTCCAGCATTCCGGATCGATAAAAATAGAAAAACCGGAAATCTGATCGGATTTTTCAGTCGAATGAAAAAAAGAAAAGCTTTCGATTTTATCAGGAGATCCGATCATATTTATCGAATTGCCGTAAAATCGGACCATTTTATTGTATCATGTGCGTTGTCACGTTAAGATAAGTAATTGATTTTGTACCCAAGCAGTTTAAAATGAACCTGAACTCTTGCACAGGACAGAAGGAAAACAGAGAGAAATGCAGAGCGCTGTAAAACCAGCGCAGGAGATTTGGATTCAGCCAACACCACCAGAGGCTGTAATAGGAATTACGACTATAGCAATGCTCAGTAATTTGGGCGTTGTAAAACGACGGAGCACAAGTTACTATAAAAACATGATAATTCGGCCGTCGGCAATAGCTGGAAGCCGAATTACATCTTTCCCCAATATCCATGGCAACCTGAAAGGGGAATAGTAATTAGCGCCACCAGGACTTGTGCAGGAGCAGGGTGAGCCATTTATCGGCTTTACCCTGCACCCAAATCTCCTGCCGGCTGAATCATATGTGTGCAGCAATGCACCCTGTATGTATTTAGAGAGTTTAGCCTGGCTAATTCCCCATCATCTGTGACTAAGTTGTAATTTGATCTCTTAGCTGTGTCAGCTGACTGCCATGGCAGAGTAGCTTATTTGTAAGCACAGGATGTTAACATGTCTGCTTCTATAAAAGCAGGAAGTAGACACATTGAGATTCGTTGCAGGATTTGTACAAGGTGTAAAAAAAATGTTTTTCTTTTATTGTTATTATGCTGTTGTTTATATTTTAGAGCAGAGAGGAAGTTCTGAGTTCAGGTCCGCTTTAACACTGAAGGATGGCTTATTGAGCGCCACTTAGTGGCTGGAGCTCTCAAGCACTTTCAGCCCAACAGGAGAAAAAAGCAATATAATACAAATGTTAGCATTATTACAGTATTATCAGCAATTCTGTGTAGCCCAGAAATTGTGTTTCATAGTTATTATATAAGGCCCGGTTCACATTAGCGTTCGCTGTCCGGATCCGCCTGATCGGATCCGGACCGTATACTGTACAAACGGAACGTACGTTCCGCATAGCAATGCAAAGTCTATGCGGACGTACACATGCGTACGTTCCGTACAGAACGGAGCCGGATCGGATCCGGACTCCGGACAGTTTGCCAACATGCACTATTTTTCGGGTCCGGTCATCCGGCCCACGCACCCGGGCCGGATCCTGACCCACCACATGCGGCCATGCTGCGCAATGAGAAACGGATGTTTCTCAACACTGGCAATAGGACCGGATGCTTCCAGCACCGGTCCTATGCCACTTGGGGGGCCCGGACTACACGCCGGTATCCCCCATGCTTGCGGTGCCTTTCTGGCACTGCAATGTATCTAGTTCTGAACTGATACATTCCGGATCCGCAACTGGTGGCAACTTGTGGCCATAGCAGAGACCCGTACGGTCTCTTTGCGGCCCCCGGACCCGGACTCCCGGACACTTGCGGACTCGAACCGCAAGTGTGAATGGCGCCTTAGGAACAAAGGATGGACAGGTCAGTGAGATCTTTGCATTGATAACATTTGTTTAAGCCACTCTAGAAAACAGAATGCTGCATTCATATACTGCACATCAGACTTTGCTATCAGCAAGGCAAATCTTATCAGTACAACAGCAGGTCGGGTGGATGAGATCATCCCAGAGGTAGATAAGGCAAGGCAGTCACCAGATGAATGAATCATCTCTCATTCTGAGCTACATATGACACCATCCATCAGCCATAATACCGCAGCCTTGCTGATGTGAAGTGACAAACTTTCTTCCTGTTACTTTTTCTGTTACAAAATCCCCGGGCATCACAGGGGATAACAAACCACAACATTTTACTTCAACTCTCTATCCGGTATTCTGTGGCTTCAGCAAATCACCACCAATCTCTCTAGATGACATGGATCTAAAGGCCCATACACCCGGCATACATTTGTCTGTAGTAGTGAGGCAGCGGCAAACAGAGACAACAGCATATTTATGGCAGCGACAATTCGAGTTTGCGACAGTTGTACACAGGTGACAACAGAAAGCGTGAAGACACAACGGAAGCTGTCTGCCACAGACTATGTATAGTAGTAGTACTATGGTAGCGACTCTGCTGTCTGTAGAAGACTTTCGTACACACGACAGGACACCAACAGACTAAGCGATGGCTCGTGAGACAAAAGTCACAAGAGATTCACCAGCTGAATTGCTCAAACATGACTGTGTCTGCAGACAGTCTGCTGACAGCATTTGTCACTTGCCGTGTCCACTTGAACAAACCATGGCATGAACTGTCACTCAACACGTGTCTGTACAGACATTTGTACACCATGTGTATGGGCATTAACTAAAGCCTCATATACATGCTAGAGGAAGCTCAGCCGAGGTGGCCGATAACAACCGCCTCTGCCGGGAATACAGCGTGTGCACAGCAGCTTACCTCACCCCAGCTGCTCTGCCTGACTGATCGCTTTGACCAAGAGTTTTGTTCTACCTACTTGTAGGGCTGGATTTAAGCCAAGGCCACATAGGCCATGGCCTAGGGCACCACAGGATCAAGGGCGGGTGGGCAGCAGGCTATTCTAGGGGGAAGGGAAGAGTCACCTGGCTACCTATACTGGAGGGAGTGGGGCCATCAGGCTATCTATACGGAAGAGGAGAGGGTCACCAGGCTTTTCTAACTAGAGGGAAGGGGGAGGCATCATTAGGATACCTATATTTGAGGGAAGGGGGGAAGGGGTCATCAGGCTATCTAAACTGGAGAAGAGGGGAAAGGTCACCTATACTGGAGGGGAGGGTCAACAGGCTACCTATACAGGAGGGAGGGGGAAGGGTCATCTGGCTACCTATACTGGGGGGGGGGGGGGGTCATTTAACCATACGGAAGGGGGAGTGAGTGCTGACATTGGCCTTGGGCGGTAGAGACTACAAATACGGCACTGCCTACGTGCCCGGCTTTCACATAACGTCACATCCGTACCACTCTGTCAGCCCCCCCCCCCCAACACACACACACATAGCAACAGAACATGTAGCTAACCTATGGGCTAGCGACACGTCTGTATGGCCTTTGACCTGTAGTATAGCCCAAGGGATCAGCTCCCAATCTCCGCTGGGTGAAATGCCTCGTACGTGTGTTCTTGGCATTAGGCAGGGCACACACTTGTCTTTGTAATATTACAAATGTTTTTTTCATTTTTTGAAAATAAAGAAAGCCCTGAGAATTCTCCATGAGGAGATGGACTTGTACAACCTGTCGGTTCTGTCAGATTTTAACTGCTTACTTTTTTTTTTGCAATAGTGGTTCTTTAACGGTTATCTACATATGGAGGTTACTTGCTGGCTTTCCCTGATCAGGTCAGCTTCACGGTGTAGATATGAACCTGTTATGTGTGCAGTTAGTTATCACAAAGTATCACCTACAGCAGCCGCCTTTGTTATTCTGACAAAAAGAATGTATCTGGAACCGTTCCATGACTAATAGCAGACCGCACCTCGCATGTTCTAGCAGTGTGTATTAACAAAGAAGTGTCATATTTTGTGAGTCCATGACAATGCAGACTTAGGCTATGTTCACATTATAAATGGCCAGCGCTATTTCAAGCGCTGAGTGATTTATTGCGATTTTTTTTAATCGCCTTTCCCTGCGCTTTCTAAGCGCTTTTGCAGGTTTTTTTTTTCACTTCCATCAGTCAGGAAGTGAACTCTTTCACCCGGAAATGAATAAATATAATGTATTTATTTATAGAAGTGCTGGGGAAATCACTATACAAAGCGCTTTCTCGAGCACTTTGCGATTTCACTATACCTTTCATTGAGCCAAAGCGCTCAAAAAATGGTACAGGCAGCGCTATTTAAGGCAGATGGGAGTTGAACCGCTCATATGTGAACACTCTCATAGGGAATCATTGCACAAGCGCTTTTAGGGCGATTTCTAAAATCGCCAGCTCTTAAAAAAATGTGCAAATGCTCATAGTGTGAACAAGGCCTAACAGCAGAAATAAAATCTTCAAAAGAGATGCAAGGTACAATATATAACTACATATTTATTTAAGTATTTATATACTGTAGCGCCGACATACGCAGCGCTGTACAGCGTATATATTGTCTTGTCACTAACTGTCCCTCAGAGGGGCTCACAATCTAATCCCTACCATAGTCATAGGTCTACGTACTGTATGTATTGTGTAGTGCATGTATCATAGTCTAGGGCCAATTTAGGGAAAAGCCAATTTACTTATCTGTATGTTTTTGGGATGGGGTGGAAACCAGGGTGCCCGAAGGAAACCCACACAGACACGGGGAGAACATACAAACTCCTTGCAGATATTGACCTGGCTGGGATATCAATCAAAGGGTCCCTACATACATATCAAAGGGTCCCTAAATAGGAACTTTAATCAAGAATTGAACTTCATCCTAATCAATAGCTGATACCCCCTTTCCCACAAGAAATCTTTACCTTTTCTTGAATAGATCATCAGGGAGGTCTGTGTGGCTGATATTGTGGTGAAATCCCTCCCACAGTGTGATGGCATAACCATGGTCCCGACAGTTTGCTGTCTGTAGACCTCATTCCACTGTGGGAAATAACGACTTTTTCCAACTGCCAAGCAAACAATATCTCCCTCTGTGCATAGAGCTCTCAGTAACGAAGATTCCACAGAGATCACCTGGCAGGACTAAAGATGTCGTCACCAGTGATACATTTCAGAATGTAAATCAGGAATTATTTTTTTTTAAATGGGCTAACACTGACTAACCACTTGCCGACCGCCTAACGCAGATTGCCGGTGGCAGAGTGGCTCTTTTGTTCCTCAGCGCCGCCATATGGCGTCATCTCGAGAGGAGCGAGATTTGATGGGAGCTCATCACTGCAAATAGCGGGGCACAGCGATCAGCCTGCCAGCACCTGATTAGCACTGGCAGGCCGGTTTTTGTACTTACAGTATATACAAAAAAAATGTATTTATATAGCGCTGACATCTAACCCCTGTCCCTCGGAGGGGCTCACAATCTAATCCCTATCATAGCCGTATGTCTATATATGTATAATATAAACTGTTGTGAAGTGCCAAATTGTAAAAAATGGCCTGATCATTGGGGGGTATAAACCTCTGGTCCTCAAGTGGTTAAATAAATTATAAGTGAGTATTGTATTGTACAAATAAGAATTAGAAATGTTATTCATTATGTTATTTTCACTACAGTTCCTCTTTAGGAAGATTTTAATAGGGCAGCACAAGGCACAATTTAGACGGCACAAAAAAAAAAAAACCCTTCCGCTTGTGTGATGTCACCCTCCAACTCCTGTTCCCTTTGCTGAAGTTTACCATTGAGCCTCAGACCCTGAGGGAATCCTGAAGGCATTCAGCACTGCAGGCAAAGTAACCTTTTGGATAGGTTGGTGAGTCCACACATGGTACAATTTCTAATGTATGTACAATTGATATTCTAATGTATGTACAATTGATACAATCTGCGATCTCACAGAAATCGGGTGGCTGCCACCAATTCGCAATTTAGCATGCAAATTCGCAAATCTATCTCTAGCTAAATCCTGTAGGAAGAAAGGTTAATTCAACAACCTTTCTAGAGATAGCAAAACATAACAATATTAATAAAAACAGTTATGGTAACTTCTCTTCAGAGAAGCTGGGAACTCTTTTCAGAGGCTTCCGCATAAACTAAATACAGAAATTGAGCAGACTGATACATCAAAAATGAATGGAATTAAAGTGGAAATAACTGAGTAGAATATCTGAGTTTTATGTCAAATTACCGTGATATGGTAAGATATGACCGTATATGGTAGGTCCAAACAGAAGATTTAACGTTCTGTGTGCAATAGTCCAATAATGGAAAGCTAGATACTTGATGGTATATGGATACTGGCTGGGGCTTTTCCCTCATAGCCTGTGTCAAGCAATTTTAATTAGGAGGTAGTAATTTATATTTATTAAATGTAAAAAGTGTAAAATGTAGTGTAAAATATGTATTTTTACTTTTTTATGTATTATTTTGCTTACCACTAGACAGAGACTTCTTGTTGGAGCCATGATCTTTTCCTTACAGGCACTTTGACTGGTTCAGAGAACACTTCTTCCCTTTCACCAATCACGGCTCTCCAAGTTCAGATTGGTACGTGCATCGGGCGGGCTCATGTGCACGGTAGCGAACATTTTAAAATGTCTGTTGGTCTGTTAACAGGGACCAACAGGACGTTTTAAAACGACATGTGGTCCAGTAGTGGTTAAGGTGATGTATAATAAAACTTAAAAAGTCTCCTCTAAGCAGTGTCATAACTAAAATTCATGGTGCCCCCAGCAAAACTTCCTCTTGCACACTGCAAGTGATTCCGATTCCGCTTTTTAATCAGTTTTTACATCCGATTCAGATTCCGATTTGCAGTGTGCAGGGAGCAAACTGCAAATCAGAATCTAAATCGGATGTAAAAACTGATTAAAAAGCGGAATCTGAATCTGAATCGGGTGTCCCCCAATGTTTACACCACTTCTCTTGTCTCCTCTTGATGCCCTAAGTGTAGACTGCTAATAGTTATTGCAAAATGCTTACTACAAGAAGATTTATGCGTGCTCAACACCAAGCTTAACCCTTAGTTAGTTATTGCACCTTTTTAAAAAACATATATTGAATCAAAAAGAAAAACTTAACAGTACATCTGGGCACGTATCAAGGGACGAAACAAGCTGATACAACATGTAATGTATGCGAGGCACTGTCCCGGCACACACGTCCGCCACTCCTGTTGTATAGGACTGTCCTCTATATGCATTGTACTTTGCATTATAAGTTATGTTTTAACGTATATATACTTGTATGCCCGATGAAAACCCTCATTTCTCAGGACCTGGCATTTTTCAATCTGTCTGTAGACCAATGCAGAGAGCTGCTTGACTACAATGTATGGCCAGCCTCTGATATGGGAAACCCGAGTTACCTTGCATTAAATAAAATGCTGTATGCCTGTATCATAAAGCTGAAGTAAAGTTCTGAAAATAAATAATGATAATATGGTCACAGATACACAGCTTTTTGTAACTGGCTGCTGTGTTTACATAGGGAAGATCGAAATGTGCCAGAGTTTATAATTCAGTACAATGTCTATGGACGCAACTGTCTTGTCTAGCAGCCAAAAAACCCTCAGCTATTTAAAGCATAACTTTTATTATTGCTATATAAAAGATGCCATTAAAATACTGACAAATAAAGAGAACTAAATGGCTGGAAGAGCTACCGGTGCTGTGATGAGAAACATCCACTATGTACTTGGCAAGTGACTGAAATACACAGTTCTGTTTTGGGTCCAGGGCTGTGGAGTCTGTACAAAAATCACCTGACTCCAACTCCGACTCCTCAGTTTATGAAACCACGACTGAATCCAGGTACCCAAAAATTGCTCTGACCCTGACTCCTTCTCCATGGTCCTGGTTTCGGGCTAGACATCAAACTCAAGAAAGCAGAACTGAAGGAAGCAGGACTGAAAGACTACATCTCCTGGAATGCATTGTGGTGGCCAGGAAAACTCTGCAGGCATTTTTAAACTGCAGTACCTGCGTATGGTGGGGCATATACAGATGGGGAGGCTAGGGAGCAGCCCAGAGAAAGTAAGTAATGCCCGTCACCCCCTCAAGTCTGGCACTGTATATTCCCAGGCAGAGCCTTTGGGGAAAGAGAATAGAGAAAAAGGGGCATACTCACCTATTCCGTGACAGTATGTATGCTGTATCCTAGCCTCTGACATCCACTGTCCACTGTTTTTCCTCCATTGTGCAGTAGAGTAAGGCCCTGTTCACAGTGAAACATCTGCTTTGTAACGCGGATTACCACACTGCAATGCACCACCTAAGAGATGTTCACAGTGCGGGCATGTTTACATCTCGGCGTTGTAACAGCCCACATTATCCAAATCCACTTTCTACAGATTTCTAAAGCTATGTACACACACTGGTTTGAACTCATCAATGAAGGACATTAAAGCCAATGGGTACCGTTCAAAAAAAGGAAAAGTCAGATACTCACCTAAGGAGAGGGAAGGCTCGGTCCTAATGAGCCTTCCCTCTCCTCTCCCGGTGCCCTCGGTGCTGCGCTGGCTCCCCCGTTCGCGTCCGCCGCCGCAGGGACTTCGGAGGTCTTTGGGAGCACTCGGGCTTCCGAAGACGGGCCGCTCCATACTACGTACGCGCGAGCGCGTCATAGAGGGCGCTCGCGCATGCGTAGTATGGAGCGGCCGCGTCATCAGGAGCCCGAGTGCTCCCGAAGGCTTCCGAAAGCTCCCTTCAGCATGCGGAAGTGGCAGTATTTGACCGAACTGGTCGAATACTGCCACGGGGGATCCTGCGCGGGACCGGGCACCGGGAGAGGAGAGGGAAGCCTCATTAGGACCGAGCCTTCCCTCTCCTTAGGTGAGTATCTGACTTTTCCTTTTTTTGAACGGTAAACATTCACTTTAAAGACCGCCATGGCCATGAATGGGAAATCAGGCCAGTGTGTGTACTGCGGCCGCACAATGTCTGCTATATATCCAGCATGCTGGTTCTGACACCTGAGCATTGCGCAATTGCATTGTTCTACCCTGTCCATGAAAATCCACTCCAACGTGCGCCGTTAGTTCTCCCTACGCACCCCCATAGCAACAAACTCATCTCCAGCCAGGAATCTGACCTTGCATCTGTACAGTGTTGGCTCTACTCTGTCACCCATGGCATTGTGTACTGATCCAGGTCCACTGAAGACCCCCTCCCCCCCCCCCCCCCCCCCCCACACACACACACGTGTGTACAGGGCTTAACCAATTTACCACTGAGGGGTTTTACCCCTTGGACACCAGAGCAAGTTTCACCTTTCAGCGCTCCTTCCATTCATTCATCTATAACTTTATTATTACTTATCGCAATGAAATGAACTATATCTTGTTTTTTTCGCCACCAATTAGGCTTTCTTTAGGTAGGACATTATGCCAAGAATTATTTTATTCTAAATGTGTTTTAATGGGAAAATAGGAAAACATTTGGGAAAAAAATATTATTTTTCAGTTTTCGGCCATTATAGTTTTTAAATAATGCATGCTACTGTAATTAAAACCCATGAAATGTATTTGCCCATTTGTCCCGATTATAAAACCGTTTAAATTATGTCCCTATCACAATTTTTGGCGCCAATATTTTATTTGGAAATAAAGGTGCATTTTTTTCAGTTTTGCGTCCATCCCTAATTACAAGCCTGTAGTTTATAAAGTAACAGTGTTATACTCTCTTGACATAAATATTTAAAAAGTTCAGTCCCTAAGGTAACTATTTGTTTTGTTTTTTATTGTATTGGGGAGTGTGGGAGGTAATGAGTTAATTTATTGTATAAAACAATGTATTTGTATGTGTAAAATGCTTTAGGGTGTAGTTTACTATTTGGACACAAGATGGCCACAGTGAGTCTGTTTACATGGGACCTGTAAGCGTCCGGAAGGACGCTTAAAGGAAGCAGTAGGAGGCTGGGAAAATCACAATGATCGCGCTGTTTCTCAAAGAAGCAGCAGATCATTGCGGGGGCTTAGATCAACGAACGGGAATGGATTTTCCCGTTCATTGATCTCCGGGCGAGCGGGCGGCAGCGTGTACGAGCGGCGGGAGCGCGCGCACGAGCTGCGGGAGCGCGGACAGCGGCGGTAGCGTGGAAGGTACGGATTTCTCTGTCCCTGGTTTTTTAGGGGGTTAAAAAAGGGACGGAGAAATTCGTACCGCCGGTTGTAAAGTGGTTAAAGTGATCCTGAGGTAAAAAATAAACTGATGAGAAAAACAACTGAATCTGTCCTCCTACTCCTAAAAATGACTTTTTAGACGCCTCTTGGTTTTACTTTATATATAAACATTTACAAAGTAGATTTAATGTTTTATTGTCTCTGCTCAATTGCAGTGTCGAAAGCATCCCAGAGTGAAAATATATGAATTATTGACCTTTTTATCTATTTCTTGCAGTCAGAAGCCCAGTTATCTACTTAGGAAAGTGATCTATAGCTGGAATTTGTTATCAGTGAGGGATGTTACAGTCCGACTGGGTCCTGACTGGAGAAAAAACATCAACTGCATAGCTTATAAAAAAAGAAAAAGGAGCTCAGCATAGGTGTCTGTGTTCTTGCCACTGTTTATACACATGTATATCTCATAACGTCACATGTCATCTCGGGTACACTTTAACCACCTAAAGTGAACCAGAAACGTAGCACCTTCATGTATTTTAACATATATATCAGTGGGAACATTAGAGAAAACACCTACCCTGCTCTCTGTTTTATTCTTCACTGCTCAGCCTGCTTTTGTTTCATTCTTCACTGCTCAGCCTGCTTGTTACCAGCCCTGATAAAATCCCAGACTGAGCATTCAGTCTGGCTTTGCTCAGGAATCATTATAGCTGAGTCTATCTTCTCTGATGTCTTTTCAAGCCCAAGCCTGCCCCCTTGTGGCTCTGCTATAATGACTAGGCTATAATGATTCCTGAGAAAAGCCAGACTGAATGCTCAGTCGGGGATTTTATCAGGGCTGATTAGAAGTAGGCTGAGCAGTGAAAAATGAAACAGAGAGCAGGGTAGGTGTTTTCTCTAATGTTCCCACTGATATATATGGTAAAATACATGAGGGTGCTTCGTCTCTGGTTCACTTTAAGCCTATCTGGACGGATATATATGTCCAGTGTAGTTGTGGAGAGTGCACCACCAGTTTGTTACTAAATGAGGCACATGTGGTATCCTTTTAACCATGACGAGTTGTAGAATATGGTCTTGAAGCTTGGGCACACGCCACACAAAAAATGGGTAGGGACAAACTCAATCCAACATATAAAAGTAATTTTTAAAATTACGATCAAACTTGGGGAAGTCTTAGCAAAACTACAAGAGACACGTGGTAACATTTTAACCCTGATAAGTTGTAGAATCAAGTTTAGAAAGTTTTAGGGTTGAAGCCCATATCTTGTGTATTTCTTTTAGTCACAAACTGAATCAAAATCAATTAAATTTTCGCATATTCTGTAAAAAAAAAAAAAAAGACTTGTAAAATGAAAACAAAGTGACAGAATATAAGAGAAAAAAACATGTATTGTTACCTTAGGAACTTGGCTTTTTAAAGGAGTTATCAGGATAAATTAAGAAAATAAGCGCTACTTACCCGGGCTTCCTCCAGCCCCAAGCTCCCAGCATGTCCCTCACCACAGCTCTGCACGCAGCCGTTCGACGCAGCTCTGTCCTGGTCCCCGGCGATGACCTCAGGCCGACCTCCAGGTTGGCCTGTACTGCGCCTGCACAAGCGGTGCTGTCAATCACTGTTACGTGAACCGGAGCGGACTGCGCAGGCGCAGTAGTTCTGCAGGTGCAGTACAGGTCGACCTGGAGGTCGGCCTGACGTCAATGCCGGGGACCGAGACGGAACTGCGGTGAACGGCTGTGTGCAGAGCTGCGGCGAGGGACATGCTGGGAGCTTGGGGCTGGAGGAAGCCCCGGGTAAGTAGCGCTTATTTTTTTAATTTAGCCTGAAAACCCCTTTAAATATGTATGCCACAAGGGTATATTACTGTTATTTTTGCAAATAAGGTCTTGTAATCATCGATGGTGTAGAATGAGAAATAAAAATACACAAAACAGAAAAAAGGTACCTTTATTTCCAAATACAATATTGTCACCATACATTGTGCTAGGAACAATGTATGGTGCTAATAAAAATGTATAACAAGGATGGATAAGCAAATACAATTTGTGGGTTTAACTTATACTTAGCACTGTTTATTGTACAGCTATAATGGATGTAAATGGAGAAATAGTGTGTTTTTTCTATTTTTTACCTTAATTTTGCTTTAAAATTCATAGAAAAGGTATTTACTAAACAAAATTTTCACACACTAAAAGTCTAGTTTGTCCTGGAAAAAAAACAACAATATATAGATGATTTAGTTGTGATAAGGAGTAATAAAGTTATTGGCGAATGAATGGGAGCAGTGCTGATATGTGAAAATTGCTCTTGTCCTGAAGTGGTTAAGGGTACATACATACATCCAATTTTGATTAGCTAATTTTATCACTTTCATCTAGAATGAGGGCCAGCTAAACATATTGTGTAGGTAAGCATACTTTGCTCATCTTCTGCAAACATCTATATGAATCAGTGATTAGCAGCTTGCAATCAGTGTTGTATCTAGCATCCCGCAGGGCATTGCTCTCCTCAGCACAGTGTCTGTATGTAGAATTCTGCACATGTGTTGTGTCCCTGCCTCAGGGAAGAGGGCGGGAACAACCAGACTGCTAATGTTTTCCCATGGAACTGCTCAACAAGCCACTGCTTGTCAAACTCTAGCCTCAGTAGCTATGGCAATGGGGAGTGGTTATGGAGAGGGATTCCCTTAATAGACTGAAGTTCTCTGCTGCATCCCAGAGTGACACCCACAGCATTCCTAGAGCAGATGAGAAGTGACCAGTGACCTTTCCTCAATTACCTGCCAATTCCAACATGAATGCGTTACCCTCTGCCCTACCCCTTAACCCATCACCTCCCAGTCTCCTGCTAGAGCTACCTCTCTTCTGTACAGGAATCCACATTTACCTCTCAGCTTCCCAGGATGGGAAAGAGTGTCGCCTTTTATTGTAAAAATATTTGGGAAAATGACACACCCTGTCCCAGGTACGTAATAAAAGGGCGCCTGGAAATTTTGGTGCCCAGGAAAGTCGATAGTAAAATATTGGTAAATTTACTGATATTCTGCTATTAAAGTGCAGAGATGCATTGTAAAATATTGTTATTAAATAGCAATATTTTACTACAGCTAAACCTAATCCTACACTCACACAGAAACCTCCCCCTGACGCCTAACCACACCCCCGCAAAACCACCCTACCTGACGCCTAACCTTAAAGTGAACTAAAGTGGACTAAAAATCGACTCAGCAGCACTGAAAAGGCCTGGTGTTTCTTTAACAGTTTCACAGCATCAGAACTTTGTTTCTCTTATCCAAGCCTCATTTTTAGCTGCACAGAAGAAAACTGCCCGGGCTTTTTTCCCCTGATGCTGTGCAAAGCATGATGGGATTTCTGATGTTGTTGCTCTCGTTCTGCTGTTTTGGTGCAAATTTTTTTTTTTACATTGTGAATTTGACATTTGAAGCCTAGCGTGTGCAGCTGGGAGGGGTTACCAGGACACAGGACAGTTGGAACTGTGTCTCCTGCTCCTTGTCACCTCCTTTCAACCAAAAAGATGGCTGCCCCCATGACAAAGATGGCAGCCCCCATGAATCACAAACATTTGCCTGTTCTTTTAAAACAGGGTGAGTAAAAAATTATATTACCTATCTATTCTACTTAACATAACTAATGTAACTTAATGACAGTATGTTTGTTTAGCCTGAAGTTCCCCTTTAACCAACCCCCTCGCCAAACCCTAATTCCAGAACACCCCCCCCCCCCCCATCTTAACCACCCACTCCCCAGCCAATCGCCGCAATCACCACAGCACTTTCTTCACCTGTTCCAATGCTGTGGCTCGCCCACCCTGGCGATCCAGTGTCCTCCAATCTGTGCAGATGTCTTGGAGGTAATGTGGCAGCCATGATGACATCATTGTGCCAACACGCCTCAGTCTCATTCAGCCTAAAGGTGGCCACTAACGATACAATTTGCCGAACGATCGTTTACAAATGATTCTTCATATGAATGATCAGAAATGATCGTTTGGGACCACTAATGGACAAAAATCTCCTAACCAATCCGATCAGATAAATGAAATTGATCTGAAAATCAGATCAATTTCATTAAACTGATCAAATTGGTTTGATTTTTGCCCATTAGTGGTCCCAACAAGAGGTACTAGAAATCTGACAGAACCGGTTTTGGACTAGCCCATCTGCTCATGGGGGATTCTCTGGGCTTTCTTTATTTTTAAAAGCACTTATGGCCCGTACTCACGGGCTGCAAATGTTGCCTGTCGCCAGCACACGTGAGCGTGTGGGCGACAGGCCGGCGACAGCTCCTTGCCAGGTCCCTCCGCGTACACACGCGGAAGAGGGACCAGCGGCGAGACGGAAGCTGTCGCCGACGTTCCTCCTCCCCCCGCCGGAAGCTCCATTTACCACAATGGAGGTTGCTGTCGCTAGTCCGCGTACTCACGCGGACTAGCGACAGTTGCGGAGGAGGTGCGGCGGCGACTGTCGCCATGCGATTGAAACTTTCAATCGCATGGCGACATGAGCGACGGGCGACCGTTCGGGGTGCGCGCGCGTGCGATGGCCCATACTCACGGGCGACCTGTCGCCGCAACACGCGCGCGCCGCGTGTTGAGGCGACAAAAGTCCCTCGTGAGTATGGGCCATTAGTAAATAGAAGTTGCTCTGTCCAACTGCCATAAAAAAGCGTGCAGTGAGCAGGGAGGCTGGGCACGAGCGCTGTAATAACATCGCAGGAGATTTGGGCGCAGCCGGCGCCACCATAGACTGTAATAGGAATTACGGCTATAGCGGCGCACAGTGAGTAACTTTGGCGGCGTCAAAAGACGGAGCTGAAGTTACTTTTAAAACACTGTAATTTGTCCACCAGCATCCACGTAGCCCTGGAGGGGGAATAGTCATTAACACTGCCGGAACTTGTGCAGCAGCAGGATAATCCATATACCGTCTGTATCCTGTGCCCAAGTCTCCTGGCAGCGATTTCATACGTATGCGGCTAGGCAGCATCTTGGTACAAATCCTTGCAGATAGTGTCTTTATAAAGAATAAAGGCCATGCCAAGGATCTCCCATGAGTAGATGGACTAGTCCAAAACCTGTCTGTTCTGTCAGATTTCTACTACCTACTCTAAGGCCTCTTTCACAGTGGGACGTTAAAGTCGCACGTTATAAAAATGTATAACGCAGACTAACGCAGAGCAATACAAAGTCTGTGTGACATTCACAGTGCACACGTTGCGCTGTGTGTAACGTGTATCAATATTTAGAAAGTGCTGCATGCTGTGTGTTTAGCAATACATTTGCTGCGTTGTGTGTGTTGCACATGCTCAGTAATGTTTTTTTTTTTTATGTAACGCATGCGCCGTTTTTGTTCCATCAGTATGCGATGAAAACGGCGCACCAAGAGACACATAACGCAGTGCAAAATAACGTTTCATAATTTCATAACCTACATGCGCTGCAAAAGGGGCACGCTGTGCGACTTTAACGTCGCAACAAACGCAACGTCCCACTGGGAAAGAGACCTAAGTGACAGCAACATAGCAGAAAAGTAATTTATGGTTCATTTTACTGTGGAAGAAACGTATTTCTCACTTGTATATGTTTATATGTATTAGACATTTTATCATTTTCACAATAGTGGTCCTCTAACATTAACCCCCTCTTGATGCATAACCCTCACCTTTTTATCCTAGCAACTACAGTGAACACTAGACCCCTTTTCCACTGACCAGGTTTTGAAAGTGGATAGCATGTGATTCACCCAAACCTTACCAATCGTAAGGGCACCATTATTATCATTGAATCACAGTGCCCCATTTTCACTGATACAAATACCAAATACCGCCTCTTGCATTTTATTGTGTTTCCGTCAAAGTCAATAGCAGTGTGAGAAAATTGCATACTAAACACGGTGCTATGCAATTAAATATGATTTTTCAATGGTGTATCCTGAGTCTATGAATGTTTAATTCGCCTGATGGATTCTGCATGGCTAATGGTTCACTCATCAGAAGGCTGGTGCACACCAAGAGAGGTTCTGAGCGTTTTTCAAAACACTTTCTGGGGGAAAACCGCTTGGCTAATGTTAGTCAATGGGCTGGTGCACACCAGAGTGGCTCGTTTTTCCCCGAAACGCAAACTCGGGTTCTGCAGCATTTTTGAGATTTCTGAGGCGTTTCTGCCTCAATGTAAAGTATAGGAAAGTGGAAAACCGATCTGAAAAATGCTAGATCAGCGCGGTTTTCCATGCGTTGTTACAGTAGCTGTTCAGATACAGATGTACTGTAACAAAAAATAAAAAAAAACGCTACACAAAAAGCTAGGCATGTTTAGAAAATCTCTCTAAACATGCCTAGAATCGCACTGAAAAACCTCTTCAAAACCACTAGCATTTGCGGATCCGCTAGCTGGTTTTGGTGTGCACCAGCCCTTATATCCTAATTACTGCATCTTGTCCTTTAGCTATGTACACACACTAGACCACCGTTAGCAAATTAACAATCCCTAACGACAATGTGATTAATGAGTGACGTCTCATGACAACACAGCACGTCTAAATTCAATGAAGGCACAATGTCTTCTAATCAGATTTGTAGCGGAAGCTCAGAACTAAGGATCCAGGAGTGCGCAGCTAGCCATAGACAAGGTTTTTGCATAGGGTGATAGTTTATCATCGTCTGATACATGTAGGTACAACCAACACCGATTATCGTCCGAAAGAATCCTTCAGGATGAATTTGTCAACATGAACGATAATCACTGTCTATTGGTGTTTGTTTCGCAACACTGTCTCTCTCCCCCAACGATACTCAGACAACAAGTTGTACCCCGTTCATTTCAGAGAACAACAGTGTACAGAGCTTAAAGTTTCGTACCATGTTGCCAACGATTTTTCCCAAGGCCGATAATTTTTTGCACAAGTGATTGTTTCCACAATCTTGTGATGTGGGTACGTGTGAACAAATAGGTGAATTTGACGCTTTGCGACGTGATAACGATCGTCATGGCGGATCAGATGCTTAAGTTCCCCCGATGACTCACATGCAAAGTGTCACAATCATTTGAACTCTTGTTCGCTCCCGTCGTGTTCCATTGCGTGTTACTGCAACTCGTTCATCAGTTGCTGAGCGTTCCCCAATCCATCGAACGGTGGGTTCGGGGCTTAAAGCTACATACTCACCTACTGACGTCTTGAAGAACCCTGTCGCCGAAGGGATCGTATACCAATCCCTGCTGGGCAACAGAGGAGCCACGCGCTGTGCATACGCATCATCGATGCATATATTGCAATGCAGGGGGACAGAGGGAAGACGAGCATGAGTGACAAAGCGATTTCCGAAGGGAGGAGGAGCAACGACAACAATGCCGTTGTGCGGTGCTTGGCCGTCGCTTAAGATCCACTAGGGCAGATCTTTAGTGATCGTGTACACACCCACCAATATCGAAAAGATCTGTCGTTCATTGGTTGTTTTGCACGATATTGTCATTTGGTGGATATAGACCTTAGACCAGGGGTGTAAAACTCAAATACAAAGTTGGCCAAAATCGTACACTGGGACCTAGTCGCGGGCCAACCTCAATGTCTACTGGCCACCATCCTCCCTTATAAATTTCCCAGGTATCCAATACCCCCCTCCCCCTCTATACAGTTCCCTGGTGGAGTTATGCTGGATCCACACGGTGCGTTCGCGCACTCGATTTCCCGCTCGATTTATTTCCAATATGTCTGATTTGGATTTCGATGGATCGTTAGGTCGATTTGGCATACTTTGCATGCGAATCGACCTAACGATCCATCGAAATCCAAATCGGACATGTTGGAAATAAACAAATCGATAATTCAACTGCGCGAACGCACCCTCTGGATCCAGCATTAGACATGTATGCCTTAAGACAGTGCTTGGGAAAAAATACCTTGTTTGCCACTTGCAACCAGTCATTGCAACATACAACCAGACTGATTTCCCTTTCTAGCAAAAACTGGACAAGGCAAGAGCTGCCAAATATCCAGCAGCACTGTTTATACACAGGAACATACTGTATATAATCCCACAGTCCGGTACTTCCCGCCCTTTTTCAGTAGCATCATGCATTGCTGATCCCCCCCCAGGCTCGGTAGCTTCGCACGGCTGGGTTGGGCTGTCCCCCTGGCATGGCCGATCCATCAGGCAGAGGAGGGAGAGATTTGTAAAGTTGATGTAAAGTTCCCACAACAAACAAGAGCCGCATTCTTGGTGAGTCGCGCACACAGAGGCAGGCAGCCTCCTCTCTCCTTACACGGAGTCACTGGCTGTCCACACCCCGCTCCCAGCCCACAGCGCTGCCTATCCCGCCCAGTGACAGCTCCCCACAGCGCCTGCTGCCCATCGCTCTGCTACTACTCACACCCGTCTGTGCCAGCATGTCGGACTCGGCCACCGAGCAGAATGCCAGCTGCATGAGCCGAACCAAAGCCTATGTGCGGACCAGGAAAGGGATCATCCTGGCAGCAGAAATCGTAAGACTGGCAGCAGCGCCCACCCCTCTTCTCTGGCATCTGTATCTGTTTCCTTACCTGCCATGTTACCCCGATAACTTGTCTGCTACCCTCATCTGCCAAGAATGGCAGCAGTGCCCAGCCCGTACCCACTTCTCTGGCACTCTGCTTCTTTCTTTATAGAAATTGTAAGGTTGGCAGCAGCCAGTGCCCACCCAGCACCCCATCGTTGGCACGCTCTACCTTTCTTTACAGAAAATCTAAGGTTGGCAGCAGTGCCCACCCTGCACCCCCTCTCTGGCACTCTATAGCGTTCTATAAAAACATTGTAAGGTTGGCAGCAGCCAGTGCCCACCCTGCACCCCTTCTCTGGCACTCTATAGCGTTCTATACAGACATTGTAGGGTTGGCAGCAGCCAGTGCCCACCCTGCACCCCTTCTCTGGCACTCTATAGCGTTCTATACAGACATTGTAAGGTTGGCAGCAGTCAGTGCCCACCCTGCATTTCTTCTTTGGCAGTCTGTACCCTTTACAGAAATTGCAAGGTTGACAGCAGTGCCCACCCTGCACCCCCTTTCTGGCACTCTCTTCTCTTTTTTACAGAAAGGCAGCAGTGCCCACCTTGCACCCCCTCTCTGGCACTCTTATCTTTACCTGCCAAGTTCCTCATGCAACTTGTCTGCTACTTGTATCTGTCATTCCATTTGTTATATCTGGCATTGTGACTGCAGGGCACTCATTTTGCCATTTTTCTTCCCTGCTATTTTAGTTTTTCTACCATGTGCACATCCCTTTTTCCTGCTTGACTCACACACTATTTTTTTCTTTTTTTTTATGACCAGCGGTTGGGAGTTGCATCATGGAAGGGTGGGAAATGTCAGGCAGGCAGCTTTTTGAATGGAGGCAAATAAAATTCTCCAGAGAGTCAAGTGATAGGACTAGCGCCAAACTGTGTACACAGACTGGGCTGGGTGAGGAGTCAGCTACCTGATTGATGGGACAGATGTAGACCTGGGTGTTCACCAGCTGCTGCAGGGAAAAGGAGGATATTCTGGCCACGCTGTTTGTTTTTCATGTAAATTTAGCGGGCCCTTGTAAAGTATAGTACACATGCTAGCTAAAAGTCGCATGCGCATATGTTGTGTGAAATGTCACTTTCCGCATGTGCGTGGAGTTTTTGAACAACAAATCATTTGGAATATTGCTGTGTGTGGACAAAATATGTTGTTTCTTTTTGCCGGGAAATGTCGTTTGACCAACGTTGGTCATTTGTGTGTGTCCGATTTTATTTAGTGTGTATCCAGTAGGACATTACATTTTGTGTACCTTTTGCCGATCTTTATGCAAATTTTACTCCAAATTTTAGTTGCATGGGAAATGGATGCGTGATCGCAAAAATCTGCAGCATGCAATCATATTTTTTCTGTATGAAAGTTTGCATTCCAAGAAAAGGTGAACACCGCTGCACCCCACAGGAATCCATGACAGTGCTCGACCTGGTTAGCTCCACCAAAATGTCATAACAGGAAAAGGAAGGGTCCGCACTCATCTTGTAGATTCACTCCTTTATTATAGACCTTTCCAAATAACAGACATCAGACATCACGCAGCTGACATGTTTCGGACGGTCAGTCCTTAATCATACCTAGTGTTAGAATGGCAAAGTGGACACATAAATAGAAGTGTCCATGCATAAAGACCGCCTACATATCCACCCCAAGGGGGAGTGGCTATGTTGAAGTGAGCAGGTACAGAAAATGTTCCCGCCCGCTCATTCCAATTCACACAAATTTAATACCAAAATACAAATATAAAATGTACAAAATATGCAATAATAAAATACTAAGGAACAACATGATTTACAACCATAGATTATAACCGGCCAAAACAAGCGAAAAGAGAGACCACCCCAGTGTGATGAGGGTATACAAGGCAGAAATGGAAAACTTGAATGGGTAAGGGAAGGGGGGGGGGGAAACGGGAGGAAGAACCATGACAGAGGGGAAAGAAAAAAGTCAAGGGAAAAATGGAGGCCCCGGAACCTGTATAGATCACGTAATAAGTGCCAGATCCCACCTGGTATTCATTCAGACCCTGAGGGATTCTGGTATTTAGATGGAACATCCACATGGCCTCCCTCCGCAATAGTCTCTTATACAGATCACCCCCCCTTCTAGATGGAACAATCCTCTCGATTGCATGAAATGAGAAGGTTGTCATGTCCCCCCCCCCCATGTACATCACGGAAGTGTCTCGCCACATTACTAATGTTGGTGATTTGGCAGCTGGCCCCCAAATAATGCTCCGCAATTCTCTGTCTCAATGGCCGAGTGGTGCACCCTACATATTGCAGGGAGCACGCTCCTCAGGTATAAGGTAAACTGTACTTGGTGCCACAATTAATACATTGTTTTATCGTAAAACCACGGCCATTAGAGAGAGAGACAGCTTCCCTGGATCTACAGTGGACGCGGCAATATTTACATGTTGGGGTACCACATCTACAAGAGCCCACTACAGGCGGCCACGTACCAGACACGGACCCAGAATTGAACTTGGAGATAGTATCTGACCTAAGGTGGGGGCATGTCTGCTGGCAAACCTGATGCCATTTTTTACAAACCCCCGAAAGGCCAGTAGCAGCTTCCAAAACTGGGAGATATTTAGTAAGAATGTCTGTTACCTGTTTTAATTCAGCTGAATAAGTGGTGACAAATGTAGGTTTATAGGGTCCAGGATCCCGTGATCTGGAAGAATGGACTAAATCTGTCCTGGGCCTCTTTGCTGCTCTAGACCTCCCCCTCCCCATTCTAACGCCAGCTATGATTAAGGACTGACAGTCCGAAACATGTCAGCTGCATGATGTCTGATGTCTGTTATTTGGAAATGTCTATAATAAAGGAGTGAATCTACAAAATAAGTGCGGACCCTTCCTTTTCCTGTTATGAAGTTTGCATTCAACGGAAATTACTCCATTGACATCCATTGGTTTCTTTTTTAATTTGAAAATTCACATTGCCAATTCAAACTTAGTGGAAAGGGGTCCTAACTCCTTTTTTGCCTCCACACTTGAGGCAAAAAAAACAATGTTTTCTGGATTGGAGATCAGTGCCGGAACAGACACTTAAACGGATCTTATGTTATGTATAGGAACCATTTGCATTTGTCCGCTTTTCATTCCACTACGCACAGCGCAGTGCAAAGTCCCGACATTGCATGCTTTTTTCCAGGTAAGCGGATGCGTTTCCCATAGAAGCCTATGGTGGAAATGCATCTGCTCCGGACCCCAAACGTACCCCGACAGACCACCGCCTCAGATCTTGTCTGCTCCGGCTGGCCGTTTGCGATCCGGCCCCAGATTGGCCGGAGCCGATAGTCGTTTGCTTTGAATCATGCATTACATATAAGAGCGCATACAGCTAGTACATACAAGCAGACTTACAGTCAACGCTATAGACAATCGATTGTATTGAGCTATTTCGTAGATTGATTGAATGGAAATGGCAGATTAACTTTTTTTGTGTGTGTAAAATGGCTCTGCTGTAATATTTTTGTTCCCAAGCAAGGTCTAGCTCCTAGGTTCTCAACGTGCGGTACGCGTACCCCAGGGAGTACGTCTGATGGTTCCAGGGGGTACTCAGGCTTGATATACTTAATCAAGAATAACAAACTTAGAGTTTTAGAAAATGATAAATCTTATTTAAACAAATATATTTATCAAGGGGTACTTGTGATAATGTTTACTATGCTAGGGGGTACTTGGTGAGTACAGGGTTTTAAAAGGGGTACATACCAATAAAATGTTGAGAAACACTGCTCTAGCTGGTTCTTTGCACCTGTCACATTATATCACATCTGTATACACAATCAATACTCACTGGTGTGTCTGATCAGTCAGCAACCAGTAAATAAAAGTTTGTCAGTTGTTTCTAGTTGGCCTGCAGAAGGGTTGACTTCTTATGCTGAATACACACCATGCGTTTCCGCGTCGAATGCGTCCGTCGATATGCATAGATTTGATTATTTCCGAGCATTTCCGAACGCATTTCGATGATTTTTAGGTTGATTGCCATGTAAAGTATGGCAAATCGACCTAACAATCCATCGAAACATGAATCGGACATGTCGGAAATTATCGAATCGATGCATATCGACGGACGCAACGAACGCGGAAACGCATGGTGTGTATCCAGGCAGTTTGATGATTTGATTTGATCATTCTCCAGATTGAAAATCAATATCTTCCAGTGTGTACTGGGCCTTGCACGGATAAAGGCAACCTAAAGTGTGATGTATATGGAGGCTGCCATATTTATTACCTTTTAAGCAGTACCAGGCCTTGTTCACATTATAAATCGACAGCACTATCGCAAGCACTGAGCAATTTATACAGAGTTTTTCAAAAAGCTTTTCCCTGCGCTTTGTGTTTTGAAAAGCGCTTTTCTAAGCGTTAGTTTATACACTTCCTGATGTCAGGCAGGAAGTGAACTCTTTAACCTGGAAATGAATAAATACAATGTAATTATTCTTAAAAATATTTTGAAAATTGCATTTCAAAGCGCTTTTTCAAGCTCTTTGCGATTCCCCTATACCTCCCATTGAGCAAAAACGTTCAGAAAATGGTACATGTAGCATGTTTGCCATTTTAATAAAATCGAAACGTGCACATGTGAACACTCTCACAGGAAATCATTGCACAAACGCTTTTAGGGCGATGTCTAAAATCGCCAGCGCTTAAAAAAAAATCAGTAACGCTCACAGTGTAAACAAGCCATAAGGCTTGAGCCACACTGTTGAGGTGCGTCAGAGAGTGAATCTCAAAACCGCTCTGGCAAAGCGCATAGAAAAGCGCGTTTTCAAAAAACAGCGGGCAGTGGAGCGCCGGGAGGGGGGGAAACGGCACAAAAACCGCAAAATGCTTCAGTGTCCTCCCCAGAATTTTTGTTTTCCAGCCGGGTGGCATAAAAAAGTAGACGGGTGGCATAAAAAAGTAGACGGGTGGGACAAGATGAGAGGATGCAGGGCCAGTGCTTCTGTGAACAAATCTGCTTACAGAATAGGAGGAGGTGAGCCGATGACAGCCGGGTGCTCACTAAAACTAGCTGGGTGGAGCCCCCAGTTAAAAGGGCCTGGGGAGAACACTGCGCTTGCGTTTACGTTTTTAGGTGTGAATGAGGCCTTAGCCATGGACCCTGAGCAAGCATGCAGCAGATCAGGGGTTTCTGACATATTTGTCAGATCATGACAAAATTAGTTGCATGCTTGTTTCGGGCATGGGATTCAGACACTACTGTAGCCAAATAGACCAGTAGGGCTGCCAGGCAACTGGTATTTAAAATGAAATAAATATGGCAGCTTCTATATTTTTCTCACTTCAGGTTCCCTTTAAGGTGGCCACTCACAATCATGTTTAATTTTACCAAATCTGTGATGTGGAAAGGTAAATTGACTAAATATAGTATAAAATTATACTTTTGGTTATTTTACCTATTGTACAGGTGTGGTGAGATTGTACAAAGAAGTTTGTATGAATAGTGGCCAACTTTGAACGCTCACCCAGTCAGGCAAAGGATTGAAATCTCCATGATCAAGAATTGAGTAGTAATCACTTTGCCACATTCAGTATAAAATCTTGTTGAAAATGTGACTACCACTTCCTTTGTAGCATTTGATGCAGTACAAAGCAGTGGCCCAGGACGCCCATCTGATCAGATGGATAAGAACGTTGTTTCCTGGTGGATTCTTGAAAGGTATTTCAGTCAAGATCAGCTTGAGTAAGATCTTAGGCCTCTTTCAGATGGGAGGCTGAACTGCATGCTTGCCTGCCAGCTCAGCAGCATCCTGTCTGTAGCCCATAAGCACCATTCCGGGTGCAATTTAAAGGGAACTTAAATTAAATCGAAAAAAAAAAAAGGTTTCACTTACCAGGGGCTTCTATCAGTTCCCTACAGCCGCCCTGTGCCCACGTTGTCACCGATTGAGTCTCCGGTCCCCCGCTGCCACTTAGTTTCATTCTTGCTGATTCAGGCGGGTGGATGACCAATGCGCCTGCACACATCCTCGTTCACGCTTGGTTTGCACATGCGCAGGACGCTCCCGGCAGCAGAAGCGTGATCGAGGACAGGCGCTGCGAGGGCAGCGCAGGCGCAGTAGCCATCAACTGGCCAGTTGGCAAAAATTATACTAAGTGGCAGCGGGGGATCGGAGGTTTGGTGAGTGATGGTACGGGCACAGGGAGGCTGCAGGGGGCTGGTAGAAGCACCATGTAAGTGAAACTTTCTTCCCTATAAATGCAGCTAAATGTCAGTGGTTGTAACACCACACATATCAGCACTTGACATGCGGTGTCGTTGTCCGGTGGCAGAGATCCGCAACACATTGCATCTGATCATGGCTGCGACTGCGCTCAGAGGTGACCCCATGGGGGGACCGCCTGTCTAGCGCTAACAAGCACTCGGCCAGTGCAGGAGAGCAGCTGACAGGATTCACCACCTATCAGCTGCCCATCTGAAAGAGGTTTAAGTTCTTTATTACAGTAGAATCTTACAGTAAACGTACCGGAAAACGTAGTTTACTATATCAAAAATTGCCATACCCAGGCACACAAAGTATACTATAATATCTTAATTCCGTCAATAATTGGGAGTAATTTGTTCTTTTCAATGCTTCAGCAAGCGAGCACAGACAATGTCTAACCTAGATCAAAATGCACAGTGCTCAATATGCAGGGATTTGCTTGCAAAAATCACGCAACATCTTGCAGATGAAGCATAGGTGTCACCAGTAGATGCAGATACAGTACTGATAGTGTGCGCCTCTGTCCATAGTTCTGTGCATGATAGTGTAGTGTTGCAGCCATGCACAAGCATGTCATAGATGACAGGCAATTCCCTCAGTAATAAGGAAGCAGCTTACACTGGAAGCTTAGGTCTCACTGGCTGGTGCTTTTGATGTAATCCACGCAGGCCCAGATTAGTATACAGATAGCGTGTAGGCTATAAGTGACTGACAGCCGGCCCACTGACGGACATATGATGCATCTGCCCGCCCACTTACCACTATAGCTGTAGACCGAATACCGCAGGGGCCAAAAAATAGGTTTACTTTAACAGAATCTCTATTATATCAGGCTTCGTACAGCATTTGAAAAGCAAAGTTGCAGCAATTCCATGCTTTTCCTTGAAGCGCAAACACTTAAAAAATCACCTTGGTTATTAGCCTAGCGCTTCCAGAATCGCGGGCGATTCACATGGCTAAAACCTCTTCTGTGTGTCCCAGTAAGCTGTACGAGAACCTCTTCTGTGTGTCCCAGTAAGCTGTACGAGAACCTCTTCTGTGTGTCCCAGTAAGCTGTACGAGAACCTCTTCTGTGTGTCCCAGTAAGCTGTATGAAGAGAGTTCAAGAGGTTAACAGCAGAGAGGTAAAAGGAGTTTCTATGCCTCAAAGTTCCGGTGGAGATGGCCGAAACCTGCAGCCTGATGGGGGCCAATTGAAGAAGTGGTGGCTGGGGAGTGAGGGGTCGTTGGCGATCCTCAGTGCTCTGGAGCGCAGTCTGGCGTTGTGGAGGAGGTTGAATGAGGGGAGCACTCCGTCGATCTAATAACCCTCTGAGGTTTGGATTTGTCTTTGGTGTGTGTAATGGTGTCTCTGGAAGTGTAATGGTTAAGGGCTCTGCCTCTGACACAGGAGACCAGGGTTTGAATCCTGGCTCTGCCTGTTCAGTAAGCCTGCATCTATTCAGTTGGAGATCTTGGGCAAGTCTCCTTAACACTGCTACTGCCTATAGAGCGTGCCCTAGTGGCTCTGGCGCTTTGAGTCCGCCAGGAGAAAAGCGCGATATAAATGTTCTGTGTTTGTTTGGTGGTAGAGCCAGCGGACGAGACTAATTTATTGGATTGTTGTAGATAAATTTATTTGTGGTGTCGTGAATTTGAACTCAGATCCCCCCAGTTTAACCCAAACTGTGGTTCTTCAACTGCTGCAGCAGTGCCATGATCCGAGACATGCTGGTATTTGTAGTTCTGCACCACAGCTTAAAGGTGTTGACGGGAAGCACACAGGCTGACATTGTGTAAAATCTGATACCGTTTGATGAATTGCTTGTGAAGCAATAGGAATGATTGCAGTGTTTGGAGACAGTGAGCGTCTAGCGGGTTATTTTGCAGCAGGTAGGAATCATGCTGGGCAGTCGGTGGATTGAGACAGATGGTTCCAATGCACGTGGTCACGCGCTGACTGCATTTATTCCAGCAGAATGGAAACAACAGACATTGATCTAAATATTCACAAATGTTCAAAGCACACAGAATGGTAATCAACATCTGTTCACTGGCGGAGGAGCGTAAAGTATGGCTTGCTTTATATGGTATAGGTACTTGGTATTGTATGAGTACTTGGTATTGTATGAGTACTTGATATTGTATGGGCACTTGATATTGTATGGGTACTTGGTAGTGTATGGGTAGTTGGTATTGTATGGGTACTTGGTATTGTATGGGTACTTGGTATTGTATGGGCACTTGGTATTGTATGGGTACTTGGTAGTGTATGGGTACTTGGTATTTTATGGGTACTTGATATTGTATGGGCACTTGGTATTGTATGGGCACTTGGTAGTGTATGGGTACTTGGTAGTGTATGGGTACTTGGTATTGTATGGGTACTTGATATTGTATGGGCACTTGGTATTGTATGGGCACTTGGTATTGTATGAGTACTTGGTATTGTATGGGTACTTGATATTGTATGGGCACTTGGTATTGTATGGGCACTTGCTATTGTATGGGCACTTGATATTGTATGGGCACTTGGTATTGTATGGGCACTTGGTAGTGTATGGGCACTTGGTATTGTATGGGTACTTGATATTGTATGGGCACTTGGTATTGTATGGGTACTTGGTAGTGTATGGGTACTTGGTATTGTATGGGTACTTGATATTGTATGGGCACTTGGCATTGTATGGGTACTTGGTAGTGTATGGGTACTTGGTATTGTATGGGTACTTGATATTGTATGGGCACTTGCTATTGTATGGGTACTTGGTATTGTATGGGCACTTGGTAGTGTATGGGTACTTGGTAGTGTATGGGTACTTGGTATTGTATGGGTACTTGATATTGTATGGGCACTTAGTATTGTATGAGTACTTGACAGGGCTTTGGAGTCGAGGAGTCGGAGTCGGGGCAATTTTGGGCACTCGGAGTTGGAGTCGGAGTCGTTGATTTCATAAACTGAGGAGTCGGAGTCGGATAATTTTTGTACAAAATCCACAGCCCTGTTAAGTATTAGACTAAGGAGTCGGAGTCTGAGCTATTTTGGGTACCCGGAGTTGGAGTCTTGGTTTCATGAACCAAGGAGTCGGAGTTGGAGTCGGAAGATTTTTGTACCGACTCCACAGCCCTGGTACTTGATATTGTATGGGCACTTGGTATTGTATGGGTACTTGATATTGTATGGGCACTTGGTATTGTATGAGTACTTGTTATTGTATGGGTACTTGGTATTGTATGGGCACTTGGTATTGTATGGGTACTTGGTATTGTATGGGTACTTGGTATTGTATGGGCACTTGGTATTGTATGGGTACTTGATATTGTATGGGCACTTGGTATTGTATGGGCACTTGGTATTGCATGGGTACTTGGTATTGTATCCCATGTCAAGCAATAATTATGGGCAGTACTGTACATGGGCAGTGACATGTTCAAGCATAGAGTGCATACTGTTTCCAAAGCGTTCCATCCAGTGGTGTGTCCTGCGCTGAGAGCGGGCGAGCTTGATAGGTCTGGCTAGCCTAAGGGCCTGTTTCCACTAGATGCAAATTTTGATTGCGTTTTTTCCCGCAATAGCTCTGCAACCAATGCATATCAGTAATTTCCATTGAATGTTGAGCCATTGCGGAGCAATACAATGCGCATCAGGGAAAAATATGGCTTGTATGCTGCAGATTTCTGCAACATGCATCCGATTCCCCTGCAGTGTAGTGTACACAGCCGTATCAGGACTTCCACGTTGTCCCGGGAGACGAGATGTGGAAAGCTGGATGCAGAAGAAATCCGGCTACTGGAAATGTGCCCTAAGACCCAGTTCACAGAGTAAAAAATGGTCCGTAACGGAAAGGACCATAATGGAGGTTAATGAATGAAGTACACATTTTTCTGTTAGATTTACCTGCCAGATCGATTTTTTGCAACATGTCCGATCTTAACCTCTAGCCAACCGCGTCACGCCGATGGGCATGGCCCCGGCGGCAGCCCCAGGACCGCCTAACGTCGATCTACAGCAGCGCTGTACTTGGGACAGCTGTGTGACACGGCTGTCCCCTCCTGAGCCACAGAGGTGATCGGCTGTCATAGGCTGAACCCTATGACAGCTGATCACGGGGATTGGCTGGCAGAGGGAGGGAGGGGGGTTATACAATTGAATAAAGAAAAAACACACTTTTTATATAAAAAAAAACATAAATAAACAAACACAAACAAACATCTGGGGGGCGATCAGACCCCACCAACAGAGAGCTCTGTTGGTGGACCCCACCAACAGAGAGCTCTGTTGGTGGGGAGAAAAGGGGGGGGGGATCACTTGTGTGCTGTGTCGTGTGGCCCTGCAGCTTGGCCTTAAAGCTGCAGTGGCCAATTTAATGAAAAATTGCCTGGTCTTTAGGGGGGTTTAACACTGCAGTCCTCAAGTGGTTAATTTATATCAATTTTCCAATCGATTTCCATAGAAGTACACTGAAATCGATTGGAAAATTGATCGAAATTAAGATCGGAAAAAATTGGTCTGGCAGGTAAATCTAACAGAAAATTGTATCGCGTGTACCTAGCATCAGAAGTTGATCCACAGATCAGTTTTTAAACAGATCAATTTTCCATCTGTACCAGTGTAAACTGGGCCTCACTCTTAACATTTGAGCAGCAGGTTCTAAAACAATTGTATTCCTGATTCCAGTGTGAAAGTAAGCCACATGGCTGTGTGTGGTCGTACAGCACAGGACAACAATGTACATACAAGGAAGAGTTGTTGGGGTAATGATTAACTCCAGAGACCCTCAGATAGCTTTATCTCCCACTTAATCTAATCTCACCATAAGACCCCTGATTAGCTTACCCCTTCCTTCACCCCTGACCTATCCCTATTCCTAGCCTCCTCTGAGGACTGTTACCCATCAGTGACAAGGACTCAATTCCTCCAGCAACAGTTTGAGGCAACAATAGCCTGCAGGCTTGTAATGGGTTCTGTTGCTATGGAGGGGAAGGGGGGCCCTACAGAGAGGTGGATAAGGGCCGGTTTCCACTAGTCAGCACTTGTAGTGATGGGAGCACACACCCAGATCGTCTAGCCATACACGGCTAGGGATTCAGGTGCAGCATGCTGTCCAGAATCACACAGTGCTATTCCCGGGGGCAGACAATGGTAAGTAAAGGCAGCGTTCGCCCGTCTTACCTGCGGGGAAGGGAACGCTGCCGATACCCCGCAGATTTGGGCCGCATTCTGCCCTAGTGGAAACTGACCCTAATAGAACAGTGTCCTTGGCTTGCACTCAGCCAAGCGGACCCACCAGGCTTATCGCTCACCGAGGGAGATCAGGGACCGCTGCACACAGAAGAGATCCATCTCTTAAAGCAAACATTTCAAATTAATACCACATTATATGCATCTTATAGTAACGAACAGACCTATCCCACATAGCTGATTTCTGGGAACTGTCTTCTTAGTGGTGATGTCTGCACTATGTGCACAACAGGGAGAATTAACAGCAGTATTTAGCCCACTGTGCATTGTCCTCTAAGCATGGAAGGGTCATGTACGTCCTGATATGCCCAACTGATCGATCCCTCCCTAATTGGAATTCTATCGGATACTGATCGATTCATACAGTACATAGCAAACGCATCTTTTAGAAAGAAACCTGACGGGCATTGATTGTACTGCAAGGGCAGTACTGATCAATGCAGTGCAACACAATCTGGCCAACTATCCACCATCACTAGCCGGTTCACACGGGCGTCTCTCGGCGGCTCATTTTGTTGCACCCAAATGCTTTTCTGTTACTGTTTGTCTCATCTGGTGTGGTTACCTTTAGCCATAGACCCTGAACAAGCATGCAGATTAGATCACACATACAGTAAATCTGACAAGAGTAGCTACACGCTTGTTTCAGGTGTGTGGTTCAGACATTACTGATTCCAGAGTGGTGAGCAGGACTTCCAGGCAACTGGTATTGTTTAACCCATTACCAGCTTTAAACAAAATGTTTCGTTTGAAGACTGCTGTGCATTCTATACCTCTGCTGTTAAATCTCTCCACTGCAGCCAAACGAGTGGAGACCAGGGAGCAGTTATAGTTACCTGTTCCGGACGGCTTCTTCTCTTTCTCTACTGGAAGCTCTGAACTTCCGTCAGCTCTTCTGGGTTCCGATCACATCTGATCACATGATATGACTGACATATGATCGGGATCCATTAGACCATGTCAGGGTTGCAGCACCACCTGCTGGTGGAGGAGGGGTGATGGAAGAGACCCTTCCACTCCTGGGTGGCACTGTAATGCTGACATGGTCTCCTGGATCCCGATCACATGTTATATCATGTGATCGGAAGGCGAGAAAACCTGCCAGGGCTACATTGCTGCCACGGTGGAGGAAGAAGAAGCCAATCCTGCCGTCCGGACATGTAACTATAAAAACTCTTCCACCCACTCTGTATACCCTGCCAAGCTGGGGAAGGCACACTTCCCCAACAGCAGGAAAAATTCGGCCCTGCCGACAAATAAAGAGGAAGATCACCGGGGCAGTTGGACATGGGGCAGAGGCCGGACATGCGGGGGCAGAGGACGATAACGAGGGCAGTTGGACAAGCGGGGGCAGAGGACGATCACCGGGGCAGTTGGACATGGGGCAGAGGCTGGACATGCGGGGGCAGAGGACGATCACCGGGGCAATTGGACATGGGGCAGAGTCAGTCTGGACATGCGGGGGCAGAGGACGATCACCAGGGCAGTTGGACTTGCGGGGGCAGAGGACAATCGCCAGGGCAGTTGGACTTGCGGGGGCAGAGGACGATCATCGGGGCAGTTGGACATGGGGCAGAGGCTGGACATGCGGGGGCAGAGGACGATCACCAGGGCAGTTGGACATGAACAGTGCATGTTTGTAAATGTTACTGTACACTGTGAATTTTGTGCTAAAGTTTGATTTGAAGAAAATCGCGAATCGAATTCAAATTGCAATTTTTTGACAGAAAAATGACATTTCAAACTTTTCCTAAAATCGTACAGCCCTAGACTCTACCTCCAGCTCATGGTAAATAGTGCGTGTCCGTTTCACCTCATAATGATGGTCATGACCTGTGGCAGCCTGACTGATATAGCTGGTGTAGAAGTGTGTGTGAGATGGGTAGATGCCGTTCCTCCCCTCCTCCTTCAGGCTTTTTTCTCCTCAGTGCAGCTCTGTACTACAGGTGGTAAAAGAATTGCATGTATTTCTGACTTTTTAAAGCAATTTATTTGCAGTGTGGAGTTGGGCCAATCCAGTTTCAATAATTTTTATTAAAGGATTTTGAAATATGTAGTCATATTAATGACATTTGAAATGCTTAATATTACAGTATAAGTATGATATCTGACATACAAAAAACAGAATGATGTAGTTATATATTACTTGGTTCGTTCATAATAGAGATATTTGTTAGGACTATAAGTTATTTTCAGACCTGGTACATTGAATATTTAACCCTATATACTCCAGATTTTTAAATTAGGTAATTATGACATCAGAACTCGTACCTTGTACCTGTTATTGATAGAATAGATCATGAGTTTAACCTGGCTATCTGAAAAATGGGGGAGTGATACCACCCTACAGAGATTTCAGATAGTCCATAGTTCTGATTGGTAGAGAGAAGGTAGGTATGGTACATAGTTCTAAAGTGAACAATGTCAGAATTAATATCTGGAGGATTATAGTCAGAACAGTCAATGTTGACTTCAATAAGAGTTGGGCCAATCCAAATCAGCAGTAGTTGTAGTTAATTGGCCCAATCTAATGCTGTATACAGTTTGCAACAAATATTTTCATCAAATTTAATAAATTGGCAACTTATTGATCACCTCCACTTTTGGCAAGCATTGTTTTGGCTCACTTATTTATTTTATTTTTAACTCCCATCTGAATAAGAAGCAAGTTTCTAACTGAATCTGCAGATAGGACTGTGGCAGTCACTGAATTGGTCCAGGTATACAGGAAGTGTCTGCTCTGTGCAACATGGTATTTACTCATACTCTGTCCAGGAAATGTGTGGGCGTTCTGTATTCTAAACAGAATACTGCTGCCATGGTTACAGAGAAGCACAATTTGAGTTTACCCTCAGTTTTAGAACTTTATAACTGGTTACATTTCATTGTTTATAGCAGTTTTTAATGAAAATGGAACATGTCCGACAAGACCTTGACCAGATATGTTACGTGGGCAAGCGCCTCTACATGCAGAAGCACAGCAGTACTACGCTTGTGCACAGCGTGGAGCACGGACGCAAACTTCTAGGGGGTCCCAGGCAGTGGCAGAGGTCTTGAGGAGGACACGGAGGCTGGTTTCACACGAGAAACCAGTTTTAGCATCGCACCAGCAAAAACAGGTCTTCAGGAAACACTGCGCTATTGCGCGGTTTTCCGTGTCTGGCCACAGGACAAGCAGGAAATGACGCGCACTTGCCGTCACTTCCTGCTCCGGGTATGCAGAAGCGTATTGTTTAAATACACTTTCGCGCATGCATGCCGCGATGTCGCATCAGAATTTTCTTTTTTAAATCCATGTGTCGCCATACACTAACAACGCAGATCGCCGCAAGTCGATGCATTGTTAACATAGTTCTTGACATGCGGGGAAACCGTCACTTCCGTCGCACCGTAACGTTGCAGTATGAAAGTCTCCATAGACTTTCATTGCACAGTGGTGGGGTGTGGTAAAAATACCTCAACGCCTCGGTGTGAAAGGGCCCAGAAGGTCTCTGGAGGATCCAGAGGCTTCACTCGTCAAAGGTAAGTATCTCATTTTTTATCCTTAGGTTTGCCTCAGGCTTGCTTTAATTAGCAATGCATAATGTTTTGTGCGTTGCCTGTCTACTTTTTGCAATTTAATTGATAGGAATAAAGTTTAGAGTCATTTAAATACATTTTTCTGAAGAAAAAAAAAAAATTCATACTGAATATTAACATCAGTCTTGAAAGAGGACGTATGAGGGAAAAGGAGGGACAGAGGGATTTGGTTCCCAAAGAGGGACTGTCCGTCTGAAAGAGGGTCAGTTGGGAGCTATGATTGACCAGTGGGTCTGGAGTGGCATGGCAGGCAGATGGAAATGTGGCATGAAGCAGGAGGGGAGGGTTATAACTTGGCATTGCTTGGTTTTCGAACCAGGAAGTCCAGCCAAAAGCTGGGGCTCAGGAGAGCATTGCTAGTGATAGCAGGCCCTGCTGGCTTTACAGTAGACACCCAGGGCTGGTTCTAGCTACAGTGGTGCCCCAGCAAAGTTAACCCTGCTGTTAGGACACTCCCCCAACAGATCTGTCCCCCTCTTTCCTAATAACATGCGCAGAGGAGAGTCGCCCCTCTCCTCAGGTAGTACAGAGCCACAGACTGACAGACAGGTGACAGGTAAGACACTACTCTGCCAAAGACTCTGCAGGGGCCCCAGGGAGCAACAGTTAATGTTGGCGGATGACCTGAGGGGGGGGGGGGGGGGATTCTGGCAGCAAGCTCAGGGCCCTGGGGCAATTGCCCATGTTGCCCCTACGGTAGCACTAACCCTGTAGACACCATTGCCACCTGTTTATTGTGATGCCACCTTTCTTCGTATTACTTAAAACGAAATTGTCAAGTATGTTTAGTTTCCAGGAAAAGGTCTATACATAGGGTCATCCACGTGGAGATGTGGAGTCCCTGTGGTGAAATTCATGCATCCTGTATCCGTGGTATGCAAAACACAGCAGTGGCCAGGACAAACGTGGCTGCACCCTTTAGCACACAAGCTTTTAAAATGTGTTATAATACTTCATGAATGATATATTGTGCACTGGCATAAGAGCAACCCTGCCCTCAGGGAATTTGTATTACATAGTTTTTTTCAGCGGTTGAAAAAGGAATCATTCAAGCATAATTAAGAATGTAATGCAGAGAGCAGTGATGTGCAGTAATCCATACTATCCAGACACCGCTCATCTCTCAGATATACCTACATATATATATATATATATATATATATGTATGTCCAAAGCAAAGTCATGTGATAGTACTAAAATAAAATAGCTTTGCTGTATATATTTTTGTGTTATAAAAGATATTTCATCACTGCTAAAAGTGTCTGCTTGGATTACAATGAGGTGGGGCAATGCCAGTCGCTTTTATTGGCCTGGAACCCACTAGGAATCCTTGCAGTGCTTTAAAATCACTGCAGTGCTGTGTGCCTTGATTCCTAGAGCAATTGCACCTGAGTTTCCCAGCGATTAGAAATGCTGTGCAGTAAACTGTACAGCGCTTCCGATTAGCGATTCGTGGTGGTTGTTTTTTTTTTTTTCCCAATAAACTTTATTATACTTACCAGGTGTCTGGCTTCCATCCGTAGCCCCACCCCCTAAAGGAAGCATTCATAACTTCCTCTCTATGACGAATCAGAAAAGTGCCTTTGACCTCTTCTGCTGGGGGGCGGGGCTACGGACAAAAGCTGAAAATATGGACACCTGGTAAGTATAAATATCTTTAATTAATTTTTCAATTGCTCTCCAGGTAGGCCTGAACGATTTTAGGAAAAAATTGAATTGAGCGATTTCTGTCCAAAATTACGATTTCGATTCGATTCACAATTTCCTTCAAATCAAGCTTTGTTCCCCCCCTTTGTGCCTGTCTGTTCCCCCTCTGTCCCCCTGTCTCTCATTGTGCCCCCTTTGCCTCTTCATGCCTCCTCTGGGTCTCTCTCTTGCCTCCTTTGTGTCTGTGCCCACTCTGTTTCTCTCTGTGCCCCCTCTGTGTCTCTCTGTGCCCCCTCTGTGTTTCCTGCGTCTCTCTCTGTCCCCACGCTGTCTTTCTCCGTGCCTCCTCTGTCACCCAAGTTGCATCAGTTCTGGACATAGCTTCAAGCACGAGTCCAGCATTGCCCGTCTATCCACTTTGCCTCCTGCAGGCTCTATTGCATGGCATACTTCCTGTATATCATGTGACATACAGGAACCCAAAGTTTTGCCAAGCACAAGAGGCGGCAGAGGGCGATAGAGAATGGAAGGTATGTGCAACGCTGCGGGCACTGGGTCTCTGGGAAAGTTTGAAGGCGCTTCTTCAAACTTCCTTATGTGGAAATGACGTGATCGCGATATTCGCCGCTTTCACGATTCTGAAATTGTGATCTTGGTGATCGCGATTTAGATTTAAATTCGATTTATCTTTCAGGCCTATCTCCAGGTATAAAATCTTGACTTTAATTGGCGCAGCGTTACCCTGCAGCAAAACAGGGTAACGCAACGCACCAGTGTGAAAGGGGCCGCAATGTTGATTGACCAATTAATGACCGGATGGTTTTTGTATTCTATGAAGAGATTGTGTTAGGTAAGCTCTATTACTTGGAAGTGATATCATTGGCAAATCAAAATTGGATGTGTGTACAAGCCTTTAGCAGTGATTTTCTGCTTGATGTTTCCTGACTTCCCAGCTAAGGTTTTGCAATCAGAGCCCCTTTTATCCGAGCAGCGGTTTCCAGAGAACACTGTGCTGCACACACAGCTCTATAGACAGTGCCTAGAGTCAGGAAGGAATGAGTAATGCATATACATGGCAATGCCTTCCTGACACACCCAAACCTCATGTGCAGCAATACCATATGTGTAACCTGACGAGAGGCAAAGAAGGGATGAAACTAGACAGCTATAATTTCCAGCGACTGGACACCTGATGTTCACAGCTCTCTCTGTGGGCCCCCTGATTATATTTATTACTGTGTGAGGAATTCATCCTCACACAGCTAACAGCTTTCTGTGTGCCTCATACACATCTGATGTTTCCCTACCGCTCCATGTGCTACAAGTGTTAGAACGCTTACAGCACAATTCTCAGAAATGTTCCATCTTGGCTCAGATAGTGTGCAAAGGGAGGTATAAAACATTTTCTGCAGTAGCTGTGAGTTTTTTCGTTCTTTTTTTTTTCCACTAACTAAATGTAAACGCATGTTTTGCTTAAAGTGTACCAGAGACAAAGCATATTCAAAGTTTTATATATACCTGGGGCTTCCTCCAGCCCCATCCGCACAGATCGCCCCCGCGCCACTGTCCTCAGCCTTCTCCAGCTCCGCTACCGGGTCCCGTAACTTTGGCCGGTCTGAGCAAGCGCAGTGCTCTCTCTCCGGCGAAGAATAGTACTACGCAGATGCAGTACTATTCCCCACCAGAGGGAGCGCACCGCGGATGCGTCAAACTGCCCGTAATTGCCGAAGTTACGAACCTGGTACAGGCGATAGAGACGGCTGAGAACGGCGGCGTGGGAGCGATCCGTGCGGATGGGGCTGAAGGAAGCCGCAGGTATGTAGAAAACTTTGAATATGCTTTGTCTCTGGTTCTCTTTAACAGTTGTAATGGGTTTCTTTCCACATTGCAGCAAAACACAGAAATATTTGTATGTTGAAAATGGCCATACACCTGTCAATTATTTTTCATCGATATTCGGCCGACTAAATAATTTGATAGCTGATATCGGTCAATAGAAGATTTCGATTAGCAGCAGGTCAGGAGCGTATAGCTATCAGTGGCGATTTTGCAATGAGCAGTGTGCGGTGAAGGCAGTGAAGCTAAAGCCTCATCTACACTGTACAATTTTCCATCAGATATATGGATGGATCTATTAGATAGATCTAATAAGCAATTGCATCGTGTGTAGACGTCCAAATTGTTTCAGATCAATTTTGCGATAGATTTTGCTTTGCTAAGTATCCAAAATCTATTGCAAAATCTAACGCATTCTGATTGGACCAGTTGTAAATGATCTAATATATCTAATAGATCCGATCTGACAGAAAATTGTACCGTGTAGATGAGGCTTTATACTCACCTGTCCGCCACCGCCTGTCTTCTCTCCACTGCTGGACGTTCCTCCCTGTCTCTTCTCATCCAGGGTGCCTGTGTCACATCACAAACGCTAGAGGCTTCATAAGGTACATGCCATGCTGCCCTCTAGTGTTTGGCCTCTAGCATTTAATCACATAACACAGGTGCCCCGGGACAGAACAGACAGGGAGGAGAGCACGGCGGTGGAGAGAAGACACGTGGTTGGGCGAGGGACCAGAGGGGGGGGAGGGTCTCGGAGTACTGGCAGACTTGGGGTCCCGGCAGGCAGTGCACGCATGCTGAAATCAGTTAAAAATTTGATCAGATAATATTGGATGGTCATACCAATCAATGTATGGCCAGCTTTAGGGGTTTAATGACTATTGGCTTGATTCACTAAGACAAATAGAATGCCTTATAAGAGTTAACACGCCTTATCAGAGTAGCATAGCGAGTGCTACTAACTTATGCCTGCTAATTGGCAATGACGAAAGCTCCACTCGTCCTGCTCTGAGCCCCTATGGGTCCAATCACTTTGATTGGCCCAATAGGCTGCCTGTCACTTGACAGGAAACTTGACAGGCAGGCTATTGGGCCAATCAAAGTGCGGGGATAATGTCCTTTAAAGTGATTGGACCCGCAGGGGCTCAGGGCAGGGTGAGTGGAACTCTCGTCATTGCCAATTAACAGGCATAAGTTTGTAGTGCTCGCAATGCTACGCTGATAAGGCGCTTTAACTCTGATAAGACATGTTAACTCTGATAAGGCATGCTATTTGTCTTAGTGAATTAAGCCCTATCTGTCTTTGTTTGGAGACGTCCTCCCCATGTCCTGTTCTTGTGACCTCCATTGAGCTTTCTGGCTCCAACATGGACTGTTAGGACTGTCATAAACAAAATCCGGTAGGCACACAGTTTTTTAACGATTTCATGCTGAAATTGATTGAAAATCTGCATGCAGTGTGTGGAGGCAATTGAGCAGATAGATCCTGTCTGTGATCAGATAATGGGTAGGATGGTGGTGACCAATGTGTGTTCTATTCTAGTGTTTGAAATATAAATAAAAAAGAGAGATAATTGCTTACCTCCCCAGAAGATATAGACACCAGTTCAACTGGAAAAAATTTTTTATTCAGAAAGCTATCTGACAACACGTTTCATGGGTTATGGCCTGCTTCCTCAGATTATTATTTAGTATTTATATAGCGCCGTCATCTTCTGCAGCGCTGTACAGGGTATATTGTCTTGTCACTTAAATAGACACGGAAGCAAAAAAAACCCATTATGATATTATGAATTGGTTGTGTAGTACGGATAATTACTAGAACATTAGTAGCAAAAAAATATTCTCATATTTTTATTTTCAGTTATATAGTGATTTTTTATAACATCGCATAATTCTCTAATATTTGCAGTTAACACACTACTCTGCATTCTAAATGGTTTTACAGAGCAGGCCAGTGAACTTTTGAACTGTCCTCTGCAGAGAAAAAGAAAATACAGTGACTGACAGTTGAGATAACGAGCTTCAGAAGACACAGCTCTCTGCGACTTCGAATGTCATGGAGCTCAATGGCTCTTTTGCATAGATAACAACTGGTGTTTCTTAACTCTTCCTGTACTGGAAACAATATTAGACTTACTGTATGTCTCTGCTCCTAATGTTTTATATCTTAGCTGTACTACACATACAAATCATTATATCATATTGTTTTTTTTTCGCTTTCGTGTCTCTTTAACTGTCCTTCAGAGGAGCTCACAATCTAATCCCTATCATAGTCATATGTTTATGTATGTATTGTATAGTGTATGTATTGTAGTCTAGGGCCAATTTTGAGGGAAGCCAATTGACTTATCTATATGTTTTTTGGATGTGTGAGGAAATCGGAGTGCCTGGAGGAAACTCACACAGACACGGGAAGAACATACAAACTCCTTGCAGATGTTGACCAGGCTGGGATTTGAACTGGGGACCCAGCACTGCAAGGCGAGAGCACTAACCACTACACCACAAAATGCCTTGATAGCATATGGGATAGAGTGTAGGTGCCACTAATACTTAATAATTAAAGGCCCTCATCTAGACGGTTTCTAGGTGAAAAAACTGCCCAGCTGCTCGTGTGAATGTGGCCTCATTAGACTGCCATCCTTTACCAGGGATCTTCTACTGACATAGAAACACGTTCTGCCACTGCTGCATAAGACGAGAAAAACGATTGTGCCTGGGGTGCGCTTAAAGCGGGATTCTCAGCCATAATATCAAATTGCATTTTACACACTGCTCTATGTTTATTATGTAGTCTACATGCAGTCTGCATTGCACGCATTCCAATATAATCATAAATGTGTCGGCTGTAATGAATCTTATCTCAGTCAGCCTGGCTCTATTCTGGTACATTGCCAGGGAGAGGGAAGCTTGTTATCTCTCCTCCCACATTCCTGCTCCTCACTGATTGGCAGAGGGCAATTCAGTGTGACAAGAGGCTGAAAAGGGAAATATACCTCACCCCTCTGCAGAAGCTGCTGAAATACGATCTATGGAAAAGTATGGCTGTCCTGCTGCTTATAAATTGGAGGTTTGTTTTGCTTATTGCAGCCCTGAGATGGACAGGTCATGTAGGCTGAATTCAAATTGTATGCTGTTTTGAATTTAGCCAATCAGATCCACTTCTTCCCCATTTGGATTGGCAACACTCCTAGCTGCATATAATTTGTATGGAAGCAACCTGACTCTATCTGTCATTTGGAATTCCAGGTTATAGTCTAGTAACAAGAATGTGATGTTTGCTGTGGCCTCTCCTTATATTCTACAAGATTGCAGTAGAATCAGGCGTTTTGTATTTGATATAAAGCTGCTAGGTGTATTCTATAGACTGAGTGACCATTGTGCCCACAGCTCTGAGCTGCTTGTGCAAACACTACAAGCGGCTTTACAATAGTAGTGCTGTTCTCCTAGACCTGTGGGGGGCTCTATGGCAGAGCTTGTTCTGATCCCTGTGGATACAGGGTTGTTGTCATACGCAAGGCCAGATTTATACTTTTTCCGCCCCTAGGCCAAGTGTGTTAGGGCTCCCCTCCTAAGTGCAGAAGCACCCCCCCTCCTTACATTCCATGTGCAGCCCCCTCTTCCATGTGTAATGTGCATGTACTGCTGCCCCTCTCTTTCATATAAAGCTCTCTTGGACATCAGCTTCCCTTTTCATTTGATGACTGATCTTTCATATGTAGCAACTCCTATTTCATGTCCAGGTGCCCCCTTGTGCTGCAGCTGCCCATGGCCCAGCTCTTTGTGGCCTTTCCAGAAATCCAGCCCTAGACGCAATCACATAAAGGCCCAAAATCTAAGGGTGCTTTCACACATGACAGCATTCGTATGCAAACTGTGCTGTTGTGAGTTCATGGCACATCTAATGCAAGTCAATGGCATCACAGTTCACTTAACTTCCTGAGCGTTACGTCGCTCAGGAGGTTTTGCCAGTTAGTGTCCCCATGCATTATTAAAGTGATCCCATGCCGGTAAAACCTTTAGCTATCACAAGTTCCTGGCACCCCCCTATCCCCCGTTTATACATTACCCAGCCTGGATCCAGTGATCGGTGCAGACTCCCCACACAGCTCTGGTCTTCACTATGGGGAGGATCACACATCATGCTGTCATGCGCAAGCCTGATCCTCCCCATAGAGAGACCATAGCTGTGCGGGGAGGCTGCGCGATCGCTGGATCCTGGTTGGGTAATGTATTAATGGGGGGATCGCAAGCAATCGGGGGAGCTGGACACTTGTACTAGCTAGCCTAGTGCTAGCTAATTGTTTTACAGGCATGGGATCACATTAATTATGCATGGGGCCTCCTGAGGCGAGCAAGTGGCATGCCCGACACAGTGTGAGGCATACCGCAAAGGAGGTTAATTTTGCTTTAGCTGCATTTCTGAAGCACCTCAAACAGATCCTAAAGCCTTGTACACACGGTAGATGGTCCCCGGCATAGTTGGCTGTTGAGGGTCACCTCTGTGCAGAGTACCATGTTATCTACGACACGTCCGCTACTACAGACTCCCTCACATTGGATGTATCCCCCAAATGTAGAGTTTCATTTGTGAACTTTCACCTCATGCATATGGTCAATGAGAGACAAATGATTCCATCTTACATGCAAATTGATTACAGCTTGGAATTTGATTGGCCCTTTTCCAAGCAGCACACACTGTTTGCATGAACTTTTCACACAGGCCAATCTTATTATCATGTTATTGTCCATCTCTTTATGATGCTGCTTTTCCATCTATGCTGCTTATGACTTCAATTACTTTTTTCAGCATTGCCTTACATACAGCACTATTGTTAGATGTGTGTACAGGGGATGTAGGCTGATCATCTAAAAGTGTGAAAATTCTCAGATTTTCCCCCAGTTTGCCATTTTTAGCGATAACTTGGGTGGGTGACTAATCTCTTTCTCCATCTCTAGTCTGAGATTGGTTTTCCTTTTCCATATGCAGCGCGTTGTAACTTCCTGTGTTTAACATACTTGTCTGACTGTTCTGAACACGGTGGGTGGCTGTATGGAGAGAATGCATTATCTTTCCACTGCAATCACGTTGTATTTATGTGGAAACTTAAACTTAAAGCATAATGCTGGGCATACACGGCTCGATTCTGCCGCTCGATTCCCCGCTCGATTCTGCAGGTGATTCTCTTATCTTCCCCTCGCTTTTCTTATCTTTATCCATTGTGCTCAATCCGTAATCCAGCGGCGAAACGATTGGGCGGGAGATCAGAGATGTCGGAAATTATCTATCAAGCCATCTAAAATTCTAAATGACTCAGAATCGAGCCGTGTATTCCCAGCATTAGGCCAGAATTCACATTTGATTAAACAACACAATCCATTTGTCTCTATAGTGCATGGATTGACAGAAATCATTTTTGTACTTATTGTATATTCCCAAGATAATGGCCTCAATTCACTAAGATCCTGCTGGAGATAATAAGGCAAGAGAAAACTTACCACCACACAGTGGTGAGTTATCTTATCTCTTCATTCCTTAAGTTACCTCCTCTGTAGTTATTTTCACGCAGTTAACTACCGGTCTTTAACTCTGGAGTTATTTTAAGGATTGAAGAGTTTAAAGATTGAAGAGTTAACTTTAGGTTTGCCTGAGGTAAAATGTTTCCTGAATACGACATGCCTCATCACCATGGTGATAACTAGAGAAACGTTATTAAAGACAGGAGATAAGCTTAGTGAATTGAGGCCAATGACAGATAGGCATTCATGTAATAAAAGGTACCTGGAAAACAGGGCGCAGGGGATTTTATTACCGATTTTCTACTATTTAATTCCAATAGTAAAATATTGGTAATGGTTGCCGATATTATACTATGACACAACCTAACCCTACTCTCACACAGAACCCTCCTTCTACCGATGCCTAACCCCTAAAGGGACCCTGAGCAGTGATTAAAAAAATGAAATTGGGACTTACCTGGGGCTTCCTCTAGTAGGTGCTTGACTTTGGCAAAAGTCGCACATGCGCAGTACAGGGACCCGGCTGTCCATCACCTGTGGCGTCATCACACCCGTTGCCGTAAGGATCCTGCAGGTACGTGGTGAAATCTTACTTGTACCGTGCATAAGCAGGACTTTCACGGCGACGCATGATGACGCCACAGGCGATGGACTGCCGGGTCCCTGTACTGTGCATGCAGGACTTTTGCCAAAGTGAAGCACCTACTGCAGCCGCCAGCGAGACCACAGAGAGGACCCAGAGGACACCAAGGCTGGGGGAAGCCGCAGGTAAGTCCCAATTTCATTTTTAGTCACTGCTCAGGGTTCCTTCAACTCTCCCTCTACCAATGCCTAACTTTTAACCTTCCCTCTACTGATACATAACCTTTAACCTTCCCTCTACTGATACATACCCTTTAACCTTACCTCTACTGATACATAACCTTTAACCATATCTCTACTGATACATAACCTTTAACCTTCCCTCTCCTGATACATAACCTTTAACCTTCCCTCTACTGATGCATAACCTTTAACCTTCCCTCTACTGATACATAACCTTTAAAGAGACACTGAAGCGGAAAAAAATATATGATATAATGAATTGGTTGTGTACTATGAATAATTACTAGAAGATTAGCAGCAAAGAAAATATTCTCATATTTTTATTTTCAGGTATATAGTGTTTTTTCTAACATTGCATCACTCTATAATATGTCCAGATTACACAACACTCAGCATTCAAAATGAGTCTTTCAGAGCAGTCTGTGAAGTAATAAACTCTTCTCTGCTAGAGGAAAAGTAAACAGTTCAATTACAGTTCAGATAATAAAAGTCAGATAACAGCCCTCTCCATGACCAAGTTGGTCGGAGAGCTTAATAGTTTTTTTGCATAGAGATAACAACTGGAGTTTCTCAACTCTTCCTGCACTGGAAACAATTAGACTGATGTATCTGATCTTAATGTTTTTTTTCTTAGCTGTACTACACATACAAATCATAATATCATCATTTTTTTTTCGCTTCAGTGTCTCTTTAAAGGGATTCCGAGGAGTAATTAAAAACAAAATTGGAACTTACCTGGGGCTTTCTCCAGCCCACCCTAGGTTGGGAGGTCCCCCGGCGTCCTCTTGGCTCCTCTCCCGGTCCCTCAGCAGAAATCACGACTGGCGACACCCGGGCCGAGTGTCGGGCTTACACTTCCTGAACGATGACGCTCGTCGTCATCACACTGACCGATATGCGTCATCACGGCGTCCAGCGTGACACTACTGCGCATGCGCGGTTTTCTAACTATGCGCAGTAATGCCACATGCGCAGTAATGTCACACCGTGACAGTACGACGAGCGCCACCATTCAGGAAGTGTAAGCCCGACACTCGGCCCAGGTGTCGCCAGTCGTGATTTCTGCTGAGGGACGGGAGAGGAGCCAAGAGGACGCCGGGGGACCTCCCAACCTACGGTGGGCTGGAGAAAGCCCCAGGTAAGTTCCGATTTTGTTTTTAATTTCTCCTCAGAGTCCCTTTAAAGGACATCTGTAACCAGAGGGATATGGAGGGGGCCATATTTATTTCCTTTTAAACAATAGCCCTGCTGGTCTATTTGTCTGCAGTAGTGTCTGAATCACACCAGAAACAAGCATGCAGCTAATCTTGTCAGATCTGACAATGATGTCAGAATCGCCTGATCTGCTGGATGCTTGTTCAAGGTCTGTGGCTAAAAGTACTAGAGGCAGAGGATCAGCAGGATAGCCAGGCAACTGATATTGTTTAAGGCTAGGTTTCCATTTGTGCGGCGGCATGCGTCTTGCGAGACGCGATGCCGGCACAGGTGTTGCCTCTCGCAGCCGAATCCCTCAAGCCGTGATATGCGTGGCTATAGGATTCGGACAGCTACGCACAAAATTATGCTGCAGGGCCTCAGATTTTTCCTCGGCCACGAATTCGGATGGCTCTCATAGACTTCTATAGGCTGCTGAAATCCATCCGAATTCGTGGGCGGGGAATCGGCCTGGATTCGCAGCAGTGGAAACCCGGCCTAAAAGGAAATAAATATGGCTGCCCCGTATCCCTCTTGTTACAGTTGTCCTTTAACCCTCCCTCTACTGATACATAGCCCTTAACCATCCCGCTACCAATGCCTAATGCCTAACCCTCCCTCTACCCATGCTTTACCCTTTGGCAATTAATAGAAATTTGCATAGCAGGAAGTCTCAGGCACCTTCTTGCGTCAAATTTGTTAACTCAGCAGTGTAAATCATGGCTTTTATAATGGCGGCTCCTTTGCCCATTTTTTATTATCACAGTTGTTTATTTAGCAGTTGTTGAAAACAAGTAACAATGGCTCCTGTTCTGTGCAGCTGATTACTCATCTAGCCTTCTCTGATCCTCCTTGAGCTCACCCTGTTTGATGGGACTCTTTTCTTCTAAGAGGCCCCACTCCAGTCTGTAAACAAGCGTGGCCGCACTTTGCAGGTGCAATGATAGCTTGTGCAATCACACAGGGCCACTCGTACCCGAAATCCATGCATGAGCGGCTCCGTGCTACTACGCAGTGCGGCCAGGCTCTTACGCGGACCGAAGCACAGTGGAATAGGTTCAGAGTGTCCCAGCACTGGAACAGCGAGCTCAAGGGGGACCATGGAGTCCCTGTACAGAGGTAAGTATCCCTTTTTGAATTTTTGTGCTTCAGTAACTCTAAGATTATTGTCAGTTTTGAAAATAGCCAATATGGAATTTGAAGTCCGTATGGATTGAAATCTACGCCCTGGCAGGAATAACATGTCCCAAACAAGGTGTAGATCTCAATTAGCATGGTCCGGAAGTGGTTAATATGACTCCATCTCTAGGCTGAGAATGCACAACATCACTGCGGGTGCTTCTAGCTGTGTCAACGGTGGCACAGATAGAAGCAAGATGGAAACCAACATTTAGATGGAGGGCTAGGGAGCAGGCCTCCCCTCCCCCTGTACGAAAGTAAATGCTCGCTGTCCCCCTAAAAACACCCACCATACATACCTTCCTTAGGGCAAGGTTCGTTTGATTTATTATTTTTTTTAATGGATGTGGCCAATCAAAGTCAATATTAACCCTTGCGCATAAAGCTTGCACATAAGACACAGCAACAAACACTGTCAAATAAAATGGAGGACCTCTGTTCTCCAACAAGGCTGCAGCATTTTGTTTAACCTAGGAGCACCCAGGTACTCAGTTTACTTTAATGGGAAACATCCTGCTTGCTTGATTCATTTATTTTTATGTACATATACGACACAATCATTCACAGTATTCCTAACAGGAACTGGCAGATGACTACAGCCAGTGAATGGATTAGTGTAGGTTGTTGAAATTGAGTAACAAAGCCTCCAGCTCTGTGCAGTTGACTACTCCTGCAGCAAGGTGGGAATTTCTGGACAATCTCACAGTAACAGTACTCCTAACAGAGTACAAAGAGAGTACTGTTGCTAAGGTTACGAAAATCCTCAATAGATCTTAAGTAAATCTAAATATTTAGCTAGCTGAATGAAGGAAAGATAATGTATAATAACAGCAATGTATGCATGCAGTGAGATAAGCCTGTGCCTCTGTATTCCTGCAGGGGGCGTGTCTTGTGGTCCTGATCTGCTATGCCGCCTCACGTACTCCGGGATACCTGGGCGTCGCCATCACCGAACTCATCTTCAGCACTATCTTCTTTTTCCTCTTCGCACTCAGCATACACCAGCAGATTGCCTTCATTCACTGGGGCTGGACCGTAAGTACCGCTTACATTATTCTTTATTCTGTACATAAAGTCCAGTGCAATCCTATGCTAATTTTTTAGTTTGAGACAGAACCACTCTAAAGCCTCGTACACGTCAGGGCCGCGCTCCTCTTTTGTGGCGAGTGCGTCCGTGCAGTAGCAGCGCATGCGCAGTAGTGAACAAGCTGCTCTGGGTTACTGCGCATGCGTGGCTGCCCTGGTGCCAGAGGAGCGCAGCCCTGTTAAAATTGCTATCTGTGGTCCAGGCTAGGTGAGGGGAAACACCGCAGTATACAGAGGGAAGCCTCAATAGGAGCCGGAGGATTCCCTCTCTTTAGGTAAGTATCTGTTTTTGTACCTCAGCAGGGACCGTAAGTGTTGGCTTACTTTCAAAGGAATTCACAGCATGCTAATTAGCCACTACAGTAATTTATTCAGCAAATTGTTTTGTTGAGTTTTAAATGAAAACCCCAATTCCCTTCCCCCCCACCCCACCACCACCATTGTTAACACTCTGCCCATAATTTGTTGTGTGTACAGCAGCCGCTGCCCGCCTAGCGATCCCCCAGACAGATCAATTCAGCTGAGTGATGGCTGATAACTTTGTTCACCCTGCTCGCCCCGCCTGCCGTGTGATGTCACATCTGTGCTGCTCCATTGGCACTCTGCTCCCCTGCATTGCAACAGAATGTGTTGTGTTTAGACAGTCTTGGCCCAGTGATGTCAGGCGTCTACATCTAGCGTGTGTATGGGCCTTTACTCCATCCCGATTAAGCTCCCACCGTAAATCCCTTCTGCTGCAGCCATGAGATTCATATTAGACAAGATTTCTACTGAAATCTTGTCAGATATCTGAAGGTGTTGATCTTTTTCCAGACCTATCACTGTATGAATAGTGCGGTGTCAGTATAAAAATGTAACAAGGAAAAGGAGTAAGTAGCATACTGCAGAGAAAACCCAGAATACTACAGGATGGAAGATACACAGAAAAAAAAGAAGGGGGTGGGTGCTGTAGTGAAGTAAGAAGAGAGCTGTATAACCCATTGAAGAGGAAACCCACCCAACCAGCTTAGAGTGACACTCGGCAAACAAAGCATGCTGACTAGGTAGCATCAGAAAGGCTATATTTTGCTAACTTGCATATTACATTTCAACTCCAAAAGTTTTCCTAGGCCTGGGTAGGCATTCAGAGGAAGAGGGGAAGAGAGAGAGAGAGAGAGAGTGTGTGTGTGTGTGTGTGTGTGTAGTAGTGAATGTGTGTGTGTAGAAAGAGTGTGTGTGTGTCAAGAGTGTATAGTGTGTGTGTGTGTGTGTGTGTGTGTGTGTGTGCGTGTGTAGCGAGTGTGTAGAGGAGAGAGTGTGTGTGTGTGGAGGGAGAGTGAGTGTGTGTGTGTGGAGGGAGAGAGAGTGAGTGTGTGTGGAGGGTGAGAGAGAGAGTGAGTGTGTGTGGAGAGAGAGAGAGTGAGTGTGTGTGGAGGGAGAGAGAGAATGAGTGTGTGGAGGGAGAGTGAGTGTGTGTGGAGGGAGAGAGTGAGTGTGTGTGGAGGGAGAGAGTGAGTGTGTGTGGAGGGAGAGAGAGAGAGTGAGTGTGTGTGTAGAGAGAGAGAGTGAGTGTATGTGGAGGGAGAGAGGGAGTGTGTGTGGAGGGAGAGAGGGAGTGTGTGTGGAGGGAGAGAGTGAGTGTGTGTGGTGGGAGAGAGTGAGTGTGTGTGTAATGAGAGAGAGTGAGTGAAAGTGTGTGGATGGAGAGAGGAAGTGTGTGTGGAGGGAGATAGGGAGTTTGTGTGGAGGGAGAGAGAGAGAGAGTGAGTGTGTGTGGAGGGAGAGTGAGTGTGTGTGGAGGGAGAGTGAGTGTGTGTGGAGGGAGAGAGAGTGAGTGTGTGTGGAGGGAGAGAGAGAGTGGGTGTGTGTGTGTGTGGAGGGAGAGAGAGAGAGAGTGAGTGTGTGTGGAGGGAGAGAGAGTGTGTGTGGAGGGAGAGAGAGAGTGAGTGGTGTGTGGAGGGAGAGAGAGAGAGAGTGTGTGTGGAGGGAGAGAGAGAGAGTTAGTGTGTGTGGAGAGAGGGAGAGAGAGTGTGTGTGGAGGGAGAGAGAGAGTGAGTGTGTGTGGAGGGAGAGAGAGAGAGAGTGTGTGTGGAGGGAGATAGAGAGAGTTAGTGTGTGTGTGTGGAGGGAGGGAGAGAGAGTGTGTGTGGAGGCAGAAGAGAGAGAGTGTGTGTGGAGGGAGAGAGAGAGTGAGTGTGTGTGGAGGGAGAGAGAGTGAGTGTGTGTGGAGGGAGAGAGAGAGTGAGTGTGTGTGGAGAGGAGAGAGTGAGTGAGTGTGTGTGGAGGAGAGAGGGAGTGTGTGTGTAATGAGAGAGAGTGAGTGTGTGTGGAGAGGGAGAGAGAGAGAGTGAGTGAGTGTGTTTTCTCTGTGTAGCTGATCTGGGATAATTATTTTGTTGTCATAAACTGTTTGGCTTACAGCATGAGTCCCTTCTTTTGCTACTTCCTGTATACTGCAAATGTGTGATACAGATCTGTCTCTGTGTTACTCCCATTGCACTCTAAACAGGATGATGGCAAACACAATGGAGAATGGGCCCGATTCAATTCACTTTTTCTCCTACATTTTCTCCTAAAAGATAATTTTTCATCTTCTGTTTAAATAACTTTTTAGCACTCTGCAACTGAAAAAGTACCAAAAAGTAGGTGACAAAGTGCTGCCAAAATTATTCTCAGTAATTTCTTACTTGTGGATGGCTTAAAGGGGCACTATAGCGAAAAAATTGTAAAATTTAAAATATGTGCAAACATATACAAATAAGAAGTACATTTTTTTCCACAGTAAAATGAGCCATAAATTACTTTTCTTCTATAATGCTGTCACTTACAGTAGGCAGCAGATATCTGACAGAAGTGACAGGTTTTGGACTAGTCCATCTCTTCATAGGGGATTCTCAGCAAGGCTTTTATTCTTTATAAAGATATTCCCTAAAAAGGATTTAAACAATGATGCTGGCCAGCTTCCCTGCTCGCTACACAGTTTTTTGGCAGTTGGACAGAGCAACTGCCATTCACTAAGTGCTTTCGAAAATAAATATACCCCTGAGAATCCCCTATAAAGAGATGGACTAGTCCAAAACCTGTCACTTCTACCTACTGTAAGTGACAGCAACATAGGAGAAAAGTAATTTATGGCTCATTTTACTCTGGAAAAAATGTACTTCTTATTGGTATATGTTTGCACATATTTTAAATTTTACAGTTTTTAGCTGTAGTGCCCCTTTAACCAGCCGGGCGGTATGGACGAGCTCTGCTCGTCCAGTACCGCCGGAGGCTGCCGCTCAGGCCCTGCTGGGCCGATTTTCATCAAATAAAAAGCAGCACACGCAGCCGGCACTTTGCCAGCCGCGTGTGCTGCCTGATCGCCGCCGTAGCGGCGAAAGAGGGTCCCCCCAGCCGCCTGAGCCCTGCGCAGCCGGAACAAAAAGTTCCGGCCAGCGCTAAGGGCTGGATCGGAGGCGGCTGACGTCAGGACGTCGGCTGACGTCCATGACGTCACTCCGCTCGTCGCCATGGCGACGAGGTAAGCGAAACACGGAAGGCCGCCCACTTTCAGTTGGCTGCATGAAATAGTTTTTTTTTTTATTAAAAAAAAAAACCTCCCGCAGCCGCCCTGGCGATCTTAATAGAACGCCAGGGTGGTTAAAGGTCATTTTATTTATAAGGTGGGAAAACAACACTTAGGGGAAAACTAGGGAGAAAAAGTGAATTGGATCAGGCCCAATGGTTGATTCACTAACCTAATTAGCGCGAGGAACCTCCTGTTACTCTAGGGCGCCTTAATTGTCTTTGCGCGCTAGTGGCAGCATAGCGTGCATAATTAACCACTTCTGTACCAGGGGGTGGTTTTGCTGATTGGTGCTGCGTGGGCTCTCCAGCCCGCAGCACCGATCAGATAGCAGCCAGGGCGATCAGACTTCCCCCCCTTTTTCGCCCCACTAGGGGGATGTCCTGCTGGGGGGGTCTGTTCGCCGCCGGCTGCTTGCCCTTGAGGGGGGAGGCTCTTCAAAGCCCCCCTCCGCAGCGCTTCCTGGCCTCCTTCCCCCTTCCCTCCCTCTCCCTCCCCCTGTGAGCGGCGCAGGATGGAATTCCGTCCTGCGCCTGATAGGATAGGCTTCTGCCTATCAGATGCCGGCAATCCCCGGCCATTCAGAGGCCGGGGATCGCCGATCTCCGTCACGGCGCTGCTGCGCAGCAGCGCCGTATATATGTAAACACCGGGGAAGATCTTCCCCGTGTGTTTACATTTACCCTGCGAGCCGCGATCGGCGGCTCGCAGGGTGTTCACGGAGACACCCTCCGTGAACTGACATGGAACGGCCGCTCGTGAGCGGCCGTTTCCATGGAATCCACTTCAGGATTCAGGGGCGTACTTATGCGTACGCAGAATCCTGAAGTGGTTAAGCTTGGTCAGTGAAGCACCCGCTATGCTGTGGCAGTGCAGCATAACGAGCGCTGATAACTTACGCCCGCTAACTGCCAATAATGAGCGCTCCACTCATCTCACCCTGAGCCCCTTCGGGGGTCCTGGGAATCGGACCGGTGACCCAGTGCTGCAAGGCAAGAGAGTTAATCACTATGCCACTGTGCTGCCCATAATTGTGACTACATGCGAAATTCATTTTTCATTAGTCTGAAATTGCGCATTACGATTTTGCATCCTAATTCTGAATGTTGCAGCAAAATGACTACTATGGGAAATTCAAACTTATTACTAGTTGTGTCCTGTATGGCCACCTTTGGACTGTTTTAGGAATTTATTATAAGCTTATCTTACCTGCTGTTGTATGTGTAGATGACTTTCTTGTTAAGAAAGAGCTAGTTTACGTTTACCTCCCCAAACTACCTGGCAACAGTGACATGTGTGTAATTACAGAGTAGCTGGGTGGGGAAGAGGTCAGCGATCAGCAAAGTGCTGAAAAGCGCCCCAATGTGAACCAGCCCTGGCATTTGAAGAGTGCTTTAAATTACTTTGTAACTGTTTTAAAATTGATAATATAACACAGTCACATTTAGGCCTTGTTCACATTATAAATCGCCGGCGCTATCACAAGCGCTGAGCAATTTATTGTGCTTTTTTCAAAGCGTTTTTCCCTGCGCTTTGAGCTTAGAAAAGAGCTTTTCTAAGCGCTTTTGCTGAGCGATAGATTTTCACTTCCTGACGTCAGCCAGGAAGTGAACTCTTTGACCCGAAAAAGAATGAATACAATGTATTTATTCTTAAAAGCGCTCGGGAAATCGATATACAAAGCGTTTTTCAAGTGTTTTGCGCTTTTCCTTACCTTCCATTATAGCAAAAGCGGTCAGAAAATGGTACATGTAGCGCGTTTGCTATTAGCTGAAAATCGAAACGCTTACATGTGAACACTCTCATAGGAAATCATTGCACAAGCACTCTTAAGCAGCGCTTAAAAAAATCCACAAACCCTTAAAGAGAACCCGAGGCGGATTTTTAAAAAATGAATAGGACACAGAGGCATGTTCTGTGCACAATGACATACCTCTGTGTCCTATTGCTGCCATCAGTCCCCCCATGGCTCTGCTGTCCCCCCTGAAAATAGCGCCAGGCTACCGACAATCTGCTTGTCACTAGCCTGCTATTTACCTGTAGCTTGTCAATCACCTTCCTCCGCATTGCCTCCTCTATTACAGGATCCCCCCCCCCGGCGCTTCCCGCCTCCTCTAGCTTCCTCCAATCGGAGGAATACGCAGATTCACATGTCATTGTGCACAGAACATGCCTCTGTGTCCTATTAAGAATTAAAAATTCTGGGAAACCAGTGGAGGCCACATCTAAACAGCCTGTTTCTTCCGTCCTGTGCAGGAAAGAAGGCTTCTAGAGGCTTCCCCAGCCTTCTTGCCCCACTGATCCAGTACTTGGACACGCCAAACATATTTGAACAAGGGCTCGTCTGCTATGTTCACACAGCCCCCATCAACACTACTGTGCAGTCTGGCTGCACCTGTATATGGACAGGAGCATGGCCATGAAGAAGGGCAGGCTACCGGTGAGCAGTAGTTGGAAAGAGGATCAGAGAAGCCTCTGGATCATCCAGAAGCTTCCTTCTGTTTCGCCACAGGTTTTTCCCTTTAGGTAGCAATTTACCTTCAGGACACTTTCAAAGTAGGAAGTTGCGTTGCGATCAGGGCCGGTTCTGTCACGAAGCAAGGTGAAACACTTGCATCAGGCACAAGGATTACAGGGGCAGCATTTTTGTGCTGTGAGCGAGGTGAAGAGGTCATCATTGGGAAAAAGCATCTTGTTGTGCTGTGTAGAGTCTGACAGTGAGTGAGGAGGGGGAGGCAGGAGAACAGCAGTGTTTCATTTGAATTAAATTAATCAGAGTAAATTGTGGGATGCTGTGCGATCATTCCAAATCGGAAAGGGGGGGGGGGGGGACTCACAAGTTTGCCTCAGGTAGCAAAAAGTCTAGGACCAGCCCTGGCTGCAATCCCTATAAAAGACAGGAACGCAATACAGGGGAATAGGCACATCGTATGCATACAATGAAACCTGCAGTACATGGAAATTATGCTTCACTGCCACTGTTAACGCACTGCATGTATCACGTTATGACTGGCGAATCTGTCGCTTTGAGCTGCTAACGCACCAGTGTGAACATACCATTACACTATAACCGCATCACGTTACCCATGCGATTATTCTGTCCGACACAACAAACCACTGTAAATGTTACCAAATCTATGTAGTATAAAGCCCCATCTAGACGGAGCGATCCGGCGGCTCGATTATCCGCCGGATCGACTCTTCCGCATTCCCGCGCGTCCCCGCTCGTCCACGCGTGCTTCGGATTCGATACCCGCTCGTCCCCGCCGGTACCGCTTATCTTCCGCTTGATTTCCTGCTATTGTCCGCTCGCGGGGAACGAGTGGGGAATCGGCCGCGGCGAGATCGGACCTGTCGGATCTTATCAATCGAGCCGCATCAGCGGCTCGATTGATAAGACAAATCGGCACGTGTAGACCCAGCATAAGGGTACATTGAGTGAATATATTGAATGGATAATCAAGGCAGAAATGGTAAGATTGGGTGAAAGAGATTGGATCATTAGTGGCTACCTTTACTGATATTTCCCACAATGCAATGAGTGGCCACCATAACAGTTGTTTCCAACTGCTAAGCATATAGCATCTCCCTTTGCGGAATGTTCGTACTGAAAGTTCTATGCAGAGACATCACCTGGCAGGAATAAGGTGCAGGGCTGTGGAGTCGGTACAAAAATCCACAGACTCCTCAGTTTAGAATTCCACCGACTCCTTGACCTCGACTCCCACTCCTCTAATTTGCATATTGCAATCTTGTTGATTGAAAGTATGTAACATGAAATTTGTCTCTTAACTGCCAACACTTAGGAATTTTACACGACAACTGAAGTGAGAAGGATATGTAGACTACTATATTTATTCCCTTTAGACTAAAACTAGTCCTTGGTAAGAGTACTTGTAAAAGGTACATGCTGGAACAAAGAACATCTATCAGGCCGTAGGCAGTGTAACTATGGGTACATGTAAGAGTGATGTGCAGGTACTCTGCAGGGGAATGAGGAGATTCTTCCTCTATTACACATTCTTCATGCACAATCTGAACCAGGTTTATGGGTGACAGACAACACCTCTGTGTTCAATGTGCACAACATTCTCAGTGGATTCCCTGCAGCTCTGTGGAGAGTGCATATGTAGAGTATAGTACTACTGTGTAACAAAGTAAACCTGAGACAGATGAAATTTAAGTTTTATACATACCTGGGGCTTCCTCCAGCCCCCTTCAGGCTAATCAGTCCCTTGCTGTCCTCCTCCGCCACCTGGATCTTCTGATATGAGTCCAGGTACTTGAGCCAGTCTGGCGTAGTGCACATACACACACTCCGCCGACGGGAGCGTACTACACCTGCGTAGCACTGTTGCAAAGGTGCAGAACGCTCTTGGCTGTGGAAGCGACATGCGGCCGGACTGCACTGACTGGCTGAATTACCAGGACTCATGGCAGAACATCCAGGTGGTGGAGGTGGACAGCGAGAGACTGATTAGCCTGAAGGGGGCTGGAAGAAGCCCCAGGTAGGTAACTTTTCTTTTCATCCTTCTCAGGTACCATTTAATTTGTAGTCACCAAACCAAATTTTAACAACATATCAAATTATTTGATTTCATGAGCAAAGGGAGTGCATACATTTGTATAAATCAGAATCAACGCAGAATTATTTCCATCTCATTGACCATCTCTATTAGTGACACGGCTACCCATCAGGCTTTATTCTTACAGCATAGATGTTATTTCGTATATACAGGATCTTCTCAAAAAATTAGTATATTGTGATAAAGTTCATTATTTTCTGTAATGTACTGATAAACATTAGACTTTCATATATTTTAGATTCAAATACACACAACTGAAGTAGTTCAAGCCTTTTATTGTTTTAATATTGATGATTTTGGCATACAGCTCAAGAAAACCCCAAATTCCTATCTCAAAAAATTAGCATATTTCATCCGACCAATAAAAGAAAAGTGTTTTTAAAACAAAAAAAGTCAACCTTCAAATAATTATGTTCAGTTATGCACTCAAGACTTGGTCGGGAATCCTTTTGCAGAAATGACTGCTTCAATGCGGCGTGGCATGGAGGCAATCAGCCTGTGGCACTGCTCAGGTGTTATGGAGGCCCAGGATGCTTCGATAGCGGCCTTAAGCTCATCCAGAGTGTTGGGTCTTGCGTCTCTCAACTTTCTCTTCACAATATCCCACAGATTCTCTATGGGGTTCAGGTCAGGAGAGTTGGCAGGCCAATTGAGCACAGTAATACCATGGTCAGTAAACCATTTACCAGTGGTTTTGGCACTGTGAGCAGGTGCCAGGTCATGCTGAAAAATGAAATCTTCATCTCCATAAAGCTTTTCAGCAGATGGAAGCATGAACCCACTTTTGAACCAGAAACAGCGGCAGAAGTGCCTGACCTGGGCTAAAGATAAGCAGCACTGGACTGTTGCTCAGTGGTCCAAAGTACTTTTTTTTCGGATGAAAGCAACTTTTACATGTCATTCAGAAATCAAGGTGCCAGAGTCTGGAGGAAGACTGGGGAGAGGGAAATGCCAAAATGCCTGAAGTCCAGTGTCAAGTACCCACAGTCAGTGATGGTCTGGGGTGCCATGACAGCTGCTGGTGTTGGTCCACTGTGTTTTATCAAGGGCAGGGTCATTGCAGCTAGCTATCAGGAGATTTTGGAGCACTTCATGCTTCCATCTGCTGAAAAGCTTTATGGAGGTGAAGATTTCATTTTTCAGCACGACCTGGCACCTGATCACAGTGCCAAAACCACTGGTAAATGGTTTACTGACCATGGTATTACTGTGCTCAATTGGCCTGCCAACTCTCCTGACCTGAACCCCATAGAGAATCTGTGGGATATTGTGAAGAGAAAGTTGAGAGACGCAAGACCCAACACTCTGGATGAGCTTAAGGCCGCTATCGAAGCATCCTGGGCCTCCATAACTCCTGAGCAGTGCCACAGGCTGATTGCCTCCATGCCACGCCGCATTGAAGCAGTCATTTCTGCAAAAGGATTCCCGACCAAGTATTGAGTGCATAACTGAACATAATTATTTGAAGGTTGACTTTTTTTGTTTTAAAAACACTTTTCTTTTATTGGTCGGATGAAATATGCTAATTTTTTGAGAAAGGAAATTTGGGTTTTCATGAGCTGTATGCCAAAATCATCAATATTAAAACAATAAAAGGCTTGAACTACTTCAGTTGTGTGTATTTGAATCTAAAATATATGAAAGTATAATGTTTATCAGTACATTATAGAAAATAATGAACTTTATCACAATATGCTAATTTTTTGAGAAGATCCTGTATGTTACGGCCAGAACCCGAAGTTTGGCCAGAACTAGAAGTGGCCGTTCACTTCGGGTTCTGGCCGGCCAATGTGCGAACTGGCCGCTGCGCTGCGGCCAATGTGAGAAATGCAACAATTCCTGTAAGGTTAATGTTATGTTGTGGCCGCAGCGCAGCGGGCAAATGTATTACATCTTACTTTATTCAATGAAATTAAGCCGCCGGCTTTTTCTCTGCCTCTCTCCTCCCCCCGCCACTCTCTCTCCTTCTCTTATGGGCAGCCGGCGGGGACACGCGTGTCCCCGAGAGTCGTTCCTCGCGGCAGGAGAGCAGAGCGGGGAGGCTGCAGACATTGCTTCTGCCAGCACCCGCTCTGCAGGAACGGCAGGACTCCCTGCTGCGACGAACGACTCCGGAGGGACACGCGTGTCCCCGCCCGACTGCCTATAGGAGAGCGAGAGAGGCGGGGGGGAGGAGGAGAGAGAGGCAGAGGAGGAGAGAAAGGCAGATAAAAAAGGCAGTTCGCACATTGTCGCCGGCTTAATTTCATTGAATAAAGTAAGATGTGATACATTTGCCCGCTGCGCTGCGGCCACAACATAACATTAACCTTACAGGAATTGTTGCATTTCTCACATTGGCTGCAGCGCAGCGGCCAGTTCGCACATTGGCCGGCCAGAACCCGAAGTTCTGGCCAAACTTCTGGTTCTGGCCGTAACATATATAAGAGATTCCTGTGTACACATCATATATGCAGTCACAATCAGATATGTATATCTGACTTTAAAGGGGACTGCTTTACTGAAGCAGCACAAGTAACTAATTTTGATTGGTTTATTTCAATTTTGTGGACTAAGCACAGCTATTACTGTATGTATAAATTATTTATGATGACTATTGTCTGAGAAATAGAACATTTTATCATATTTTCTATTTTAATTACAGTTTAAATTAATTAGGACGACTCCGACTCCAGGCACCCAAAATTGCTCCGACTCCACAGCCCTGATAAGTTGTCACCACCAGTGATACATTTCAGAATGTAAATCAGGGAGGAAAAAAATTCTACAATGGACAAACTCTGTAAATAAATTATACATTAACCTTATGGGGACCGCCTATATTAGATCCTACGCCGCACTTGTGGCTGTTCTAGCCTGATGCGGCGTAGGACAGCCGTTTCCGCTCCCAACGCGATCCTGCGCACCCGAGAGGGGAGATTAAGCTGTCATATGACAGCTGACATCTACCCTCAGTGATCAGCAACCATCGCCTATTGCTTCTGATCATGTGATCACTATGATCACCGGCGGATCATAGTGATCACTGTGACAGCTACGGCAGTAGAGGGGACAAAGAGGATCCACTCAACTCCCTGATGTTCCCCCGGTGATCGGCGCTCCCCACCGCTCTGGCCGGCATCCCCGCTCGCTCTGATGTCAGTGCCGGGTCCCGGCTTGATGACGTCATTAAGCCGCGACCCGGAACTGAGCGGCCGTTCGAGCGGGGATGCCAGCCGGAGTGGAGGGGTTCACTGCAGCTCATCGCTGGAGCCTGGAAGGTGAGTAAAGGCTGCCGGCTACAGGGGGGACATCTGGATCAAACAGGGACACCATGCCCAGCTAGCGCCAGCAGGGATCTGTCTGCCTGATCCCCCCCCCCCCCCCCCCCCCCAAACAAATTTGCCTGGTCCTTAAGGGGGTTTAGCCGGCTGGTCTTCAAAGGGTTAATATTGTAAAAAAAAAAAAAAGCAATTTTATTAAATACGTTAACTTTCACTACAGTTCCTCTTTAAAAATCCTGCCTACTTGCCAACATTGGAAAGTAAGTGGAATTAGTATGGGTACACATTAAGGCCTCGCCACAGGTGGCCAGTGTAAGTACGGATGGAGGTGAAATCATTTCTTACATTTCCTGTATGTGGCTGTAGACTTTGCCAATTGTAAGTCCAGTTTCACATCAGCAACCAGCATTTTCAGTGCGGTGTGATTAGAGTATCACAATGCACTGCAAAAAAACAAGCTGCGTAGACACCTGCGTTAATGTAATTCTTGGCGCCAAAACACACCATAAATGAGGCTCTCTACAACTCACTTCCTGTCACAGAAATACGCATTGCAAGAAAAAATTTAAAGGAAAATTGGCGTCCGCGCCAGTGCACCGCAACATTAACGCCAAGCAGTTTAAAATATCTGCTGCGTCAACATGACTTCTGGTCAATGTGTGTCACTGCAGATGCTGTCCCACAACACATTGTTGACCTAGCGTGAAATCGAATACTCGCATCGCACCGCATCCAGTATTAAATGTCCCATAGACTTTCTCTGCTTTAGCATCAGCCTGCCTTAAAATTGGGTAATGCAACGCTATTAAAACGTGCAACGCAATTAAAACGTGCCAGTGTGAAAGGGGCCTGAGGAGTGTCTCTGCAAGCAATGTAAAATTTGCTGAACTCCATTTAGATTGAAGCCTGCTATTGCTTCTGTAGAACAGCAGCTGTTATGTGGATGTGATGCTTTAGTGATCATTAGCCTGTAACCAGAGGGCACAGTGATCTGTGTGCTTTGCAGCGGCTGAGGCCAGGCAGCCATGGCAATAGTATTGATCCCACAGCAGCATGCATTGCACACTTCCAGCACTAGGTTACAGGCAGTTCGGGGATGGAGCTGTGCAAGTCCTTTAAAGGTCACAAGTGGCAGGAACAGCACAATAGTCGTATACTTTGTCAGGGTTTGTTATAGTTTCAGCTGAAAAGTATCTCAGTTGCCAGGGCAACCAAAATGATGTTCCCTTCCATGGGTTTTCATTTCTCTTCAGGAGATGCAGTTGTTTCATTAGTTGTTTGAACCAGCAGATATTTTCATACCACTCAGTTTTATACAGGGTGTCTTCCCGTTTACAGCATGATAGCTAAGAAGTGTATAAATATTAATGCGCCATTATATGAGAAGTCTAGTCTCCTGGAAACAGTTGCTATGGCAACCACTAGTGATGTGAGCTGGAGAATTTTAATTTGGGAAGGCTTGTCACTAAGCCAAAATAGATATTATAGGCTAAGTGTAAAAATATTTTCAACATTTCTAGCGAAATATACAGTGAAGCCCACGCGGTTCAAAAAAAGGTTTATATTATAGTGATTTTGTATACACCTGACATCTTCTGCAGTACTTTACTTAAATTTCCTTATTGGAGCTGTTTGCAGGCTGCAGCCGCTGTACAGCGCAGGACGCCGCTGTACGGCTCTAGAGTTCCACGCTGCTCGCTAAGGACCCCTGATTCGAAGCTGGTTACCACAGCAATGGACAACAATAGGTGTCCGTAGCTGTGCCAGCTTCAAATCAGGGGTTCTTAGCGAGCAGCGTGGAACTATAGCTAAGGAGTCATGTCGGGAAGATTTACCTTGCTGACGTCGGGAAGATTTACCTTGCTGACGCCGATCAGCATAATCCATTGTGTGATAGGAGGCATCTGTAACTGTTCTCCATGTTGCCGTTATATCTCTCTATATATGTGTTCTGGCAGTGTAAAAAAATCCTTTTCATCAGCCACAATACATATCATTAACATTGCTACACATACAAATATTAATGTTAAAGGAACTTAAAATGAAGAATTTAGCCATAGTGCCCCTTTAAAGGCGCTGACAAACAAATCCATGCCCTAGTCAGTCTAATGTCCCTGACATTATTTCAGGCCACCTTTGGAGGAGGGAACTACTTACCATATTACAGCAAGACCCCCGGTATCTAGCACAGACAGGCATTGGCCGATGCCGAATACGTGTGCTTGCCGGTTGCTTGAACCGCCGTTAAAAGCACTCCCCCCTTCCCCCCAGAGCAGCAGGAATTACCCACTGATCATCCAGGTGCCGTCTTGCATTCTGCAGCTCCCAGTGGCTTCCCGCCGTTCTCAGTGTACGGCTCCCAGCATGTCACCTGATCCGCATCAGGTCATGTGACACACCGCAAGCCACGCATGGATGCCGGAAAGCCGCTGAGAGGTGCAGGATGCGTTGAAAAGGGCTGCCAGACAATCGGTGAGTAGTTCCTGCCCCCCCCCCCCCCTCTCCCCCAACTAAGCCCCATTATCCCACTCAAGCATGTGGGTTAGTTGAGACTTCCGGTTGCCTGAGATCCGGATACCTGGGGCTTTGCTGTAGTATGTTCTGGGGATGTAGGAGGAAACCCATACAAACATGGGAAGATCATCCAAAGTACATGTAGATAGTGTCCTCCTGGGGCTACAAGGCAAGAGCGTTGCCCACTATGCCGCCGTGTCTCTACACAGCATCTGTTGCAACTGTATAAGATTTGCCGAAGTTAGGGTTCAGAAACACATACCTAAGGAGAGGAAAGCCTCTAGGTGCCTTCATCCAAGTCGCATCTCACTGACCCTCTTTAGGCCTCTTTCAGCGGACAGGTGGATAATTCACCGCGCCGGGCGCTTAGTAGTGCTCGGTACCTGCACTGGGCAGGCAGCCCGCAGCCATGTTCATACGCGACATGTTGCGGTCCTCTGCCCCCGGGAATAGCTACCACATGTCAAACACTGACACGCGTGGTGTTGCCACCGATGCCATTTAAAACGGAGCGCACGCCCAGCAGCCGCAAGGCTGAACTGTTAGACAAGAGCGCAGCTCCTGTCTGAAAGAGGCCTTACTGACGGACAGGATTTTTCACCCTTAGCGGTAATCCCGAGTCAAGCTCGGGATGGAATCTGCAGCTCAGAGTGGTAATCCTGTGACTGAGTGAGTTATATGTAGGAGCTGCTGCAGATCTCTCTGTGGTATGTTTTTGTTGTTGTCTTTTTTAGGGTCTAAAAGCTTGTGGACAAAATGCACGGCTTTTAAGCCCAACAATGGCAAATCAAATTGAATCGAATCCCGATCGGACATGTCGGATTTAATCAGGTCGTAAATAGAATCGTAATCGAATTGCACAAACAATCGTATTGTGTAGATTGGGCTTTAGACCCTAAATCTGGAAATAATCATAACGCCAGGGAGGTTTAAAGCAAACCTTGTCCTGAACTAAACTGTCCTTTACTTGATATAATGTCTACAATAATCTGCATACATAGATAACATTTATATTGTCTTACTAATATTAGCACAGTGTTACATAATCTTGATAGACAGAGCTGTACAAAGAGTTGTCTTGCTTTAAAGTGCGATTAAAAAGTAAAATTTAGGTAATTATTTTTAGGTACATAAAAGATCATTGTAAAGCATTCCCTGTGTTTACAAATGTTTACATTTTAAACTGAGAGAAGTATGAGGGTGTTTTCCTGGCAGGAGAGGCTCTCTGCCTCCTCCCTGTGCTACCCCTCCTCCTTTGCTGAAGTAATATGTCACCGTGGTGACGGCTGACACCACACAACACTGTTCTCTGATCCAAACTGCCTGGCTTTTATGTGCCCATCCCCTTGTTCCTATGTGAGAGAAGCATTCCTACAGAGGCCTCCCGCCCACAATGGCTTCTGGGATGTGCTGCAAGGTATCCTGGGTTGGGGTGTGGCTAGATTTTCAGTCACTCTTTCCCCACTGTCAGCATATGGAGGTGGGTGTGACCCAGGAGAGCAAATAATTTCTCCTTGCATTCAAATGTCGTGTAAATATTTTGTAGTTTGAACTTGGACCAATACAAATTTTCAAGAAGTTATTCTGATCCAATTTCAATTAAAATTATTTTGTATATAATGCACATTTTATTCACATTTAAGTCAAATTGAGCCTAACCCACCTAGATTGTTTGTATTGTTATATCTGACATACTAAGGCCACATTTCCAAGTACACTCACCTAAAGGATTATTAGGAACACCTGTTCAATTTCTCATTAATGCAGATATTTAATCAACCAATCACATGGCAGTTGCTTCAATGCATTTAGGGGTGTGGTCCTGGTCAAGACAATCTCCTGAACTCCAAACTGAATGTCAGAATGGGAAAGAAAGGTGATTTAAGCAATTCTGAGCATGGCATGGTTGTTGGTGCCAGACGGGCCAGTCTGAGTATTTCATAATCTGCTAAGTTACTGGGATTTTCACGCACAACCATTTCTAGGGTTTACAAAGAATGGTGTAAAAAGAGAAAAACATCCAGTATGTGGCAGTCCTGTGGGCGAAAATGCCTTGTTGATGCTAGAGGTCAGAGGAGAATGGGCCGACTGATTCAAGCTGATAGAAGAGCAACGTTGACCAATAATAATAACCACTCATTACAACCAAGGTATGCGGCAATGCATTTGTGACACAACATTCACAACCTTGAGGCGGATGGGCTGAAGACCCCACCGGGTACCATTCATCTCCACTATAAATAGGAAAAAAAGTCTACAATTTGCACGAGCTCACCAAAATTGGACGTTTGAAGACTGGAAAAATGTTGCCTGGTCTGATGAGTCTCCATAGAGTCAGAATTTGGCGTAAACAGAATGAGAACATGGATCCATCATGGCTTGTTACCACTGTGCAGGCTGGTTTTGGTGGTGTAATGGTGTGGGGGATGTTTTCTTGGCACACGTTAGGCCCCTTAGTGCTAATTGGGCATCGTTGGGCTACCTGAGCATCGTTTGTGACCATGCCCATCTCTTCATGACCACCATGTACCCATCCTCTGATGGCTACTTCCAGCAGGATAATGCACCATGTCAGATGAATCATTTCAAATTGGTTTCTTGAACATGACAGTGAGTTCACTGTACTAAAATGGTCCCCACAGTCACCAGATCTCAACCCAATAGAGCATCTTTGGGATGTAATGGAACGGGAGCTTCGTACCCTGGATGTGCATCCCACAAATCTCCATCAACTGCAAATTGCTATCCTATCAATATGGGCCAACATTTCTAAAGAATGCTTTCAGCACCTTGTGAATCAATGCCACGTAAAATCAAGGCAGTTCTGAAGGCGAAAGGGGGTCAAACACCGTAGTAGTATGGTGTTCCTAATAATCCTTTAGGTGGGTGTCTATACATTGGCTGAATTGTGTAATTAATTGTTAAGTGCTCTGCCTCTAACATAGAAGACCTGGGTTCAAATCTTGGCTCTTCCTATTCTGTAAGTCAGCACCTATTCAGTAAGGAGTTCTTGGGCAACACTCCCTAACACTGCTATTGAGTGCGCTCTAGTGGCTGCCCCGCAAGCGTTTTGAGTCCGACAGTAGAAAACCGCTATGCAAATGTTCTAATTATTATTTTATGCCACAGGCAAAGCAGGTGGCCACAACAGCGCACGGCGATGCAGCTCCAATCCCATTTGTTTGTAATGAATGGGATCACAAATGCACAGATATCCAGGCAACGTGCACATAAATGGAAACATCAGAGACTGCAGTCTATACACTTTCTGATGTCCCTGCAGATCGCATCATTGTGTGTTGCCGAAACCACAACCATAATCACGCAGGAGGAAACAAAGCCTAACATTGAGTGGCAGTGATTGGTGCTGGTAGATGCTCGCTGGCCATTTCACCACAGCGCTAGCAGCTATTATCATTTGACTACTATGTAGGTGAGATCACTAGTCAGCGTCGCCAAAATATTCACAGCTGCATTTCTGTCAAAGCCAGCGCCATATCTGGCATGTGTACTGGATCTGCAAGTGGTCTATGGATGGGAAGAAATTTGCATGTCTTATAATGATCAACTGCTTTGTTTATATGCAAAGCCAAATATGCTGCAGTATGAGGCCATTTAGGACAGTGAGCACAGATGAGTTACTGGAAAGCTTTGGGCACATTTTACATTTTCCCCAACTGAAGCAATTGTTCCTGATTGAGGAAAATACAGAGTAGAAGTGTCCCCCAATGTCACAGAACACATTTCTGGGGATCCAATTAGACGTTTTTCCCACCTGTCGTTTCTTTCAAACTCCCTCTGCTGGACGCTGCTCTCTGATCCTTCCCCCTCCCCACTCCTTCACACAGAACACACTGCTCAGAAGAATGCCAAACTGCATGTCTGTACCTAAACTACCACCTTAAAGGGAATCTGAAGTGAAAATAAATGTATTATATCATGAATTATATGTGTAGTACAGCTAAGAAATAGAACATTAGTAGCAAAGAACCAGTCTCATTGTATCCAGTACAGGAAGAGTTATAAAACTTTACTTGTTATCTATACAAAATAGCTTCTCTGAGATCTCTGTCCAGGCTACAGCGCTTTTTTCTGAGGCACTAATGCTGGGCATACACGGATGCAATTATGCGCCGGATCGAGCCACTGGCTCGATCCCGGCGTGTCCCCGCCGGCGCCTGGATCGATCCCCGCTCGTCCCCGCCGGCGCTCCTTATCTTCCGCTCGATTCCCCGCTATTGTCCGCCCGCGGGGATCGAGCGGGGAATCTATCTGGCGTGTCATCGGACCTGTGGGATATTATCAATCGAGCCATCAGCGGCTCGATTGATAAGGAGGAAACGAATAGTGTATGCCCAGCATTATACTCCAAATAAACAGTGACAGACAGCTTCAGATAAGATTTTGACTGTGTGAGGATCCGCTCGGCTGCCTGCGCAGGCAGGCAGCTTTTTGACCACTGTTCAGGTCTGCATTCTGCAGGTCTTTTGTTTTGCAGCTTGCTGCTGAGGAATTTGCATACGTTTGTCATGCAGATTGCCTAGCCACATCCTTTGTAGGCTTGTACTATAAATACCATGTGATATCACAGATCTGGGCTGGTCATAAGGGTTAGTCCTGTGAAACACTCCTGGAGTGTCAGCCTTGCTCATTGTTTAAATATTAGCTTAGAGTAATTCTTGGGACTGCACTAGGCAGGTTCCCTAGTGCAGTTAGGATTGCTTATCTGTTTATTTGTCTGTTACGATTGTCCTGTCCCAGCGGTGGTCGACAGGAGATCGTTCTGTGTGTCTGGGTGCTAACCGGAACAGCGGTTGTTACTGGTAGCTCCTTCTAATCTGTCTTGCCTGGATCGCACTCGCCTGGCGCTAGTGCTGTGGATCCGTCTGATCTCCATCTCTCTTGCTGTACTTGGATCGCACTTGCTCTGGCGGAAAGAGCAGTGGATCCAGCTCGCTCTGTTTCTATACTTGGATCGCACTCGCTCTGGCGGAAAGAGCAGTGGATCGTATCTCTCACTTATTCCTGTTTTCGTGTATCTGTCTTGTCTGCTACGAACGCTTGCTGGAGGCTCGGTGAGGTAACCGTTTAGCAAGCGCTCGCGTCCTCTGTTTCATGTTTGTCTGTCGGTGGTTAGTTAGGCGTGCTTGTCTCTGTTGTGCTTAACACGCGGAGACCGCGCATAAACGCGTGCACTGTTGCGAATGAGTGTGGTGTTCGCGTTTAGTTAGCGTTTGTTATTTTCCTTATCTTCTCATTGTATGATTTGCTGTGCCTTTGCTACTCTCGTGCTCTGCCTTGCTGTAGCCTTGTGTCACCTCTGGCAATCGCCTCTCTCGCGATTGCGTTCCTACTTCATATCTGCTGTTGTATGTGCACCATCGCGGGTTGCCGACTAGATTGGGGCACATACATACATTCTGTTCCTGTGCTCATTCTCTTCCGCAATCGCTTTTCTTGCGATTGCGTTCTCACTTGGTTTCTTCTGTTGTGTGTCCACCGTCGCAGGTTGGCGGCTAGATTGGTGGACATACATACATTCCTCATCTGTGCTTATTCGGTCTTGTGTCGCTGTTAGCAATCGCCATCTCTGGCGATTGCCTTCTCACTTTATCTTCATGGTTGTGTGTTCATCGTCGCAGAGTGGCGACTAGATTGGTGGACACACATACCCTCTGTCGCTTTGATCTCTCTCTTTCAGGGCTATCTTGCCCTGCGTTTCTTCCCTTCGTACAATTCCTGTCTGGCGTCTGTGGCAGGGCAGAGGAGCTGTTCTTCTGCACTCCACAGCTCCACCTGCCAACAGGAATTTCCCTCTACAGGTGCATTGCACCTGTTGCTGGGTTCCCTCAAATTATACGCTTGTGGAGGATTTCCGCAGTGTCAGCGCACGTTTGGTGCGCTGATCACGGAGAGAATTCCACAATCGTTACAGACTGCAGGGGAGTTCATAGGGTCATTAGCCCTGCTCTGTTTCATAGTTTAAAATCAGTGTGGTGTGTAAATTGCAAACATGATAGATTGATGCAGGGCTATGAAAAAAAAAAGGTATATACCGTATTTTTTGGACTATAAGACGCTCCTGATCATAAGATGCACCTAGGTTTGGAGGACAAAAACCGGAGGGGAAAAATATACTAAATCTGGTGCATCCATGGTGAAGGGGCATCTTGTGGATTATGCCCCCTTTGTACCTCATAGTCCCTGAAGATGGTTTTGAGTGGCCCAGGACCTGTACACACTGAAAATTGCCAAGCGTAATCGCAAACGGTGCGATTTTAAAATCACATGCTTGCCTTTTTGAGATGCTGTTGCATTTTTATTGTGATTGGTGAGTAGCTAAAAGTCCTTCAGCAGAAAGTTGCAAAGTGTCCTGGGATTTTACTTAAACAAAACCGCAATGCAATCGCACGCATTTTTGTATGCAATTTTTAAACCCAGCGCTCAAAAAGCTGCAATTGCACTTTTCTAAGATCGCATCACACCACTGTGTACAGTTCATCACAATTTTCATTATTTTGAAAAAACACAGTGCAATGCAACCAATGTGTACAGGCCCTTAAAGGACACCTTAGTGCTACGAAATATGCCAAAAATTACGCCTGTGTGTGTGGGGAGTAGTGCAGAGTCTTCCGTACCTCCCTTGCCCCGGCGTCAGTCTCAGCTTTCCTGCAAAGGCTATCATTCATGAACAGGCTGTCGGTAAAGAGAATCAGTGCGGGAAACCGCCGCTGGCGGATTTTTAGACTTCTGGGTGGGCATTCATAAAAAAGTATCCAGTTGCGGTAGCAGTGCGGAGATTCCCCGAACTAGGCTGGCGGTAGGCAGGCAGAAGGGTTGCGGAGACACGGAAGCTGCCGAGTTGATACATTTCTCCGTGTTCCGCTCTGCTGCAGCTGCCTGGGAGGTCTGTGTGTCTCCATTCACTTACATTGGTATCGTCACATCAGAGGGAGCGGTACTTACCGACCTCACACCGCTTGCGGTGATCTTTATGAATGAACATTTTGCTACATTTGTACCGATAATCACCGCACAAGGCGGTGATTTATCACTCTGCTCGGTAGTGTCATATTTCCATGCGGAAAGAGGCTTTATGAATGCTGACTTTGCTAAGTGGTCGGTAAAGTCAGCTGTTTTAAGCATTTCCGCATGCGGAAATGCTTTATGAATGATAGCCAAAGTGGCCATGTTCCAAATTCCTAGTTGACCCGGACACACTACGCTGCTCATGCCCGCTTGGGCGCTTTGTAAACTGTGATCCAGGCCGACCTCAAGTCCAGTGTGCTAGTGCTCAAGGTATGTCTTCCCGCGGGTCCTCACTTGTACTCAGAATGGACATACCGTGTTTCCCTGAAAGTAAAACCTCCCCCGAAAGTAAGACCTTGCTCATATTTCGAGCATGCTCAAAATATAAGCCCTATCCTGAAAATAACACCTAGTGGCAGAGAGGAGTAAGAGGTGAGGACACAGCTGTGCAGTACAAAGAGGCAGCCAGGGAAGCAGTGAGTGGATGGACTCATCCCTGGACAATGTCAGCCTCAGGTGTCTCCATCCCTTCCCATCCACCAGTGTTGCTGTCACTCTCTCCCCTCCCCTCTGCAAGTCCCACTGGTGAGTGAGGGAAGTGATGGCTGGCTGCTGTTATCTGTGTTATTTGCTCAGGAGCAGTGGGAGGGGGTGAGAAAGAGCTGTGGTGTGAGGAATAAGGAGACTGTATGAAGGGAGCTACCAGTGCCACTTTGCTGTATGCTCAGCATGTACATATGTGCGCTTGCGCTCTTTTTAGCTGCATATGCTAGCTGTCCTCTCTCTCCTGCACAGCTTGTGGCTTAGATAAGACAGCTCTGGCAGGATTCTCAAGCATGTGCCTGTCCTCTCCTTATTAGTTATATCTGAGTTAGATAAGACTGTGAGTCTGGGAGTAGAATTCAGAACCTCAGCAAACAGTACAGTGAATTTGCCATTGTATCATTTATGTCTTTTATAACAGAGTAACCAAGCAGCTCAGGGTGACCCAGACCACTAGGAATGTATAGGGCAGGCATGGGCAAACTTGGCCCTCTAGCTGTTAAGTAACTACAAGTCCCACAATGCATTGCAGGTGTCTCATTCAAAACTGGGATGAGTCTGCATACAGGCATGTGGTGGGACAGCTTTCCTCCTGGTGCAGCAGCAACAACTTGGAACTAAATGCTCTCAAAACCATGGAGATGATAATAGACTTTAGGAGATCTCCCCCCCCCCCCCAGCACCTCCCCTTAACCATAAATGGATACACAATAACCCAAGTAGAGTCATTCAAGTTTCTTGGGTCCACGATCTCAAACGACTTAAAATGGGACAACAACACCGCCACTATTGTCAAGAAAGCACAACAGAGAATGTACCATCTGCAGCAGCTGAAAAAGTTTGGCCTACCTCAAAATCTAATGGTGCAGTTCTACACTGCAATCATTGAATCCACCATAACATCATCCATGACTGTATGGTTCAGCTCCTGCTCAGCATTAGAAAAGGGGAGGCTGCAGCGCATCATCCGATCAGCGGAAAGGATAATTGGCTGTAGCTTACCTTCCCTGCAGGATCTTTACACTAGCAGGTGCAGAAAGAGAGCATCCAAAATTGCCTCTGACCCCTCTCACCCAGCTCACTCCATCTTCCAGCGCATGCCTTCAGGAGTAAGATTCCGGTCAATCGCTACCAAAACCTCTAGACACAGGAACAGTTTTTTTCCTCAAGCGGTAGCCATACTTAATGCTGAACCACGTTAAAGCTGCTAGGACTGAAAGTAATCAGCACAGAACTAAACATGAACAATTCTCACATTGCTTACTGCCACTATACTTATAATGTCCTTAACTTGTAATATTCACACTGTCTGTCCTTGTATTGTTTTTGTTTGTGTTTGTTAAGCAACTGCCAAGACAAATTCCTTGTAGGTGCAAACTTACTTGGCGAAAATAAATTGATTCTGATTCTGACAGCCATAGTCATGACTCATAAAGGCAAATGCATTGTGGGAATTGTAGTTCCGTAACAGCTGGAGGGCCGAGTTTGCCCATGCCTGGTATAGGGGGATAAGAGACCAAAAAGCCCTCCTACTAATAAGCAATGCTTGGTGAAATTTGCCTTCTTAAAACAGAAGGAAATTTGAAATAATTCAGCTTAAGTGAACATTTGTGGTTACCCACAATGCACCACTTCTGAATATGCAAATTATCTCTTTTTGCCCCTGTAAGCCAGACTAGCATCCAGAAGGGCTGGTGTATAGCAAGTCTATTGCTTTAAATATTACACAGCCACACCAACCCCACATGCAGACAGCCTGTTTCAGGCTTTTGGCCCTCATCAGTACATGGCAGGGATTGATATGGCTGTATGGGATAGGGCTCGGACCAGTACAACAGAGTAACCAAGCAGCTCGGGGTGACCCAAACCACTAGGAATGTACAGGGGGATAAAAAAGACTGAAAAGCTCTCCTACTAATAATTATGTCTTTTATCAGCAAATGTAAAGTGAGATTCTTCCTTAGTGTGTTTCTCCCAAAATAAGACATACCCTGAAAATAAGCCCTAGCACATGTTTTGGAATTAATATAAGATGCTGTCTTATTTTCAGGGAAACGTGTTACTGCGCATGTGCTGACCCCGCAGACCAGGACTTTAGAATGGGCCGCTTTACAGGAAACCGTAGGTTGATGCCAGGGCAAGGCAGGTGTGGCAAGACACTGCACTACTTCCCACACACAGTAGGCGGCATCTGTATGTATCTACATATTTTTAGTGCCAAGGTATCCTTTATGTCAGAAAGGTGTACATCGCTTATCTCCACTGAAGCACAGATTAGGCTAAAAAAGCAGATCCCCATGCTAGAGAAAACCTCACTTTCTGCAGTACAAGCAGTCATTATTCTTCTATGTAAAACCTCCCCACAGCTGCTGTAAGCTCACTGTTATTTCAATGCAATCAACTTTGTAGGCCACAAGTAACATCTACTGTAAATGTTTTCACACAAACTTGAGAACTGCTTCTCTGCAGTGCAAGCTTGTTAGAAAATATCCTTAGCTGCATGTTAAACAAAATATTTTCCCAGAAATCTACAAGAAAAATAATGTTAAGTGTAGAAGTATGAAAAAATGATGATTGGAAACTATTTCAAAGTGGTTACATTGGTAATCTGCCAGTTTGCATGTCTCTTTGCTGGATAGTTAGGATGGAGTGCCCTCTGGTGTTCGTATATAAATACAGCAACTCGTGTATGAGAATGCTGAAGAAAAAAAACAACCTAATCCTGTAGGTGATAGTTCGGGGCTGAGTTTTATACAGACCCATCACTAGGCTACAGCCTACCAAGGCATTCTTTCGCTATGGTGGGGATAGGAGGTACAACAGAGTGGTTTCCGGCAGGAAAGTCACTCATTTGAGACTATCTGTCCCTCAGGATCTTTCAGTGAAATATTGCGGGGGCTGTACACACGCTAGATTTCCAGCAAAGATCTCCACCAACTTTAGACTAGTGTGTGTAGGAAGCCTAAGAGGCATGATTGGTTGGTTACATATGGGCATGTAAAACGTGAGATGGTTGTGCTACAGGGTTTCCAATAGAGACTGATAAGAGAGTCCAAGTTTGCTGCCAGATAACGGATCAGCTTACATGGGGATTTGAAAACATGCTGTTTGCTTATGTGCTGCACACAATAACATCAGCGGAGGCAGGAGGGGAGAAAAGGGCAGAGTCAGGCAGAAGAGCCCAGCAAGACTGAAAAATAGGGGGCAGCATGGCAGTTCCATTCCACTTTGGTAGCATTATATTATTATATATTACAATAGGTCCTTTTGAAACATAGGATATGTTCGTAGCAATTTTAAAGGGGAACTGAAGAGAGAGGTATATGGAGGCTGTCATGTTTATTTCCTTTTAATCAATACCAGTTGCCTGGCAGCCCTGCTGGTCTATTTCTCTGCAGTAGTATCTGATTAAAACCAGAAACAAGCATGCAGCTAGTCTTGTCAGATCAGACTTATAAGTCTGAACCACTGAAACACCTGATCTGCTGCATGCTTGTTCAGGGGCTATGGCTAATAGTATTAGAGGCAGAGGATCAGCAGGGCTGCCAGGCAACTGGTATTGTCTAAAAGGAAATAAACATGACAGCCTCCATATACCTCTCTCTTCAGTTCCACTTTAAGTGCCAGCAGAGTTGCACTTTAACCTGAACCGCATGAAATTATTTAAAAAAACAAAACCCCATATGATATACCTGCAAATGAATATTACATACTTACTTCGCTGTCATTTCCTCTCAGAAGCTCGCCATTTTCTTATTACGACGATTCCTTCCAGTTCTGACAAGATTTTGTCAGCACTGAAATATAGCAGTTGCTATCAGCTATAACTGAAAGGACAACTGATGAGCAAGGTAATGTCCATGTTTCGCTATGGCTCAAGTGGGTGATATTACAGTTTAACAGTGTGCTGATCAGGAAGCTGTTATAGGGTAATGGCCATTTTCAAAATAGAGGACGGAAATTCCATTGATCACACTGGACAAACAGGACGCGGGAGAGGAGAAAGAGATTGATGAGTAGACCACCCCGGGAGGTAAGTATGACCTGTGTGGATGTTTATTTTGACTTTTAATTTTCAGTTCAGGTTTGCTTTAAGGCATCATTAGTGAACAAGAGGAGTGAGCTCTTTTAAGTCCCTGAGATTTAGCATCACAGAGGACTTATGCTTATCTCACCTTATTGATGTTGTGGTCAAAATAAGCAAGACAACGCCTGTTCTTTCTTCGAAGGCTAAAAAGCTTTGGCACGCCTTGAAACATCCTGGTTGACTTTAGCAGCTGTGTCCTGGCTGGCGGTTGTAGCTTCCTGGTATGGGAAGTGCTCACACATGATTAAATGGCTTTACAGAGAGCAGTGAGGTCAGTGCAGTTCATTGCTGGCCGTGATTCACCAAACACCAAACTTTATCCAGTTTGAATGATGTTTTAGGAAGACCATGTTTATTGTAAAGGATTCTGTGTGCCAAGTCAACAGAATACCCAAGCAGCTCAAGGTGACCCAAAACCGCTAGGATATTATAGAGGACCAAAAGAGACCTAAACGCCCTCCTACTAAAAAAAGCAATGCTAATAGTGTGGTTTGCCTTCTTAAAGACAACCTGTAACATCAAAAAGTTCCCCTGGGGGGTACTCACCTCGGGAGGGGGAAGCCTCAGGGTTCCAATGAGGCTTCCCACGCCGTCCTCCGTCCCGCTGCAGCCCTCCGAACAGCGGGGATGTAAATATTTACCTTCCCGGCTCCTGCGCAGGCGGCTCTTGGCTCCGAAATAGGCGGAAATACCCGATCGCCGTCAGGTCTGCTCTACTGCGCAGGCGCAAGTTTCCGGCGCCTGCGCAGTAGAGCGGACCCGACTGAGATTGGGTACTTCCGTCTTCCATCTACTTCGAAGCCGAAAGCCGTAAGCGCCCCCGCTGGAGCCTGGAAAAGTAAATCTTGAACAAGCTGACGGATTTGTCGGGCCGCTGTTCGGAGGGCTGCAGCGAGACCCCCGTGGGACAAAGGACGGCGTGGGAAGCATCATTGGGACCCTGAGGCTTCCCCCTCCCGAGGTGAGTACCCCCAGGTGAACTTTTTGATGTTACAGTGTCTCTTTAAAGGAAACCTCCCCTGGGGGGTACCTCCTATTGAGGCTTCCCCTGTCCTCCTCGGTCCCACGGCGGCGGAGATAAAGCTCCCCGAACAGCAGGGATGTAAATATTTACCTTCCTGGCTCCAGTGCAGGCGCAGTATCGGCTCTCCGCTCGGAGATAGGCGGAAATAGCGATCGCTGTCGGGCCACTCTACTGCACAGGCACAAGTCTCCTGCGCCTGCGCAGTAGAGCGGACACGACGGAGATCTGCTATTTCCGTCTATTTCTGTGCTGAGAGCCACAACAGCGCCCCCGCTGGAGCCAGGAAAGGTAAATATATCCAGCCTTGTCAGGCTTGTCGAGGGAGGATTCTGGGACACTTCGGGGGAGCCAGCGCTGGATTTCCTGCAGCTACAGGGGTGGGGGAAGCCTTATTGGGACCCTGAGGCTTCCCCCTCCCGAGGTGAGTACCCCCCAGGGGAACTTTTTTTTTTGTTACAGGGTCTCTTTAAAACAGAAGGTATTTGTGATAATTCAGATTTACAGTAAGCGTGTAACTGTGGTTACCCACAATGCACCATTACTGATTATGCAAATTATCTCTTTATGCCCCTGAAGCCAGGCTTACAATTTAAAGCTATAGGCTAGCTATAAACCAGCAATTCTGGATGTAAGTCTGGCTTCAGGGGCATAAGGAGATAATTTGCATACACAGCAGTGGTGCATTGTGGGTAACCACAGTTACACACTTAAATCTGAATTATCACATAAACCTTCTGTCTGCCAAGTTATGAGCTGTCCTTCCTGTTGGGGTCCGTTTCCTCTTCATCCAAATTCACATTGCAATTTTCTGCAACAAAATTGAAACCAATGCATGTCAATGGAGTCATTTCCATTGAATGCGAATTTTCCAGTGCTATGCGATACAGAAAAATGATGGATTGCACGCTGGAGATCTCCGCAGCACGCATCCGTTTCTCATGTATTGATTCATAGCCGCATACGAAAAGTCGCATCAAAATTTCTGACAAAATGTGGAAATCCACATACAGGAAAACGATTGCAAAACGCAATAAGCTAGTGGACATAGACCGTTACTGTTCAGTAAATGGTATCAAAGTAGGAAGTCTTGAGCCAGTTAGGTGCAGATTCTATTGACAGGCTTTATGTTAGCTAATTAACGTAATGGTATTTAATACTGGGCTGTATGGTACGGTAATGCCTTTTCTTACTGTACAATTGTACTGTTTATTACTTGAAACAACTATGTAGTGAATACTAGGCAGCCTTTTTACCTTGACAGCTGGGGGCAGCACGGTGGCGTAGTGGTTAGCACTCTTGTCTTGCAGCGCTGGGTTCCTGGTTCATGTCCCAGCCAGGGCACTATCTGTACAGAGCTTGTATGCTCTCTACTTGTCTGCATGTGTTTCCTCTGGGCACTCCTGTTTCCTCCCAAATACATACAGATAAATTAGTTGGCTTCCCCCTAAATTGGCTAGGCTACGATACAAAGACTATACGATATATACATAGACTAAGGTAAGAATTAGATTGTGAATCCCTTTAAGGGACAGTTAAGTGACAAGACAATACACTCAGTACATCGCTGTGGAGGATGTCAGCGCTATATAAATGCTAAATAATAATAGCGGGGGCTAAAGTTGAAAGGAATCCGAGGTGTGAGACTGACGGAAGCTGCCATATTTTTATCCTGCACCCGAGGCGACATGTGACATGATGAGATAAACGTGTATGTACAGTACGAAACATATTAATAACCAAGCTGTTTTATTTGCTTTATTTTGCTGCCTGAAATAGTTAATTTTTAAGTATGGAAGTGAAAGCTTCTGTCTTGTCAGGACCAGTAAACATCAATGATAATCAAATTACAGCCATAAAAGTTTTCCTGGCAGAATACATTTTTCTACATATTTCTGAGAACAGAGGGAGAGAGAAAAGGGTCAATATGGTTCATGTATTTTCATTTAGGGACACTTAATAGACTGAAAATGACCAGAGACAACAAAACATATAATCTACTTTCTAAATGTTTAAAGGGAACCAGAGATGAACGTTTTACACAAAATAAACATATCAGTCGATAGCTTGTAAAGAATAAATGCTCTACCTGATAATTTTTCCGCTCTGGTGTGCCTTTTTGAGTGTTTTTTTTTATCCATTATTGGTTAATGGAAAAATCCAATATGGCCGCCGGCTCATATCCCTTCTGCTTCCGGGTTATGAGCCGTTCCGTGCTGTCTAGGCTCTATGAAACTATACACAAGCAGGGCTGCTGCTGCAGCCTTTCAAATGTGTGCTTTTCACTTTATTATTCTGGTATGCTGTGTGGCTGCCTGTAGGAAGTGTCATAAGAATTAAACTGCACTGACTGCACAATGCACACAGATCACACAGCCACACTTGTCTGTTTCAGAGCTTCTTTCTCAGCAGAGCAGCCCCTCCAATGTCATCAGAGCTCTGAGTATTCAAAGCAGGAAAGCAGAGCCAGGAGGGGGCAGGCTTGGGCTTGAAAAGACTTCACAGAATAGTGACTCAGCTATAATGATTCCAGGTCAAAACTAGACTGAATGCTCAGTCAGGGATTCTTATCACAGCTGATAACAGGCAGATTTAGCAGAGAAGAATGAAACTAAAAGCAGGGTAGGTGTTTACTGTCATGTTCCCACTGATAAATGTAGTAAAATACATGAGGGTGCTTCGTCTCTGGTTCTCTTTAAATATAAAATCAAATCCTGGGATATCTAAAAAAAAAGTCATTTTTAGGAGTAGGAGGATAAATACAATTGTTTATCTCACCAGTTTATTTTCACCTCGGGTTCACTTATAAACAGAACCAGTTGCCTGGGAGTCCTGCCAAAACAAGCATGCAGCTAATCTATCTATTTCTCAAATACATCTGATCGGCATGCGTGTTTAGGGTCTATGGCTTAAAGTATTAGAGGCAGAGGATCAGCAGCACAGCCAGGCACTGTGCATTATTTAAAAGGAAATAAACATGTCAGTCTCCACATCCCTCTCACCTTGGGTTGCCTTTAACAAATGCAGCTCTACTGAGCCCTAAGTAGTCCTGATGGTCTATGGGCCCAACTATCTCCGTCTACCTATCCCCAAGTGACAGCTACTTGGCCTCGGGATTGGTGCAGAGCTCAGATGATGACATCACTACTGGACTGAGGTAGGCTCAGGAGGGATGTGGCAGCTACCTAGCCTCGGGATTGGTGCAGAGCTCAGATGATGACATCACTAGGGAAGTGAGGTAGGCTCAGGAGGGATGTGGCAGATGTATGGCATGGGGCGGGAGGCAGCATAGATGGGATGGGCTTCCAAACCATAAGTCAACCCAGGAAATACAGCCAAACACTGAGACTCACCACGGTCCAGCAGTCTGCAGTGCTGAGGTGGCAAGAATATACTGTATAGTTAGCAGCATTGCCACTAGGATGCAATTAAACTTCTGTAGGCTAGATTTAAAGAGGAACTTTACCCAAAAGATAGAAGTCGAGGGGAAAAAATACATCAAAACATAGCAAAGGGAGAAGTTAAAAAATAGAAGATAGATCAATAAATACCTGCCATGTAATTCGTTTATATTGTTTGATCCACACTGAGCTTGCTGGTCATCATCTTTACTGCTGGCAGACAAGGGGGGGGGGAACAGACAGCACTGACTGTCATCCTATACAATAAACCCCCTGTGTCCCTGCGTCCTCTCCTGTCCCTGTGTCCGTGCCTTTACACATGTGTGGCACGCTGGCAGCCATTGGGACAGGAGGGGGACGGGCGTGCGCACGCGCTGCCATGTGGCGGTGACAGTGGCTGGAGGGGGGTTGTGAGGGAGGCCTAGAGCTCGTTATTGTAACAGGCTTAGGCCTACTAGTTATGTATAAATACAACCAATAATGCTTGGCACTTGGAAACAGCCATTATTTCCCACAATGCACGAGGTTCACAGACAGGCAGTCAGGGCTATGGTCCTGACATCACACTGTGGGAGGGGTTTCACCACAGTATAAGCCACACAGACATCCCTGATGTAGTATTTGAGATATGGTAAAAGTTTTTTCTAGGTAGAGAGAGTATTTAACCCAGGATGACGTTCAATCATGGGTTAAAGTTCCTCTTTAAAGTGAGCCTGATGTTTGTTAACCCCTACAGTGGAAAAAAAATGGAACAGCAGGAAGTCCTAAGTAGGATTGGTAATATACACACCATTGTTTCTCTCATCATACCACATGTCACTTCAGGTACACGCTACCCTTCCCTCTTGTTACTAGAGAGCTTGCAGGGAAATCCATATTACTGTTGACAATTATTATTTTCGCTTTTGTGAGTTTGACAAATAAAACTTTATTTATTTATTGTTTTTGGTTTGCTTTTATGGTATGTATACAGATTTTATATGCAGTTGCTGGGTCTGCGTTACCAATGATCTGTGCATTGTGTGTAAGTCATTGTGTCCTCTCTGTTTCTCCATGTAGGACTTCATACGGGCAGCAGTGGGCGGCGGTCTCTTCATTATCTTGTCCATAGTATGTCTAATCCGCGGAGGAGATGGGGCCGGTATAGCCGGATCGGTAAGTAGCAGAGTCACACGTGACAAAAACACAGTAACCTGAACTGAACACCCTACATCAGATCTTTGAGGAGGATAGGGCTAAAATATAACTTTTATTCGAAAATCGCTAAAAGTTAGGCAAGTCCTTGTGCATTGTATGGTAGTACCGTATCATTCAGTCAATAATTGGGAGTCATATTTTCTTTTCAATGCATCAGCAAGCGAGCACAGACAATTCTAAGGGACCTTTTCCACTACCCTGCGTTTTGCGATCTGATTCCGACTGCTAGTGGTACAGTAAAACTAATGAAAGGACTGTAATTGCGACTTCCGTTTCTGCGATCCGTTTGCGTTGCTATTTTGTTCCTAGGGCACTCGTCATCCTGCCGCGTTTTGGATGCGATTGAGCTCCTAATACTGAGTATAGTAGCTCAGTCGCAATCATATTAGTAGAAATTAGCTTGAAACGAGATCGCAGCACAATTGTGATTGCGTTTCATAGTGGAAAAGAGCCTTTAGATCATACATGTCAAACTCCGTCCCGTGGGCCAAATTTGGTCCTAGGAGCCATCAAATTTGGTACTCAGGTGGTTTCCCCACTTTGCATTATATTTGGCCTACTCTAGACCACCAGAGAAACTATTGGAGGGTTAGCCCTAGGTCACCAGGGAAGCCATATGGGGAGGATGAAAGCATTAGACACCAGGGAACTGTGTAGGAGATGGAAGGGGGCCACTAGACACCAGGGAACTGTATAGGAGAGGGAAGGGGGCCACTAGACACCAGGGAACTGTATAGGAGAGGGAAGGGGGCCACTAGACACCAGGGAACTGTATAGAAGAGGGCCACTAGACACCAGGGAACTGTATAGGGGAGAGAGGACCACTAAACATCAGGGAATTGTATAGATGAGGGAGGGAGGACCACTAAACATCAGGGAACTGTATAGGGGATGTAGTGAGGGCTATTAGACACCAGGGAACTGTGTAAGGAAGAGAGGTAGCCAGTAGAGATTGAGGTTGGACCGCGACTTGGTCCCAAAGCTCAATTTCGGCCCACTTTGTATTTGAATTTGACACCCCTGCCTTAGATAGATCTGCATGCACAGTGCTCAATATGCCAGGATTTTCATGCAACAATTACGCAACAGTTTCCACAGGAATCATAGGTACAGTACTGATAGTATACTCCTCTTTCCACATTTTTGTGCAGCCTATATCACACTTTAGCATTGCAGCCGTGCACAAGCCAGTCGTAGATGATAGGCAATTCTTTCAGTAATCATGCAGCAGCTTACACAGGAAGCATAGGTCTCACCAGTAGATGCAGCTTGCAGCCAGACCGGTGCTTCTGAGGTAATCCACGCAGGCCCAGAGTAGTGTGCAGATAGCAAGCAGGCTACAAGTGGCTGCTAGCCCTCTCATGGGTTTCTGACTGACATAGGACGCATGCACCCGCCCACTTTCCTCTATAGCCAGATACAGAACAGCGCAGGGACCAAAGACAGGTTCACTATAACCGAAGTTCTATTATATCCAGATTTACTATACCAGGCGTTACTCTTATATAGCGTACTTATAATGGTGATTGGCTGGCACCTGGACCTTTAGTTTACTATATGCGAGTTTACTATAGCGAGATTATACTGTACATCTGAAAGGGACACTCCAGGCATGCAAGTTACAATGCATTTTTGTTGCCCTCAGGTGTTCGGGCTGCTGACTGGAATCCTGTTCGGTTATGATGCATTCATCACGTTCCCCACACTAAAGAAGACGCATGCGCCGGCTGCCACTGGTGAGTACAGAGCGGTTATGTAACCAGGAAGTTGTACCACCATTACACAGTGCTGCCCACTGCAGGAGGCGTTACCGTAGAATGCCTGTCACAGGTTCAGAAACACCATCATTCAATATATGAGGGAGGGTTTGTTATACAGTGGGATGTGAAAGTTTGGGCAACCTTGTTAAACATCATGATTTTCCTGTATAAATCGTTGGTTGTTTCGATCAAAAATGTCAGTTAAATATATCATATAGGAGACACACACAGTGATATTTCAGAAGTGAAATGAAGTTTATTGGATTTACAGAAAGTGCGCAATAATTTGTTTAAACAAAATTTAAACAAAATTAGGCAGGTGCATAAATTTGGGCACCACAAAAAAAATAAATGAAATCAATATTTAGTAGAGCCTACTTTTGCAGAAATTACAGCCTCTAAATGCTTCCTGTAGGTTCCAATGAGAGTCTGGATTCTGGTTGAAGGTATTTTGGACCATTCCTCTTTACAAAACATCCCTAGTTCATTCAGGTTTGATGGCTTCTGAGCATGGACAGCTCTCTTTACCTCACACCACAGATTTTCAATTATATTCAGGTCTGGGGACTGAGATGGCCATTCCAGAACGTTGTACTTGTTCCTCTGCATGAATGCCTTAGTGCAGTGCTTTTCAACCTGTGGTACGCGTACCAGAGGTGGTACTTTCTTACTGGCCAGGTGGTACGCGGTATGCTCTGGGGAGATTAAAATGAAGTGTGAGCTGAAAGAAAAAGTGATTTAGGGCTGGTCCAGTGCCTGGTGTAATTAGGTTTGTTTTTGTTTAAGACAATGTAAAGCACTAGTCTAGCTAATAAAAGTGCAATTACAGAGCAATGAGAGAGCAAGCTGGTAAAACTACACAGCATGATACAGAGTTTGCCTGGAGGGTCTGTGGGAAAAAATCTGTCTGGTCTCTTCCCAATGTTATAATGACTGCATGTGTGGATAAGGTTGAAAAGTTTTTGACAGTCCCTAGACTCCAGGAGGGCTACTTGTAGCTTGTGTGAGAGGCCGGCAGTGACAGGAGTCATATTATAGGCAAGTAGCCTCTGTGTAATGTGGGACTGCAATACAGCTCTGCTCCATCTCAGACTATTCTCAGTCTCCCTACACTCCTCCTCTTTCTGGGCTAGTGCAACGCCAAAATCGCAATAGCAATCACTAGCAATTTGCGAGTTCGATTTTGTGAAGCAATTTTCAGAGCGATTTTTGAATGAATCGCTCCAATAAATGTTACATGCAGCTTGTTTGTTATTTTGATAAAAATAACAATGCTGCTTTGAGAACACCCTCATAGTGTAACATTAGCCAATCGCTTTTCAAATCGCTGGTGATTTGAAAAATGCTCAGAAGCACTGTTGGTGTGCACAGCCCTCCCTCATTCACCTTTGTTTCTCCCATTTCCCCTAGTGCTGACTGTGTCTTCTTGTCATACAGGAAAGCTAAATAAAAGTGCAATTCTGGTGAGGCAAATATCTGCTTCCCTCTTTTTCAGCTTTCCCCCCCTCTCTCCTCACTGTTTCTCCCCTTCTCTGCATAAGTATTTCTACGCCGCCAGTGAGCTGGGCACAGGGTGAGCCGAATGACGGCTCTACCTGCTGCCACTAAACTCCCCGGCGACGTTAAATACTATTCCCCCTCCAAGTCTGTACTTTACCTGTCACACTATCCCTTGAATTTTCTTGCTGTATTTCCACATTGGCACCCCACGTGACTACTGGCATATACGATGTGGGGTGCGTGTGTGACGTCATTTGGGCTGATGCTTTCATAACAGGCTTCTAGTTTGTGTTTTCCCCCCAGGCCAAAAGGTCCCAGTCCTCCCCTGGGGGGAAGGGAGATGAAAAATAAAGTGTCTGCCAGGGTGGTTGAGGGAAGATAAGGAAAAGTGAGGGAAATCAATTGGAGGAGAGCAGCAAGGTCTCCAGGAGTGTTCCTTCCTTTCTCTGGCTGGTTATTTGCCATATCGTGCAGCAGGAGGGGTTCGTACGTGCCGTTCGTGAGTGCCCCGACAACAAGGAAGGCTGCAAGGTAATGGAGAACAAGTTCTATATTTTTATATATAGTATATTTGGAAAAATTTAAAAAATGCATAATTATATTCCTGGTTGGACCTGATTCTAAGGCACAACCAAAAGGAAACCATGATCAGTGCTTCACCATGTTCATAGAAACAATTCTTATCCTGTGACCTAGTTCTAGATCAGGGCTTTAGAATCTACAGTGTGGCCAGTGCACTGTGGTATAAAGTTTAAGGGCAGATGCACTGTGAAAAGATAATGTGTATTGGGGATAATGTATATAGGGCTGTATGGAAGATGAATATCTCTACTAAGGTGGCACCCTGTGTCTTTTGCTGGCAAATGCTGCGCCAGCACATGCGTAGTAGTGCACAACTTGCTGAGAGAGACCTTTCAGGAATCCCCCCCCCCCCCCTCCCCTTAGAAATCCTGGGTTTTTCCCTGGAACCAGCACTTAGTCCGGGTGTCCCAAAACAATTCACAGCTATGCAAGTGTGTGTGTGTGTGTGTGTGTGTGTGTGTTCTGCATATGTATATCCCTTCAGATTGTAAGATTGCAAAGACAGCCCTTCTTGCTACATAATTTGTTTATTTGGTATGATCTGAAATAGTCACTAGCTAGCACAGAAGTACTTTTATAAGTTGCTTTTTTAAAAAAATGTTTTACCTTGGTACAGCATATACAGTATCCAGCACTTGTTGTAGCAAAACCATGCATGCATGTACGTATATATGTGTATGGATGGAAAACAGTTCAATGTGGTGGTCCCCAGTTTGAATCCCAGCCAGGGCTTTATCTGCACAGAGTTTGTATGTTCTCCCTGTGTCTGTGTGGGTTTCCTCTGTGCACTGCAGATTCCTCCCACATCCTCAACACATACTGTTAAAGGAACATTTTCAATGTTTGCCTTTTTTTCTGATCCCCTTTAATAGACAGAAGGAAGTTAGTAATGACACATAGATTTTTTTATTTTTTTTTTACTTCCAATGTCACTTTATCAGATCTTGCATATGTAGTGCTAGGAGTGGAGTCACTGATGGGTGACTGCTCTGCACAGCAAGCAACAAGATTAGAAGTTCTCTGCCCTGTCTCCTGCTTGGATAGACAATTCACACTATGATGGGGGCTGGCAGCTCTATATAGATATTCATTGAATGGTTTACCTTGTACTCATACTGTGCTGCATGATCTGGTTTTCTTGTATTCCTGTATTGTCATATTGCTGTATGTCACCCCTAATATTGTCTGTAACCTAAACTAATGTCCAGCGCTGCGTAATATGTTGGCGCTTCAATAAATAATAATAATCATAGCATTATTATTATTAAATGTACATATTTTGTTTTTTTTTACTTATTGAGTTGTTAACATCTTGCGAAATCACAGGTGGTACTTGAAAAATTTCATGCGATAAAAGTGGTACAATTTCTGAAAAGGTTGAAAAGCCCTGCCTTAGTGAATTTGGAGCAGTGTTTAGGGTTCTTGTCTTGTTGAAAGATCCAACCCCTGCACAGCTTCAGCTTTGTCACTGATTCCTGGACATTGGCCTCCAGAATCTGCTGATATTGAGTGGAATGCATTCATCCCTCAACTTTGACAAGATTCCCAGTCCCTGCACTGGCCACACAGCCCCACAGCATGATGGAACCACCACCATATTTTACTGTATGAAGTAGGCGTTTTTCTTGGAATGCTGTGTTTTTCCTCCATGCATAACGCCCCTTGTTATGCCCAAATAACTCAATTTTAGTTTCATCAGTCCACAGCACCTTATTCCAAATGAAGCTGGCTTGTCCAAATGTGCTTTAGCTTACCTCAAGCGGTGCTGTTTGTGCTGTGGACGGAAAAAGGCTTCCTCTGCATCACTCTCGCATACAACATCTCCTTGTGTAAAGTGCGCCGCATGGTTGAACGATGCACAGTGACTCCATCTGCAGCAAGATGATGTTGTAGGATTTGGTGCTGGTCTGTGGATTGACTCTGACTGTTCTTACCATTCAACGCTTCTGTTTATCCGAGATTTTTCTTGGTCTGCCATTTTGAGCCTTAACTTGAACTGAGCTTGTGGTCTTCCATTTCCTCAATATATTCTTAACTGTGGAAACAGACAGCTGAAATCTCTGAGACAGCTTTCTGTATCCTTCTCCTAAACCATGATGGTGAACAATCTTTGTCTTCAGGTCATTTGAGAGTTGTTTTGAGACCCCCATGTTGCTACACTTCAGAGAAAATTAAGAGGAGAAAAACTTACAATTTATCCCCTTAAATATTCTTAATTGGATTCACCTGTGTATGTAGGTCAGGGGTCACTGAGCTTACCAAGCCAATTTAAGTTCCAATAATTAGTTCTAAAGGTTTTGGAATCAATAAAATGAAAACAGTGCCCAAATGTATGCACCCTCCTAATTTTATTTAAACAATTATTGTGCACTTTCTGTAAATCCAATAAACTTAATTTTACTTCTCAAATATCACTGTGTTCGACTTCTATACGATATATTTAACCGGCCTTTTTTTATTGTAACAACCAACGATTTATACAGAAAAATCATGACGATTAACAGGGTTGCCCAAACTTTCGCATCCCACTGTATATTTCCAATAGTAAGTGAAGCAACTAAAGTGGCAAAAAGACACAGGGGAAATGGAATAAAATGCAACGGATTGAGGAGTAAATGTCTGAAGTTTTGGGCTGTAACATGAGATATATATATATATATATATATATATATATATATATATATATATATATATATATATATATATACAGTGGTGTGAAAAACTATTTGCCCCCTTCCTGATTTCTTATTCTTTTGCATGTTTGTCACACTTAAATGTTTCTGCTCATCAAAAACCGTTAACTATTAGTCAAAGATAACCTAATTGAACACAAAATGCAGTTTTAAATGATGGTTTTTATTATTTAGTGAGAAAAAAAAACTCCAAATCTACATGGCCCTGTGTGAAAAAGTGATTGCCCCCCCTTGTTAAAAAATAACTTAAAGGTGGTTTATTACACCTGAGTTCAATTTCTGTAGTCACCCCCAGGCCTGATTACTGCCACACCTGTTTCAATCAAGAAATCACTTAAATAGGAGCTATCTGACACAGAGAAGTAGACCAAAAGCACCTCAAAAGCTAGACATCATGCCAAGATCCAAAGAAATTCAGGAACAAATGAGAACAAAAGTACTGTAATTGAAATCTATCAGTCTGGTAAAGGTTATTAACCACCCTGGCGTTCTGATAAGATCGCCAGGGAGGCTGCGGGAGGGTTTTTTTTAAATTAAAAAAAAACTATTTCATGCAGCCAACTGAAAGTTGGCTGCATGAAAGCCCACTAGAGGGCGCTCCGGAGGCGTTCTTCCGATCGCCTCCGGCGCCCAGAATAAACAAGGAAGGCCGCAATGAGCGGCCTTCCTTGTTTTGCTTACACCGTCGCCATAGCGACGAGCGGAGTGACGTCATGGACGTCAGCCGACGTCCTGACGTCAGACGCCTCCGATCCAGCCCTTAGCGCTGGCCGGAACTTTTTGTTCCGGCTGCGCAGGGCTCAGGCGGCTGGGGGGACCCTCTTTCGCCGCTGCTCGCGGCGAATCGCCGCAGAGCGGCGGCGATCGGGCAGCACACGCGGCTGGCAAAGTGCCGGCTGCGTGTGCTGCACTTTATTTGGCGCAAATCGGCCCAGCAGGGCCTGAGCGGCAGGCTCCGGCGGTACTGGACGAGCTGAGCTCGTCCATACCGCCCAGCTGGTTAAGCCATTTCTAAAGCTTTGGGACTCCAGCAAACCACAGTGAGAGCCATTATCCACAAATGGCAAACACATGGAACAGTGATGAACCTTCCCAGGAGTGGCCGGCCGACCAAAATTACCCCAAGAGCGCAGAGAAAACTCATCCGAAAGGCCACAAAAGACCCCAGGACAACATCTAAAGAACTGCAGGCCTCACTTGCCTCAATTAAAGTAAGTGTTCACGACTCCACCATAAGAAAGAGACTGGGCAAAAACGGCCTGCATAGAAGATATCCAAGGCGCAAACCACTTTTAAGCAAAAAGAACATTAAGGCTTGTCTCAATTTTGCTAAAAAAATATCTCAGTGATTGCCAAGACTTTTGGGAAAATACCTTGTGGACCGACGAGACAAAAGTTGAACTTTTTGGAAGGTGCGTGTCCCGTTACATCTGGCGTAGAAGTAACACAGCATTTCAGCAGAAGAACATCATACCAACAGTAAAATATGGTGGTGGTAGTGTGATGGTCTGGGGTTGTTTTGCTGCTTCAGGACCTGGAAGGCATGCTGTAATAGATGGAACCATGAATTCTACTGTCTGCCAAAAAATCTTGAAGGAGAATGTCCGGCCATCTGTTCGTCAACTCAAGCTGAAGCGATCTTGGGTGCTGCAGCAGGACAATGACCCAAAACACACCAGCAAATTCACCTCTGAATGGCTGAAGAAAAACAAAATGAAGACTTTGGAGAGGCCTAGTCAAAGTCCTGACCTGAATCCTATTGAGATGTTGTGGCATGACCTTAAAAAGGCGGTTCATGCTAGAAAACCCTCAAATAAAGCTGAATTACAACAATTCTGCAAAGATGAGTGGGCCAAAATTCCTCCAGAGCGCTGTAAAAGACTCGTTGCAAGTTATCGCAAATGCTTGATTGCAGTTATTGCTGCTAAGGGTGGCCCAACCAGTTATTAGGTTCAGGGGGCAATTTCTTTTTCACACAGGGCCATGTAGGTTTTGAGGTTTTTTTCTCACTATATAATAAAAAACATCATTTAAAACTGCATTTTGTGTTCAATTATGTTATCTTTGACTAATAGTTAACGGTTTTTGATGAGCAGAAACATTTAAGTGTGACAAACATGCAAAAGAATAAGAAATCAGGAAGGGGGCAAATAGTTTTTCACACCACTGTATATATATATATATTTATATATATATATATATATATATATATATATATATATATATATATATATATATATATATATATATACACACACACACGCATATTAGTGTATGTGTGTGTGTGTGTGTGTATATACACATAACAAGTGCTATTTTAACTCCCCGCTATTAAAACCTTCCTTTCTCCTCTCAGACGCTATCAGTGTTGCCAACTCATCCCTTTAATTACTGACACATCTAAGTTATACAGGTTCTGGGGCTATTTGCACATAATCAGTGCCTTAACTGCATCTACCTAGCCACAAAACCTGTATAATTCATATGTGTCAGTAATAAAAGGGATGAGTTGGCAACACTGGACGCTATTGTTATCACTGTTCACAAATCAGCCCAAATGTTTGTTAAGTATTTGTGCAACTACAGTATCTATTGTTGTGCAAGTTCAGTATTTATTGTTCCTTGCCAGAATACCTGTAATAAAGGTACATACACACGTTGAATTTTTCTAAATGAACGGTCATTTGGATGTCAAATCGGGCGTGTGTACGGTCGGTCGCTCAGCTGATAAGACTGGATTTGAATGATCCAGATTGTTCAAATCCGACGTGTGTACGAGCCTTACCAGTCAGCACTGTGCACCTGATTTATTGAATTGCTTTTGTACTGCAGCAAATCTGGACTGAATATATTTTTAACATTTGCTTTTACATGGTAACAGATACCAGCCCTGGCTGCTACGGGCCCTGCAGCATAGGGGGCCCAGTGGGTACTTAACCACTTGCCGACCGCACGCTTATACCGTGCGTCGGCAAAGTGGCAGCTGCAGGACCAGCGACGCAGTATTGCGTCGCCAGCTGCAGCCTAATTAATCAGGAAGCAGCCGCTCGTACGAGCGGCTGCTTCCTGTCAATTCACGGCGGGGGGCTCCGTGAATAGCCTGCGGGCCGCCGATGGCGGCTCGCAGGCTAAATGTAAACACAAGCGGAAATAATCCGCTTTGTTTACATTTGTACGGCGCTGCTGCGCAGCAGCGCCGTAAGGCAGATCGGCGATCCCCGGCCAATCAGCGGCCGGGGATCGCCGCCATTTGACAGGGGACGTCCTGTCACTGGCTGCACAGGACGGATAGTGTCCTGTGCAGCCCAGATCTCCCGGGGGTGGCAGGTAGGAGAGGGAGGGGGAGGATTTCGCCGCAGAGGGGGGCTTTGAGGTGCCCCCCCCCCCCCCCCCCCCCGCAAAATGCCAGCCAGGAGGAGCGATCAGACCCCCCCTGCACATCATCCCCCCAGTGGGGAAAAAAGGGGGGCGATCTGATCGCTCTGAGTGCCCTTTGATCTGTGCTGGGGGCTGCAGAGCCCACCCAGCACAGATCACCTAAAACAGCGCTGGTCCTTAAGGGGGGGTAAAGGGTGGGTCCTCAAGTGGTTAATGTATTCACTGTTTACTTTTTCGTGTCTTTCTGCCCTCTGGCTTTGGCATCAATTCACTGAGCTTATCTCCTGTCTTTAATAACTCTTCTAGCGTTATTACCATGGTGATAAGGCATGTAGTATTCAGGAAACATTTTACCTCAGGCAAACCTAAAGTTAACTCTTCTGTCTTTAAGTTAACTCTTCAATCCTTAAAATAACTCCAGAGTTAAAGACAGGCTGTTTATTAACTGCATGTGAAAATAACTACAAAGGAGGTAAAATAACTACAGAGGAGGTAACTTAAGGAATGAAGAGATAAGATAACTCTCTCTTATGTGGAGGTAAGTTTTCTCTTGCCTTATTATCTCCAGCATGGTCTTAGTGAATTGAGGCCATATGTCTCAGTGCCCATGAACTATGTGCAGTTTTGATTGCATGACAATGTAAATTGCACAATTATCTCATATCCATAGGGTAGGGAGAGGTGGCATCACTTAAGAGTTCCTCCATCTGAGGGCCTCATGAAAGTTTTGCTATGGGGCCCCATGATCTCTAGCTACACCACTGAGGCTCACTGTCTCCTCCCCAGACCACCGCAGCTGCCCGAGACCCTCCTTCATGGAGGAGCGCAGCAGTGCTGCACCTGCTCTAATACGCTCGCACCTGCGCAGCAGCAATGGTGAGGCCAGGAGGATGTGGGAAGCCTCTGCAGAATCCAGAATTTTAACCTTAGGTCCGCCTCGGGTTCACTGTAAGCCTTGTACACTCACTAGACAAATCTAGCATGTGTACAGAGGCTCCCAACCCCCCTCGGTGCTTCAGCCACCAATCAGTCTGATGGATCGTCTTGACTGATTGCTGACCGAGGGCACTGTTCTCTTTATTCACCTAGCCCTCTCCATGCCACTTTGTCATGCACCAGTCCATAACCCCTCCTCTAGTGTTGGGCACTACGAGTACGTAGCTACTTGTAATTGAAATTAGCTAGTGCTGCCCGCAGCAGAGGGGGGTAACCCTAACCATGCCACCGCCTATAGCCGACACGTTCTACCTGCAGTCCACGTAACTCCTCTACTTCCTACTTCTAAACCGGCAGGAGGAAGTAGTGTAGTAAAATGACCCAATCAAAAATGAAATGTGTGTATGCACGCTGACATTTAGGGCCCTTTTCCACTAGCAATCACAAACGCCAGCGAATGCGATTTTTCATTAATTTTGTTATGCGATTGCGATTTTTCATTTGCATTGCATTATCCCTCTTAAAATCGCTCCAGAAAGCGATTGCGATTTACAAATCAAATCACTGAAGTAGAAAATACTTTTCATGATTTCTATGATAAAGTAGTAACCCTAGCAATTTAAAAATCACTACTGATTTGCGATTTTGCAATTCAGCTGTGTAGTGGAAAAAGGCCCTAAAGTGATCCTTAAGTCGATCAAAAAAAATGAGAGTTACTCACCTGGGGCTTCCCTCAGTCCCCTGCAGCCGATCGGTGCCCTCGCAGCCCCGCTCCGATGCTTCTGCACCCGCCGGCGAACACTTCCGGTGTGGCCGTCACCGGCCGACAGGCATGGGAACGCGAGTGATTATTCGCTTTCCCAGCCATAATATCGCCCCCTATGCTGCTATTGCGGCCAGGAGGCCGCAATAGCAGCATAGGGGGCGATACTTTGGCTGGGAACGCAAAACCGGAAGTGTTCGCTGGCGGGTGCAGAAGCATCGGAGCGGGGCTGTGAGGGCACCGATCAGCTGCAGGGGGCTGAGGGAAGCCCCAGGTGAGTAACTCTCATTATTTTTGATCGACTTAAGGATCACTTTAAAGTGAATCTGAAGGGAATAAAAAAAAAATCCCCAAATAAACAGATACTTACCAAAGGGAAGGCTCTGGGTCCTAATGATCCTTCCTATTCCTCTCACAGTTTAAATCTCTTGCCACGGAAGGCTGCGGGAGTCTTCAGGAGCCCGAGTGCTCCGAAAGACGGCCGGCTCCTTACTGCATGCAGCAAGACAGCGTGCTCGCCCATGTGCAGAATGGAGCGGACTGTCTTCAAGAGCACTTGGGCTCTGAAGACTTCTGAAGCCTCGGGCAGTGGCAGAAAGCAGTCTCCGACTGATTAGTTGGAGATTGCTAATGGGGGAGACAGCGCTGGAACGCGGGGACAGTAGGAGGGATAAGAAGGCTCATTAGGACCGAGAGCCTTCGTTATGTGAGTGTCTGTTAAAAAAAAAAAAAAACATTGGCATTAGACTCCCTTTAAAGAGACTCTGTAACTTCAAAAAGATCCCCTGGGGGGTACTCACCTCGGGTGGGGGAAGCAGCCGGATCCTAATGAGGCTTCCCACGCCGTCCTCTGTCCCACGGGGGTCTCGCTGCAGCCCTCTGAACAGCCGGCGACAGGCCCGACTGTATTTTCAATATTTACCTTTGCAGGCTCCAGCGGGGGCGCTTTGTCTGCTTTCTGCTCGGAAATAGACGGAAATACACGATCTCCGTCGGGTCCGCTCTACTGCGCAGGCGCCGGAGACTTGCGCCTGCGCAGTATAGCGGACCCGACGGCGATCGGGTATTTCCGCCTACTTCGGAGCCGACAGCCGTCAGACCGCCTGCGCAGGAGCCAGGAAGGTAAATATTACGTCACGGCTGTACGGAGGGCTGCAGCGAGACCCCCGAGGGACGGAGGACGGCGTGGGAAGCCTCATTAGGATCCTGAGGCTTCCCCCACCCGAGGTGAGTACCCCCCAGGGGACGTTTTGCCGTTACAGTTCCTCTTTAAGCAGTGGCCGGAATTTTGTTTTTTATATTGCCTTAGGAGAGTAGAACAGGGAATCTTAAAGTGCACCCATGACGACATGTGAAGTGATGATATAGACATGTATATATACAGTGGCAAGAACACAGACACCTGTGCTGTGCTCCTTTTCTTTTTACCCTACCTGAAAGAGTTAATATCCAGTTTTTCTCCTGTCGGGAATCAGTGGGCTGTAGCTTCCCTCACTGACAACAAATTCCAGCTATAAAACACTTTCATAAGCAGATAACTGGGCTTCTGACTTCAAGGGGACAGATACAAAGATCAAAAGTTCATGTATTTTCCCCCTGGGATGCTTTAGACACTGCAATTGAACAGAGACAATAAAACTTGAAATCTACTTTGTGAATGTTTATACATAATAAAATGGGATGTCTAAAAAAGTCATTTTTAGGAGTAGGAGGACAGATTCAATTGTTTATCTCTTCAGTTTATTTTTACCTCAGGTTCACTTTAAATACAAGGGGCAAAAACAAGCAGCCCCTCTTTCAGGCACATTGATAGATATGACCCCATAGTGAAATTTCACTGCATGATAACCTCCACATCTTCTCTCTTTGCAGAGTCTCCAGATAATATATAAGTCGGTTCCACCAGCGGGAGGGATTCCAGCGTCTCACACAAGCTACATGCCAACAACATGCCTTTGCTCACCTGCGCAGCTGTCCCTGTTGATGAGGACGCAGGCGGCATGGGGAGAGTTGCGCCGCAGTGGACGATGTCTGTGTGTACACGTGTGTTGTATAACAATACGTAGATGGATGGGTGACGGTCTTCATGTCTATTGGATGGATGGCAAGTGTTTTGTGTGTGCTAGTTTCTTACAACTACCATGTGTCCACCATGGGATGATGTTTTAATTAAAATAAGCTTTTTTTTAATACGGTTGTCAGAGTACAACAATAAACATACTGAAATCACTTCTCGGCTGGAATGTGGAATCACTCCATTATGTTCTGTTTATTTGGTGCCCTCTTGTGGCAGGTGAGCACTGTTCCATGACACGTCTTTCTAGACTCTAGACAGAAATGAGCTAGCTTTAAGACTCCGTTCCCATGTGAGTGGATGCAAAATGGTCCATCGTCCAAGGTGATCGCCGCTCAGGTGTCCCGCTGCCAATTACCGCTGCTTGGCCCCTCTCTATTCTCAGCCCAGAGGCTGGCAGGAGCATGGGGTTCTCCTTCTACATAGAAAGCAATAGACCAGGGGTCAGGAACCTTTTTAGCAAAAAGAGCTATAAACGCCACATATTTTAAAATGTAATTCTATGAGAGCCATACAATATGTTTTAAACTTGGACAGTGCGCATGCGCAGCAGAGGGCTCCTGTCCTTCTTGCCATGGTGATGTGTATACAGTTGATGCGCTGGGCAGCAGAAGTCTCAGACACGTCTTCAGCTTCTATTGGGTTTCAGCAACATCAGCAATTTCCCTGAGAGCTAGACGGTAGAAATACAGAGCAACAGCTCGTACAATTAACTAGCTGCCTTGGGGGTTGATTCACTTTGTATGACGAGATGCCCGCACTTTGGCCCAATAGGCTCCTTGTCAAGTGACAGACAGCCTATTGGGCCAATCAAAGTGCGGGGATCTTGTCCTACAAAGTCACTGGACCTGACAATTGGAGCGGCCGTTAGTTTTGAGAGGAGCGCAAGTAAGTTAGTAGTACATGCTACAGCAGTAGCATGCCTACTTTGAAAATTTTATTGTCACACTAAGCTCCACTGCTTGAGCAGTGTAGCTTAGTGAATCAACCCCTAACTGTGAGCTAGATGTAGCCATCAAAGGAGCCATATCTGGCTCCCGAGCCATAAGTTCCCTAGCAACAGGGATAATTTTCATTGGTCCACCATGAACCAATGAGATTTCTCCCTGTTACTAAGGGTTCCCATTGGTCTTTTGCAGCCCAGTGGAGATTTCTGCCTGCCACCGGTCTGTGTAGAGGGACCGAGCGTCATCGTTCGGTGGCGGGACACCTGGGCTGTGACCCACTGTGGTCCTGTTGTAGACCGAGCAGATGTATTCCCCCGTAGGATACATGAGGGGGAGGGACATGCATCCGCCTGGCCTGGGATTATCGCAGACTCCACAGAAGTGTGGTCCGGATACTGCAACGGATCCAGTGCAGAGTGATAAGTGTGAAAGGTTCCTATTTATAAAATTGGAGCCGTTCACTGTCAGTTTTACGATGAATGAAGAACAGACAACAAAAATGTCCGTTCTCCACTCAATCGGGAACTCAGCCTTGAGGGAACCTGAAGTGAGAGGGATATGGAGGCTGCCATATTTATTTCCTTCTAAACTATACCAGTTACCTGGGTGTCCTGCTGATCCTCTTCCTCTAATACTTTTAGTCATAGATCCTGAACAAGTATGCAGATCAAATATTCTGACAAGACGTCCGAAAAGATTAGCCGCATGTTTGTTTCCGGTGTGTTTTTCAGACACTACTGCAGCTGTAAGAGAGCTCAGTCAGGCAATTTGTATTGTTTAAAGGAAATAAAAATGCCAGCTTCCATATTCATCTTTCCTCAGGTTGCCTTTAAAATGTACCTGAAGGAAAAAGTGGACAAAAAGTAAGATATTTACCAGAGGCTTCTACCGCCCCCTCGAGTTCGCCGCTCTAGTGCTGGAACCCTTCATGCGGCTGCACTGCGCAGGCAACTTGTGTGGTAGCACGGAGCCAATGGTGGACGTTTTTTTGCCTGCATGAGCGGCTCTATTGTTGGTTCCTTTTCATAATAAAGTCTCTAAAGCTCAACACACACCATACAATCTTGGTTGTACAGATTTACCAAATATATGTAGTATAAGGGCCAACAGATTGAAAATACCTTGGATGATTGATTGTATAAGCTCTTATACTACATGAAAGTGGTAAGATTGAACAACCTAGATTGTATGGTGTGTGTTGAGCCTAACACCCTGAAACTGGAAACACATACTGATCAATCAACAGCTCAGAGAGCCTCTGATTGCCACTAAATTCCAGGGCAAAACATATTATAATGGCAAAAATATAGGTTTAAATATGAGAGAAGCCATTTATGTCTTTGTTTTAGAGACTTCAGTAGTCCCAGGTCAGGTATACAGCTTCCTATTGTGGCTTGCAGGTGTGTCTCAGACTACCACTCGGCCTCGCTCCTGCATGGCCCTATTGATGATGTGGTTCAGAATACCACTCAACCTCGCTCCTGCATGGTACTGTGGAAGGAGGTGTAGCTCAGACTGCCACTCACCTTTGCTCCTGCATGGCCCTACGGAAAGAGGTATGGCTCAGATTGCCACTCACCTTTGCTCCTGCATGGTACTATGGAAGTAAGTGTGTCTTGGACTACCACTCAACCTCGCTCCTGCATGGTACTGTGGAAGGAGGTGTAGCTCAGACTGCCACTCACCTTTGCTCCTGCATGGCCCTACGGAAAGAGGTATGGCTCAGATTGCCACTCACCTTTGCTCCTGCATGGTACTATGGAAGTAAGTGTGTCTTGGACTACCACTCAACCTCGCTCCTGCATGGTACTGTGGAAGGAGGTGTAACTCAGACTGCCACTCACCTTTGCTCCTGCACGGTACTAGGGAAGTAAGTGTGTCTTGGACTACCACTCAACCTCGCTCCTGCATGGGCCCTATGGAAGGAGGTGTGGCTCAGACTACAAAGCAAATGTAGGTAATATTCAGAAAGGATAAATAAGACATGCAATCAAATATCAAGAAACTTAGAAAACTGAAAAACAGTTTTGTGCTGCTGCAGGAAAGAAAAGGAGGCGGTGGAATGAGTTATTTTACTGTACAGAGGATGAGATCTGTATGTATACTATAAATGAAACATGTATATTTTGATGTTCATATATCTTTGCTTACGAAACATAGATTTGCGTTTTGATCAAAATTAGACAATTTTTTTTTGTTTTTTTTTGAAAAGTCAATTTTTTAATACAGCAGTAATAATACAATAAACACATCACACTAGCATAGTGCAAAATAGTACAGGCTCAGTATTCCAAACATGAAATGATAAACCTAAGCCTTTCAGCTTCAAACGTATATCGCTGTAATGAGTAGCATTGCTGGTGATGCAAGCGAGCAGCCGGATCAGGTGATAGATCAGTAAGGCTCTAGTGCAGTCATGTGCTTCCTGTGCAGGCTAAAGCAAGCAGGAAGTCATCACAGCAAGTCAGGGCCTTACAAATGGCGGTGAATTGAAATGACTGGCATCTGATATTCCCCCGGATTCTAGGGACCATACACTCACCTCATGCAGGTGCTTGTAGGTGTCCGTTATTAACATGGCTCTAAACAACATAGGTCACATTAAAAAGCAGATTTAAAAAAACAGGTACTTTTCCGTTAGCCGGGCGCATCCAGCAGGTGGCACTAATTACATTAAAAGTTCACATGAATGTAACCGCTTGTCGGCAGGTGGCGCTAATTACATGAATACTTGACGTCACTTAAAATGTTAATGTTGCCGAATGTATAGTGTTTGAAGTGAGTTAATTCAATGACAAATAAGGCGGCGGCAATGTAACAGGTCAAGCCGCCGGCTTTGTGTCTCGCTCTCCTCGTCCATTGCCCTCTCCCCTATAGAACACTGGCAGCCCTGGGGGGGGGGGGGGGGATGCGTGTCCCCCTAGAGTCGTTCGTCGCGGCAGGGAATCCTGCTTGTTTTATTGCGACGAACGACTCTGGGGGACACACGAGTCCCCTCACCCCCACACCCCCAGGGCTGCCAGTGTTCTATAGGGGAGAGGGCAATGGGGGAGGAGAGCGAAACACGAAGCCGGCGGCTTGACCTGTCACATTGCCGCTAGCTTATTTGTCATTGAATTAACTCACTTCAAACACTATACATTCGGCAACATTAACATTTTAAGTGATGTCAAGTATTCATGTAATTAGCGCCACCTGCCGACAAGCGGTTACATTAACACTTTTGTGTTAATGTGAACTTTTAATGTAATTAGCACCACCTGCCGGATGCGCCCGACTAACGGAAAAGTACCAAAAACACATTCAAATTACCCTGAATAGTACCTGTGAAGGCTGCCATCTTGACTATCTTTTAAGAAATAATAATTTCCTGGCTGTAATGGTAATCCTCAGGCTATAATATTTTCTAAATAACCAAAGGCGTTCGTAGAAGTCACTGGGCTCCCAGAAAACCTTTGGATGAGCCCCTCCCTCCGTGCCTACCTGTAAGGTACATTTCCACTAGTACGGTAAGATTCTGGTGCGGAAAACGCGTAAACGAATCCGAATGCGGATTCGTACGCGTTTGTATGTGGATTTTTACATGGAAGCGTTTGCGGTTTGCAATTATAACCATGTCAATGCCGGTATGCATTAACATTGGTTTTTATGTGAAAACGCATGGAAAATCACATGACGAAAATGCTGGCCATTTCCTATCAATTACATTACAGGCGAATCGCACACTAGCCTTGCAGTGTGCGAACTCTGATGGCTCTGCTGTGCAGATTTGTTCTGCACAGTACACCGTGCAGATTTTTGTGCTAGTGGAAACAGGGTATTAACTATAATTGGCTATGCGAATCTGCATGCAGAAAACACATGCAGATTCGCTGTAGTGGAAACGGGCCCTAAGAGGTAGCCTTCAGGCCCCAGATATCATTTGTGCCCTCCTCCCCCAGATATCAGGATATAAGTATTAGGTATTCTTTGTGCCAACAGGACAGGTTGCATTCTGCTTTTAGCTCAGCATTAGTCACCCACTCTAATGAGCTTCGGTGTGTCCCTCCCCCTTCTTCACTGCACTTGCAGGTGGTGAAAGGGGGCTGTTATTTTTCCACTGCAATTAACACACCTGGAGCAAGATAATGCATATCAGAAGTCACTTGCCTTGCAGAACATGAAAGTTGTATAGTAGAAGCTACTGTATTCTGATTTAAAGTGTACCAGAGACCAAATAATAGAAAGAATCAATAGTTACCCAGGGCTTCCTCAAGCCCCATAAGAACGTCTGAGTCCCTCGCCCTCCTCTCGCGGTCTGTAGGAAGCCCCGGGTAAGTATCAATTTTATTATTTGGTCTCTACTTTACATACCATGACCTGCACAGATGAGAACCTCCACAGACCTCGGTACAGATCTGGTGTCCTGATCTCCTTGTGACTCCACCAGTCTACCTGCTTGTTTCACGGGATTAGAGCCAGATAATCAGCCATGAAATGATCATTCGCAGGAAAGGAAGTAAACACAATGGCAGCCCCCACAGCTCAGCAGCACCAGGTATACAGCACACTGAATTCTGTATAATGTATGGCTCCCCAGCTGGAGTGCAATGTGACATGGCTAGATAATGAGCGTAGGCAGGACCGATAGCACCAGTTCTGGATGGAGTGTGTATATGTTGTTTATGATAACCGCAGGTGTCTTGTGTAGCTTAGTAAAGTGTTCCGACAGCACCGGCACAAGAACACCTCAGTAACAATGTAAACACAAACAAGAAAAGTACAACCTGAACATCGGTCAACAATATGTATTTTCACTCCGCAAATCAAAACATAACTTCCGCTAATGGCATGTTCCGGGAGAAGAATAACACTGGCAGAGGGTTGTGCATAGTTCCAGAACAATGGGAAACATAAGACGAGCTGTTTGTGATCCCTGAACTGAATACAGCATTGGAGTGAAGTCAAGTCAGATCATCAGGAATAATTTATTTTTTTCCGCTTTACTTCCTCACATCCCACAGCTAACGAGCGGAAGAAAATAATAACCTCTATAGGAATCTTAATGCTCGCATTCCTGTGATTCTGCCCAGTTTATTCCTCTACCTGTAGGTTAATCTCCCTCTTCTCCTGGGACAGGGGACATGGCTAAGACTGCCACTCACCCATCCATTGAACAGCCAAGTAGGAGGGCGTGTTTCAAAAACTCAAATTTTCAACCACTGTGGGAGGGAGCCTGGCAGTCCTCATACTGAAGGAAATGCATAAACATTCCTGTAAAATGTTTTTACAATTTCTGTGTAGTGAATTGGAGGGGATATAAGGAACTAGAGTGGAATAAAAACATCCTTTGATTTACATTAGAACCAACTTGAGAATAATAGGTTTACAGTGTAAACAATGGTACCTGTAGGCTCCTGAGATTTATTCTGACACTCACCATACACACTTCAATTTTATTTTATAATCTTTAGGAAACCTTAAGGTGGCCACCAACGATACAATTTGCTGAACAATCGTTTAGGAACGATTATTCATATAGTTACATAGTTATTTGGGTTGAAAAAAGACATACGTTCATCGAGTTCAACCAGAAAACAAAGTACAACACCAGCCTGCTCCCTCACATATCCCTGTTGATCCATATGAAGTATCAGAAGTGATCAATTGGGACCAAAAATGGACAAATATCTCCTAACCAATCTGATCAGTTAAATGGGATCAATCGAAAATCGAATCCATTTCATTAATATGATTGGATTGGTTAGGAGATTTTCATCCATTAGTGGTCCCAAACATTCATTTCCGATCCGATCGTTCATGCGAATAACCGTTTGTAAAGAATCGTTCGACGAATTGTATCATTAGTGGCCATCTTTATAAACTCTTTAAAGAACAACTATCAAAGCAACTGTTTTCCCGTAAACCACATATAACTGTAGAGCTTGTAACCAGCAACACTAGAAAGCTTTTCAGTAGTCTTTCATCACAGCGTGTGTGAAAAAATGCCTTGTTTACTAGCTGTTTGTAACATTTTGTGCTGACATCGGGCTAGAGACTAGCGCTATACCATGTAGCTAGGTTCCACTTCTCTGTCACAGAGGAATGATTTACTGTTTGTTTCCGTCCTGCCTGCTTTCTTACAGATCATATGAAAATAGCAGAGGGATTTTTAGATACATAGAAGGATCTGAAAAGAAGGACCTGTACATTTTCCTTACTTGGATGCTCCCTCTGCCCCATTCAGAATAAGCTATTCTTGTCTGTAAAGATTTTATAATCTTTAGGAAACCTTAAGGTGGCCACCAACGATACAATTTGCTGAACAATCGTTTAGGAACGATTATTCATATAGTTACATAGTTATTTGGGTTGAAAAAAGACATACGTTCATCGAGTTCAACCAGAAAACAAAGTACAACACCAGCGGTCTCCCTCACATATCCCTGTTGATCCATATGAAGTATCAGAAGTGATCAATTGGGACCAAAAATGGACAAATATCTCCTAACCAATCTGATCAGTTAAATGGGATCAATCGAAAATCGAATCCATTTCATTAATATGATTGGATTGGTTAGGAGATTTTCATCCATAAGTGGTCCCAAACATTCATTTCCGATCCGATCGTTCATGCGAATAACCGTTTGTAAAGAATCGTTCGACGAATTGTATCATTAGTGGCCATCTTTATAAACTCTTTAAAGAACAACTATCAAAGCAACTGTTTTCCCGTAAACCACATATAACTGTAGAGCTTGTAACCAGCAACACTAGAAAGCTTTTCAGTAGTCTTTCATCACAGCCTGTGTGAAAAAAATGCCTTGTTTACTAGCTGTTTGTAACATTTTGTGCTGACATCGGGCTAGAGACTAGCGCTATACCATGTAGCTAGGTTCCACTTCTCTGTCACAGAGGAATGATTTACTGTTTGTTTCCGCCCTGCCTGCTTTCTTACAGATCATATGAAAATAGCAGAGGGATTTTTAGATACATAGAAGGATCTGAAAAGAAGGACCTGTACATTTTCCTTACTTGGATGCTCCCTCTGCCCCATTCAGAATAAGCTATTCTTGTCTGTAAACTGTTTACTTTAGACTGCTAGGCAGAGAGAGAGTGAGAGACAGGAACACACAGATCTGCAACTGGTGATTATTTACACACATTTGAAGCTATATTTCTGCTTTCTATCATTCTGAACAGATTCCAGTCACATTATTAAAGCCAGTGAAGATTGTTTCTGTATGCTGGTTGTCTGGACACAATCCTCCATAGTAATGCCCATATTAAAAACTGTTCTCTGTAAATGTCATTTTTTCTTCACATAAAACATGAAAAGGTGAAAAATAGCCGTTGTATTGCTATTTGCTAGTAATTTACTGGAAATATATGTGGCATTTAGAATTTTAGTTAACTTTGATAGTTGTCCTTTAAGTATGTAGTAAGAAGAGATATCCCTTCACATTATCCTCATTAGTTTGAAACAATTATTTTGCTTCTAGTTCCAACATGATTTTTTTGTTCCATTCGGTAGTGAGAGGGTCAAAATTGGTGGTTGCAGCAGTAAAGGTCAGCATTGAAGCTGACCATTCACCATACAATATTCATTGTACAATTCTGTCCGGTCTTACCACTACCATGTAGCATTTACGTACACAGTCAATTTAAAGTATTCTCAGTCTGGTGGCTGTTACATTATACGGCTGTGGTAAGTTAATTGTAAAGAACTAAACATCAACAGACAATCAAAAGTCCATGGCCAGGTTTTGCATACTGTGGTTTTAGCGCCAGCCGTGTAGCGCCTGAGTTGGACGCTGCTATAGCAGTAATGCTATAGTCCGCGACCCGCATACAGGTAATTCAAGGTTTCCGAATGACTTCTTCAAAGTTGCTACGACTTGGAAGGGGAATTGTATTTAACACCACCAGCAATTTGAGCGGCAGCAGGATGAGCCGTCATTTGGCTCACCCTGCGCCCAGCTCACTGGCAGCGTACATATACGTACATTTTTACATGTTAGGCATCACATAGCATGGAAGGTTAGTGTTTGGCTTACAGTATAGGGAGGGTGAGTGTTAGTTTCAGGCTTTGTGGCTGTTTCAACAATGACCACTGTTGTATGTATGACTTAGTCTACTCACTGCGGGTTATCAGAAGACTACAGAATGGCTGCGCAATTGAAGTGTACCCAATGCAGGATAAAATAAAAAATGAGATACTTACCTAAGAAGAGGAAAGCCCCTGGATCCTGCAGAGGCTTCCCACATACTCCTGGCCCTCACCGATGCCACGCATGGAAACCTGGAACATATCCAAAAAGTGGCGGTGGTCTGGAGGAGGACAAGGGAAGCTTTTATAGGATCCAGAGGTTTCCCACTTCTTAGGAAGTGTGCAATTTTTTAAGGTTCTCTTTAAGCCTTGTACATTTGTTAGATGGTTCTTAGCTGAAGTGGCCTGTCGGGGCTGCCTCTGCTGAGAATCTTGTGTAAAATGGCCCCCGACCCCCCTCCATAGCAACAGAACTGTTTAGTCACGTCACTAGCCTGCAGGCTAGGGACAACATCTCCACAGAACTAGACGCCAAACTGTTGCCCGAGGGACCACAGTCCTTGTACATGTGTTCGAGGCTGTAGACTGATAAGTGTTTGGTCAGCGTAACAGATATTAATAATTGGGCTTATGATGTCTGAAGTGTCAATACCAAGAATAATATTTTTTTCTGGCAGCAACCAATATGATTTAAAGCAGCCCTGGCACGTAACATTTTGACTGTATAAGATCCTCTGTGGCTTATGTCAGGACAAGCTGCAGTTCTTGTCTTTCTTCTTTGGTGACGGGGCTGGATCTGGAGGCGCATGGTATCCCGGAGGCCTCATAAAAGCCGGTAAAGGGATGGGTTCACCTAAAAAGTAACCATCATCTTCATCATCAGAAGAAGAGGAGGAGGAAGACGACGTGAAGGACGGGTAGGTAAGTCTTATAGGTTCCTTGAGTTCAGTGCTAAGAGGTATACTAAAAGTGACCCGTGGACCAGTTCGGTTTTGACTTCTCAGGTCAGGCATGGAGCGTCTTTGTGTTGATTGACGAGAAAATTGTGGAGGAGGCCCCCTCAGACTGGAGTGTATGGATCTTGCAGGTGGCATAGGTGCATGGCATGTGGGAAGTGTCCGTGACTGGTCAATCATGGACATAGACCTCCTTCCTCCGCCCATTCGTCTCTCTCCAAAGCTTTCCACTTCTGGGTCTATTTGGGTAGATGTGCCGATATCTCTGGTCTCTTTACGTGGTGACACATCCGACTGTGCTGGGCTGATGGAACGTTCACTGCTGGCACGTGCCAAGCTACACGTCCGGGAACAGTAAATCTGGCCATGACGTGGTAGGAAGGGTTTGCCAAGAAGAGACGCCCCACATCGACCACAACAAAAGCAGCGCTCCGATGCATGCCAATGTTGTCCCCCATGTGACAGCTGGCCTTCATCCACACCTATGAGCAGAAAAAAATGAGTACACATTGAGAAAAGTGCATAATGTATAATCAGGACTAATTCTGGCCATCTGGATGCTCCCAGCTAGACACCCACTGCCAGACTCAGAGGCGTAACTACAGGGGGGCAGCCTCTGTGACCTCAGGGGGGGGGGCAGAGCTGTAAGGGTGCCCCAAATACTACTTCACTCACTCAGATGAAGAGGTCCGCCCTTTAGATCTGGAGTTTTTGTGACTACACGTTATGGGTGTGAAAATTGTGATGTCCACACTTGTTTTATGACCTTTGCAGGATGGGCCCCAGTCTGTGAGGGTTACCAGGGCAAGGGAAAGGGTGGGAACATTGGGCGGCTCCATCAAAGTTTTGCTGGGGGGCCCCACTTTTTACCACCAAGCTCCTGGGTCATTGTGTAATGTGTGTCAACACAACATCTGTATGTTTAATCACTCCTCAAAACAATTACCATACAAGTAATTTAAACAGTACACTGATGAAACCTTGCACATATTTACTTATGTGGCTCAAGACATGAACCCCCTGGCATAAAACCCAAAACTCCTCTGCCAACTACAGCCTAGCTACAGGCTGACTGAGAAATCGTACTGATATTGTTCAGTGGATGTAACCAAGTATACATAATATTGCTCACTGAAAAACATCACTACGTCTATGTTGTAATTTAGTCTGCTGCTGAAGACCCTGAGATATTGCGGCAGGCCTCACAGTGAGCCAGAAGATGCATTTAGGGACGGATCGCAAACTCTCCAGTTGTTCTTCCTCATCCTGATTCGTTACTCTGCATCACGTAACAAAGGGAACCTGGAAGTGACCAGCATTATGTGGTCTGCTCCTGTGCTGTTGAATGCACTCCCCAGTACTCAAGCTAGGTACACATGCTTGCTTAAACTCGGCAAAGGCAGTTGTTAAGGACCGTGTTGGATGACAGTCTGGTGTGTGTACAGCAGCCCTCATTCCCCCTCAACATCTCCTTAAAGGACAACCGAGGTCACATGAGACATGATGAGATACATGTATATGCACAGTGCCAAGCACACAAATTACTATGCTGTGTCCCTTTTTTCTTTCTCTGCCTAAAAGAGTTAAACATCATGTATGCAAGTGACAGTTTCGGTCCAGGTCGGGACTGGGTCGGACTGGACCTTGTTATCTCCCTTCTGCCTGATAGCCTTTTAGCTTTTATTTACTTTTTAGGAAGCCGGACTGAATTCGACAAGCTGTCAACAAGCTCTTTTGCATAGATATTATTATTTACAACTTAAGGTTTTTAACTTTCGCTGTTCTATAAAACAGAAAAGGACTTTAGACTACTTCTTTGTAGGGCTAGCGCTATATGTGTATATGTTTATCTCATCATGTCACATGTCACTTGAGGTATGCGTTAAGACAAGAAAACTCCACAGACATTATTTCTGAGTGGTGACCATAGTTTACAGGACAGGTCCTATCTGTGTATCATATTGCTGACAAGACTCAGCAGTATGTAAAGTGACCATACAACACTATAACCGGGGGATGAACAAGTGTCCCTTACCGATGCTTTCTCCGCAGCTGTCGCAGTACTGGGCATACAGCCTGTCGTAGCATGCACCGCAAAATGGCCGCCGATCCCTCATGATGTAGCGCTGTCCTACCAGGCCACATTCACACTCGAAGCAGCAGAAGTGTCTGGTGTGCCAGTGGTGGCCCTCCGCCTCAGTGCACTCCACAGAGAATATCACCTGAAAGAAAGTTCAGAGGAAACTAGGGTGAAGAATTGTGAAGGTTCAATACTCAATGCAGTGACAACGTTTCTACAAAGTCATTTCAGCTGATACGTATCTAAGCACAGTCAAATGCCATGCTAGGGGGCAGACAGAGAGCCTCAAAACCAGCATGATATCTATACCATTGGGTAAGATAGGGCTGATAATGCCTACCAGGAACAGTGACAGCATAAGAAGAAAACAAGAGCGCTCCTATGGTGCATTAACCTTATTTATTTATTTCCGCAAAAACAATATATTGCACTTACATTTATAAGGTAGTTACAGCGCATATCAGAGGCCGCCCACGATACGTTCTCCTTCACTCGGTCTGGCCAGGACCTGGGATCGCTACAGCAATTCCGCATTGTTTGTGCAGTGGAGCGGGAGATGAGGGGGACGTCGACTCGTCACGCTGAATGCCTCTCTTTGTCACAGTGACAGGATAGAAGCGCCGGCCATGCATGAGGTAGGTTAATACTGCCAGCCAGGGAAGTAGGGGATCAGCATTAAGAGTGGGGGATGTAGAAGGTAAAATGTCAGCCAGGAAGATATTATCATGATGTGTTTATATAGTACTAGTAGACCCAAGGCCGTTTAAAAACGGGCTGTAGGTCTGCTTTAACGATGCGCATGCGCGCGCACCAGCCCCCCGCTGCTCAGGTGCACGCACCGCCTGGCTCACTGGCCCAGTCCTCCTGTCTCAACGGCTGTCTGGATCCGTGCTGCGCACATGTGCAGTAGCAAAAAGTATGGACCCAAGGACACAGAGACAGCAGTAAGCAGGGACACTTGGGTTTTATTATAGAGGATAGTGTGGAGAACTTTACAGAGTCCATAGTCATGCCATTGCCCTCAGAGAAGCTCAAGATCTAATTCCTACCATACACCTCAGGGGCATAGCTAGTGAGTGCCCCCAACCCCCCTCCTCGCAGGATTCAGCTAACCCCCATTACGGGGAGCCAGGTCCTGTATGCAATTAAAGCAGAGCAGCAGCGGAGTGTTCCTCTAACCTCCAGCGCATCACCGTGGCATGCAGCAAATCACCATGTGGCTCACAATGCATGTCACATGACATGCAGAAACTGGAGCCGCAGGTTGGCTGCACAGTGTGGCGATGAGCTGGACTGAAGAGAACCTGTCCTGCCGACGCAAGCAAGTAATGTATAACACTCCGCTCTGCATTAATTGGGTATAGGAAGACCCTCCTCCATACCAAAAACTAGGGGTAGCATTACCACCCAGAAAGAGGGAGGAGCACCAGTACAAGCCAGGGAAGGGGGGTTAGAAGTAATAGCCATGGAACTGGAGACATAACAATGTCAGACAGGGAAGTGGAGAGTTAATAGTGTGTGTCAGAGAAGTGGAGAGCTGAGAATGTCAGCCAGAAATATGGAGTGTTATTAATATCAATGAGACAAGTGGGTGTGGTTACGGAAGCAGTGGCTGCGGGGCAGACAGACATGTAGAGTAAGGGTAGTGTAATCCCAGGATGTGGAAACAAGTGCAGAGATGGACTAAAATGAAATAGGGCCCAAGGCAATGCAGTAGCTTTGGCTCCTCCTTATGGTTGTTTTGGTAATCTAAGATTGGAGGAAGTGGAAGTTGAGCCCCCTGACACCCACTGGACCATAGGCACCTGCCTAGGTTGCCTTGTGTATGATCCTGCTCTGAACAAGTGTTATGGAGAAAACAGTGACTGTAACTATTATATGAACTCAGACATCACCATGGTGGTAGGGAGGTTGGTTTATATGGTGAGGAGGCTTTGCTGGTTTTACAGACAGTCATGCAGCGACTCTCTGCTGCACAGTGGCTGCCACTCACCTCATCACACGCTGAGCACCTCGGTCGCTGCAGCTCAGCATGGTGGCGGCCGCAGTACACCTTCCCTTCCTGGTAGAAGTAGATGAGGTCACACAGGAGCTCTGAGCAGCGAGTACAAGTGAAACACTGCGGGTGCCAGCAGGAGCCCAGGCCTGCTCTGGAGGCAAATACTGCCACATCTCCACCATTAATCTGATGTCCGCACTGCAGAGAGAGAACAGGAAGAGGCTGTTGTTACTATCAACATTCTGTATAAGAACAAAACTTACTGTACTTCATAGAAAATATGTACACATAATGTCAGCTAGTCATGTGACCGACCAGTGATAAGCAGCCAATATGCTGCTGCCAGGTACAGCTCATGTACTCTTGTGGCAGAATGTCTACACTGACAATGGACACTGAATAAACTCTTTCTTCAAGTCTCACAGAAACATTAGAAGCACAATTTCTCAAACTTAAAGCACTATATTGATGTCAAACAGAAAAAGCAAATCATGCTCGTTTTGGGAGATAAATCAGGATAAAACTTAACTTTTAATGCATCACTAATAGCAGATGTTGACTGTACTGCCTGTGCACATTTTTGACATGGAAAAGAGGAGAGAGAGAGATCAAATTTCTAAACACCCTATTTGTAATCTTTAACTCCTCTATATTATTATTATTTTTTATTTATATAATAATAATAATATTATAGGGATGTTGGTCATCTCTTAAAGGATACCCGAAGTGACATGTGACATGATGAGATAGACACGTGTATGTACAGTGCCCAGCACACAAATAACTATGCTGTGTTTCTTTTTTTCTTTCTCTGCCTGAAAGAGTTAAATATCAGGTATGTAAGTGGCTGACTCAGTCCTGACTCAGACAGGAAGTGACTACAGTGTGACCTTTACTGATAAGAAATTCCAACTATAAAACACTTTCCTAGCAGAAAATGGCTTCTGAGAGCAAGAAAGAGGTAAAAAGGGGAATTTCTTATCAGTGAGGATCACACTGTAGTCACTTCCTGTCAGGACTGAGTCAGCCACTTACATACCTGATATTTAACTCTTTTAGGCAGAAAAACAAAAAAAGGAACAAAGCATAGTTATTTGTGTGCTAGGCACTGTACATACACATGTCTATCTCATCATGGCACATGTCACTTCCGGTATCCTTTAACCTCTCTAAAATGAATCCTTATAAATAAATAACACACAAGCACCACCCTCCACCTAGCCCAACATTTCCCCCCCCCCCATAAACTCTGAGGGCTTCATCAGGGTACAATTATAAAGTGCAGTAATGCATAAGGTACAACAAACAATTAAAATAAATATATTATATAACGCATAAGGTGCAACAAACATTATAAAATACAAGTATATAGCATAGCCTCATGGCTATATGTACAAGCTTGTATACATAATCATAAAGGCTATGCTATAGAATCTGCAGGGGCGTAGCAATAGGGGGTGCAGAGGTTGCGACCGCATCGGGGCCCTGAATGGCCCTCCCTCAACTGCAGTATTAGCTCTCTATTGGTCCTGTGCTCATAATTATCACTACTATAGATACTTTGAATAGTGTTAATCATTAACAAGCTGTTCCCCATCCCCTTCTTGCGCCTCTGACACTGTAGTTGCCATTGGTAGGTTTTGGTGCGCCGTATCAATTGTTATGTATAGAGTGCTTGGGGGGCCCCATGTAAAACTTGCACCGGGGCCCCCACAACTCCTTAGCTACGCCACTGAGAATCTGATATGAATGTATTTTAATTGTTTGTAACACCTTATGCACTACTGCAATGTATAATTGTACCCTGATGAAGCCCCCAGTGTTTATGGGGGTGAAACATGTTGGGCTAAGTGGAGGGTGGTGATTGTGTGTTATTTATTTATAAGCATTCAGTTTAGAGAGGTTAAGAAAGGACCAACATCCCTATAATATAGAGGAGATATATGCACAACTTGCCAGCAGTTTTTTGATTTGTATCTTCCCTGAAAGCCATATTGATGGTGCTGCTCTCTTCCGTATACTTTATTATACACATATAATAATACGCATATAATACCAACTCCAGAAGCTAACATTAAATGTGCACAGTCAGTAACAGTACACTATTTCCCTCAGATACTCAACTGATTTGCAGGATCGTTAGTAATCAGGTGATTATCATTTTTTCCCATACACAGGTAGAGCATGGCTCTTTCTTGCTTCAGATTACATTGTAAAATACAATATTCAGATCATTATAATTCTACCCTACACCATTCAATTCACAATAGGCTGGAGGAACTGGCAGACATGCTACGGATGGTCCTCACCTTTTGGCACACTGTCCCGTTGGTGGATTTGGGGACGGGACGCACAGCACCGCGGCCCAGGTTCTCGAGTTTCCGCTTTTGGCTGAAGAGCGTCAGGAGTTCCTCTTCTTCCACTCCCTGAAAAGAGCAGCAGTACCGGGCCTGGGACAGGACCGGCTTACAACTAACAGCGGATCTGGGCCTAGCATAGAACAAATAGCAGCACTGGGTCTGCCACAGAGCCATGCAACAGGCAACATCAAGAACAGGAACTAGAGGAAAGGCGCAGGGCTCAGCCAGGACACAGCAACAGGAGGGAGCAGAGGAGAGAAAAGCAGTATAACAGAACAAGTGGAGACTGAGATAGGGCTAACTAATAAAGCAATAAACTTATGAGGTAATTCATTGTATGTGAAGTACAACTAAGAAATAGAACATTAATAGGAAGAGTTAAAAAAAAACTTCAGTTGTTATCTATGTAAAAGTGCTTCTCTGAGCTCTTCGACCCACTGGGTCAAATACAGTCCTATTTTCCGAAGCACTTAAACAAGAAACACAGCTTGGATAAGGTTTTACTGCAGGAAAGTTGAAAGGGTAATTATGTCTGCTTTGTTTTATAGCTTAAAGGACACCCGAGGCAAACATGAACTAATGAAATAAACAATTGTATCTCTTCCTTCTCCTAAAAATGACTTTTTAAGATATTCCACAGTTTTATTTTATGTTTACGTCTACTTTTTAAGTTTTAACTGTTTTATTGTTTTTGCTCAATGACATATTCATTGAAGTATGACAAAGCTAAAATCTATAAACTATTGTACTTTTTATCTCTTTCCTGCTCTCAGAAGCCATTTTCTGCTAGGAAAGTGTTTTACAGTTGGAATTTTGTATTGTTTAAAAGGAAACATCCATATGCTTCTCAGTTTAGATGCACTTTAAGCTATATTTACCCACTACTTCGTGTCAGGTGAAATTCTACCATGACTTCCGGTGTCCCCAATGTCATCCAACTCCCCTTCAACAATCAGCCAGGCTAGATGTTACTCAGCTGACCAGCAGTTCATAGGGAGGAATCTTTGGCTTGTACACCCCCTTCCTTCTTCTTAGGATAGAATGGTCTGCATGCAGGGGCGTAACTACAGGAGAGCAGACCTTGCAATCGCAGGGGGGCCAGAGCTATAAGAGGGCCCCAATCACTACTTCATTTTCTCCAATTAAAGAGAACCCGAGGTGGGTTTGAAAAATATTATCTGCATACAGAGGCTGGATCTGCCTATACAGCCCAGCCTCTGTTGCTATCCCAAACCCCCCTAAGGTCCCCCTGCACTCTGCAATCCCTCATAAATCACAGCCACGCTGCTGACAAACAGCTTGTCAGAGCTGGCTGTGTTTATCTCTATAGTGTCAGTCTGCTGCTCTCCCCGCCTCCTGCAGAACTCCAGTCCCCGCCTGCATCCCTTCCCTCTGTGCTGATTGGAGGGAAGGGACGGGGGCAGGGACCGGAGCTATGCAGGAGGCGGGGGAGCAGCTGAGACTGACACTACAGATGTAAACACAGCCTCACAACATGGCTGTGATTTATGAGGGATTGCAGAGCTCAGGGGGACCTTAGTGGGGTTTGGGATAGCAACAGAGGCTGGGTTGTATAGGCAGATCCAGCCTCTGTATGCAGGTAACATTCTTTAAACACACCTCGGGTTCTCTTTAAGGGGTTGGTCTTCCAGATCAGGTGTTTTTGTGGCTACACTTGTTATGGGTGTGAAGATCATGATGGCTACACTTGTTTTATGACTCTTGCAAGATGGGCCCGCAGGCTGTGAGGGTCACAAGGGTTGGCAAGGGAAGGGGCGTGTACATTAAGTGGTCCCATCAAAGTTTTGCTGTGTGGGCTCGGCTGCATGGCAGTGCAGCTGAGCAGCTTATCTGTTCACTGTGAGTGGATAAACTGTCGCCTAAAGTCAAGAAAGATTTTTTTCAGGAAAGAAGTTTACTTAGCGTGAGGCAAATAGCAATTAAATAAATATAGAAAGAGTAGAGTAAAAACTGCAGCCTTGAGAGATACCAGGCCTTACAGAATATGAGCCAACGTCCCCTCAAACCTTGCCATTCACCTCACCTCGCTGTCGTGTGGGGGAAGCTGCTGGAGCAGCTGCCTCAGTCTGTATCTATCTCCTGGGCTGTCAACATAGGGAATCTTCTCCTCTGGGAGACATCTGAAATACTGGTGCACCTGTGGGAAATACCACATACACACATTACTGACAGGAAACAGGAAACCAATGGGGAAAGATACAGTGGTGGGTATGAGAACCGGTACCTGCTCTGGTGTCAGCCCAGGAGGCGTCCACGCATATTTCTCAGAGGAGGTATCTGAACTGCTTTCACCTGACGATATCCGCTGCGCCCCGACCAGACGGCAAAGAGAGCGTTCTAGATCCTGCGGAGCCGCAGCACTGCCGTGTTCATGCCAAGGGCACTGACAATGCTGGCAAATTTTCCTAAAACAAAACAACATATTCAATTTCAATTATTATTCATTATTAACAAATACCTGTTTGTTTTAGTTCACTAAAAGCAATAGAAATGCTTCAAAGGGGTACAAGGGGTTGTGGGGTCTGTCAGCGTGCCCTATGGTGCCGAATGTAGTATTTGATGTTAAATTAGTGATCTTCGTAATTCAGGATGTTATAAAGAGTAAAATAGTACCGGTATATATTCTTGGAACGCAGACCAGATGGGGGAAGGGGTACAGGGTGGAATCTGCAGAAGATGCACTAGGATAAAATTAGCCCCTGGAACCCCACCCTCGTGGGGGGGAATGGGGGGCGGGAGCAAGGGGCCCGGCAGTGGCAGCTGCTTGTAAGGGATATTTGTTTTTTTAAAAGGGTGATTTACCAAAATAACCTTGGGAATCACTATCTATCCCCAATAAAGCAGTGCAACGTTTGTGTCAATACACATAGCAGAAATGCATTAGAAGTTGAATATAAATATTGTAAAAAAATGTGCAGTTTTAATCATTTTTCTTGGAAGACAATCTCATCGCTTTCAGTTAATCAAGGGATTCACAGCTGAAAAAACAGCCATATATAGCTACAGATTTGCACAGGCATAGTTTTGCACTGGTAGGCAATGTGGCTGCATGACAATATATGCTGAGCTCTGGGAAATCAGGGAGCCTGAAGTTATTTTAGGAACTCTGGAATGTCAGACTCAGAATAACAGCACAATGTAAGATTAGATTATCACTGGGGATGGGTTTACGTTCCTGTCACTAGCAGTACAATAGCAGAAGCAGGAAATACTAATAACCATGTCCTTGGCTGTTACAAGACAAGACAAATAACATTTATACTGCGATTTTCTCCAGGCACACTGCAGTGCGGCCACTAGGGTGCACTCAGTAGGCCAGTGGTTCCCAAACTTTTTCGGTTGAGGGAACCCTCCATGGTTCTGAAATTGTTTTCAAGGCACCCCTCGGCAAAAATAACTACTGAAATGCTGTTACGACCCTTATTCAGCAGCACCCCCCAAAGGATGGGGATGAATGCCGAGGCACCCCTGGCAGGTGCTCAAGGCGCACCAGGGTGCCGCGGCACCCAGTTTGAGAACCCCTGCAGTAGGCATTAGCAATGTTAGGGAGTCTAGCCCAAGACTGGCTTACTAAACAGGAGGAGCCGAGATTTGAACTCTGGTCTCCTGTGTCAGAGGCAGAGCCCTCAGCCAGTACATTAACCAGCCAGTTACATGTTCAGCATTAATCCTCTCTGTAAATGTCTTCATTTTCACTCTGCCACCCAAATCATAACAAACATTTATCAGCTAGAAATAGATTTCACATCCTCAGGGCCCTTTCACACTGGGGCGGTGCGGTATTTTTACTGCACCCCACCGCCAGGCAATACTGCCACAGTACGGCGCGATGCAACGGAAGTGACGTATTTCGTTGCATCCCCGACGCTAGGACAAAACTACATTAACGCATGTACTTCCATCGCTCTGCGTCAGACCGGAAGTCATGTACTCTATAGCGAAGCAGGGATTTAAAAAATGTTGGCATCGTGCCGCTGCGGCACGCATGTGCGGAAGCGTATTCTAACAGTACGCTTCCGTGCACTACTGCATACCCGAAGCAGGAAGTGACGGCAAGCTATTGTGTTGAGGCATAGCTCCCAACTGTCCCTCTTTTGGAGGGACAGTCCCTCTTTGGGAGCCCTGTCCGTCTTTTCTCCTCATTTGTCCCTCTTTCAGGACTTTGTCCCTCTTTCTATGTACATATATATATTTATCTTCTACAAAATGTGTTTGATTGACTATAAACTTTATTCCCATCCTTTAAATTGATCTATTACTGATTTTAAAATGTTAATATGAAGAAAAATGAACCAGGATAGAGAAAGCACCAGTGTGGTTTAAAATTATAAAACAACGTTTTTCTTTTGAAATCTTTATAGTATGTGTGACTATGGGTGTGACGGGGGCGTGATCAGGGGTGTGGCTTAAGTGTCCCTCTTTCTCATCTCAAAAAGTTGGGAGGTATGGTTGAGCTGCAGCACGTCATGTGAGAACATTAAATGAGGCAAAGTAAATTGTCAGGTGCTGTGCAGTCATTCCAAATGGGAAGGGGGTGGGCTGTGGGGGCGGGGCGAGCTGTGGGGGGCATCCTCATATGTTTGCCTCAGGCATCAAAAATTCTAGAACCCGCCCTGCTTATCATCCACTCAAAGGATAACATCTGGAATCACATTAAAGTTTCATTGACTGAGCGGCATTAGAAAGGGATGAATGGAACCGCCAGAGGAGGCCTGATTGTTGTGTACAGAGAGAGGCTTTGATGTAATGTGTCAGTCATGTTACTCACCTCCATCTGTGTGCCAGGAACCCCGGGCATCGGTCCTTGCAGGAGTAACACGGCTGCCCTTGTCCCGTCACATTGACTTCATTTCCCTGTTAGTGAAATAAAGAGACAGAATCCTGAGATTATAATCTTTTCAGGAAATTACCATAAAGAGAAGATATCTCATGTGATTGGCCTTTTAGGTGTTCCATCACAGATTTTCAATTTACTCTTATCTGGTGTTTTTTTCACAGATAAACCATCACCTTCTGCCAGATACAAGTTCGGGCCCATTTCCACTGGCGATTAGGATGCGAGGTGATCACCACATCGCCTCGCATCCCTCCGCAGTCTTGCGGCATGCGGCTTACTGTTGGCAGCTATGGGGACTCGGATGCGTGCTGCGGAAAACTGCAGCATGCTATCCATAATTTCCCCCGCATCGCGTCGGATCGCGTAGGTAAATTTGCGTCAATGGAAACTACTCCATTGACGTGAATTAGTTGCGTTGCGATGCGGAGCGGTTTCCACATTGCAACGCGTCTAGTGGAAACGGGCCCTTCACATTCGGGGATGATTCTGATACCACAAACTGTGTCGGGACAAACCAGCCAACATAGTTTATTTCGACACTCGACCACCGCTATTTAGCCAGGGGCTGGCTGAGGCTCCCTGCACACTGCAAATCCGATTTTCTCTGGATGCCATCAAAAGAAAAATGCAGAAAAACGCAGCATGCAGTACCGATTAAAAACTGGAAATCGGAATCGCATGTGAAAATCGATTAAAAATTGGAATAGCATGAAGTGTGCAAGAGGCCTATTACATCACTGATCTAATACTTACATAGCCGATATCACAACGGTTGCCGGGAAGCCCTTGATATTTGTTTTCAGAAAGATTATTGGACATGGCACTCAATGTCCAATGGAATATCTGTACAATCAATATCTGGGCTCACTATAGTGTAATATGCCAGATATTGGTTTTAAAGCTTGCGGTTAACAGCAGTTTTCGGAGGGTTAGTGTTAGGGGATAAATATAGCATGGGTATGTAGCTTTAGTCCAAAAAGAGATACAAGAATGAAAAATCCGGGTCAGACAAGAGGAAGGAGACACTCAAACAGCAATGTGTGCATCTACATTTCAGAATATAGTGAAATGAAATGTTAACGATGGCTTATGGGATTTCAGCCTGGCCACATAATAAGCGGTAATGTTCTGCCTCTCTGGCTGGCGGAGGTACGCTTTAACTATCCTTATTACATATTTAATGATATATGTTGCGCTGTATCAAAGTAATCTTCTAATTTATATAGCTTAAAAAAACACTACAACTGTTTAAACTGGAAGGCAGACAAGAGTGTAAATAATGAGAATGGGAGAAGCAGAATGAATGTTATGCCTGAGGTGCGAGGAGGAGGACTTGGCTGAGGAAAACAAACAGTCTATCATCCCACAATAACTGCTATGCCTGGGATGTACAAGCTTGGGGCCTGTCACACCAGCAGGCAGGAATATACAGGAGAAAGTGTACCTGAGATGGGGAAAAAAGAATGTATACGTACCTGGGGCTTCCTCCAGCCCTCTGGCTCCCTTGCCATCCTCCCAGGCCGCCTCGATCTTCCGCTAGCCAGCCCGGTAAATCCACAAGTCAGCTTCAGTCTGCAGTCTGCCTGCACGGTGTCATCTCATGTACACTATAAGAACTGTAAGGTGGTGGAAGTGAACTCACCACCAGTGTGAACCTGATGGCAGATTTGTTTGAGAAAACCCAATTCTCTTACGGGACAAAGTCTTGCACCCAATGGAAACTCAGCTGAAAAGGTGACATGTCTCCCAGTCAATGACGTTAGTCCTAGGCCTGATAAAAATTCAGCCTTGGATGCACAGCCTTGTGGGTAATGACATCACATGCAGCTCCTTCCTGATTTTCATAATGCAGATATTTAAAGAGGAACACCAGAGAAAATAATGTAATAAAAAAGTGCTTCATTTTTACAATAATTATATATAAATGATTTAGTCAGTGTTTGCCCATTGTAAAAGCTTACCTCTCCCTGATTTACATTCTGACATTTATCGCATGGCGACATTTTTACTGCTGGCAGGTGATGTCACTGGAAACAGCTGCTGCTTGCTTTTTTGGCAGTTGGAAACAGCTGTAAACAGCAATTTCCGACAATGAAATGAGGTTCACAGACAGGAAACTGCCAGGACCATGGTCCTCACAGTTTCCTGTGGGAGGGGTTTCACCACAATATCAGCCATACAGAGCCCCCTGATGATCCGTTTGTGAAAAGGAATAGACTTCTCATGGGAAAGGGGGTATTGGGTACTGATTGTGATGAAGATCAATTCTTGGTTACGGTTTCTCTTTAAGCTCCGCTATCTCAGCATTCATACCTCCTTCACACTCCAAATTGTGAGGGTAGGTAGCACCCCCCACCTTTACCCTCACACTCACTACCTATGTGCCAAATGACAGCCCCACTGGTTCACAAGATAGCTTTGATATACCCTATCTCAGGAACCAGAGGGAAGGGGCTAGGGAGCTGCAATTTGGCATAGAGGTACTGTAGTCTCCCTACCCTCAAACTGTGTGTTGGAGGTATGAGTGCTGAGATATGGTGGCTTAAATATCAGTAATAAATAGGAGACACCGAGAGCCCAATATAGTGTAGTATGTATTGGAAACCGTGGATAAATGTAAGTGTGAGATGAATATACTCACAAACATGGGTTACCTCTTAGGCAACCACTGTAGATGCAGGTGAGGAGATTAGACCTGTCCTCACTCAGGATTAAGATGTCGCTCTCTGTAGATCAGGAAAGTAGGGGTAGGTCACCCCTCCACCAGGGGTGGACACAGTATTATCGTGAGAGAAACAGAGGCGCCAGCAGGATAAAAGGTAATAAAAATTTTAAAATTTGCTGGGAGGCAGTGGTGGACTTACCTCCGGAAGGCAGACTCAAAATACTGTCTGAATTAAACAAATAAATTTATTATTGGTACCCCAAAAGATGCAACGTGTTTCGCAGGCACAGCCCGCTTCATCAGGCAATAAGATAGGGGACAAACTCCGGAAGGCAGACTCAAAATACTGTCTGAATTAAACAAATAAATTTATTATTGGTACCCCAAAAGATGCAACGCGTTTCGCAGGCACAGCCCGCTTCATCAGGCAATAAGATAGGGGACAAACAGTAGCTCGTCAGTAGCACGAATGGCACCTCTGTCACGAATGGCACCTGATGAAGCGGGATGTGCCTGCGAAACGCGTTGCATCTTTTGGGGTACCAATAATAAATTTATTTGTTTAATTCAGACAGTATTTTGAGTCTGCCTTCCGGAGGTAAGTCCACCACTGCCTCCCAGCAAATTTTAAAATTTTTATTACCTTTTATCCTGCTGGCGCCTCTGTTTCTCTCACAATAAATATCAGTAGCCTAGACAGTAGCATTATACAGTATAATACTGTAGAAAATGTGTTCAGACACAGCACTGGCATAACAGCCTAGTGGAAAGCAGAGAAATGGCAGAGCAGAAATAGCAGAAAAGTTTGTTTCATATTGAAAATCATGGCAAATTTTTGCCAGGATTGTGTTTAGAATTCTTATTCAGGAAACCAGAATCGCTCCCTGAATGAGACCTAGAAACAGAATTGCGGCAAAATAGTGGTGGTTTTGCAGCAACTTTCAGTGTGAAACAGGGCTCTAAGCCATCTGGATAAACGATGATCTCTATATTAGAAAAAAAGGGGCCGGTCTTCAACTAAAGGAATTTAAAAAAAAAACCCTGTAGCTCTGCGTGCCAGTAGTAAACATGATTCCTCCCATGCTGCATGAGGCACTTTTTCTACCCCACATTAACAAGCTAAGAGGATTTTTTTTCCTCTTTTGCTTATCTCTTCTTCTTCTCCTAATAACACACCCTCTTGTCCTTTTGTTTTGTAAAAAAAAAATAACATTCTCCTTACAGTTTCTCTGTAGGCTAAGTTCACAGTAGGACGTTAAAGTTGCACGTAAAAACAACATTTAACGCAGAATAACGCACTGCAATAAAAAAATCAATGCCCCATTCACAGTGCACACGTTGTGTTGGTAACTAACGCTGCACGTTATGTGAAAGTACTGCATGCAGTGCGTTATACACGTTATTAGCTGCGTTGGACTGTGTGCACATGCTCAGTACTGACTTGGAAGCATACTTTTCGTTGCCTGTATTCTCTACTGTATCTGCTGTATGCGTTGGTAACGCTGCGTTGTGACTTTTTTGGTGCGTTGCAAGTTTGCATTGTGACTTTAACGTCGCATCAAAACGCAACGTCCCACTGTGAATCTAGCCTCAAGGTGTTTAAACACACATACACTGCCAGACAATGTGGCAAACAGATCAATCCTTCTGTGATCTGAGAGGGACTGAATCCTACCACACTCTGAACATAGATTTCCAATAGATTTCATCATAGATCGATGGTGAATTACACAACAAAATCAATGTAAAATATGTGTGGACCTTGTCGTTAGACACACTCCATGCCCTCAATATCAAGCATAATGCCCAATGCTGCTTTGCTAAATCAAGCTCACTATCTTAACAAATAATATCTCTGAGGCTGGCCACTAACGATCCAATCTTTTTCATCCAATCTTACCATTTCTATGTAATATAAGGTAACTGCCTAAATTATACATTCAATATATTCACTCAGTTTACCCTTATACTGCACAGATTTGGTAAAATTGGATGAAAAAGACTGTATCATTAGTGGCCACCTTGAGGATAGCTGCAGTTATAATAGGCATGCACTGTGATACTGTGCTTTCGGTTGTTTCAAGTCCTTCCCCATAGAACCGCATTAATCCATGCCATGCACTGATGAGGATCAACCAGTCTGAAAGAGTCTGTATGCATGTTGGATTATTGTGGCTGTAATATTAACAAGCTGACACATCATTGCATATTCAGCAGTGTCAGTGATGCATTGTGGGACACCTCCTATGCTCACTGCATCCTGAATAATTGTAAATAGAAGGCCAATTTCTGTTTCTCTGGATGAGAAGTCTATTGTCACAGCAGGCCGAGAAGGGCAGGCAAATCAAAACATGCTTATCACTCCTAACAAAACACTTGTTTTCAAAACTGTAGAGACAAAACATCTTCAGCAAAGGCGCCATGCGCTCATAGTCTCCAATCACTAGTTCAGACATAAAACTGTGTTGTAGGCTCCAAAAGTGCTCGCAAAACATTTCAGATCCAGAAAATGTTGTAGATGAATAATAAAAAAAACAGCTGATCTCTGATGATGTATCTATTATAATTGTGTATTTATATAGCACTGCTTCTAGATTGTAAAGGCCCATACACACGCCGGATTTCCGCGAACGACGGGTCGTTTGGACGTCCAAACGACTGGTCGTTCTGACGTCAAATCAGGCGTGTGTACAGTCTGTCGTTCGGGTGATAAGAGCGGACTTGAGCGATCCGCTTGGCCTTAAGCCTGCAAGGGCAGGGACCACCTCCTATTGTTTCTTATTTTGCTGTAATTTACCATGTGAACGTGTACCAATTTTAGTGATATCTCAAACCCCACATTAAAGTGTACCTGAGACAAGGGGAATTAAAAGTTTTATACATACCTGGGGCTTCCTCCAGCCCCCTCCGTGCAGATGGCTCTCTCGCTGCGGTCTAAACCCTCCTAGACCCCCCGTTAGCAGCCCCATTGGGAATACAGTGCATGCAAGGCCAAGGCCTGCTGTGCTTCCATCCCCAGGAGCGTGCTGCGCTTGCGCAGAACACTTCCAGCCATGGGAGCAAGATGGGGAAGCGCATTTGGCCGCACTGCGTCTGCACCAACTGGCCGTGGAGAACGGGGCTGCTACCGGGGGATCTAGGAGGCTTTAGACCGCAGCGATAGAGCGATCTGCACGGAGGGGGCTGGAGGAAGCCCCAGGTATGTATAAAACTTTTAATTCCTTTTGTCTCAGGTACACTTTAACTATGTATGTATTTGTACTTGGATTACTGGATGTTATGATTGTACAGTGTTTTGATCTTCTCTTGTATATATATTCCCCAATATTTGTTTTGTACTATGTACAGTGCTAAATAAATAAAAAAATATTAATAATAATAGGCCTGACCTCTTCCACAAATTCTTCAATCATGTCACTAAAGAGAACCCAAGGCGGAAACAAACAAAACAAAACAAAAAACAAAACAAAAAACAAAGCTTGGCTTGCTCAAAGCTCAGCTGCATTATTCTTTTGGCACAAAAACTTGACCTGATGAAGTGAATTGAGCGTACGAAACACGTTGCTACTGTCTAAAAATTATGTTTTTACACCCTTATTAGAGTTATCTTTTGAGGTAAGCCCCCTCTTCCTTATTGTTTTATTGGTTTTAACTTAGTTTTATCGCCATCTGGGACTGTGTGCATCTTACCCCTGCCTGCATTTGTACTGTGGTTACCGGCCATGATGAAAGCATACCTGAGCGTGTGATTTTTCTATGAAAATATGCGCAAACCACATTGCACATAATGTGGCTAACTAAAATGGAAAGCACAAATGTCAAACTTTACTGCCAGTGAATGAATTGGTACAGGTGTTGAAAATGGGTAACATTCACTCCTGCTGGGTGCAGCCAATCACTCCTGCAACCAGGTATACCTTATAAGGACAACCTGTACTACACACACAGTTCTATAGCCATGGTTAAAAAGAAGTGCAATTACTGTCAATATGCTGTCATTTCAGTTGTTTTCATAGGTGGGAACGCTGAGTGATTTGACCCAAGTGGAAACGGCCTAAGTGCTGGGCGGCAGTGCAGTTAAAGAAGGGATGAAGTGCTGTGGTAGCTGTGTAGTAGCAAGTAAGTGCCACACAGCTAAGCTTCAAGCTTTTAGATGTAACTACAAGCATCAAAAATATTTGTTATTGTAAACTGCTGAAAGTAAATATTTTTAAATGCAACAGTATTCCTATAATGTAAAAAAATGGGTGTCCGTCCACATACAGATAGCTATTTGCGCTGCAATACAGTATAATCTTATTACAGTAAACTCTGATATAGCAGAACTTAGTGTATAGTAAACTAAAGGTCCAGGTCCGGGCAAAGTGCCTTTATAAGTATATGGGAGTAACCCTTGGTATAGTAAACTAAGGTATAATAGAACTTCAATCATAGTGAACCTGTTTTTTGAACCCTGTGGTTTTCTGTATCTGACTTTAGGGAAAGGTGGGTGGGCACATGCATTCTACATCAGAGCCTGCGCATTATACCCATGAGCTTGCTCGCTATCTGCATGCTACTCTGGACCCACGTGGATTATCTCAAAAACACCTGTCAATGCATGGGCTAAAGACTGCAATTCTTCCCGTTTACTTCACTTCCGATTACTGAGGGAATTGCCCATCATCTGTGACTTGCTTGTGCATGGCTGCAATGCTACAGCATCATCCCATCCAGGCTGCACAGAAATGTGGACAGAGGAGCCCACTATCAGTACTGTACCTGCATTAACTGGCAAGACCTATGCTTCCTGTGCAAGCGGTTGCCCGATTACTGATGGAATTGCCTGTCACCTATGACTTGTTGTGCATGGCTGCAATGCTACAGCATCATCCAGGCTGCACAGAATTGTGGATGTGATTATTGCATGCAATTCCCTGACCTAGTTTAGACACTGTCTGTGCTCGCTTGCTGAAGCATTTAAAAGAAAAATGACTCCCAATTATTAATTGAAGTAAGATACGATACTCCAGAATACTTTATGTGCATGAGTCAGGGCCGGGCCGAGGCAGAGGCGAGAGAGGCTCCAGCCTTAGGGTGCAGTGTACAAGGGGGCACAAGTCACTCAGCTATCATTCCCCTATTGTGTTTGAAGCAGAGAGAAATAAGAAAAGGGGATACATGAAGTGACTGCAAGCCAGATAACTAGAGATTAGGGTGTTGGGGACCCTGGGGTGCCTCTTAGTCTAATAGCAATCAGTGTGTGACGGCTGGGGTGGGAAGGATGGAGGGGCACACGTTGGTGTCTCAGCCTTGGCTGCTGGAGGACCTTGTCCCGGCTCTGGCGTAAGTATAATAATTTCTGAAATAGTAAACTTCTGATATATTTCCTTTCAAAATAACTTTCTAATAGCGCTTAACAATCAAATACAACGACTCTTCCACCAGCACCCATATGGTTAACGTCTCACCGAAAAGTGCTTGCGGGGCATTCAGCTGGTTCCCCTCACCACACTTACTTCAACTTCTTTTCAGGCTCTCAGTCCAATCGAAAAGAAATTGAAGCAAGTGTGTCATTTACAAGCTATTTATGATTCCAGCGATCTGACATACAATCAAGGAAGAGGTACAGAAATTGAAGGCCATTGTTCATTGTAACAGTGGTCTTGCAGACTCGGTGAGTCGGTAACCATATGGGTGCTGGTGGAGGTGTTTGATAGCTGTATTTGATTGTTGAGCGCTATTAGGACGATATTTGGAAAAGTGATCATTGGAGGCGATACTTGGCCTGTTCTTCTAGCAAACCAATCATTAAATGATTCATTTATATACCGGTACCACTTAATTCTTGATTGGACTGTAGTGTTGGTGTAATTGCCATGGTTGTGGTATTATTATAATTTATTTATTTATTGTTATGGTTTTATGCTTTTAGCAATTTATTATCACCTTTTGCCTATTAGCCTTTTAGGACTAGAGTTAACAACAGAGTAACCAAGCAGCTCAGAGTGACTCAATCCACTAGGAATGTATAGGGGGATAAAAAAGACCAAAAAGCCCTCTTACTAATAAGCAATGCTCAGTGAAATTTGCCTTCTTAAAACAGAAGGAAACTTGCAATAATTCAGCTGTAAGTAAACATTTGTGGTTACCCACAATGCACCACTACTGAACATGCAAATTATCTTTTTTTGCCCCTGTAAGACAGGCAAGAATAGAGTAACTGCAGGGAAATGACCTGCTGTAATACTGCGCTTTAGGCGACAATAGTGTAAACTTCTGATATAGTAAACTGCTTTTTCCGGTCCCTTGGAGTCTACTATAAAGGGATTCTACTGTGTAATGCTGGAAATACATGGTTCGTTTCTGCCGTGCATTTCTCCTCTTGATCGTTTTTGCCGTTCGATTCTGCAGTTGATTATTTTATCTTCCACTCATTTTTCTTATCTATTTCCATTCACTTCTATCAGAAATCGATTTGCGAAAGGATGGAAAGGGAGATCGGACATGTCGGAAATTATCTAGCGAACCATCTAATCACCTCAAAAACGAACCGTGTATTCCCAGCATAAGAATACATTTCCCAGTAGAAGGCTAGTGCTTGTTGCCGCCATGCTCTGTTGAGCGGTTGTGCACAGCTGCCCCGGAAGGTCCTGTGAGTAACCAGCGCAGTGTTTATGGGGTCAGTAACCTGTAGCCTCAGGTCTGCTTCAGCTCAGGCAATTATAAAACACATCACAGCTCAATTAGAGGAGTCAGTACAGCTGAAAAACCTCATGAATAAAGTCTGATGTACAGTTCCCAACTTTTTCCTATCTTCTTTCAGCACCCAGGAAGCAGGGAGTGCTCATTAGCAAAATGTTTATAATACTTTAGAGTACAGATACTTATAACCAAGTCCTCTTGTTTGAAATGTGTATTATTATTTAGTATTTATATAGCGCCGACATCTTACGCAGCGCTGTACAGAGTATATTGTCTTGACACTAACTGTCCCTCAGAGGGGCTCACAAACTAATCCCTACCATAGTCATATGTCTACATATGTATCGTGTAGTACTTGTATCATAGTCTAGGGCCAATTTAGGGGAAGCCAATTAACTTATCTGTTTTTGGGATGTGGGAGGAAACCAGAGTGCCCGGAGGAAACTCATGCAGACACGGGGAGAACATACAAGCTCCATGCAGATAGTGCCCTGGCTGGGATTTAAACTGTGAACCAACCCCTGCAAAGCCACCATGCGGCCCGTAATACCCATGATGCATTATTTCCAGATGGGGGAGGAGAGGGGGCTGGACCTTTGAGATTCCTAACAAACCTTTGAATCAAAGACATTTGGGATCAATGGTCCATTTGGACTACTCTGAATGGTGTTGCCTGATAGTATAGCTTTACTATGGGATTCACCCTGCTCTGGGACAAACTGGGATTGTTTATATACGGACTGCCTTATATTGCCTACCTCTTCCTACTATGCTCTCTTGACAACGTCATGCACTGCTTCGTGGTTGCACCAATGCCAAAAATGCTATATACAAAGTGTTGCATTTTTGTATGCTGTTTGAAAATCATTAACAAAAAGAAAATCTTTATTAAACAGGCTGACTACATAACAAAGTTGGTGCAGGAGAACCAAGACATTCTTCTGCAACAACTTTAAGTAATATGTTGAAGGTAAACCCATCAAAAGTTCAGGTCTTCGTTAGACCAACGTATGACCCTTTCATTTCCAGACATCTCAATAAAGAGCATTCCATTCAAAATACCAACTTTAACCCAGTTCTCATTGCACTTTCTTGTGCAGCAAAAGCCCTATAGCTATTTACAGTGAGAGATGATATGCTATGTGCATCAATCACACTCATGCAGAAATGCTTTCATGGAGAATTAATGTTGTTTTCTTATGCTGCAAGAAGAAAATTTGTACAAATCCGAGAACAGGGGCTTCTCAGATTACAGCGTTGTGTTCCAAACGGGACTCGTGTCAATCAAATTCTGCATAAATGCAATAGTTTCCCACTGAAAATAATAGTCACTGCAATAGTAGTGTATCCATAGCCATTACGTTCCTTCATATCATATATGGGAATGACAGGAGGAAACTGTCTGCACAGCTAGCAGGGTAGTGTTATGATCGCTTCTGCAGCGTTTACTGCTGACTGCAGTGGTATTGCAAACCAAACAGTTCTAATGTCATTACATGCATTTGCTTGCATAGTTTGGTTTGCACTTAAACTAGTTGCTGATTCCATCTGCAGTCGCTCTGAAGTTAATGACAGTTTAATATGCTTTTGTGTAAACAAACATTGTCTGCTGCAGTGGAGGGGCAGTCCCTTTCCTGCAGGCTGCATATCATTGTCTGCCTTTTCCTGCTATCAGCCTGTGATTAATTACCATTCACTTGTGTGGGAATCTGCAGGTCTGCTCCCATTGGATGACCTCAGTATAAAGAACTGCTTCCTGCAATGCCTCATGGGCTACCATAGTTTCAGACTCTATCTGTTACTCTGCTCGTGCCCCACCTCGTTCCTGGTCCGTGTGGACTGCGCTGACTCCTGCGAAGGGGTCAGCGAGTCCTCCTAGTTCTGCTCTTGTTCTAGAAGTTGCTACTTGCTTGTCTTGTGTCATATATTGGTTCATCGCCAATATATACGCATACTTGCGCATTTTGTTATTTTCCTTGTATTCGTGTTACGTTAATATATCAGTGTCGCTGATATATACGTACACGAACTGTTTATTTCCTGTGTTCAGTTAGTCAGTTTTCCAGCACGTTTTGGTAGTTTGCGCGTATCGTGAACACCCGTGCTGAGCTAGTAATCCTGTTCCTGGTCCTGTTTGTGGATTGCGTTCATCTCTGCGAAGAGATAGCGAATCCTTCTGAGTCCTGTTCCCTGTATTACTTCAGTCTTAGTCAGAGTTCCTGCTTATGTCATATATCGGTTCATTGCCAATATATACATATGTTAGTCAGACGTTACGAATAGTTTCATTGATAGCTGTAATTGTAATACGCTAGGAAAACATACTTATTGTATATTTATCTGTGTTACGTTCATCTATCTCGATCCTGCTATTCCTGTCTCTCCTGTCCTGTCTTTGTGAGGCACGCCATCGCCGCAACGCATTGGCTGCCTCATTCCAGTCTGTCTGGTCTTGGACGCTTGCTGTCGCTAAGTAATCGCTAGCTAGCAAGCGTTCATTCTGTCTACCTGTCCTGATCTCCTCAGTCCTGGTTTATGCGCTCAGCGCTACTTTGCGCTGAGACGTTATTACGAAAGTGTTTGTGGCTGTTCAGATCTGCACCGGCTCTGTGCACCACAATCTCCTATTGGAGTCAGTCCTCTCCTCCACTAAACTGGGGATATCCTGATCCCTTGTGCTGGTGTGTGTACCTCCTTCACGTCAGCTTATGTGTTGTATGCTGACTGTGGAGATTACACCCCCAAGCTTAACATTATGATAGCCCCATTGCCAATCCCCATTGTGGGGGGGGGTTCCCAGCAAAAATGACACTGTTTGTTATGGTTCCTGTTCCTTTAAGAAATTTGAGAAGCTCAATTCTGAAACAGAAAATGAGTTTTTTTCTGAATGTACCAGGTTCCTGGCTAATCCCGAGCTCCAGGCTACTCCTGTTTCAACGTGGGCCTCCCAGCTAGTTTATGTTTTATTTAAGGGAAGATTGTTTCAGTGGGCCTACGATGTCTTAGATCATACCAATTTAAAAGAAAGACCACTGGAATTTCTAGCGTTTGTGATCCATAACTGGCTGCGCAAAACCGATTTGCCTAGCCCTTTTGATAAGCTCCTGGCAGCTTGTCAATCAGCTGCTCCTTCTACTGCCTACAAAAATAATCAGCAAGCAGATAATTGTTCTGATAACTTTTCTTCTGCTAAGGCAGCAGGGTCTAAAGCCAAACGTAAACGCTCCAAAAGAAAAGCGTTACAATCAGCGGAGTCGTTGCCCTTGGCGACTGCGCATCAGATCTGTAATGAGACTCCGCCAGTAGTAGATAATGAAATTCAGTCACCATTCAGGGGAGTCAAATGGACCTATGAAACTACTAATGAACTTTCATTGCTAGCCAGGGAAAATAAAAGTTCTTGTTTAAATGAATTATCTGAATATGATTATGAAGATATATTACAGAGTATTGAACAGATCAATTTATTCGTGCAGCAAGGGAAATTTGCATACACTACAGTTCAATACTTGCTACAGGTATTGGAGATCCTTAGGAATAAGAAATCGGCCAATCACCTGCTAAATAACCCAATGTATGTTTCTGCCACTAACACATTTGCAAACTATGATCAGCCGGAATGCTCAGCTGTTAAATATGCATGGGATCCTCCATTTGAGAAAGGAGAGATGGAAGCTCTGGTCTATGAATGGAAGAAAGATGCAAGTTCATTTTGTCAGTTTTACAGTGCAAAAAGTGAATTAGTATTGAATGCATGCATTAAGTCTGCCTATAACCTAATAAAAACTGGTGTGTGTGGGTATGACTTTGTGGCTCCATTGATCGATGTGTGGAGAATGATTCTGGACGATTTTTATGCAATTCAATCAGTTGATACCAGGGAAGACACACTATCAAGTGGAGATTGTTCCACTTCCTCAGTTCCTGAGGACTCGCCTGCTTCAGCACCTTTAGCTGATTCAGCGAGTGATTCAGAGCTCCTTTTGTGTGAAATTGAAGTTCCTGTAATTCCACCCTGTACCATGGATAACTCAGTGTTACTTCCCAGTAAGACAGAAATTACTAATACTTCCTTAATCTTGCCCTGCACAAATTTCTCAGCAGAGGACCCAGAGGTCCTGCTGACTTTCGAGTCCAGCCTAGCCAGTACTCATGACTCTTTGTTTAGTGAAACAGACACCAGAAAAATCTTGCCTGTCTCTGCAAACACTTCTGCAGAAATTACCTGTGTTAATAAAGTTCAACTCCTGTCTGATCCAGCAGATGCCAATAGATGCACTACATCAGTTTCCGAGTCCCAGCAATCCTGTCTAGTAAACTCAGAACCCCAGCATCTGAATTTTCCAATTTTACAAATGAATGGTGATTCAGATGCGCAAACATTGTGTCTTGATCTTCCTGTTTCTACACCTCGCTCTAGTTTCGTGAATAGCTCAGAGCATCTGCTATGTGAACCTGAAATCGCAGAATTATTACCTTGTTCAGAAAATTTTCCAATAAATTTGCCCTGTACCATGAATTGTGCAGTAGATCTCTCCAATGAAACTCAGGTCACAGAATCATTATGCTGTCCAGCAGGTGCTTCCATGGTTTTGCCCTGCAATATGGACTGTTCAGTGATCCTGTCCAGTGAAGCTGTGGTCGCAGAGTCTTATGCTTCACCCAGTACTTTGGATACTTTAAACCCTCTAGCAGAGGAGGCTGAAGCACTGCTTACCTCAGTTGGTGTTGCAGTAATATTCACTTGTCTAGCAGCTGTTTTGGAATTACAGTCTGCTCTAATAAAACTTGATGAATTTCTGCCCAGCGAAGCAGAAGCCATTGAAATATTGTCCTCGTCAGCAAGTGTGTTAGATACCTTGCCCTGTACACAGTCTGATTTAACCAATGTTGTTGAGTCCCTCTCCAGTGTTGTAACAGCCGAGGAACTCCAGCCCTGTCCTCTGAATATTTCAAAAGTCTTGCCCTGTAACATGGATAATTCTGACTCGCTGGAAAAAATAATAGAAATCTCAGAATTTCAGTCCGGGTTAATGAGTGTTTCTGAAACCCAGCCCTGTATCCTGGAAAATTCTGGTTCTCTGGCCGGTGTGGCAGAAGTTCCTGAGTCCCCTTCCTGTCCAGTGAGTTACTCAGTTTTGCCTAGTTCAGTGGGGATTGCTGCACTACTGACTTGTTTTGCAGCCCTTCATGAGCTCCAATCCAGTGTATTTGATGAGTCTCTGTCTAGTCCAGAAGAAGTTATGGGAACCCTGTCTAGTTCGGTGCATACATCAGAAAATTTGTCCTGTCTTGTAAATGCCCCTGAACATGATTTGTTAATAACTTTGCTGGAATCAGAGACATCTAAGTCTGATCCTGCATTTTTTAGTGAGAATCCAGTAACTGTGAAGTCTAGTCATGATGATTTTTTTTTGCCCAGTCCTGGTTTCGGTCTTACCTTGACTGACTTTGAGGTTTGCAGTTCCTTGACATGCCCGGAAGTCTCTCTTGTGCCGGTGTGCCCAGATGTGCTTCGTATGCCAGAGTGCCCAAGTGTGTCTGTGTTGGCGTGCTCACACGCTTCCCTGGTGGAGACATGTTCTGATGTTGCCGGTTGGCCTGCATGCCCGGAGATGGTTCTGGTCCCTGAGGACCCTGGTCTTGATGTTTGTCCTTGTGACCCTGACTCTAGAGTTGCCCTGGGTTCCATAGGGGTTCTTGATAGTTCTCCATGTGAGCCTAAGGGGCGTTCTGACCTGTGGGGATCTCTTTGGAGCTTCCAAGTGTTCTGGGAGATCTCTAAGGAAACTTGTCCTGGTACCTTGGACTGGTTCAACGGTGGGTTTTGTGTTGGTGGGGACAGTTCCGGTGGGCATTGCAAAGGCTTTGGCGTTTTTGGACAGTCCCGGGAAGGCGGTGGGTATCGCTCAGAGTTTCTGGGGGCTTTTCTCTGGAAGTCGTGGTTCTGATGGGTTTCACACTGAGGCTTGTAGTGCTGACGGGCATGGTTCGGTAGGTTCTGGTTCCAATTGGTCTAGTTTTGGTGAGACTGATTTGGGAATTTGGTTTTGTCGGACGGATCCGACCTTCATGAATTTTCAGTCAGATCAGTTTGCTGGATTTCCCACTTCTGATTTTTTGGTTTGGGTGGTTCAGGAGAAATATGTCAGTTTTCATAGGCGTCCAGAGGCCGCGTTTAAGGGAGGGGGTACTGTTATGATCGCTTCTGCAGCGTTTACTGCTGACTGCAGTGGTATTGCAAACCAAACAGTTCTAATGTCATTACATGCATTTGCTTGCATAGTTTGGTTTGCACTTAAACTAGTTGCTGATTCCATCTGCAGTCGCTCTGAAGTTAATGACAGTTTAATATGCTTTTGTGTAAACAAACATTGTCTGCTGCAGTGGAGGGGCAGTCCCTTTCCTGCAGGCTGCATATCATTGTCTGCCTTTTCCTGCTATCAGCCTGTGATTAATTACCATTCACTTGTGTGGGAGTCTGCAGGTCTGCTCCCATTGGATGACCTCAGTATAAAGAACTGCTTCCTGCAATGCCTCATGGGCTACCATAGTTTCAGACTCTATCTGTTACTCTGCTCGTGCCCCACCTCGTTCCTGGTCCGTGTGGACTGCGCTGACTCCTGCGAAGGGGTCAGCGAGTCCTCCTAGTTCTGCTCTTGTTCTAGAAGTTGCTACTTGCTTGTCTTGTGTCATATATTGGTTCATCGCCAATATATACGCATACTTGCGCATTTTGTTATTTTCCTTGTATTCGTGTTACGTTAATATATCAGTGTCGCTGATATATACGTACACGAACTGTTTATTTCCTGTGTTCAGTTAGTCAGTTTTCCAGCACGTTTTGGTAGTTTGCGCGTATCGTGAACACCCGTGCTGAGCTAGTAATCCTGTTCCTGGTCCTGTTTGTGGATTGCGTTCATCTCTGCGAAGAGATAGCGAATCCTTCTGAGTCCTGTTCCCTGTATTACTTCAGTCTTAGTCAGAGTTCCTGCTTATGTCATATATCGGTTCATTGCCAATATATACATATGTTAGTCAGACGTTACGAATAGTTTCATTGATAGCTGTAATTGTAATACGCTAGGAAAACATACTTATTGTATATTTATCTGTGTTACGTTCATCTATCTCGATCCTGCTATTCCTGTCTCTCCTGTCCTGTCTTTGTGAGGCACGCCATCGCCGCAACGCATTGGCTGCCTCATTCCAGTCTGTCTGGTCTTGGACGCTTGCTGTCGCTAAGTAATCGCTAGCTAGCAAGCGTTCATTCTGTCTACCTGTCCTGATCTCCTCAGTCCTGGTTTATGCGCTCAGCGCTACTTTGCGCTGAGACGTTATTACGAAAGTGTTTGTGGCTGTTCAGATCTGCACCGGCTCTGTGCACCACAATCTCCTATTGGAGTCAGTCCTCTCCTCCACTAAACTGGGGATATCCTGATCCCTTGTGCTGGTGTGTGTACCTCCTTCACGTCAGCTTATGTGTTGTATGCTGACTGTGGAGATTACACCCCCAAGCTTAACAGGTAGGGAATTCTCCAATCCAGAAACATTATAGCATGTTTTATTCAGCTTACATTATCCCTTCCACACATCACATCTTGGGGCGCCTCATCCCTCCCAGTAATATTCCACACCAACCCCCAGTGCTCGGGGTGTCGGCCATGTATGTTGGTTCCTTGGTACCATTACACCCCCTTTTTCCTTTCCTGGAGAGCGAACCTACAATGATGAAGACCAAAGAACCCGAGTGAGGAGGGCTTTCCTCACCAGCCGTTACACTGTGGTTGCTGGTCTTGCAACCTATTCTTGTGAGTATTCTGCACATACAGTTGTAATGTAAGCAAAGCATGTAACTAAGGAAGGCAGGCTCCTTACATAGCAGCAAGCACTGTTATGTAGGGGCAGGAAAAGCGAGCCCAAGCTTCTGCAGCCCAAATTTCCTGCTTCCACTTACCTTAGTAGTAGGAAACCTCTGGATAGTCCAGACACTTCTAAAATCCTCCTGCAAACCGCCTTTCCAGCGTTTTTTCCCTCTGAAGATATCAGACAAGTGCTTGTTGAATGTATCTCTTGTCCATGCTCCCGCCATGTGTGAGCGCATCTGTACTTGACATGCACGAGTGAGATCTTGAAATGCCCAGCAGAATGAAGTGGCATGTGTGCAGCTTTCTTCCTCTATGCATGAACGCTTCGATCTACTGGGCATGTGCGGAGCTAACCCACACATGCTCACTCCTTATGTGCTCATAAACAGCCGGGAGCTCTGCCAGAAAAAGAAGAGGGTCCTGTGGACGAACGGCGGCCTTAAAGTAAATCTGGAAAGCCTCTGGGCCATTTACAAGTACCCAATTTAGCTACAAACCAGCTTAACACACAAAAACAAATCCTGGGTCAGAATATTGTCCTGAAAATCCAGAAAAATTGTAACAATCAAAGGTAGCCATACATCTAGCGATGATGGGCAGATTCGACCAAGACAGTGGCATAGCAATAGGGGGTGAGGAGGTAGCAACCGCATCGGGACCCACCCTCAACCACAGTATTAGCTCTTTATTGGTCCTATGCTGATAATATTCACTTCTATAGATGATTAGAATAGCAGCGATCATTAACACACTGTTTCCCATCCCTTTCTTGCACCTCGGACACTGTGGTTGTCCTTGATTGGTTTTGGTGTGGCGTATCAATTGCTATGTATAGAGTGCTTGGGGGGCACCAACGTACATCTTGCACTGGGGCCCACAGCTTCTTAGCTACGCCACTGGACCAAGACATAAATACCTTACACTGCAGGCCGATTCCCGATCCATTTCAGCATGAAATCTCTCGGGAATCGTCCGTGCCCGCCGCGCAGGCCACCTCGCCGTTGTTCCCTTATCAGAATCAGAATCAATTTTATTTCGCCAAGTAAGTTTGCACCTACAAGGAATTTGTCTTGGCAGTTGCTTAACAAACACAAACAAAAACAATACAAGGGCAGACAGTGTGTATATTACAAGTCAAGGACATTATAAGCAATGTGAGAATTGTTCATTTACAGTTCTGTGCTGATTACTATCAAGTCCTGGCAGCTCTAACGTGGTTCAGCATTAAGGATGGCTACCGCTTGAGGAAAAAAGCTGTTCCTGTGTCTAGAGGTTTTGGTAGCGATTGACCGGAATCTTACTCCTGAAGGCATGCGCTGGAAGATGGAGTGAGCTGGGTGAGAGGGGTCAGAGGCAATTTTGGTTGCTCTTTTTCTGCACCTGCTAGCGTAAAGATCCTGCAGGGAAGGTAAGCTACAGCCAATTATCCTTTCCGCTGTTCGGATGATGCGCTGCAGCCTCCCCTTTTCTAATGCTGAGCAGAAGCTGAACCATACAGTCATAGAAGATGTTATGGTGGATTCAATAATTGCAGTGTAGAACTGCACCATTAAATTTTGAGGTAGGCCAAACTTTTTCAGCTGCCGTAGATGGTACATCCTCTGTTGCGCTTTCTTGACAATAGTGGCAGTATTGTTATCCCATTTTAGGTTGTGTGATATCGTGGACCCAAGAAACTTGAATGACTCTACCTGGGTTATTGTGGATCCATTTATGGTTAAGGGGAGGTGCTGGGGGGAGATCTCCTAAAGTCTATTATCATCTCCATGGTTTTGAGAGCGTTTAGTTCCAAGTTGTTGCTGCTGCACCAGGAGGAAAGCTGTCCCACCACATGCCTGTAAGCAGATTCATCCCCGTTTTGTATGAGACCAACTACAGTTGTGTCATCTGCAAACTTCAGAACCTTAACAGATGGATCTGTAGAGATGCAGTCATTGGTGTACAGTGAGTAGAGCAGTGGGGAAAGCACACAGCCTTGGGGTGCACCAGTACTGACGGTCAGAGAGCTTGATGTGTGTTTACCAAGTCTAACACGCTGTCTCCTATCGGTTAGGAAATCGGTTATCCATTTGCAGATGGATTCAGGTATGTGTAGCTGGGAGAGCTTGCTGTGTAGCAGAGATGGCATTATGGTATTAAATGCAGAGTTGTAATCTATAAATAAAATCCTGGTGTAGGTTCCTGGGGTGTCTAGATGCTGTAGCACATAATGCATACACATGTTCACGGCATCATCTGCAGATCTATTAGGCCTGTAGGCAAATTGCAGAGAGTCCAGCAGGGGATCTTTGATAGATTTCAGATAAGCCATTAATTATGTATAAATGTGTATATATGTACTGTATATCTATGTGCATTTATACATTACCTGTCCTGTATCACGGTGTCCGTCCTCTTCCCAATCAACCGCTATTCCCTATACACACCAGTCGGCGTGGTGTGCACGTGTGATGTCACACGCCAGCGTGCTAAGCGCCAGCGGAGTGTATGTGAAGTGTAACGGATAGCAGAGAATTCGCAAGAGGATGGGCACTGCGACAAAGGACAGGTAATGTATAAATGCACATACATATACACACATTTATACATTAGGATAACAGCGCTGAGAGTTTTGACTCTCGTTCCCGATATCGCTCACCATTTCACCCACGCACATGACCGACCAGGATGGCCCAACATCTTGCAGCATGTCCGACCGATTAATGCGACCAATTTTGGCTCGAAATTAGTGGCGTTGTTGATCGGGAATGCACTTGGCGGAATCGATTTTCATCCGACCCATTTATAATTATTGGAATCGGATGGTCGATGGCCGCCAAGTCGCCTAATGTATGGCCACCTCAACACAGACCAAATGATTGATTAGCACATTAATATCACTTGCCATATCACTGTCATGCTGGAGTCCATGTTATCAGTGGCGTAGCTATGGGGCTATGGGCCCCGGTGCAAGTTTTACATGGGGCCCCAAGCGCTTTATACATAACAATTGATACACGCAACAAAACCTGCCAAGGATTTCCACAGTGTCAGAGGAAGGGGATGTGAAACAGTGTGTTAAGGATTACTACTATTTAAAGCATCTATAGAAGTGATTATATTACCAGCACAGAACCAATAAAGAGCTAATATTTTGTTCGAGGGAGGGCCCTTCAGGGCCCCTATGACCCAAGGGCCCCGATGCGGTCGCTACCTTTGCACCCCCTATTGCTACGCATGTTATGCTAATCAGCATTGCCTGTGGACTTGCTAAAATGAGCACCGTCCTTTTCTTTCTTAGCAGCTGTGTGAAAGAATTCCATAAAGCACTGTGGCCCATATGCAATTAACTTTTCTTCTGAGTTTTCTCCTAGGAGATAATTTTTCACATTCTCTCTTGAATAACTTTTCAGCACTTTACAATTGAAAAAGTACCAACACGTAGCTGGAAAAGTATTATCAAAACTATTTTAAGTATTTTCTTTCTTACTTGGCGAATTAAAGGGAATCTGAAGTGAAAATACACTTATGATATAATGATTTGTATGTGTAGTACAGCTAAGAAATAAAACATTATTGGCACAGATATGAGTCTCATATTGTTTCCAGTACAGGAAGAGTTAAAGGGATACTGTAGGGGGGTCGGGGGAAAATGAGCTGAACTTACCCGGGGCTTCTAATGGTCCCCCGCAGACATCCTGTGTTGGCGCAGCCACTCACCGATGCTCCGGCCCCGCCTCCGGTTCACTTCTGGAATTTCTGATTTTAAAGTCAGAAAACCACTGCGCCTGCGTTGCCGTATCCTCGCTCCCGCTGATGTCACCAGGAGTGTACTGCGCAGACACAGACCATACTGGGACTGGGCCTGCGCTGTGCGCTCTTGATGACATCAGCGGGATCGAGGACACGGCAACGCAGGCGCAGTGGTTTTCTGACTTTAAAGTCAGAAATTCCAGAAGTGAACCGGAGGCGGGCCGGAGCATCGGTGAGCGGCTGCGCGGGCACAGGATGTCTGCGGGGGACCATTAGAAGCCCCGGGTAAGTTCAGCTCATTTTCCCCCGACCCCCCTACAGTATCCCTTTAAGAAACTCCAGTCGTTATCTATGCAAAAAAAGCTTCTGTGAGTTTAACATTATAAAGTCGGGGACAGCACTGTCTTTTGAAGCTCTTATCTCAACTGTCTTTCATTGTTTCTTCTTAGTTTATGGTTTTTCTGCAGCGAAAAGTTTAAAGGGTCATATAGCCTGCTGTATGAAATCATTTAAAATGCTGAGTGTATTGTGGAAACTACAATTATTAGAGAATGATGCAATGTTATAAAAAAAAAGCTATATACTGTATATGAATATAAAAATATGACACTATTTTCTTTGCTACCAATGTTCTGTTAATTATCCGTACTGCACAACCAATTCATTATATAATGTGTTTTTTTCGCTTCAGTGTCACTTTACAAACACAGAACATTTATGTGTTTTTTCTCGCGCTTTTCTCCTGGCGGACTCAAAGCGCCAGAGCTGCAGCCACTAGGATGCGCTCTATAGGCAGTAGCAGTGTTAGAGAGACTTGCCTAAGGTCTCCAACTGAATAGGTGCTGGCTTACTGAACAGGCAGAGCCTAGATTCGAACCCTGGTCTCCTGTGTCAAAGGCAGAGCCCGTAACCATTACACCATCCAGCCACTTTAACAGGCAGCTTAAAAATATCACTTAGGAGAAAACTCTGGAGAAAAAGTTAATTGCATAGGGGCCAGTGTGAAAAGAATAGCTCTGTGGTGCCTTCTCTTGCAGGTGTCACCATTGGCATCAGTCTGGTCTGCCTATGCCTAAAATCAGTCCTGTGTGTTCGCATTACTTACAGATCGATGAGCTGCGCATCTTCTCATGGAAAAACTTTAGCTATGCCTTGCACTTTCATTATTTTCATTTTCAGCTATTTTCAGGGGCCAGAAAAAACAAGGGGACTTATGTTTGCAAATTCACTTATAAATAAGCTTGTTCCTAAACCGGCATCCAAAAGATCATTAATGATTGCTTTAGGAGACTGCCAATGTGTATATGTAACACTGCTACTGTACCTAAAGTAGGTAATGCAGTATATCGGCTTATGTTTATCTATATATTGATGTTTAGCTAGTTTTGCTTACAACAGTCACAGGGCTCTGTGGCCGTCTGTGTGAAAAACATGGGCACCATAAACTGACACCAGAACACACCAGTCTTACTGGTCCTGTGTACCTCCTCAGGGCACATTCCCTGTTACCAGATTCCTCACAGAGATGAAAGCCACACAGGAGCGCATGACATACATATTCTGCCTTCCTGTACAGACTGAGCAGCATACAGCAGCCTTGTCAGGGAAGGTGTAGTATTTTGCAGTCTATAATGAGTTAAAGGAAGCAGGTCATTTCACAAGGAAATTATCTCTGAACAGTAAAATTAAAACACTTAATGGTTAACTTTGTCCTCTGTAATAATTGACTTGTTAATAGGCTGTTCCTCGAGTAAGAGAGCAGTTAATGTGTAGCCGCCATCAGCATGTGGTGGGAGACAATATGGGCCTCGTATAAACATGTAGGAGCAAGGGGTCATTGCTGCCCAACAGCCAATCAGATTATCCCCTTCATTTACTAACTTACCTTAAATTTGGATACTTACCTCAGTAGGGGGAAGCCTCTCTTTGAGCCCACCATACCCCCACAGGACACTCCTCTACCTCCTGGCCACGCTACCAACTGTATACAAGCGAAGCGCATCTATACAGGGCATGTGCAAATAAGGTGTACAGACGGCTTCCTTCTACTGGGCATGTGTAGACCTTACTCACGCATGCCCAGTCCAGATGGCCTCGTACACAGAGAGTACATGGCTAGGAGAAACATATTTGAAATATCAAATATGCTTAGAGGAAGCCAGCTATGGAATTGGGCGGTGTAGGGGGACTGAAGCATGTTGACTATCTACTACTGAGGTAAGTACTCTTTTCACTTCAGGTATGCTTTAGAAAAAATCCATACCAGTTCTGGCATTACACCATCATCAGGTGTCCTGACAGCATAACGCCGAATCCGGTCGGGATTACAGACTGGGCATAATTTCTACTGCTGTTTGAACTTGATGCGCTTTTAAGCGCTGTTACTTCTAAGGGTCCTTGTCATAGGGACCCCGATTTGAGTATTTACTCAATGGTGAGTATTTTTTTTAAGCACTGCAATAAAGCTGTTCTAATTTTCCTTTGAATACTGATTATGCCTATGGATTGCTTTGGTGATGGTCACAATTTCTTTGCAACATATTTTGAGCATTGGGTGACTGCAGGTTACCATTCTTGTGAATACAAGTATCCAGAATGACTATTGATAGCAAGGGCTGAGGCAGTTTTGTGAGATCCTATTGTGCCTACTGTGAAGTGGGAACCTCTCGCAGCTGCTTTTTAATTCCAAGAGTTAGCTCTGGTTGGATAGCGCTTGCATTACTCCTTTTCTGCATATTTATAAGTACACCGATTTCTAAACTGTTATAGTGTAAGGTAATCTACTGTCCTTCTGAGGATCCTATGGCCAGGCCCATGCTGCATTCACTTAAGGCATGCATGTCCAAAGTTCAGGCCCGAGGGCCAAATGCAACCCACCTAGCCTTTTCTGGTGGTCGCCAATGCTCCGTGCGGCCCGTAGGTCACAGCTGTACGGCTGCATGCAGGGGCCCACCTTGTATTGTCACTTTGCCTCCCACTTTGCTTGTCTGCAGGTTATCAGCCAACACTGTAGCAGTAACAGCTGCCACTAAGCCAGCAGCAGTAACAACCACTGATTAGTAGCTGCCACTGTGCCATATTCACACAGTGTATGGGTTATTCCCGGGGAAATACTTTATATGACAAAATGTCACAGGCATCATGGATGTAATAACAATCAGCAAAAACTGTGTTTAATTTCGGTAGTTCGCGCACTCTCAGGAACAGTGATATGGCCCTTGGCCTAAAAAGTTTGGACACCCCTGACTTAGGGGCACAGTTGATTAGAACGTTCTCTACACCAGTAATGCATGTGAACCAACAGGTCGGAGTGACTGAGATGTCTTGTTTGTACATTACAAGGATGTATCTCCTCAGGTGCTGGGAGTCATTTTAAGCCTATAATTTGTTTGAGAAGAAACATCATTCTGTTTTCAGAAGATTCTGCGGGGCAGGCATTCCTGGACGTATGCAGCGGCTTTATGTATGTCATATGTGTCAGTCGTGGTGACTTACTGAACGGATTTATAGTGTCTTCCTTTATTCTTTATTGATTTATGACCAGAATAAAACGACAACAACATAACATGGTTTTCTAAGTCCCTTTGACAATAAATGCCGCTTGCTTGTATGAGCTCAGTTCAATGGAACTCATAGCGTAAATACCATAATAATTGGTTCCCCAACAGCTGTGCACACACATTCCTGAGTTTTTTTGGGCCATACCATCCTGAGAGACAAAGTACAGATTGCCTTCTTGAAATAGGAGGTTCTTGCAGGTGACCAATGCCATGACAGGCAACGCCCATAATGCTTCTTCTCAGGACATAGCTCTTAGGAAATCCAAAGAGATGGGTTTATCATTCAGACAACCTGATGCATCTTTAAGCCTGATTTAGTAATCTACATTCCCACATTTCTGCCATCTAACTCAAGCTCAGAGTAAGGCATCCAGAGAACTGACATCAAAGGTTGGGTACTATGGGCCAGGCCCAACAGTCTTTCCACCACTCTCCATACATGAAAAGTATTCTTCATAAAAAACAAGCCTACAACAACTTCAGGCTGCCGGTGGCCACCCCACATCCTTCAGGGCGAGACTAGTGAGCATTTCCTCTATACAAACCCATTTCTTAGTCCTTTCAGCCTGATGCCAATCCAGGATCCTCTGCAAGTGAGTAGAATATGAATAAAATTAGAGGTTGAGGAGGGGTAATCCTCCCTTTCTCTTAATTCTATAAGGAGTTCTTCTACACATTCTAGTCTTCTTCTCCGCTGTACATGATGAAAGTTAATATTTGTACAAAGTTGTACCCTGGCACGCTTCTACATTCTGGGGGGGGGGGGGGGGGATCCTCATTTGTGTGGTAACAGCTTCTGGCCCTTCACAATACACTTGTGAGGGGGTGGGGCCTCACTTATGTTGGGGGTGGAGTTTATAGAGAAATAGTCTGCTAGCCGATCTCCTGTGGCAGCTTAAAGGGGTTTTGCCACGGGATCTTCATGCACAGTAATTCCCAGCTGAGGCCGTGTGGTGCTGCCACTATTAGGGCCTCAGGGCCATTTCACACCAGGGACGGTGCGGTATTTTTACCACACCTCACTGCGGGGAACAAAAGTCTATGGAGGCATTCATATTGCCACAGTGCCACGTGGTGCGAAGGAAGTGACATTTTCGCCACATCCCTCGACGCTAGGACAAAACTACATTAACGCGGGTACTTGCATTGCTCTGTGGTGGACCGGAAGTCATGTTACACTATGGCGATGCAGGGATTTTAGAAATGTTGGCATCGCGACATTCATTCATTCGGAAGCGTATTTTAACAATATGCTTCCGTGAACGTCCCCATACCCAAAGCAGGAAGTGACGGCAAGCGCGCATCACTTCCTACTTGGCTGTTGGCCAGACAGGGAACACCGCGTACTAACATGGTGCTCTCTGAAGGCCTGTTTCTGATGGAGCAATGCAGAGCGATGGGTGCGACGCACTGCATCGCTGCCGCTAGTTTGCAGTGTGAAACCAAACCGGCCTCACATTCCCCAAAGGCCCTAAACAGCAGTACTGTTTGTACTGCTCTGATGCCATTAACACAGGTCAGTGAGAGACTTATGGCAAATTCAGTCCTGGCCAGGTGACGTGCAGACAGCTGAATCTCTGATTTTCATTTTAGTTCTGGAAACAGTTGCTGTAAGCGGTGATACCTGTGCAGGAAAGATAGCATTCTGACTCCTATCTGCTATGGAACAGAAAGGCATGCTGGAACCTGTAGTTCCATCTACTGATAAGGCATGCAGGTAGATGCACGTTCCCACAGCACACGCCTGAGCACAACTACATACATCTACAACAAACATAACAAGGTATAAGTTGCAGGTCTGTTCCACCTGAACACCAATGTGTATAAACAGTGTTTACTCATTGTAAATGACCGTGTACATACGTGTAAGCCAAAGAGGTTTTCAAGGAAACAGAGTAAAGAAATACAAACACACCTGAGAGCAATACAAGTTATCTACACACTCTACCTCATCCTACAACTACGAGAGGAAAACATTCTCAGGAGTACAGAGCTCAAAGTATCCCTTTATGGAGGGACAGTCCCTCTTTCGGAACCAAAACCTGTCCATCTTTCTTCCTCATTTGTCCCTCTTTTAGTGCTGATGTAGAGATATTTGTAAATATATGTAAATATATACATATATAATTTGTAAAAATTTGTAAATATATGGTAGGTTCTCTGCTAAAAACATGTTAATATTACTCAAAGATTGTTCAGACCAACAGACATTGCCTGTCTGTACATACACTATATATTATCAACAAAAACATTAGCGGATGCTAGGAGAATGGTACTTGCCTGACTGCATTGTACCATAGCAACAGAACGCATCGCTAGCCTTGGCCTGGAACTGGTGCACAAGGAATCGCAGCCGGGCGACAAGCTTCAAATGTGTGTATGAGGCTTTATTAACAATGATAAATATTTACATTCATTATTTTACACCTTTTTACAGATACAGGCACGCTAACACTAGTATGTACAATGTCAGCTATGTCATTGCACTTAAAGAAGAACTCCAGTGAAAATAGTTTAATAAAAAAAAATGCTTAATTTTTACAATAATTATGTATGAATGATTTAGTCAGTGTTTGCTTATTGTAAAATCTTTCCTCTGCCTGATTTACATTCTGACATTTATCACATAGTGACATTTTTACTGCTGGCAGGAGATGCTGCTTGCTTTTTTGGCAGTTGCAAACAGGTGCAAACAGCTGCTATTTCCCAAAATGCAACAAGGCTCCCACGATGTGATGTCAGAACCATGTCAGCCATACAGAGCCCCCTGATGATCCGTTTGTGAAAAGGAAAAGATTTCTCATGGGAAAGGGGGTATCAGCTACTGATTGCGGTGAAGTTCAATTCTTTGTTACGGTTTCTCTTTAAACTTATAGCAAACAAGCTACAGTCTGTGCTGGTCTTTGTTGACTAATCTATCTCAGCCTTTCCCTACTGCTTGTACAAAATTAAGGCCCGTTCACACTCAGCATTGCAAAACGATAGCAATCAGGATGTTCTGTGATTTTTTGGCGATTGTGATTTGCAATTCTTAATGTAATCTCAAGAAAAATGATGCATGCAACGAGATTGCGATCGGTGGAAATCGCAATCATACTCCAGTCACTACAGTGTGAATATTCCCTTAGGTTTAGTTGTGCTGCAGCACTTTGCTGATCTCCTGAAGCTAGTTAGCAGCTCCTGGACCATTCCAACCTTCTTCAGTTGGTGAAGGAAGTATAGTCTCTGCTGGAGATGGTTTTACCCAGGAGGCACACGCTTGCTACACTTTCAACCATCAATGTAGATTGGAGGATGGGTGGGGCCATGCTTCCTGAAATTGATTACCATCTCAATGGTCTAGGCTGTGTTGAGGAACAGCCTATTCTCCCTTCACCACCGGAATATTCTGTCAACCTCATGATGGTAGGCCTGCTCGTAATTTTTGGATACAAGGCCCATGATGGTGGTGTCATCAGCAAATTTGATAACCTTTACAGAGTTTGCTATGGATCTGCAGTTGTTCGTATAGAGAGAGAACAGGATCAGTGACAGGACGCAGCCTTGTGGGGCACCAGTGTTGGTGATCTTTGGTTGAGAGGAGATATCACTCAGCTTGACCACCTGGGACCTATTGGTCAGGAAGTCTGTAAACCATAGTCGTAGGGCAGGGTGGACCTTGAGTGCTTCAAGATTGTTCTGTAGTATGTGGGGGCAGGTGATATTAAAGGCAGAGCTTAAGTCCAGAAGGAGGATCCTGGCGTCTGAACTTAAGTTGTCCAGGTGGTCATTTGTGAGCTCCAAGCAGATTTCGGTGGCATCATCTGTGGATCTGTTTGGTCTATACGCAAACTGGAATGGGTCCAGTAGTGGCAGTGTTGAGAGATTAAGGTGGGACAGGACCAGTCTTCCAAAGGTCTTCATGAAAACGGATGTTAGGGCCACAGACATGTGGTTGTGGAGGTTGGAGATTCCCTGCTTTTTAGGGCCAGGGATGATGGTAGGCATCTTGAAGCATGTAGGAACTTTGCTTTCCTGAAAGGCCTTGGCGAAGATGGAGGTGAGAATGGAAGTCAGCTGCCGTGAGCAAGTTTTTAGGTAGGTTGGTGACACACCGTCAGGACCAGGGGCTTTCTTTGCGTTCAAAGTTGACAGGTGGTGAGGAACTTCGGCCTCACTCACAACTGGAGGGGGTGAGCTCAGACCTGGGACATTATCATCATCAGTGGCTAAGGGGTGGGCGGATGACGTTGCTATCTCCAGGTGCTTCCACTGGAGTCTCGAACCTGCAGTAGAAATTGCTGAGCTCCTCAGCTAGCTTAATGCTTGGTGTTGCATATTGAGAGGGGAGCTTATAATTGGTGATGTCTCTGAGCCCTTTCCAAACAGCTCGTGGGTCATTTGAGCAAAGGTTGTGTCTCATTCTCTTAGCAAACTCCCTCTTGGCGGCTCTCAATTCCCGGTTAAGGTTGTTTTTTGCTGTCCTGTAGTCCTCCTGTTTGACCTCCCCACCAGCCTAGTACCTCTCTCAGCATTGTACTGGATGTAATGTATGCCGTTTTAATTTTTCTACATTAAAAGTGAAGTTTTATAAGGGATGTGCAAAGCCCCTTTTTTCTACCCATTGGATTTGCTATCTGTATGTTGGTAATTTGCACTCCTGCAGTGATATTTTTCAGCCTTTCTGTGCATGTTTTTTCTTTGTTTCTTCATATTATCACCTCCTGTTTACCGGACTTGAGTGCAGCTTCTTTGCTTCTACGTAGTTGCCGTAGTTTGTTGGAGAACCAAGGTTTGTCATTCGGATACACCTTGAAAGTCTTGGTTGGAATACAGGCTTTTTGCAGAAGCTGATGCATGAGGAGACATCCAGGTTCAGTGCTTCCAGGTCCTTCCAGTCAGTCCATTTGAAACAGGCTTAAAGTTGGAGCTTAGCCCCGTTTGACCATACTTTGGTGGACATGAAGTGAACCCGAGGTAAGAGTTTTATGGAGGCTGACATATTTAATTTCTTTTAAGCAATACCAGTTTGCCTGGCAGCCCTACTGATCTTCTGCCTCTAATACTTTCAGCTATAGACCCTAAGCTCAATTATAACTCTATGGCAATGATTTCACTGCCACAATTGCCGGCGATCGTGGACATTTCGCAAAAACGGCAATCGCAAAACGTGTTAACGGCAGCATTTTCTGGCAATTCTTGAGCAATCAATACAGTGCTTATAAAAGCACGAATCGTGAGAATGTATAGTGATTTTACAGCACTAATCTCTACCGTTTTGTGCTTTTAAAGTGTGAATGGGCCCTAAACAAGCATTTGCAGATCAGGTGTTTCTGACAACATTGTCAGAATTGACAAAATTAGCACCATGCTTGTTTCTGGTGTACTTCAGACTACTGCAGCAAAATGAATCAGGCAACTGGTATTGTTTAAAAGGAAACAAATATGGCAGCCTCCATATCACTCTCACCTCGGGCTCACTTTAAGAACTGGTTTTGTTGACTCTGCCTGTAGGTGGGGATCACATATATTAGGGAGTGGTTGGAGGAGCGTATTGAATACAGCCTCATTTTATATTGTTGTAAGCATGCATAGTTATAATTACCGTATGCTAACACTAGCACAAATTGATGATGTTTTTTAGCAAAGGCAGCTTATGTGAGCACTGTTATAGTGTTTATTATATGTAAAATTATAGACCAAATACTATTATGCTTACATAACACACTATGGCTACCTTGCTATGATCTATTGTATGTTTAGACAAAACACAGTACATGTATGGTTAATTGTGCACTGGAAGGAAGGCAACGCTTGTAAAATAGCTACAAAAAAGTGCATAAAACGAAATTTAAGAGCTGCTTTGTGTTGCATGTGCTGAGTTGACATTCCTCTGCATTGAAAAGAAAGGCCACTAATCCTGTGTGATCTGCCTCAGTGGAACCAGAACAACAACCAGAATTTTCTGGACCGCTTAAAAGGTTAAAAATTAGGGTTAGCCCACCCTGTGTATCCCCTTTCAGGAGGGCAGCTCTGACTGGAGCAGAATGACATTGTTCTCACACACTTAATTTGCATATATTCAGCAGTGGTGCTCTGGGAGACATCTTGAGCTCACTCCAACCTGAATTATCGCGAATTCTTTCTGTTTTAGGAAAGCAAATTTTTGTTTTTCTCACACACTGTGACTCAGCTGCATGCTTCTTGCTGGTATGTGACTCACAGGAGACTGAAGCCAAACATCTGCACAACAACCGGCATACAGCAATAGAAACAAGGCACCCTCAATATTCCTCTTACTTTAAGTTCCCCTTAAACACCTCCTCCCCTCAGCGCATGTGCCAGCTCTAGTTCATACTCCCCAACTTTCTGAGATAAGAAAGAGGGACACTTAAGCCATGCCCCTTCCACAACCCTAATTCAAACCACACTGGTTTTCCTTCATAATAACATTTGAAAATAAGACATATCAATTTAAAGGATGGGAATAAAGTTTAGACTCAGTTAAACACATTTTTCAGTAGATAAAATACATACAGTGGGATGCAAAAGTTCGGACAACCTTGTTAATCGTCATGATTTTCCAGTATAATTCGTTGGTTGTTACGATAAAAAAATGTCAGTTAAATATATCATATAGGAGATACACATAGTGATATTTGAGAAGTTAAATGAAGTTTATTGGATTTACAGAATGTGTGCAATAATTGTATAAACAAAATAAGACAGGTGCACAAATCTGGTTACCAAAAAAAAAAATGAAATCAATGTTCAGTAGATCCTCCTTTTGCAGATATTACTGCCTCTAAAACGCTTCCTGTAGGCTCCAATGAGAGTCTGGATTCTGGTAGAAGGTATTTTGGACCATTCCTCTTTACAAAACATCTGTACTTCATTCAGGTTTGATGTCCTCTGAGCATGGACAGCTCTCTTTAACTCACACCACAGATTTTCTATTATATTCAGGTCTGGGGACTGAGATGGTAATTCCAGAACGTTGTACTTGTTCCTCTGCATGAATGCCTTAGTTGATTTTGAGCAGTGTTTAGGGTCGTTGTCTTGTTGAAAGATCCAGCCCCGGCGCAGCTTCAGCTTTGTCACTGATTACTGGACATTCGTCTCCAGAATCTGCTGATGCTGAGTGGAATCCATGCGTCACTCAACTTTGACAAGATTCCCAGTCCCTGCACTGGCCACACAGCCCCACAGCATGATGGAATCACCACCATATTTTACTGTAGGTAGCAGGCGTTATGCCCCTTGTTATGCCCAACTAACTCAATTTTAGTTTCATCAGTCCACAGCACCTTATTCCAAAATGAAGCTGGCTTGTCCAAATGTGCTTTAGCACACATCAAGCGGCTCTGTTTGTGCTGTGGGTGGAGAAAAGGCTTCCTCTGCATCACTCTCACATACAGCATCTCCTTGTGTAAAGTGCACCGAATGGTTGAACGATGCACAGTGACTCCATCTGCAGCAAGATGATGTTGTAGGTCTTTGGTGCTGGTCTGTGGGTTGACTCTGACTGTTCTCACCTTTCCTCGCTTCTGTTTATCCGAGATTTTTCTTGGTCTGCCATTTCGAGCCTTAACTTGAACTGAGCCTATGGTCTTCCATTTCCTTAATATGTTCCTAACAAAGACAGCTTTCTGTATCCTTCCCCTAAACCATGATGAGGAACAATCTTTGTCTTTTGAGAGTTGTTTTGAGACCGCCATGTTGCTACTCTTCAGATAAAATTAAAAGAGGAGGGAAACTTACAATTGACCCCCTTAAATACTCTTTCTCATAATTGGATTCACCTGTGTATGTAGGTCAGGGGTCATTGAGCTTACCAAGCGAATTTGAGTTCCAATAATTAGTTCTAATGGTTTTGGAATCAATAAAATAACAACAGTGCCCAAATTTATGTACCTGCCTAATTTTATTCTAACAAACATTGCACACTTTCTGTACATGCAATAAACTTCATTTCACTTCTCAAATATCACAGTGTGTGTCTCCTATATATTTAACTGACATTTTTTATCGTAACAACCAACAATTTATACAGGAAAATCATGATGATTAACAAGGTTGCCCAAACTTTTGCACCCCACTGTATATTTACATAGATCTGTATATCAATCCTGAAAAAGGGACAAATGAGGAGGAAAGAGGGACAGAGGGACTGGGTTCCCAAAGAGGACTGCCCCTCCAAAGGAGGGACAGTAGGAAGCTATGCTAGTTTACAGTATGCCTTCATCACATCACTGCTGGACTACTGCAATGCCCCGTATACAGGCTTTCCAAATAAGGACCTGTACTGCCTGCGGTTTGTATGGAACACAACTGCCAGGATGTTAAACCTGCCACTGCCACATAACAACATAACACAAATTCTCTGCTCTCTCTACTGCAGGGGTCTCAAACTCAATTTACCTGGGGGCCGCAGGAGGCAAAGTCAGGATGAGGCTGGGCCGCATAAGGAATTTCACAATCGCGGTGCATCGCCGCCTCTGCCCGCCCCTCTCACTCTTCCTTCACAGAGAGGGGCGGGGAGAGGCGGCGATCCGTGCGGCGATTGACATCAGGAGGGGCAGAGCTAAAGCTGAAAGCTCTGCCCCTTCCAGGAAATGCCGGCGGATTGCCCCCTGGGCGATTTGGGGGCTCTGCAGCCCTCGTTTAGCGGCGGGGATGTGGCGGATTACTTGGGAGCACTGAAGCGAACTATAAGGAAGCTTTTGCCGGCGAGGGCCACAAAATATTGTATCGAGGGCTGCAAATGGCCCTCGGGCCGTGAGTTTGAGACCCCTGCTCTACTGGCTAATCCTGAAATGCAGAATCCTCTTCAAGACTGGCTTACTAACATTCAAGTCTCTGCACAATATAGGCCCTGGATACCTGAAGTATTTGTTGTAACTCAGTGGTTACCAAACTTTTTTGGGTGAGAACACCCTTGATGGCTTAGAAATTTTCTCAAGGCACCCCTCGGCAAAAACAACTACAGAAATGCCGTTATGACCCTTAGCAGGCGACAACTCACGCCAAGTAGCTAGTGATGCTTATTAGGCACTGTGATTCCTCTCATGTTCAACTTCAACCATGGTTGTGGGACTAAAGGTTAACTAGCAGGTAATGCAGCCATATTATATATCAATGTGCAGTTGCATTGCCTGATGGTTTTGCATAAAGGATGGGGATGCATGCCGAGGCACCCCTAAAAAGGTGCCCGAGGCGCACCAGGGTGCCACGGCACCCAGTTTGAGAACCCCTGTAACTACATCACTTCTCCCACCTCAGATCAACAGGATCAAATAACCTGATCACCCCCAGAATGAACTTTTATACCTTTGCAACCAGAGCCTTTTGTCATGCTGCTCCTACCCTTTGGAGCTCCATATCACATACAATCAAAACAACTCCAATCATGGAAAAGCTACCTGTTTAGTCTGGCATTTCTAGACACAGCTTTTTCCTCTGTAGCTCATTCCTTGGAGTAGATAGTTGGCCGGAACGAGATGAGATTTAATATGTGTCACTTTGGCGGACCAAATATTTATGTCTTAAAGGGGAACTGAAGAGAGAGGTATATGGAGACTGCCATGTTTATTTCCTTTTAAGCAATACCAGTTGCCTGGCAGGCCTGTGGATCCTCTGCCTCTAATACTATTAGCCATAGCCCCTGAACAAGCATGCAGCAGATCAGGTGTTTCAGACTTTAAAGTCAGATCTGACAAGACTAGCTGCATGCTTGTTTCTGGTGTTATTCAGATACTACTGCAGAGATATAGACCAGCCGGGCTGCCAGGCAACTGGTATTGATTAAAAGGAAATAAATATGGCAGCCTCCGTATACCTCTTACTTCAGTTCCCCTTTAACATCAGCAGCATAAGGCTTATGAAAGGTTTGTTAGAAAAAAAAACCAAAAAAAAACAAAACACTAAATTCAAAATTGAAGACGGCCGATTCCAATAGTAATTAGAATACAAAATCAAAGCAGTGGATATCACACACGACTAATGAGCCAAAAATACTATACTTGGAACTGCAGTTAAGCTTGCTTCTTCTCCTCTGTGGAATCAGCTGTTGGGTGGGCCATTCAGATGTGACCATGTGACACACAAAGCAGGAAGAACAAAACACACCTAACTAGGTTTCCCAGAATCCCAGCATTTCAGCTGAAACCATGTGGGTAAAATTTTCCAAACAAATTCATATGGCATTTAGAATGAAGGTACCCACCATCAGCATACCATGGATTCAAGTCTGCTGGTGGCACAAAAGATACCTGTACTATACAATTATTCATCTGTGCTCCACTAGAGCAAACCTGAAGTGAGTATAAACTGAAAAAAAAACAATTGTACACACAAATATAGTCCATGTATGCACAGAAGAATGAAGCTCTTGAACGAAAAAAGCTGTGCAAGACTGACCTTACTCACGTGGAGCATGGCGCATGGAGCATGGAGGATTTGATTTCTGCAGCTCAGTCCCCCATCAATTAGCACTCTCAAACTGCGCACAAGACAGAGCTATTTAGGTATGAGCTCCCTATCCGTAGTGGCGCTGATTGAGACTGGAGCTGCTTTGCTGCCAAGCGCTAACCTGCGAGGACAAGAACCTCAGTTTAGTCAGCATTTAATTTAAGCCTGTCGTCACTCATCATTCCTGATGCTCAGCTAAGCATTTATTTTTGGAGTAGGGTCTGTCACGCTAGGTTTGAATGATAAATATACCTGGTTGTCATCAGCGTGGCAGTGGTACGTCAGACCATGTTTTTGGATGATTGAGTATGGTAGGGAACTCCCTACTCCATTCACTGCAGCATTGTTACACCTCCAGCTGTCCCTTAGCAGATTGCTATGCTGCTGTGCGTGATCTGTAGGCTAGTCTGCAGCTGCTTGCTGGATAACAGCATGCAGACTAAAGTTTCATGCATGTGCATAGCTAAAAGGAGCATACAGATGCACAATTTCTGTTGCCCACAGGCATCTGGACTCCATTCTTCTGAGGACAGCCCAGTGCTGGGTTATGTACAGAGGTGCCGCTAGTCTAGAGGCTAGCAGCATGTTCAGTAGCTATGGAGGTGTACGTTGGTACGACAGCGCAAGACGAAGCAGCATGTAAGTAGGAGAATAATAGGCTTGGCCGAGACAATCCACCAGTTCAGATCTCTCAGTGACACATGGGGGGAGGGGGCAGACGTACAGATTAGATGCTAGATTCTCCACAGAGGCACTCCTAAACCATTTAGTGTGTGTACAAAACCTTTCAACATATCGAATACTGATCTTTTATAACAATTAAATAAATGAAGCCCATGGTAGACTAGATTACATTTTTTGAAGTGTCCTGGTGCTTCTTGTTGTTGGGGTAACCCCTGTTAGGGATGATCGGAAACAGCAAATTCCGTTCCGCCGAAATTCACGGATTCTGCCAGCGCTTAATTCCGTCGCTATGAAAATCCGTCGGATTTTCGTAAATTCTGCGGAATTCCCCTCACTCACTCCCTACTCCCTCCTTCTACTCTTGTCTTTCAGGGAATTGTAGGATTTCAAAAGCCAGCTTACATACCTTGGCCGGGAATCGAACCCAGGTCTAGTGCTTGGTAGGCAGTTCTCCTCACCACTATACCACCACCAACACTACATGCTGAAGCCAGCATACATTGGCCAAGAATCGAACCCAGGCCTACCGCTCTGTAGGCTGCTATCCTAACCATTATACCACCAACACAACACACTACAATGCTACATGCTGAAGCCAGCCTAGCATGTACCATTGTGATATACCCAAGAGACCACTCTCTCTCTCTAGGATTTGATGCCATTGAACTGAATTTTCAGCTTAAAACCATCAACGGATACTGACAAAATTTCACAGGCAATTTCGGAATTCCGCCAGATTGAAAAAGCAATCCCGTTCCGACAGAACGGAATGACCAATTTCCGCCCAAAATTGCGGAAAATACAATTCCGCGGAAAGCGGTGACCATCCCTACTAGAGAGAGAGAGAGAGAGAGTTGAATCTACATGGCTATCTGGGGTTCTCTTCGGACAACTGTTGAACACAAAAGGCAAGGCCATGCCTGGGTGGGCTTGAACCACCAACCTTTCAGTTAACAGCCAAACGCACTAACCAATTGTGCCACAGAGACTGTGTACCACAAAGACTGTGCACGCAGTTGCTGTTGAATGATTTTATGGGGATGTATGTGTGTCTTTTGGAGGGAGGAAGTAAGTCTGCTCCAAGAAGTTTCAGCATGTAGTGTTGGTGGTATAATGGTTAGGATATCAGCCTACCAAGCGGTAGGCATTGGTTCGATTCCTGGCCAATGTATGTTGGCTTTTAAAATCCTACAAATCCCTAAGCAAGCTAATTTTTCTCTTGGATATATCACAATGGTACATGCTAGGATGGCTTCAGCATGTAGCATTGTAGTGTGTTGTGTTGGTGGTATAATGGTTAGGATAGCAGCCTACAGAGCGGTAGGCCTGGGTTCGATTCTTGGCCAATGTATGTGAGTTGGCTTTTAAAATCTTACAAATCCCTAAGCAAGCTCATTCTTCTCTTGGATATATCATAATGGTACATGCTAGGCTGGCTTCAGCATGCGGTGGTGGTATAGTGGTGAGGAGAACTGCCTACCAAGCACTAGACCTGGGTTTGATTCCCGGCCAATGTATGGAAGCTGGCTTTTGAAATCGTGCAATTCCCTGGAAGACAAGACAAGACCCCTCCGACCCCTCCCTCCGGGAGGAGTGAGGGAGAAAATAAGGAAGTCTGTCAAGCAGAAATACTTTTTAATAGGCAAAAAAGGTTGGTGGGAAAAAATTAGCATTCCGTAAAATTCAGCGGAATTTTGTATTTTTCCACGGAAATTCTGCCAGAGTGATATAGCAATTCCGTTCCGTCAGAACGGAATCACCAAATTCCGCCCGGAATCACGGAATTCTTAATTCCACGGAATCCAGCGACCATCCCTAACCCCTGTTCCTAGTCCCCGCTCGTCTTCATATTTGACGGAATCCTCCAGTCAAATCTTGAAACCAGGAAGCTCTCCTAGTAACGAAACTGTCCAGGCACAAAGTTCCAAATTGCACAAGCACAAAGAAAGCAATTTCACTACCCAGGCACAGTTTGGAACTCACGCCTGAGCACTTCAGATTAGCTCTGCTCTGCTCAGAGGAACTTCTAGGAGGTGCGGGAATTATGAGGACCAGGGACCTTGGAGACAACAGGCAGTGCCAGGACACTTCTAAAAGGGTAATCTAGCCCACCATGTCCTTAATTTAATAGATTTTACCGTTTCAGGTGTACTATCGAAATCATATAGACAAAAAAGCTCCTTATTATAGCTTACACACTAATATAAAACAGTTGCTAAGCGTCGTGCAAAAATACTATAACCAATAAATGCAAAATTCTGAATACTAAACATTTACAACCAAATTTAGGAATTAAACCACGACAGAATGTTGGTATAATTAGCGCACTGGTGCAAGATAACAGGGGCAAATAAAAGTATGTACTGTTGGTAATGTTTCCATCTGGAAAGGTGGTTGTCTCGCGTGGTGACTGTGAAAACTGAGATGAATAAATAGCCTTATCTTGGCAAGATGGGAAGTTTCTCTGTCAATCACCAGTCCCAGCTGGAAACACAGTGAGGGAAGCAGGTTGGTGCTTGAGTGTGATGAGTTTCCATAAAGGTATTATGACTCCCGGAAGTGACGTCACTTAGCCAACAGCCCAAGCATTTTGAGGGATCCACCTCCCTTTGTCAGGGCATGGTGATGTAGGCCAAAAAGATACATTCCATGGAAAAATCGAATGAGAAATATTATTTTGATCAATGGATTTAAATTAAAGGACCAGTATAGTGAAAAAAGTAAGCAGTTAAAATCTGACAGAACCGACAGGTTTTGGACTAGTCCATCTCCTCCTGGGGTTTTCTTTGTTTTCAAAAATATTTCCTAGATGGCAGTAGGATACCAGCCAGCCTCTCTACTCACTAGCACACTATTTTGGTAGTTAGACTTAGCAACTGCCATTCAGGGAATACTTTTGAAAACAAAGAAAATCTTGAGAATCCCCAATTAGGGGATGGACTAGTCCAAAACCTGTCCAGTTTTAACAGCTTACTTTTTTCTATGTACTGTGGTGGTGCTTTAAGCTTTTAGAAATATTTGAGGAATAACTGACCTGTAAATTACGCTAAAGTGGAATTATATATGATTAGTTGAAGAGATACACTCTATAGCACTGAAAATAACTGCAGGAAATCTTAGTTCCTATTAACCCCTTCCCGACTGCCTAACGCCGATAGGCGACAGGAAGGTGGCAGCCCCAGGACCACATAACGCTGAAAGGCGTCAAGTCCTGGGTGGGGTTTGTCAGGGGATAGCGCATGCCGATGTGCGCGCATCCCCATGTGAGTGACGGAGCTTAGCTCCGTCATCAGTCTACCAGCGGCGATTGACGCTAGCAGATTGTTAGACGAGGAAACAGCCCTGTCACTCGGCTGTCCCCTGGAGAGGCTCCGATCCCCTCTCATAGGCTGATGCCGATGAGAGATGATCGTGGGGACTGGCTGGAAGGGGGAGGGGGGTAAATAGACAAATGTGTTAAAAAAATTTCAAATAAACAAATGTAAAAATAAACAAACGGCACCAGCGAACAGAGCCCACCAACAGAAAGCTCTGTTGGTGGGCATAAAAGGGGGGGGGGGATTCATTTGTGTGCTCAGTAGTATGGCTCTGCAGCGAGCTATTAATGCTGCAGAGCACTAATCTGTAACAAATAGCCTGGTTACTGGGGGGGGGGGTCCTGAACTGGATAAAATAATTCTCCATACTACCTGTCCACAGGAACGGGGGCAAATCCTCTTAATGGGGACAGAGAAAAATCATATACTGTAAGGCAGGGCTCACACTTGAGCCTGTGGGGAACAACTAAGGTTTTCTATGGACGATTCTTTGCACGTTCCACACACTTCAGCTGACAGCTGTCTCGCTGTCGGTGATAGGAATTGCATCTGTTGTGCCAAAGAAAAAACAACAAAGCCATTATTTTCTTCCATGCGGAAAAAGGTACATTACACCTACTGACCGTGAATGTACATAGGGAAGCAGAGCAAGCATTTTTGCATGCATGTGATTTCCCCAAGTGTGATCCCTGCCTAAGGCTTATTTCTAAGGAAATATTCATAAAACCTAACCATTCATAAATATTTATATATTTAAAACCTCTAACTGGGGACCACAATTAATAAACGCTGAAGTATGATGTATAGTGACTCATGTAGACATCAGCCCCATTTCATTTTCATTTCTGTCACAAGATCCTGCAAACAGTGATGCAGCAATAGGGACAGTGGCGTAGTAACAGAGTTGCGGCCCCTGGACCAGAGGGACCCACTAGGGGCCTTCCTTCATCCATCTTATTAGCTTTTAATTGCTGCTATACTGGTAATGAACACCTCTATATCGGGCGCAGTGAAAAAAGGGCTTGGCTTCATAATGAAATGGCAGCGGTGGATAACGAAATCTGATAACGATAAACATCGTTGTCAAATTTTGTTAACGATAAATACCGCTGTTAAAACAGACGGGAAATAATAACGAAAATATATTAACGTTAAGAATCATTACGTAATTCAACAATACAGCTTAACCCAACCCTACCTTCACACAGAACCCCCCCCCTGGTGGTGCCTAAAACCAACCACTTCCCTGGGTGTGCCTAACCCTAACCACCCCCCTGGTGGCGCCTAAGCCTAATTACCCCCCAGTGGTGCCTAACCAAAACCACTCCCCCTGGTGTGCCTAACCCTAACCACTCCCTCTGCAAAAACACCCTTTTACACATAGAAATGATAAAATCTTTGATAACGTAAAATCTGTACATACAAAACGAAATAATATGACAAAAGCTATAACGTTGCAAGCTTGTAAAACGAGAACTACTTCAAAAACTATAATGTTCTAATGTTGTTAACAATATTTTTTCAGCTTTTTTCGCTGTATTAACGATAATTGTATTAAAGTCTATGGCGGCCAACTTTTTAACCACCGTCGTCCTGCGCCCTATTTTCCTGCTACCCTTCCTAGTTACACCACTGCCTGCAAATGAGGCAGTGGTATTTTTAATAGCCTGTATGGGAGTTCCAGTGTTCAGCACAGGTTTCCTGCAGGCTCTGTTCTGTGGGGCAAATCACATCTCTGCCTCCTCATTCCTAATGGCCCATACTCACGGGCTGCAAAAGTGGCCTGTCGCCAGCACACGTGAGCGTGTGGGCGACAGCTCCTCGCCAGGTCCCTCTGCGTACACACGCGGAAGAGAGACCAGCGGTGCGATGGAAGCTGTCGCCGACGTTCCTTCTCCCCCCGCTGGAAGCTCCGTATACCTCAATGGAGGTTGCTGTCGCTAGTCCGCGTACTCACGCGGACTAGCGACAGTTGCGGCGGCGACTGTCGCCAGGCGATTGAAACTTTCGCGTGTTGCGGCGACAATTGTAGCCCGTGAGTATGGGCCATTATGCACAGTATGTTGTATGTGAGCGTACATTGCCGTATCCAATCATATCTCCATGGGGGGAAAGGACGCTATAGCACAAGTGTACCCAGGGTCAGGTGCCCAATCACTATTTTGCCACCCATGATTTCTAGATACACCTCTGCTTACATACAAAGTAAAAAAACAAACAATAGTTCCTATTAGAGTCCATACAGAGAGATATACAGAGGCATTGTGCTGAATTCCTGCCTGGAGAAGCATTCATGGATTTCAGTGAATGGAGAGATGGAGAAAGCAGCACACGTCTGTACTTGTGACAGAGTCACACACTCATGGAAGATAAACAGAGAATGAGAGCTGGCAGGCAGGGAAAGTACACAAGACCAGCCTGACCTGACCAGCGAGCAGCCACCTTACCTGAGACCGGCGCCTCCGGGAACCGCGGAACATCCTGACCCTCTGGATTTCTCCTGATGACTGTTACTCCTTCCTGCTATTCAGTTCCGTTCACCTGAACCAGACCCCACCTCCCACACACAGCACTGCACCTCCCTTAGGGAGAGACAGCCCTACCTGGACAGTGACACTCCTAGACAGGGAGGGACGCCTCCCCGGAAACATGCAGCCTTAACTCTTACAGCTCTGAGCGAGTTCATGGGCATAGAATAATGAGACATGGATGGAAAAGATCTATTTTGCTGCTGTAAAGATAACCAGAGATTGCATCTTGATTCCGCCTGCTGCAAATTATTTCAACAACAGGCGAAAACCCAGACAGGCAAAACCGAATATACAGGCAGTCCCCTACTTACAAACAACTCGAGTTACAATTGTTGATACATGCAAACAAAGTTGTCTCCATGTACAAAATATACAGTACTGTTTTTGTTATTTCATGTTTTGTTATATAGCATTATAGCATTTTATAGACTGTTATAAGTAAAGACAAAGACAAATAACATTTATATCATGCTTTTCTCCTGGTGGACTCAAAGCACCAGAGCTGCAGCCACTAAGGTGCGCTCAGTAGGCAATAGCAGTATTAGGGAGTCTTGCCCAAGGACTCCCAACTGAATAGGTGCTGCTTACTGAACAGGCAGAGCAGAGATTCAAAACCTGGTCTCCTGTGTCAGAGGCAGAGCCCTTAAAGGGATACTGTAGGGGGTCGGGGGAAAATGAGTTGAAGTTACCCGGGGCTTCTAATGGTCCCCCACAGACATCCTGTGCCCGTGCAGCCACTCCCCGATACTCCGGTCCCGCCTCCGGTTCACTTCTGGAATTTCAGACTTTAAAGTCTGAAAACCACTGAGCCTGCGTTACCGTGTCCTCGCTCCCGCTGATGGCACCAGGAGCGTACTTTGCAGGCCCAGTATGGTCTGTGCCTGCGCCGTGCGCTCCTGGTGACATCAGGGGAAGCGAGGACACGGCAACGCAGGCGCAGTGGTTTTCAGACTTTAAAGTCTGAAATTCCAGAAGTGAACCGGAGGCGGGGCCGGAGTATCGGGGAGTGGCTGCGCCGGCACAGGATGTCTGCGGGGGACTGTTAGAAGCCCCGGGTAACTTAAACTCATTTTCCCCCGACCCCCCTACAGTATCCCTTTAACCAGTACAGTGCAAAAATGTGCCATTTTCATAATAAGCTGGGTAACACATTAAAAGCACATAGAAAAAAAAACAAAAATCGTTGTTTATGCTCTATGTTCAAATCCAGAGTTGTCTAAAAGTAAATTATTTATCCATGTTTCCCTAAGTATAACACACTACTCAACTTTCAAACAAATTTAACTTAAAAACAATTTGCCCGGTGACCAAAATCTCAGTAATACTGCTATGCACATACAGCGCATGGCAATATTACCCAGGAGGTGGGGGAAGAGCCCTTTAAGAAGGGAACCCCCAGATGCCCGCCCCCTTCCCAGGAGAAATGAGTATAGGGGTACAAAATACCCCTTACCTATTTCCACTAAGGGATAAATGAAGTAAAATCACGATGACGAGAAAAGGTCTTTAATATTCTTAATTCACCAGAAATACTTCCCTGTACCTTTAAAAAATAGTATCCCACGCCAATATCCTCGGAAAAGGTACCTGTACCTTTAACGTTTTCTTAAAGGTACAGGTAAGTATTTATGGTTAATTAGGAATAATAAAGGACTTTTTTCATTGTTCTGTTTTTATTTCATTTAACCCTTTGTGGAAATGGGTAAGGGGTACTTTGTACCTCCTCCTGGGGCACCGGAGGTGGGGAAGAACCCCTTGTCCATGGATTGGACAAGGGCTCGGGGGGGACGGGGGGGAGGCTCGGCCGCCCCTCCCCCCAGAGCCCTTCCCCCCCCCATACTATGGACCATGCAGGCTGGTATAGCTCAGGGTGCAAAGCCCCATGCGGCCGGGGCTCAGCATTCTGGCTAACCCAGCAAATTGGAAATTTCTAGCATGTAAGGGGGCTTTGCTATTAACCGCTAAAGTCGGCAGCCGCTCACGTGCCATTAAAGTCTATGGGAAAATGCAAACGTGTTGAATGTAAACAGCGAACACCTCTTGTTCGCTGCAAAACTGTTTTCCGGTGAACTGTGCAGCCCATCTCTATACCCTGTATGGTAGTACTACATGGACCAGCAACCCCTATTATTGACTACTAGAACACCAAGGACACCTGTATTGCTGAAGCAGTAAATAAGAGCGCATGTGGAAAGTGCACTAATTGGTCGCTTATGTAAAATATCGGTATTTGAGCCCCGAAGCGGAAATTTGGGCACCCGGTAAATAGTGGCCACTGGTACAGCGCCTGCTATATGTCAGGCACTGCAGGCAACCAAATACCAATATTTTTAGGCGTCTAAGGCGCCCAAGCATTTGCATTTTGTTTTTTCATGGGTGAGTGGGGGGGGAGGTTATGTTCAAGTAGCTAGTGTCTGTGTGTGTGTGAGCGTGTGTGTGTGTGTCTGTGTGTGTGTGTGGGGGGGGGGGGGGGGTGTTAGGGATTAGGCAGGTAATGTGTGTGTGTCAGGAGGTGTTTAAGGGTTAGGCGTTAGGTAGGTAGTTTGTGTATGTGTGTGTGTGTATGTGGGCAGGGGGGTTAAGGGTTAGGTAGGTAGTTTGTGTGGGAGGGGCTAGGGGGTTAAGGGTTAGCGGTTAGGCATTAGGTAGTTAGTTTGTGCATGGAGGGGTATGGGTTAGGCGTCAGGGGGGAGAGTTCTGTGTGAGAGTAGGGATAGGTTCGGCCATAGTAAAATATCGGTATTTAACCACTTGAGGACCACAGTCTTTCTACCCCTTAAGGACCAGAGCCTTTTTCTCCATTCAGACCACTGCAGCTTTCACGGTTTATTGCTCGGTCATACAACCTACCAACTTAATGAATTTTACCTCCTTTTCTTGTCACTAATACAGCTATCTTTTGGTGCTATTTGATTGCTGCTGCGAGTTTTAGTTTTTATTATATTCATCAAAAAAGACATGAATTTTGTCAAAAAAATGTTTTTTTTTTTTACTTTCTGTGCTAACATTTTTCAAATAAAGTAAAATTTCTGTATACATTTTTGTCCATATTTATTGTGCTACATGTCTTTGATAAAAAAAAAAATCCATTCAGTGTATATTTATTGGTTTGGGTAAAAGCAATAGCGTTTACAAACTATGGTGCCAAAAGTGAATTTTCCCATTTTGAAGCATCTCTGACTTTTCTGATCTCCTGTCATGTTTCATGAGGTGCTGAAATTCCAGGATAGTATAAATAACCCCCAAATGACCGCATTTTGGAAAGAAGACATCCCAAAGTATTCACTGAGAGGCATGGTGAGTTCATAGAAGATTTTATTTTTTGTCACAAGTTAGCGGAAAATGACACTTTGTGACAAAAAAAAAAAGTTTCCATTTCTTCTAACTTGCGACAAAAAAAATGAAATCTGCCACGGACTCACTATTCTCCTCTTTGAATACCTTGAAGTGTCTACTTTCCAAAATGGGGTCATTTGTGGGGTGTGTTTACTGTCCTGGCATTTTGGGGGGTGCTAAATTGTAAGCACCCCTGTAAAGCCTAAAGGTGCTCATTGGACTTTGGGCCCCTCAGCGCAGTTAGGGTGCAAAAAAGCGCCACACATGTGGTATCGCCGTACTCAGGAGAAGTAGTATAATGTGTTTTGGGGTGTATTTTTACACATACCCATGCTGGGTGGGAGAAATATCTCTGTAAATGACAATTTTTAGATTTTTTTTTTGCACACAATTGTCCATTTACAGAGATATTTCTCCCACTCAGCATGGGTATGTGTAAAAATACACCCCAAAACACATTATACTACTTCTCCTGAGTACGGCGATACCACATGTGTGGCGCTTTTTTGCACCCTAACTGCGCTGAGGGGCCCAAAGTCCAATAAGTACCTTTAGGATTTCACGGGTCATTTTGCGACATTTGGTTTCAATACTACTCCTCACGGTTTAGGGCTCCTAAAATGCCAGGGCAGTATAGGAACCCCACAAATGACCCCATTTTAGAAAGAAGATACCCCAAGGTATTCCGTTAGGAGTATGTTGAGTTCATAGAAGATTTTATTTTTTGTCACAAGTAAGCGGAAATTGATTTTAATTGTCTTTTTTTCACAAAGTGTCATTTTCCGTTAACTTGTGACAAAAAATAAAATCTTCTATGAACTCACCATACTCCTAACGGAATACCTTTGGGTGTCTTCTTTCTAAAATGGGGTCATTTGTGGGGTTCCTATACTGCCCTGGCATTTTAGGGGCCCTAAACCGTGAGGAGTAGTCTTGAAACCAAATGTCGCAAAATGACCTGTGAAATCCTAAAGGTACTCATTGGACTTTGGGCCCCTTAGGCCCGGTTCACATTAGCGGTGGCTATCCGGAATAGCCGTGCCGGAGCCGCACCGCATGCTGGCCGGACGAAACGGACGCACGGCATAGCAATGTAAGTCTATGCCAGGGTTCACATGTGTCCGTTTCGTCCGGACCGGAGCCGGACCGGATCCGGACTCCGGTGTCCGTTCCAACATGCGCTATTTTTTGGTCCGGCTCCTCCGGCAGCCGTATCCGGGGCGGAGCCGGACTGCACCATCCGGCCAATGGAAACCAATGAGAACCGGAGAGCGCACAACACACTGGCAAAAAATCCGGATGTTCTACCCCACTTCCTATGAGGATTGTTGCGGCGATATTGTATCGGGGACACATGGGCAACCATTTTGGAGTGGAGCAGCACGAGCTGGAGATGTTGGCAGCATGTTGGAGGTGGAGGTGAGTGCTAAACAGCGGAGGGCCTGATTCCACAGGTCCCCCTTCTGCTGACCTCCCAGACCCCAACATTTTTTTTTGTTTTTATACAGGTTGTTATCTCTTTAAGAATCCGGATCCGGACCGCAACCGTGTTCATACCGCACGGAAACCGTATGCAACCGGACCGGATCCGGACAGGAACCGTACGGTTCAGGTCCGATCCGGCTCCGGTGCGGTCCGGACATCCGGTGCGGTTTTTGCAAAACCGCAAGTGTGAACCGGGCCTTAGCGCAGTTAGGGTGCAAAAAAGTGCCACACATGTGGTATCGCCGTACTCAGGAGAAGTAGTATAATGTGTTTTGTGGGGTATTTTTACACATACCCATGCTGGGTGGGAGAAATATCTCTGTCAATAACAATTTTTTGATTTTTTTTTTACACACAATTGTCCATTTACAGAGAGATTTCTCCCACCCAGCATGGGTATGTGTAAAAATACACCTCAAAACACATTTTACTACTTCTTCTGAGTACGGCGATACCACATGTGTGACATTTTTTGCAACCTAGGTGCGCTAAGGGGCCTAACGTCCTATTCACAGGTCATTTTGAGGCATTTGGATTCTAGACTACTCCTCACGGTTTAGGGCCCCTAAAATGCCAGGGCAGTATAGGGACCCCACAAGTGACCCCATTTTAGAAAGAAGACACCCCAAGGTATTCTGTTAGGAGTATGGTGAGTTCATAGAAGATTTTTTTTTGTCACAAGTTAGCAGAAATTGACACTTTGTGAAAAAACAAAACAATACAAATCAATTTCCGCTAACTTGTGACAAAAAATAAAATCTTCTATGAACTCGTCATACACCTAACAGAATACCTTGGGGTGTCTTTTTTCTAAAATCGGGTCACTTGTGGGGTTCCTATACTGACCTGGCATTTTAGGGGCCCTAAACCGTGAGGAGTAGTCTTGAACCCAAATGTCGCAAAATGACCTGTGAAATCCTAAAGGTACTCATTGGACTTTGGGCCCCTTAGCGCAGTTAGGCTGCAAAAAAGTGCCACACATGTGGTACTGCCGTGCTCAGAAGAAGTAGTATAATGTGTTTTGTGGTGTATTTTTACATATACCAATGCTGGGTGGGAGAAATATCTCTGTAAATGACACATTGATTTTGTTTACACACAATTGTCCATTTACAGAGAGATTTCTCCCACCCAGCATGGGTATGTGTAAAAATACACCCCAAAACACATTATACTACTTTTCCTGAGTACGGCGGTACCACATGTGTGACACTTTTTTGCAGCCTAGGTGCGCTAAGGGGCCCAACGTCCTATTCACAGGTTATTTTGAGGCATTTGTTTTCTAGACTACTCCTCACGGTTTAGGGCCCCTAAAATGCCAGGGCAGTATAGAAACCCCACAAGTGACCCCATTTTAGAAAGAAGACACCCCAAGGTATTCCGTTAGGTGTATGGTGAGTTCATAGAAGATTTTATTTTTTGTCACAAGTTAGTGAAAAATGACACTTTGTGAAAAAACAATAAAAATAAATTTCCGCTAACTTTTGACAAAAAATAAAATCTTCTATGAACTCGTCATACACCTAACAGAATACCTTGGGGTGTCTTTTTTCTAAAAAGGGGTCACTTGTGGGGTTTCTATACTGCCCTGGCATTTTACGGGCCCAAAACCGTGAGTAGTCTGGAAACTAAATGTCTCAAAATGACTGTTCAGGGGTATAAGCATCTGCAAATTTTGATGACAGGTGGTCTATGAGGGGGCAAATTTTGTGGAACCGGTCATAAGCAGGGTGGCCTCTTAGATGACAGGTTGTATTGGGCCTGATCTGATGGATAGGAGTGCTTGGGGTGGTGACAGGAGGTGATTGATGGGTGTCTCAGGGGGTGGTTAGAGGGGAAAATAGATGCAATCAATGCACTGGGGAGGTGATCGGAAGGGGGTCTGAGGGGGATCTGAGGGTTTGGCCAAGTAATCAGGAGCCCACATGGGGCAAATTAGGGCCTGATCTGATGGGTAGGTGTGCTAGGGGGTATCAGGTGGTGACAGGAGGTGATTGATGGATGTCTCAAGGTGTGATTAGTAGGGGGAATAGATGAAAGCAATGCACTGGCGAGGTGATCAGGGCTTGGGTCTGAGGGCGTTCTGAGGGTGTGGGCGGGTGATTGGGTGCCCTAGGGGCAGATGGGGGTCTAATCTGATGGGTAGCAGTGACAGGTGGTGATAGGGGGTGATTGATGGGTAATTAGTGGGTATTTAGAGGAGAGAACAGATGTAAACAATGCACTTGGGAGGTGATCTGACGGCGGGTCTGCAGGCGATCTGATGGTGTGGGTGGGTGATCAGATTGCCCGCAAGGGGCAGGTTAGGGGCTGATTGATGGGTGGCAGTGACAGGGGGTGATTGATGGGTGGCAGTGACAGGGGGTGATTGACAGTTGATCGGTGGGTTATTACAGGGAAGAACAGATGTAAATAATGCACTGGCGAATTGATAAGGGGGGGTCTGAGGGCAATCTGAGCGTGTGGGCGGGTGATTGGGTGCCCGCAAGGGGCAGATTAGGGTCTGATCTGATGGGTAACAGTGACAGGTGGTGATAGGGGGTGATTGATGGGTAATTATTAGGTGTTTAGAGGAGAGAACAGATGTAAACAATGCACTTGGGAGGTGATCTGACGGCGGGTTTGCGGGCGATCTCATGGTGTGGGTGGGTGATCAGATTGCCCGCAAGGGGCAGGTTAGGGGCTGATTGATGGGTGGCAGTGACAGGGGGTGATTAATGGGTGATTGACAGGTGATCAGTGGGTTATTACAGGGAAGAACAGATGTAAATAATGCACTGGCGAATTGATAAGGGGGGGTCTGAGGGCAATCTGAGCGTGTGGGCGGTTGATTAGGTGCCCGCAAGGGGCAGATCAGGGTCTAATCTGATGGGTAACAGTAACAGGTGGTGATAGGGGGTGATTGATGGGTAATTAGTGGGTGTTTAGGGTAGAGAACAGATGTAAACAATGCACTTGGGAGGTGATCTGACAGCAGGTTTGCGGGGGATCTGATGGTGTGGGTGGGTGATCAGATTGCCCGCTAGGGGCAGGTTAGGGGCTGATTGATGGGTGGCAGTGACAGGGGGTGATTGACGGGTGATTGACAGGTGATTGACAGGTGATTGATAGGTGATCAGGGGGGATAGATGCATACAGTACACGGGGGGGGGGGGGGTCTGTGGAGAATCTGAGGGGTGGGGGGGGGGGGGGTGATCAGGAGGGAGCAGGGTGCAGTTAGGGACCTAATAAAAAAAATAGCGTTGACAGATAGTGACAGGGAGTGATTGATGTGTGATTAGGGGAGTGATTGGGTGTAAACAGTGGTCTGGGAGGTGGGCAGAGGGGGGGGGGTCTGAGGGGTGCTGTGGGCGATCAGGGGGCAGGAGGGGCAGATCAGTGTGCTTGGGTGCAGACCAGGGTGGCTGCAGCCTGCCCTGGTGGTCCCTCTGACACTGGGACCACCAGGGCAGGAGGCAGCCTGTATAATACACTTTGTATACATTACAAAGTGTATTATACACTTTGTAGAGGCGATCGTGGGGTTAACAACCCGCCGGCGCTTCCGAACGGCCGGCGGGTTGTCGTCGCGGGTGGGCAGAGCCAGTTGCCAGGGAAGCGCACGTCATCAATGACGAGATCGCTCCCCTGGCATGCCGAAAGGCCGCAACGCCCTTGGGCGTATTGCGGTCCTTTCAACGTCCACTTTGCCGCCGCCCATTGGCTGTGGGAGGTCGGCAAGTTGTTAATACCGATATTTTACTATCGGCAGTACTGGGCGCCCAAATTTCCAGGCGCCTTTATTTGATGTAACCTGTATGGGCTGGTAGTACAAACCTATAAAGTATAATATTTTGACATATTACCCTACTGACTGACCCTACCAGCTTAGACAGGGTAGCATAACTCGACAAAGTATAATTAGACACATGATAGATCCATCAGTATGCATGGCAGCAGACATAGGGCTTGATTCACTAAGAAAAATAGCATGCCTTATCAGAGTTAACACGCCTTATCAGAGTAGCATAGCGAGCGCTACTAACTTGTGCCTGCTAATTGGCAATGACGAGAGCTCCACTCGTCCTGACCTGAGCCCCTGCGGTCCAATCACGTTGTCTTGTTGAAATACCCAGCCCCGACGCAGCTTTAGCTTTGTCACTGATTCCTGGACATTCGTCTCCAGATTCTGCTGATACTGAATGGAATCCATGCGTCCCTCAACTTTGACAAGATTCGCAGTCTCTGCACTGGCCACACAGCCCCACAGCATGATGGAACCACCACCATATTTTACTGTAGGTAGCAGGTGTTTTTCTTGGAATGCTGTGTTGTTTTTCCTCCATGCATAATGCCCCTTGTTGTGCCCAAATAACTACATTTTAGTTTAATCAGTCCACAGCACCTTATTCCAAAATGAAGCTGGCTTGTCCAAATGTGCTTTAGCATACCTCAAGCGGCTTTGTTTGTGCTGTGGGCGGAGAAAAGGCTTCCTCTGCATCACTCTCACATACAGCTTCTCCTTGTGTAAAGTGCACCTAATGGTTAAACGATGCAGAGTGACTCCATCTACAGCAAGATGATGTAGTAGGTCTTTGCTGCTGGTCTGTGGGTTGACTCTGACTGTTCTCACCATTCGTTGCTTCTGTCTATCCAAGATTTTTTTTGGTTAGCCACTTCGAGCCTGTGCCTGAACTGAGCCTCTGGTCTTCCATTTTCTCAACATCTTCGTAACTATGGAAACAGACAGCCAAAATCACTGAGATAGCTTTCTGTATCCTTCCCCTAAACCATGATGGTGAACAATCTTTGTCTTCAGGTCATTCGAGAGTTTTTCTGATCCCCTTAAATACTCTTTCTTATAATTGGATTCACCAGCGTATGTAGGTCAGGGGTCACTGAGCTGCCCAAATATATGCACCTGCCCCATTTTATTTAAACAATTATTGCGCACTTGTAAATCCAATAAACTTAATTTCACTTCTCAAATATCACTGTGTGTGTCTCCTATATGATATACAGTATCTAACTGACATTTCTAATCATAACAACCAATGATTTATACTGGAAAATCATGACGATTAACAAGGTTGCTCAAACTTTCGCATCCCACTGTAGCTGCTGGACGATGTCTCCTCATGCTCGCTGCATTTGTCACTTGGGGGCTTATAGCTGCTGGTCGCTGTCTCCTCATGCTATTGGTCGCTGCATTTGTCACTTGGGGGCTTATAGTTGCTGGTCTCTGTCTCCTCAGGCTCATGGTCGCCACATTTGTTACTTGAGGGGTTTTAGCTGCTGGTTGCTGTCTTCTCAGGCTCATACTCACGTCATTTGGGGGCTTAAGGCCCATACACACGGGGCACAGCTGTAGTTTGTTATTGTTACACGAACTGTCGGCAGGTCACTCTGTCGCTTGAACCGTTCAATCGCCGGCAACTTCTGCCTCAAGAACCGTCCCTAGTCCGCCGCGCGTACCGACGTGTGTATGCGGACTAGGGACTAGAGACAACAGGCAGTGAAGGGAACATCCAGCGGGGGGACGAACCCTCCACAGACAGCTTCCGCCACATCTTTGTCCCTCTGTGCTACGTGTGTACAGCTGTCGCACAGAGGGACCTGGCGACGAACTGTCGCTGCTTTGTCTCTTGTCTGCTTGCAACTGCTGGTCTCTGTCTCCTCATGCTCGCTGCATTCGTCACTTGGAGGCTTATAGCTGCAGGTTGCTGTCTCCTCAGGCTCATGGTCGCTGCATTTGTCACTTGGGGGCTTATAGCTGCTGGTCGCTGTCTCCTCAGGCTCATGGTCGCTGCATTTGTCACTTGGGGGCTTATAGCTGCTGGTCGCTGTCTCCTCAGGCTCATGGTCGCTGCATTTGTCACTTGGGGGCTTATAGCTGCTGGTCGCTGTCTCCTCAGGCTCATGGTCGCTGCATTTGTCACTTGGGGGCTTATAGCTGCTGGTCGCTGTCTCCTCAGGCTCATGGTCGCTGCATTTGTCACTTGGGGGCTTATAGCTGCTGGTCGCTGTCTCCTCATGCTCATGGTCGCTGCATTTTTCACTTGGGGGCTTATAGCTGTTGTTTGCTGTCTCCTCATGCTCATGGCCGCTGCATTTGTCACTTGGGGGCTTATAGCTGCTGGTCGCTGTCTCCTCAGGCTCATGGTCGCTGCATTTGTCACTTGGGGGCTTATAGCTGCTGGTCGCTGTCTCCTCATGCTCATGGTCGCTGCATTTTTCACTTGGGGGCTTATAGCTGTTGTTTGCTGTCTCCTCATGCTCATGGTCGCTGCATTTGTCACTTGGGGGCTTATAGCTGCTGGTCGCTGTCTCCTCAGGCTCATGGTCGCTGCATTTGTCACTTGGGGGCTTATAGCTGCTGGTCGCTGTCTCCTCAGGCTCATGGTCGCTGCATTTTTCACTTGGGGGCTTATAGCTGTTGTTTGCTGTCTCCTCATGCTCATGGTCGCTGCATTTGTCACTTGGGGGCTTATAGCTGCTGGTCGCTGTCTCCTCAGGCTCATGGTCGCTGCATTTGTCACTTGGGGGCTTATAGCTGCTGGTCGCTGTCTCCTCATGCTCATGGTCGCTGCATTTTTCACTTGGGGGCTTATAGCTGTTGTTTGCTGTCTCCTCATGCTCGCTGCATTTGTCACTTGGGGGCTTATAGCTGCTGGTCGCTGTCTCCTCAGGCTCATGTCGCTGCATTTGTCACTTGGGGGCTTATAGCTGCTGGTCGCTGTCTCCTCAGGCTCATGGTCGCTGCATTTATCACTTGGGGGCTCATGTTTCTTATATTCTTCACCCAGGGCTCATGGTCCCCAGCATTTGTCATCTCGGGGGCTCACTGTTACTGCAGTTGTCATTTGGGGGACTCATGATTGCTGCATTTGTGACATGGAGGCTCATGGCTGCTATACTTGTAACCACTTGTAACCGATGCCTTATGGTTGCTGGGAAAGAAACATAATAATATGAGTTGTAGATGCAACTTTATGTAGTGGTTCCTCAACATATTCCAATGACTTCCTCCTGCTCAAAAAGGTTGAGAAAGGCTTCTTTACATCCTTTCCTGCGGTTTCAGCTCCACCTCTTCTGGTTGTATGATGATCACATGTGTATGCGGTTGTATGGCTACTCGCACCATTACAGACGACTCTTCTCTCATGTTTATAGGAGTACACAAGCAAGTTTTGTGTACTAAAAGCATGAAGTGTGAGAACTCGTTCGCATCTATCCTCCCTGCATGCAATTTCCAGGTGTGAAAGACACATAATAGAGTTAACAGCAAACAGGCTGCAGTCTGGGCCACTGAGAGAAGCTTGTTCCCTGAATGCTTAAATGAGAAGTACTGAACTGATTTTGAAATTGTACCCATAACTCTCTTAGGGAAAGGCTTGTGTTATTATAATGAAACCTGACGCACCACTGAAGCAATGTGACAATGTCAATGCGTGGATTGTGAAACTATTGCTGTGTGTTGCCGTGGAATGGAAAAGTTATAACGCACTACAAGGCACAGAGTGAACACACACGGAGGCCGGTTTCACACTTATATGAAAAAGTGGTATAGGCGCTCCACTAATGTTCCACAACTGATATATTCCAAAAGTCTATCTGGGTATTCTTCCTCCTCCGCAATATAATCAACAGATCTATTTGGGCGGTTCGCTATACAGAATGGGATTATCACTCCCCTAAAGGTTATACAGAGAATGTCCGTACAACGCTCACTTCTCACAGGCACTCAGACAGTTCTTTGCACAAAGTTCCACTATGTATATTAACCACTTCTCTACCACAGGGTTTTTCCCCTAAAAACCACAGCAATTTTAACATTTTAGGGAGGCAAGGGTTAATGGGCTTAATGGGGGTAAAATTTATTTTAAAAAAAACCTAACTGATGCTGATCACTCACTAATGCTGTATTAGTTATCTGAGATCCTCTCACGAGTGATCTCAGTAACTGTAACAGCATAGTGACTAATACAATGTTTACACACATTTTGAATGAATGAACACTGCCATTGGCTTTGGCAGTGCTCATTCAAACTTGTAAGCACTTTGATTGGCTGACCAGCGGGTGGCGATCGCGACCGCAAATCCGCGTGCACGCGACCGCGCATCCGCGTGCACGCGATCGCGCACGCGAACGCTCACAGCGGGAAAACAAACAGGAGATGCCTATCTACGCCCCTGTGCCCCAGGTGAATTTTAAAGGGGCGTAGATAAGCGTGGCAAGGGTTGCTAAGTGGTTAATCTCTGGGCTCTGACAGACCTAAATACTCTCACCAATGTAAAGTGGCTGATTTGTCACCGATCAGCAGAACTCGTTTTTCAGATAGCTCTCATATCAGTCAGCTTCCTTTCTCCCGTATTGTGGCTGCTCGTTTGCTTCAACTCGTTCCTCAGACATAGAAATCAAAACAGAACATAGGGTCAAACTGTTTCACACTTCACGTCCTGATTACAAGCACACGTGCAAAAGTGAGTGCACCTCTACAACAGTGAGTGCACCCCACACTGTGTGTTCGTGCTCCAACCTCCACCATTCACAATAGAAGGACTGCTCGCTCACCAGATCAATATGCTGACCTATCGGGGACCAGCAAATATCATTTAAAGGTCACCACTGGACTCTTCAAACTCCAGGCTTACTCAATGCCGGCATCCTTGCTTTGGCTTTTTCCTCAAAGAAAAAAGTTGTAATACATAGCGTGAAACTGCATCAAACTCCAATTCCTTATTAACTCCACATGTGCAAAACTGAGTGCACCCCTTGCAACAATGAGTGCACCCCACGCTGTATACCCGTGCTTTGGCTACCACCAATATCACTAGTAAAACTGCACGCTCACCAGATCAAAATGCTGGCCTGACGAGGGACAGCAATCAACGCTTCAATATCAGTAATGAAATCTTTGAACATCAGTCTTGATCAGCACCTATAAGGACTGACATGCAACTCTCATAGCGTAACTCCGTTTATTCTCCAGTAAAAAGATTAAAAATTGCACTCACATTGTATAAAATCATATGGGCATATATAAAATCATTAGGACGTCCTCACCACCGCTCTCACTCGCGTCTTCTCGTCTACTGCTTGAGGCCACGCCCTACCGGTTTCGTCTAGCCCCTGACGAGTCATACTGACGGGCTTTTGGGGGGATAAATACCCTGTTCTGTTGCTCTGTTGCGGCGAATCAGCGTTGCTCTTACTGCTTAGCTTAAGTGGGCAATAAAAAAAGAAAATTAAATTTGCTTCAGACTCTCAAGTGTTGATGGGTAGGTGAGTGTTAGTTGTAGATTGGGGGAGGTTACTGTTAGGTGTAGGTAAGTGGAAAGTTTGCATTAGGTGTAGATGGAGGGAGGTCAGTGTTAGGTGTAGATAGGGGAGGTTAGTGTTAGATGTAGCTGGGGGGAGGTTACTGTTAGGTGTTGGTAAGGGAGAAGTTAGGGTTAGGTGTAGATGGGGGCAGGTTACCATTAGGTGTAGGTAAGGGAGAGGTTAGGTGGAGATGGGGGAGTTGAGTGTTAGGTGTAGATAGGGGGAGGTTACTGTTAGGTGTTGGTAAGGGGAAAGTTAGCGTTAGGTGTAGATGGGGGGAGGTTACAGTGAAGTGTAGGTAAGGGGGAAGTTAAGGTTAGGTGTAGATGGGGGAGGTTACCATTAGGTGTAGGTAAGGGAGAGGTTAGGTGTAGATGGGGTAAGTGAGTGTTAGGTGTAGATAGGGGGAGGTTAGTGTTAGGTGTAGATAGGGGGAGGTTAGTGTTATGTGTAGATGGGGGAAGGTTAGTGTTAGGTGTAGGTAGGAGGAGGTTACCATTAGGTGTAGGTAAGGGAGAGGTTAGGTGGAGATGGGGTAGGTGAGTGTTAGGTGTAGCTAGGGAGAGGTTAGTGTTAGGTGTAGATGGGGGGAGGTTACTGTTAGGTGTAGGTAGGAGGAGGTTACCATTAGGTGTAGGTAAGGGAGAGGTTAGGTGTAGATAGGGGGAGGTTAGTGTTAGGTGTAGCTAGGGGGAGGTTAGTGTTAGGTGTAGATGGGGGGAGGTTACTGTTAGGTGTAGGTAGGAGGATGTTACCATTAGGTGTAGGTAAGGGAGAGGTTAGGTGTAGCTAGGGGGAGGTTAGTGTTAGGTGTAGCTAGGGGGAGGTTAGTGTTAGGTGTAGATGGGGGGAGGTTACTGTTAGGTGTAGGTAGGAGGATGTTACCATTAGGTGTAGGTAAGGGAGAGGTTAGGTGTAGATAGGGGGAGGTTAGTGTTAGGTGTAGCTAGGGGGAGGTTAGTGTTAGGTGTAGATGGGGGGAGGCTACTGTTAGGTGTAGGTAGGGGGGAGTTTAGTGTGAGAATAGGAAAAGATAAGGTGGTAATACAATAACAGTAAATTTACTGATAGTCTACTAACAGGAATAGGAGATAGAATATTGGTGATTTTACGGTTATATTTTTCTATTGTGTACACCATTTTAGCATGTGGCCCTTTTACATGTACGCCAAACAATAGATACTTCCATATTTCATTGTAGAACAGGTTTCCACGTTTTTCTATTCGGGGAAGGCGAATGCTTACCTTAGTAGCACGTTAATTCTATTTTGTATAGAAGCGCAAAGATGCACATATATTGTTAGGGGCCGCACGTGATTCTACAATTTTTTCGTATGTTTGCATTTCCGTTTTCGCATTTTTCATTTTCCCACCTGCCACAAACGTTTTAAATTCAATATATTTTAACTTTGTGCATGCAAACGCATTTCCAAAATCCAAAATTTCACTGGAAAATTCAAACGTAACGAATAGCAACTGCGGCAAAATGTATGCGTTTCCACACAGCCCAGTGTGCAGTGGAGGTATGAGATGAACTGAGACATACTGTACAGAGTGCAGAGCTGTCATTGATTGGTTGATCTGCTTCCCCCATTGATGAGAGAACAGGATTGTCAGGCTGGGAGATGTGGGGAGATAGTGGAAGGGTGGAGACCCTGAACAAGTGACTACACGACAGCCGCTGCTGGCATCCTGTATGAGTGGGCTGCCGAACAGACACAATATAGTGTGAGGCGGTTGTGCAATCCATGCATTCCCTTTTCTGGCATCTGTAGTCACCTCGTAAACTTTCTGTACAGGAATATTTTACAACTCCATTTTATCAGCATTGTGTAGGAGTTGCATAGCCTTTAGCAAAAGTTTTTGTTTTTTTTAAAGGCTGATGGCACTTTCAGAAAAGAATCTATAATGCACACCCTTTATATTTGCAGAGGCCACATTCACAAGGGCCATGTGACAGCAGTGCCGCAAGTTATGCTCCTGTTGCGTCACATACAGTGAGGCCGGTTTCACACTGCAAATTGGCGGCAGCAGTGCGGTGTGGCACGGAAGCCGCACTGCCAAAAACAGGACTAACTTGGTAATCCCTGTCTGGTAGCCGGCCAAGCAGGAAGTGACGCTCACTTCCTGTGGCCAAAGCGATCACTAGCGCAACGCGTAAAACTTGAGGCGTGTTTTCACACACACACGTCACCATAGACTTCCATGACTTCCAGTCCGCCACACGACGCCGCAGAACCGCGCGGTAATGTAGATCTGTCCTTGCGCCGGGGAAGCAGCGAAAACGTCACTTTTGTTGCACCACGCCGCATCGGTATGAATGGCCCCATAGACTTTCATTGGGCTGTGGAAAAATTACCACACCGCCCCAGTGTGAAAGGCCCTTGAAGCATACAGTCGATGAAAAGTATGCTTCATATTGCAACCCGTTATACTGTGACGCACCATCCGCACTGTGAACATCGCTTAGGTGGTGCACTGCAGTGCAGTAACCCTGTTGCTATGGAGGGCGGCGGAGGGACATCAAGTAGCGCACTATGGAGAGGGAGAACAATGGACTAGCTCAGCGCTCGTATAAAATAATCCAGCAATTTGGAACTATTGCTGATGCATTATGGGGGATCGGGGCCTGTCACCGTACACACACTAGATTCTTGGTACAGGCCCAAATTGGCCGCCTTGGTCAAGAACCATCTACATATGTACAAGACTTTACAGTAGAGCTGGGCGCAAAGTGTGTGAAAAAGAGAACATATTGGGAGCTTGACAAGCAGAAACACAATACTGCTTTTCATCCAGACTACAAAGCAGCAATCCTTTCCCCACACACCCACTTCCCTCTAGGAGAAAATCCACAGAATTATCTCATCAGTCTGAGAGAATATGTGCTTTTGTCAGGGATTTCACAAATATTTCTGCACCCTTTAATACTAGTGCAAACTATAGTGCTCACCTCTTAAAGGGAAATGATATCCCAGCTATAAGCGAGTTTCTGCCTCTCTCAATAACACATTACACTGCTGTGAAACTCACACTGACATAAAGCCAGTTGTATGTGTTAGTAATGGAGAGAATCCAAAGATATTACAACAAAAGGTGTTTAAGTAATACCTTAATGAATAACTGTACAAGATTTCTTTGTAAGCTTTCATAACTTAAAGCTTCTTCTTCAGACATGATATAGAACTGGATCATGATTTTACTTTTTAGGATTTTGCAATGGAAAAAGTACCAAAAAGTAGGTGAAAAAGTACTATAAAAATTATTTTGAGTATTTGTTTGCTTGTTGGTGGTTTAAAAACCACCCTGGTGTTCTATTGATTGCGCCAGGGTGGCGGCACAGCAGTATTTTTGCATCTTTTTTTTATTAATTATGTAGCTAGCCTAGCGCTAGCTACATGATTCCCTCCTCCCTGCGGCATCCCTCCCACCCCTCCGAACGCCGCCGACAATCAAGCCCGTCCGGAAATCCCATTCTGAACGGGATTTCCTTTAGGGCTTCCCCTGTCACCATGGCGACGAACAGAATGACGTCATCGAAGTCGTGATGTCACAGGGAGTCCCAATTCACCCCTCAGCGCTGCCTGTTACGTGTTGGGTAGCGGCGCATCGGCCAAGAAGGTTAAATGGTGTTTTATGGACAAGTTTGAAAATTTCACCTAGGATAAAACTCAGGCGATAAAGTGAATTGCATATGGGCCACAGAGTCTTACACCTGGACAGTGCGTTTTCCGGTGCGATGCTCCACCCTCATTGTATTGCACCGCACAAATCGTCATTCATATGACCCTGCAGCAGAATGTGCTAACAGGGCGATATCCATAGCATCGCCCCCCGCAAGCCCCTCCCCCAGTGACGTACTCCCTGCTGGACAGGAAGTGCGTGAGATTCCCGGGTCTCCCGTCATATTTGCGTTGTACCGCCACCAACATGTTTAAAATATATGCGTCTCTGTGGAAGTCTGACAGTAACGCACTGATGCCTTTGTGATGGCTCAGCGGGGAATAGTGCACTTCCGGCAAAACGCAACAAGAGTAAGTGTACTAGGCCCCATAGACTTTCATTTGCGTTACCCTGCGTGCAGAAAGGGTAATGCAGCACAATGAAAACAGCCTAGTGATTTTGTAGGTTTATTCAGTGACCACAAGCCTTAAAGGACAACTGAAGTTAGAGGAACAAGGAGGCTACCATATTTACTTCCTTTTAAACAATACCAGTTACCTGGCAGCCCTGCTGATCCATTTAGCTCAGTAGTGTTTGAATAACACCAGAAACAAGCAAACACCTGATCTGCTGCATGTTTGTTCAGGGTCTATGGCTAAAAGTATTAGATGCAGAGGATCAGCAGGACAGCCAGACAACTGGTATTGTTTAAAAGCAAATAAATATGGCAGCCTCCATATCCCTCTCACTTCAGTTGTCCTTTAAAGCAACTTACTTTAAAATAAACACATAATGAACCTGCAAATTAATATTCCTCTCAGAAACTCACCATTTTCTTCTTACGACGATTCTTTCCAATTCTGACAAGATTTTGTCAGAACTGAAATATACAGTATAAATTGCTGTCAGTTATACAGTATATCAATTGCTGAACTGATGAGCAAGGTAATGGCCATGTTTCCCAATTGCTTGAGTGGGTAATATTACAGTTTAAAGGGGAACTGAAGTAAGAGGTATTCGGAGGCTGCCATATTTATTTCCTTTTAATCAATACCAGTTGCCTGGCAGCCCTGCTGGTCTATTTCTCTGCAGTAGTATCTTAACCACTTGAGGACTGCAGGGCTAAACCCCCCTAGTGACCAGGCAATTTTTAGCTAAAATGGCCACTGCAGCTTTAAGGCCAAGCTGCAGGGCCGCACAACTCAGCACACAAGTGATCCCCCCCCCCTTTTCTCCCCACCAACAGAGCTCTCTGTTGGTGGGATCTGATCGCTCCCCCCATGTTTATTTTTTTTTTAAATAAATATTGTTGTTTTGTTTTGTTTTTTTAAAAAACCGTTTCTGTAAATTTATTCCCTCCCTCCCCACAGCCGGCCAATTATGGCGATCGGCTGTCATAGGCTTCTGCCTATGAGAGCCGATCGCTCTCTTGTCCCCCATGGGGACAGCCGTGTCATACGGCTGTCCCCAGAGCAGCGCTGCTGCTCATCGCAGCGCTGCTGCTCATCGCAGCGCTGCACCTAGTGAATAGACGGCACGATCGCCGTCTAACAGTCTCCCGAGCGGCAATAGCCGCTCGGAGACTGAAGGCGGGGCGGAGCTCCGCCCTCCGAGCATGAGATGGGCGCGCACCATGCGCGCGATCTCATGCAAAACAGAGCCCCAGGACTTTACGCCAATTGGCGTTAGGCGGTCCTGGGGCTGCCGCCGCGGCCACGCCTACAGGCGTGACGCGGGCGGCAGAAGGTTAATAACACCAGAAACCAGCATGCAGCTGGTCTTGTCAGATCTGACTTTAATGTCTGAAACACCCGATCTGCTGCATGCTTGTTCAGGGGCTATGGCTAATAGTATTACAGGCAGAGGATCAGCAGGAGGGCCTGGCAACTGGCATTGCTTAGATGGAAATAAATATGGCAGCCTCCATATCCCTCTCTTCAGTTGTCCTTTAACAGTGTGCTGATCAGGAAGCTGTTATGGGGTAATGGTCACTTTTAAAATGGAGGACACAGAATTCCATTGATCACAGTGGACAAATGGGACGCAGGAGAGGAGATAGAAATTGATGAGTAGACTACATGGGAGGTAAGTATGAGGTGTTTATGTTTCCTTCCAGTTCAGGTTTTCTTTAAAGTGATTCTTGAGTTAAAAAAAATATATTTTAACTTACCTGGGGCTTCTTGCAGCCCCCTGGAGTCCTCCTGTGCCCTCTACGCCAGTCCAAATCCCTCCGGCCAGCAGCGGCGACCCCCACTAAACTGGCCGGTGATTGCACTCCTGCGGGCGGGGTGTGTTCTGCACATGTGCAGTACGTGAACCTCGCTACTGCACATGCGAAAAGCGCTCCTGAGCACAGGAGCGCGATCAGGGTGTGCATGCGCGTTTACAGTGGTGTGATGTAACGACCGCATTGTAACGCGGCTTACCACACTGCGATGCATCACCTATGCAATGTACCCAGTTTGGCGGATGCAGCCTAATGGTGTGTGATGTAGGCGCACATCCCCCCATGCGCAGAAGACACTGTCCCATGAGGCGTCAGCAATCTTTAGAGGCTGCCAGCGGGGCCCAGGAGAGGACAACAGCTGCGGCAAAGGACAGACGTGACTTTCAGAGGCTGGAAGAAGCCCTGGGTAAGTAAAGATAGATTTATTTCATTGCTTGCTTGTCCTTTAATAATTACCATCACCTCTCCTTCCGTGTACAGTTACTGCTGAATACAATATAGATACTCACTACTACTGTTACTTTCTCAAACTTGTCCACACCCACATTCATACTATCCCCCCCCCCCCCCCCCCCCCCACACACACACAAACAGCGCAATGCTCAATGGGCATAAATGTTCTAGTGCTTAAATATAGGCAGTGATTATATGGACAAATAATCAGAAGATACATTTTTCCTTAATTGGTTAAATGAAAAAAGTATTTACTTTCTGAGTGACCCTCCTAATTCTTTCATACAGACTACTAAACTAACCACGGATTGCTAAACTGCAAAGCAGCTTCTTTGCATATAGCTGTATCAATCAGGCTTGGTAGGAGACAGTGGGTGTCTAACCAAAGCAGAAAATGTCTTGGCTGGAATGGCCCCGCATTATACACATCTTATACAGTCTGTCTGACACATTACATACAGTCACATGAGCTCTGACACACATGAATGTGCTTGGCATTGCTCTGCAGCTACTGCTCTCCTAAGGCCTTGTTCACATTGCGTTCAGCTCGCGTGTCCGTCCGCGTTGGGCTGTTTTCTAGGCGTCTTTTTTTCAGATTCCCGGCGCTTGGGTGGGCAATTCGTTTTTGTGCTTAGCAGTTTTCTAAGCGTTTTTTCAGAGCGGTTTTGTAATACACACCTTGACGCAAGTCAGGAAGTGAACTCTTTGACCCGGAAAAGAATAAATACAATGTATGTATTCTTAAAAACGTGAACGCAATCGCTGCACAAAGCGATTTTGTGAGCGTTTTGCGTTTTTCCTATACCTTCCATTGAGGCGGAATCGGCCCGAAAATGGTACAGGCACCACCTTGCTAGCCGCACAGCGCACAACCCGCGCTGATGTGAACCTTCTCATAGACATTCATTGTCCATGCGGTCGGGGGTAGTTTTTAAAAAACGCATGCGGGCAAAAAAAAGCCGAAAACGTCTGCAGTGTGAACATGCCCTTACTGTATGCAGAAGTCAGCAGAAAGCCACACACATCTGTTCACTGCATGCAGAAGTCAGCAGAAAGCCACACAAATCTGTTCTGTGCATACTATTTACTGGTATTGCAGACAGTTGTGTGACCTCGTGTGGCCGCATGCTGAAGTGCATTCCAGTTTCTAGTGATTTATTCCCGTCTCCAGCAGGCGTCAGTGTATATTCTGCATACAGCATACAAAGCGATTACTACACAGAAAAATAAAGAATAGAACCTTTCATAAGGAGCATCTTGGATCTGAAATTAGCAAATAATGCACGCAGGAATGCTACAGTAGAATTGCTACTTTTTTCTGCAACTGCTGTGCTTCACTTTACATTGAAATGAATTGAACAGTTTTGTTTCCCATGACTCTATGTGAAAATATTTTGTAATGCACAAATATTGATGCGTTATACAAAATTTGCGATGCGGGTTACGTAAAAAGACTGTGTCTCACTGTGTTGTCCAGGCTGCTCTGCACTGGCTATTCACAGGCGCGATCCCACTACTGATCGGCATGGGGGTTTTGACCTGCTCCGTTTCCGACCTGGGCCGATTCACCCCTCCTTAGGGCAACCTGGTGGCTCTGAGCTCCCCCGGAGCCACCATATTGATACCAAACTTAGTGCGGACACCCGATCGACATAGCACAGGGCAGACCAGAACTCCTGGACTCAAGCAATCCGGCAGCCTCAGCCTCCCAAGTAGCTAGGATTACAGACGCACGCCACTGCGCCCGGCGAATGCTAAGCTTTGCTGTATGTTACAAGACGTGTAAAGGTTTCTGGCGTCACTAACTCAACACTGACATCTTGTGTCAGCATTGCTAATTACAAGTGTAAAATATTAAAAGGTTTCTGACGTCACTAACTCAACCCTGACATCTAGTGTCAGCATTGCTAATTACAAGTGTAAAATATTAACATTAGCAATTCCCTACATCAGTTGCCCTCTTCTTTTCGTCCTCAGTATTTTTCACAAAAAGGTAATAAAACAAAATCTTCAAAAGCATTGACATGGAACTATTTACACTCCTGAATCTGTGTATATCTTCATGGAATATGTGGGGAATCCCTACCTAAGAGCGTGTTTTTCTCTTTCACTTTATTTGTACAGAACAAGTTACTTGTAACAGGAACAAAATATCAACCCAAGAAAAACTGCAACTTCCATCATTTTCCTTTACATATACTTCTGCCCTGTTGCAGCTTAGCTTTAATGCTCGTGTAAAGTGGATACCTGCTTGTGAGTGAATTTCTGGACGTGAGTGAACCTGGAACTTTTATGCCGGTCTTCTCCTCCCTCCACAGTGAAGGTCTTCAGCATGTCCATCAGGTCCTGGGTGGATGGGGGTGCCGTATTATTCTCCCACTGGCGTAGCTGGTTCTTTATCTGTTTCTGTAGTCGCTGGCATTTCCTGCTGCGGTAATCCTGTTATCTGAGATTCAGACCAGAGAATGCAAAGCTTGCTGTAGTTGACAGGCACACACATCTGAACATACAAGACACAAAAAATAAAGTTCCAGCTCTGTCGGCTGCCAAAGTTCTGCTGGGTCTCCAGAATCATAACAATCCTGTGCAGTGTTCTCCCAAGGCTCTTTTAGCCGGGTGCTCCACCCGGCTAATTTTGGGGAGCACCCAGCTGACATCAACTCATATCTTCATCTTCTTCCTATGCTGTAAGCAGAGTTGCGCCAGCCCTGCATTCTCCCAGTTGCGCCCCACCCGGCTACTTTGTCATGCCACCCGGCTGGAAAAATATTCTGGGGAGAACACTGCTGTGTGAGCCCCAAGCAGGTGCATACTGTGCCTGCACGAAGCCCGCACAGGATTGTTAGGATCCTGGAGTCCAGCACTGCCGATTTTCAGAGGCTGACATCGCTGAAACTGAGAGATGGAGGAGGACAGGAGAAGCCTCATTAGAATCCAGAGGTTTCCCCCTCCCCCATAGGGGCACTTTTTTTCTTACAGATCCTCTAGACCAGGCATGGGCAAACTTGGCCCTCCAACTGTTATGGAACTACAAGTCCCACAATGCATTTGCCTTTATGAGTCATGACTGTGGCTGTCAGACTCCTGCAATGCATTGTGGGACTTGTAGTTCCTTAACAGCTGGAGGGCCAAGTTTGCCCATGCCTGCTCTAGATACATACAGATCCATTTAATGCTGCTGCCGCTTTACCTCCTGCAGCTCTATCATGTATCAAGTTCTCACTTTAAAACTGTTTACACAACAGCAATCACAAACACATTAAAGTGAAAATAAACTGATGAGATAAACAATAGTATTTATGCTCTTACTCCTAAAAACGACTCCCATGGTCTTATTTTATATTTGACCATTTACAAACTAGATTGAATGTTTTGTTGCCTCTGCTCAGTAGCAGCCTAATAAGCGTCCCAGAGTTAGAAAAAACTCAATAGTTTATGTATTTAATCTCTCCCTGCACTCAGAAGTTGTATTCTGCCAGGAAACCATTTATGGCTGTAATTTGCTTATCATTGATGTTTACTGTATTCCTGCCAAGCTACCAACAAGACAGAAACTGTCACTTCCATGCCTAGAAATTAACTCTTTCAGGCAGCAAAATAGAAAAAAGTTAAAAAGCCTGGTTATTAATGTGTTTTGCACTGCACATACACATGTTTATGTCATCATGTCACATGTTGCCTCGGGTACACTTCAACCTTCCTGGCGGTAAGCCCGAGCTCAGCTCGGGCTATCCCGCGCAGGAGAATTTTTCAGGCCCTGCTGGGCTGACTTGCACAATTTGTTTTTTTATTATTACACGCAGCTAGCACTTTGCTAGCTGCGTGCAGTGCCCGATTGCCGCCGCTCCGCGCCGATTCACCGCTACCCGCAGCGCAATGCCCCCCCCCCCCCCCCGAGACCCCATGCGCAGCCTGGCCAATCAGTGCCAGGCAGCGCTGAGGGGTGGATCGGGACTCCCTTTGACGTCACAACGTCGATGAAGTTGGTGACGTCATCCCGCCCCGTCGTCATGGTTATGGGGGAAGCCCTAATGGAAATCCCGTTTAGAACTGGATTTCCTGATGGGCCTGATTGCCGGAGGCGATCGGAGGGGGTAGGGGGATGCCGCAGCTCAGCGGCTGTCATGATTTAAAAAAAAAAAAAAAAGTGCTGCGCTGCCCCCTGGCGGTTTTAATTGACCGCCAGGAGGGTTAATTTACTAATCCTTTTAGAACCTTCACTAAAGTCTGATTTGACCGAAGCATAATCTGCAATCTTATGCATGCTCGAATGGAACATTTTCAAAAGGTCTGATCTGATTTCCAATCGTTTCTCTGATCGATTCTGTACAGAAGTGATTAGAAAATCGATCATAAAAATGATCGTTAATCAGATCAGACCGGTTGGAAATTATTTATGCAACCCAGAATCAGATAGGAAGTTGCATGGTTTATACCAGGCATTATGGGGTCATTGACCAAACACTGCAAGAAAACCAGTTGAAGGATTTTCTCTAGCCTATCAAATGCTTGTTCTTTTATTCTGCAGCGCAGCCATATTAACCATTTCTTGCCCATATCTAGGGATGGTCGGAAATGCTGATTTCCAATTCTGTGGGAATTCCAATTACCGAAAATGCCGATTTCCGATACCGATTTTCGTGGAAAGGGGGTTTTTTTTGTCATTATTGTTACTAAAGCTATGTAATTTAACCACTTTACCCCCGCGCGTACGTATTTCTCCGCCCCTTTTTCCATCCTTTAAAAACCAGGGACGGAGAAACACGTACTTTCCGCGTTCCCGACGCTGCCCGCGCTCCCGCTCGTAAACACGCCGCCCGCCGCTAGTAAAACCGCCGCCGCCCGCTCGCCCAGAGATCAATGAACGGGAAAATCCATTCCCGTTCGTTGATCTAAGCCCCGCAATGATCAGCTGCTCTCCTATGGGCAGCGCGATCATTGTGAGAAAAAACTCACGTGTCCATGCTCATTATACTTCCTCCAAGCTTCCGGAAGGAAGCTTGGAGGTCGCATTAAAACAAAAAGTTACTGTGGCCATCTTGTGGCCAAATAGTAAACTACACCCTAACATTTTTTAACATACAAATAAATGACTTTTAACACATAAAATTAACTCATTACCTCCCACACTCCCCATTTTTTTTTTTTTTTGTAATTAAAAAAAAATTAAAAAATTTACAATTAAAAAAAATACATAAATAGTTACCTTAGGGACTGAACTTTTTAAATATTTATGTCAAGAGGGTATAACACTGTTACTTTATAAACTATGGGCTTGTAATTAGGGATGGACGCAAAACTGAAAAAAATGCACCTTTATTTCCAAATAAAATATTGGCGCCAAACATTGTGATAGGGACATAATTTAAATGGTTTTATAACCGGGACAAAAGGGCAAATACGTTTCATGGGTTTTAATTACAGTAGCATGCATTATTTAAAAACTATAATGGCCGAAAACTGAAAAATAATTATTTTTTCCCCCACATTTTTCCTATTTTCCCATTAAAACACATTTAGAAAAAAATAATTCTTGGCATAATGTCCCACCTAAAGAAAGCCTAATTGGTGGCGAAAAAAACAAGATATAGTTCATTTCATTGCGATAAGTAATAATAAAGTTATAGACGAATGAATGGAAGGAGCGCTGAAAGGTGAAAATTGCTCTGGTGGTCAGGGGGTAAAACCCCTCAGTGGTGAAGTGGTTAAAACATTGTTTTTCTGCTTCTATTTTATTTTGCAGATGTCTGCTATCATGCGGACATCCTTGATACACTACCGAATTCTCTGATTGCCTAATTACCTCTAAGATGGAAGCATTGGACCAATCACAAGCTGCAGAATTTTTCCACATTTCTAGGTAAGCCTCCGCTATCTCTGATTGGTCCAATATCTCAGAGTATTTCTGAGTCTTGTGATTGGCCTAAAATTTCCAATCAAAAGACTTGAAATTTAGAAATACTTGTTAGTACTGGTCTAATCAGAGAATGCGGTTGTAAGATCCGCTGTGTCTGGTCAGCGGCGGAATGCAGAGACTCGGGCTGCAGCTCTGCCTTCCGGGTCTCGGCAAGCCACTGACATCAGTGGAACGCAGGAGGCTTCTCAGTTCCCATTGGATATTTATTTATTGTATTTATAGCAGTGTGGGTGCGGACGGCTCTCCCCGGCGCTGGCCACGCTTGGGGGAGTCGCCTGCGTCACCCAGCCTCCCCCCTGCGAGGTGCCGCTGTGGTTCCCAGGCAGTGAGAGCGCCTGGGACCCCGCGGTCCCCCCGGTTATATGGGGGCATTGGGAAGCCTCCCCGTGGTGGTCCTGGATAGTGCTATTGTAGCATGAACTAATTCCCGCAGGGCGACCGCTTTGCGGCATTGGTTTTTGACCCTGCATAAGTCGGCATGCGAAAGTGAATGCATATTTGCATAAGCATTGCCTCATCAATAGCCAATTAGGCCAAATTTGCTTAGCCAGTTATGTCAGGTGTTCACTTGGGGTTTAATGCACACATTTAATTCTCTGTGTAGTGATGCCTTAATCCTCCACTTGAAGAACTACCAAAAGGTAATCAGGGGGGGAAAAATCATCCTTTCTATCACAAGAGATTGCAAATGCAGTTAACAAACCAGCCCAACTGTTTTGCACAGTGGATAAACTCTGCAGCCCGGCATGTTAAAAACTTAATATCCAGTCTTAAAAGGACCTCTGTGACCAATTTGCCCATTTCTTCTCAGACAAAGTCTCCGCTATAAGGTCCACCATCCAACTTACAGCATCTGAGCTTAATATAGAGCCATAGACCATTAGCAGAGACAAGTGTAACACCTTGGTCAAACTTCAAAGAAATTGATGAAGAAGTCACATCAAGCACCCTCCTTCACCTCCGCCAAACTACCTGTGACCTGGATCCTGGCCCAACAAAGTTCATGTTGAACTGCACCGACCTGTTTGTACCGGTATTCCTCAAGATTGTGAACTGTTCCTTACAATCAGGGATATTTCCTGCTTTACTGAAGGAAGCAATCATCAGGTCTCTCCTCAAAAAACCCTCCCTGGACCCAGATGCAATGACCAGCTACAGACCTGTCTGAGACAGGCTGTCTCTAACCTTCCCTTTCTGGGTAAGCTAATTGAAAAAGCTGTATATCTCCAGCTAGAAGCCAAAATCCTACAAAACAACAGTTATGACCCATTCCAGTCTGGTTTCAGGAAGCATCACAGCACTGAAACTGCCCTCATCCAAATATGCAACCACCTGCTGATGGCAAGAGACAGAGGAGAGTGCTCCATCCTCATACTGCTAGACCTCTCTGCAGCCTTTGATACAGTTACATCTTGATAAACAGGCTACAGGAATACTGCGGCATTGATGGCATAGTTATTCAGTGGTTCCAATCTTTCTTGAGTGGCAGAACCCAAAAAGTGTCTATGGGGCCCTTCCTGTCCACCTCTGCACCACTTAAGTATGGGGTGCCCCAGGGCTCAATCCTTTCTCCCCTGCTTTCCACGATTTACATGTTACCGCTTGGAAAACGAATCCAAAAACATGGCCTGACATACCACTGCTATGCGGACGACACCCAACTATATCTTTCCTTCAAGCCTGGTGTGACAGACCCAACTCTAACTATAAACTCCTGCTTACGTGAACAACAGCAATGGATGAGTGACAACTGGCTGAAACTAAATGCAGACAAAACTGGAGTCCTTCTGATAGGAGGGCAGCACATGACAACAAAACAACTTAACTTGCAGTCTTCACCACTGGGAATAGGAGGCACGGATCTACACAGCTCTGATCATGTGCGTAACCTGGGAGTTCTAATTGATGGGGATTTAAACTTCAGAACTCACATCTCTGCTGTGGTGAAATCATCCTATTTTCACCTTAAAGGATACCACAACTGACATGTGGCATAATGAGATAGACATGTGCATGTACAGTGCCTAGCACACAAATAACTATGCTGTGTTCCTTTTTTTCTTTCTCTGCCTGAAAAAGGTAAATATCAGGTATGTAAGTGGCTGACTCAGTCCTGACTCAGACAGGAAGTGACTACAGTGTGACCCTCACTGATAAGAAATTCCCCTTTTTTTAATCTCTTTCTTGCTCTCAGAAGCCATTTTATGCTAGGAAAGTGTTTTATAGTTGGAATTTCTTATCAGTGAAGGTCACACTGTAGTCACTTCCTGTCTGAGTCAGGACTGAGTCAGCCACTTACATACCTGATATTTACCTTTTTCAGGCAGAGAAAGAAAAAAAGGAACACAGCATAGTTATTTGTGTGCTAGGCACTGTACATACCCATGTCTATCTCATTCTGCCTCATGTCAGTTGTGGTATCCTTCAAAGAGACACTGAAGCAAGAATAAATATCGCTTCAGAGCTTATATTCAGCAGGGGCATGTGTGCCCCTGCTAAAACGCCGCTATCCCGCGGCTAAACGGGGGTCCCTTACCTCCCAAATCCCCCCCTGCAAAATCCGCAACCAACTTGGTCGTAGATTTTGCTGCTGTTGAGGCAGGGCTACCGGCTGCAGCCCTGCCTCTCAGCGACGTCTATCAGCGGCGCATCGCCGCCTCTCCCCCGCCCCTCTTAGCGAAGGAAGACTGAGAGGGGCGGGGGAGAGGCGGAGATACGCGCTGATAGACGCGCATGGAGGCAGGGCTGCGGCCATTAGCCCTTCCTCACCAGGAAGAGATCCCCGGGACTCCACGAGGGGATTTGGGAGGTAAGGAACCCCCGTTTTAGCCGCGGGATAGCGGCGTTTTAGCAGGGGCACACATGTCCCTTCTGAATATAAGCTCTGAAGCGAGATTTATTCTCGCTTCAGAGTCTCTTTAAGAACATCGCAAAAATCAAGCACCTCATCCCCCCAGAAGATCTACCAACCTTAGTTCATGCCTTCATTACCTCCCGACTGGATTACTGCAATGCTCTCTACACTGGCCTTCCAAAAAAGGACTTGTACCGCCTAGAGATGATACAGAATACTGCTGCCAGACTGCTAACCAACCAACCCCGTCACTGCCACATAACGCCAGTCCTGCACTCCCTACACTGATTACTTATAGAATGGAGGGTCCTATTCAAGATCGGCATACTGACATTTAAATCACTGAATAATCTGGGCCCTGGATACATGAAAAAAAATGTTGCAGCTGTGTAGCAATCCCCGCATTTTCAGATCCACAGGTTCTAATAATCTAGTCATACCCAGAGTTCACTTGGAAACTTTTGGTCCCAGAGCCTTCTGTCATGCTGCCCCTACGCTTTGGAACTCCTTACCTCAACAGATCAGGACAGCTCCATCCTTGGACGTGTTTAAATCCAGACTAAAAACCCACCTGTTCAGTTTGGCATCTGCAGAAATATAACTTTTGTTGTGTGAATACTTCATCCTACTGCCAATTACTGAATCTGAGAGAGCCTAAGTGCTTTGAGTCCTATGGGAGAAAAGCGCCATAGAAATGTTATTGTATTGTATAACAGCCAAGATGGCAGCCGTGATTTTAAAATTGAAACCGAACGAAACCTATTTGGTGTAGAATGGTGATTAAGGCATCAAATGAAAGAGGGCAGCACAAGCTACAGAAAGGCACGCATCTTTAAGTACTTTGCAGTACTGGTCGGAGTCTTAAAGGCAGGCCCATGAGAGCTGCTCGGAGTCCCTTTAACCTCTGCTGGATTCCTGCTGCCAACCTTGACTTGTACCTTGATTGCGCTTTGCCTTGCCCCCTGAACTGACCTTTGGTTGAACAAGGATTCGCATGAACTCTGCCTGATCTGACTTCGGCTTGCCCTGACTACGCTACTTCTAGGAAAGTTACTATCTAGACTCTCACTATCACAAGGAGCTCCTGGCCTATCTGCCACTTGATTCTATCGCCTGGATAGCTGCATCCACTAGGCCTCAGGTCTTGCATATTATATATATATTTACATACATATATATATATATTGTGCCCATACTGCATTGCCAGGAATGATCAGGTCCCGTCTGGTGGTTTAGCTATCTGTCAGACTGTATGCTACATCTACCTGCAGGGTGTATTGTAGTATTGTGTTAGGCAGGAATTTGCACAGGTGTTACGGGCTGGGCTCTAGGTCAGTCATATGGGCATACAGTCTGAACCGTGGTTATTGACCAGACAAGCCTGACAGCTGTAGTTTACAGCGGAAATCAGAATACCACAGAAATTTAAGACCAATCACAAGGCTCGTATACTACCGAGTTTTACAGAGTCTTGTGATTAGCCTACAATTTCCACTGTATTATGATTTCCACAAAATTCTGCAGCCTGTGATTGGTCCAATGTTTTTGAGATCTGTGATTGGGCTAAAATTTCAGAGTTGCAGTTATGTGGAATTTCCACAGAATCACTCACCTAAGGAGAGGGAAGGTTCTGGGTCCCATAGAAACTTCCTTTTTCTCTCCTGGTTGTCGTTCCTGTCAGGGCCGGCTCTAGCGTGGGGCAAGAGGGGGCATCGCCCCCTTAAATAATTACTCTGCCCCCTCAAACAGGTGGGGTGGCAGCGTAGAGAGAAGAGGGAGCAATGGGAACTGCGGTGGGGAAGGGGGACGTCCCCTCTCTCACTCCCGCCTCCAGATATCAGCAGCTGGCAGCGGCAACAGAAACTTCCTCTCTTCCCAGCGCGGGAGAGCGAGAGATCTGTGCGCCGCTACTCTGGTCTAGACTAGACCAGAGTAGTGGCACACAGATCTCTGTCCTACACTAGGAAGAGAGGAAGTGTTCTACCGCCACTGCCAGCCACCGGCCGCTCATATCTGGAGTGGGGAGCGAGAGAGCTAGAGCCCCAAGGTGAGGGAAGGGGGGGAGGGGGAAACGCTGCCCCTTCCCCACCGCTGTGCCCATCGCTCCCTCTTCTCACCGCTGCCACTCCACCTGGGGACATCTATACACCTGGCTATACTGGGAGTCGGGACACGGTAAGTCCTGACCACATATACTGGGGACACCTACTGTATACACCTGGCTATACTGGGGACACCTACAGACCTAGCTACATAGACTGGGGACATCTATACCCCTGGCTACATATACTGGGGTCACCTATACACCTGGCTACATACTGTATACTGGGGACATACTCACCTGGCTACATATACTGGGGACATACACACCTGGCTACATATACTGGGGACATATACACCTGGCTACATATACTGGGGACAACTATACGTGCATTTACTGGGGAAACGCTGTCTGTCATTACGTGCATTTACTGGTGAAAGGCTGTCTCTCATTACGTGCATTTGCTGGGGAAACGCTGTCTGTCATTATGTGCATTTACTTCATATTTTTTTATGTAACTACATTAGCTGGTATAACTACATTACAGTTAGCTCCGCCCACATGATGTCATGACCACGCCCATTTCCTCGTCCATTATGCCTCCTACCCATTTTTTGACTGCCCCCTCATATGTGCCTGTCTAGAACCGACTCTGGTTCCTGTGCTGGCTCCCCCGATCGGTTGGAGACTGTTCTCTGCCGTTAGAGGCTTTGGAAGTCTTTGGGTGCCCGAATGCTCCCGAAGACGGGCCGCTCTGTACTGCGCATGCACGAGTGACCTCTCTCGCGCACGCACAGTATGGAGTAGCCATCTTCGGGAGCACTTGGGCTAACCTAAGACTTCCACAGCCTCTCGCGGTGGAAGATTTGAATCGGGGATCCAGCGCTGGAACTTAGGGACCGTGAGAGGAAAGGGAAGGCTCATTAGGAGCCAAAGCCTTCCCTTTCTTTAGGTAAGTATCTTTTGTTTCTCTGGTTTTTTTTTTAAATTAACTTCAGATTCACTTTAATACACAGCACCCAAGATTACTGTGTCTCTGGACAGCTAACATCACAGGGCATTGGTCAGCAGCCTTGTTAAATGAACCCCTGACCCCTATGATGACAAAAACAGTAATAAAGAACAAAATATAAAAAAAAACACCTCTATCAACATTTTTTTTATTGAAAATTAAAATGTTCCCCCAATGTCCCAAAGAGGCCATTTTGGGGAGAAAACCCCTGGCTATCGCCTCTCATTATTTTAACCTTTTCAGTACCAGCCGTCTCTGGCCCCTTAAAGGAAAATTGAAGAGAGAAGTATATGGAGGCTGCAATATTTATTTCCTTAAACAATACCAGTTGCCTGGCTGTCCTGCTGATCCATTTGGTTGCAGTAGTGTCTGAATCACACACCTGAAACAAGCACGTGGATAATCTTGTCAGATTTGACAAGAACCTCAGAAAACATCTGATCTGCCGCATGCTTGTTCAGGTTCTATGCCTAAAAGTATTGGAGGTAGAGGATCAGCAGGATAGCCAGGCAATTGGTATTGCTTAAAAGGCAATACATATGGCAGCTTCTATATACCTCTCCTTTCAGAGACTTTTTTTTTTTTTTTTTTTAATGGATAACAGAGAATTCCATTGATCACAGTGGACAAATGGGACGCAGGAGAGGAGAGAAAGATTGAGGAGTAGACTACACAGCAGGTAAGTATGACATGTATGCAGGGGCGTAGCAATAGGGGTTGCAGAGGTTGCGACCGCATCGGGGCCCTTGGGTCAGAGGGGCCCCAAAGGGTCCACTCTCTATCACAGTATTAGCTCTCTATTGGTCCTGTGCTTGTCATAATCACTTCTATAGATGCTTTGAATAGTAGTAATCCTTAACAAACTGTTCCCCATCCCCTTCTTGCACCTCTGACACTGTAGTTGCCATTGGTAGGTTTTGGTGCGCCGTATAAATTATTACGTATAGAGTGCTTGGGGGGCCCCCATTGTAAAACTTGCATCGGGGCCCACAGCTCCTTAGCTACGCCACTGCATGTATGGTTATTTTCACTTTATATTTTCAGTTCAGGTTCTCTTTAAATGATTGTTATAAAAGGAAGGGGGGGGATTATATACAGTGTATTGGAGTTACCCTGCAAGCTTTGCCATTTCTAGAGATAACTGAAGGCAGTGTAGTAGGCAGATTGGTGGCTTCTTCCAGCACAGTATTTCCTACTGTCCCGTGTCCCCTCACCCGTAGCTCCGCCCACTGCAGAAGCACATGTACTCCTCCAGCAGCTCACAACTCTTTCCTTTACGGCACAGCTGACCGGATTTCACCGAGCATGTCCAGGCGCAGTAAGTCTCTCAGTAATGGTCGTATTGCCGCTCTACGATATCATAACTGCATTTTAAATCCCCCTGCTCTCTGTTTTACCCCGCAGAGCACCGAAGACCAGGGAAGGGAGCCAGAAAACCCCAGGTACACCTCAGAGCAGAACTGCGTGGAAGTGCGGTGCATGATGGGAAATGTAGTTTTTTGTATTGTCTAAGAACAGCTTGGAGGCTCTAAAGAAACTACAATCCCAGCGTGCAGTGCGGCAGCACGCGTTGAAACAGCACTGAACTAAGTTATTCCTTTATATTTCTTCCTTTTATTGTATGTATTACACATACATCAACTTTCTGCTTCCCTGTGTGCAATGACAATCTGTGCTGCTGTACTACTGCCCCATGTAATAAACTCGTGCGGCCCCAAAAGATGATGGGCAGCAGGGATTGTCATCATGCACTTTCATGGGCAAAACTGGGCAAGTGCCCAGGGCACCAGAGCCTACTGCAGGGCCCTGTAAGTCCCTACCCCCACCTTAAAGGGAGTCACTATATGTGTGTGTTGCAAGTAAATGGTGGTCACAGAGCTCTCCAAATTTGTTGCAGTGTTCTCACCTGTCTAGCCAGTGCACACCTCCTCCTTCAGTGTCTTTCTGACTCCATTTCTCCCTGTGCCTTCGCTGTTCATGTGCCTCGCCGACCGGCCCGCTCATGAGGCAGGGTGAAACTTTTTTGCCTCAGGCGGCAAACTTCTAGGGGCGGCACCCGCCTGTCCGTGGGTGCGGGGGGCCGTCCGCCGAGCCGGAGGGGTAGCGGGCAGGACGGAGGTATTGGGGCTAGCGGTGGGGAGGGAGGTCGGACCCCCCCTCCCTCGCCTGGGTTCCCTGATCTGCGCTCCCCTCCAGCTGTAAATAGTTAGGAAGCAGCCGATAGTAAGAGGCACGGGCGGGGGGACTCACCTTTTCTGCGGCCCAGCGTGCGCTCCACTGACGTCACTTCCTGCAACGCCGTCCACTTACAATACAGTGGACGGCGTTGCAGGAAGTGACGTCAGTGGAGCACTTTAGCGATTTGCAAAAGTGCTGCCAGTAAATACCAGGCCTGAAGTTCATTAGACTGATAAGTATGGAAGTCTAGCTATGCAGCGGCCTATGAACTACTGCAGGAGCTGTATTCTTATCACGGCTGAGGAGTCAGTATAAAAATCATCCGACCCGGACTCCTCAGTTTATGAAACCACCGACTCCAGGTACCCAAAAATTGCTCCGACTCCACAGCCCTAATTCTGATCATGCTGGATGGGGAGCTGGGTCATGCATACATTAGAAAGACCTCCAAATATCTGCAGGGAGTCCTGTTTTGCTAAATAAATCCCCAAAACATTGTCTAAAGAAGAAAAGCCTTCCCCAATTCATGGATATATTTTCTTTCGGCTCAGATGCAACATCTAGGGGGATGGGAACAAGAAGATCTGGCAGAATCAATTAGGAATCTCTTAAATTACTGGCTGAGCTCTAAAACAATTTATGAAGCACTGGAGGGAGGTAGAGTTAATATGCTACAATCCAAAATGCCTACATTTACTCTCATGCACAAGGTATGGCATAAAGTTAGGTTCCTACAACAGGTTATTGGTTTTACAATATATACACCGGTCTGGCGAAATTATGAGCTAACGGAACTGGCAGGGTTAGATTTCGGGCAAATTTTGTGGAAAAAGCAGGGGTGGATAAATTATCAATGATATGGAATGGGGAGGGTCTTGTGTCTTTCAACTCAATTGTACAAAGGTGCTATCCTGTTCCCAGGGGGGCTTTACAATTTCAATACTTACGATTCAAGCACGCAATTAAGAAACAGGCAGAGGCATACAAGTTTAGATCTCAATCATCCCCTGTTTTAAATATGGTGGCCCAAGCAACAACCAAACAAGGCCTTATTTCTCAATGTTATCTTATGTTACTTGAGGATTTTCACCGGAAATTCCCGTTGAAATGTAGAGATATGTGGACTAAAGATATTCCGCCTATATCAGATCAGGATTGGCTGGAGGCCCTTCAGGCTATACCCCTGTTATCAGTTAATGCTACCCAAAAGTTTATGCAGCTTCAGATAATTCATAGGTCCCACTATACACCTAAACGATTATTTAAATTTGGCCTACTTCCCTCGCCAGCCTGTCCTAGATGTGCTAGAGATCACGGAGACCTGCTACACATGCTATGGAATTGTCCCAAGTTAAGAAGATACTGGAATAGTATTTTGATGGCTATAGATCAAATTTTTAATATAAAGATTCCACGTACTGAGGTGGTTTGCATGTTGGGGGCATTTGAGGACGGTACTATATCCGATCACACTAGAATTGCGATTCTAAGAGTATTATTTGTGGCTAGAAAATTGATTCTTCAGATGTGGAAAAATCCCAACCCCCCCCACCATGAATATGTGGATAGTGCAGGTAAACGCTCCTCTAAAACTGGAAAAAATTATTTACAAACATAGGGGGGCTGTGGGTAAGTTTGAAAAAATATGGTGTAATTGGCTGGCCGCAGAGGATTATGTAGATCCAGATCTTATTAGAGACCAGATCTTGGCAAATATTGGTTTATCAAGAAATTCGAATGTTAATATTAGATAAGTTATGCTCGAACTTGTTGTATCACTATGTACTTTATTCTTGATGTACGAAAGTTCCTACCTGTTACTGCCTTGTATGACTTGTAAGACCTCAATAAACTGAGTTTTGTTAATTAAAAAAAAAAAGAAGAAAAGCCTTTCATATTTCACAATTGTGGGGTGATACCAAGTCTCCATAACCATGAGTGTTTTGTAATGTTTTGAAGTACCGTAAGTGCAGCGAAAGCAAACCTATAGCGCATAGAACTATATTTGTAGTGGGAGTGCTCCCATAGCTATTGCTTGCAAAAGGGTCCATGGTACCAAGTACACTTGTTTTTAGACATATAAAATTTATTCAGACGAGAGACTTTACGAGAGATTGAAGACAAATGGGGTTCATGCTTTCTGTTCTTTCCACCAGGAGAGCCACCCACTGAATCCTGGGAAGAATGCCAAGAAAGATCCTGGCGTGCCCAACCTGTCTCACTTCAAAGAACAGGCAAGGAAAGAGGCGGAGCAGAAGAAAAAAAGGGTAAGTGTGAATGGCGTTGAAAGAAAGTTTCACTTTCATTTCAAAATTACCCCAAACCTAGACCATTGCAGCAGAAGTACCGTACATTTGCCATGCCATATTACACATCTGGACCATATTACACATCTGGAAGGCAACCACTGGTAACAGCAGACTGGAAGATATATTACTCGTCCTTTCTTGGTTGTGACTAAAGGCCGCCTGTTCATTATTTGGTTTACAGCATTGATCTTTGGCAGACTCAATCGGAGTGATCCACCAGAGATCTATGCTGTGGCTGCCTGATTGTAATTTCGATCGATTTCTGACCAAGATGTCACTTGAAATGGGGCAGTCAGGTGCGTAGCGGCAGTGATGTTTTCGTGACTGGAGGACCCTCAGCTGGTCTTGTCATCCCCATGTGAAATGTGCATCCCCCACTTACTGAACCACTGGTGTGCTCCTCCTGTGTCTTTTCTCCATGTGTTTGGGCGCCTGTACCCTGTGACCTGATTGCATTTATGCGGTCATGTAGGTGCCACGATGTACAAGTGCCCGGCAGCTATGGAAAGAAGACACAGGAGGAGCGTGGGCGGATAGGCAAGCTTATGCCCCACTGTAACATTCTGCACAGCCCGGGGAGCACCTAGATGGGGCAGGGAGCATGCAAGTGCAGAAACGGCACAGATCAGACTGAGGTGCAGCGAGCAGGCAAGTGCACTAAAATGTCATACAAATCCTCAGAAAGCTGCCAGAAGTGGTTCTTTCTGTAGTCACCCAGTGCTCAAACAACATGCAGCACATACATTGTGACCATCACCAAAGACCAAGGCAAGTATTAGAAGGTTCTTTAAAAGGAACTCCTCTAGCAATAAACAAAATGAATCCAGATTTTTTTACCAAAATGCTGGCGCTGCCTAAAAGGAGAGGGCTCCATGACTCATATATGGCACTCGTGCCCTTTAAGTCAACCCTTTTGGGAAAACACATGTACAATTATTAAAGATTGTCTGTCTTAAATATGGAGATAGACAACGCTCCTGCTGCTTTATTACTGCTAATGCTTCCTATGCCAATTCGGAAATGTAAAAAGTCCCTCTTTAGACATTTCCTGTCGGCAGCTTGTCTTACTATTCCCAAATTTTGGAAAACTACTAAAATCCCACCCATTACGGTGGCCATACACTAGTTAGATTAGCATCAGATAGATCATCAGATAGATCTCTGATCTATCTGATGTGTTTAGGAACATTTTTTACTAGGATAAGATTTCCAATAGATTTCAGTATGAAATCTATTGAAAATCGATCTGATGGCATTTTTTGCCATCAGATTTCCATTAGGTCCAATGCAAAATGATAAGCAATCTAAATAGATCGACCTAGATTTTCCAGCATGTCAGATCGATTGAAATCGATCGAAATCGGCTGCAAATCGATCGGCCGCCGCTAATCGGCTCAGTGTATGGGACCCTTTAAGGCTTGGCTTGAAGAAATGAAACATATAGAGCAGATGGAAAACTTAGAGCAAGAAACACATAGTAGACAGCTTTCCCATGCTAACTCTTGGTTGCTTTGGCACATTTATCAAGAATTTGACGAAGGCAAGAAAATGTTAGACAGCTAGAAGTAATTGGGTTAAGACTTTCGCTGAGTTATTTGGTAGCCAAATAGCAATCAATAGCATCTTATCCACTTGGTGTTCTAATTGTGGTGGAAATATTCTTTGGGATCCACCGGGAGAGAGTATTTATGTGGGTGGGGAGAGGATGTTGTTTTTGAAGGAGTAAAATCGGACCTGCATGTGTGGGGGTTTAGATCTAAGACACAGTCGAATTTCTTGCTTAGTGTATTTTTGCTTGCATCATTATGACAAATGTGTCAAAATATCTTAATACTGTTCCTTATACAGTAATTCATTGGCTGTGTATTGATTTTGAATTCTCATTTTATAATTGCTAAATACCTGTACACTTGCGGTCCTAATAAAAACTTTTAAAACAAAAAAAAAAATGTATTCTTCAAGTTAGTTTCAAGTTGGTTTAAAACTGTTACAGCAGTACTCACATCCTAAGTTCTTATGACAGGGACCCTTTGGAAATATCAAGTACAGTATATCGTGTACATACAGTACACACATAAAACTCATGCGCGGAGTAGTAGACCGATGCCGAGTCTCCAACTCCCAACCGGTTTCGGCATTCCACTGTCGTCATGGGTGATTGGAGACTGAGAGCTAAGGTCTCAGAATATATAGGGCGCTGTCACTTACATTGTGCAGAAGGATCATTCCATTACCACACGCATAATTTTGAACCACCACTGCCAGCTGATATAGGAGCTGCGTGATTGGGCGAATAGGGTCATGTACTATCGTTCATGGTAGTCTGGGCTACGTAGTTCTTACACACTACGCTTAGGCTCCTGCTGCTTTTGGTGTTGAATGGTCACATATTCGTCTAACATGCGCATGGCTTGCTGGGACTCGCAGTTCAAACGAGAACCCGGCAAGTCAATAGTTTCAATACAAAGTCACCTGGGGAGCTGACCACTGATTTTTCTTTTCCTGCAGGTAGAAGAAATGAGAGCAAACCAAAAAGCTGCAAGACAGAAAGAGATGGCAAAGAGGAGGAGCTTGGATACATTCCAGAAAGATGTATTAAGGAGGCAGAGGGAGTTCGAACAAAAGGTGATTCTTTTGAAGGCCGGATGCTGATTATATGACACTAATGTCTTTTCACACTGTCTACGCTTGCTAGGTATAACAGGGAATATTAAAGGACAACTGAAGTGAGAAGTATATGGAGGCTGCCATATTTATTTCCTTTTAAACAGTACTAGTTGCCTGGCAGCTCTGCTGATCTATTTGGTTGGAGTAGTGTCTGAATAACACCAGAAACAAGCATGCAGCTAATCTTGTCAGATCTAACAATAATGTCAGAAACACCTGATCTGCTGCATGCTTGTTAAGGGTCTATGGCTAAAAGTATTAGAGGAAAAGGATCAGCAGGATGCCAGACAACTGGTATTGCTTAACCACCCTGGCGTTCTATTGATTGCGCCAGGGTGGCGGCGCAGCAGTATTTTTTCCTTTTTTAAAATCATGTAGCTAGCCTAGCGCTAGCTACATGATTCCCGCCTCCCTGCAGCATTCCTCCCACCGCTCCGATCACCGCCGGCGATCAAGCCCATCCGGAGATCCCGTTCTGAACGGGATTTCCTTTAGGGCTTCCCCCGTCGCCATGGCGATGAACAAAATGACGTAATCGACGTCACAGGGAGTCCCGATCCACCCCTCAGCGCTGCCTGGCACTGATAGGCAAGGCTGCGCTCGGGGTGGGGGGGGTGGGGTTCTGCAAAATGCTAGCTGCGTGTTTTAAAAAAAAAATTGCAAATCGGCCCAGTAGGGCCAGAGCGGTGCACGGCGGCGGTCATGGACGAGTTGAGCTCGTCCATACCGCCAAGAAGGTTAAAAGGAAATAAATATGGCAGTCTCCATATACCTCTCACTTCAGTTGTCCTTTAACCTTCCTGGCGGTAAGCCGCGCAGGAGGTTTTCTCAGGCCCCGCTGGGCCGATTTGAGTAAATTTTTTTTTTTTTTTTGCTGAACGCAGCTAGCACTTTGCTAGCTGCGTCAGCACTTTAATCGCCGCCGCCCCGTGCCGATTCACCGCATTCCGCGTCGCAGCACAGCCCCCCCCCCCTAGACCCCTGCGCTTCCTGGCCTATCAGCGCCAGGCAGCGGCAAGGGGTGGATCGGGACTCCCTTAGACGTCATTACGTCGGTGACGTCATCCCGCCCGTCGCCATGGCGATGGGGGAAGCCCTCCAGGAAATCCCGTTCTTTGGACGGGATTTCCTGATCGCCTATCGCTGGAGGCAATCGGCGCGGCTGGGGGGATGCCGCTGAGCAGCGGCTATCATGTAGCGAGCCCTAGGCTCGCTACATGATTTTAAAAAAATTAAAAAAACGGCTGCGCTGCCCCCTGGCGGTTTTTAATATACAGCCAGGGAGGTTAATGAAATATGGTAATAAACTGTTAATATATGCTTCTTTAATGTAAAATCTCCCCGAGCTTCGGTGTGGGGTGTTTTATAGCAGGCTCAGATAGAGGGTGTTGTTTGATTCTTGCTATCATTATCATTATTATCGTTTTAAACCTTGCATGCTTCATGTTCAGAAGATGAGGTAGCCGGCATCAGTAGGAATTTAAACTCTGGGAATACACCATGCGTTTTTTCGGCAGCTAGATGGTTTGATAAGTCCCGACATGTCCAATCTTGCTTTCGATCGTTTTACCGCTCGATTTCTGATAGAAGTGAATGGAAACTGATAAGAAAAGATAAAAGAATCGAGCGGAAAAACTAATCGAAAATCGATCGAGCGCTAAATCGACTGAAAAAACGCATCGTGTGTTCCCAGCATAAGCTATGTATGTATTTGTACATGGTTTGCTTGATGTCCTGATTGTACTGTGTTTTTAACTTTTCATGTATCTATTCCCCCCACCATTTGTTTTTGTACTATGTATGGAAGATGTTGGTGCTAAATATGTATAGATAATAATAAACTGAAATGCCCTGATGGATGGCTATATAAACTGGCAGCCCCCAAAAAATAACATTAATGTGTACCTGTAGGGGAAAAAAGTGCCTCATTTCAATACTTACCTCAGGATAACCCATAGGCTTGCTCTGTCCCCCTCACCTCCACCGATCCAGCGCTGGGACCACCTGAACCTCTTCAACCAGTCCTTGTCAAAGAGTGCGCGTGGTGACGTCATTCAAAAGAGGAGACAGTCACATGCTTACCTCGGAAGAGGGAAGCGTGTGGATCTTCCAGAGTCTTCCTGCGTCCTCCTTGAAACTACTGACCCCACTGTGGAAGTTTACCGGCTGCACTGCCATCCGGGAAGGAGCATGGCCGCTCTGTGCAGGCACAGGATGTCTTGCCCTGCGCAGTACCACAGAGCCAATTGGAGGAAAAAGCTGATGCTACTGCAGCAGAGTGAGGCGTCCTGTGCCAGCACAGTGCAGCTGCCCTCATTCATGGAGAGTTGGTCTCAAACTTCCAAAGGGTCACTGCGCTGGACCTCGGTGACCTCCAGGAAGACTTGGGAATACTCTGTAGCAGACTTTCTCAACCCTTTTACCCTGGAGGAACCAAATAACTTGCAAATAACTTTTGTATTTGAAGGAACCCCTTGCATTTATTTTGCAGGTGGCGTAGTCTTTAAAAGTAGGCGAGGCTGTTTATTTCACTATAATAATAATAATCCGAACATTTGTATAGCGCTTTTCTCCTGTCGGACTCAAAGCGCTCAAGAGGCCACCCTGCAGTGTTAGGGAGTCTTGCCTTGAACTCCTTACTGAATAGGTACTGACCCTTACCAGGATTCGAACCCTGGTCTCCCATGTCAAAGGCAGTGCCCTTAACCAGTACACTATCCAGCCCCTATTACACTGCCACTCATTATATGGTCTCCCTATCCTAGTGCTTTTTATTAATGTGCTCATTATTATTCTGAACCTTAATTTGGGGCTTCTTTTTACAGCCCCCCTTTATTATAATGTGCTCCTATTATACTTCCGCCACGATGGGGGAAAATGCCAAGAAACCCCTGCAGGGTACTCAAGGAACCCTGGCTGAGAAAGGCTGATCTGGAGGGTCCAGTTTCTGCTTGATAAAGTAATGGACAGGAAATTCCAGCTCTTCTGTTAAAGGACACCTGAAGTAAGAGGGATATGTAGGCTGCCATTTTTAATTCATTTTAAACAATGCAGATTTCCTGGCACTCCTGCTGCTACACTCCCTCTAATACTATTAACCATAGACCCTGAACAAGCGTGCAGCAGATCAGATGTGTCTGACTGGATTAGCGGCTCCTTTAACACTTGCTGCGATCCGCTCAAAAAAAATAAATAAAATTTAGATAGATAGATAGATAGAGAGAATGTAACACATCTCCACTCAGAGGAAGTCATTGGAAACTGCACAGTGTGAATTAGATACTCTCATGTCTCTCATGTAATTGAGGTAGAATTGTTTCATGTTCCATCCTACAGCAGAATAATATGCTATATGTGTGTTGTGCAGGAGTCTGATCTGAGGAACCTGGAGAAACATGAGCAGCTGGAGAATGAGAGTTCCAGGAAAGCCTATTACAGAGAGTTTAAAAAGGTAGGTGCTGGCACACTGGATTATCTGGCAAATCATGCTGCCTGCAATGCCTGTTAATGTCTGCACTATTAAACTATAAAGCTTCATGCTCATTGTATTAACAAAAAATTATCTGACCTCTACATTGGATAGATTTAAAACTACTCATGCTGGCCACATCCTATAAGACACTTTAAGGCCGGGTCCACACTACAATCGCTTTTGTGAGTGCCTGCGCTTGCTGAGCTCTTGTTAAAAAATCACTCCAATTCACTTTTATGAAAATCGAGGTAAAAATTGCTGCAATTTTCTATGCAATTTTTACCACGATTTTCATGAAAGTGAATTGGAGCATTTTTTTTTTGTTTTTTTTTAACAAGCGCTAATCAAATGCAAGGGCTCACAAAAGCGCTTGTAGTGTGGACCCGGCCTTAAAGGGACACTTAAGTCAAACAAAAAAAATGAGTTTTACTCACCTAGGGCTTCCAATAGCCCCCTGCAGCTGTCCGGTACCCTCGCCGTCTCCCTCCGATCCTCCTGGCCCCGCCGGCAGCCACTTCCTGTTTCGGTGACAGGAGCTGACAGGCTGGGGACGCGAGTGATTCTTCGCGTTCCCAGACACATTAGCACCCTCTATGCTGCTATATGATATATGCTATAGCAGCATAGATGGCGCTATTGTGGCCAGGAACGCGAAGTATCACTCACGTCCCCAGCCTGTCAGCTCCTGTCACCGAAACAGGAAGTGGCTGCCGGCGGGGCCAGGAGGATCGGAGAAAGACGGCGAGGGTACCGGACAGCTGCAGGGGGCTATTGGAAGCTCCAGGTGAGTAAAACTCATTTTTTTTTTTTGTTTGACTTAAGTGTCCCTTTAATAGATTAGACATTAGTTTATATATGATCATGGCAAGGAAATGAGTAGCGCTACTTAAAAACAGATAAGTGCCTACCTGCAAGAGAGTGCGAGCCCCACTTGTGGGGTAAAATACACACTGAGCACACACATGACCTGTCTACCACTGGAGGATGTTGGTTTCCTGTAACAGCTTGCATGCAACTTGTTAAGTATTCGTCCCTCCCACTGCGGAGAAGTCATCCTCGATGGGAGGGGACCTAACCCTAACTAAATCCTAGCCTATGTAAATGCATAGCCTTGGTGCGCCACCAAGTAAAATTGAAAATTGCGCAAAAGGTGGATCAGCGCATCACCAGGCCGCCTTCGAATGGCCTCCTATTAGAGGTGCGCTGAGCCCCCCCAGAAACTGCAAACGCACCTTGAACCCAAACAGAAGCTCTGCATATACACCAAAAGCAAAGCTGTTAAGTGGGAGCAGCTGACCAAAAATGAATAAAATTAGTACATGGCAAGGAAATGAGCAGCACTATTTAAAAACAGATAAGTGCCTACCTGCAAGAGAGTGCAAGCCCCATGAAAGTGAATGGGAGCGATTTTTTTTTTTTTTTTTTTTTTTTTTTTTTTTTTTTTTCCCCAAGCCTAATCAAACGCAAGCGCTCACAAAAGTGCTTATAGTGTGGACCCGGCCTTAATAGATTAGACATTAGTTTGTATATGAGCGTTGAATAAAAAAAAAAAAAAAAAAAAAGTTGGGTCCCCCACAGCTCTGGGTTCCCCCTATAGTTACACCCCAGCTCTCTATAGCTCTGACCTGCTCGGCATAGTCCTGGACACACCCCCTTGCTTTGAGCCCTGTGAGGATTAAAAGAACAAGGGGTTATAAGGTTACCTTACAACCTAGATTGTAGCAGCCATCCGAACTTTAGTCCGTTAAAGGGGAACTGAAGAGTGAGGTATATGGAGGCTGCCATGTTTATTTCCTTTTAAGCAATACCAATTGCCTGGCAGCCCTGCTGATCCTCTGCCTCTAATACTATTAGCCATAGCCCCTGAACAAGCATGAAGCAGATCCGGTGTTTCAGACTTTAAAGTCAGATCTGACAAGACTAGCTGCATGCTGGTTTCTGGTGTTATTCAGATAGTACTGTAGAGAAATAGACCAGCAGGGCTGCCAGGCAACTGGTATTGATTAAAAGGAAATAAGTATGGCAGCCTCTGTATACCTTTTACTTCAGTTCCCCTTTAAAGGGGTATTGTGGGGGTTTGGTAAGGATAAAAACCGCCACTTACCTGGCGCTTCGATCAGCCCCCTGTAGCAGTAATGTCCCACGCCGTCTTCCTCCGATCCGTCGTTCTCTGCCGCCGGTCCCGGTCTAGCGCGGCACGCTGTCCAACTGCGGCTGCGCCGCCGTGCTCGCTCCTGCCCACATCATCAGACGCTTACTGCGCAGGCGCAGTACAAGAAAACTTTGTACTGCGCCTGCGCAGTAAGCTTCTGATGTCATAAACGGCAGCGCACATTATTCAGCGATGCCAGACGAATAATGCCCAGTGCCAGTGGCGGAGAACGGCAGATCGGAGGAGGAAGGCGCAGGACATTACTGCTACAGGGGGCTGATAGAAGCCCCAGGTAAGTGGCTGTTTTTATCCTTAGCTAACCCCCACAGAACCCCTTTAAAGGAGCACTATCGCAAAAAAAAGTAGGCAGTTAAAATCTGACAGAACTAACAGGTTTTGGGCCGGTCCATCTCCTCATGGGGGATTCTCAGGGTTTTCTTTTTTTGGGGGGATAGTGGTCCTTTAATTCTACACACTTTTTCGGCTTGTGAGCTACTTTAAAAAATTAGCAAGTCAAAATTATCTACCTATGTACAATTTTAGGAGCACAATTGTATATACAGACTGGAAAATGTAGTGCAGTCATGATCTACCATGTCCTTCACGATCTACCTCGATCTACACATTGGGCACCCCTGCCCGAGATGATTCCCCACAGCAGGCTTTCTCAACCAGGGTTCCTTAAGGACTCTGCAGGGGTTCCTTGGCATGCTGTGCGTTATAGGTGCGTTTATATGTGGTTTTAGCTCCGTTAGACTGTTTGCACATGCTCAGTAAGGGGAGCGTCCCCTATTGTTCCTAGCCACATGGCTAATTAATGTTCACTGCACTGTGGTGTTGTCCAGAACATGAACAATTCGGATCTTCGGATCTTTTTTGTGAGTCAAATCATCCGGATCATCACAATGAAGGATTCGGTTCACAGTGGATGTCTGGAAGAAACAGGGACTGCAGCTTCTGTGCACAGGCACAATCTTCCTGCTGCATCCCTTCCCCATTAGCACCCTCAATGTGCCTTCATTCTCCTGCACCTCTCACTCTGCTGCACCCCTGCTTCCCTAGTAAAATTATTCAAAGATCCGGATCTTTTTAATGATCCGATTCGAATCATCCGAATCATTGAAAAGATACGGACTTCCCAGGATAGCACCAAGAGCCTCATAACGCCGCTCAATCTGACGTCCAACTTCAACACCGCCATGCGTTGCGTTAGGGGCACGTTATGCGACCTTAACGTCCCCTAAAATGCAATGTCTTGGTGTGAAAGAGGCCTAAATGTCTGTTGTATGAAGGACTACTGTAATGCAGTATGATTCTCAATCCTTTTTCTGCGTAGGTGGTTGATGCTGCTGATGTTATCTTGGAAATATTGGATGCCAGGGATCCCCTTGGCTGCAGATGCCCTCAGGTGGAGCAGGCAGTGGTACAGAGTGGAGCCAACAAGAAGCTTGTTCTGGTCCTTAACAAAATAGGTATGTAAGAAATAAAAAGGTCAATTAAAGTCGGAACTGACCATAATGTGATGTACATTAATGTTAGATGTTTGACTCTAGGATCCTTTTACTTTTCACATACATACATACATACATACATACATACTGTACAGACATTAGCTTACCCTGCTATTCCTATTGCTATATTATAGTGTACTGTGGTAGTTGCAGATAGAGACTGGGAATGAGACTGAGTGAATGTATGTGTGTCCCAGATTTCTGTCATCTGCACTAACATTTTAATCCGCTTCAGGACTTTGTATCATCCCTGAGACAAAACTGCTCAGCTGAAGGAAGAGTTTCATACCAGGAATTAGCTACCGTATTTCTTTCTGAGAGGAGTACGGTAATCAGGTGCGAAATAAAAGGCTAATTATCCAGTCTGTTTCAGTGTTATCTGGGAGAAGTGCACAGGCTGTGTCTGCTAGGTCTGCAGAAGTTTTGTGACTTGTGCTAAAAAAAAGTGCTATATTTGGGTTCATTTGGTGTATAGCAGAGGTGCCCACACTTTTTCGGCTTGTGAGCTACTGTAAAAAATTAGCAAGTCAAAATGATGTACAATTTTTGGTACTTATCCGTTAGCCGGGCGCATCCGGCAGGTGGCGCTGTTGATGTTAATTCCAATCATAATTACTTCACGTCAACCTGTGAATGTAAACGCCGGATGCGCCCGGCTTAAACAGATCAAGCCGCCGGCTTGCTTCGTGAGTGTCTCGCTCTCCTCCCCCTCTTGCCCTCTCTCGTATGAGCCTTGGGGAGGGGACATGCGTGTCCCCCCAGAGTCGTTCGTCGCGGCATTGCGACGAACGACTCTGGGGAGACACGCATGTCCCCTCCCCAGTGTTCTATAGGAGAGAGGGCAAGAGGGGGAGAAGAGCGAGACACGAAGCAAGCCGGCGGCTTGATCTGTTTAAGCCGGGCGCATCCGGTGGTTTACATTCACAGGTTGACGTGAAGTAATTATGATTGGAATTAACATCAACAGCGCCACCTGCCGGATGCGCCCGGCTAACGGATAAGTACCCAATTTCTTTAGGAGCACGTTTTGTATATACAGAATGGAAAATGTAGTGTGGTTGTGATCTACCATGAAGTCCTTTCTTATGGGCACCCCTGGTGTATAGGAAGGATTTCTCAGTATTTCAGGTTAGTTAGTAGCCCATGGGAAGGTTTATGTTTATTTCCTGTATATATTGTGAGTAGTTTGTACAGTACGAATAAAGCTTGGAGTTGGTGGACCACAAAAACTGTCTCTTCAAACTTGCTTCCAAATCTGCCTATCCCAGAAGGCAAAAGCACCTTCTACCTATCTCCCTGTTCTAAAATTTTGGTCAAAGTCCTTTTTGCATGAAAATTAGCCTTTTTTTTACCGGAAGCAAAATTCTTGCAACAGGATTTTCGTAGGATATGCAGAGTAGATCTTCACAAAAATGAGAACCTGAAAATGTGGTGTTTTTTTTTTTAGACTTCAGGGGATCTGACATTATTTTTCTCATGTCCATACATTCTCATACAAATTCTTAACTGTGTGAAAAATGTGTTTCCTCGTGCCACTATTGAATCGGTGTGAAAAGTATGGCAAAATGAAAATGGTGACACTCACTCATCACTAAACACTACACAAGACTCCTGTTAAATCTAGTTTATAATATTAATTTGGAATCTTATGTGTACCTAGCCACGCACATGCAATGTTAATCTGGAGTATCTGCATAGAACTTTTCTCTGTTTCAGATTTGGTGCCTAAACCTATTGTGGAGAAATGGCTAAAGTACTTGCGAAACGAGTTTCCTACTGTGGCTTTCAAGGCTTCTACTCAGCAACAGAATAAGAACTTGGTACAGCTGCTTTCCTATTCTTACCAGTTTTATTAACCTCCTTGGCAGTATTCCAGAGTGTGGCTCCGGAATACTTTTCATTGCAAAAAGCAATAACCCTGAGCTACACTTGTGTAGGCCACTAGAAGGGCTGTGTGCAGAGTGCGCAGAATAGCTCTAGGACCACTCACCTACCAGGGATCTGGTCAAGCAACCCATCTTTTCTGTGTCCTATTGGGGCCCAATCACATCACTATGCTGAGATCACTTTCTGTCACGTGACAACAGAGCATAGAGATAGAGCACCCCCAGGAGTACAGAAGGAAGACTGCAACGTGTGGCCCGGTCCCGGGTAGGTCAGCGACCTAAGCTCTGCTACGTTTTATGCATGGGGTAGCAAAGTGGGAGGGCCTATATTCTTAAGGGGTTAAATGAGCACTCTCTGGCTATTGCACTGGTGGGGGCTCTCTACCTAACTACACTGGGGGGGGGGGCACACTGTCTTACTACCTATAATGGGGGAGGGTGGCACTCTCTGCCTACCTATACTTTAGAGACCTCTCTGGCTATCTACACTGGGGAGGGGGTCACTCTCACTGCCTATAATTAGCAGTCTGAGTCATTCCAGATAAAACATATACAGTAATATAAATAAATAGTGAGGTAAGAAAATTTTAAAATAAATCCTTGCCCTCCACATATACATGATGTGGAGGGCAAATATTTATTTTTACTGCTTCGTTTGCTTTGATCGGTGTCCTGCTTCACACCACTGGGGTTGGGGCTGGTGGATGCTTCACATATAAAGCCTTGTATTAATAATATAGTGCCACTGTAATAGCTACAGAGACATTTCCTTATTGAACTCATCATAAAAGGTGCCGATCAGTTAAATTTGGTGCTGTAAAGGCCTGGCCGTTAGTTTAGATGGTAAATTTGGAGTGCATTTAGCAGATACACCAACACCGGTGCCAACCGTGCAGTTGTCTGTATTGTCATATGGATGCCACCTACAGCCAAACACCTCCCACTGCCTAGATGATGGGAGGTCAGTATTAGTTATGGCTAGGTACGAAACAGGAGGGGTAGGGTATAGGATGGTTATTCTTAGCTCTTAAGGTTTAATTAATGGTACAGTCTCCCAAGTAATTGGTCGGGTGCCGTCCATGGTGCTGATCGACAACGAACAATAGTTTTACCAACCTTCAGTCAATCTGAATTTTTTTTAGTCTGATAGGATTGCTTATCACTTTCTCCTCTGTTGGTGGGCCTAAACAATCTTTTCCAACCAAATCGTCAATTATTTGGGAAATTGGATTGTTAATGGGTATGGACTGGGGAGGGCAAGGTTAGGTTTGAATGTCAGGAAGGGGCTAATATTAAGGGGGGGGGGGTAGGTTTAGTTGTCAGGAAGGTTTACCTGTGTGGCTCACAGTGCAAGAGCAGTTGTGTTGCCTAGGTAACACGGGTCACGCTACTTGCACAGCACAGGCTACCTTGGCATTGCTCGTGAATGTAAAATTGGCATGCTTTCCCACACAAGACAACTTTACCGTACATTTGTGTATGTGCCTCAGAGACAGCGGAGTATTAAAGGTTAAAGGGAACCTAAACTGAGAATGATATGGATTTTTCCTTTTAAAATAATACAAGTTTCCAGACTCTCCTGCTGATCCTGTGTGTCTAATACTTTTAGCCACAGCCCCTCAACAAGCATGCAGATCAGGTGCTCTGACTGAAGTCAGACTGGATTAGCTTCATGCTTGTTTCAGGTGTGTGATTCAGCCACCACTGCAGCCAAAGAAATCAGCAGGACTGCCAAGCAACTGGTATTGTTTAAAAGGAAACAGCCATATCCCTCTCAGTTTAGGTTCCCTTTAAGTGTTTTTACAAATATAGCCGTTCTATGGCTCCAAATTCAACACATGTTGGCAATATACAAATCCAAAAATACTTGACAATCTACCCTGGATTTGGGTCTGGTGTTAGGGAAGGTAGATCCACCAACTCAAAGAAAAGGACAGAGATTTGACCTTCATTCCCTGTTCTGAAGGCAACTTGCCACTGAGACTGGAACAAAGGAAATTTTTTACCATTGGGGTGGTAAATTTGGGGGAATTTAATTTTTTTTAAGTTTGAGTAATCGTTAGGTGGGTGAACAGAAGGTTTGGCCATACCAAAGACTATCATCCCCAAGATGCTGTTTTCTAGAATAGAATTTTACTTCTGTGCATGTATTTAGTGGATGATTTTATGGAGTGTGGAATGCTGTTAATTTTTGCAATTTGCCTTTTTGTGGTTCCAGCAACAGAGCAGAGTGCCGGTCACCCAGGCTTCAGAGGATCTGCTCGGCTCTGGTGCTTGTGTTGGTGCCGACTGCTTGATGAAGCTCCTGGGAAACTACTGCAGAAACCTGGACATTAAGACCGCCATCAGTGTCGGAGTTGTAGGTATGCATTGTAAAGTGACCCTTAGCCTCTTTTTACGCTTGCATTGGTAACCTACGTCGTGTTATCCTGTTTTACCGAGGGTAACACAACGACAATTCAAGGCAATGAGGTCTAGCATACTTACCGCGTTACTTCGTGGTGCCCCAGAAATACCCATTACCTAAGCCACGGCAAAGTCAATATAGAGTTACCAGCCGACTTCTGCGTCGGAGGAAGTAATGTATGTGAATAGGCGACGCATAGATTTTAAAAATGTTGGTGGTGTGGTGCGGAAGGACAGGAATACAAGGAAACCCAGGAATCGTAATGATGTACTTCCTGTCCAGCAGGGAGTACGTCACTGTGCGAGGGTCATATGTTAGGCATTTTGTGCATTGTGGTGCAGCAGGGGAGTGCCATTACACTGTGAACTCACATTTGAAGTCTTGGCAGTGCTTGCTGACCCCCAGAAATTGCCAAAAAAGTGCTTTGCCAGTGGATCCCAAAGGAGGTGGTCCCACCAGCAGCATTGCAATCGTGGAGCAATCGCAAAACACTGCTTGCAGCAGTTTGGTAGTGATCCTGAACTGATTGAATCAGTGCCTACAGTAGCCAAAGCACAATCGCTCCAGGAAATCACAGCACTATTAGGCAAATAGTGGGCGCTTTTCACTTCTGAAAACCACTCGAAGGGATTGTTAGTAATATGAGTTCTTCAATGTATTCTCAAAAGTGCTTCTGTGCTGTATAAATGTACGAGAACAAATTGTGTACTTCTTTATTGCAGGCTTTCCAAATGTGGGAAAGAGCAGTTTAATCAACAGCCTGAAGAGGGCGCGTGCGTGTAACGTGGGAGCAACTCCTGGTGTAACCAAGTAAGCAGAGAAGCATAGCATTAACCTCTTTATGAGGAAAGCACAACATATACGGTGCTTAAACCGGACCTGAACGCAGAGCTTCCTCTCTGCTCTAAAAGATAAGCAACAGCATAATAGCTTTTAAAGAAAACCATTTCTTTGTTACAGCTGATACAAATCCTGAAATAAATCTTCAATTTGTCTACTTCCTGCTTTCATGGAAGCAGACATAGGGTTAACATCCTGTGTTAAGATCAAATTACAGCTGTGATTAGGCTTAGATTATGGGGAATTAGACAGGCTAAGCTTTTTAAATACATACAGTGTGCATGTCTCTGTTTTCCTTCTGTCCTGTGCAAGAGTTCATGTCCACTTAAATATAAACTGAAACAAATTCCCCAGTTCAACTTATCTAGGGCTTCCTCTAGCCCCCTGTAGTCGTTCTGGTCCCTCCCCATTATTCCGCTCAGATCCCTGCATCAGCTGTGCTCCTCTGAATGCGCAGCTCTGGGCCGCATGCTTTCTCGATCGCACTCCCATTGGGAGTGTTTTGTGCTTTGCAGTTCGTAGAAATTGCAACTGTACATGTGCCGAATGCTCCCGGCTCTGGGAGTGCAATGAAGGAAGAGCATGGTCATGGCACCGCATGCATAGTGGCTAGGGACTGGCTGAGTCGGCCAGCTTTTCGAGGGGTACAGCAGCTCAAAAGGAGCCGCTCAGAATGACGCCGAGGGACCAGGACCCCACTGCAGGGGGCTAGAAGAAGCCCTGGGTAAGTTAAACTGGGTAACTTTTTTTCGATGTGAAACACTGCATCTATTTTTTTTTTTTACTCACCTGGGGCTTCTTTCAGTGCCTTGCTGAAGCCCCGGTCCTCCACATTGTCCTGTCACTGGTAAAGATCGCGACTCGGGAGGTTGGGTCTTCTAACCCTAAGACCACCTCCCCCCCACCTGGTGGTGCCTAAACCTAACCCCTTCTTGGTAGTGCCTAAACCTTGGGACCCCCCCCCCCCCTGGTGGTGCCTGACCCTAAGAACCCACCCCCCTTGGTGGTGCCTAACCCTTAGGCGCCCCCCTGGTGGTGCCTAACCCTAAGTGGTTAGATTTAGGCCTGTTGGTGCCTAAACCAAACCTATCCCTAGTGGCACCTAACCCTAATTCCCCCCCCCCCCCTCCTTAACATAAACTCCCCTCTTCCGCAAGGTAAATTTGGGCACTTAGAGGTTATCCGCAAGCCACTTTTTTCTCTGCAGGCCTGTGCAGAAAAAAGTCCCCTCTTGCTGCTAACGGGTGTCTCCAGGTGCCCAACATTTACCTTCATAGCTGCATATCATGGCTTTGCGGAATCCGCAATTTGCTGTAAAATTGGGTGCTCTGAGGCACCCGCTAACTGCCGCCGCCACACGCCCAAATTTCCCCCTAATGCCGCTAAATATGTCTTTTATCATAGGCGCCTATGGCAGTGCTGTTTTTCCATAGGGGCTCCTGCACACTTTTTTCCCTGCTTCGGAACAAAGATGGGGACAAGCATAAGATGCATCCCACATCCACATCACCCAGCTACTGTAAGCAGCAGCTGAGTATAGGTTCCAATAAACGCCTTTATACATTACAATCTCTTATCATTTATCTGGGTACTGCTCTTGATAGCTTTTCAGAAGTCAGCAGATATTTGACAGAATGTTAATGTGGCCACCTTTATCCATATACTGCCTGATGCAGTACAAAGTATTACAAAATGTCGCTGAGCGCCATGTCTGCCCACAACTGCCCACTCTTGTCAATCCGCGCGAGAGCAACTTATTCTGATCAGTATACAGACAATCTTCCATTTCAGTTGTAAAATTCATTAGACATGCCCTAGTTTTGTTAGATTCTATACTTTTATTGAATCTAACGTAAAAAGTACCTATTGTATGATGTATGATATGTATGATTCATACAAAATTTAATGTAAAGCTCTGTCTCAGAGCTGCAAGGATCGGTGGATGCCAGCGGCACTAACTCGGCTGCTTTTCCGGCACCCATAAATAATTAGAGGCCTGAAACTCTGCCGTGGTGGTTTTTTCAAAAAGTGTTCAGAAGCTCTGTGGCCGAAGAACTTCAGATAACAGCCATGGTTGTCTTGGCGATGAAGGGGGGGAGGGGTTAGCGGCGTTTCAGACCTCTAATGATGTACGGATGTCGGGCGAGTTACTGCTGCTGACGCCCACCGATCCCTGCAGCTTTGAGCGTTTTGCATTAAACATTTTATAAAACATCTGAAAGTGTATAGTTGTATTAAAGTGTTCTGAGCAGTGTTGTAAAAAATTCCAAATGAACCTCCCCCAAGGAAGGTTCCTAAACTGTGCAGGCTATGAAGTATAAGACTAGCTTTTACTTACCTGGGGGGCTCCTCTGTAGCCCTTAACCCCCCCCCCACCACCACCACCCGTATAGAAGCCTCCATCTTCTCTCTCTATCCGCTGCCACACAATCCTCAAATTCCAGCTGGTTCTTTGTATGTCCCCGGCCATGCAATGCATGTTGGGAGATGTAGTTGCCATGCATTTAATGGTTACATTACATGCATGGCACGGTTGGGGACTTAGGAAGAACCAGCAGGAAACTGCAGATTGTGTGGCAGAAGAGAGAGAAGAGGGGGATTTCTATATAGACATGTGGGGCAACAGAGCAGCTTCCCTAGGTAAGTACATTCTTGTTTTATCCCCCCACAGCATCTAGCATGTGCACAAGGCTTACATCTTATCTCTCCGTTCTTCATCCACAGATGTCTGCAAGAGGTCCACCTGGACAAACACATCAAACTTCTGGACTGTCCAGGTATCGTCATGGCAACGTCAACATCGGATGCCGCCATGATCCTCCGGAACTGTATAAAAATCGAGCAGCTTGTAGATCCTGTGGGGCCAGTGGAAGCCATTCTGAGACGGTGCAATAGAGAACAGGTAACTGTTATTTGCATTTCAAGATAAGCTTGTTACTTTTAGCTTAAAAAAAAAACACTTCCTACAGGTCAGCAAAGGCACACAGACTGGGGGGAAAAAATTAGAGGACATACAGAGACCTATTTTTAGACATATATATTTGGGGCACTATTTTTAGGCATTTATTTTTTTTATTTTTGATGTTACAACTAGTGTTGGGCGAACATGGCCGCGATGTTCGGGTGTTCGACCCGAACTCCGAACATAATGGAAGTCAATGGGGACCCGAACTTTTGTACTTTGTAAAGCCTCCTTACATGCTACATACCCCAAATTTACAGGGTATGTGCACCTTGGGAGTGGGTACAAGAGGAACATTTTTTTTAGCAAAAAGAGCTTATAGTTTTTGAGAAAATCGATTTTAAAGTTTCAAAGGGAAAACTGTCTTTTAAATGCGGGAAATGTCTGTTTTCTTTGCACAGGTAACATGCTTTTTGTCGGCATGCAGTCATAAATGTAATACATATAAGAGGTTCCAGGAAAAGGGATCGGTAACGCTAACCCAGCAGCAGCACACGTGATGGAACAGGAGGAGGGTGGCGCAGGAGGAGAAGGCCACGCTTTGTGAGACACAACAACCCAGGCCTTGCATGAGGACAAGAAGCGTGCGGATAGCATGCTTTGTACCGCCATGCAGTCATAAATGTAATAAAGATAAGTGGTTCAATAAACAGGGACCACGCGGCAACGCTAACCCAGCAGCAGCAGACGTGATGGAACAGGAGGAGGTGCAGGAGGAGAAGGCCACGCTTTGTGAGACACAACAACCCAGGCCTTGCATGAGGACAAGAAGCGTGCGGATAGCATGCTTTGTACCGCCATGCAGTCATAAATGTAATAAAGATAAGTGGTTCAATAAACAGGGACCACGCGGCAACGCTAACCCAGCAGCAGCAGACGTGATGGAACAGGAGGAGGCGCAGGAGGAGAAGGCCACGCTTTGTGAGACACAACAACCCAGGCCTTGCATGAGGACAAGAAGCGTGCGGATAGCATGCTTTGTACCGCCATGCAGTCATAAATGTAATAAAGATAAGAGGTTCCATAAACAGGGACCGGCAACGCTAACCCAGCAGCAGCAGCAGCACACGTGATGGAACAGGAGCAGGCGCAGGAGGAGAAGGCCATGCTTTTTGAGACACAACAACCCAGGCCTTGCATGAGGACAAAAAGCGTGCGGATATAGCAGCAATGCTTTTTGCCGCCATGCAGTCATAAATGTAATACAGATGAGAGGTTCAATAAACAGGGACCGGAAACGCTACACCATCCCAGATGTTCATTGGTCATGTTACTTGGTTGGGGTCCTGGAGTGTTGCGTAGTCATTTCCAATCCAGGATTGATTCATTTTAATTTGAGTCAGACGGTCTGCATTTTCTGTGGAGAGGCGGATACGCCGATCTGTGACGATGCCTCCGGCAGCACTGAAACAGCGTTCCGACATAACGCTGGCTGCCGGGCAAGCCAGCACCTCTATTGCGTACATTGCCAGTTCGTGCCAGGTGTCTAGCTTCGATACCCAATAGTTGAAGGGTGCAGATGGATTGTTCGACACAGCTACGTCATCTGACATGTAGTCCTTGACCATCTTCTCCAGGCGATCGGTGTTGGAGGTGGATCTGCACGCTTGCTGTTCAGTGGGCTGCTGCTGCATGGGTGTCAGAAAATTTTCCCACTCCAAGGACACTGCCGATACCATTCACTTTTGGGCACTAGCTGCGGCTTGCGTTGTTTGCTGCCCTCCTGGTCGTCCTGGGTTTGCGGAAGCCAGTCTGTCGGCGTACAACTGGCTAGAGGAGGGGGAGGATGTCAATCTCCTCTCTAAAGTCTCCACAAGGGCCTGCTGGTATTCTTCCATTTTGACCTGTCTGACTCTTTCTTCAAGCAGTTTTGGAACATTGTGTTTGTACCGTGGATCCAGAAGGGTATAAACCCAGTAATTGGTGTTGTCCAGAATGCGCACAATGCGTGGGTCGCGTTCAATGCAGTCTAGCATGAATTGAGCCATGTGTGCCAGAGTCCTACCAGAATCCTCATCATCCTCTTGTGAGCGTTGTGATAGTTGTTGTGATGCATCATAGTCGTCACCTTCCTCCTGGTCTGCTTCTGCTGACCATTCGCGCTGAATTGTGGAAGTCCAACGTGCACCGCTCTGGCCCTCGTCAGTGGTGGCATGAAATTCCTGCTCCAACTCCAGCTGTTCCTCCTCCTCCTCTTCGTCATAGCTGCTGGGGCCAGCGTTCCCTGAGGCGGATGGCCTGATGTTGGTACCATCACGCTGATCGTTTTCTCCTTCAGATTCCCCCAGTTGCATCATGACAGCTGTTTCCTTGATTTTCAACATTGACCTCTTCAGTAAACACAGCAGTGGTATGGTAATGCTGACTGAAGAGTTGTCACTGCTCACAAGCAACGTGGATTGCTCAAAATTTTGGAGGACTTGGCAGAGGTCCAACATGTTAGCCCAATCGGATCCACAGAAGCTTGGCAGCTGTCCGGATGCGCCTCGGTACTGCGCCGTCATGTACTGGACCACTGCACTCTTCTGCTCACAAAAGCGTGCTAGCATGTGCAGCGTAGAATTCCAGCGCGTAGGGACATCACACAGCAAGCGATGGTGGGGGAGATTGAAGCGCTCCTGCATCTTGGCGAGTGCCCCCGAAGCAGTACTGGAATTTCTACAATGTTTGGCCACTCGACGCACCTTCAACAGAAGATCGGCCACGCCTGGGTATGTCCTCAGGAACCGCTGAACTACTAGGTTCATCACGTGCGCCAGGCAAGGGATGTGTGTCAGCTTAGCCAACCTTAAAGCGCGAATGAGATTACTCCCATTATCACACACAACCATGCCCGGTTTCAGGTCCAGCGGTGCCAGCCACAAATCCGTCTGTTCCTTTATTCCCTTCCAAATTTCCTCCCCTGTGTGCTGCTTATCCCCAAGGCAGATCAGCTTCAGCAACGCTTGCTGGCGCATGCCAACAGCTGTGCTGCACTGCTTCCACGATCCTACTGCTGCTGGGTTAGCGTTTCCGGATGAGGTACAGCTTTGAGATGCGTTGGAGGAGAAGGAGTCAGAGAGGTAGGTGCTGCTGTTGTTATCCAGTGGGAGGGACGGCGGTGCAGCTGTTTGCGGCGTGGGCAACACCCGCGCCGTAGCAGGTGAGGAATCGCTGCCAGGCTCCACAAGGTTCACCCAGTGCGCGGTAAGGGAGATGTATCGACCCTGTCCGAACGCACTCGTCCAAGTGTCAGTGGTGAGGTGAACCTTGCAGGCAACGGCATTCTTCAAGCTTCGGGTTATTTTGCTGACCACGTGCTCATGCAACTCAGGCACTGCAGAGCGCGCAAAGTGGTAGCGGCTGGGAACCACGTAACGTGGGATGGCCACTGACATCATGCCCTTGAAGCTGTTTGTCTCCACCACTCGATATGGCAGCATTTCGCAGGCCAGAAGCTTGGCTATGCTGGCTGTTACTGCTACGGCCCGGGGGTCATTTGCTGGCAATTTCCTCTTGCGCTCAAACATCTCCGACACAGACAACTGAACCGTAGCACTGCACACGGAAGGGCTGTTGGTTGTTGTGTTTGATGAACACTGGGAGACCTCAAGAGCACTACTCCGGAAAGTGACAGTGTCAGCGTCGTCTGATGTTTGTGAATGTTGTGAACCACGCAATGGCTGGGCTACTGCTGCTGCTGAGGCGGGTCTGGTGGTGAGTCTGGTGAACCCAAGGGAGGCAGTGTTGCTGGTACCCTGTCCTGCCGCGTTTGCCCACAGAGTGGGATGTTTGGATAGCATGTGGCGGCTCATGCTGGTGGTGGAGAGGTTGTTAATACTTTTCCCCCTGCTCAGGCGGGTCTTGCACACCTTGCAAATCGCCATGGTAACATCCTCAGTGCAGTCTTCAAAGAAAGCCCAGACTTTGGAGCACCTGCCTCCTTGCTGGCGATTTCTGTTTGCTCCTCTTTTGCCTCTCACTTGAACGTCCACGCTTGTGGTGCCTGAAATTGCGCGCCGCCTACCTTGTGGCACAAGGCGAACTCGTGCAGCAGTGGGTTCTTCAACAGACTCATCTGTGCTGCTGCTACGACGGCGATGTTCTCGTTCAGAAACAAAATCTGGGTCTATGTCCACATTGTCCATACCCTCCTCTTCCATCTCCTCAAACTCGTCATATGTCATTGTGGGGGGCCGCCGCCGTGGAGTAGAGCTCCCCAGAACAACCTCTGCGCAGCTCACTCCAACGTCGTCTTCCAGATCTTGTCGGCCGACCTCCTGCAATTGCAACCCCTCCTGCCCAACTTGCTCTGGGATTTGGGTTTCCGAGTCCTTCTCGGACTCGCCTTGTATTTCAGTGCGCGGTGCATTTCCCACAGTTAATGGTTGTGAATCCGGGCACAACATTTCTGGCTGTTCCTCCATTGACCTTTGAAAGGTGGAAGTTTGTTGGGCTGGGAATAGCTCCTGCGAATACCCCATTGTGTCCTGAGGTAATTCATCGGACTGGTTATCTGGCAGTTGTGTGCGTGGTGTCGCTGCCGGTTGTGTCAGCTTTGTGCCCACTGGCTCCTTGTAACTGGCTGAGGACTCGGACCTCGTGCGTGATGTGCTGGTGCTGCTTAACCCACTGCTGGACGCTTGAGAGGTCATCCAAGTAATTATCTGGTCCTGTTCTTTTGGATCTGTGAGGGTTGTTGTCCTGGACAACATGGGCGGTATTGAGTGGGTTTTCTTGGGTGCTCCCCTGTGGCCTGTATGTGAACCGTCAGGGGAAACACCTCTTCCCTTGCCCCTTCCTCTTTCACCGGATTTCTTCCTCATTTCACTTATCCTTACAGTACACGCTGACTGGCAGCAGTACAGTGGCAGTACAGAAATGCTATACAGTACCACTATTCCCAGCAGCGACACAGAGCACAATGCTATACAGTGGCGGGTGAGCGGTGTACCACTATTCCCAGCAGCGACACAGAGCACAATGCTATACAGTGGCAGGTGAGCGGTGTACCACTGTTCCCAGGCCCAGCAGACACAGAGTGGAAGTAAACACAATGCTATATAGTCTGGCTGAGCGGTGTACACAGAGTGGCAGTACACACAATGCTATATAGTCTGGCTGAGCGGTGTACACAGAGTGGCAGTACACACAATGCTATATAGTCTGGCTGAGCCGTGTACACAGAGTGTCAGTAAACAATGCTATATATAGCGTGGCTGAGCGAGGTACACAGTGGCAGTACACACAATGCTATATAGTCTGGCTGAGCGGTGTACACACAGTGTCAGTAAACAATGGTATATAGTCTGGCTGAGCGGTGTACACAGAGTGGCAGTACACACAATGCTATATAGTCTGGCTGAGCGGTGTACACAGAGTGGCAGTACACACAATGCTATATAGTCTGGCTGAGCGGTGTACACAGAGTGGCAGTACACACAATGCTATATAGTCTGGCTGAGCGGTGTACACAGAGTGGCAGTACACACAATGCTATATAGTCTGGCTGAGCGGTGTACACAGAGTGGCAGTACACACAATGATATATAGTCTGGCTGAGCCGTGTACACAGAGTGTCAGTAAACAATGCTATATATAGCATGGCTGAGCGAGGTACACAGTGGCAGTACACACAATGCTATATAGTCAGGCTGAGCCGTGTACACAGAGTGTCAGTAAACAATGGTATATAGTCTGGCTGAGCGGTGTACACAGAGTGTCAGTAAACAATGGTATATAGTCTGGCTGAGCGGTGTACACAGAGTGGCAGTAAACACAATGCTATATATAGCGTGGCTGAGCGAGGTGCACAGTGGCAGTACACACAATGCTATATAGTCAGGCTAAGCCGTGTACACAGAGTGTCAGAAAACACAATGCTATATATAGCGTGGCTGAGCGAGGTGCACAGTGGCAGTACACACAATGCTATATAGTCAGGCTGAGCCGTGTACACAGAGTGTCAGTAAACAATGGTATATAGTCTGGCTGAGCGGTGTACACAGAGTGGCAGTAAACAATGGTATATAGTTTGGCTGAGCGGTGTACACAGAGTGGCAGTAAACACAATGCTATATATAGCGTGGTTGAGCGAGGTGCACAGTGGCAGTACACACAATGCTATATAGTCAGGCTGAGCCGTGTACACAGAGTGTCAGTAAACAATGGTATATAGTCTGGCTGAGCGGTGTACACAGAGTGTCAGTAAACAATGGTATATAGTCTGGCTGAGCGGTGTACACAGAGTGGCAGTAAACACAATGCTATATATAGCGTGGCTGAGCGAGGTGCACAGTGGCAGTACACACAATGCTATATAGTCAGGCTAAGCCGTGTACAGAGTGTCAGAAAACACAATGCTATATATAGCGTGGCTGAGCGAGGTGCACAGTGGCAGTACACACAATGCTATATAGTCAGGCTAAGCCGTGTACACAGAGTGTCAGAAAACACAATGCTATATATAGCGTGGCTGAGCGAGGTGCACAGTGGCAGTACACACAATGCTATATAGCCAGGCTAAGCCGTGTACACAGAGTGTCAGAAAACACAATGCTATATATAGCGTGGCTGAGCGAGGTACACAGTGGCAGTAAACAATGCTATATATATAGTGTGGCTGAGCGAGCGGTGTACTACTGTTCCCAGCAGCGACACACAATGACTGGGGGGGACCCTGGCTAGCGTGGCTGGAGAGCGAACTACCCTGCCTGCCTACCCAAAGCTAAACCCACAGAGAAATGGCGGAGATATGACGTGGTTCGGGTATTTATTTACCCGAACCACGTGACCGTTCGGCCAATCAGAGCGCGTTCGGGCCCGAACCACGTGACCCGTTCGGCCAATCACAGCGCTAGCCGAACGTTCGGGGAACGTTCGGCCATGCGCTCTTAGTTCGGCCATGTGGCCGAACGGTTTGGCCGAGCACCGTCAGGAACTCGAACATCACCCGAACAGGGTGATGTTCTGCAGAACCCGAACAGTGGCGAACACTGTTTGCCCAACACTAGTTACAACCACTTTAAGGTGGAAATACAGCCATTGCATACGGTGCCTAAAATTACTGTAATGTCCTGCACTCTGTGTGGCATAAAATACTAAAAAAGTAATTAAGCCAAAGATATTTACTATAATTTTTCTGGGACTGTGGTCACTGGTCATAAGTTGTTAACTTCTTCGCTTGACATCCATCTTTGCCTACAGACTAATGTTGTCCACGTTACAGCAGGTCTTGGTGTTTTAAGTTACAGGGAAGGTCCGAGCAGCTTACAAAAATGTAATTTACTTACCACGGGGCTTCCTCCAGCCCCTAGCAGCCACTGTGTCCCTCGCTGCAGCTCCACACTCAGCTGCTGGGCCTGCGCAGTACACTCCACACGCAGGCGCTTTAGAGGACGACCTTGCGAGGTCGTCCTCTGCAGCAGAGGGGACTGGGAGCCAGCAGCTGAGTGCGGAGCTGCGGCGAGGGATATAGCAGCTGCTAGGGGCTGGAGGAAGCCCCGGGTAAGTACATGATGTTTTTTTAAGCTGCTTGGACCTTCCCTTTAAGACTTCACTTTAAAACTTTTTGGGAATGAAACAGTCCCTATTAATGGTAGGATTTACGGCACGTTATTTCATGTTAACCACTCTGGCGGTCTGATTATTTTGGTATTCTCTTAATGTAAAGGGCTGCATCTTTACTGCTTCACATTTAGAAATACTAAAATAATTAGTCTGCCAGTATAAGTAGCCAGAGAGTTACGTAATGTCAGGGATTGGAAAGGATTTTCTTGCTCTTTCCTGTGCTTTTCAGCAGTGCCCCTCTTGTCTCTGGCACAGATCCTGCAGCACTACAAGGTGACGGAGTTCAGGGACACTCTGGAGTTCCTGGCCATGCTGGCTAAGCGGCAGGGAAAGCTGAAGAAAGGTGGCATGCCGGACCACGAAAAGGCGGCTAAATCCGTCCTAACAGATTGGGTCAGGTAATAGCTTTTTCCTTGTCAGGTTTATTGTATGAAAAACATTATTCACTTGACACAGACGAGTTATCTCACTTTAAGATAATGCACTGTTTTTGTCTTTGGCCTGCAGAACTGTTGTGCTGTAAATTCCTGGCTTGCTTTGATCTCTTTCTGCAAGCAGAAAACCTAGAAACAAATTTGTCTCACATTTCCCCCTAGTGACAAGTGGCCATAAATACACATTAAAGCAGTACTAATTAAAAGGTAGGAAATCTAACAAAGAAGAAATAATAAAAAAAAATTGGCTAAAATAAATTGGCCTGGAGCATTTGCAAACCTCTCAATAAATTGGCTGCTAAATGGCTAATGGCCTGTGGAATTGGTGGACAATCTTATTTCTGGCCATACACTATATAGAGTTTATCTGAATTTGGGCAGGATTTACATGTATGAAGCCTATAGACACAAAAGACCAGGTGCCTTCAACTACACCCTATGTTACACCCTATGTAATGTCCAATTTATGCCCTTTTAAACTGGACCTGAAGTGAGGAAACTCTCACCTATTTTGCCCGTCTGACAGTCTTAACCACATTTTTTTTGTACCTCTTTTCTACAGCGGTAAAATCAGTTATTTCACACATCCGCCAGAAACGCACACGCTCCCCACACACATCAGCGCAGAAATCGTAACGGAAATGGGGAAAGCATTTGATTTTGAAGCACTGGAGATGGATAATTCTGAGTCTCTGTCAAGTAAGTAGACCTGATCATATGTTATGGCTTTTTGCAGGACTCCAGTTTCACGGGCTTCAAATGCTGGTCTGTAGACTTATCTGCGCCTTCAATCAGATAATACAACCATTAAACTGGGCCTTCTGTAAAGCAGGAAGGAAGGAAAATCCTATTGGTCCATCTAAATAGCTTATTATTACTTTTGGAACTGAACTTACTTACAAATCACAAACCTAGAATATAGCTCTGCTTTCCTGCAGCTGTGCATCTATCCATACAGGCTTAATCCTTAAAGAGAACCACCTAGCATAGGAGCACCACCTTCCCCCAAGCAGTCCTCCTGCTGAACTCCAGTCCCCCCCAACCAGATCTGCACACATGAGGCACTCTAGTCTCCCATGCCTCCAAAGCAAGTCCTCCTTGCTCTAAATGCACTCTTATGCCTGTCTCAATGTATATCTCTCATGTTTGTCAATGCAGTGTCTGCTATATGTACTACTGCCAACACTATGTGAACCACAAAAAATTCAGTGTTTGACGTCGCAATTGACGAATAAATCTGATTCTAGACAGTGATTATAAAATCACAAAAAAATATCTGTCATTGGAAAAGTCTCTGTATAAAGCGAATATCCCCTGGAAATTGGGCTTTATTAGTACACATGAGGTCATGCCAGTAGGGTTAAACAGAACTGTCTGCATATCCTCACACACTGTCTGTTGTGTAAACAGGATAAGCAAAAATGAATATAGTACGCCATCAGGTGGTCAAAAAGGTTAATTGATGTTAAAATATTTTTTTTTCTTCTTTTTGAAGAAATCCAGTCTGCTCCTCAGGGCATAGCCATGGAGGCCTCACACCCGACTACTGGAGCTGAGCAGGAAGTAGATGATGTGGAACTGGAGGACTCAAATGAAGAAATTGAAGCACCAGCTGACTCCATGGAAGAGGATAAAGATCAGGAGGTAGGAGGAGCATTGTATGGGTGATGTCAGACAGGAGCTCACTGCACTGTGATAGTTAGCCATGAATTTCCTCTACAAGCTTGTTAACAGTACTACACCTGATCTGCCGACACAGTCTCTTTCTTTACCTAGTTTGGTTGAAAAGAGGCTTAAAGAGGATCTGTAACATCAAAAGATCCCCTGGGGGATACTCACCTCGGGTGGGGGAAGCCTCTGGATCCTAATGAGGCTTCCCACGCCGTCCTCTGTCCCACGGGGGTCACGCTGCAGCCCTCCGTACAAGATGACGTCATTATTTACCTTCCCGGCTCCTGCGCAGGCGCTCTGACGGCTGTCGGCTCCAAACTACACAGAAATACCCGATCGCCGTCGGGTCTGCTCTACTGCGCAGGCGCAAGTTTCCGGCGCCTACGCAGTAGAGCAGACCCGACTGAGATTGGGTATTTCCGTGTAGTTCGGAGCGGAAAGCAGCCACAGCGCCCCCGCTGGAGCCAGCAAAGGTAAATATTGATTTTACAGTCGGGTCTGTCGCCGGCTGTTCGGAGGGCTGCAGCGAGACCCCCGTGGAACAGAGGATGGCGTGGGAAGCCTCATTAGGATCCGGAGGCTTCCCCCACCCGAGGTGAGTACCCCCCAGGGGATGTTTTTGAGGTTACAGAGTCTCTTTAAGATGCCCATTAACTATACGGTTATTAGTAAATAATATCTTCAATAAGATCATTCAGATTAAAAAAAAAAACATTGTATTTAATCTATCCAGAGCATTAACCCGTTCCTGACCTTGGTAATTAAAATCTACGCCCTGAACAAAAACTACGCATTTCAGGGCCTAAAGCCACTTCCGCAGGTAAATAAGCCTTCAAAGAAACAAAAATAAGAGCTTTTTGTTTGTTTGTCCCCCCTTTTAAGCTTATTTACCTGAGGAAGTGGCTCCAGGCCACGAAATGCGTTGTTTTTGTCCTAATTAATAAATCAGTTTAAACTTTCAAAGTTTTCATCATTGAAGGTAAGCTTATAGTTACCTTCCTTTAAAGCAGTATTCTTTTTTTATATTTTTATTGGGCGCCTATAGTCACTAGCTACATGTTTTCACTAAAACTAGCTGGCAGGTCCCCAAAGACATCCCCTACATGCTATGCAGCAGTGCAAGTTCTGTCCCTTTCCAAGTGCCCTTTCCTTATTGTTCCCGCTGGGCATGCTACTCACGCTAGTGGCAGTGTAGCATGCTTAACTAAGCAACGGCTGATGCTTACAATAGCCACGCAATAGTGATGCATCATGGCCGCTACTATGTTAATTACCGGTAACTATGTTAATCAACATAGTAGTTGATTAACATAGTAGTGGCCGTGCTAGTGAGGTAGCCCAGTAGCGATACATCTCCACCATGCGGCTATTGTAAGCATCGGCCGTTGCTTAGTTATGCACGCTACGCTTCCACTAGTGCACCCAAAGGGGACATTGTCACGCTAGTTTATTAGTTCTTGGAAGGGGATATTACTGGTGGCTGTTCCACCGCATTAGCATTAGTGAATCAACCTCAGTGTCAAGTGCTCCTTGAAAATGCAGAATTACATAAATTGTGTATTACAGACATATACTGAGCCAGAACAAGGTCCTCATGCACCAGAGGCAGATATTCCAAAGTGCGCCTCCCTCCCCAAATTGTGCCCACACCAGCATAGGTAGCCAGACCTGCCCCCAGTATTACATAGCTCCCCCCCCCTTTCAGTCACATTGAAACGTCTGACTCCAATTTATTAAAACCAGTGGGAATAAGGGGAGCAAAACGAATGCAAAAGAGGAGCTGATGCCCAAATCAAGGCTTCTGATTGGTCACTGCACAGCTGCTCAAGTTTTGCTCCAGTTTTCCTTGTGCTGGTTCTGATAACTCCACCTGACTGATAGCAAAAAAACAAAACATAACCATCCTTTTTTTTTCACACCAAGGGGTTCTTTTATAAAACCCTGCTGGAGAACAACTGAACATTTATAGCAACAGTGCAATCTTTTGCTACTGTACACAGAATCAGAGTACTGGAACTTACACAGTTTATATTCAGTTATGTACACCTGGGATAGTAAAGTAATAAAGCTACCTGGTTGGTTACTCATTGAAATATTTCATATAAATGTGTACACATTTTTTTTTTTCTTTTTAATAGTTTGGGCCAATGACTGTTGAAATTAAAAGCGCAAAAGGCAAAGGCCAGGTGGAAAAGGAGCAACCTGTCCCCCGAGCACCCAGCCTGAAGGAAATTCAAGCAGTTGACCCCCTTCAGCAAGGACAAGCCTTACATGCAGCCAGCAAGAGGAGGAAGAAGCTGCAGAAGAGAGCAAGTGAGTCTGAGCTATGCTGCAAAATGACAGTAAAGGTGCAATAGAACTACAACTGCAGCCAAAGAATCGGGCTGCTGGAGATGGTCCAGGAGATGCTAACTTAGTGTGTGTACAGACACTTAAAGGACACCTGACCCGAGGCAAACGTACCTAAGCACAGATGTATGCTCATGTTGGATCCACCGACCTCTTTGCGCTATGCATTACTCTACTTATCCCTACCTCCAGTCCCCGTAGTCATTCCTTCAAAAATTAGACTTTTGGCTAAAGTCATACATTTCACAGGAAGAGGCAGGCTTGCTATGATGTTCCCACCTATCACCCTCCCATTTCCTCATCTTAAGGGGAGTGAACAGGGGCAGGGAATAGGAGGGAGCATTGCCACAAGCCTGCCTTTTCCTGTGTGATAGTTTGACTGTAGCCAAAAGTAAATGGGCATATGTGGATTCAGCATGAACATACCCCTCTACTTCGCTTAGGCAGCGTTGTCTCAGGTCCGGTGTCTTTTAACTTTGTACAGGCACACCACTCTACCAACCTCAAACCTAGTGGAAGGTGCTGGACGTCAAATTGCCAACCAGGTGTAGAGAAGCAAAGTCCGCACATTCTGGGTTGTAAAAAAATCCAAAAGTTTATTAAGCAAACTGGTGCAGCATAAGAACTTTATGCTGTACCTGTTTGCTTAACCCCCCTGGCGGTATGTCAGGCGATAACAGGATTGATTTTATGCAATAGTGATCTGAAAATCAATCCCGCTATCAATAGATATTCTCAGACATGTCAGAAATTTATTGTTTCAATGCAACGATCTGATGGGAAATTGCATCGTGTGTACCTAGCATTACAGGTATCTGTTTTTGGTGATACATCTGATAGACCTTGCTCCTGTAGATTACCTTTTGGCTGTGTATAGCCAGGCTTGATGGAGGGAACACCTAAAACAGAATTGGTAGGTGTAGCCCTGCCTGGGAGCACTCATGGAGAAGGATGTGATCAGGTGATCGATATGTAAAGCTCTGATTTGCTGTGATGACTTCCTGGTTTAATGCATAATCATGACCAGCCAATCAGAGCATTAAAAATCTATCAGCTGATCAAACTGATCACATGCTTCTCCATGAGGTCTCCTAGGCAGGGCTGTCCACTAACATTGGGTTCCCAACACTATTCATAGTGACATGCCTGCCCTGCAGCAATCACTGCCTCAGGCTGCCTCCAGCAAGTGTCCTAACAGGATCCCTTTCATAACTCCCCTTATGTCATTGTCTGCTGCTCACTATATACCTTCTCTTCCTGCAGATAAAATCGCCACAAAGTTATCCGACACGTTAACACAAGCCATGAATTTTGGACTGGGCGACTGAACAGACAGAGGAGATAAAGTCTTCTACCGCAACTCCTGGCATGTGAAGCTGGATATAGACTGGGCTGTGTTCTGCTATAATATTTATCAATCCTTGCCTATTAAAGAGATTTTATACTAAAGGACCAGCTGTGAGAAAGCAGAATGTTATGCCTCTTTTGGAAGGAAAACAAAACTTATGTGCTTTGACTTATTAGGTGATTTTCAGCGTCACAATAAGGGTTGTAATATCTACAGAGAGCATGGTGAGAAATGGGCAGTCCTGGCTGCTGTCACATCTTTATGGATGGGATTATCTCATCTGACAAATGGCAGTTCCTGTATGTGCAGTGTAGGATTCACTAAAGGAGTTGCAGGATTATGCAAATTTTGCATTAACATTTTTACAACTTGAAGATTGACCAAGCGTATCCCACCTTGGCCTGACTGATCCATTTTCAAGTTGTATACATTTGCATATGAAATTAGCTTAATCCAGTATCAACTCAGAATTTGCATTTCATTAACCTTACCTAGGAATGATAATTCGAAATCGTAACAGTGTTCGGAAGCATTCCCAATGGATCTCAAATCTGAACTGATGTAGACTGTAGCAGATGTGAGGCTAACTCACCCTTCACCCTTATTGCTGCCTCTGTGCGCTGCGTTCCACGTGTAGTTCAGTCTCTCCGATACTTCCTTCTTCTCGCTGTGAAGAAGAAGTATCACAGAGATGGAATGTGATGTGGAGTGCAGCGCACAGAGGCAGAAACAAGGGTGAGGTAACTCCTCCACTGCCACAGTCTTCATAGGCAAACGTGGGGGGGGCGGGCTTGGGTTGGGGTTGGATTACAGCTGCCCAGAGTCCCTCCCCCCCCCCCCCCCACTCCACACACCAGGGCTGGTGCAGTGTCTCTGGACAGGCACAAGTTGACACCAGAATATCTGCAAGTATCCTGCAGCTCACAGCACCGCCCCTTTTCTTTCCCTGCTACTGCTATTTCGCTGCTATTGATTTTGGATGGAGCAGCAGTGTGTGTACAGAGCATGGCGTGTGTACAGGGCATGGGGCAGCAGCGTGTGTACAGGGCATGGGGCAGCAGCGTGTGTACAGGGCATGGGGCAGCAGCGTGTGTACAGGGCATGGGGCAGCAGCGTGTGTACAGGGCATGGGGCAGCAGCGTGTGTACAGGGCATGGGGCAGCAGCGTGTGTACAGAGCATGGGGCAGCAGCGCGTGTGCAGAGCATGAAGCAGCTCTGGGGAACTTGGAACAGACCTGTGCCCATGCTTCACTTTTCCCTTCATTAGCAATGTCGGCTGTCTTCATTATTATCTGTATCCAAACTGCTCCTGATCGATCACGTTGTCGATCGAGAGCATATCTGACATGTTGGAAATAATCTTCAGATACTGTCAGTTGGACAGGAAATTGCATTATGTGTACCCAACATGATATACTACCATATTATTATGAAGTGGGTAGTGGGTGTCAGGACACCTTCTGAAAAAGGACACAGGGAACAAAAACGGGGAGCCCAATGGGGCAGTACGTCAATACAATCGGGTAATTGTAGTAAGTGAAAATCTACTCACAAAGGTTGGTTGCAGAGGGGCAACCGACCGCAGGAATCAGGTGGAGACAATAAACCCGACTCCACTCGGGGAGGTCACCGAGGACCTGGATGCGGTCGCACTCCTTGGGTAAAAAAGGGGGACAGGTGTCTACCGTGGTGTACACCATGCGCGGTCTGTCTCCACCCCTCAAACGGGACACGTATGGGGGTACAAGATGCACTAGACAATTGTAAAGAGGCGCCCTAATCGTAGATAAAAGCATCTAAAAACAATTTAAAATTGACAAAAACGTGAGGTAGCTTACCTCAATGACGACAAATCTTTGTAATAAACAAAAGATTTATTATAGCACAGGCAACGCGTTTCGCGGGTCCAAGCCCGCTTCCTCAGGCCAATACAAGTGCCAAGCTAAATGAAATATTTAGCCAAGGGAGCCTCTCTCTAAATCTTTTGTTTATTACAAAGATTTGTCGTCATTGAGGTAAGCTACCTCACGTTTTTGTCAATTTTAAACTGTTTTTAGATGCTTTTATCTACGATTAGGGCGCCTCTTTACAATTGTCTAGTGCACCATATTATTATACTTAATGTGTGTTGTTGAGGGAGACCTTTCGCTAATCCTGCCCTTGAAAATCCTGGGTTTGCCCCTGGTCTTCATTAGTTCAGATTAGAGTTGTGTTCTGAATGCTTTAAAACGCTGTTCCGATTTCAAATGATTATTGTGATTAGTTTTGTTACTGATCCCCATAGAAGCACATTGCTCAACTCCCCTTCTGCCAGCTCATTTCTGCAATGTGAAAAGGATGATTAAAAAAAAAAGTAAGCTGAAGCTGGATAGTCTCTCAAAACATACAAAATATTTCTTGGACCAATAAAAAAAACAGCAGCTAAGTGTACAGGTTGAGACATCTGATGTGGCATCACTTTCTAAATGCCGGCTCAAACGTCTGGGATCATTTGACGGCATTCTTTCTGAATGCACCGCTTCTACTGTAAAGAGGACCTGTGAGATGCTGATATTCCCATCTGATGCCAGCTTTGTTGCCAGTTTAGATACCTAGCTACATACAAATTTAAACAACATTTTCATGAAGTCAGAAAACTAGTATTTTATTGATCATCTCTGCTCTGCATGTTTTCCTATGACTTGGCCTCTGGATTCTGCCCCTTTTCTCTGGCCTTGTTTCTCACCATAAAGCTAGACCTATTTTCCACGAGCAGCTGAAGACAATGAACTGACCGCCTGTCAGCTATTCTCAGTCACTGGCCTGGCTCTTGCTTATGCATGGCACAGGCTGTGGACAAGTGGCGCCCCCATGGAGTCACATCTGAGCACCATAGTTGCCATGCTCAAACACGACATGAGACTTTTTCTGCCGGGTAAGCCTACAGTGTGTTAAATATGACATGCAGTGTTACCAAGCGCTTCCATTTGGCTACATGTAATTGCAGCAGAATGGCACTTGTGGCTTTCGACAAATGAGCAGTTCAGCCATCTGCGTAAAAGAGGCCTAACACTCACTCATAACTCCTTGCACCATGGCACTGACTCTCACATGGTACATAGAATTAGTGGCCCTAACATTAACTTACCCCTCCCCCATCTCTCCAGTACAGCAGTGGAGAGGAGAGTATGAGTGGTAGAATGCACCTCACCTCCCTATCATAAGGCTTTACCAATGACATGGCAGCCTGTCAGTAAAAGACATAAATGTATTGCCCCATGTGGTGTCATTGTAGTAACCACCCCCTGCTGTAGGGGCGAGTAGGAGGGTTTATTGGATGCTGGGGGTGCTTTTAATTGCTGAAGCAATAATCCGAGGAGATGGCTGTACACTTTAAAGGAGACCTGAAGTGAGAGGTTTATGGTGGCTTCCATATTTTTTTCCTTTTTAACAAATAGAGTTGTCTGGCTGTCCTGATGATCCTCTATCTCTAATACTTTTAGCAATAGACCCTGAACAAGCATGCAGCAGATCAGGTGTTTGACTTGATTAGATTAGCTGCATTCTTGTTGTGTTATTCAGACTCTATTATGCCAGAAAGATCAGCAGACTGTTAGGCAACTGGCATTGTTTAAAACACAATTAATATGGCAACCTTAAAGAAAAACACTTCCATGCACATGACTAAATGTATAAAGTCCTTTAATTAGATTAGAAGTTTGACATCATACATCTGCCTCTGACACAGGAGACCCGGGTTCGAATCTCGGCTCTTCCTGCTCAGTAAGTCAGCACCTATTCAGTAGGAGACCATGGGAAAGACTCCCTAACCGCCTATAGAGCGCATCCTAGTGGCTGCAGCTCTGGTGCCTTGAGTCCGCCTGGAAAAAAGTGCAGTATAAATGTTTTTTGTCTCTTGTCTGCCTTAGCTGTTTTCCATTATGGTATATGTATACTTTGGATGCATGTCTGTGGGCACACAAACTCCCCTATGGTCATTTTTTTTACTTAAGCACGTGGCAATGATGTAGCTGAATTCAGAGCCTGTCTTGCAGCCTTGAGCAGATGGGAACCACTGCTCCTTATGTGTGAAAGATAAGGCAGTAAGCCTGGGAGACAAATCAGGAAGGTCCACTTTCCCAAGCCCCAGGGCCAAACAAAACTCCTCTAGATTCTCTGGAAAACATAAAGAACATGATTTCCCAATATAACGAGCTATGAGTGCAAAGGGGAAACACCAGCAATATTACGGCAATGCTTTCAATAAAGGCACAACAGGTAATGGTGCTGTAGTGTTTTGAAGGCAAAGTCTGGAAAGATCTGTAGTTTTGCGCCATCAAATTATAGTTTGTTGAGGGCTCTGGCCTTACTTAAAATGTCTTCTTTATCTGCGTAATAGTGATGTCGGCTGATTACATCCCTAGAAACTGCATCCACTTACCCCCTAGGCCTCAAAGCCCAATGGATGCGGTAAAACGTTAGTTGTGTTGACTCTAGTTTCCTTAGGTATCAATTAAACACCACTCTAACCACCCTTGCACCCTTGATTCTATTTAACACCACTCTAACCACCCTTGCATGATCGTCATTAGAGGTAGCCTCAGGAGCCCTTAATGGCGCAAATTGTTCTGCAGATTTCTATTTTCTTGATCTTCCTGTCTGTGGATAACTTATCTGAGAAACTGACTATAGTCTCATAGGGCAACTGAAATGTCCATAAATGTACTGTCGTGCGATAGGATCCGCTCCTCCCCTACCTCAACCATATGGCCAATTTGTGCTATATCAGAACAGAGGCCCCTGATCTCAAATCGGAACGTAGTCTACATTTTAGTGGGCAATACGATCAGTGTAAGTCTTGGTGGAGGGTTGGACTCTGTACTCACGATCGGGTCAGACTGCTCTGGAGTTGGTAGAGTGTGTAAAGGAGGCAGCGAAACACGGAGTACCGCAGTGCTTGCTTGCGTGTGCCCTAGAGCAGGGCTTTTCAACCTGTGGTACTTTGCTGTTGGCCAGGTGGTACACACCAGGTTTACCTGCCACTTGTCCTGGTCATATCTTGCCTCCACAAAGTTCATCTCCCCCTCGCTTATTCCTTTCTGTGCTGCCCTGCGGCATACTTCATACCTCAGATCAGTAGTGATGAGACAACCAGGCGAACGGTGCACAGTGACAGTGACACCACTGCTCACTTGCTGTATTTGAAGTATACGTACTGTCACTGTGCACCTTTCGCCTGTGTGTCTTCACTGCGGTCGGGTTAACGTTGATCCGAGGTCTGAACTATTCCTCAGAGCAGCACAGCAACAACGCCTCTGAATGCTAAGGAAACTTCCCCCTTCCTTCTCAGTAGAAGGGGTCCAGTGATAGGGCCCCCCGAAGATCTCCTTGTCAGCATGCCCACATGCGCAGTAGAGGCTCTCCGGATTCTGGTGGAAACAGCTGAGCCCGATCGGGTCCACTCTACTGCGCAGGCACACACAGGTGGTACTTTTCAGGTGATAAAAGTGGTACAATTAGTGAAAATATTGAAAAGCCCTGCCCTAGAGCTCCCAGGCACCATTTTGTCCTTGTCGGTAGAGTGTAAGGATGTTCTCTTGGTCTGAAAAAGCTGGGTAATATTGGAGGACTTTGATTTCTCGTTTTTCTTCATTCTTTTCCTCCCTGTCCTCTACTAGTAGCTGCCCACCTCCACCACAGTTATCATAATTCCAATATAGTCATTGCCTGAAGCCTGTGGAGTACTGTCTTTATTCATTCTATCTCAGTTGATAAAGTTGGTACGAGTAAAGTACCTAGAAAAGGGACTTGTCACAAGGTTGATCTAGTAAGCTTGCTTTTGGTAAGAAAAGATGGATCTTCTTAGTTTTCCAGGTGTTTTCTTCTGTGGTTCTCAAAGGCCATTCACCCTAAAGGAGTTAATTTGGGTACACAGCTCATTTGTTACCCCAGGTGCTGCCATAGCCCCCAATACATACACCTCATTTATAATAGAAATATTTATATTACACTGCCAGGTAGACTAATTAATACTCAGCGCAAGAGCCATTCTTGTATAATTAAAAAACTGAAGTAGAAGAAAAACAGATCAAGGAAATGAAAATAATATAGTAAAAGAGGGGAAAAAAAGGAAAGGGTGAGAGAGAGAAAAATAAGTAATTTATGAGAAGTTTTGTGAAGAGCTCAATGTGTGATCGCTGTAGTCCAACCGTTCTGATCACTGCAGTACGAATGTTTCTATTTAGTCCTGTGCCGATAACACTAGCTCTTCCAGCCTCATAACATCATGAACAGCTTCCACTAAGTCTGTCATGTGGATTATAATCAGCCTTGCATAATTTAGCTATGAGAAACCTAACTGAGGTCACAATATGGCACAATATAGATTTTTTGGCCTGTGAGATGGATCCTGGAAACATAGACAGCAACGCTATCTCAGGAGAGTGTGAGATGGTGCAACAATACAGTCTTCAAACCATTTAAATGCAAGCATCCACGAAGGATAAATCCTCTTGCATCACCTCCACATGTGCAAATAATCTCCAGTCTGTAGTCCACATCTCCAGCAGAGGTCTGAGGTTCCACTTTTCCATCTACTTAGCTGCAAAAAAAGGGTTCTGAACCTCTGATTCAAAATTCCATAATTCCTCTCGTGAGCTTTGTTAGATGCTGAGGGCATGTGAGTAAGAATCGAGGCCTTCTCCTATTAAAGCGAACCCAAACCAAACATTTTTTTAATTAAAAATATTGAGTTGCACCACTCTGACACATACAAAGATAAATAAACACTCCTTCAAGCCTATGAGCATTTCAGTGCATGCTTTTCACCCTTCTCTTTTCATAGCTAGGGTTATACTGGGGGCAGCCATTAGCAATTCATCCATTGCCGGACACCATCTACTCCACCAGTTTGCCGGAAAAATGCTGTCAATTTGAAAGGAAGGGAGGGATTCCTCCAATAAATGTAAAAAATGTTATATTTGTCATTATGCAGCTGAAAAAAGGCTGCTATTTATTATTATAATTTAGAAAATAGATTTTATTTCTGAAATCTTGAATTTTTAATTTGGGTCCACTTTAATGCACAGGGAAGGATTTATGTAAATCATCCTCCCCAATTTTACACAAGAAATACCCAGAAAAATCGGATAAATCTGGGAGAGAACATGCTCGGGCTGAGAGCTACTCACACACAACTCCTCAAACAAGGTACGTTTCCTGTTAATCGGATTAGGGGAGGAAGTCCCAAAACCCCGAAATTGTATGTATTGGAACCAGTGAGTAGGATCTAAGGGTCTATCATGACGTAAATCCGCAAAGCTTGAGAGGGTTCCATGTCTCAAAATATGCCTCAGCTGAGGCCAGTCCTCTGTAGATAAACTAAGAAAGGTTGAGGCATGTACCACAGGAGGAAAAGCTACATTATCAAAAAGCTCTACTAATGGGCCAGGAACAGTGGCTAAGGACCTTGTGGAGGAGAGCCGTGAATCCCAGACAAACACATTGTAAACCCAGGTAGGCAGAGAAAAAAAATGGCAGTATAATTTGAGTGAAAGTGTCTAATTTTGCTATTTTAGATTCTAACTTCACCCACTGGAGTTTGGAGTTTCTGTTGTAAAACTAATCAGCAATATGTGTGATAACCTCAGGCTTCTAATTATTATGTCCTGAAGACCTAGGCCTCTATCAACTTTAGGTTTGCTAAGCAGGGTGTACAGGTATTTAATACGGGGAAGTAGGAACCTTATCTGGGCCCCAAATGTAGTTAATAAAAGCTAAATGTATAAGTTTCAAAAAGGACTTGGGGAGTCTAATCAGAACAGCAAGTAGGATATACTGTAAAGACATTTAGGAAGAATATCCATCTTGAGACCATTAATATGCCCCAGCCATGATGGTCTGCCATATACCAATTTAGCAAGGTCTCAATTACGTTTTGAAGGAGTGTGGTGTAATTTCTGTTATATATATATGAGGTTATTAAAACGCATTAAAAACTGATGTGAAAGAACCCTAAACCCCCCCTTCCTGACACCTAACCCTAAAACCCCCTTCTTTATGCCTAAAACTAAAAGCCCCCTTCCTGATGCTTAACTCTAAAACCCCCTTCCTGATGCCTAACCCTAAACCCCCCCCCTTCCTGAGACCTATCCCTAAACTCCTTCTTTCCCGGCGCCTAACCCTAAACCCCCCTTTCCTGATGTCTAACCCTAACCCCCCCCCCCCTCCTTCCTGATGTCTTACCCTAAACCCCCCCTTCCTGACGCTGCAAATAATGTAAATACTAAAAAAGATACATTTCTAAAACAATACATTTCAAAAACAAATTTCAAAATGATAATTTCAAAATGATAAGTCTCAAATAAGAAACCTTTTGAGTAGATCACCGGGCGCCCACTATTTATCGAGCACCCAAATTTCTGCTTTTGGCCGCCAATAGCCAACATTTCCATTAGTGCCTATGTTGCACTTAAATCGCCAACTAGCCGCAGGCGCCCAAATTTCCTGCTTCCCTGTGAAGCGTGAGCCCCTTGATATAGACCGGAGCGCAGAGGACACTTTCTATATTGATTATGCTGCAGTCCAAATCCATAGCTCACACATTGATCATGATCTCCTCACTCTGAAGAATCCGGAGGTGATGGAAGAACATCAAAGAACACACTGGGCTGGTTCTGTTTTGGTTCTGGGCACGAATCTTCTCAAGGTAACAAAAGTGAGAGAACCAACAAGGAGAACTCAGATCTTTCATACCAGTATGTGGCCAGAACTAAAATTTCACATGCAGAAATCTTACTACATTGAGTAGCTAAGGCCCTATACAAATGCTAGATGGAACTCCGTTAAGGCGGTGTCCCTCAGCCATCCCTCCATCTTCCTGCATAGCAACAGACAGCGAAGCTAGACAAGGGTCCTGATCTCTGCTGGGCGACATGCCCCATTCATGTGTACATGGCTTTAATCCATTAGTAGCTTCTCAGGTCTATATAACCAGTAGTGGATGATTGGTGTCAGGACACCTTCTGGGGAAAAGGCACAGGAAACAAAAAACACGGGAGCCCAATAGTGTAATATGTTTAGTCAAAATTGTCAATGTAGAAGATAAGAATCTACTCACAAGAGTGGGTTGCAAGGGGGCAACCGACCACAGGAAGCAGGTGGAGACAATTAACCCGACTCCACTCGGGGAGGTCACTAAGGACCTGGATGCGGTCGCTCTCCTTGGAAAAAAGAAGGGAGGCAGATGTCCACCGTGGTGTAAACCACATATGTTCTGCCTCCACCCCTCACACGGGTATCGTATGGGGGTTAGGGATGCACTAAATGGTTTAAAGAGGCGCCCTGGTGGTATATAAAAGCGTTTAAAAGCAGTTTAAAACCGAGAAAGGTTTGAGGTTGCTTACCTCAAGGACGACAAATCTTTGTAGGGACAAAAGATTTTATTGGTAGCACAGGCAACGCGTTACACGGGTCTGAGCCCGCTTCCTCAGGCCAATAGCAGTGCCTATATTAGTAAACATGAGACTCCTAAGTATACTAGTATTAAAGATATACATACATTTACAGCATCAGATTGTAATCAGCGATAGCATTGTATCCAGTGTTTCATTTCATATATATTATTACAGATGAAATATTATAAATAAATAATGCACATATTATATTAGGAGTATTTACCCTTGTCTTACGGAGCTGCTGGCGTTTATCAGCCAGAGGTATATAGATAATCAAAACATGATTTTTCAAACATATGGAAAATTATGAAACATTGTTTAAAAAAGGTGGGGGTGGGGGGGGGGGGGGTGGGAAAAAAAAAAAACTTTAGTTTTCCACCTTAAAGGGAAGGTTCAGGGACACCTTGCAAAATTAAAAATCGATATCCACTTACCTGGGGCTTCCTCCAGCCCGTGGCAGGCAGGAGTTGCCCTCGCCGCCGCTCCAGAGGCTTCCGGTCGTCTTCGGTGGCCGACCCGACCTGGCCAGGCCGGCTGCCAGGTCGGGCTCTTCTGCACTCCAAGGACGGGCTCTTCTGCGTCCCACGCGGGCGCGCTGACGTCATCGGACGTCCGCCGGGCTGTACTGCTCCCTTAGCTTGCTATTTCAATTGGCCTGGTAAGTAAATGCTTACACTATATGTTTGCTCTTCATGCACTTCTGCTATGCCAGCGCTCCCCCTGCTGCTAACTTATGTGTACATATGCACTATTTGTTTTTAGCCACCAGTGACCAGCTTACTTTTTAACACATAGAGAAGCGCAGCCTTTTTGAGCCCAGCACTCTTTAAGAAATGTCATTTTATCCCAGTAGCTGGCCAAGTCTTTTTAGGTCTAATTATATGTTTTCATTTATTTATCTGTTCATCATGACAGCACACCTTTCTGGCAATCTCTTTTAATCCAAATTGTCCATAGTAATATGGGCAGAAAATTGTGTGCATATATATAGTTATTAAATTAAAGGAAGTTTTTATTATATTTTTACATTAAGGTGGAAAACTAAAGTTTTTTTTTTCCAACCCCCCCCCCCCCCCCCCCCCCCCACCTTTTTTAAACAATGTTTCATAATTTTCCATATGTTTGAAAAATCATGTTTTGATTATCTATATACCTCTGGCTGATAAACGCCAGCAGCTCCGTAAGACAAGGGTAAATACTCCTAATATAATATGTGCATTATTTATTTATAATATTTCATCTGTAATAATATATATGAAATGAAACACTGGATACAATGCTATCGCTGATTACAATCTGATGCTGTAAATGTATGTATATCTTTAATACTAGTATACTTAGGAGTCTCATGTTTACTAATATAGGCACTGCTATTGGCCTGAGGAAGCGGGCTCAGACCCGTGTAACGCGTTGCCTGTGCTACCAATAAAATCTTTTGTCCCTACAAAGATTTGTCGTCCTTGAGGTAAGCAACCTCAAACCTTTCTCGGTTTTAAACTGCTTTTAAACGCTTTTATATACCACCAGGGCACCTCTTTAAACCTTTTAGTGCTATATAACCAGTGTTTGGGTGGACTTAGGTTGGCCACACATGATACAATAAAATGATCCAATTTTACATCAATTTAATAAAACAATTAGAGAATCAAAAGCTTTTTTTATTATTTGTTTGAGAAATATGATTGCATTTCCATTATTTTTCCCTATACAAGTCCACGGGAGTGGGGGATTTTTCTGATCAATTCTTATGAAAATTGAATGGTGTAGGGTGGGTTTTCAATCTCTCAATGTACAGGTATAGAGGCAAGCAAATTTTTCAGAGTTTTCGATTATTATTTTTTTCCTAATTAAAGTGTAATGAAACCCTGCATGTCTTCTTTGCTCTAATAGATTATTTACAGCATATTATATACAACCAGCATTTTTTTTTACTAGAACAGCATTCAAAGAGTTACACACAGGAATTAGAAGTTCCCTGCCAGCAAAGCTGGATATCGGAACTGCAGATTATGTTATCTTGTATTTAATTGTATCAAGTAAGGAATGTAAACAAACACTTCTCTGATACTGCAGGCTCTGCTGAACAAAGTCAGACAATCAGAAAGCATTTCTGCTTATGTTTGAAGATGAATAAAGCAGTTATAAATAAAATGCAAAGTCAGCTCTCAGAGCAAAAAAGTGTACTTTGGGAACGTATAATTTCTAAATGAATACTAATCCTTATGCACAAAAGCAAATATGATAACCGTATGGCATATAAAAAGTAGGAAAACATGTTTTAATTGAATATTATGTCAGGGTTTTATACCGCTTTAAGGAAACATTGAACACATGTATGTGGTACATTGGTCATATTTTATGAATCAATCTGACAAATTAATTGTAATTCTTGAATTGAAAATACATTTTTAAATTTGATTGGTCCGTGGCCACCTTTAGACTCGTTTCCCACTCGAGGAATTAAAACATACCCTTTTGGTATAATTTCTACACCTCCAAGCAACACAGAAAGTGGATCCTATTATTAATAAGGTCCAAAATGAATCCAACTGTATCAACCGATTGCTCCAGGTGTGGTTTGGCATGGGGCACATTTGGGCATATAAATGGTCAGTGACTATCAAGGCCCCTTGACCCCCCAACGTAGTATTTTTTGGTCTATTTGATTCAGAGCATATGAGAAGACACCAAAAAACACTGATCAGAATATTGTGTCACTACATGAAGGAGAGTGCCTGAAAGTGGAATGGCATTTCCACCCCACTCATAGGACATGGATCCAGGCCATCAATAAAGTATTTGCACTATATAAACTTACCTATCGCAACAAGAACTGTCCTAAAAAAATTAATAAAGTATGAGTTGATTAAACTATGCCCCAGAACTGGCACAATAAATTTTTTTAGGATCACCTGATTCATGGTCCCAGTCTCTTGGTGGGGCGTGCCCTTGTGCCTCAATCCTCTCTCCCTCTTTTCTTTCTATTATCTGTTTTTCCACTCTTATCTCTCACACTAGACGATTAACGCTCTTAGAGCGTTTAGTAGATCCTTACCAAATCACTGTGCATGACAACAATGCATTGGGCTGTAGTGATTGACATTTGTCAGGGCTGGATTTCTAGAAAGACCACAAAGGTCCGGGCCTTGGGTGGCTGCAGGACAAGGGGCACATAAACATGAAAGAGGGGCTGCTACATATGAAAGAGGAGGCTGCAAATGTGGAGCAACAAATAAAAAGGGAAACTGATGCTCAAGGGAACTGTTCATGAAAGAAAGGGACTGGAAGACGGGCTGCACATGGAATGGGAGGGGCACTGCAGCACAAGAAAGTGGAGCCACAACTACTTGGCCTAGGGGCACAAAAAGTATAGATCTAACCTTGACATTTGGTCCTCTATAGTCTATACTCTAGGTTCTCAACGTGTGGTACGCGTACCCCAGGGGGTACTCCTGATGGTTCCAGGAGGTACTCAGGCTTGATAACAAATTTAGAATAACAAATTTAGAGTTTTAGAAATCTTATTTAAACACAACCAAATTAGTATTATAGTTAATTAAAAGCAATAGTCAATGTTTGGACTTGGTTTAGAACCAATTATCATGTACTACGATTAAATATATATTTGTCAAGGGGTACTTGCGATAATGTTTACTATGCTAGGGGGTACTTGGTGAGCACCGGGTTTTAACCTCCTTGCCGGTTATCTCGAGCTCAGCTCGGGATAACCTGCGCAGGAGGATTTCTCAGGCCCCGCTGGGACGATTTTTTATTGCATGCAGCTAGCACTTTGCTAGCTGCGTGCATATCTCGATCGCCGCCGCTACCCGCCGCGGCACCCCCCCCCCTCCAGACCCCTTGCGCAGTCTGGCCAATCAGTGCCAGGCTGCGCTGAGGGGTGGATCGGGATTCCCTCTGACGTCCATGACGTCGGTGACGTCATCTTGCCCCGTCGCCATGGCGACGGGGGAAGTTGAGCAGGAAATCCCGTTCTGAACGGGATTTCCTGCTTGCAAAGAGCGCCGGCGGCGATCGGAGTAGGTAGGGGGATGCCGCTTGTCAGCGGCTATCATGTAGCTAGCGCTAGGCTAGCTACACGAATAAAAAATAATTTTTTTTTTTAAAGTGCTGTGCCGCCCCCTTGCCGGCATAATTGGAACGGCAAGGGGGTTAAAAGGGGTACATACCAATACAATGTTGAGAAACAAAGCTCTATACTCTCTGAAAAAGGTTTTATCGCACTTGGTCTTATAGGCAGTGGGTGCTGATGTGCGTGAATTCAGGATACGTTTTCCTTGCTACTTTATTGTATCTAATGCTTTGCGCTATAACCCGGGTTATTATGTTTGTTTATGGTCCTTTCGGTCCCAGGTAAACAGCCATACTGATTGTATGTTGTTTGTACGATTTTCTGTACTTTATATGATAACCTCTGTAAAGGTTTACCGCTGTAATTACTTTGAAGTGTTCAATAAACGCTTATTATTAAAAATGTAAATAAATAGGATCCAATTGTAAAAAAAAAAAGATCTATTTGTCGCAACACCTGCCTGCCTGCTTTTTCTGCACGAGTGGATACATTTCCTATTGCTACCTCTGGCGAAGCAGGTTACTTTGGCGCCCGGAGCCAAGCGCCAAAGCTGGGCGCCGTCATAGCGCTAACCGCTGGGTATTTGAGTGACAGCAGGGTGACCCATCATTCGACTCACCCTGCGCCCTGCTCTCCGGCAGCACCATTATACGTACGCACCTATGGTGCAGATGCATCCGCCCTGGTTGCGAACGTGACAAGAAAATGGAGCGGAGTGGACCCTGAACTGTCTGCTCCGCTCTGTGCTGAACGGACTGTCACAATATGGAACCCAGTCTTTCCAACTGGTCTGCACTGAAGCATTTCCGTCTTGTTCCATGGAATCCAGCAGTTGGCTGGAAACACAGATTCTTTCAGTGAGATCTCTATCTCAGACATCTATGCAATGTAAGCACTTCCATCCTGTCCCATTTTCACCTTGTTAAACATACCCAGAGCACAGAGAGTCCTTTCTAAGCCAGAATGCCTGTGAAAGTATCATATGCCAGACAGGGCAAAATAAACATTTTCCAAAGAATTAATACTGGTGGAGTATGTGAAAACTGCTCTGCTGAGCACTACATTATATAGTGAAGAGTAAGCAGTTTAAAGAGACACTGTCTAATAGTATATTTCTTATGTAAAGTTGGTAAAAACTTAAGCTTTCTTAGCTACATATTTTATATATTAGAGTCTTATCCATGTCTCCCTCACCAAAACAATGTAAAATTAAAGTCACCAAGCAAGAGATCACACTTGCGCCCTACAGGAACCGCAGACAACTCCCCGCCTTTGTTTTTAGCAGTGCTGTGGAGTCTGAGCCTGAGTCGAGGAGTCAGAGCAATTTTGAGTGGGTAGTTTCATGAGCTGAGGAGTCGGAGTGGGATGATTTTTGGACCAACCCCACAGCCCTGGTTTTTAGTTACATTTTAAGCCATGCGTTTTTTTTACAGTAGCCAATGATTTCAAAAAGAAAATATGTGTGTTGTGTGGAAAAGTAGTACAGGTTGTATCTTCATTTCCAGATGCTTTATTGCTATGTGGCAAAACGCTGCAGTATTTTACAGGTGTGACTCATGCCTCATATACGGTCATAAGAAAAGCATGCAAATGTATGTATCAGTGCGCATATAAAGTTCAGTTCAAAATAGCTGCCAATTTTCTGTTGCTCCAGAAACAGAATCCAAATGTAATGTCCACTTATTAAAATCGGCGCTTCTTCCACAAACGCTCCTTTCCAGCACAAAAAAAACCTCCACCGCACCTCAAAAAATGACCTCACTCACCAGATCCTATGATCATATAGAATGATCATATGCGCTCACTTTGAACCTCTGCCCATTTGGTCTCAAAGGGGCTCCACTGCTTTAATAAAATAAAATTGTAATTTCCCATTTAAAACATACAGATTAAAAACTCACATTTCACAATGCATGTCTATTACAGGCATACAGTTTAGAGCAGGAGTTAATAGAGCAAATGCGGACAAGACCGCTCCAAGGGTTAATTTTTTGAGGTGTGGTGGAGGTTTTTTGTGCTGGAGGGGAGCGTTTGTGGAAGAAGCGGCGATTTTAATAAGTGGACATTGCATAAGAAAAGCATGCTTATGCAAAGCTATACAAAACTCATAACTGCAGCCACTGCCAGATAATACTTTTGCAATATTTCAGTAGAATAAAAAGCTTTTAAAGTGTACCTAAGATGGCCATCAGCGTGTATTTATACTTACCTTGGGCTCCCTCACCATCCTCTTCGGCCGCTCAGTTCACTTGCTACCCCACTTCTGTGCATGCACACGGTGCACACGCGGCCGAGCTGTGCAAGTGCAGAATAATGGAGCCGGCCAGAGTACTGGGCAGAAAGCAACTGAACTGAGCTGCCGGACGGCAAAGGAGTCCACGCACCTCATTGGGCTGAAGGAAGCACCAGGTAAGTGTAAATACATCCCTGATGGGCATTTCGGGTTCCCTTTAAAATGTCTTTTAGATTTGTTATTGCTGCCTGTGTTCCCATTTTTGGATATTTCCCATCACTCCCTGTCCTGACAAGAAGAAGATTTAGCTTCTCACTAAAAGGGATGGAGATAACAGTCAGTAAACGAAGCAAGTCCTTCCCCGGGTGCCCCATATACGTAATGTTCTTATGGCTATGGCCGTGCAGTGGTGTAATTCGGGTGCCAGTGATCGCCAGATAGTAATTAACGACATCATTCAGCTCATCCTGTGAAAAAATAACAGGCGGTGAGTATCCATCTACACATCAGTAAAACCTTTTTTTGCACAGTGGGGAAGAGGTAGAATGTCTGTGAAGTTTTCATACTTATTTTTCCTCACAGAGCTTCCAGAAAAGCCATGGAGACAGGAAGTGTACGGAAATTTCCGCACTGGGGCTGTGCACACATACTGGATTGAACCCGGCTGTGGCCAATAAAGACCGCCTTGGTCAAGAATCTAGAGTGAATCCACAGTGTGTACAACGGCCGCCCTATGCCTCCTAACAATTCCCGATTCCCGAACGCATTCCTATCCCCAATCAGCCCGCCTTCAGTAAGCTGCTCTGTCGCGTGCCGCTCATTGTCCCTCCACCCCTCCCCTCATAGCAACAGACGTGTCACTATACTACAGGCTATTGAAGCATCTGTACAGCATGGGGCTCCAAACTGTGTCCTGAGGGACAGAGTCCTGATCCCTGCCAGGCTACAGTATCTATTAATGTATCATTTCTGGCAGGTCATCCCTTGTCTATAGCCAAATACACACTATGGCCAATTTTACCACTTCTATATAGTATGAAAGATTGCCTACATAATCTGATCATAGTATTCAAAATCTTTTATCTTGTACTACACAGAAATAGTAAAATGTGCCATTGAATTTGTGTACACACAGGACCGGTTTTGTACTTTATACCGCCCAAGGCCCACTATCGCCAGCTGCCCCCGGACTGACAGCATCCTAACGCCCCCAACACAGTATGGATTCAATTGTAAGTTCCTCTGAGGACAATTATTGAAGTGATTGCAGGAATTAAATTATAAATAGATTGTAAGCTCCTTGATGACTGAGCAGCACATTCGGTGTGTGACAGGCAGCTCAGAGGTCACTGTGTGTGTCCATTTACTGCCCCTTCATCCCCTGAGTGCCAGATCTGGCTGTTGGTAGCCACCCACCACTATGTGCAAACTCTGTGTAGCAGGATGAATGTTCAACAGGCTAACTGTCTGCTACTGCCTCCCTGCTGCCCACAGCCCGCCCCTTGCTTTCCTAGTGCCCTAGGCCATGGCCTTTGTGGCCTTGCCTGAAATTCGGCATTGTGTTCACACCCTTAGGGCCCTTTTAAACTAGGACACGCAATAGCTTAGACAATTGAGTTGTGATGCATTTCCTTCTATTTCCACTACCGCGATTTCACCGTGATCCAACCAGTGTACTGCAAAATTGCGGGGCATTTGCGCTTTGACAGGAGGGAAAAAAACACCCTTGAGTTTAAACTGGCAAATTATGGGGAAAATCTCATAGTGGTGCAATTGTTATGTGGTTTTCCTGCCTTCCTATGATTTGTATAGGAGCGCAAATGTAGCAAAAGCACAGCAGGCCGGCGATTGCTATTCAGGAAAAACAAAATTGCACTAGTGAAAAAACAAGACCAGGATTTACATGTTAATCGCGGTGCTGTTGCAATATGCAGACGGCTAATGATCCGATTCTCAGATTGGATCGCAGCTAGTGGAAGAGGGCCGCTTAGCGTTTACTTGCAGTGCTAGTTTGCTGGGAAACTCCATTCTGCTTTCTAAGAAAAAAAAATTATTAAAATATTACTAAATAAAACAAATAATTGTTTAAAAAAAACCACTATTATACATTCTGTTTAAAACAAACCTAAAAGCGAAATTAATATAATGAATTGTATGTGTAGTACAGATAATGAATAGGACATTAGTAGCAAAGAAAAGCATCTCATGTTTTTATTTTCAGTGTTGTAGCTTTATTTATAACATTGCATCATACTGTCACATTTAGCAGTTTTAAAACCACACTCTGTCTTTTAAGTCTTAAGCTGCCTCTCACTTTTTCAGTATTTCAGAAAAAAAGGCTGTATTCCACCCAGTGGGTCAAATAGCTCAGAGAAGCTCTTTTGCATAGATAACTGAAGTTTTTTTTTTAACTCTTCCTGTACTGGAAAACAATATGAGACTCTTTTCTGTACTACTAATGTTCTATTTCTTAGCTGTACTACACATATATTCATTAATCTCAAAGGTTTATTTTCACTCGGGCTTGCTTTAAGTGCAGTGGTCCTCATCATGAAGCTTACTGGAGCTGCTGTATAAATCCCAGTAGTCAATAGGAATGGTCAAAGAGATTCTAAAGTTGATGCAATTTTTTATGAATTTGTACAGATTAAAAATGGATCAGTCACATCTGATCGCTATTGGAGGCAGCCATTACAGGTGTCCACAAATCTTATGGCCAAGTATAGTTAACACAAGGGGTTTATTAGTTTGGTAAGATTAAAACGTTAAAAAACAACACTTTTTATGTTACACTGTCACTTTAATAAGAAAAATATGTTTTTTTTCACTGTAACATTATGCGAATGACCGCTGCTAGCAGCAATCATTCACAATGGGATCAAGGCACAAATGCGGCAGCAGTTTTTAGTGCTGGTCGTAAGCCTTACATCCAGGAACCTATAGTGTAGGTCATTTGGATGTGAGACTTGTGTGGTTACAGTAAGTGGTTAAGCTATTCATTTAAATTATTTGCATCTCATTGGGCACCCCTAGTAGCCAATTACACCCAGCTTCTGCCTATCATTTGGATTTTAGCATGAAAGCTGAGGCGGCACACTGCCCTATTTCTTCCTTGTTTTGTCACCGGGATCCGCAGTGGCTGCATTCTCTTGAAATAATTAGGACTCGGGTCTGTTGGAATGTCATATATTATTGTAAATATTCTGTACATTTTACAGGCTTTACAGCAGAAACCATGTATACGCTTACATAAACACACAGCTTCACTGTACAAATACATAAAGCTTAAAGTCGTTAAAATACAATACAGCTAAACCTTACAGACAGAGTAGAAGAGGAGGGTTCAGGATTCTTACAAATAGTTCCTTAACACCCCGTCCCCTAAAGACATGAAATGCGTACGTGTAGCCGCGCCATCGTGTGAGCCAGACGCCAATATTAGTAAAAATATTGGTCATTTATACTATTTATATTTTATTATAGACTAACCCAGCCTGCATTTTCCCACTAACCATCCATTGTCTAACGCCTAACATAACCCCCCCTCCCCCCGTGTATAACACTAACCCTCTCATCTAATGCCTAACACTAACCCTCCTCTCCTAGTGCCCAACACTAACCCCCTTGTCTAATGCCTAACACTAACCCTCCTCTCCTAGTGCCCAACACTAACCCCCTTGTCTAATGCCTAACACTAACCCTCCTCTCCTAGTGCCCAACACTAACCCCCTTGTCTAATGCCTAACACTAACCCTCCTCTCCTAGTGCCCAACACTAACCCCCTTGTCTAATGCCTAACACTAACCCTCCTCTCCTAGTGCCCAACACTAACCCCCTTCTCTAATGCCTAACACTAACCCTCCTCTCCTAGTGCCCAACACTAACCCCCTTGTCTAATGCCTAACATTATCCCCCTCCTGTGTATAACACTAACCCCCTCATCTAATGCCTAACACTAACCCTCCTCTCCTAGTGCCCAACACTAACCCCCTTGTCTAATGCCTAACACTAATCCCAAGGGCTTTGTCTAAGAGTGTGTGCAGCTGAGCTCCAGTCAATGAACGAGCTGCTCTGAGCTACTGTGTAGGTGTGAGACGTCCTGCACCTGCGCATTGCAGCCACGTTCATTCACAAACGGGAGTGTGGCCCCAAACTTCCAGGGAATCCCGGTGTCCAGAGGGGGGTCCAGAGACACGGTCATTCTAATTTTTTCTCCTTGACAAGGTACAGGTTTGCTTTAAAGGGAACCTAAAATGAGAAGGATATGGATTTTTCCTTTTAAACTAATACCAGTTGCCTGACTCTCCTGCTGATCCTGTGTCTCTAATACTTTTAGCCACAGCCCTTCAACAAGCATGCAGATCAGGTGCTCTAACTGAAGTCAGACTGGATTAGCTGCATGCTTGTTTCCTGTGTGTGAATCAGCCACTACTGAAGCCAAGGAGATCAGCAGGACTACCAAGCAACTGGTATTGTTTAAAAGGAAACAGCCGTATCCCTTTCAGTTAAGGTTCCCTTTAAAGTGTACCCGAGGTGACATGTGACATGATGAGATAAACATGTGTATGTACAGTGCAAAACATATTAATAACCAGGCTGTTTTTCTTGTTTTTATTTTGCTGCTTGGAAGAGTTAATTTTCAGACATGGAAATTACAACTTTTGTCTTGTCTGTACCTTGTCAGAAATATAGTAAACCTCACTGATAAGCAAATTACACCCATAAAAGTTTTCCTGGCAAAATACAACTTGTGAGGGCAGGGAAGAGATAGAAAAAGGACAATAGTTGTATTTTAATTCTGGGACACTTAATAGACTGCCATTGAACAGAGACAATAAAACATTCAATCTAGTTAGCAAATGTTTAAATATAAAATAAAACCATGGGATATCTAAAAAAAAAGGTAATTTTTAGGAGTAGGAGGATAACTATTATTGTTAATCTCATCAGCTTATTTTCACCTTGCGTTCACTTTAAGCTATAATTATTAACTAACATAATAGTTTTAGTTGTGGTCTGTATTGATTGTTGGAACCCTTCTGGATTTCCAGAATATTTTGACCTGTAAACTCCAAGGCTGTGCATAATCAGTATAATGTCTTTATAAAGTGGCTTAAACTCCCTCATAACAATTATAGGAGATGTCTGTTATGTGAGTTCCTGAGTTTGGGTCGGAGAGCTTTATCTGACCTTGTAACTTATTGTCCTTTATAGAATTATTTTGAGAAAACTGCATTATTCTGAGAAATAACATTATGTATATAACCTATCAATTTTTTATATGTGCCTGACAAAAAGATGTCTTCCCTGGGTCACCAAAATAGCCAGAAATTACCCTGATTTCTATGCAGGTCTGCTGAAAGAAACGGCTGTTCTAATTCTGGGTTCCAAGTGACCTTGTTGGGCCGTTTTTACCCGTGGCATCTGTCATTGCTTTAGCCAGAGTACTATAGGACAAAACAAACTTCCTATAGTAGCCTGCCGTTCCCAGGAAAGCCTGTATGTGTTTTTGGTGATAGGCTGCAGCCATGCCACTATGGCATCAGCCTTCCCTATCTGTGGCTACAGGGTCTGACTGCCTACTCTGCGCCCTAATTATTAAACCTTTGTCACAGCTATCTGCTGGATGACGGTGAATGGATGGTCTGCAAAGCCTCCCACATGGGATTGGAATCTTCTATCACATGGCCGTCTCTCTCCGTCAAAGCTTTGATCAGCTGTGCTCTATTGCTGTTCGCCAATGCCTTGCGATTTGCACAAGGTTCGCAAATCAGTGAAATTCCAACTTTGGTATTTCAGAACTGAATCAGACATTCAGAAAAGAATAGTAGAAAAAAAGGAGAGAGCAAAGAAAAGGTGGGAAAAAGCATACCAATCTATTCGCTATCAATGTGAACCATTTTGCGGCCGGAACTCAAGTTCCGCAGGACAGAATACTAAGTAACCACTGTTCTATTGTTCTGATTGCAAAAAAACTGCGTTTGTCAGTTCTTCACGCTCTGATCTCCCAAAAAGCTGACTTCTGCCTAGTTTTGAGTTCTGCTATTCCACCGCTGCCACCAATGTGACAATCACCCACCAATCGCGTTGTATTATGCCACAGTTGCCATACAAGTCTCATCCACCGAGACTCAGTCTCATCCACAAATCCACTGTGAGTACAATAAACAAGATTGGTTGGTGCGCCCATACATGATACAATCTCGACTGTATGTACAATTGGTAAAATAAAATTATCAATTTTGCACTGGAAATCAAGGTAATATGCTGCCACCACTCTCTAGATTCACAAGATAAAGAGATCTCGAAATTGAATTATTCCTGAATGAAAGAAAGCGGTTAATAGCAACCTAACTAGCAAAATCAGCAATTTATAAAAATAAGACAATGTGGTAGTGTGTCTCAGTGTGAGGAAATGGAGTCTCTAACATACATCAGAATAATCAGATAATAAGGGCAAATTGGAATGATTCAATTGTTAGTTTTATTATTAAAACTATACATACAAATATACATTAGCACTGGCAGACAAATATGCCTGACAGCAGAACAGATTGGTTGAATAGAAGGAGTAAGGGATGAGAGAATGAGGTAGAATATCTGAAAGTTCAAAATACCGTGTTTGGCTGAGTCCAGTAAGCGATAAAGTCTTTGCGCTAAAATAATCCAAAGTGTACAGTTGGCCAGTGCCCTTCTGGCCTGTCGATGATGAATATTCAACAACAGATGATAAACAATGGACCATGTGTGTCCCTGGGTTTTACTCCTTTCTCCAGCTGGGAGTGGCTATGACACATTAAAGTCCCGCCTTGCGTAATTGGAACAGGGGGCAGTTCTTGCCCCAGAGAGAGAAAATATGGCAGAACGTGCTTGTCCTGGGCACGTGAGTCCAATCAACAAACAGACTGCACATTGGCACTCAGAGATGCGCTACAAGTTCACACATATGAAACATGAGGGCTATTACATTTGTAGTATTACAGTATTACTTTGAACCTGTATTTCTCCAGGTTCGGAAGTCCAATTGGTCTGAAAACCTCTCAGAACTGGCGCCAGGCTGAGCCCAACAACCTGTGTGAAGGTGAGTAACATTGGAGCCTCCTAACCCATGAAATATAAAGAAAATATGGAAGAGAGGCTGGAAAGCTGGCTCTTAACGATATCTGTCAGCTTTCATTTGAGATGGATTGACTACTAAACCTGGCGGGGTGTACTGTGCTTTCCAGGAATGATCCTTTGGCAAGACCTGGCTAATTGTACCCCTGTCCAGTGTGTTCTGGCAGAGCAAGGAAGAGTTTAATTGTTAGCTGCTTGTTGTGATACTGTAAATGAAATATGGGATGATGCATTTGATAATTAATTATGGTAAATGTGTCACAGCATGTCTCCAAGCATAAACCCTGTGGGACATCCTCAAACTGAAGGCGGAGGAGCGCAAGGTCTAACATCCACCAGGCTTTGTCATGGAGGAGAGAAGACTGCTACTGGAGAAGAAGATTCCAGTAGCAACCTGGCTGTGACGCTCTGGTGATCACCATACAATATTTACAAAAAGGTACTCACTTTTGTGAGATACTTTATGTATACCAGGGGTCTCAAACTCAATTTACCTGGGGGGCCGCAGAAGGCAAAGTCAGGATGAGGCTGGGCCGCATAAGGAATTTCACAATCACGGCCTCTGCCCGCCCCCTCACTCTTCCTTCACAGAGAGGGGCGGGGAGAGGCGGCGATCCGTGCGGCGATTGACGTCAGGAGGGGCAGAGCTGAGGCTGAAAGCTCTGCCCCTTCCAGGAAATGCCGGCGGATTGCCCCCCGGGCGATTTGGGGGCTCTGCAGCCCTCGTTTAGCGGCAGGGATGCGGCGGATTACTTGGGAGCACTGAAGCGAACTATAAGGAAGCTTTTGTCGGCGAGGGCCACAAAATATTGTATAGAGGGTCGCAAATGGCCCGCGGGCCGCGAGTTTGAGACCCCTGGTGTATACATTTTACATGTATCACCCAAAATCACCCACAATGATTGTTTTTACAGCAATCATTCCAAAACTGTCACTGACACACTGCCTGAAGGGGAGAAGGGGAAGACAAGTAGAAAGTCATGGTGGTTGAACATGAAGTGTCGCTAAGAACCTCATCAGGACATCTGTACACACACCCTCACTAGATTTTTGCCTGGCTTACCTACACAAACTGTTCACAGTATTCAAAATCTGTTGGCCCTTTATACTACATGGAATTGGTAAAATGTTTCAGTCTTTGGCCAATCAAAATAGGAAGTGTTTACACACCCTTTGTTTCTTCCCTTTGACATTTCCAGCCTTCCTGCTGGCCCTTCAATAAACCTAAAATACACCAGAAGCAAACACAGCCATCAGAAATAGAGCATGTGATTAAAACAATTACAAAATACGAGACTACCATACCATGAAAGTGAAAACTGTTAAAATCATCAGTAGTTCAGTTCTACAGATTGGAGAAGAAATAGGGAATAGAAGCTAGTAAAATGAGTTAAACTTCCCCATTAGTTGGCGAAGGCCCCCACAACATTTAAAGGTTAAGAGAAATGAGAGGAATATGGAGCCTGCCATCTTCATACCCTTATAAACAATGCCAGTTGCCTGGTTGCCGTACTGAGCTTTTGGATTTAGTTGTGTTTGAGTCACACACCTAAACAAGCATGCAGCCAGTGGAGTCAGAGCAGAATGCATGCTCATTCTAGGCCAGTGACTAATAGGACAACTGTAGCTAGAAGGCTATGGAGGCTGCCATATTTATTTCCTTTTAAACAATACAAGTTACCTGGGCCTTGAGGATAGGATTGGGGAACTGTGCTTTAACGTATTAGAAGCAGAGCATCAGCACAGACATCAGGCAACGGGCATGGTTTATTAGGGGAGATTTCTCCTCACCACCTGTTCTGGTCAAAACTTCAACGGTACACAAGGGGCGTCACAGAGTGGGGGCGGGGTGAGGGATCAGCATACACAGCAGCTAGTAGTGATGAGTCACAGATGAGGGGGGATTAGACAGGCCAAACACTAAATACATACAGGGTGGATTTTTCTAGGTTTTTCCTTCTGTCCTGTGCAAGAGTTCAGTTCCACTTTAAAGAGCTGTGGAAACTGAGGCAATACAGTGGTGTGGGCAGGGGAGCATCCACTAACAGAGGGGACTATCCGCACATGGTACATTTTGGCAGGGGACAGACACAGCGGTAAGTGTCTGTTCCCCTCACCGTATTGCTTCCGTTTCCACAGCTCTGGTCACCTCGGGTATCTTTTAAAAAGGTGGAAAAATCAATAAAAGCATGTATACGGCGTTACTCATTAGGGCTTCAGTTTAAAACATTATTATCACACTAAGGTATAAGAAGACTAACATAGAAAGAAAAAACTCAACAAAGCAAAATTCTCTGAATGACTCGTGAGAATCGCCTAACTGTGCATAGCAAGGCCAGATTTACATACTAGGACCAAGTTCTGGTGCCCTAAATTCTGCTCCCCCCATACCAGCAAATCCTGACACAAACCCGGGTTCTGGGGTCCCCCTGCCGATCTGCACCATAAGTGTGCTGGCTGGCTCTATTATCTGGCCAGCCTGGCCGTCACCTCGTCCCTTTTACCTGACCGGCGTAACTGTGCTCACCATCCTGGACCCATGCTGATGTCACTGCCCCTGAAGCATACAGAACTGGATGGGTGTGCTGGATGGCTGTGCTCATCCAGCTCTCTATGCTCCAGGAATGGTGACTTCAGTGCAGATCCAAGATGGTGAACGCGATTCCTGAACCCAGGACAGTCGCCTCTCAGCACACTGATGCCTCTAGGCTTAGTGCTAAATTCAGCCCTGATACAAAGGCGTAACTAGTCGAGGTCCTGGAGGAACAGCCACTGCAGCTGAAGGAGGGCCCAGGACTGTTGGTGCCCCAACCGCTTACCCTCCCAATAAAGCCCTCCCTCTAGAGAAGGCATTGTTGTGGCCTGACTTGTTATATGATCCCTAGCAGATGGCCCCCAGGCTGTGGGGATTGTCACAGGGAAGGGGGAATGGAGTGTGAACCATGGGAGACACCTCGTTTTTCTGGGACAGGCCTCATTGACATGACTTGAGCTTTATAAATGTGTTGTTGTGGGAGGGAGCAGACTGTACAATTTTCCGTGACTTGGCGAAGGAGCCTGTGTAGGAGGACACAAACTGAGGCAGTAGTTATCCATGCAGAGGTGACACAGGGGGACTGAAGGAGGCACACAGAGACGGAAGGAGGTACAAAGGAAGACAGAAGGAGGAATAAAGGGAGACAGAAGGACAAACAGGGGTTCAGACATGGCACAAGGGACTGAAGGAGACAGAAGGAGGCACAAAGGGGGGAAAAGATGCACAAGGCACAGGGGAACGCAGTGGCAGCTGTCTGCAACTTACGCTAAGCAGATGCAGCAGAAGCAAGCAATAGAACACCCACAGGGCGGGGCTTAGTCAGAGGGTGGGGCTTTGTTCTGGGGCGGGGCTTATTCCAGCAACATGGCGCCCCCAGGACCAATGGTACTCCAGGCAATGGCCTGTACTGCCTATGCCTAGAAGCGCCCCTGTTCAGTCCTAGTTAGTCACATTTCACCATGAAAATGATTAAATTCTGTTTTCTGCGCAGTATTACAGATAAAAAGTACAGATTTCATGCAGGATAATTTTTCACTACTATCCAGTGAATAAACTGGTTGAAAAATATTTCTCTATGAACTGGAATAATGTGTGGCAGGGACTTGTGGCCAACACAAACCTCTTGGTGCAGCTCTCTTGATGTTCTTCATTATGGCTACTAACCGTTTTGTCAGAACACAACTTATATTTGCAGAGTTGTCCAATGTTGCCACCTTTAGGTCTATACTACAAGCCTTGGTAGCAATATATTAGCTAGTTTGCCACAGCCTTATTGTTCATAAGCAGACAAAGAGTTACCTCTGATAATAAATGCCCTGTCTGTTGGTGGCAGGATAAGAAGTAAAGGAGCCACATGACTATTCACCCCTGCCTCAAACACCAAGCTCCAGTCTTAGTTTCATGCCTTAAAGAGACACTGAATAGAAAAAAATATTATGATATTATGATTTGTATGTGTAGTACAGCTAAGAAATAAAACATTAAGATCAGATACATCAGTCTAACTGTTTCCAGTACAGGAAGAGTTAAGAAACTCCAGTTGTTATCTCTATGCAAAAAAGCAATTAAGCTCTGCGACTTTCAAAGTCATGGAGAGGGCTGTCTTCTGACTTTTATTATCTCAAGTGTTATTGAACTATTTACTTTTTCTCTGCCAGAGGAGAGGTCATTAGTTCACAGACTGCTCTGAAAGAATCATTTTGAATGCTGAGTGTTGTGTAATCTGCACATATTATAGAATTGTTCAATGTTAGAAAAAACACTATATACCTGAAAATAAAAATATGAGAATATTTTCTTTGCTGCTAAACTTCTAGTAATTATTCATAGTACACAACCAATTCATTATATCATATTTTTTTTTCGCTTCAGTGTGTCTTTAACAAGACGGTGGTTGATAAGGACTACTATCACGAAAATCATAAAATGTAAAATTCATGTAAACGTATACAAATAAGCAGTACGTTTCTTCCAGAGTAAAATGAGGCATAAATTACTTTTCTCCTATGTTGCTGTTACTTGCAGAAGGTAGAAATCTGACAGAACCGACAGGTAGCATATTTTGTAGCACATTACCACAGCAGCTACAGCATGTAAATTTGGGTCATGCGCTTTTAAGCTTTTCCTGCTATTTGATCTCAATCACAATCTATTGTAGCCATGTCCATTCAATGCCACAACATGCTTGGCGTCCCATATGTTCTTTCTTTTACCGGCTGTGTGCTGTAGGGGACATGATAGCCGCACATTTTATATGCTACAGCATTTATTTCATGCGGAAGGTGTCTTATTGACTAGTTGTCACGGATGAACCGTGCAGAAACACAATCAATCGGTTTTCTGATTTTGATTCCCAGTACAATCCAGAATGCATGTCTAGGAACAGCAGAGAGCAAAGTCTGGGGTCTGGTCTATTCCAGCTGGATACAGCTGCTATTCTGGGATTACAATATTTGTCTTTAATTACCAGGAACAAAAGAATCTTCCTTCAGCAGGCCACTAGCAGCTAGCATGAAAAGGGACCGTTTGGTCCTTTTGTTGGCAGAGGAAGTCTGAGCACAGCAAGACTGCAGACTTGGTGGAACCAGATTTTAATAACTGTATTGTATGATGTTTTACCATTTTAAGAGATACCGTACTTATGATCTATATGAAAATTAAATCATTTGATTGCTAAGGTCCGTCCGAGCATCCTCATATTTCATTCATGAAGCTGACATACCCAACCGGTTATTAACCTTCTCAGTAACGGAATGTCCTACACTATTCATGTCTGGTATCAATGTGATCCGTATTCTTTGGGGATTGTGACTTTGCTATTATTATTGGTGTGCAATGAATGTGGCCTGAGATAAGGAAATGCCACATATTCTGGATTTAACATTCCTTCCCAAAATAAGATAATTTTCCAAACCAAGCCCAGGGGCTGGCACTGCATTCTGCCCTCAAGAGCTGGGTCCTATATATACAAAAGAACTGAAATCTGATAACTGTTCTCCATTTAACACTCTGTATATATTAAAGCTAGCACGAGAACCCACGGCTAGCTTCCCTGAATTCTGAAACAAAGGAACGTTGATTTCTTGGATCTCCACACAAAGGACATACATCTTCCAAAACTTTAAGTATTCATTAAGCAGTCCGGCCACTAGGGGCGTGTAATACTAGATATTACAAAGTGTGCTGTACTTAGGTGGAGTCCAGGGGTGCAGCTAAGGTTTTTGTGGCCCCAAGCGGACTGTAGCAAGAGGCCCTATCCTGCGGCGCGCGAAGCGCGCCGCGGCGAAAAATGGGTGTGGCTATCCCGCATAAGTGGGCGTGGCCATGACATGTGGGTGGAGCAGGAGGGCGGATTGGGGCGGGGCTGTTTGCGGGGAAAAAATGGATGTTGGGGTGATTGAGGCGCGCGTAGCGCGCCGAAAGATTGGCGCGGCCATGACATTGTATGGGCGAAGCTTAACCGTAGCACAGCAAATATAGCCAACTATGACCATTAAATAATAAATGCAGCAACAGTTACCCCAGACACCAGAAAATAAAAACGCAATTTGGGCCACATTTCAGCAGAAATCAAACGCAATTAGGGCACATTTTCAGCAGAAATCAAACGCAATTAGGGCACATTTTCAGCCGAAATCAAACGCAATTAGGGCACATTTTCAGCAGAAATCAAACGCAATTAGGGCAGAGTTCAGCAGAAATCAAACGCAATTAGGGCCACATTTTCAGCAGATATCAAACGCATTTAGGGCACAGTTCAGCAGAAATCAATCGCAATTAGGGCCACATTTTCAGCAGATATCAAACGCAATTAGGGCACAGTTCAGCAGAAATCAATCGCAATTAGGGCCACATTTTCAGCAGATATCAAACGCATTTAGGGCACAGTTCAGCAGAAATCAATCGCAATTAGGGCCACATTTTCAGCAGATATCAAACGCATTTAGGGCACAGTTCAGCAGAAATCAATCGCAATTAGGGCCACATTTTCAGCAGATATCAAACGCATTTAGGGCACAGTTCAGCAGAAATCAATCGCAATTAGGGCCACATTTTCAGCAGATATCAAACGCATTTAGGGCACAGTTCAGCAGAAATCAATCGCAATTAGGGCCACATTTTCAGCAGATATCAAACGCATTTAGGGCACAGTTCAGCAGAAATCAATCGCAATTAGGGCCACATTTTCAGCAGATATCAAACGCATTTAGGGCACAGTTCAGCAGAAATCAATCGCAATTAGGGCCACATTTTCAGCAGATATCAAACGCATTTAGGGCACAGTTCAGCAGAAATCAATCGCAATTAGGGCCACATTTTCAGCAGATATCAAACGCATTTAGGGCACAGTTCAGCAGAAATCAATCGCAATTAGGGCCACATTTTCAGCAGATATCAAACGCATTTAGGGCACAGTTCAGCAGAAATCAATCGCAATTAGGGCCACATTTTCAGCAGATATCAAACGCATTTAGGGCACAGTTCAGCAGAAATCAATCGCAATTAGGGCCACATTTTCAGCAGATATCAAACGCATTTAGGGCACAGTTCAGCAGAAATCAATCGCAATTAGGGCCACATTTTCAGCAGATATCAAACGCATTTAGGGCACAGTTCAGCAGAAATCAATCGCAATTAGGGCCACATTTTCAGCAGATATCAAACGCATTAGGGCACAGTTCAGCAGAAATCAATCGCAATTAGGGCCACATTTTCAGCAGATATCAAACGCATTTAGGGCACAGTTCAGCAGAAATCAATCGCAATTAGGGCCACATTTTCAGCAGATATCAAACGCAATTAGGGCACAGTTCAGCAGAAATCAATCGCAATTAGGGCCACATTTTCAGCAGATATCAAACGCAATTAGGGCACAGTTCAGCAGAAATCAATCGCAATTAGGGCCACATTTTCAGCAGATATCAAATGCAATTAGGGCACAGTTCAGCAGAAATCAATCGCAAATTCGCAATTAGGGCTGCGGCTGCAAAAAGAAAAGAATTTACTCACCTGGCAGGCTGGCACTGGCAGAAGTCTTCTCTCCCTGGTCTCCTCTCCCGGCCGGCTTCTCAGGCGCGCAGTTCCCACGGAGCTCCCTTCCTGGCTTCCTCCTCCAATCTCCCGCGCTGATTCATGCAGGGCTACGGGTCGGGAAGATGGCCACCCGAAGCCCTGTACTGGAGACATAGTCTCCAGAGCAGGGCTTCGGCGGCGGCCATCTTCCTGTAGCCCTGCTCTGCTCTGCCAGCCCGGCGGGGCTGCGGGGAAAAAGTGACGTCACGCCGACGTCACGGAGCCGCCGAGGCCCCTAAGATTGTGAGGCCCCAAGCGACCGCTTGGTTCGCTTTATGCCTCGCGGCGCCCCTGGTGGAGTCAGCAAAATGTGTGTTTCATTTTGCTATTCCATGATTAATCTGGCCCCTCAACTGTCTCAAGGACAGTGAACTAGCCCTCTGCTTTAAATCCGTAGTCATATTCAGGTGGATTCACTAAAGATACCGTGCTTGTGCAGTGCCGGTTAATACAAGCGAGCGCACACTACGTGCAGTCCTGTCACAGTAGCATGCGCTCTTAACTTCCACACAACCCTTCCTACTGCTATGTAATGTGATGGTAGCCCAACCTGATATTTCACTAGTGTGGCCCCTTCTATGTTAATTAGCGTAGCTTGCTTGTATTAACCTGTGCTGCTTGAGCCCGGTATCTTCAGTGAATCCACCTGATTGTCCTTTGTACACATTTTCACCAAGTTTTCCAAAGTTGACATTTTTTGTAAAATAACTTTGCTCCATGTTATGCTTCGGCCATGTCTTCCATATCCACCTTGTCTCAGATACTGTGGTTGCCTTTGAATATCACCAATGCCCTCCAATGGGTAATGGAGAAAAGGAGATTTATTTGGCGTCATTGTAAAATCCTTTAATCATGAAGGTAATTTGCTGAAACATATTTTCACCCATTGGTTCTGGTTTCTCCTGTGGCTTTTTCCAGTTCCCATGTTCGTTTTCTAGTTTCTTCTGCCTTCCAGGGTCCATTCTCATAACTGAGCTTTTTGTCTGGCCAAGATGTATAGCTATATGGGAAGAATGTTTTACTTCTTGTCTGACCTCCTGTAGACAAGACATGAACCCCAGAGATAACGCTATGTGTTCCAATGACATCAACAAGGAAAGGATTTTGTGTTGCCTACAAGAAAATAAATCATCTTTCATGATGTGTTTCGTAGCTGTGCAAACTGTATCCATCTCAAATTTATAAAACACCTCCATATGCTATATATCTGCTCCAAAATAACCAGTCTCCTTAAAAGTCCTAGTGCCCCGATGGAGCTCACATCTCCTGGAATACTGATACCAGGTAAGACATGTATGGTCCATCTAAAATTTCTTCCACATCTGTGTGTTTTACCAGCCAACATTTGGACATGTGCACTTGTGTCGTGGAGTCTTTTAGGGATTTATTTACAAGAACAGCTGGAGCTTTGCGATTATTTCTTTTCAGCATTCCTGATATGGTCAAATCATTGTTCTTTTTCCGCTCTGTCACTTCAATGTGTGCATTTTGGAACTGACCTAAAGAAAGAAACAAAGTAGGTTTCATTTTTGAATAGAAGCAATATTATTATTTTACAATGCTATTCATTTATTTAGTATTTATATAAAGCTGACATCTTCCACAGCACTTTAGAAGGTATAAATAGTCCTGCCACTTATTGTACCTCAGACAAGCTCACTAGAAAGGACCCAGCACTTCAAGGCAAGAGTGCTATCTACTATTGAACTTCTATTTCTGGTCTTTGCTATTTCAGAAGAACATGTCTGTCTGTCTCTGAAACATTCATTATCAATTGGTTATAGGTGATCTTACCTAACAAGCCTCCAGAGTTGGAAGATAAGCCATCTCCTCTAACTATGTAGAAACCCAAGTGGTTGAGCTGCAGGTATGTCGGATGCTGGTAGTGGTGAAACAGGACGAGCAGCTCTATGTTGTGGCCAATCCATATGGTGATGTTGGTGGAAGATGCTATTTTGATGGCCAGCCTTGGTTTTCGTAGCAGGGCAGATCGGTTTACGGGGAGGGTAATTTGTTTCTCTCCAATAAGTGTCAAGTTGTCTAAGGTTATATTGATGATGTAGTTGGAGCGTGGATGGTTGATGGTGATGGTAAGCATGTTGAGGTAAGTTCGTAGCCGGTTTTCATGACCAGTTCTCAGTGGTGCCTTCGTCAAATGTCCATTCACAGTGATACCTGTAGAGAGTAGCACTAGATATTACTTATTATTTCTCCAGACATATTGTATTAGAAGGTTATGGAATTCAAACATATCCTACACCTCAGAAAGTAAAAAAATAAGAGATATTTCTCATATGGTCCTACAGCTTATCTACTGTCAGGTCCAAAAATATCGGGAGATCGACACAATTCTAACATTTTTGGCTCTATGCACAACCACAATGGATTTGAAATAAAAACGAACATGATGTGCTGCAGACTGTCAGCTTTAATTTGAGGGTATTTACATCCAAATCAGGGGAACGGTGTAAAAATGTCAACAGTTTGCATATGTGCCTCCCACTTGTTAAGGGAGCAAAAGTAATGGGACAGAATAATAATCATAAATCACTTTTTAATATTTGGTAATCAATTACAGCCTGCAGTCTGGAACGCATAGACATCACCAGACGCTGCGTTTCATCCCTGGTGATGCTCTGCCAGGTCTCTACTGCAACTGTATTTAGTTCCTGCTTGTTCTTGGAGCATTTCTCCCTTCAGTTTTCTTTTCAGCAAGTGAAACTTTTGTTTTTTGATCTATGCACCCGAGCTCTGCACGGCTATTGTTAAGGTTATCTGTTTTATCGACCTGAGGAAGCGGGCTGAGTCCCGTGAAACGCGTTGTCTACAGTATAACCGTTATTTTAATAAAGACTCCTTTTTCTACCCACATGAGTCTTCTTTGGAGGTAAGAGACCTCCTCATCATACCATTTTTTTTTATTTATTTATTTTTTTTATTTTTTTTAATATTTATTTTTATTTATCTAATTTTATGATCAAAATTATCTAGCTGTTGCTACAACATATTTTTGGGCGCCTCCAGCAATGTGCTTCACTTGTATACTCCACACCTCCTTGAGGTGTCATCCCTATCCCTGGGTAACATTATCTACCGGGAAACAGGACTAAAGGAGGAGAGCGACCACCCACATCCAGAGGGTCCGGGTTACCGAGCGGAGACGGTTATCTTTCTGTAGGCATTTACGGTGGTTGCAGGACTGCAACCTACCTTTGTGAGTATATCTTATTCAGAAATTTACACCTCCAATTTATACTAACAGTACTGCACCATAAAGGCTCCCGGTCTCACATTTCGTACAGGTCAAGGTTAACCCTCTCCATTGTGAAGGGCGCACCCGAGACCCACCCATTGCGTAACATTCTACTTCTTTCCCTTCAATGGCTTCTGCCATGGTCAGGGACTAATGAATAGTTTTTATTGAAAAGCAGAAGGGCGAAACCTGGTCAGGTGTGGCAATTACTGTGATACTGCACTGACCACTTTTGTGTGCTGATATGAATAAAGATGCAATAGAGTCTCGTGAGCAAGGACCCGCAATGTAAGTTTTTTTTTTTCAATGTTTTACAAATGGAAATTAAAGAACTTTTTAATTTGAGACAATAGCTGATCTCAGTTTATACCTCTGTGGTGGCGGCCACTGCGTATGTGTTGTTTGAGCACTGGTGGCTGCAGTTTGATCAGAGTGTGGGAAATCCTTATACTTGATACAGCACTGAGGTTTTGATTGCTTTCACTGGTTGGCCATTTGTCAGGAACCGGCCCGCGGCACGCCTGCGTATACGGTTCCCGACTGCGGGTTTGACCTGATCAAGCGGGTAACAGCCTTATTTAAGCTAAAAACAAGGCTGGGACCCCTCAAACACTTCCCACTGCCACCACTAGCCGTTGCTAGACACGTTCACTCAGCTGTCGAGTGCTCAACACGCACTCCGCGTTTTCGTATTTGGGTCAGCTTTGCGCTTAGGCCGAATACGAGTACGCCACGCACACACACACAGTTGCAATCTTACGCTGTAATGAAGCAAAACCACTAACAGTCGTTCCGAACGATACTGTTAGACTTCCCACTCGGCTGTCGAGAGCAGAAGTGCCTCATACACACAATGCAATTACAATTTCATACGGTAGTGTTGCCCAAGCGTACAATTAGGCATGAACTTATACACGGTTACACTTCAGTCTCTTCTAGGCTATGAGTGTTAGTTTAGCACAGCAGAAGTCAAGCTTATTAAATAACGATTTAATATTCCATAAAAAACGTGGAACAATGCAGAACTTAATATATACAAAAGATGTACAAAAACAAAGTAAAAAAGTTACAAAGATAAAAGTTACAAAAATAAGAGGTTACAAAGATACACACACGGATATTTGCGTAAAAATAAAAATGGGGATTAAAAACGTTACCAACTTGAAGGTCTCAACGTTGTCGGCAGGAGTATGCCGCTTGTTCGACCAGAAGTCGAGATCATCTCTAGCTATGCGCTATCTCCAAGAGAAGATTCTTACTAGGTATCTGCCTCTGCTTTTTATACTCTGAGCTACGCCTGGAGGCTGCAACTTCCTTGGGGAGGGGAGGAACTAGGTTTTAATTAAATCTCAGACATATTCCATTTCCAGGTAAAAGTCTATACATCAAAGATTGTGAAGTGAGGCTTTCAACTCCAGGTGAAAACTTGATTAAGGCTTTTTCCTGTCTCCGTTTTTAAAGTCTGCAGAGATTCCAACCCCCTTCCAATAGATGTAATTTACAGGGTATCGTTTGCACCTCCACTAATAATTTAATTTCCAGTAGCCTGTCATGTACATTTCCAACATTCCTGTGTTAGTCTCCAGACTCTGGTCCTCTTGCTTTGTGTATTGAGACAATGGGCTGTCTCCTGGGTTCAAAAAGCCAGGCAGATAATCCCATTAGCACTCTCAGCGGAACTGCATACAGAAACTCAAAGCACCTCATATGGTCAAGACAATCACCCATTTCCTTGCCCCAAGCAACTCAAGGTAACAGCTCCCTTCTGGCAGACCTACACGGAACACAGGCAGAAAAATGAAAGAATATGTTCCTTTATTCCTAACATCATCAGCACCCCAATATATCACCACACCATTGTGGATTGGTTACCTCTAGCAGCTCCTTTGTCTATATACTTATCTGTGTGACTATAGCACCTGCATTTTATGATAGCTACAAATTACAGGTATGTTACAGATCTTTTGTCCAGGAGAACACTAGTAAATCAGGCTTGGTGTAGGCAGTGGTGTAACTTTAGCTCCCACAACTGTTGGAAGAGAGGGGGCGTACAGGTGGTGTTTACATCCCAGGGGGCCCCATACCATTTATGCTGGGGGCCACATGGGCTGTTGTTATGCCCTAGCTTTTAGTGTCTTACACACCTGTAATGGGGTCAGAGAGAAGCCTTAGAACATCTCCTGGTCGTCCATCTAGAGTAAAGCACAACTTCTCGTGTATCTGAGGTAAATTCACCACAAAATGTGGATCTCCATCAACTGTCAGAGAGAAGATGAAAAAAGATTAGCAGTATTTTACTCGGTAAATATAACCAGATCACAAAGCCAATATAACGAGACCACACAGCCAATACTGAAATAATTGTAAAACAAAGACCGAGAGCCAAATATAGTGTAGTAACTTTGTTATTCACAGTCGTAAACTGTAAGAAGTAATAGATATACTCACAAACAAGGGTTACCACACAGGCAATCACTCAAATAGCAGGTGGGGAGAATCGTAACCTGACCCCACTCAGGTTTTAAGAAGTTGCTCCCTGTAGGCAGGAAAAAAGATGGGGATAACTCCCCTCAACCAAGGGTGGACTAGCCTAGGTATAGAGGTTTGAACAGAGGCGCCAAAATAAAGTAAAAGTGCCTAAAAACAGTTTAAAAGGGGGAAGTTGACAAAGGCACTCGGCTGTGGTCCAGACAACTAGTAGCTTTTTTCTCCAATAATTGCCTGATGAAGCAGGATTGTGCCCGCGAAACGCGTTGCAAACTGGAGCTTTAAATAAACGTTATTTTTTGATAAAAATAAATAATTCTTCTCTGTTTGTCTTCGAGGGAGGTAAGTCCACCAACTTCCCCCTTTTAAACTGTTTTTAGTCTATTTTGGTGCCTCTGTTCAAACCTCAATACTGAAATAATGTTAAATGATGAAACTGAACCTTGACCAGAGATTATAGCTGAGGGCCAGGAGCAATAGTGAACTAAAGCTACCCATACACTGTTTGACTGTGGTGGCGATCACTAGTGATGGGCGAACAGTGTTCTCCACTGTTCGGGTTCGCCCGGATTTTGGCCTGTTCGGGTTCGGTTCGGCACCCCCCGAACACCTCATGGTGTTCGGGAGGGTGTTCGGGCACGCTGCCCGAAGCCGAACAGGCCTTCTTTGTTCGGCCGAACACAGCCGAAAAAGGGAGAGCTTAGCGGGGAAGGGTGGGGGGCATTTCCGCCCCCCCCCCCCCGCGCTCGGGGCATGCTCTCCCTTTATGCTGGGACCCTATAGGGGCCCCAAAGGGACATGTTCGGGTTGGGTTCGGGGTTCGGCTCGAACATGCCGAACATCAGGGTCATGTTCGGCCGAACCACACCGAACCCGAACATCCAGATGTTCGCCCAACACTAGCGATCACCCTCCGATCTACTTGCGATTGACAATACAACCGATATCGTGGGTCAAATGGGGAAAAATGCTTATCCCAATCATGGGATGTCGCCCACAGTTTGACCATGAAACAATGGCGGTAAGGTGGGGAACCACAATTTTTGCCCAATTCAGTGTGTGAAACCCAATTCAACTTTTGAATGTGGAATTGGGCCATAATATTGTGTAGTGTATGGGCTGCTCTAGGATCCGTACCACATACAGAGAGGAAGTTTGTTGCCACTGGTTACCGCCATGCCCCAATCATTGAGAAATATTGCTGAAGGGTACAAAAGACCTATGATCCTCCTGGCCAGTGTGCATCCCAGAAGCCAATCCCTGGGATAGACATATCACATCACATCTCGTACTCCATTACACATGGCAAAAAGGTTTGAATCCTGTGACATTATTACTAGATACTGAAAGCTTGCTCTTTTAATCTTACAAAGTCATCCAAAAAATGGTATCATCCTGATTCACAACTTTCTGCCCTATCTGATGGCTGACTGGTTCAATACTCTGCACTTTTCGCCATGTTATAATGAAACAGTTGTAGAGGTGCAGTTCATGTATTAATACACGAATATCTCAATAATTTATTGAAACAGAGAATCTCAATGCGGCCAGCATGGGCGAGGATTAGGGATGAAAATCAATGTGGCGTAGGTTCGCCAGCAGCAAACTTACACCCCATAATACCAACAAGGACCTTCACCTGAAGTCAGCTGGCCACTGGTGTCCGCAAAATCATCATTGACATCTTTGTATAGATCTTTTCCAGTGAGTGCTACCCACTACCTACTGTATGTGCCATCAACATAGCAAAGTAATTGATAGTCATTTTACTTTGTGAGAAATGTACATTTTAGGCCTCTTGCACACTGCAAGTGATTCCGATTCAGATTCCGCTTTTTAATCAGTTTTTACATTCGATTCAGATTCAGATTTGCAGTGTGCAGGGAGCAAACTGCAAATCGGAATCTGAATCGGATGTAAAAACTGATTAAAAAGCGGAATCTGAATCGGAATCACTTGCAGTGTGCAAGAGGCCTTTAAAACCACCCTGGCGTTCTATTAAGATCGCCAGGGCGGCTGCGGGAGGGTTTTTTTTAAATAAAAAAAAAACTATTTCATGCAGCCAACTAGATTGCGCTCCGGAGGCGTTCTTCCGATCGCCTCCGGCAGCCAGAAGTAACACGGAAGGCCGCAATGAGCAGCCTTCCGTGTTTGGCTTCTCCTGTCGCCATGGCGACGAGCGGAGTGACGTCATGGACGTCAGCCGACGTCCTGACGTCAGCCGCCTCCGATCCAGCCCTTAGCGCTGGCCGGAACTATTTGTTCCGGCTGCGCAGGGCTCAGGCGGCTGGGGGGACCCTCTTTCGCCGCTGCTCGCGGCGGATCGCCGCAGAGCGGCGGCGATCGGGCAGCACACACGGCTGGCAAAGTGCCGGCTGCGTGTGCTGCTTTTTATTTGAGCAAAATCGGCCCAGCAGGGCCTGAGCGGCAGCCATCGGCGGTGATGGACGAGCTGAGCTCGTCCATACCGCTAAGATGGTTAAAGAGAACCTGTACTGAGTAAAATTATTTAAAATAAACACATAAGGTAACTTCAAATGAACGTTAAATAGTAACCTCGCCGTCAGTTCCTCTCAGAAGCTCACCATTTTCTTCTGACAATGACCCCTTCCAGTTCTGACAACATTTTGTCAGAACTGAAATATATCAGTTGCTGTCAGTTATATATCAGTTGCTGTCAGTTATAGCTGAGTGGACAACTGATGTGCCCGGTAATGTCCATGTTTCCCTATGGCTCAAGTGGACGATGTTACAGTTTAACAGTGTGCTGACCAGAAAGCTGTTATGGGGTAATGGCCATTTTCAAAATGGAGGACGGAGAAGTCCCTTGATTACAGTGGACAAACAGGACGCGGGAGAGGAGAAAGAGTTTGAGGAGTAGACTACACAGGAGGTAAGTATGACCTAAATATGCCTATTTTGACTTTTAATTTTCAATTCAGGTTTTCTTTAAGTGTACCAGAGCCGAAGCTCGGGTACACAAAATCAGATACTTACCTAAAGAGAGGGAAGCCTCAGGAGTTTTTTGAGGTTTCCCTCGCTATTCCTTGGTCCCCCATTGCTGAGTGCGGCCCCCCATCACATCGGGGGTGCGTAGCTCCTCATCCTGGTTTATGCACGCTCAATGGCCGACCGAGCCTGCCAGTATCATGGAGCCGCATGCGCAGGCCGGCTTGCATGGCCAGGAAGAGGAGCTACGCAGCCCCGATGTGAAGGGGGGCCGCACACAGCATCTGTGGGGAGCTGCAGCTCGGCTTTGCTTTAAATTTATGTATTTTAACATTTTTTGTGATAATGATCTTTTCAGGTCAGAAGTGTCGAGTCAAATTCCATCCCTAGAAATGATTTCATTAGTGGGTAATGCCTCAATGGGTCCTGATGCACCAACTAGCAGTAAGATTGCCATGTGCAGGTAGGGCACAGTAATTTTACCATTGCTAAAACTGGGGAAAAACCGCCCGTTAACCTCTTAGCGCCTGTTAGCATTAACCTGATAACGCATGTGGCGCTTATGGGTTACCGGGCGGCGCTTCCGACATAAGACACGGCAATCTTACTGCTAGTTGGTGCATCCAGCCCTGTATACCTTGCAAGTTAAGGAATTTACTTACCAGAGGACATGAAAGTCTGAAGCAGAGGTGCACCAGCAGGAACGCCTAAATAAAGATAATTTATGTAAGTATTTGTACAGTAAATTGTGTAGTGTATGCGTTATACGTTAGTTGCACAACTGGGAGGACAAATGGCGGCAGAGGAGGATACATGGGGGACCTGGAGACATTTGGGGGTACAAGATACAGGGAGTCCCCAATGTCGTGGCAGGTCGGCGACGGGTCCGTATCGGCGGGCGTTCGTAAGTCAGGGACTCCCTGTATTCGGCATTAAAATAATTTTTCTCCCTATTTTTGGGGGAGAAAAAGTGCATCTTATATTTCACAAAATTTGGTAATTCCAAGTTTTCCAACAGTTACTGACAATTTTTTATATAACTAGTAAACGCCTGCTGATCTCAACCACAGCCATCTTTATAAACAGACAAGGCCTAGTTCACTGTGCTCAGCAGTGTTGCAAAATAATTCTGCATATCAACTCACTGCAAAACAATTGCGATCGCTTTTTTGCATAATGATGTTTTGGAGATTTTGTAGTGATTGTGTTTTGAAAATCTCATTCCAATGAATGAAAATCACAGCACAATCGCTGGTAAAAAGCTGCATGCACCACAAGTGCAATTGGTCGGAAATTGCATTCGCGGAGCACTTGCCGCAGTGCGAGTTATCCCATAGGACTAATTGTGCTGCAGCTCTTTGCAGATCACCGGCAATCAGCAAAGCGCAAGCTGAAAGCGCCCGAGTGAGAACAGGGCTTAATGCATGCGTTATGCAACTGACCACTGAGAATTCAGCTGCAGTATATTTTTGTCTAGTAGCTGAATAACTGCTTCACAGATGAATTGACATTTAGTGTTCAGGAGTTCTTTGCACTCACCATCATAGTCAATATCCGGTTCCATAAATGGATCTACGATTATTTCATAATCTGAATCTGCAAAACCAAGGAGGAAAGGAGTATTAATGTTTGTAATTCAGAATCTGGACTCCCAGTTGCTACACACTTGTGTGCCAATGGACACAGCATGAATGATCTTTGTGTCACTGTCTTGAAGGGTGGCTTCAAATCATCAAAAGATAGCAGAAACAACATTTATAAATTGGTTCTAACCTGTGGACAAAGGCTTGAATAAGGACAAAAACTTTTTATACTGGTATGAGCGCTGACGATATCTAATGCCATAACTCTTACTCAGCCTATATAGCTAAACCTGTGAACTCGGAATTTACGATACCTCTGTGACAGTCTGACTCCCAATTCTGTGAGTATTGTGTAAACAAAGTCTTATCTCAGCTAACAACCTCCCACCCCATTTAGATGTTCTGTTTCACTTAAAGTCAATGGGAACCGTTTTTTGTGTGTGTGTTTTGCTATAGAGGACAACTGACCTCATTCTCCTCTACTATTCTGTCCCCATTTCGTTTGTCTTTCTGCAGGCTGACCCCCAAAATATCAGTTTTTATTGTTTGACCAGTTCGGTCGAATATTGTATCAGGGTAGAGGAGGCAGATCTTCTTTTCCCTGCTCTGTCACACCGCCGTCATGCGCGACCATCTCCTCCCCTTGCTCCGCCCTCTCAGTCGCGCTCCCGCTGATGCCCGGCTCCCCTGCTCTCATTACAAGAGCACGCAGCGCTGAGGGCAGGTCTTCTTGCGTGGCTCCCTGCTACACACAGCGCACATTGATTCACAGGCAGTGCTGCAGGCAGATAAGGAAGGACATAAGAAAGTACGTATGAGTGTAATATTTATATAATACCAAAGCGGCAGCTCCTTTGACTGTGCAGTGACGAATCACAGTCACAACGTACTGGGTGCGCGCGCTGTTGGATATACGTGGGAGCGCGCGCACGTGCTCACGGCCGCGCACCCGAAATTCTCATTGTCTCGCGCTATTTTAGCTCTGCTTGAGACTGTGAGATATTTGGGAGCTAGAGGCTGCCGACTCGGAAGATAAAGCAAAGATCGGCAGGCTGCAGCCATCTTGGAATAATAAGGCAACTATTTACTGCTATATTTAACGAACCAGAGGCGGGGGAGCGGCGAAATTTAGAAGAGGTAATAGTATTTTTTATTTCAAAGCCGTACATGTCATTTTTTTGAAAAATGAAAATCTGATTCCCAATGGCTTTAAGGCATCTTAATGACATGTATTTATGTTCGAAAAAAATATATGTATCCCCTTTTGATGTTGCATGTATATATATACTGTATATATAGCTGTCTGTTACATCAGTTTGTAAGAAAACAGGATTGAAGTCCGACGAAGGCTATGCAGCCAAAAGCTTGCTTACTCTTATCCTATAAGTTGGCCAATAAATGGTATCATCCTGATTTAAAACTTCTTGCAAATTTTTGCAACTGCTTAATAGGCTTATATTGTGCTAAGGACAAAAATATACTTCAGGGATAATATCCCAGCCTGGAAAGCAGATGTCCTTCCAACCAGGGATCAGAGGCATAACTTGACCAGGAACCAGAGGCATAACTTGAAATCATTATTTACGCCCTCCTCCCCTATTTTCCTTCTAGTCAGGTAGTGGAAGATGGACCAACCTAACCACTACCATTTTTCATAATGCAAGTGATCACATTTGCATGATACAAAGACCAAACAACCACAGTGCCAAGCTACACAGACCAAGAGACCACAAAAGAGAGACGAACTGGGCATAGTCCATGCTATATACACTCACCTAAAGGATTATTAGGAAAACCTGCTCAATATCTCATGAATGCAATTATCTAATCAATCAATCAATCACATGGCAGTTGCTTCAATGCATTTAGGGGTGTGGTCCTGGTCAAGACAATCTCCTGAACTCCAAACTGAATGTCAGAATGGGAAAGAAAGGTGATTTAAGCAATTTTGAGCGTGGCATGGTTGTTGGTGCAGTCGGGCCGGTCTGAGTATTTCACAATCTGCTCAGTTACTGGGATTTTCCCACACAACCATTCCTAGGGTTTACACAGAATGGTGTGAAAAGAAAAAAACATCCAGTATGCGGCAGTCCTGTGGGCGAAAATGCCTTGTTGATGCTAGAGGTCAGAGGAGAATGGGCCGACTGATTCAAGCTGATAGAAGAGCAATGTAGACTGAAATAACCACTCGTTACAACCGAGGTATGCAGCAAAGTATTTGTGAAGCCACAACATGCACAACCTTGAGGCAGATGGGCTACAACAGCAGAAGACCCCACTGGGTACCACTCATCTCCACTACAAATAGGAAAAAGAGGCTGCAATTTGCACAAGCTCACCAAAATTGGACAGTTGAAGACTGGAAAAAATGTTGCCTGGTCTGATGAGTCTCGATAGAGTCAGAATGTGGCACAAACAGAATGAAAACATGGATCCATCATGCCTTGTTACCACTGTGCAGGCTGGTGGTGGTGGTGGTGTAAGGGTGTGGGGGATGTTTTCTTGGCACACTTTAGGCCCCTTAGTGCCAATTGGGCATAGTTTAAATGCCAAGGGCTACCTAAGCATTGTTTCTGACCATGTCCATCCCTTCATGACCACCATGTACCCATCCTCTGATGGCTACTTCCAGCAGGATAATGCACCATGTCACAAAGCTCGAATCATTTCAAATTGGTTTCTTGAACATGGCAATGAGTTCACTGTACTAAAATGGCCTCCGCAGTCACCAGAGCTCAACCCAATAGAGCATCTTTGGGATGTGATGGAACGGGAGCTTCGTGCCCTGTATGTGCATTCCACAAATCTCCATCAACTGCAAGATGCTATCCTATCAATATGGGCCAACATTTCTAAAGAATGCTTTCAGCCCCTCGTTGAATCAATGCCACATAGAATTAAGGCAGTTCTGAAGGTGAAAGGGGGTCAAACACGGTATTAGTATGGTGTTCCTAATAATCCTTTAGGTGAGTGTAGATTGAATGACAACTGAGCCATGTTACAAAGACCACAATGCCACGCCATATAGACTGAGTGACAAGAGGGACCTGTCTGTCTCTGTATTAAGCAATAAACAAGGAATATCAGTGGTAAAATACCTTCCGGACCTAATACCGAGTTCTGGATTCCTTTCCTCTGGCATGCTCCTTCATACAGTGCTTTCCCACATTCCACCAATAGAGTTTGTTTTTTTGTTTTGTTTTCTCGGAAAAACAAGTAACTGCTGTAGTTATTACCTTCTCCATTCTCCAAACTGGTGAAATGGCCAGACAATTGTTTTGCTGTCTATGTTAGCCCCCTCCAAGAGGATGAAGGACACTGTCCTGTGGCTGTAGGACCTGTAATTTGTCTCAGACATGTTATAGGACAGGAACAGACTTTCCAAGTACAGAAGCTCCCCTCTTCCACATAGAGAACGCCTCTTTTTGAGAGGTCTGTTGTACCTACTAGTACCTGTTGTCCTGTCATGAGGTTGGTTTATATTCACAGTCATTATGGGTAGGATTTTAAGAATGCACAGTACTTTGGGGTAATATTTGACTCTGCGCTCAATTATTTCACACATTCATGGTCTAAACACTTTTACAACTCAAAAAAGTCTAATCCTACTTCATGAAGGACACAACTTAAAGTGATATGAAACTCAGCATTATTACTTTGCTCTGAAAGATTCTTTACAGCATAAGACCTACTACCAGAAGAACAAAATAGTAGCAGGACAGCATTCAAACAGTTAAACCATCACTTTCTTCTTCCGTTTGAAGCTTAGATCCGAAGCTGAAGCTTATATCAGAAGTTGAGGAAGTGATTACATTATCTTGTTTCACAGAAGACAAATTCTCACTGGATACATTACAATATATAAATACAGCAGCTATGCAATAAACGGCAATGGCCACTTTCAGAGCAGATAAACTGTACTTTGGGAACTTGTCATTTGTAAACAGATAATAATACTTGTGCACAAAAGCAAATATGGTAACTGTATAAGTAGTATAAAGTATAAAAACACATTTTTATTGAATGTTATGTCAGAGTTGAATGACGTTTTAAATGCTAGTGCATGCCCTAATTATATTCCATCTTGATCGTTGTAACACCATCCTCTGTGGCCTATCAATTAACAGACTAGTATCTCACCAGTTGAACTCTGTTCCTTGACTCTTCTACCTCTCTTCTCACTCCTTAAAGTGTAGTGCACCCGTGGGGAAACAAAGTGGCCAATTTTGATACTTACCTCAGTAGAAGGAAGCCTTTTAGATAATCCACATGTTCCCCCAGGCTCGCCATTCCAGCACTAGCACCCTCTCAACTAGAGCCGGATAAACCTCAATGCAATTCTAGGCAGTTACCTAGGGCCTGGAGAGAGTCTAGGGGCCTGGTGGATGCTAGCCCCACAAATCATACTAAAAAAAGGATCTGGTCTAGCACCCAATCATGTAACTATTCTGATATAGGAAATATTTGAAGTAAGTTCCTGCCACAAAGACAATTTCAGGCATTCAAAACTACTTTCGGAGAAATTAATTTCTTTCACGACAGACTCGACTCGACTTGGCTGCCTGACTGTTTGATTATGGCCTGACTGACAAGTGTAAACAGACACTTGCCAAAAAAGCTCAGAGTCAGAGATAGCCCTTAAGTGCCTGTAGCAGATGTCAAATGTCACTTAGGAACATCAGCTGTGTGGTTATGATAATTTCCAAAGGCAAGATGGCAGCCTCCATAAAACAAATTCTATACCTCCAGCTGGCAAAATAAGATGATGCTATACAATAATACAATTATGTGAAAATAAAATTAGAAGTTTAATTCAGTTTTGCTTTAGGAGCTTTCAACATACAGCACAAGACGGTAAGAGAAAATACATACCTTCTGTGGAATATGTTTTGCTGCTAACACCTGGGAAATAAAAAAAAATACATTTTATGAGAAACTGTATTTTAAATTGGTTAACTATTCAAAAGCCACTTACAACATATATTTATCGACTGAGCTGAATATTTTCCTGTACAACAAATATGGAAAACTTTATGATGGATTTTTAACTTTTTGATTGGCTGGCTGCAATCATAGATCACATCTACTTCCTGTTTGTGACTATACAGAATGCAGAAATGATGTGTGATCATGAACAGCCAATCAGAAATTCAAATTGATAACGATTAAACAAATCACATAATTGTTCAAGGTTTCTAAGATTTCTTTTTCAGGAATTCAGAATTTGTCTTTTTCGATTAGGGCATTTTCCCTTTTAGGCCCATTACAAACATTATCTGATTCCAATTCTACTCTAATTCTACTTCTAATACTTCATAGCAAAAGTAATAAAAAGAAAAAAAAATCACTTTCTAGTAAAGGTGCATAGGCCATTTTCACTACGCAAAAGTTTGCATTGCAATTTTGCGCTCAAACACTGAAACCAATGCAGTTCAATGGACTTGTTTCCATTGAATGCGTTATTCCAAATGTACTGCAATGCAGAATAAAATATGGACTGCATGCTGCAGATTTCGGCCTCGCACACTGCCCCACATGCAAATTACGATTAATGAAAGTCCATGGTCCCGCAGGCAATTGTTTTGCATTTTCAATGTAAATTTTAGTATCCGTTGTCCCATCTAACATGCACCTTACTGTTTTCTGTGGAGTCACAGTAATGTCATGTTGCTATGGAGTTTAAAAATCAGATGTGAAAATTTGCATTAAAAATGCACATAAAAATGCATGCAGTTTTCAAATTGCATTCAACTCCCATATGCGAATTCAATGCGAAACGCACAGTATACTAGTGGAAAGAGGCCCTAAGGCTTCATATATGAACAAATCCACCAAAAGGCAGAGGCGTAACTACAAATCATGGGGCCCTTCAGCTAAACCTTGATGGGGCCCCCTTAATGTTCCAAAACATGCAACAAATTCCAATATAGGACTCGACCTTCCATGGCTATATATCTATGCTCAAGCACTTGACAAATGGCGACAGGCCCGAAATGCTGTGCTGGTTTAATGTTGTACTACCGCTCTTTAACCTCCTTAGCGGTAACCCCGTGCTGGACACGTGGTAAGCCGCTGCAGAGGATTTCTCAGGCCCCGCTGGGCCGATTTGCATAATCTTTTTTTTCATACACGCAGCTAGCACTTTGCTAGCTGCGTGTTACCTTTGATCGCCGCCGCTCTGCGCCGATTCGCCGCTACCCGCGGCGATAGAGGGTGCCCCCCCCCCCCCCCCCCCCGAGACCTCGTGCGCTGCCTGGCCAATCAGTGCCAGGCAGCGCTGAGGGGTGGATCGGGACTCCCTCTGACGTCACGACGTCAATGACGTCATCGCGCCCGTCGCCATGGCGACGAGGGAAGCCCTCATGGAAATCCCATTTAGAACGGGATTTCCTAATGTGCCTGATCGCCAGAGGCGATCGGAGGGGGTGGGGGGATGCCGCTGCTCAGCAGCTGTCATGTAGCTAGCGCTAGGCTAGCTACATGATTTTATAAAAAAAAAAAAAAAAATTTAAATAGTGCTGCGCTGCCTCCCTGGCAAATTTAATTGACCGCCAGGGAGGTTAAAGGTTAAAATACTTAATCTTAAAAGTTAAAATACATGTAAACATATACATATAAGAAATACGTTTCTTCCAGAGTGAAAGGAGCCATAAATTACTTTTCTCCTACGTTGCTGTCACTTACAGTAAGTAGTAGAAATCTGACATTACACTAAGTGCTTTTAAAAATAAAGAAAACCCTGGGAACCCCCCCCCATGAGAAGATAGGCTAGTCCAAAATCTGTCGGTAATGTCAGATTTCTACTACTTACTGTAAGTGACAGCAACATAGGAGAAAAGTAATTTATAGCTCATTTTACTCTGCAAGAAACGTATTTCTTATATGTATATGTTTACATGTATTTTAAATTTTAAGATTTTCGCGACAGAGGTCCTTTAATCGAATAAAAAGGATTTGGATATATAACCATGGAGGGTCGAGTCCTATATGGGAATTTGTTGCATGTTTTGGACTGTTGTATGAGTGGATTGATGGACCTTTCATATCATTAGGACTCCCTTCTATATATTGTTGTACATCCCTGATGCTAGCGGACATCCCATTTCTACAGCCCACTTAATGTTTGCAACCCTTCCCTTGCCTCCCATTGGTGACCCCTACAGCCTGGGGGCTCATCTTTTATGAAACAAGCTTGGCCATCAAGATCTTCACACCCATAAAAAGTGTAGCCACAAAAACACCTAATCTGAAGGACAGACCTCTTAATCAGAGGGAGTGAAGTAGTAGTTGGGCCCCCTTACATCTCTGGGCTCCCCTGAAGTTGCAGGCGCTGCTCCCCAGTAGTTACGCCCCATGGGCATAACTGAAGGGATTACTTACGCAATAAAGGTGGAAATTTACTTTTATAGGAAGTATACCTGTTATCTCTTCATAGTAGCTGTAGCTTGGAGGGGGGTTGAGTGACTCCACAAATGTTGGATATGCGAATGTGCCAGGCAGAAGTTCAGTCTCGTCAGGAAGCATTAGAAGCCTCAGAGATGTCGGATTGCTAGGGGACATTGTGGCTTCCACCTCAATCTGAGATTCTTCAATATAATCCACATCCTCTTCATCTGGAGTCAATGTTCTGGCTTGTGAAGGGGTAGTGACAGTATCGGTAACTATCTCCTGCACACTTTCTGTCGTTGTTGCTAAGGACACATTGTTGGTAACCAAAGAACTAGTTGGACTTTCGGATTTGGCAGAAGTGACAAGAAGTTTCTCTGTCCTAGATATTGTTGTTCCGGTTGGTACAAAACTGGTAATATGGAGAGCACTAGTGGGTGACAAAGTGGCATTGGGTTGAGGGACTACGTGAGTTGTTGGAGTTGAAGTAGAAATGGAAGCCACTGTTGTGATTTTTTCTGGAGTGCTGGTTGTTGTTTGCACTGCTTGAGTACCTTTGTTGGATGTAACTTGAACAGTTGTAGTTTTAGTAGTGGTAGGCCTTGTCATGCTTATCTTGGTAGTTGTTGAAGGTCTTGTTGCTTTACTGGTAGGTCTTGTTGTTCGGGGTGCTGTAGTCATCTTAGCTTTTACAGAAGTAGTACTTGGAGTAGGAGTGGTCACAGTAGACTGTAAAGTTGTAGTGATGGGTGTAGCTGCAGTGCTAGAAGGTGCTATAGTTGTAGCTTGGGTTGTCTTTGAATCTTCTGGGTCATCAGGCTTCACAACTATTAGAGATGTGACAGGTGTCACAAAGTTGTACTTAAGGGATAAGTTAGTAGCTTTCTCTGTCAGAATCCTTCGAGCTATAGTGTCATTGGCTTTGATTCTTGCCTGCAGCAAATCCTGAATTGTGAAGTAGGCCCACAGCCTTTGGACAAACCATTGAATTTCATCTACATTTCCAGAACATCCAAAATTGGGCTGTGTGGCATTATCCACCACCGCAATATCATTCTCCAAACTTATCTTTTCTTTCTGGTTGTGGGCAGTCATTCTAACCTGAAGATTTTTAGTCTCGGGCTTTAGTTTACCAGCGACCACCAATTCAGAACCCTCAAAATAATTGGGAAATAAGGTCTGTGTCACATTTTGGGCAGTTTCCCCCAGGTAGACCATTTCAATATCAAAGAGGAGAGGACTGGCAATTTCATCATAAAAGCCTTTGAGCTGTAGTGTTGCGTCAGAATACTCATAGATGCGACGTGCTATACCACGGTTTTCCAAGGAAAGTCTACGCATAAGACTGTAGTCAGCATCCTCACCAAATGCAAGGCAAAAAAGTGAAATGGTTCCCTTCAAGGCCTTTTGCGTATTCTCAATAATGCGAATGGAAGACGTCACTCCAGAAGTGGCTTCTCCATCTGTGAGGAATATGATGAGGGGGATCTTCTGCTTGGTGGGACCTTTCTCTGGTTTACTTGAGGTCTTGTTGAAGATGGAAGCAGCAGCCAGAATTGCAGCATTAATATCAGTCCCTAAAGAGATACATATGATTACTAAATTTATCAACATACATTTTAATACTTTCTTTAGTTAACTGCAGAATGCTGGTCAGATTTCTACAATTGTGTCTGTTTACCATTTATACTGTTGAAACTGGAACTCAAGGAGGCTCATCTCACACGGAAGTAGCATAAAGCACACTTAACAGTTGGCCGGTTAAAGGACAGCTGTAGTGAGAAGAATATGGAGGCTGCCATATTTATTTGCTTTTAAACAATACCAGTTCCGTGGCAGCCCTGTTGATCTATTTGGATGCAGTAGTGTCTGAACAACACCAGAAACAAGCATGCAGCTAATCTTGTAAGATGAATAATGTCAGAAACACCTGATCTGCTGCATTCTTGTTCAGGGTCTATAGCTAAAAGATTAGGGGCAATGGGTCAGCAGGACCGCCAGGCAACTGGTTTTGCTTAAAAGGAAATAAATATAGAAATCTCCATATACATCTCGTTAAAGTTGTACTTTAAGTATACTTATGCACGCAAGCATACATGTCCATTGGTCTCTTGCATAAAGCCAATTGTACCTCCTAACTCAATGGTTAAAATTGGTGGTAATGATGCCCTGGCACTCAGCAGGATTGGTTGTGAAGGCTGTCTGTTGTAATTTTCCCTTTAGTCACTCTATGGCAAAATGAGAGAAGACGATTCCAATAGTGGTTGTGATTTTGGACATGCCAACTCTTAAGCATGGTACACACTTTCAATTATGATTGGCCAATCACTGATCAATGACTAAAGAGTAGAGGACCTTCTTTGTTTATAAATGATCATATGAAAAAATAGATGAGAATTAGGAGCTATAATTGTCTTTGCTGAGATATAAGAGAGAAAAACAACAGTGGTGCATTCACTTATCCTTTTCAAGTCCCAAACCTCGAACGTAGCACAATACAGAGGATGGATGCCCAATAGGAATAATACAGTGATTGAACTGTTGGAGTTGGTATTGCAAAATAACTGTTTTATAGCGGACAGGTCAATGTACCGACAGACGAGGGGGACGTCGATGGGGGCGGCGTGTGCGCCGGCCTATGCATGCTTGCATTTGGGGGCATGGGAGAGGGGTGATGTGTACACCCACCCCCTGTTTGGCGCACACGCCGCCCTCTGGCTTCGTTACATGGACGACGTCTTCCTCGTCTGGAGGGGACCACGAAACAATTTGGTGACATTTTTGGAGGATTTAAGTCTCAACTCCAGAAATTTAAGGGTAACATACAGTATAGAAAATGATAAGTTGTCCTTTTTGGACGTGATGATAATGAAAAGAAGAGGTAGACTTGAGACAACCATTTTCAGGAAAGAGACAGCAGGAAACACATATCTTCATGCCTCAAGCTTTCACCCAAGGAGTCAGAAATGGGGTATACCTTATGGTCAGCTCGTGAGAATACGTCGGAATTGTTCGGAAGAGGAAGAATTCGGGATAGAAGTAGAGAAAATGTGTGAACGTTTCAAAAAACGCGGGTATCCTGAACAGGTACTAAACGATGCCAGAGAGCGGGTCGGTACAATCGATCGTGACGGCGTTCTGAGAAAGAAAAACAAAACTAAGAATTTAGGGCAGGGGAAGGTGAGATTCATAACTACATATGGGTCTCACTGGCCCCAGCTCAGGAAGGTGTTGGAAAAACACTGGCATATCCTGAGTTTGGATCCTGATCTTTCCAAAATCGTAGGCCCTTACCCGCTTATGACCCCAAGAAGGGCCCCAAATCTTAAAGACGCTTTGGTGAGGGCTGAGGTGCATTCCAAAAACATAGACCCAAACTGGGGGAGAGGGTTTTTGGGCCCCATTCCAGTTGGGATGTTCCCATGTGGGTCTTGTAAGTATTGCAAATTAGTGGATAAAACAAATGAGTTTGAAAATTCGAAAGGCAATAAAAAATATGACATCAGGAGCTTTGTGAACTGTAACTCTGAGGGTGTGATATATATGATTACTTGCCCTTGCGGACTGAAGTATATAGGGAAAACAAAGAGAAAGATTAAAGAAAGAATTGGGTAACATGTAGGAAACATTGCTGCTGCGGATGAAAAAAGCCCGTTGGGTACACATTTCGCGGTATTTCATGATAGCAATCCAGATTGTTTGAGGTACAAATGTATTATTAAACCAAAAAGGAGCACACGGGGAGGAGACTTTGAAAAATTACTATACCAGATAGAGAATAGATGGATTTACACTTTGGGAACTTTAATCCCACGAGGACTCAATTCTGAGTTGAATTTGGTCCATTTCTTGAAAGAATATGGGTAAAATTAGTAGTTTTTGTTAGGATTGTATGTATTCATCTCCCCCTCTATGAATAGGTGGGATTTGATTAGGTGTGACTATTGCTGAGAACTAATCTGGATTGCAGGGATGCTGCGAAATGTATCAATATTGGTGCTGAGGATGCTTGAATTAAGAACTAGGAAATAGGTGTCATGGATGTTGTGCAGATTGGTTGTATGTATCCCTGGAATAGGCGTGATGAGAAGATCCCTATGGAAGATGTAGATGAAAATGCATGAAGCTGCCTGCAGAAGTGCAGGCCGCTTGGAGGCTAATGGTGGCAAATGGGACAGAAAACGGGGAAAAGGGATAGATATGAGTATAAAAATGAATTACATATTTAACAACTAAAACATTTATAATCACCATGAAGAAAATAAAAACAACAAAGTGGCACCGGATTATTAAACTTTATACAGCACAAACTCTGAGACTCTATTGTTTCTATGACATGTAGCCACGTTCCTGGATAGTACTATCTATAACATCAGAAGATGGATTTGTGGAGCAAAGTCACATTAAGGATATAGAGCGCAGAATCAGAAATGACTCAGAGGAAGGCGTGGAAGGAAGACAGTTTTGTTTTAAATAGAAGAGGGTGTTCCCGTTATGACCCAGTCACAGCGTCATCACACTGACGAAGCTCACGTTGGTGGGCGTAACGCGTATGTGGGCGTGGCCAATACGCTGGTGATGGAGGGCTGCTCCAGGCGTCTGCACGAAGGGGATGCATGACAGGGTACAAGCCGGCTAAACATCATACACACACAGGTACCTGTATACTGCGGGACGCCGCAGTCAGAAGCCTTGACGACCATCAACTGAGGCAGCGAGAAGGTAATACCTTTATGCTGAGGGAAACACTAGAGGCCATACAGCCGTGTGGAGAGCCAGAGGGCTTATGATGGTATGGTGTGTCGAGGGAAGCCTATGATTAACTCCATAAGGAAGCGTTGAAAGATATGTGATTTGCAGAGGTTGGGCGCAGTTGCTGAAGACATACTCTGAACTGTGACAAAGTGCTGCATGAGGAATCATTACATTGTATATTCCGGAGTGAATACAGATAGGCGGACGTGCCTTGGCGGAACTGTTGTCATGCAATTACCTCCATTTGTTTAGCCAGTAGGGATTGGAAAATTCTATGGTTGATGAATGAAGGTTGGATGTGTATGGTGTGACCAGGAGCGCTCCTGTTAGTCCAGCGTTGGGATGGGAGTTTTAAGGGGTGGGGGTCTGAGGGAAAGTATTGTTGTGTATAATCACCTTTGATATAATAAAGATTATATAGTAAGTGAGTGGCGGTCCATTAGTGCATATGATAAAGCCAATTGTACCTCCTAACTCAATGGTTAAAATTGGTGGTAATGATGCCCTGGCACTCAGCAGGATTGGTTGTGAAGGCTGTCTGTTGTAATTTTCCCTTTAGTCACTCTATGGCAAAATGAGAGAAGACGATTCCAATAGTGGTTGTGATTTTGGACATGCCAACTCTTAAGCATGGTACACACTTTCAATTATGATTGGCCAATCACTGATCAATGACTAAAGAGTAGAGGACCTTCTTTGTTTATAAATGATCATATGAAAAAATGGATGAGAATTAGGAGCTATAATTGTCTTTGCTGAGATATAAGAGAGAAAAACAACAGTGGTGCATTCACTTATCCTTTTCAAGTCCCAAACCTCGAACGTAGCATATGCATCCTCAGTAATTCTCCCACATTTTTTATTGACCTTGCACGTAATATCAGCTTGTCTTGTCCGTTGTGCACCATGGTCTTGGCCAGTTGTTTATTTAGGCTTTGGCATGCCACAAGAACAAACATTTTATCCAAATGTTTTATTTTAAACTATTTCCTGCTCAAATAGAAAGCTTGGCTTTTTTAAGAGCTCCACCCTGTGTCTTCCTGCTGGCAATAAACCAATCATTATGGGCACTTCTTGTGCTCTTACAGGATATTGGAGGACAGGAAGGGGCAGTACAGAGCTCCTAGTCTGAAAAGGCAAGTTAAAACTTGTGTTATGTCTGTGCGTCTAGGTTTCTGGAGCTCTAGTGAAAGAATTTACCATATAAAAAAGGTACTGCAGATCACTCATGATCTGTAAATGTCCTTAAATCCTGGTGGTGTGGCTCCTCTTTGCCATGTCTCAGTTTAACTTCCAGCAGTGTCCTCCACATTCAAAGAACAAGGCTTTTTAAGGTTATGGATTGCACCCAGAACTTCCTGTCAGTGGTCCACACTACAACACTTGACAAAAGCCTGAACAAAAAGGACAGCCAAATTAAGGAAAATTGGATACTTACCTGCCGGTAATTTTCCTTTCCAGATGTATCCATGGCAGCACGATAGGGTTAAGTCCCGCCCACTTCACCCCATAGGACCAATAGTGAATAAATTGAATCCCTAGAGCGTCCCTCCCCAGTCTTGTCACTCGGAATCACCGAATCTAGGGAGGGAGCCTCGTGCTGCCATGGATACATCTGGAAAGGAAAATTACCGGCAGGTAAGTATCCAATTTTCCTTATTCCATATGTCTCCATGGCAGCACGATAGGGACATAACTAGTCAATAAAACATCGGGAGGGATGAGGTGCAATTCAGAAGTTTTAATTAGATTCATACATTATTTACAGTATTTACATTCAATACACTTGCACCAAATTGTACAGAGGAGTTTGCTGCTGGGTCTACTCTGTAATGCCTCATGAATGTGTTTAGCGAGCTCCAATTTGCTGCCTGGCAAATCTTGTCGGGTGACACTTTTGAGAATGCTGCCCATGAGGCAGCCATGCCTCTAGTCGAGTGGGCACGGACCTGTTCTGGTGGCACTAAGCCACTCATTTTGTAAGCCTCCTGGATAGTCCTGACTAGCCAATTTGCTATTGTTCTAGATGATGCTGAGAGTCCTTTTCTGTATCCTGTCGGTATTATAAAGAGTCTCTCCGATTTTCTGATAGCTGCCGTTCTTGAAATATACTCTTTCAAGACTGTGCCTACATCTAGCGGATGAGGAGATGTTCTATCCTCCTGCCAGAACGTAGGTAGAGTCCAGTCCTGGTTAAAATGATATACAGATGCAACCTTTGGAACAAAGTGTTGAATTGGTCTAAGAACCACCCTGTCTGGAAAGAACGTTAGAGATGGTTCCTCTACACCCAAGGCTTGGAGTTCTGACACTCGCCTGGCCGATGAGATGGCCACCAGAAATACAGCTTTGTAGGATAGATGTATTATGTCACAGTCTACTAGTGGTGTAAATGGTGGCCCTGCTAGAACCTTCAGCACAAGAGGTAAATCCCATTTAGGGAAAATCGTCTTTGTGGGAGGCTTCTGTTTCATCACCCCTCGAAGGAACTGTATCACTAAGGGGTGCAGGGCCCACCTGAAGTCGGTGAGTGCAGATAAAGCCGAGACCTGAACTTTCAAGGTGTGATAACCCAAGCCTTTGTCTAATCCTGTTTGTAGGAAGTGTAGTATCTCCTTAACCTTTGGCTTAAATGGATCGAGTTGTAGCTGATTCATGAAGGGTATAAATCTCTCCCAGATGTTCTGATAGGATAATCTGGTTGACGGCTTCCTGGCTTTCAATATTGTTTCAATAACTGAACTTGTGAAGCCTAAGGTTTCAAGTTTTTCCCTTTCAATGTCCACACCGTTAAGTCCAGCCTGCCTGGGTCTGGATGTAGAATCGGACCTTGGTGTAGAAGGTCCTGGCATTGTGGCAATCTCAGAGGTTCCCCTGATCTCAACTCCCATAGCAATGGGAACCAAGGCCTCCTTGGCCAGAATGGAATTACCGCTATCAGGGTGACTGACTCTCTCACCAACCTCAGGAGTAGGCGATGGATCAACGGAATTGGTGGAAATACGTATCCCACCTTGAAGTTCCACTCCGCTAATAGGGCATCCGTCGCTAGTGCATCTCTGGACTGCCATCTGGACATAAAGGTCTTGCACTTTGTATTCTTCGACGTTGCCATTAAGTCCACTTCTGGAGTAGCTATCTGGTTGCAGATCATTTGAAAGATGTTGTCGTTGAGGGTCCATTCGTTGTTGTCTAAACGATTTCTGCTGAGGTAGTCTGCTTCTGTGTTCTCCAGCCCCGGGATGTAGGTTGCTGATAGACTTAGGAGATGGTTTTCTGCTAGATTGAATATCGGTGCCACCTCCTGAAGAAGGGTCTTGGATCTCGTTCCACCCTGTTTGGACACGTACGCCACCGCTGTGCGGTTGTCCATGCGTAATAGCACTCGTTTCCCTTTGAGAAAAGACTTGAATCTCTGAAGAACTAGGTAAGCGGCTCTGATCTCCAGAATGTTCGCAGGGAGAGTCACATTCTTCTGCCCCCAAGCACCTTGTACAACCTGTCCCAACAGGTGCCCTCCCCAGCCCATCTGACTGGCATCTGTAGTCACAATGACTGGAGAAGGCTGGCATATTAGTAACGGGGTCGACAGATTCGACTTTTCCGTCCACCAAAGCAGACTGTTCCTCATTCGGTGCGTTATCAATACATCCTGTGTTAATCTCCTGCTGTACCACTGATTCAGAAATCCTGTTTGCCATTCCCTGCAGTGCCACTGGGCCCACCTGACCATCGGGATTGTCGAGGTCATTGTTCCAAGAAGACTTAAACATTGTGTCGCTGTTGTTGTTGACAAACATATCATATTGCGTACCTTTTGAATGAGTTTTTCTTGTTTTTCTGGCGGGAGGCTTATGGTATTTGCCTGAGTCTGGAACAAAGCACCTAGAAATATGAGCTGTCTTGTTGGTGTTAACTGACTCTTCCTGGTGTTGATCTTCCAACCGAACATTTCCAATTGGTGTAGCAGAATCTGCCTCTGTAACAGCAGCTGTTGCCTGTCTTGCCCTAACAGAAGTAGGTCGTCCAGGTAATGGAATAACCTGAGTCCCTTTATTCTTAGAACCTCCACTAGCGACAACAGAATTTTTGAAAAAGTTCTCGGGGCAGTACAGATGCCAAACGGTAGGCAACGGAATTGGAAGTGGCGGTTGCCGATCGCAAACCTCAGAAACTTCTGGTAGTGGGAATGAATCATGACGTGAAGATAGGCGTCCTCTAGGTCTATCGAGAGGGCCCAGTCGTTCTTCATAATTACGTTTGTTATAGTTTGTAAGGTCTCCATCTTGTATTTTTTTAGACTGATATGTCTGTTTAGAGTTCGTAAGTCCATTACTGGACGTAGCTCCCCTGATTTCTTCTTTACGAAGAACAGGGGTGAGTAGACGCCCCTGCCTCTTTCTCTCTGAGGAACTTGTATGATTGCATTTTTGTTCAATAACTCTTGAACATATTCCATCAAAATCTGTCTTTTCTTCTGAGAAACTGGTATTTTTGTAGTTCTGAATATCTGTGGTGGTCTTGTTGTGAACTTCCACCGGTGTCCTATTTTTACTGTCTGTACGACCCAGGGATCCTTGATGCCATCCGCCCAGACGTCCCCAAAAGCCTGCAGCCTCCCGCCAACTGGCAATGTCTGGGCGGTCTGAACATCAAAACGACTTCTGCTGGCCGGGACCCTGGCTGGTCTTTTTCTGCTTATTAAGTCTTTGCAGAGTTGATTGGGAGCTCTGCCAGTTCCGTCTAAAGCCTCCCGTTGGCCTGTAACCTGTAGTGGATCTAAATCTGTTTTGCTGATATGTAGGTCTCTGCGTCAGGTTCGGTCTTCTGCTCTTGCGATCTTGGGGAATCATCCCAGACTTTCCCCCAGTTATCCTTTTAATGGCCGTATCCAACTCTTGGCCGAACAGATTCTTCCCATCATAAGGGATCTTGCACCAGTCCTGTTTAGATACCTGATCAGCAGACCAGTGCTTCAGCCATAGGGCTCTTTTGGAAACAACAGAATGCAGCATTGATCTGGAGGAGCATCGGAGAACGTCAACTGCCGCCTCACCGATAAAATCGGCTGTAAGCTTGAAGTCATCCAATGCTGCAATAATTACTTCCTTATCTGTGTCAGCCCTTAAGGCGTCCTCAATGTTCTGAGTCCATCCTCTTAAGGCCTCAGCAACTGCCGTGAGAGCGACCGCTGGCTTGCAGGCACCTCCTGAAGATAAATAAGACTTTTTAAGCTCCGAGTCTATCTTTCTTTCTAATGGATCTGTGAATGATACAGAATTCTCACGGGGTAATGTTACATGTCTGGCTAAGGACATAATGGATGCATCCACTCTGGGGGGCTCGTCCAATACAGTCGTTTTGTCTTGTTCAAGCGGGTATAGCTTGTTTAGCTTATTAGCCATAGACGGTTTCTTATCAACCTTTTTCCATTCCTCTAAGATAATGTCATTAATATTACTTATAAACGGGAAGGTCTTGATACTCTTATTGAGATGTGAGTAGTATTCCCTCTGTGCTTGTGCAGAAGTACTTGGGGTCTCCTCATCTTGCCATTCCATGGCGTCTCTGACTGACTTAATATATGGTTGTACCAGGCTGAAGTCGAAACCAACTGGTGGTTGGTCCGGCTCTGTCTCGACATTAGTTGGTATTCCGGGATGTGTACCCGTATCCATGTTCTGGGTATTTGGTTGGGAGGGCAAGGTAGCTATATACTGGTTCATGGACTCCTGAACCGCTTGTTTGATCATATGAGCAATGTCCATTGGTCGTTCAGGTTCCCTGGCCATAGAGTCAAAGCATGCCCTGCACACTAGCTTGCCAGTCATGACTCTATTGCCACAGGCCCAGCATTTCTTCCCAGAAGGTGAAGGTGACTTTCTACGTCTGGGTGATCCGCGATCTTCCCCTCTTTTTGACAAAGAGCGCCTACTGGAGCGGGAACGAGATCGAGAGCGGGATCTAGAAGATGATCTTCTCCTTGGGGTAGATTTCCTCCCTGGAGAATATCCCTCATCTTGACCTCTGTAAGGATCCGCCTGGTCTAAGCCTCGTACCTGCTCCTGAATTAGGCTGTAATATAAGCAAAAACAGCCTATTAGTAAGCACTCTTTTGTAAATGAGAAGAAAGGCCACTTACTACCTGCTTCCTACCTCAGGCCATCCAACTGGTCACTATCAGGCAAAGACTCCATGATACAGCAACCCTGCCGCAGAAAACACAGAGCATACTATTAGTTTGCTCAAAATAATAATAATAATGCATGCCCCAGCGCTTCCCACCGAAGATTGTTTCTTACCAGTCACAGTGAATTACTGCCCATTCAGCTGGTCCCCACACTGACCGCGCTGCACTTCCGTCAGAAGCCAGCGAAAACTGACAGCTAGCTTCTTAAATATCCCTCCCCAGCTCTCCTGACCAATGAGGAGCGGAGGGGGAGGAGTCCCAGCCAGTCAGCCGCCGAGCGACCAATCACCGCCCCCGGCGGTGGAATGATGCGGCTGACGTCACAGAGCCGAAAGCGGAACTCCGGATGGAACGCACGCCAGAGCGTGCATCCTACTGCAGGGGGAGCGCCGGCGACACGCCATTAACCAGGTAACTAGTATGGAGTCAGCCACAGCAGCGCCTTGCGCTATGCATAAAAATAATTAGTAGTGTCTGGGTGCATTGCGGCCCGCACTAACCTTCACCATGGCCAGAAATGGTGTCCTTCTCCAGCCAGCGCCATTTAGTTGCTGGCAGGGAACCTCAGCAGGAGAGGCTCAACCTGCTGGCATGGTAGGAAGCAGGATCTCTGCAACATGTAATAACTTCTAATCCTCTTGCACCGGTCCAGGGGTGAGGTGATTACGAGGACAAAAGACTGGGGAGGGACGCTCTAGGGATTCAATTTATTCACTATTGGTCCTATGGGGTGAAGTGGGCGGGACTTAACCCTATCGTGCTGCCATGGAGACATATGGAAACACTGTTACTAGGCTCCAGTACTCTATTTATCAAGTTTTGGCCCTGCTACTCAATCAGTTCCAGCTTAAACTTCCAGCTTAATCTTCCAATCCTAATGAAAAATGCAATAATTTCGTATTATGGTCTACAGTAAGTCCTTTCTAACTCCTGCATGTTTTGCAGTGGACCCACAAGCCTAATCAGCTGTCAATCACCTAATCATTGTCCTCACCTCTGAAATGTGTAGGTAACACAGAGGGTCCATAGATCAACTGGCATCTGTTAAATAAGATCTATTCATAACTATGGTACCTAAATAAAAGCAACGGTGTAAGTTAACAGTTAATACCAACCCTGACAGTATGCTTTGCATTGATGCCTACTGTTGCTGTCAACTTAAAGTTAAAAAAAAAACAACAACCCTGAAGATGTTCTACATACTGTATGTATACAGTGGCACAACTGCTTTTAGAAGAAGATTTTGTTCCATAACATGCAACATTAGTAAATTCCCCAGAATCAGAATATTGTTATTAAACATCCGTGTACTGTAGTGGCCTAGTGCATAACACTGTTGCCTTGCAGTCAGGGTCGGGTCTAGCTGCAATGGGACCCCTGGACAAAATTAACCTGAGGTCTCATCTGACAAACCCTCCCTCCCCAACAGACCTGACCCCCTTCCCAAAAGTGTAATTGGGGGCCCCTTTGTTGAAGCCCAAATCACCACCAGGGGCCCAAAGCTGGCAGCCTTGTCCCACTGAGGTTTCCCCATAAATTCCCCGGGCCACTAATGAGTACCAGTGGTGCAGTGTCTCAACTGTACCAGCGGGCAAACTCCTCTGTCAGTCTGTGGCTTCATGTGCTCCCCAACTTCACCCAGGGACAGATCTAAGGGGGGCAAGTGGGTATCTTGCCCCAGGCGCAGTTTGTTGAATATCCGCTGGCTGCATCTTCTCTGTTACCCGTAGCACGTGATTATGTAATAACATGTGCCGAGTCATGGAGGAGAGGCGCACCTGGAAGAATAAAGACAGAAGTGCAGGGATTCTTGAACTGACAGAGAAGTGTGCCCGCTGGGTCAGGTGAGACTCTGCCAGAGACTCCCTGCAGGCGTGCTGGGGAGAAACAGTTAATTTGGGGGGGAGAAGTGGGAGGTCCAGCAATTGCCATATGGTAGCTTCAGTCCTGCTTGCAGTGCTAAGGTCCTAGGTTCAAATCTGGGCCAAGACACTGCTAGGGGTGGCTAGATAGTGTACTAGTTAATGGCTCTGCCTCTGACACAGGAGACCAGGGTTAGAATCTCGGCTCTTCCTATTCAGTAAGTCAGCACCTATTCAGTAGGAGATCTTGGGCAAGACTCCCTAACACTGCTACTGCCTACACAGCGCGTCCTTGTGGCTGCAGCTCTGGCACATTGAGTCCGCCAGGAGAAAAGTGTTTGTGTCTTGGTCTTGGAGATTAGAGTATGGCTATGGTAGTGATAAGAATATGACCTAAAGGACAGTTAGTGACATGGCAATGCACGCTATAAAGCAGTACACAATAATCATTCTTGATTACAAACAAGGTTATTTTAAATTGTTAAATAAGTCACTTACATCCGTCAGCCTCAATCTTATTCACATGCTCCTTTGCTGTCTTGATATTTTGGGCCGTGGCCTGGATGGAAGTGCCAGGTTTCCATACTTGCACCACATCTGAGAAGGTGATGATGTTGAAGGAGTCATCTCGGTGGAGGTCATTCAAGATGACATGCATGGCGCTCTTTGTCTAAGTAGGTGTACAAAATATGGAAGAGTAATTGGACTTAAAGCACGAAGGTCAGCCATGCTATCCCAGGAAAAAAACAACTCTTACATCAGTAGATAAATAATGGTTCTACTTAAAGGGGCACTATGGTGAAAAAAATGTAACTACGTGGAAACATACAAATAAGAAGTACGTTTTTTCCACAGTAAAATGAGCCATAAATTACTTTTCTCCTATGTTGCTGTCACTTACAGTAGGTAGTTGAAATCTGACAGAAGCAACAGGTTTTGGACTAGTCCATCTCTTCATGGGGGATTCTCAGGGATTTATTTATTTTCAAAAGCACTTAGTGAATGGCAGTTGCTCTGTCCAACTGCCAAAAAACTGCGCAGCAAGCAGGGAAGCTGGTCAGCATCGTTGATTAAATCCTTTTTAGGGAATATCTTAAAGAGTAACTGTCAGGCTGCAGAAGCTAATTTAAACCTCTATTCTCCTGTGTTAAACAGTTTAGAAGGAAGCCCAAAAGCCATTAGTGAAGATAAAAATCTCAGTTACCTTTGATGTGTGCTTATCAGTAAGGCTGTTAAAACCCAAAAGGACGCAAGCCGCATACTATACTGCAAAGCATTCTGGGGCCCTCCCCTCGGCTGCTAATGAGACGTTACAGCAGCTTGTAATCAGTCCAGCGCGTAGCTCTGATAAATCTCCGGGCAGAGTACACTGCAGGAGTCAGCTATTGTTCCTAGCCACATGGCTCATTAATATTCACTGCACACTGTGTTGTTCAAGTACGAGCTTATCTGTGATCAGGAAGCAGGCAGGACATGATGACACATTTGACAGAAAAACATGGAGCCTGCCATGAGCTGTCAGGAGCATCTATCTCTGCATATACTATATACAAATTCTGTGAAATCCAAACGTGGACAGTGAAATGCATATGTAATGTAAGTACAGCCAATCTTTAGCTACTGATATATGTGTTTATTTTCTCTGAGACCTTATACCTAACAGCTCCTCTTTAATAAAGAATAAAAGCCATGCTGAGAATCCCCTATGAAGAGATGGACTAGTTCAAAACCTGTCGCTTCTGTCAGATTTCTACTACCTACTGTAAGTGACAGTAACATAGGAGAAAAGTAATTTATGGCTCATTTTACTCTGGAAAAAACGTACTTTGATACTTGTCTATGTTTGCATATATTTAAAATTTTAAATTTTTTTGCCATAGTGCCCCTTTAACCACTTGAGGACTGCAGTGAGTAACCCCCTAAAGACCAGGCCTTTTATTGTGAAAATAGCCACTGCAGCTTTAAGGCCAAGCTGCAGGGCCGCACAACACAACACATGAGTGATTTCCCCCCCCCCCTTTCCCCCCACTAACAGAGCTCTCTGTTGGTGGGGTCTGATCGTCCCCCTGTGTTTATTTTTTGTGTGCAAATATTTATGTTACTTACTTTTCTTTATTTTTGGCTATGTTTGTATTTATCTATTTATTTATTTGAATCCCCTCCCCCCCCCCCAGCCAACCAATCCTAGCGATCGGCTGTCATAGGCTTCTGTTACACGGCTGTCCCCAGTACAGTGCTGCGGCTGATCGCAGCGCTGTACTGTGTGTAAAGACGGCAATCGCCGCTCAGAGACTGAATGCGAGACGGAGCTCCGCCCCTCAAGCAGGAGATGCGCGTGCACCCTGCGCGTGATCTCCTGCTGTAGCCGGCCCCAGGACCTGAGGCCAATTGGCGTTTCGGCGGTCCTGGGGGACCAGGCATTTTCCATCATTACTGCCTCTGACTGAAGCCAATCCTGATGTCATTTCTTCTTTTACTCATCCCTCCTACCCATTGAGCTCTGTACTAGAAACTACACTGTCATATCTAGCTTGCTTTGTAAACACGTGTTAGCAGAGCATAGACTGTATTTCAGCAGCTTCTGCAGATGGGTGCAGTATATTTCCCTTCTCGGCTTTGTGCTACACTGAACTGCCCTGCGTGGAGCTGGAAAGTGGGAGGGGAGATAACTTGCTTCCCTTTCCTCAGCAATGTACCAAATAGAGCCAGGTTGACTGTGATAAGATTCATTATAGCAGACACATTTATGATTATATTTGAATGCTTGCATTGGATGTAGACTAGTTAATAAACTTAGAGCAGTGGGTAATAGGGATTGACAGCCATAAAATTAAATCCCTCTTTAAAGCGGATCCGAAATGAAAAACTAACTATAACAAGTAACTTGTCTATATATCTTATCTAAAGTGTAGATAGTTTACACAGCAAATCTAGCTGCAAACAACTTCAATAGAATATGATTATTTCTTCCTGTGATACAATGACAGCAGCCATGTTGTTTGTAAACATTACACACAGGCAAGCTTATCTGCATCTTCAGCACTCAGCCTGTGAAAAAAACCTAATCCCCCCTCCTCCCCTCTGCCTCTGAAATCTCTGGCTAGTAATACCTCCCTCTCCTCCTGCCCAGACTGAGCTCCCATGAGCCCTTGCTACTGTCTGAAAATGCCTTGGCTCTCTGAAATGCTGTGGGCGAGGCTTGTTTAGTTTATAGGGAATTAGAGTATTAAAACAAAAACAAAAAAGTATTTGGCTTGAGGAATGCCCTATAAACTATAGGAAAGGAACACAATTATGCAATGAGTAAAAGTTCATCTCGGATGCACTTTAATAAGGTAATTCACTAGTTCACTACACAGCTGAACAATGGGGGTGATTTATCATGAAAAGTGTTCAGGAAACCTGAGGTTTTAAACTAACCAAGCAAGGGATTAATTACCGATAGAAAATTGTTTAGGGCATTGTGATTTGTTTTCGCACCATGCAATACTTGGTCTTGATCTGAATCCTGCTGAAATCTGACTGAGAATCACTTAAAGGGGAACTGTAGTGAGAGGTACATGGGGGCTGCCATGTTTATTTCCTTTTAAGCAATACCAGTTGCCTGGCAGCCCTGCTGATCCTCTGCCTCTAATACTATTAGCCATAGCCCCTGAACAAGCATGCAGCAGATCAGGTGTTTCAGACTTTAAAGTCAGATCTGACAAGACTAGCTGCATGCTTGTTTCTGGTGTTATTCAGATACTACTGCAGAGGGATAGACCAGCAGGGCTGCCAAGCAACTGGTATTGATTAAAAGGAAATAAATATGGCAGCCTCTGTATACTTCTTACTTCAGTTCCCCTTTAAATTGCTTCCCATTAGTGTTGTCCTGCTCAATACAGTACAAATCTATGCAGTCATTGACTCCCTGTTGATCCTCCTTAGTTGACAGCTAAAGAATGAAACAGATTTTGATTGCTCGCTCTAACGCTAGGTAATGCTTCACGTTTACCCCAGTATTTCTTGAATCAGTTCTTGATGAATCATCCTCAGTATATTTTATTTCTGCAGCCTAAAAGTAACCATACAGTGGTCAACATTTCCAGCAGATTCTATCACTTTGATCAAATCTGATCCATTGGCCCCAACACATCCTATAAACTTCTGGTTCTGATTTTGAACAGTTTATTGATAGGAATGGGTAATTGCATGTGGTTATACATTTTTACCGAGTGGGCTGGATGGGGGAGGGGAAGAAGTGGGGTATCATTGTCCAAATAGCATTGAGCAGGACAACATAATGTGAGCAGCAATTTGGTCAATTCTGGGTCAGTTTTCTGCTGTGTGTGTAGGGGAAGGGAGGGTTGTTGGGATATGGGGCAGGTGACACAACATCTTATTAAAGGTCAGGGGGCCCACATCTTACCGGAAAGGAGGGGGAGGGGGCCAGACCTCTTAGGCTACCTGCACTTGCAAGATACAAGTGGGTCAAGGTGGCCATTCAGGACTGTCTCATCCAATACTCCAGCAGGTGTACAAGTCAGTAAGCCCCGAGTGCACTTCTCTCCTCCTTACCCTGTCCACCAAAGCCACTCTGTCACCCCTCCTCCCCTCCCCATAGCAACAGTGGACGTCACTCTGGTTTACATGAGTTCAGCGCCTGCACAGTGCTCATCCTCTGTAGTGTTAAAAAATGGGTTACAGACTACCCAGCAAGCTCATGGTGAACCAGAGTGTGTAAGGGGCTACAATGGACCAAAAAGCCCTCTTACTAAAATGCTATGGTAAACAAAAGTTTGCCTTCTTAAAACAGTAGGTATTTGCGATTATTCAGATTGGAGTGAGGATATGAGGTCTCCTATGGTGCATCACTGCTGAATATGCAAAGCATCCTTTGTTGTCCATGAAAGCTAGACACACCTCCATAACCGCTGGAATACAATGATGTGTCAGCTTATGGCTCTGTATATTTAACATGCTGAGACCTCATTGCATTCTAGCGGTTCTGGAGGTGTGGCTAGCTCACAAGGACAAAAAAGGATGATTTGCATATATAGCAGTGATGCATCATGGGAGACCTCATATGCTCACTCCAATCTGAATAATCGCAAATACTTTCTGTTTTAAGAAGCAAACTTTTGTTTTTAAAAAAATTAGAATATGGATCGGTTTAATGGATCCAATCTGGCATAGTTATAGGATACAAGAAGAAAAACGTAGAGCTTTTACTCCCAGTAATCCACGAGTCTGCCTGTTTCATTTTAATATTGGTAACGGACGGTTTCTTCCAAACAGTCAACAACCTAGCTTAGCACCATGCATTGCCTCTTATCAGATCTAGTCACACATAGCAGGGCTGTGTGTGTTTTGCACAGGACACGTTAGCTTTTATATCTCACATAAGGTCTCACCTGTTTCATTTTGGTGCCGAACATGGAGCCGCTGACGTCAATGACAAAGATAACATTTTTCTGGATGGCTGGAAGTCCTCGTGGAGCGAAATAGTGGACAAAATATCCATTGTATATCTAGTGGGCAGACATGAGAAACGGCGGGTGATTTTCCATGTTTATAACCGCCTGTGACAAATAGCAGCTTGTGTGTGAGATATCACATATATACCTGAACATCTCCTGCCAGGTCTTTTGAGGCCACATCGTACTGGATAACAAAATCTGCTGCAATGCCAGGCTTGGAGTGGGCAGCCTGATCCTTAGGAGTTGGTCGAAAAGTAATTCGGGCACAGTGTGGGGTCTTCTCAAGTTCAGTAGACGGAGGCATTGCTGTCTCCCCTACAAAACAGATAAACATTTAAACAGGTGAACATTCAAGGTGGCCATAAATTAGTCAATGTGCCACCAGATTGACCATGAGATAGATCTCTAATCAAAGACCGATCTATTGCCTGCCCATACACGCACACAGATTTCCAATAGGTTGCAGCATAAAGTGTATTGGAAATTGTCCTGCTGTCACCCCCCCTCCCCCCAAATGTATACGTGTTCCACCCCTCCCACCCCTTCCGATCAAGAAAGGAATTGATTTTGTGCAGAACAGAAGCAGATCGGACATGTTGGAAAATTATCAGAATTATCCCATCGATCTGACATGAAAACTGTATCATTTGTGCCCTGCATCCGGATGGGAAAGAGTATGAATAAAGCTTTGTTACAACTGAGCTTCCAACTATACTGCATTTAGGGCCTGTTCACAAGCCATATGAAAAACGTCCACCTCTGCCTAGAATGCCCAACAGCTTTGTTCTCCCCACTTAACTCGCCCACTGCACTGTGTTACATAGTTACATAGTTTGGTTAAAAAAAAAAAAGACATCCGTCCATGAAGTTCAACCAGAAAAAAAAACCATCCTGAACCTGCACATATCTCTGTTGATCCAGGGGAAGGCGAAAAAAAAAACCTTACAAGGCCTTGGCCAATTAGCCTTAAAGGACCACTATCTGAAATTTCTGAAAAAATTAAAAATAGAAAATATTTATTCTGGAAAGAATGCTAGTAGAAGGGATAGGGAAGGATTAAGAATTAGTTTAAAAAAATAATCACCCTGCTGTTTACACTTTCAGGGCAGCGTGAATGTGACAGCTCTTCCGATGGAGGACAGCTCCAAGATAAGTTTATTAGACTGTACTTTGGACTGCTAACAGCTTTTCAAACAGTAAAACTGTCTCTTCCTGTGATGTTAGCTGAGCAGATAGGAGCTGTCCTCCCTTGGAAGAACACTCACATTCACGCTGCTGTAAATGTGTAAACAGCAGGGTGATTTATGTTTTAACTAATTCTTAACCCTTCACTTTCCCTTCTACTAGCATTATTTCCAGTATAAAGCTTTTTTAGTTTTTTTTTTTAGAAATTTTGCGATAGTGGTCCTTTAAAAGGTAAAAATTCCTTCCCGACTCCAGATGGCAATCAGATAAATCCCTGGATCAACTCTTCTCTGAATTACCTAATAATTTTAGCCGTGGATGCCCTTTAATGAAAGGAATGTAGCCAAGCCCTCTTTAACCTTCCTGGCGGTAACCCCGAACGTAGTTCGGGGTAAGCCGCGCAGGAGGTTTTCTCAGGCCCTGCTGGGCCGATTTGAATAATTTTTTTTTTGCTGAACGCAGTTAGCACTTTGCTAGCTGCGTCAGCACTTCGATCGCCGCCGCCCCGCGCTCGATCGCCGCTACCCGCGTCGCAAGACAGCCCCCCCCTCCTAGACCCCTGCGCTGCCTGGCCTATCAGCGCCAGGCAGCGGCAAGGGGTGGATCGGGACTCCCTTAGACGTCACGACGATTTCCTGATCGCCTATCGCCGGAGGCGATCGGCAGGGCTGGGGGGATGCCGCTGAGCAGCGGCTATCATGTAGCGAGCCCTCGGCTCGCTACATGATATAAAAAAATAAATAAATAAAAAAACGGCTGCGCTGCCCCCTGGCGGTTTTTAATATACCGCCAGGAGGGTTAAATATATAGTTTGCCATAACTCCTTCCTGAGGTAAGATATTCCAGATTTTAACCACTCTCACTGTGAAGGACCCCTTTCTAAATAGATGGCAAAAACTTTTTTCCTCCACCAGCAAACATGTCCCCTTGTATGTCGTACGACCCTAGGGACAAAAAGCTCATCTGCCAAAGTATTGCCCTCTGATGTATTTATACATGTTAATCAGGTCACCTCTCAGTCGCCTTTTTTTCCAAGCTAAATAAGCAGAGTTTGTCCGACCTTTCTTGGTAAATGAGCTCTCCTATTCCTCTGATTAATTTGGTTGCCCGTCTTTGTACCTGTTCTAGAAGGTCAATGTCCTTGCTATAGTGTGGTGCCCAAAACTATATCCCATACTCCAGACGTGGCCTCACAAGTGATTTACACAGAGGGAGTAGTATACTAGCATCTTGAGATAATCCTTCCCTATTTATGCATTCCAGAATTGTATTTGTTTAGCTATCAATGCTTGGCATTGTATATGATTCCGTAACGTGAACCAGTATTCACAAGTCCTTCTCCAAGTCTGATGTTCCCGGCTACATATATTTGAATAAAAATTTACATAATTCTGCATGAATTCGGAAATATTTGCATCTCATTGATCGTCCCTAAATAGAACATCTCGCTCTCTTGCAAGCAAGAAATGCGTGTGCGTAGTCCCTGCCCTGCAATGTCACCCGAGGGATGATGGGGTGCCGATTCCCGTCGAGCACATTTATTTAACGTGTGTACGGGCCTTTAGGATACAATCAATTATTGTGACCCGGGTGCATAACCCTTCATTATTGAAGGTTACATGGCAGCTGCTACTTAAATCAGCTTTCAATTTGTTTTCAATATTTGAGCGCAACTTCCATTTGCCGCCCACTCTTCCAAAAGACTTTCCACAAAAAGAAAACAAACAGAATAAAGCGTATACAATTACACAATCCACCTCAAAAGTTCTAAAGGTGGCCACACACGATACAATAAAATGATCCGATTTTACAGTAATTCGATAAAAAACGAGCGTATCTCTCGAAAAAATCGAAAGCTTTTGTTTCAGTCGACTGAAAAATCCGATTTCCCGTTCTTTTCGATTTAAATCGATCCAAAATGCCAGATATTTCTCTTCAATTTTTACTAAAGATTGTATGGTGTGTGTTGGATTGTCAATTTATTAATATACACACCCTAGCAATTTTCTCAGAGTTTCCAATCATTTTTATCATAATTGAGGAAAAATTTAACATTTATTTTTGCAATTCTGAAATTGAACAGATATTTAAAAAATTGTATGTTGTGTGGCCACCTTTAGATTATGTAATTTTGTGGCTATACCACCACTTACTCTTTAGTCTTGTTGCTTTCTATAGGAGAAGCAGCTTACTGTCCCTTCCCCACTCCAGTAATTTGTTAAAGAGGACCTGAACTGAGAACTTACTCTCTGCTCTAAAACATAAGCAACAGAATAATAACTTTTAAAGAAAAATGTTGTTACAGCTGATACAAGTCCAGGTGTACATCTGCAGTGTCTACCTCCTGCTTTCATGGAAGCAAACAGATTGTTAACACCCTGTGTTTACAAATTGCTCTGCAGTGGCAGTCAGCTGGCACAGCTGAATGATCAAATTACAACTTGTGTTTAGTCACAGATGGGGGGGGGGGATTTGACAGGCTAAACTCTCTAAATACATATAGGATGCATTTCTCTATGTTTTCCTGTCTGCAATAGCGATATTGCGGACCGGAACGCGAAGAAGGGTACGTGTGGCCAGAGCCGTGCAGGCGCAGTGGCCCGGCGGTGAAAAGGAAAGTACCAGGCGGTAGGAGAACGGAGGATCGTGGAGGACCAACGCGGGACAGGACAGCTGCTGGGGGCTTGCAGAAGCCCCAGGTAAGTGAAACAGTTTGTTTTAAAACTAACTTCAGTTCCACGAATATTGCAAAAATAAGCTGTAATATTCAGTAAAGGCCCTTTTAACAATTGGGTTGATCTAAGGATGCTTTAGCACTTTATCAGAGACCATCACATACCTCGCACATTGTTGGTGATCAGGCGGTTGGTGCGTAGAGGCATCACTCGGACATACTCAATCCCTGTCCTTTCAGAGATTGTCACCTGCACAGTAAGGTTTTGTACTATCTGTCCAGGCCTCACACTAACAGCATGCTCATATTTCCCAAGTTGTCTTCTCAGTAGCTCCTCGTAGGTCAGGGCAAAGGCTATTTCCCCACCAGCCTCCACATTCACCGACACACGGAACTTCTCTGTCTCCCTGTCCCTGCAGTGATGGAAACCCAGTTAGCTATACATCTCACTTAATCATCAGGTGACAGGAGGATTGAGCAGACAGTCTCGCAGTTGTGGCATTTGACAAAAAAGCAGTGTGAGTAGATTTTGAAGGCTATCTGATAAGTGCTGCCCACCATAGAGAGCATTTGCAGTGTGTCTCCTTATATTAACAAACAAGCAAACACAGAACACTTATATCGTGCTTTTCTCCTGGCGGACTCAAAGCGCCAGAGCTGCAGCCACTAGGATGCGCTCTATAGGCAGTAGCAGCGTTAGGGAGTCTTGCCCAAGGTCTCCTACTGAATAGGCGCTGGCTTACTGAACAGGCAGAGCCGAGATTCGAACCCTGGTCTCCTGTGTCAGAGGCAGAGCCCTTAACCATTACTCCATTCAGCCTCCGTTATTACTAGCTGATGGCCTGGCATTGCCTGGGTATGTATTTGGCTGGTGTTGGCCCCACCCACTATTTTTAACCCTAACACATAATTAGTCAATTACTCAATAACCTAGTATGTTAACTTTGTGGTCTTTGGCATCAATAATTTGCATTAAAATGAAACAAATCTGATTGGCTGTTTGTGGCTCCAACCCCTTTTCTGAATTTGAACCCCAGTCACCCAATGACCAACTGTACTAGGTTTGAGGCTTGTACCATTAACAATGCAAGAACGGCAGCAATTAAAGTATTCTTCTTGAAAATCAATAGGTGAATTTTGATTGGCTTTTGTAGGCCCCACCCACTTTTCTGAATATTAATCCCAGTCACCCAGTGACCAACTGTGCAAAGTTTGAGAACCCTGCCATTAACAGTGTAAGAATGGCTGCAGTTTATATTTTCCCCGTGAAATTTGTATTTGTCTCCGCCCACTTTTTGGTTATGGGGATAAAAAGTATCCTATATGTTATTCCAGGTAATGTACTATGGATGTGCCAAATTTCATTCAAATCCATTCAGCCATTGTTGAGTGATTGAGTAACAAACATCCAAACATCGTAACTTTCACATTTATAATATTAGTGAGATTATTAACAATGGTGGAATCTCTCTATCCTGTATTGCTGCACCATTGCAGTTCTCAAAAAAGAACCCATTGAAATTGAAGAGTGAAAGGAAACAAAGAGTGGGTGTGCACAACAAAGGTGGAAGAATATAAATGTCATTGTTCTGCAGCAAAGAGTGTGTGACCAAGGCTGTGGTATCTGAAGGCCAGGCCAGAGTTTAAAGCGCACCGGAAGTGATAGTGATATGGAGGCTGTCATATTTATTTCTTTTTAAACAATACTAGTTGCCTAGCTGTCCTGCTGATCTCTTTGGCTGCATTAATGTCTGAATCACACACCTGAAACAGGCTCGCCGTTTATCCAGTCAGACCTTAGTCATAAACACCTATTCCGCATGCTTGTTCAGGGTCTATGGGTAACGCTGGGTACACACCATGCTTTTATCCGCTCGATCCGCGGATCGATTGGGTTCAATTCGACTATTTCCGACATGCTCGATTCGGGCTTCGATCGTTCCTGCCGTCGATTTGCAAGTATGCAAAATCAATGGCAGGAACGATCGAAGCCCGAATCGAGCATGTCGGAAATAGTCGAATCGATCCCGATCGACCCGCAGATGGAGCGGGAAAATGCATGGTGTGTACCCAGCATAAGAGTATTAGAAACAGAGGCAAGATGAGATACTGAGATACTTAGTAGGAAAGGACATGGAACAACAGGATTGTTATGGTGGAATCACTGGGATTGGAGGTTCACCTACAGATTGCCTACCATAGGCACTGCAGGCTACAGACTATGAATCTGTCTGTTGGTCAGGTTTCAGCCAAGAAAGTTTGGCTAGTGGAATGGAGTCTCTGCAGATAGGCTACAAGAATACACAACGCTCCCCTGGTCTTGTCTGAAAGAACTCCTCCTTCTGATCTTTCCTGCTTTTTATGTGGGTAGATTTAATGACAAGGTGGTGAAGGAGGCTGGGATTTATACCTGGTTCCTACATGAGCTGTGGTCTTCCCCTGCCTTCTTGCTTCATCATACATCTTCTTAGCCTGGTGTTTCTCCTTAACTTCAGCGATATGTGTCTTGCCATTCACTGTCCTGTAGGAAAACATTTTTTTTAAATTAATGACATTGACTTTTAGGTCCTGATGATTTCCTTTTATCAGTCTTTATACCATTTTTTTCTCAGCAAATATGTCACATTGTTATTACCAGGAGATTAAATACATGCAAAAATGATCACAAATAGGTCAACAAATAATCATTCTTGAATGAGTGGATGCTGCCTTGCTCACCTGTAGTTTGTGCAGATACCTAAGACTGGTACAGTATAGCAAGGTAAACCCCAGTGAACTTCTGGAAACACCCTGCTAGCTGCTTTGCTAGCAGTAGCAGGGCCACTATAAGCCATGTTGTTCAACAATAAGGAGCTTGCACAGAGATTGAAAAGGAACCACATGTCTCATGGCTGGAAGCATCATTTCCCTCACATCAGAATCGTTTATTTTCGCCAAGCATAACAGGGTTATGCCCGGAATTGGATTTGGCACAATACAGAGCTCAAAAAGAAGACATACATAATAGGTTCACAAGCATGCAAGAACATCAAGCAGAGGAACAACAATAACCATTTACATCGTTCGTTCATGACAGATCATCCTGTGGTTCCCGTCCGAACACAGATCCTGTCTTACGTAGAGTTAGTCAGACCTGAGGGATGGTTGGTTGATTGATTGGCAGTGTCACAGCTCAGGCCGTGATCCTTGATGGGGTGGGAGTGCTGATGGGAGTATTTGGAGAGAGTTTAGGAGGCTGACAGCCAAGGGGAAGAATGCGTTCATGTGCCTAGCAGTCCTTGTTGAGATGGCCCAAAGCCTCTGGCCCAATGGGAGCAGATTAAAATAGCGGTTTCCTGGGTGGGAAAGGTCGTTTGCGATCCTCAGTGCCCTAGATTGCAGTCTTTTGTTGTATCGGTGGGCAAGTGAGTGGAGGGGTCTCCCAATAATCATCTCCGAAGTTCTGATGACCATCTGTAGTTTGTACTTGTCGTTGGCACCGTTAGGCCAGACCAAGATGGAAGAGCAGAGAATCGATTCAATGGTGGCGTGAAGTAGAAGCTTGTTAGAACCTCTTGGGCCAGGCCGAATTTTCTCCATTGATGTAGGAAGTAAAGTCTCTGCTGGGCTTTCCGCTGGATAGCAGTGATGTTGGTTCTCCAGCTGAGGTCATTGGAGATGGTAATGCCCACAAGACGAGCGCATGGTACTCTCGCAACCTCCATGCCGTCGATGAAGATGGGAGGTGGGGTGGAAGCACCCTTCCTGAAGTCTATGATCAGCTCAACAGTTTTTGCCGTGTTTAGCACTAGACCGTTCTCCTTACACCACTGGCAGATTCTCTCCACCTGCTGACAGTACTCCTGGACATTATCCTTGGTGACCAGGCCGACAATGGTGGTGTCATCAGCGAACTTGATGACCTTAACAGAGTCTGCCTTGGATCTGCAGTTGTTCGTGTAGAGGGAGAACAGCAGTGGCGACAAGACACAGCCTTGTGGTGCACCAGTGTTTGTTGTCATTACTTTTGAGTGGCTATTGCCCAACTTGACGACTTGTGTCCTGTTGGTGATAAAGTCTGTGCTCCACAGGCGTAGGCCGGGATGGACACCAAGTGCAGTTAGATCATCCTGGAGGATGCATGGGCAGATGATATTAAAGGCCGAGCTAAAGTCCAGGAATAGTATTCTGGCATACACATCTGATCTGTCAAGGTGGTCATAGATAAGCTCCAGGCAGATGTTTATGGCATCATCTGTGGACCTTTTTGCCCTGTAGGCGAACTGGTAGGGGTTGAGGAGGGGCAAGGTGGAGAGTTTCAGGATGGATAGGACCACGCGCTCCAGGGTTTTCATGATGATGGACGTCAGTGCCACAGGCCTGAAGTTATTAAGGTCGGAAACACCCTGCTTCTTGGGGACCGGTATGATAGTAGACCTTTTGAAGCATGCCTTCCGTTAGTGACCTGGAAAAGATGGAGGAGAGGATGGGAGCAAGTTGCCGAGAGCAGGTTTTCAGGCAGACAGGGGACACGCCGTCTGGGCCAGAGGCTTTCCTGGCGTTTAGTGTTGACAGGAGGCGCAGGACCTCGGTCTCTCCCACCACCAAGGGGAGGGGGGGGGGGGGAATTGGTCTTTGGCGTCATTCTTAGGGCCCGGAGGGGGAGTAGGTGTTACTAGGTGCTCCCCAGGTGTTGCCTGACCCTCAAACCTGCAGTAGAATTTACTAAGATCTTCCGCTAGTTCAGTGCTGGGTGGTGCCCGTTGGGGGGGAGGCTTGTAGTTTGTGGCAGCCTTGAGCCCTTTCTATACAGCCCATGAGTCATTTGAGCGCAGGTTGTGCTGCAACTTCTCAGCGTACTCCTTTTTGGCAGCTTTCAGTTCTCACTTTAGGTCATTTCTCGCCCTCCTGTAATCTTGCAACCTCTTTGTGCTTCCGCAGTTGCCGTAATTTGTTGGAGAACCACGGCTTGCACATCCCAAGCAAGCCCTCTGTTCTCTGTGTAACATTGGCCTCAATTCACCAGAGGAGAGTTAGTAAGTGATAAAAGGTCTGTATTTTACCTCATGCGGTATTTTAACATTTTTTTTTCCAATTCACCACTGTGCGAGGATAGTTAGGAGAGTGTTCGGTAGTAGGCGATAATGGAGCGATATGGATGCAAAAACCGAGCGAAAAAAGGTCGGTAGTTATGCGGTGTTAATGATTTGCATGCGATACTTTGCCGCTCTGGATGCTGGAATTAAAGTATTGTGGGTAGGAGGAGGAGGTTATTACCAGCACGTGACTGCAGAAGGTTTCCCTCCCTGTTTTTTGACCCCCTGCTTCCATTACAAATCCCTCCCTCCGTTCTGCATATTAAGCAACTAGTAACCTTAGCCTGTTTAAAAAACGGGCTAGGTCTGTCACCACTTCGCATGCGTGCGCACACACCCCCACCCCTTCTGGCCCCATCCTCCCTCAGCTCTCCTCAGTGTCTCTGCGTCCCTCCCTGCACATGCGCAGTGCTAAAAAGCACTGACACAGGGACATAGCGGACGCAGAGACACAGGTATATTATATAAAGAGACATTAAGCATTTACGATATTAAGTGGATGGGTGAAACGGAGCAGGTATTTGGAAACATTTTCACACTCCCTCCCGATGAAAAATGTATCCAAATTCCTCTTTCGTTTCTCCCATCCACTTAATATTGTAAATGCGTAATAATGCTTAATATGCTTAATATTGTAAATGGGCTGCTCTCTGGTGCCTGAAATATGTACAGTATAAGCTGTTACTGTGTGCTGCTAGTAAACTAGCTGCAGAGTGAGGTGCAGCAGCTGTGAGAAAAACCACATATCGCTAGGTACATATAGGTGAAAAATAGATCTAAAATAACTAATAGTCACCCCTTCTTTTTTTCCCTGGTGAATTGTGATTTTGAGAAAAATTAACAAATAACTACCATCTATCGCACAAATTTCGCATGAATTTCGACCTGTCAGTATTTCAGCCTATATTTCTGGAGAATTGCTATTTTGAGTTACCACATGAGGTAAATTACCGACGATGTTATAAATAGTTTGGTAACCTCTGGTGAATTTACGCCATTGTGTATACCTTCAACTGACAGCTCTCCTCTTTCATATGTAGCCCCTGATTAGCAACCTCCTAAATTTACTGTTTGTGCAGCCTCCTCTTCCTAATAGAACAACTCTGTCTTTCTTGTCCAGCGACTTACTTAACCACTTCTGGACCTTGGTAACTGAAAACTTTGTACTGTTTATTGCCTCTTATCCCTGCCAGGACGTAGATTTCAATCGCATGGCACTACACAGTCCTTGCTCTGGAACCTGTGCAGCCTGCTTGCTCAGCTGTCCGAATGACAGTTGAATTCCGTACGTTGGTCAGGAGACAATTTTATTGGCCCCTGGCCCTGTGATCACTGTAAGCCAGTCAGAGTGTAAAAATAGGAAAAGGCCGGCTACAGTCCTTAACCAGTAAAGTGGTGGTATATTGGTGCACGTTAAGAGTCCTCCCCTATAAGACACCACCCTACCCAGGTTGTTCTTCCTGCGTCAACTGAAAACATTTGGAATGCCGCGAGAGTTGCTGACCAGCTTTTACACTTCCACCATCGAATCCATCTTCTGCTCCTCCATCATCATAATCTGCAGGTGTAACCGCTAGCAACAGGTACAAATTCCAAAGAGTAATCAATGCTGTGGAGAGGATAATTTGGATCAGCCCTGCCACCCTTGGACCTCTTCCACACTTCTAGAATGAAGACCAGGGCCACCAGGAATACGCATGACCCTTCCCACCTGGCAGTACTACCAGCTTTTCCCAGCTTCGTAACATCTGTAAGCTTCGCCCTTTCCTGACCTCTGCCACCACCAAACTCCTCATCCATGCCCTCATAATTTCCCGCCTTGACTACTACAATGCCCTGCTGTCTGGTCTCCCTATGACCCGAACAGCCCCACTGCAGTCCATCATGAATGCGGCAGCCAGAATTATCCACTGCTCCCATCGCTCCACCACGGCAGATCCCCTCCTAGAATCCCTCCACTGGCTTCCTATCCAGTCCAGAATCAGATTCAAGATACTGTGTCTGACCTACAAATCTGTCCACAAAACCTGTCCAACCTACATTTCCGATCTTACTCAGAGGTACACACCTAGCCGCTCACTCCGCTCTTCCAATGAACTTCGCCTAACCGCCCCCCCGCATCACCCAGTCCAATGCACGCCTCCAGGCAGGGCCGGATTTCTGGCAAGGCCACATAGGCCATGGCCTAGGGCACCAGAAGTTTAGGGGCGGCTCAGTGAGGGGCAGGAAAGCTGTTCTATGCAGTCATCCCTATCTACAAGAACAGCTTTAACATTTGAACTCTCTGTCCTGTACTTGTGCCATCCCTGCAAGACCTGTTAGCTCTATCCTGCAGGTATACATCAGTATAACTCTCATGGTGACGCAATGGGTCCATCATTAATGAGATGGCAAGCATGACATAAAATTTCAAAATATAACTTCTAATCTATACGCATATTACTAAAATAGCTATTGTCTGTGACACCAATGATGGAAAGTAAGGCAAATTCTCATTGGGGCACAAAGAGATAACAACCATACAGATGGTATAATTGGCCTTGGGCGGAAAAAAGTACAAATCCGGCCCTGCCTCCAGGACTTCTCAAGAGCTACTCCAACACTATGGAACTCCCTACCTCAACCCATTAGGACAGCCCCCTCCTTCAACATCTTCAAGAAAGCCCTCAAAACTCACCTTTTTACTCTGGCCTACTAACCCCTCACAAGTGCTCTAAACCTACAGCTGAACTCTGGTCCCCTACCATTCGTGTCCTTACCTCTCCCTCTAGATTGTAAGCCTTTGGGCAGGGTCCTCCTCTTGTGTCCTACCTGATCTTGCACCTCCATTACTGTGAACCCATGCTATGTATCTGAGTGAACCTAACTTGCCTAATCTCCATGCTCCATCCAGTGACTGACTAAGCATTACCTTGTACTCATACTATGGTGTGTGATCTGGTTTTCTTGTATTCCTGTATTGTCATATTGCTGTATGTCACCCCTAAATATTGTCTGTAACCTAAATTAATGTTCAGCGCTGCGTAATATGTTGGCGCTTTATAAATACAATAAATAAAACAATAAATAAATAATTGGGCCTCCACTACAGAACAATCCCATCCAAACAAAGCAGGCGCAGGAGCACCTTCTTCCCCCCAAGCAGTCCTCTTGCTGAACTCCAGCATCTTCCCCATAAAAAAAACAGTCCCCCAGAAAAATTCCCAGCCTTCTACTCTAACCTTCCAGGCATCGTTGTGCAGTACTGCACCAACACCTTAATATCTTTTTTTGCAAACAATTATTATTGAAGAGGAGATCATACAAAAGTGCTATATAACAATTCACAATCGCAAGAGCATGCTGAGGAAAGTAATCATCACTTTGATGTCACTATATTATTTGTTCCACACCTTAATGTTTTAATCTCTATGTCTGTCTGCCATGCTTGTCAATTTGTCTGTCTTATACAAATGCCAATGCCATGTGTACCACAAGCGCGTGGCAAATAAAGCTGATTCTGTTTCAGCATCTACCTGCAAACATGCCTCAAGCAAAAGATCTCCTGCATTCCTCTCCTGAGGAGAAGCAATAGAGTGTTGTACCGTGTTAGCAATCAGTAAAAGCAAGACATTTTAAATCAGGATGATACCATTTATTGGCCAACTAAGTGATACATACAAAGTAAGCTTTTAGCTAATAAGCCTTCATCGGACTTAGCTCCTGCAGGAACTAAGTCCAATGAAGGCTTATCAGCCAAAAGCTTACTTTTTATTTATCTCCAAGTTAGCCAATAAATGGTATCATCCCAATTCAAAGCTTCTTGCTTCTCCTGAGGAGGAGAAGAGGAAGCACAAAAAGAACCACTTGGTACAGAGCCCCAATTCCTACTTCATGGACGTCAAATGTCCAGGATGCTACTAAAGCTGGTTCTAACTGTATGTAAACATGTGCACTAATGGAACTCCACATGTGCTGCTCATACCTCTACCAGTTGCTCGGTCAGCAATGGTTATAGCTGTAGTTACAAGCTTGGTAGACATACCAACAAATGACTGCTTCTTCCCATTTACTGTTGCTCTATGTTGCACAAAAAGCAGATGGGCATTTAAATCTATTTACAACAACAATTGGGTGTTCCGTAGTAAGTAAGCTGTTCTGAATTTCTAATTCCCACAAGATAAAAAAAAATCCCTCCACACTTTTTTGCTCTGAATAAAGCGTAATGAAAGAACTGCATCTAATTAAAAAGACAATACTTATTCATTGTGGTAAATCACAATCTAGCACACTCTGTTCTGAACCTCGCTGAGTCCCCTATTTTTAAAGAGTGGCTGCTAGCATTAATTAGTGATGGACTTCAGGAGGACAACAACATGTCCAATTGGTAATGTCCCTGACTTCAAATTAAGGAAAACACTAGCATTTAGGACAAATAACGTTGAGAGTTTCTTTCTTTTTTTCTCTCCTTAAAAAAAAATGCCAAGCAACTGAAACAGCCACTCCTCTGTTTGCAGGTCTCCAAGTGAACTGAAGTTTGAGAGAGACACGCATAGATGCCAGGCCAGCATAAACTTGAGAAGGACAGGGTTTGGCCAAAATTAACTTGGCCTGAGTGACAAACCCTTTCCTTGTGACAGGGAGTTGTGTGTGTGCTCGGATGCTGTGCTCCATTTCTTCCCCTCTTCTGTGTATCCTTGGTCACTTTCCAAAGCTCACTTCAAAGCCCGAGGTTATTTTTGAGTTCTTTTTCCGTGGCCAACATCAGCAGAACTTTAAGAAAACGGCAGCAACCTTTTCTGCTAATGCCTCCCTCTTATAACAACCCAGAGACAAGCAAACTGGCACTGTGACCAAAACATCTAGGGAGATTTCTATTGCTAAACGGGAATAAAAAGATGACATCTGGGGTATTTAAAGTGCACCTGTTGTAGCTATTTCTGACGTAAGTTAAAGGGCAACTGAAGAGAAAGGAATATGGAGGCTGCCATAATTATTTTCTTTTAAGCGATACTAGTTGCCTGGCAGACTTGCTGGTCCTCTTCCTCCAATACTTTTAGTAATATACCCTAAACACACATGCAGCAGATCAGGTGTTTGTGACATTATTGTCAGATCTGACAAGATTAGCTGCATGCTTGTTTCAAGCGTTATTCAGATACTGCTAAAACCAATAAGATCAGTAGGGCTGTCAGGCAACTGGTATTGTTTACAAGGAAATAAATATAGCAACCCCCATGTTCCTCTTACTTCAGTTGTCCTTTAAAGTGGAACTAAATTCAGAACTTCCTCTTTGTTCTAAAATATTAGCCACCGCACCATAACCTTTAGGTAAAAAAAAGTATTCATTAAAATTTATGGAAAACCTAAAAAAAAACCTGAAATTGTAATTGGCTTCACTTCTGCAGAAGGCACTGAAGGGGTTAAAGGGAACCAGAGAGGATCAAGTATACATACCTGGGGCTTCCTCCAGCCCCATAAGCCTGGATCGCTCCCACGCCGCCGTCCTCCGCTGCCTGGATCCGCCAATACCGGGTCCCGTCAATCCCGCCAGTCAGCCAGTCGGCCGGCGGACGCGGCCAATTCTCCGCATCACAGGGGGCTCCCTCCATACAGGTACGCGTGTGGCTGCCTACTGCGTACAGGTATGGAGGGAGCCCCTGTGATGCGGACAATTGGCCGCGTCCACCGGAAGTGACGGGCCCGGTACCGGCGGATCCAGGAAGCGGAGGATGGCGGCGTGGGAGCGATCCAGGCTTATGGGGCTGGAAGAAGCCCCAGGTATGTATAAAATCTTTTTCTATTTTAAAGATGCATTCCTCTCTGGTTCCCTTTAAGCCGCAGTCTATATTATATGGAGAGCTGCTCACAATATGCAGATTCTATAGTTGCTGATAACAACTAATTAGACAGGTTTATCAGTCTAAACAAACAGAAAAGTAATTTTTTTTCAGCAACTACTTTTGTAATAAAGACTTTAAATGTTTTAAACAACCACTATCGTAAAAAAAAAGTTAAATTTAACATGTATGGCAGGAATACACTAGCAGATTTGGTAAACAACTAATAAAGCCCAATCTACACGATAAGATTCTTTGTGCGATTCAATTACAATTCTAGTTACGATCCGATTAAATCCGACATGTCCGATCAGGATTCGATTCGATTAAATTCTATTTGCCATTGCAAAACAATGGCAAATTGAATTGAATCGAATCCCGATCGGACATGTCGGATTTAATCAGATCGTAAATAGAATCATAATTGAATCGCACAAAGAATCGTATTGTGTAGATGGGGCTGAACATCTACCTTTATAGTGCATTGTGCATGCTGACACATTTACCTGTTTGGTGGCTCCAAAGATTTATTTGGGGAGGTCTTTCTGGTGGAGTGGACGTCCTATCAGAGCTAGGAATGATGCCATCTGGAACACAGATTGTTCACTTCCTGCCAGGGCCGGTTCTAGCCTTTTTGCTGCCTGAGGCAAACTTGTGAGGATGCGCCCCCCGCTCCCTCCTCCCAAACTGGAATGATCACACAGCAATCGACAATTTGCACTGCAAGTTATAGCTGCAGTGAGCCCCCCAAAAAACATCCTCAGTATAGGTAGGTAGCCAGGTATAGGGACCCCTAGTATTGGAAGCTAAGTACAGTTTCCCCCGGTATAGGTTAGAAAGGTACAGTTGCCCCCAGTATAGGTTGGCCAGGCACTCTCTTCACTTCCTGTTTCTGCCTTGTGTTGTCCCCAGACTTCTACCGCCTGAGGAAGTTGCTTCACTTGGCATCATGGGTGGACCGGGCCTGCTTCCTGCCAACCTATCCATGCACATTCCATCTTTCTAATTTCCATGATTATCATTCTCAAGCAAGCATGGTTTTACCTCGGTACATAACTCTATCTGTAACTCAATATGTAAATACTTTAGATGGTCCTCATTTAAAAAGATCATTCCTGATCATTTTGGTTGAAAATGTAGCGTGCCTCTGATGTTGCTGTCCTCCCCACAGCAAATACAGTGAGATGGATCACTTTTGCCTGATACTTTTTTCTCCCTGCAGGGACCTCAAAGGAAGCTCCTTCAGCAGGAGACCACCCTGCATGTGAATGTCCACACCCTCCGCCTCTCTCCATAGAGAAGAATTCACTGCTTGGCCAGGAACTAAGCACTGTGTGTACAAGGCTTGTATAAAATCTGTCGCCCAAACAATCTCTATAATTTCAGCTAACAGTAATTAAAAATGTGGACAGAGCTTAAGAGTGGAAGTCGGTGCTCATATAATTGTGGATTGCGTCACCATAGAGGAATCAGGGAAATCGCAATGCTCATTTCCTTGGAGACTGGACTTCTAAACTTATACCAGTGCCTTGAGTCACGTGACTGAAGCGTTGCACAGAAAAAAGGGACCCGTTGAAACATTCATGTTCGGAGCATACAGGCAGCAGCATAGCAGGGGATTATGTAATGCATGAGAGGGAAAAATTCCTGGAAATCAGCCTTAGACTTGTTATGGTGAACTCCGATGGAAGAAAGTAATTAATTTTGAGGGATAACAAAGCAGGGGGCCACATGAGTTATACTAAGGGCTGCTCACAGCCAGCTGCTAAGAAGTATGGCAGCACTCAACAAGAAACCTCTACGTATGTGGTAATAACTTTTCTGTATTGAATTACTGACAATTCTCACAATATTAACCATTCAAATGTGCAAGGAAGCTTTCTCTAAATGGCTTAAAGTAACTAGATAAATCATGTACGAAGGAGAGCTCTAACAGCCCATAGAACAGCTTATGGCTTTATTCAGTTGTAAAATCTACAAACTTGAGATCCTGGGTCATCCTAGTCTGCACTCTTAGTTCTAGCTATAAAGTTATTTGGGTTGAAAAAAAAGACACATGTTCATCAAGTTCAATGAGAAAAATAGGGTACAACACTAGCCTGTACCCTCACATATGAAAACTAATACAAGATGAGTCTATAGAACAACACCTTAATAAGGCGTACGTTAAAAAGGGGCGCTGGGATAAAAGGGCGCGGGGTTTTTAACGATAAACATGGATAACGTTTAAAAATATAATGTACTATATTTCGTTTAAAAATAATGTTTTATAAAGTTATAAATCATTAAATAATGTGCATGAAATTGGCAATTGTGAAAACGTTAATCTTCCGTTTAAAAATTGAAACGTATAATAAAGTTTAAAAAAAAATAGTAAGTAACCCTCCCTGTACCTACCCCTAACCCCTAGACCCCCGTGTTGGTGCCTAAACCTAAGACCCCCCTGGTGGTGCCTAAACCTAAGACTCCCCTGGTGGTGCCTAAACCTAAGACCCCCCTGTTGATGCCTAAACCTAAGACCCCCGTGTTGGTGCCTAAACCTAAGACCCCCGTGTTGGTGCCTAAACCTAAGACTCCCCTGGTGGTGCCTAAACCTAAGACCCCCCTGTTGATGCCTAAACCTAAGACCCCCCTGTTGGTGCCTAAACCTAAGACCCCCCTGTTGGTGCCTAAACCTAAGACCCCCCTGGTGGTGCCTAAACCCAAGACCCCCCTGGTGGTGCCTAAACCTAAGACCCCCCTGGTGTTGCCTAAACCTAAGACCCCCCTGGTGGTGCCTAAACCTAAGACCCCCCTGGTGGTGCCTAAACCTAAGACCCCCCTGTGATAAGCATTAATAACGTGTGAAAAAAATATTGTGCTGTTTTTCGTTTAAAAATAATGTTTTAAAAAAGATTGTACTGTTTTTCGTTTAAAAATAATGTTTAAAAAATGATAAATCATAAAATAATGTGTAATCATGAGAAGCAGTTATAAAACAGTAAAAGTCTCCGGGCGCCGCTTATAAAACGTTATTTTTCTCCGGCGCCCTTTTTTCCTGTCGGGCGCCCATTAAACGATATTTATTATGGGAGTGAATGGCAGCGCCCGATTTGTCCACTTGCCTCAGGCGCCCGAATTTACTGTTACCCTTAATAAGTGCCTCAACAGATGATGCATCGGAGCATCCATGAACAAGAAAAGAGCATCTGTGTAGAGGGCTCCGTAATCAAAAAACTCTACGACCAGATAATGCTACAAAATCATTTTATTGAAGACATCCAGAAAAAAACATTAAAACAAGCAGCAAGGGGGTCCAACAAAGTATTGTATATCATAATAACAGTGTCCACAAAGGCTGTACAATATTGCTCAAAAACAGGCTTCCCTCAGTTACAACAAATATTCAAACAACACTCTCAGTCTAAATGACCTATATAAAAATCAGTAATACTCCAAATAAAAGTGGCTAGGCAGTGAGCAACATAAGTGCAATATCAAGACCTGATTTAATATGAACAAATGCAATATGGTTGCTAGTGCTACACGGTCAGCAGCGCCTATAAGGAGAAGAGTGCGTATAGACTGGAAAGATCAGGTACTTTTCTCCTTTTCATTCTTTCAATCTTTCCAGTCTATACACACTCTTCACCTTATAGGCGCTGACCGTGTAGCAACCATATTGCATTTGTTCATATTAAATGAGGTCTTGATATTGCACTTACTTTGCTCGCTGCCTAGCCCCTTTTATTTGGAGTTTATTTATTTATTTATTTGGAGTTTTACTGATTTTTATATAGGTAATTTAGACTGAGAGTGTTGTTTGAATATTTGTTGTAAGGGAAGCCTGTTTTTTGATCAATATTGTATGGTTGGATCAATTCAATGGTTGGATTGACTTCTTATCAGTCTTATCAGCTCTTTGAACAATGGTAAAATACTTTTTTAGGTGTTTCAACTTGATTCACAACAAAAGTTGTGAAAGCATAAAAGACCACTGACCACTGTTGAACGTGTGTATGGGGCTTAAAGAGAATCTGTAACGTCAAAACGTCCCCTAGGGGGTACTCACCTCGGGTGGGGGAAGCCTCCGGATCCTAATGAGGCTTCCCACGCCGTCCTCCGTCCCTCAGGGGTCTCGCTGCAGCCCTCCGTGCAAGATGACGTCAATATTTACCTTCCCGGCTCCTGCGCAGGCGCTCTGACGGCTGTCGGCTCCGAAGTAGGCGGAAATATCCAATCGCCGTTGGGTCTGCTCTACTGGGCAGGCGCAAGTTTCTGGCGCCTGCGCAGTAGAGCGGACCCGACTGAGACCGGGTATTTCCGTCTACTTCGGAGCCGAAAGCAGCCACAGCTAGAGCCTGCAAAGGTAAATATTGAATTTACAGTCGGGTATGTCGCCGGCTGTTCGGAGGGCTGCAGCGAGACCCCCGTGGGACAGAGGACGGCGTGGGAAGCCTCATTAGGATCCGGAGGCTTCCCCCACCCGAGGTGAGTACCCCCCAAGGGATGTTTTTGATGTTACAGAGTCTCTTTAAATAAACCCAGCTTATCTTAACTTTCCTGGTAAGTGAGAACTTCCATCCCTCTAATCAGTTTTGTTGCTGTACCTACTCTAAAACTGCAATGTCCCTCCTATAATGCAGTGCCCAGAACTAAATTCCATATTCAAAATGCAGCCTTACAAGAGAGCTAAAGACAGACAGTATTATGCTAGCATTCCAAGTCTTTATTTCTGTTTTTAATGCAACCCGACATTTGATTTGCTTTAGCTGAAGCTGTTTGGCATTGAATTTGATTATTTCATTTGTTGTCAACGAGTGTTTTATTCCTAAATCCCTCTCCAAGTTTGATGTCCCCATCCATATCCCTTTTATAATTTGGTATGGTGCTAGACTGCTAGTACGACCAAGATCCATGATTTTACATTTTTCAGCATTGAATTTCATTGGCCATTAGCCATTCAAACCAGATACTTCTGCGGTATGTCACTATCTTCCTGTGTGTTAATAATTTTGCAAAATGTTGTATCATCTGCAAGAATAGCAACATTACTTTCTACTTCATCTGCTTGGTAATTAATAAATAAATGGAACACTACTGGACCCAGGACTGACCCCTGTGGGACCACACTAGCAGTCACCCACTTTGAATATGATCCATTGTCCACAACTCTTTGCTTTCCATTAGCCAGTTTCTTATCCATGCACACAGATTCTTCCCCAAACCTTTTGTGCTGTGACCTGGATTACCTTTCTATTGTGGAAACCTGGCAGTGCCAAGCGGCAGGCCTAACCACCAAGCTCTCACACATGTTATACAGTATATTTGTTGATAGCAGTCATACAATATAGAGCCGGTTTATAGATAGTTCAAGTAAATCTGAGATGTCCAAATAAAAAGATTTTATACTCACCCAGGGCTTCCTCCAGCCCCATGAGCACTGATGCGCCCCAAGTGCCTTCGTTTGCGTGATATCGGTCCTGGTAATCTGGCCCAGCCAGTCAGCTTTGCTGCGCATGCGCAGAGGGGTCGTGCATGAGCAGAAGGGCCGACTGGTGTGATTTTGCCCCTCTCTCAATCCCTTAAAATTCCTTACATCTTAACCCTAGGGAGGGATCTTTGCAAGGTAACAAGCCAATTAGAAAGCCTGCAAGGCAAGATTTAAATTACTGTAATATGTTGATCCTTACCTTACTACGTTACATGTGTAGTTTGGTATATGGTTTAATGTTCCATATTAACATGATTTACATTCAGTGTATTGCTTATAGAGTTGGGCCGAACCTCCGATTTTAGGTTCGCGAACCCTGTTCGCGAACTTCCGCGAAAGCGAACCGCAATAGACTTCAATGGGGAGGTGAACTTTGAAAGTTTAAAAAAATTCTATCAGCTGGAAAAATGATAGAAAACATGTTTCAAAAGGTCTAATACCTGGAGCCACACCTAATTGAGTGAAATACACATCACTGCTGGAGGACCCGCCCACCCTCCCTCCCTCCTCCAAGCAAGGTCCTTTATACCATTTGACTCAGTTGTCTGCCTACACTAATTAGTTATGGGACAGCTGCTACACACTCTGCTAGCCGGAGGGAGGAGGGTCTCTTCTGCCAGGGAATTATACTATTTTAAAAACCAGTATACATCATACCATAGCTGGGAATCGAACCCAGATCTCACTGTGTGGTGGGCACATCACCCTAAGCACTGTACCACTACAGTAGTAAGTGAAGCTAGCCTAAAATGTACCATTTATGCTCAATGCAATAGAACCATTAGGTTGCTTAAAGGAGAACTGTAGTGAGAGGTATATGGAGGCTGCCATATTGATTTCCTTTTAAGCTATACCAGTTGCCTGGCAGCCCTGCTGATCTATTTGGCTGCAGTAGTGTGAATCACACCAGACACAAGCATGCAGCTAATCTTGTCAGATCTTACAAAAATGTCAAACACCAGATCTGCTGCATGCTTGTTCAGGGTCTAGGGCTAAAAGTATTGCAGGCAGAGGATCTGCAGGATAGCCAGGTAACTGGTATTGCTTAAAAGGAAATCAATATGGTAGCCTCCATATACCTTTCACTACAGTTCTCCTTTAAAGGGAACCTTAAGGGCCCATTCACACTTGAACGGGAATCGCACGATTCCCGCTCACGGCAAACCGCTAGCGGTTCTGCAAGAACCGCTACACAATGTAGCGAATGGCAGTGTTCTCACTGCCGCGGTTGCGGTTAGCGATAACCGCAACCGCGCTGCATGCAGCGGTTTGCCGGCGACGAGCGTTCCGCGATTTGCGATCGGGATTAGCATGCAAAGCACGCTAATCGCGATCGCTCCAAAACCGCTGCAGTGTCCAGTGATTTTTCCGCGATAATCGCAGGAAATTCACTCCCGCAAAACGCCGGCGGTAATCGCCAGCGTTCTGCGGTTCTAAGTGTGAATGGGCCCTAACTGAGAGTGATATGGCTGTTTCCTGTAAACAATACCAGTTGCCTGGCAGTCCAGCTGATCTTTGTGACTGCAATAGTGGCTGAATCACACCCTGAAACAAGCATGCAGCTAATCCAGTCTGACTTCAGTCAGAGCACCTGATCTGCATGCTTGTTCAGGTGCTGTGGCTAAAAGTATTAGAGACACAGGATCAACAGGCGATTCAGGCAACTGGTATTATTTTAAAAGGAAAAATCCATATCTTTCTCCGTTTAGGTTCCCTTTAAGGATTTGTAGTATAAAAGCCAACTCACATTGGCTGGGATTTGAACCTGGGTCTCACTGTATGGTGGGCAAGCACACTAACCACTATACCAACTAAAGCTGGCCTAAAATTTACTATTTATGCTCAATACAAGAGAAAAAGTAGACAAGACAAATAACATTTATATCACACTTTTCTCCTGGTGGACTCAAAGGACCAGAGCTGCAGCCACTAGGGCATGCTCTATAGGCAGTAGCAGTGTTAGGAAAAGAGAGAGATATGAATCTACCTGGCTATCTGGGGTTCTCTTTGGACAACTGTTGAACACAAAAGAGAAGGCCATGTCTGGCTAAATATCTGTAAGCAGTGGCTGCATGGTGTAATGGATAAGGGCGCTGCCTCTGACAAAGGAGACCAGAGTTCAAATCTCAGCTCTGTCTGTTCAGTAAGCCAGCACCTATTCAGTAGGAGACCTTAGGCAAGTCTTCCTAACACTGCTATCTTGTCTAATTTTTCTCTTGACAACTGTTGAACACAAAAGAGAAGGCCATGTCTGGCTAAATATCTGTAAGCAGTGGCTGCATGGTGTAATGGATAAGGGTGCTGCCTCTGACAAAGGAGACCAGAGTTCAAATCTCAGCTCTGTCTGTTCAGTAAGCCAGCACCTATTCAGTAGGAGACCTTAGGCAAGTCTTCCTAACACTGCTATCTTGTCTAATTTTTCTCTTGACAACTGTTGAACACAAAAGAGAAGGCCATGTCTGGCTAAATATCTGTAAGCAGTGGCTGCATGGTGTAATGGATAAGGGCGCTGCCTCTGACAAAGGAGACCAGAGTTCAAATCTCAGCTCTGTCTGTTCAGTAAGCCAGCACCTATTCAGTAGGAGACCTTAGGCAAGTCTTCCTAACACTGCTATCTTGTCTAATTTTTCTCTTGACAACTGTTGAACACAAAAGAGAAGGCCATGTCTGGCTAAATATCTGTAAGCAGTGGCTGCATTGTGTAATGGATAAGGGCGCTGCCTCTGACAAAGGAGACCAGAGTTCAAATCTCAGCTCTGTCTGTTTAGTAAGCCAGTACCTATTCAGTAGGAGACCTTAGGCAAGTCTTCCTAATACTGCTACTGCCTATAGAGCATGCCCTAGTGGCTGCAGCTCTGGTGCTTTGAGTCCGCCAGGAGAAAAGTGTGATATAAATGTTATTTGTCTTGTCTACTTTTTCTTTTGTATTGAGCATAAATGGTAAATTTTAGGCCAGCTTCATATGGTACAGTGGTTAGTGTGCTTGACCACCACACAGTGAGACCCAGGTTCAAATCCCAGCCAATGTGAGTTGGCTTTAATGCTACAAATCCTTAAAGGGAACCTAAACGGAGAAGGATATGGATTTTTCCTTTTAAAATAATACCAGTTGCCTGAATCGCCTGCTGATCCTGTGTCTCTAATACTTTTAGCCACAGCCCCTGAACAAACATGCAGATCAGGTGCTCTGACTGAAGTCAGACTGGATTAGCTGCATGCTTGTTTCAGGGTGTGATTCAGCCACTATTGCAGTCACAAAGATCAGCTGGACTGCCAGGCAACTGGTATTGTTTACAGGAAACAGCCATATCACTCTCAGTTAAGGTTCCCTTTAAAGGAGAACTGTAGTGAAAGGTATATGGAGGCTACCATATTGATTTCCTTTTAAGCAATACCAGTTACCTGGCTATCCTGCAGATCCTCTGCCTCCAATACTTTTAGCCCTAGACCCTGAGCAAGCATGCAGCAGATCTGGTGTTTGACATTTTTGTAAGATCTGACAAGATTAGCTGCATGCTTGTTTCTGGTGTGATTCACACTACTGCAGCCAAATAGATCAGCAGGGCTGCCAGGCAACTGGTATAGCTTAAAAGGAAATCAATATGGCAGCCTCCATATACCTCTCACTACAGTTCTCCTTTAAGCAACCTAATGGTTCTATTGCATTGAGCATAAATGGTACATTTTAGGCTAGCTTCACTTACTACTGTAGTGGTACAGTGCTTAGGGTGACGTGCCCACCACACAGTGAGATCTGGGTTTGATTACCAGCTATGGTATGATGTATACTGGTTTTTAAAATAGTATAATTCCCTGGCAGAAGAGACCCTCCTCCCTCCGGTAGGAGGGAATAGGTAGAAGGGGTGGAGGGAGGCCAATTAAAATCTCCCTAGCAGAGTGTGTAGCAGCTGTCCCATAACTAATTAGTGTAGGCAGACAACTGAGTCAAATGGTATAAAGGACCTAGCTTGAAGAGAGGGTGGGCGGGTTCTCTAGCACTGAGAGCAGTGTGTTTGACAAAAACATGTCTGCTGACAGTAATATGAAGGGTCAAAATTTTGCTCAATAGAGCATTATGGGGCGAATCGAACTTCCGCAAAAGTTCGCCTGATGCAGGCGAACGCGAACCCCCAAAGTTCGCCTGGAACTGTTCGCAGGCGAACCGTTCGGCCCAACTCAAATTGCTTATCACAAATAGGAAGTGCAAAATGTTGCTGGCATGTTTCATGCCATTACATTGATTCTCTCAAAAATGTAATCGGCCATTTTCGTGCCAATATAGCCACCTGTACTATATCCTTCTGCAATATGTCACTATCTTCCTGTGTGTTAAAAATTCTGCAAAATGTTGTATGATATCTGCAAGAATAGCAACATTACTTTCTACCATTAGCCAATTCTGTCCATTAGCCATGCACACAGATTATTCCCCTGTGCTTGCAATCTCAACTTCTGCACCAAACCTTATTTTGATTTAACCACCCCCGGCCAAAGGTGGTGGAAAGTGGCCGGTGCCGGCAGGATTTAGTCTGGCTCCTTAATCATAGCTGTCTAGCACTTAAATTATCTCAGCTTGTAAAGGTAGGTTTTAGATCCATACACGGGTGTTACATTTAAAGAGACAGTGGACATAACATTGAAACACAGACAACAATCTACCTTAAAAAATCCTGAATGAATCTTACAAAGAGCATCAATGTCCCTGACACCCGGAGTGTAAAATTAAGGTGACCCAAAGAACCAAGCCCTGTTCTGTGCATGTTTGGATAATGGCATAGGGACAGGGATAATTCCCCCCCCCCCCCCCCCCCCCCACTCATTTCTGTTCATGCTCCACACCTTGAAAAATGATAGTAGTCATATCTAACGCATGTTGATAGAAGAAATGTGTAGAAACACTGGACAAGTTGAGGGCTTTCCCAGAGGGTCTCCTGAAATTGAAACAAGCCTGGAGACAAGAAGGAACCTAGGGTCTTAGACCTACAAGAAGAAAGGGTGCAGGTTTGTTTTATCCAGCCAAGTTTGTAGTTGTAGAGGATGGGCAGGCATCACTGGAGGCTGGCAAAGGTGAGATAAGCATAGGACCATACCTCCCAACATAGGACAGTCCCAACCAACTTGAGATGGTTCGGAGGTATGGTGTAGGTTTCAGGCAGACTGGAGAAAGTAAAAGAAGGATAGGGTTCAGGCAAAGAGAATAGGTGTCAGGTGATCTGCAGCAAGTTAGAGGAGGATAGGTGTCAGGCAGACTGCAGGTAGTAAAAGGAGGATAGATGTCAGGTAGACTGCAGGAAATAAGATGAGAATAGATGTCAGGCAGACTGCAGGAAGTAGGAGGAGGATAGATGTCAGGCAGGCTGCAGGAAGTAGGAGGAGGATGATGTCAGGCAGACTGAAGGAAGTAGAAGGAGGATAGATGTCAGGCAGACTGCAGGAAATAGGATGAGAATAGATGTCAGGCAGACTGAAGGAAGTAGGAGGAGGATAGATGTCAGGCAGACTGCAGGAAGGAAAAGGAGGATAGATGTCAGGCAGACTGAAGGAAGTAGAAGGAGGATAGATGTCAGGCCGACTGCAGGAAGGAAAAGGAGGATAGATGTCAAGCAGACTAGAGTGCAGGAAGTAAAAGGAGGATAGGTTTCCGTTACACAGCAGGAAGTAGGAGGAGGGTAGGGGTCAAGCAGACTGCACGAAGTAAAAGAAAGATAGGTGTCATGTAGACAACAGGAAGTAAAAGGGAGTTAGGGGGAAATCAAACTGCAGAAAGTATCAGGCAGACTACAGGAAATAACAGGACAGTAGAGGTCAAGCAGACAGTGGGGGATTCCAGGGTCATTACAGTCTGGCATACAATTTTCTCTGCAACTAAAGTGGAAAAACCCTCTCAGAAACTTTTTATGAAGCATTTCCCTACAAAGGTTATCATGGCTTAGCTAATGATAGAGTGGAGAGCAAATTTAAAGGGAAACTCTAGACTCTTGCCTAGTGTGTAATAAGATAAAGGGGAACTCCTGATTATGCATCTCAGCCATGATAGACATCTCTTAAAAACCCTAGATGTCAACAACCTCAGTTTAGCAATATTTAAGAAAAGAAAGAATTTACTTACAGGGTGAAGTTGGATATGAATGCTGAACTTGGCAGCTCCAAATCAAAGATGGCCTCCTTAGACTCAGCATGAGGATTAAGCATGACGGTTTGTACCTTTGTGTAGGCATAGCGGGAGACTATGGTTGACTGAATAAGGAAGCTGTTGATCTTTAGCTAAGGAAGATAAAAGATAGGCATAATGTTAAAGTGCCAATGCTTAAAATGGAAATAAACTGTAATCTAATCGGCATTTCTTTGATTTCTGTAACGTTTGTTCATAACCACCAAGTTTAAGGCTTACTGTGGATATTTTTATAACGCTGATAAATTAGCATGAAAACAATTTAATGTTACCGAAATCTTAGATTCAAGATGACATTGTAGAGATCCACATGTATATATGTTGTGCTGATGATCACCTTCCTGTAATACTTCCTGAATCACTGGCCTAGAACAGGTATTAAGATCGCTTGGTTAGATCTGCCTAACTCTTCCTAAACCAGGCAAATACCAGTTTTTGCAGGTGTGTAATGCATAACCAGGCAGACCATTGGGCATTTATTCACAGTTTTGATTGGGCTATGACCACGTTTTTTATGATAAAAGGTCTGTTCAGCCCACTCCCCTCAAACGTGTACAGTGCATGATCCTGGATGCCCGATCCAAACACAACAATGGAAAGAAAAAATGATCTGCACAATGTCCAAAGTTGTGTGACTTTATTCTGGACGTATCCAATAAAATGACCAGCAATCACAGATAGCGAACATGTTTTGGCCAGGTATTTGTCCTTAATCATAGCTGTCAGGTAATGGCAATACAAAGCAGAAATCTTGATATTCAGAAGATTTTCTATTAAACTCTACAGGACATCAGTGCTTTCATTGGTGGTGTAGCAATAGGATGCAGAGGTTGGGACTGCATTGGGCCCCTGGATCAGAAAGGGCCACCAGGGGTCCTCCTTCAGCTGCTGTAATAGCTCGTCATTGGTGCTAAGCTGATGATCACGTGAATATGTGCTTTCAATAGTGGTGATTATTAAACTGTTCCCCTCCCCAGCTTGCAAATCTCTGATACTATGGCTGTCTGTGGCAGGTTTTGGTGTGAAACTATCAATTGTTATGTTTAGAATGCTTGACGGGGCCCAATGCAAAACTCACACTGGACCCACTACTCATCAGCTACACCACTGGCACTGATTCATCATTATGACCAGCTAACTAGACACTGGTTCCATGTAATACCTATACACTTTAATCTCCCTGGCGGTATGATTCCTTCCTGATTTAAGGGTCTAAAAGTGGTACAATTTTTTAATGTGCTTTTAGACCCTAACAGCAAGAAAAAAAAATCATACCACGAGAGAGTCTGGAGCAGCCTCTGCTCTCGCTCACCTCCCTGGGATCCAGCGCTGCAGTTCTCCCTATGTCCTCTGGGTGGCGCTGTAACCCTAAAGTGAGATGGCCGGCTGTCGTAAGCGATCTCACCAGGGGGAAGCAAAGCCTCTGTGGACCAGAAGATGAATGGCTGCCAGCGTCTGTGAGTGAGAACGCCTGCTGCACGCAATGCTCTGCATGGACCTCCCGGCGGCTACCATGAGTGTAGCATGAGGTTACCGCTCTGAGCTGCGGTTTTCCACCCCGAGTGTAGCTCGTGGTTACCGCTAAGGAGGTTAAAGAAAACATGAAGCAAAAAAAAAAACAAAAACACCTTATGATATAATAAATTGTATGTTCAGTACAGCTAAGGAATAGAACATTAGCAGCAAAGAAAAGAGTCTCATTTTTTTCAGTTAAATAGCTTTTTTTTTAATAACATTTCATCACGTCACAGGTGCAGTTTTAAAAGCACACTCAGCCTTTTAAACTATAAACCAAAGCAGAAATAATGACCCTTTGAACTTTCCTGCAGTAAAACCTTATCTCAAGCTGTCTCTCACTGTTTCTTTGCTGTTTAATTGCTTCAGAAAACGGGACTGTATTCCACCCAAGTTGGGTCGAATAGCTCAGAGAAGCTCTTTTGTGTAGATAACAAATGAAGTTTGTTTGAACTCTTCTTTTACTGGAAAACAATTTGAAATTCTATTCTTTGCTACTAATGTTCTATTTATTAGCTGTACAACACATACAATTCATTATATCATAAGTTTACTTTCGCTTCAGGTTTGCCTTAAATGAGTCCTGTTATAACTGATATGACAGTGACAAATGGGTCTGCTATATAGGTAGGCCTACAAGTTTTAGGCTCTTAGAAAGTACTACCACCGACAGCTGGTCGTGAAGAGATGTAGGAGGTTGGCATGACAAAGACAGAGCAAGAGGCTGCATGTTTTCTTTATTTTATATACTGATGAATTTATGAAACATGGTTAGTTTTGCCTTGCTGGAGGCTTTTGGTGGGACTTTGCAGCCAGACAACCATGTTGTTTTCCATGCCATCTGCTTGTATGTCAAGAAAACCTAAGTTTCATCTCATAGTAGTAAGAAAATATTTGAAGATTGCTCATTTCCTTTTTCCAAGACAAAGTTCCATTCAAAGTCAAAATAGCTGGAAATGATGAACCAACGACAAAAAGGAAACATTTGCACTGACATTACACCATATTTTTTTCTACAGAATTTAAAAAAAAAACCCTGTTTCATAGTCAGCTTTTTGTTTGATGGTCCATATGTTTAATCTGTCAGGCGGCTCAATATGAAGGAAGTCTATGAGGGAACTCTGTGAACTGAGCATCACAGGAAGTATTTCAATATTTGCTCCATTTACAAGTGATTTCATTAATAATGTGTCATTTGAAGAAGATCAGTTGCCTAAATCCTGAAGCATTTGTCATTCTGGCCTATGGTTCCTCATGGCTCTCAGGGGACTAGGGAGATACTAGATACCATAGCTATGTAAACCATTCGCTATTTCAAAGAGTAACCTACAATGGAAAGTGTTGTGTTTAGGAATCATGGATGCAGAGTAACTGGAACGAGGTTTCTTTACAGGATTCAGCAGCTCTCTACATTAAACTTAATCCGAGGTGTGAGTTGTCTGGAGGCTGCCATATTTATTTCCTTTTAAACAATACTTGTTGCCTGGCAGTTCTGTTGATCTTCTGACACCAGTGGTGTCTGAGTCACAGCCCTGAAACAAGCATGTAGTTAATCCAGTCAGACTTGACTGAGCGTAAGTGGAGCGCACGCAGTGTCACTGTGCCTGTCCGCTACCTGTCTGTGTGTGACAGGTGCACATTGTAATACCCATTACTGCATTGGGACAAGGTCCTCCAGCACCCAAGGCTGAGACACCAAAGTGCGCCCCTCCATCCCTGCCACCCCAGCCATCACACACTGATTGCTATTAGACTAAGAGGTGCCACAGGGCCCACAACCTCCCCAACACCTATAATATCTAGTTTTATGGCTTGCAGTCACTGCCATGTATCCCCTTTTCTTATTTCTTTCTGCTTCAAACACAATTAGGAATGACAGCTGAATGAATTCTGCGCCCCCTCCTACACTGCGCCCTGAGGCTGGAGCCTCTCCAGCCTATGCCTCGGCCCGGCCCTGACTGCATATACCTACCTACCTGTTGTTCACAGTGCACCCACCTACCTACGTGAGTTGAGCACATGCAGTGTCACTGTGCCTGTCCGCTACCTGTCTGTGTGTGACAGGTGCACATTGTAATACCCGTCACTGCATATACCTACCTGTTGTGTTCAGTGCATCCACCTACCTACGTGAGTGCATGCAGTGTGATATACCACTCCGTGCAGACCTGTTAACTGCACCTGTGTGACTGCACATTGTATTAGTCAAGTCAGTGCATACCTTTCACTTCACCCCCCCCCATTATGGACAAAACAAAAGGCAGAGGCAGGCCACCTGGCAGGTCTGTTCGAGGTCGTGCTGTCGTGGTGTCGTGCGTCCCTCGACCAAAGTACAGTGTTCAGAAGAAGGCACGTGCCATCAACCCTCAATATTCTCAGGACGAAGTTGACTATTTAACACAGAACATCTCATCTTTCTCAGCATCCGCACGGAAGCGTGACATATCTTCCTCCTCGGATTCTGGCACCCCACTTAACACTCAGTCGCCGCCGCCACCACCAAAGTGCCATCACCCCAGGGCTCAGCAGTGTGGACATTATTTTGTGTGTCTGCCTCAGATGAGAGCAATGCCGTCTGTACTCTCTTCCCCCAAAAATTGAGCCGTGGAAAGACCAAGACCTGCATAGGGACAACTACCTTAAGAAGGCACATAATTACAAAGCACAAACTGCAATGGGATGACCACCTGAGGATAAGCAGCACACAAATGCCACACACCGGTCCATCTGACCACGGATGCCTGGTCTGCAAAGCATGCTCATGCCTGCCCGAAGACTAAGTCAGCCCTACACACAGCATCTTTGCCTGCACGCTGTGTGACTGCCTGCCCCAAGACTAAGTCGCTTCCCACACAGCATATCTGCCCGCAGGCCGCTTGACTGCCTTCTCCAACACCACCAACAGGGTCCAGGACTCCAGGCGGATTCCTGAATTTTTAAGGCCGCTGCTAGCAGCGGCCGCTATAATAATTTTTCTGGTGCGTGTACATGCCTGCCTAATTTTTCTGCCTGCACTGCGGCTGCAACAACCAAAACAAAAGTCATGTACATGTGCCCATTCCCCTTCGTGATCATTACCTTGCTGCAGTGAAGGGGCTTGCGTATCACAATGAAGCAAGGACCACCGGCTATTCGAGTGTCTCGGGGTTGGCACACCAAAGATAATAAGGTCGTTGCTTCATTGTGGACAGACCAAATTTGATCAGCTGGACAGTCACTGTTGTTCTATCATTGAGCTACCACAGCCCGTCGACCATATGGGCTTGAAAACCGCCACGGCCTGCACTCACGCCATGGTACACACCAGTCCAGCATGGCCGTCATTACACAAACAGCTGTTTGCGGTGTGTTACACTGTGAGTTTAGTGTGTCAGTGTGAAGTAGTACTCTAATTACACTACCTGATTGATGTATACACATGCAAGATGTTTTAAAGCACTTTAGACCTGCAATTTAGCATTCAATGTGATTTCTGCCCTTAAAACGCTGCTTTGTGTCCAATCCGGATTTTTCCCCGGGACTTTTGGCGTGTATGCCACTCCGCCATGCCCCCCCTACAGGTGTTAGACCCCTTGAAACATTTTTTCCATCACCTTTGTGGCCAGCATAAATTTTTCTCGTTTTCAAAGTTTGCCTCCCCATTGAAGTCTATTGCGGTTCGCGAAAGTTCGAGCGAACCGAACTTTTGCGGTAGGTCCGGGCTATCTCTACTTCCATATCCCCAAACATCAGTGGCACATTCCACGGATCTATTCTGGGGTGCCCGATGTCACCCAGGCACAGTCAGGCAGCGGGTGGCAGTCCTCATCTCTGACCGCTTGGCCTCCAGATTCTCCAGACATCTTTTCTTCTGGGCTTCTCTCAGCTAGTGTTTGGTGCTAGGGGGAGAATTGCTAGCTGCAGAGCTGATTGAGAAGTTGAGTAGTTCCTTCCGCTGTGCTTTTTGTATTAATCAGAATCAGAAGAAGAAGAATCAGAATTTTATTTTCCGCCAAGCACGACTGGGTTGTGCCCAGGATTGGGCTTGGCATAAGCAGGGCATAATGTGGAGGGGGCTTCATCCAACATTTTGCTGGCCAGGCCTACATAGACCACTATTAAGTTCATGAAAATTTGGCTCCACCCATGGTCACACCCACATTCTGATGTGCGTTCATACCCATTTTTCATCTGGAGTGCCGAAATTTACCCCAAATCTCTTAGGATTCTAGCAACGCCCTGGGTAAAGGGTGTAAATTACGCTAAAACAAAGTAAAAAAAAGAAAAGAAAAAACCTGTAGCCCTCACATCTGATTGCTATGGGTGGCAGCCATTACAGGTGTCCATAAATCTTAATGCCAAGTATAGGTGACACAAGGTGTTTATTAGTCTGGTTGGGGTAAAACTTAAAGAATAAGAAAAAATGTTTTAATGAGCTACCTGTCACTTTAATTTATTTTGATTGCTGGTTGCTGGAGTGAGTCTCATGTCCAAGAACCATAAGTGGTTAAATAATGAATAAATATAATACTACTACATAATCTGCACAACATGAGATGCAATCAAAATCTACATCTTCACAAGTTTGCCCCAGGCAGCAAAAAGTCTAGATCCGGCCGTGACAAGGACCGATGGGGAGCTTTGAAGGTCTCCTTAGTGTAAAGAAGACTTCCAGTTGCAGTGGAAGGCGTGCGTTAGGGACTTAAATCACCAAGTGAGTCTTTTAACACCTTGCCGGGAACTAACTAGAATAGGATCAGCTTAACGCTGGCGAGTTCAAGAATAGGAAATGACCCCATGGGCTCAAACTAATTCACTTTTTCTCCTAAGTTTTCTTCTAGCTGATAATTTTTCATCTTCTGTTTAAAATAAAGTTTTCACTCTACAATTAAAAAAGTAACAAAGTAGGTGAAAAAAAAGTCTGTCAAAATTATTTGCGCCTGTGCAGTAGAGTGGACCCGGTCGGGCTCGGCTATTTCCGCCTGAGCCCAAACGGAAAGCCGCTACTGCGCCTGCGCTGGGGAAGGTAAATCTTTACCCTTCCGCTGTTCAGGGGCTGCCAGCGACGCAATCGAGGGACAGAGCAGGACGGTCCCCGTTCCGAGGTATGTACTGCCCAGGGGATGTTTTTATTTTTACAGATCCTCTTTAACATAGTCTAAGGCCAATTTGGGAGGAAGCCACTGTGCAACTGTGCCTTTACTAGGATGTTCAAAACTGTAAGGCAGAGTATGAGAGAGAAGGAAATAATAATATACTTAAACCTGATAAATAAAAGAAAAAATACTATGCATTAAGTGTAGTGCACCTGACACTATTTTAAGGTAGGTTAACTATTGACAAGTTTCTATAGGGTAAAAAAAAACAACAACAAAAAAGTAGCTCAGTAGCCACCTCTTTCATCGTAGTTGATACATGTTTCATGGCCAGAAGCTACCAGCTGGGTTCTGGCCATGAAATGCGCGTCCAGCAATATTGAACTACAGTGAAGCTCTTGCATATTATGGATTTTTATGAACTTTCCGCACATATGCATTTCTTGAACTTCTGCATCCCCCCTATAAAACCCTAGATTGGAGTAGGTTGATTGTTGTGTATATAAGATTCCATACACGAACGTCCGTTTAGTAAAAATTCCTGTCTTACTCTGTGAAGTGGACTGTAACGCGTGATTGTTTCACTCTGCTGTGCCCTTCTATTGTAAACCAACATCTGGCAAAGAAGCAGAAGACACAGTGAGGTGCCCAACATGTGGCCTCAGGGCTGCATGTACCCCTCCAGTAGTCTGGTCCTCATCAAACGTTTCCAGGAATCCCAGCCATGGGTGGGTTACAAAGGCAAAACCAGTGGAGCTCAACTCTAAGTATAATGTACAGACCTTTGGTAAACTAATGGGCTGCACATGAGGCCTTCTCCTGTTACTAGAAAGTGGACTACCACTGCCCTAGTTTCTGGAGCATCTGTCAAAGATCCCTCAGTGGCATCAGTTCTGCAGGTAAGGTTATTTCCAAAATGTCCAAAAGCAAGATGGCTGCCTCCGTGAGATTAGATCATGAAGCTCTGGCTACTGGCTAGCAAGGTAAGGATGATACCGAAACTTCATGTTTGCGTTAACAACTTTAAACTTGTCCTAGGGATACTTTACAATTACATGTTTAGTAGAATGATTGAAAATTCACACTTAAGGCTTTTGGCTGGTAACCCACCCCTTGCTTATAGCAGTCATGGGGAATGTTTGCATATTGATGTGTTCTGGTCATGGAGAATATTACTACATTAATGGACTTGTTCTGAAATCAGTGAGGGCCAGGTGCTGCATGTCACGGAACACATTCAGCTCATGTTTATTTACAAGGGACTCTGGGACATTGGGGCACAGAGATGATTGGGGCTTTTATACCTCTTCTCAGCAGGCACAGACCGCAGGCTTGTTGTGTAAACATCCTGTCCACCTCGCATTCCTGAGATGCTTCCTCTTAACTGAGGGAAGCCAGGATCTTAGCAAGAGGTACCTTCTAATCAGTGAAAGGATATGCATGCAAGATGCGAAATATAAAAGCGCCGTTTAACAGCACAGCCTCTCATCAACTGTACACATGCTGGGACGCTAAATACCGTTCTACACTTACATCATACGGTAACTGACTTCTTACAGCAGATGGTATTCACATGGGCCTCTACACTAGCAGATTTACAGTGCTGAAACACTGCATTCATTCTTACTCATACTGACGAAACATACAACTTTCTCTATGTATAAGCAACCATACACTATAATGCTACACTGAATGTAATACTGTAAGTGTTTTATTATTTATATTAATATTACAATGTTTTCTTTTACAGGATAGATACAAACTTCAAGCGAATGACTTGTTTGTCTTGTATTGTGCATAAGGGTAGCTGTAGGGTATTGTACTTAACAGGCCAGGATTTACATCACAGGAGCCTATAGGCACAGATGTCCTGCCACCTTAGAGTTCCCCCGCCATGAACCTACAAACCACCACCAAACTGCACCGCATGTGTGCTGGCTGGCCCAGCTGTTACTTTTCCCTTACCCGTCATAGGTAGTTACAGGTGCCCCTTAGTATTAGGTAGCCAGAGGTACCTTCAGTATTAAGTAGGTAGTGGTGCCCCCGAAAGAATGGAGATCTCATCAGTGAAATGTTGAGAACAGGTTGAGTAACCTCTCATTTATACTCCGCTCAGTATTCTGCATAGGAAAGGAGGGAGGGAGGCGCTCGAGGAGGGGATTGAGCCGCCTTTCCATCATCAGGCGCCTGTAGGCACATGCCTACAATGTCTTATGGTGAATCCGGCTCTGCGTGTTAGCCATCAGTAAAAGCAAGAAGTTTTTTTTTTACAATTTATTGGCTAACTTAAAAAAATAAGAGTAAGTGAGCTGTCGGCTGTATAGCCTTTGTCGAGCTTCAATCCTGTTTGCTTACAAGCTGATGGAACAGACAGCTATATATATACATTCAACATCAAAAGGGGATACACAGATTCTTTTCAAACACGAATACATGTCATTAAGATGCCTTAAAGTGGACTTGAACTCTTGCTCAGGAAAGAAGGAAAACATAGAGAAATGCACCCTGTATGTATTTAGAGAGATTAGGCTGTCTGATTCCCCCTCATTTGTGTCTAATCACTAGTTGTAATTTGATCCTTACATGTTTCACATGACTGCCTATGGCAGATAAGCAGATAAGCCCATTTGAAAGCACAGGCTGTAAACAATATGTCTGCTTCCATGAATCAGGAAGTATGAACTGTGCAAATGTATTTTAGGATTTGTATCAGCTGTAACAAATACATGTTTTTGTTTAAAGGTTATTATGCTGTTGTGTATCTTTTAGAGCAGAGAGAAGTTTTAAGTTCAGATCCACTTTAAGTGAAACAGAACATCTAAATGGGGAGAGAAGTTGTTAGCTGAGAATTGAATTGGGAGTCAGACTGTCACAGAGGCATCGTAAATTCCGAGTTCACAAGTTTAGCTATATAGGCTGAGACAGTTATGGCATTAAATAGCATCAGCCTCATACCAGTATAAAAAGTTTTTTTCCTTATTCAAGCCTTTGTCCACAACTTTGAACCAATTTATAAACTGGGTAAATTGGATATGGAGTGGTGGCAAAAGCCAGAGGGTACTTGGGGGGGGGGGGTTATTCCTATAAAAATGAGAATTTACCCTCATTGTTTTAATGTTTTAATTTGGGAGGGAGGGGTTTCATGTTACGGCCGGATTTCTGGGAAGGCCACCTAGGCCCAGGCCATGGATGGCTGCAGCTCAAGAGGGTGGCTGAACATGGAAGGGGGCAGCTGGACATGGAAGAGGGGGGTTGCTGCATATGAAGGAGGAGGCTGCAAATTGAAAAGAAAGGCTGCAAATGGGTAACAACAAATAGAAGAGGAGAGCGGCTGCCAAAGAGAGCTGTACAAGAACGAGAGGGGCTGCTACATATGGGTGATGGGCTGCACATGGAATGGGAGGCACGCTCCTGCACATGGAAGGGGAGCAAATGAAATGTTGGCCTGGGGCACTAAAAGTATTAATCTGGCCTTGTTCCTTGCAATCACGCTCAATAGCCATCATTTGAAAACGAACGATCCCCGGGGAATGACCAATGTCTGTTGACAACATGACACATTTGAAGTCAACGATGGTGTTACAACCATCGATGGTGTAACTAGTTACCAATCGTTAGTGGTTCAAGTTTAAAACTGAGGATCCGGTAGAATGTAGTGTGAATGTTTTGAATGGAATGATCTTTCACCATCGTCCGATACCTGTATTTTCTACCGATTACCGTTGATTATCGTCTTAACGGATTGGTCAAGATGAATGGGCCTGTTTGACGATAATCGTTCATCGGTCATTCATCATTTGTTTTCCAACGATTTTATTGGAGTGTGTGTATGTGCGAGGCTTAAGAGAGAAACTTTTTTACCAACTACCTAATAATGTTGACATACCGGGTTTTTGGTGAACAGACCAATGCACAGCTCTTGCTGAACTGATATCAGTTGAACGTCATACTGTACATACACACTATATGAGAAGGGCCTTTAAATTAGACCAGTTTTTTAGGGCTGCAGATGATGCTGTGTACAAACAAGAAAATGTTAAAATATGGAGCAAAGTTTTTGTTGCCAACGTAGGTGATCACTGATGGGAGGGCCGGAAATGACTGTTAGGGATTTTGTAACACTATGTGCAGGATAAAGGAGCCACAAAAACATCTGAATTGAAGGGTTTGCTTCTTTCCCATGTTGCCATCCAAACCACATAAATGGGCTTCTCTCGACCGCTGTACACAATGTACCCCTTTTTTAAATAGCACAATGTTAGCATCGGACATTTGGTGGTCTTCCCATACCATGTTGGTGAATTTCTCTAGAGACCAGGACAAACCATCAGAATTGTTATCCATTCAGATATAAGGTCTCCAGACACCTCCAGGCTCATTACTGTGCCCAGCCTCCTCTCTGTGCTGCTGCTTTCGCCCCAGGGTCCATGCTCTGTCCATACACATGCCCTTTGCATACGCCCTCACTCAAGGAGTGTAGCAGCCATCACTGGGAGCATCCTATGCATAGGCAGTTCCAACTGTTCCCAAATCATGCATGCTCAGGAGCAGAGCAGGATCATCCCCAAGACAACCTGGGCAGGAGCCTGATGCCTAGTAGGTGTCAGGGGGCCCAACTGACACTTTCTCTGACCCCCTTGCCCATCTCAGATTACTAAAAGGACCATAAGGTAGCTACTATGTTGCCTACAGTCCCATTTCATCTTAATCCATCTCTAATTCACACCCTGCCGCAAGCATGTGTCATCTGTGCCCACTATATAATGCAGCAAGCATATGTCATCTATGCCCATGAAATACTGACATTTTCTCTAACCCCCTCTCCCATCTCAGATTACCAAAAGGACCATAAGGTAGCTATAGCTGAGAAAAAAAACTTGTAGGAGGCGCCCAGAATATAACTTGAACTTTAAATCATAGAGTATAGAAGTAAATTGGTCTTACCTCCATCAATGAACAAACCATATGGGTTGAAATAGATGCAATGATGCACAAAAAATAAGACAACGCATTTCACAGATACTAGCCCGCTTCCACAGGTCAATAACAAAGTGCCTAAGTCTGCAGCAGTAGCAAGTGTGGGCGCTTCTTTGTCTTTGAAAGAGGTGCCCACACCAGCTACTGCTGCAGACCCAGTACCTGCTGAGCAGATCTGGGATACCAAACGGGAACGGTTATTTTCCCGTAGGCTCTGTTGTTGGTTGCAGGAGTGCAACCTACCCTTGTGAGAATAATCTATTACTCTTTCCTAACCTCCTTTTACCTAACGGTACTGCACCATCGGGCTCCTGGTCCCTCTCATTACAGAACCTTGGTGGTTGGAAGTATAACCACCAGGAACCATCCCACAATCATAAGGTAGCTACTACATTTCCCAGGGCCCCATTTCATCTTAATCCATCTCTGCTGCTGTACAGAACTGTTCAAGAGCGTGATCCACGAGGGCGTGCGTAGTGGACAGCGCAAGTGTCCTGCTCCAACTGGGACCAGTCAGTGATATGAATAAAAACTATAGTGGCAGCATGGAGAGGAAGCCAGGCACAATAAGGATGCGCAGTATGTATAACTCTTAAAATGTTTTCACCTGAGGCAGTGATGGACAAAACCAACAGTGGACCCCCTTGCACCGATGCGTTAAAAATGTACTTAGTTTGGTTTTTACATATCCTGCAGAACATGAGTTGTTGGCTAATTTTGTTAATGTGATCCTGTTTAAGGCAAGTCCAGACAATGAAATACTTACAACTGCACGGTATGCTATATTTAAAGTGGACCAGAACGGACCAGAACCCAGAGAACTTCCTCTCTGCTCTACAAGATAAGCAACAGCATAATAACCGTTAAAGAAAAAACATTTCTTTGTTACAGCTGATGCAAATCCTGCAATAAATATGGAGTGTGTCAACTTCCTGCTTTTATGCCCCAACACCCTGTGTTTACAAATTAGCTGCTCTGCTGAGGCAGCCAGCTGACACAGCAGATAGATCAAATTACAGTGGTGATAAGTCACAGATGAGGGGGAATTAGAGATGCTAAACACTCTAAATGCATACAGGAAACATTTCTCTCTGTTTTCCTTCTGTCTTGTGCAAGAGTTCAGGTCCACTTTAAAGCTTACTCAAAGTGACATGATGAGATAGACATAGGTACGTACTTATAGTACAAACCTTACTTATAATTTTCCTGAAGTCCCTTTCAATTTTCCAGTACAACAAGTGTTAAAAAACTTGAGTTGTTATCTATGCAAATGAGCTTGTGAACATAATAAGTAAAAATAAGTAAATAGAAGGAAAAAGCTATTATCTAGCAGGAAAAAGGCTTGCGATAAGGTTTTAGTGCAGGAAAGTTCGAATGGTCTTTACTTCGGTGTGTTTTGCAGCAAAATTAAGTAGATTTTGCATCAGATTGCCACAGCTGCTATTTAAAATCCAATCTTAAAAATGAAGCTACAGTATTAAACTGAAAATAAAAATACGAGACTCAGTCCTACTTTGCTAATGTTGTTTTTAGCAGTAGTACTACACATACAATTAATTATTTTATATATTTTTTTATACTTCAGGTTGGCTTTAGAGGAAATCTTTTAACCCAAGCTGTCAAGTTGACAAATATATGAGCGTATCAGGCTACACTTTAAAGTGATTTGTAAAACCCATTGGGAGACCGTGTTTCTGTTAGGATCATCTTATAAGCTTCTTCCTGCAATCCACACCACGTCGCCAAATGAATCCCAGTTGGGCAATATATTATTACAATAAAAAGGAAAGAGAATGCTAAACCTTGTGTTAAACTGTGTCATACATTTGAGTTCTGCAAAAGAGCACAATGTTACAATAGTGGTGCGCTCTTGTGATGAAGATGCAATCTTCCCAAGTTCAAAAAGTTTTTGTTTTGTTTTTGTAAGTTTATTTTCTAACTTTTTTTGATTCAAATAAAATGTTCCACTAGGCTAGGGCCACCACCATGACCACCCAATAGTGGATAACTTACTGTATTCTATTGACCCTCCCACATTCTCCTGTGTCAGTTTTGTCAAAAAGTGCTTGTAGGGTATTGGTGTTACTTTAAAGAAAGCGTGTAACTAAAAAAGTTCCCGTGGGCGGTACTCACCCCGAGTGGTGGAAGCCTCCGGATCCTATCGAGGCTTCCCCCGTTCTCCTGTTTCCCATGGCGGTCTCGCTGTGCCCCTCTGAACAGCGGGGATGTAAATTGTTACCTTCCCGGCTCCAGTGCAGGATTGGCTCTCCGCTCGGAGATAGGTGGAAATAGCCGATCACTCTCGGTCCACTCTACTGCGCAGGAGCAAGTCTCCTGCGCCTGCTTAGTAGAGCAGACCCGACAGAGATCGGCTATTTCCGCCTATCTCTGTGCTGAGAGCCGCAACAGCGCCCCCGCTGGAGGCAGGGAAGATAAATATATCAAGCCTTGTCAGCCTTGTCAAGCCAGGATTGCGGGTTGCTTTGAGGGCAACCGAGGCTGGATTACCTGCAGCTACAGGGGAGGGGGAAGCCTCATTGGGACCCGGAGGCTTCCCCCTCCTGAGGTGAGTACCCCAACCAACCCCCCCCCCCCCCAGTAATAGATTCCTTGCAGATCAGATTTCCATCAGAAAGGGATCTATTTCTTAGTCGAATCACTTGTAGATGACCACCTTTGGGGTCTAATTCCACTAGCATATTGCATTTCGCATACCTTTTCCTGTATTTCCACGTTTTTAAAGGATACCCGAAGTGACATGTGACATGATGAGATAGACATGCGTATGTACAGTGCCAAGCACACAAATAACTATGCTGTGTTCCTTTTTTTCTTTCTCTGCCTGAAAGAGTTAAATATCAGGTATGTAAGTGGCTGCCTCAGACCTGACCCTCACTGATAAGATTTTCCCCTTTTTATCTCTTTCTTGCTCTCAGAAGCCATTTTCTGCTAGGAAAGTGTTTTATTGTTGGAATTTCTTATCAGTGAGGGTCACACTGTAGTCGCTTCCTGTGTGAGTCAGGACTGAGTCAGCCATTTCCATACCTGATATTTAACTCTTTCAGGCAGAGAAAGAAAAAAAATACACAGCATAGTTATTTGTGTGCTTGGCACTGTACATACACATGTCTATCTCATCATGTCACATGTCAGTTCGGGTATCCTTTAATGTGACTTTTTCATATGCGGCCATCAATCCTTACATGGGAAACAAATGCGTGGTGCAGAAATCTACAGAAATGATTCCAATGACATGCATTGGTTTCAGGTTGAATGCAAATAATCGCGTTGGGAGTTCGCACTTTTTTTTGTTATTTTTTATCACTGTGAGACAATTGCAGTGATCATAGGATCAGGAGCCAATGAGATGAGCTCCTGACCTGCGTATGGAACCCAGCTGTCGGAGTAGACCAGAACTGTAGGTAGCCCCAACTACTAACCTCCCCTTCCTCTGATACAGGGGACTATACTTTAGATCAGGTGTTTTTGTGGCTACACTTGTTATGGGTGTGAAGACCACGCTGGCCACACTTGTTGTATGACCCCTGTGAGATGGGCCTCAAGGCCGTGATGGGCACCAAGGGGAGGCTAGGGAAGGGGCGTGAACATGGGGGGGGGGGGGGGTTATCAAAGTGTTGCTGCAAGGCCTCATGAATTGTAGTTACGTCACTGCATCATAGTGTGAACCCAGTCTTCGTCCCATGAAATGTTTTCTCCATGGAGTCTTGCCTTAATGCGATGCCACCATTATTAGCCTCTGAGCTCCACTTTCCATATGAGTCCTTCCCTTGTGGATTCTAGATCCATTTCCTTCATACTGAGTGAAATGCTCCGTGTTGGATGTCAGTTCCTGATGAATTCTGAAACGTTTGCATGTGTGTTTGTGAACATCACGACTTACTGCCTCCTGAGTTTTGTGGTTCCTTCTGATTGCAGCGATGTGTAACCTAACTGCATAATTATTCCAAATGAGTCCTAATAAGTACCAGGCTATTAGATCTAGGCATGAAAGGACAAGCCAAAACCATTAAGTAGCCATTTCCAAACAGAAGAATGGAGGTAATTTGTTGGTAGCAGACATTAAGCGTAATTCCCATCTCCACAAAACACATACAACCATAAATGGTCCCTTGGGTCCAATACTGCTGGAGACACTGACGGGAGCAGTTATACTGGAGTTAACCTGGAGCAATGAGCCTCTTTTTGTGGTGGCAACATACCTGGATTCCTAAACTGTGCTTGCTAAATTCCTTCATACGGTTTAGCTAGGTATTATTTTTAGTCTTTATTTAGAAGAACATCAATGAATGTATATCTTTACGTGCACCGTTAATACAGTCACAACCGCCATCATAACTTTCCAGTACACTTCAGAGACCTCTTTGGACCCCATAAAATTTAGACTTAGAAGCCCTCACCCAAGGCCTGGTAGTGCAGCACTGTCCTGTCCCCAGAATACAGGACCTGTGCAGTGTCTGAGGAGTGGAATTCACAGTATGACTTTCCTCCACACATGTACGTGAAATAACATTATTTTAGAACCAAAGTGGCAAAGGGTATTTAAGGTGGTGGTATTTAAGGAAACCTAAACTGAGGAGCCATTGCTGACTCCAGACTAAAAATGCTACTTGCCTGACTTCTCTATCAATCCCTGACCTTTAACATGTTAATGTACAGTATATATACTTAAAGAGGAATTGTAGTGAAAAATGACATCATGAATAAAAAAAATTATTTGGTCAGTGTTTGCTCATTGTAAAATCCTCCCTCTCCCTGATTTACATTCTGAAGTGTATCACTGGTGGTGGTGACATCTTTAGTCCTGCCAGGTGATCTGTATGGAATGTTTGTTACTGCAATGAGAGTCACAGACAGCAAACTCTCAGAGCCATAGTCATGACATCATGGGAGGGGTTTCAAAGCAATGTCAGCCACACAGACCCCCAGGATGATCTACTGTATTTGAAAAAAAGTAAAGATTTCTCTTGGGAAAGGGGGTATCAGCTACTGTTGGAATGAAGTTTAATCCTTTGTTAAAGTTCCTCTTTAAATGTGCTTAAAATGTCCTTCAATGAGGTACCGATAAATAATTATATCAACTAGCAGGGACAAAACAATTGCCTCTGTGACCCCTGCAACATCGCTCCATACCACTGAAATAGTGAAACAGAGCTTTATCTAGTTCGATGTCAGGTCTGCCCTTCTCTTCACCGCAGTCATGTGCTGTGCTGCAGCATACCTCCGCTCTGTGTGGCTCTAGATGCATGTCACATGGCAAGCATTGGGAGTCTTATGGAGCAGAGGTATGCTGCACAGCAGACAGCTGCGGTGAAGAGAGCCAACTGGAGTTGGAGGCAGGTAAATGTTACCTTGCCCTGCTGCGAGTGGGAAGTTAATTTCCTGAGAAGGGGATAGGGGTGTTATGCTGGGCAGCAGGAAATTTGGGGCCCCGCTAGCGGTGGAAGTTTGGGCAACTATGAAATTGCAGTATTGAGGGGAAAATTGGGGGCCCGCGGGGCCCAACAAATAGCAGGCGCTGGGTCCAGGTTTTTTTTTTTTTTGCGGCAATTGGCGGCATGGGAGTCGTTAAAGGGACTCCGAGCAGTAAATAAATACAAAATCGGAACTTACCTGGGGCTTTCTCCACCCCAGTACTGTCATGCCGGCCGCCGTGATGACGCAAGGCGGCCGGCGTGGTGACGACTGACGTCACCTTTCAGGAAGAAGGAGCCCGACACTCGGGCCCAGTGTTGCCGGGAACCACCGGGAGCCATTTCTGGCCAGGCCCTGGGAGGGGAGCCAGAGGGACGCGGAGGGACCTTCCGACCTACGATGGGGTGGAGAAAGCCCCAGGTAAGCTCCGATTTCGTATTTATTTACTGCTCGGAGTCCCTTTAAGGGTAGGAGCGAGGGGGTGGTTAAGGTTAGGCATGGGGAGATGGGATCAGGCATCATACAGTGTGTTTGTGTGGGAGGGCTAGGCATCAGTCGATGCTAGGCATCGGTGTCTGTGTAGGAGGGGGTGGGGGGTGTTTGGGTGGGGCGGTTAGGGTTAGGCGTCGGGGGAAGAGGGTTCTCTGTGAGGGTTGGATTTATCTATAGTAAAAATATTAATATATTGGTATTTAATACCGATATTTTCCAATCCTTCTTTACACTTTAATAGTAGATATATTTCCCAGCATTACTGTCTAGTGTCTAAAACCTGGCTAAAGGTGGTGGCATAGGGGCGGCGAGAAAGGTGGAGCATACAAATACTACATGCACCTGTTTTCCCTGTTATATCTTTGAGGCTCTTGCTGTAAAGTGGTGCGCTCATTTGCTTCCTTAGCTGCCTAGTACACTGCTATTCTCATCCAATCAGTTTTTGCAAAGGAGATGGGTGGGAGATTATATCAAATGCTGGCCCGGAGCTTTGAAACAGTCGAACATAAATTAGGACATTACGTGTTCTATGATAAAATGAAAGCAATCCTGGACGATAAACGGGAAATCTTTTAAAAACGGTGGTCCCCACTGCATAAGAACTATCATCAAATGCTTTCCCCACCGTCTTTACCCTGAGAATCCTTTTAGATTTCAAATCGCTTTTAGTTAAATTCAAGCGAACTGCTAGCTGCAATACAGCCTTGGAACAGGGAATAATGGCGCACAGCGCCTATGCATAAAAATGGCGCCGCATTAAAAAGATACGCTTATCGCTATTTATCGTTAGTACTGCATAATAATGGCGCACAGGGAAAAAAGAAGAAAAACGGCACACACTAACGTTATTTATCAATAGTGGCACACACTAACGTTATTTATCAATAGTGGCACACACTAACGTTATTTATCAATAGCGCCCTACATAAACCAAACTGCAGATGTTATTTAACTGCAAAACGGGGAATGGATTTAATGCAACACTGTCAAGGTTAGGGTTAGGCACCACTGGGGGGGTCTTAGGGTTAGGCACCACTGGGGGGGTCTTAGGGTTAGGCACCACGAGGGGGGTCTTAGGGTTAGGCACCACCAGGGGGGTCTTAGGGTTTGGCACCACCAGGGGGTCTTAGGGTTAGGCAACACCAGGGGGGTTTTAGGGTTAGGCACCACCAGGGGGGTCTTAGGGTTAGGCACCACCAGGGGGGTTTAGGGGTTAGGGATAGGTACAGAGAGGGTTCTGTGTTAACGGTAAATAACAATAAGGCTTTAACGTTAAATAGCGATAAGCAGCAAACGGATTAGCGGCAACACCGTGCGCCATTATTCGCAGGCGCCATTTTCAGATGGATGCTTGGAACCAGACCTTTTGCCACCTCCACTGAAATGCCATGAGTTACCCTCTCCTCTCCTTTTTTGTTTCTTATTCCCACTCTCCCCCTTCCCTCCTCTCTCATTTCCCCTTCTTTCTCGGCCACGTCAAGACTCTTAAGGTGGCCACTAACAGTCCAATTTCTAGCGAAAAATTGTTAGAGCGATCAGAAATTCTGATCGGATTGGTTGTAAATAATCTCAGTTAATGGGCACAATCGATTACAAACGATTGGATTTTTGACAAACCAAAATTTGGATTTTCTTGTTGGTTGTGATAGATAGGAAGCAATGATTGGTTTGTTGATGGTGTAGTGAATGATTTTTCGTCCGATCAGAATTTCTGATTGCTCGAGCAATTTTTCACTAGAAATTGGACCGTTAGTGACCACCTTTACTTTACATAGGTTTACTTTGCCTCAATTAGGCGCTCACTTTACGTTTACTTCCAGATCAGTGCCACCGCACGAGGGCCCCTGAAGTTCCGTTTTCTTCAGGGGCCCATTAAGTATTTTTTTTTTATATATTTTTTTTTATTATTTTATTCCCCCGGGGGGCCCCCCGACTCCTATCCTCCCTCCCTCCCTCACCTCGGGGGGCCCCCCTCCCGATATGCGCGGCGGGAGAGCGAGCGAGCGAGCGGCAAATGCAGGAAGTCTTCAGGGCTCTCCAGGCATCCGCTAGACTAGAGGACTCAGCCGCTTGGTCTCCGATATGTCTCCAGTTGGAGACATATTGGAGACTAAGCGGCTGGGCCTCTAGCGGATGCCTGGAGAGCCCTGAAGACTTCCTGCATTTGCCGCTCGCTCTCCCGCCGCGCATATCGGGAGGGGGGCCCCCCAAGGTGAGGAAGGGAGGGAGGGAGGATAGGAGTCGGGCCCCCCACCCGGATAGCTACCCACCCGGCTACCTAACCACCTACCCACCCGGCTACCTACCTACCCACCCACCAGGCTTCCTACCTACCCACCCGACTACCTAACCACCCACCAGGCTTCCTACCTACCTACCCACCCGGCTACCTACCCACCCACCAGGCTTCCTACCTAACCACCCACCCAACTACCTAACCACCCACCCGGCTACCTACCCACCCGGGTACCTACCCACCCACCAGGCTTCCTACCTAACCACCCACCCAACTACCTAACCACCCACCCGGCTACCTACCCACCTACCCACCCGGCTACCTACCCACCCGGCTACCTACCTACCTACCCACCCGGCTACCTACCTAACCACCCACCCGGCTACCTACCTAACCACCCACCCGGCTACCTACCGGGCTAGTTACCAACCCACCCACCAGGCTACCTACCCACCCACCCGGCTTCCCACCCACCCACCAGGCTACCTACCTACCTACCCACCCGGCTACCTACCTAACCACCCACCCGGCTACCTACCTAACCACCCACCCGGCTACCTACCTAACCACCCACCCGGCTACCTACCGGGCTAGTTACCAACCCACCCACCAGGCTACCTACCCACCCACCAGGCTACCTACCTACCCACCCACCAGGCTACCTACCCACCCACCAGGCTTCCTACCTACCCACCCGGCTACCTACCTACCCACCCGGCTACCTACCCACCCACCAGGCTTCCTACCTACCCACCCGGCTACCTACCTAACCACCCACCCGGCTACCTACCTACCCACCCACCCGGCTACCCACCCACCAGGCTACCTACCTACCTACCCACCCGGCTACCTACCTAACCACCCACCCGGCTACCTACCTAACCACCCACCCGGCTACCTACCGGGCTAGTTACCAACCCACCCGCCAGGCTACCTACCCACCCACCCGGCTACCCACGCACCCACCAGGCTACCTACCTACCTACCCACCCACCCGGCTACCTACCTAACCACCCACCCGGCTACCTACCTAACCACCCACCCGGCTACCTACCGGGCTAGTTACCAACCCACCCACCAGGCTACCTACCTACCCACCCACCAGGCTACCTACCTAACCACCCACCCGGCTACCTACCGAGCTAGTTACCAACCCACCCACCAGGCTACCTACCTACCCACCCACCCACCAGGCTACCTACCTACCCACCCACCGGGCTACCTACCTACCTACCGGGCTAGTTACCCACCCACCCACCAGGCTACCTACCCACCCACCCACCAGGCTACCTACCCACCAGGCTACCTACCCACCCACCCACCAGGCTACCAACCCACCCACCCACCCACTCACCCACCCACCCACTAGGCTACCTATCCACCCAACCACCCATGGGAGCTGCGCGCTGGATGGAGGCTGGGACAGGAGGTCTGCTGCTGCAGGTGAGTAAATGTTTTTGTTTTATTTATATTAGCAGGTGTATGTTCTGGGCAGGTCTGCCACATGATTGCATGTATTTTCTTTGCAAATCTGCCGACATGATTGCATGTATTTTCTGGGCATATCTGCCGACATGATTGCACGTATTTTCTGGTCATATCTGCCGACTTGTTTGCACATATTTTCTGGGCATATCTGCCGACTTGATTGCATGTATTTTCTGGGCATATCTGCCGACTTGTTTGCACGTATTTTCTGGGCATATCTGCCGACTTGATTGCACATATTTTCTGGGCATATCTGCCGACTTGATTGCACGTATTTTCTGGGCATATCTGCCGACTTGATTGCACGTATTTTCTGGGCATATATGTGTATTTTCTTGAGAAAACCTGCACAATTATGTGAATTTTCTGGGGAAAGGGTCACCAAAACTTGGGCCCACTGTCTTTGCGTTGCACTTTTCAAGGGAACCTGAGGTGAGAATAATATTGAGGCTGCCATATTTCTCTCCTTTTAAGGAATACCAGTTGCCTGGCTGCCGTGCTGGTCCTCTGCCTCTTATTCTTTCAACCATAGACCCTGAACAAGCATGCAGCAGGTCAGGGGTTTCTGACAATATTGTCAGAACTGAGAAGATTAGCTGCATGCTTGTTGCTGGTGTAATTCAGTTTATTACTGCAGCCAAATAGATCAGCAGGGCCACCAGGCAACTAGTATTGTTTAAAAGGAAATAAACCCTCACCCCGGGTTCGCTTTAAGTTACAGTTAGCTCCGCCCTCATCCGGTCATTGCCACGCCCATTTTTTGCCCTATCCACTATTTTTTGCCGCGTCGCGCGCTGCAGGTTGTAGCCACGCCCATATTTTGCCACGCGCGCCGCAGGTCATAGGGGGCCCACAATTACAATTTTGCACAGGGGCCCACTGCTGGCTGTGTCCGCCACTGTTCCAGATTCATTACCTGGACCAATCAATACGAACCTTACTGCCATATAAGTGCCTTCTCAAACTAGGGCCTCCATACATTATCTTCCCTCACAAGGACCCACGAGATAGTGGTCAGCTAGTGCTGGATCCTGAAGCAGAGACTTATGAGGTCTATTGACAGTCTCTGCTCAGCTCCTGGCCTTCCCCCTCCATGTTTCACTCCAACCATCCTAATGGGTTTGTACGCATCTGAGCTGAACGTACCCAAGATTGCCCTATGATGTGTGTATGAGAGTTTTATACTTTACGAGGACCTGTTACTCATATGGTCTTATGCTGCTTTTATATGTTTATAAGTTAACTTACAAACATTTTCTTCTTTGATCCCATTTGGGACTGTTTTTGGTACTTTTGCCTGTTCGCAATACATTATAAGTTGGATTGATTTTACGCTTGTTTCTATGTGTTTGATGTTTTCTTCTTTTTTCTGAAGTTCAATAAAAATTATTGACATCAAATGTTGGCACAGGCTGCTGAACTTCGAGTTCACCAGGAGCAGTGGCATAACTAAAATTCAAGGGTCATGTGTACTTTTTCAAGATCAACTACCCTATCCGGTAAGCATGGAGCACGCCACACCAGTGATCCTGGACTGAGCCAGAAAGACTCTTCTAGTCCTTACGTCTTGTCTTCTCTATCCCACCTCCATCTCAAAAGCAATCAACTCTCTGAAGGTGTCCATCCAACTTCCTAAATGTTCAACTGTCTGATCATTGTGATCGATCAGAAATGATTGTTCAGGCCCACCAACGGCTGAAAATACGAACAGCAATCTGATCAGACTAAGAGAATTGTTCCAAAATTCAGAACAACGGAATGATCGATCAAATGATCATTTGTCTTCGAACAGCACCATCAATGGTACCCAATCCGATTGATTGTACATTTAATTGTTCAGGAGATTGTATCATTAATGGGCACCTTTAAAATAAATCGAAGCTTTAGTAAAGTTTTTGTTACAAAAAAAAGAATATTCTACACAAGAATAAAACACAATTGGTGTTCACAATGGAAGTATATTGGTATCACTATTCTGGTTGTACTTTAGTTTAAAAAAAAACCTGAATACCACATTCCAAATCAAGCGATGCACTTGAAACAAAAAGACAAACCGAGAGCCCAATATAGTGCAGTAAGTCTAACAATTGTTGGCGAAATAATTAACAGATGTGGATATACTCACAAACACGGGTTACCACATAGGCAACCACTTGAAATGCAGGTGGGGAGTATTAGAACCTGACCCCACTCAGGTTTAAGAAGTCGCTCTCTGTAGATAGAAAGAAGGGGACAGTCCCCTCCACCCAAGGTGGACTATATACTGTGCAAATTTGGACAGAGGCGCCAGGCAGGTTAAAATGATCTAAAAACAACTAAAAAGGAGGAGTACAGGTGGACTTACCTCCTGAAATGATGGACAATCGAGATTGTTCAAATCGCAAATAACAATTTATTTTGGCACTCTGCAACGCGTTTCGCAGGTATAACCCGCTTCATCAGGTAAGGAGTGCAAGCTCAAAAAGGTCCAATAGTGGCAATGCGCCTCTCCAAATCAAGCGAATATGCAAAATTCTTATCCCGATAATCTGGTCATGTCATTCCATTACATGGATAATCTTTTTACCAATGCATCATCAATACATTCACAGAGCTGGTTCCATAATGTAGCCATATAGGTTGGATCTCAAGTGTTTTGTGAAACAGTCTTGAGGAACTACACCATTCCTGATTGAGTCCCATCAATTAATTTGAGCTGTGCCAAAAATGTGGACGGAAGGAAGTGGGGCCACCATGAGTTTCTACACCCATAACAAGTGTGGCCACCATGACTATCTCCACCCACAGCAAGTGTGGCCACCATGAATTTCTACACCCATAACAAGTGTGGCCACCATGACTCTCTCCACCCATAACAAGCATGGCTACCATGAGTTTCCACACCCATAACAAGTGTGGCCACCATGACTCTCTCCACCCATAACAAGCATGGCTACCATGAGTTTCTACACCCATAACAAGTGTGGCCACCATGACTCTCTCCACCCATAACAAGCATGGCTACCATGAGTTTCTACACCCATAACAAGTGTGGCCACCATGACTCTCTCCACCCATAACAAGCATGGCTACCATGAGTTTCTACACCCATAACAAGTGTGGCCAGAACACTGCTGCCTATGGAGGGGGGCATATATCAAATTGAGGGTTAGAACATGGTGCCCCTAATAAAACTGGGCCCTAACACTGATCTGTAATGGGAACTGTTAGTGTTTTGGGCTTTGTTTCAGTTATACCTTATCTTGACCTAATACTCATACTAACCTTCCCCTCACCGGAACTAGCAGATCCCTTCTTAAAATAATTATAGTTTGCTATGTACTAGCAATGTGAGAGCCAATAACAGTGGTGTGTAGCATCCCACTGAGATCATTTTGTTCTAAGTGCAAATGTTTTGTCTACCGCTTTTAGAGCAGCGGGCGTATAGGTCAGGATGTTTTGCTAGGCCTTTCTAACCCAACATAATGTAAACATTAGCTGGTGGCTGAGTTACAAGCACTCAGTGTATGAAAAGCTGTGTCCTGCATCAGGTGCAACCTGTACAGACAGCAGAGTTTTGCTAGCCAAATTATTCACTTGCTTCAGCCAACGTTCCATTGGCAGGCGGTGACAGCTGATTCTGTCTTGGCTCAGCTAAGTGGTATGTATAGTCCTATGGAGAGGGGAGGAGAAGCTGGAGGCTTCCTGCAGCATTTGGAAACAAAGCAATGGTCTAGAAAAAGATCCGACATGTCATCTGTGCTATGACGAGCACAGAACAAGAATGATGCCTAGGAATCAAATGGTCAGCCAAAACCATCATGAAAGATTGTGTTACCCACCAAAAGGTTAGTCTGTACAAAACTTAACCACTTCAGCCTTCAGTGTTTTTTCACCTTATGCATCTGAGCAACTTTCACCTCCCATTCATTCGCCAATAACTTTATCACTACTTTTCACAATGAAATGATATATATCTTGTTTTTTTACGCCACCAATTAGACTTTCTTTGGGTGGTATATTTTGCTAAGAATTTTTGTTTTTCTAAATGCATTTTAGTGGGAATATTAGGAAAAAATGGAAAATATAATTATTTCTCAGATTTCGGTCATTATAATTTTAAAATACTACATGCTACCATAATTAAAACCCATGTATTTTATTTGCCCATGTATCCCGCTTATTACACCATTTAAATGATGTCCCTATCACAATGTATGGCACCAATATTTTAATTGGAAATAAAGGTGCATTTTTTTCTGTTTTGCGTCCATCACTATTTACAAGCTGATAATTTAATAATAGTAATATACCCTCTTGACATGCATAATAAAAAAGTTCAGACCCTAACTGTTTTTTTTAATTGTAATTTTTAATTTTTTTAATTAAAAGTTTTATTGGGGTATTTTTAGAACTGTGTTCCCATTAATTGATCTCCGGGCTAACGGGAAGCTGCGGGAGCACGTGTGATCGCCCATGGGAGCAAGCAGCAGCAGGAGCAGCCTTTTGGACGTAGCAGCTACGTCCAAAAGGCTTAAGTAGTTAAAGGACACCCGAGGTTAAAATAAACTGATAAGATAAACTATTGCATCTATCCTCCTTCTCCTAGAAATTACTTTTTTTTTAGATATCTCACTGTTGTGTTTTATATTTAAATCTACTTTTTAAAGAGACTCAGAAGTCTCCCAAAATTTCACTTTTAATCTAACAATTCTCTTAAGCAGTATAACCCAAGCTAAAATGCTGCATCCCAGCGGCAGAACAAGGCTCTTATACCCCCCAAATCCCTGGGGCTAAAATTAGGGAGCGCTTCCTGATAGAGGCAGAGCTTTGGGCTGAAGCTCTGCCTCCAGGCACGTCAATCCCCGCTGATTGCCGCCTCTCCCCGCCCCTCTCAGTCTTCTTTCACTGAGAGGGGCGGGGAGAGGCAGAGATATGCGCAGATTGACGCGCATGGAGGCAGAGCTGCAGCTCAAAGCTCTGCCTCCCTGGGCAGCAAAATCCACGACTTTGAAAGTCGTGGATTTTTACCCCGGTATTTGGGGGGTTAAATATAGCGATCTGCAGCGGGGATGTGGCGTTTTAGCTTGGGTTACACTGCTTAAGAGAATTGTTAAATAAAAAGTGCAAATTTGGGAGACTTTAGAGTCTCTTTAAAGAGACTCTGTAACATCAAAAAGATCCCCTGGGGGGTACTCACCTCGGGTGGGGGCAGAGCCGGATTAAAGCTAAATGGGGCCCTAAGCAAAGTAACTGATTTGGGCCCCCCCATCATGTCGTAATAGAATCAGAAGATGCAGCTGCACAGCAATATGTCGCACACACCGGGCAGCCGAGCTACTGGTTGCTATGGGCAACAGCACGCTTTCCTCTGTGCGCCAGATATCACAGCAGCAGCACTTTCCCCCTGCATCTCCAGCCTGGCAATAGCAGAAAGCTCTGGACACCGCCAAACCGGAAGCCGTTCCCCAGACAGAATTACATAACCACTCCCACCACCGAACAACCAATTTCCTCCCAAACTAGACAGCCACCATGCAGCCTCCATCCCAGTGAATACGATAGTCCAGCAGAGAAGGCAGCCGCAGTGGGGGAGAATGACAGCACCAGATGAATCACATTCACCTATTGCGATCCAAGCAATAGAGGTCCCGTCATCCGGAGCCCATCTGTCTCCTCTAGAGTGCTGCCGCTCTGTTACTACTACTATTACTACTTCCTACTTCATGTCTGATCTGAGAATCAGGAAGTTCAGAGCGAGCGGCTGCACTGTAGAAGAGACAGATGGGTTTCAGATGACGGGATCTCTATTGCTTGGATCATGGATAGGTGAGTGAGCGTTTGCCATCTGCTGCTATCATTCTTGCTGCAGCTGTGGTTCTCTGTGGGAAGGGAGGGTGGAGTGGGCAGCGGCAGAGCGCACAGTAGCAGGAGGGGGACCTAGGAGGAGAGCCTGGCTCTGAAGACAATCAGCAGCGCACGGCATCATTTGACAAGACAAGACAAATAACATTTATATCGCACTTTTCTCCTGGCGGACTCAAAGCGCCAGAGCTGCAGCCACTAGGACGCGCCCTATAGGCAGTAGCAGTGTTAGAGAGACTTGCCTACGGTCTCCTACTGAATAGGTGCTGGGTTACTGAACAGGCAGAGCTGAGATTCGAACCCTGGTCTCCTGTGTCAGCGGCAGAGCCCTTAAAGGGACTCCAAGCAGTGCCTGTGGATATGCCTTTAAGCATACCCACAACTAATTCATTACATCCTCACACCTACCAGCATGATGTTTGTAATTATATCCCCCTGGGTTCCTTATATTTCATTGCATTGTGCTGAATCGAGCTGCCAACTTTGGAGAAAAGTCGTCCTGTGGCCGTGATTTCGATCGTGAAAATATCAAAAACTAAAAGGCATAGAGCAGCTGTTTATATATCATTGGAAAGAGGAGAAAGAGAGCTTTAAAATGATATAAATCTTTCCATAGCTACTGCACTGCTCAGCGTCCTTTTAACCATTATACCATCAGCCACCGCTGACTTTGGAGAAAAGTCGTCCTGTGGCCGCGATTTCAATCGCGAAAATATCGAAAACTAAAAGGCATAGAGCAGCCGTTTAGATATCATTGGAAAGAGGAGAAAAAGAGCTTTAAAATGATATGCATCTTTCCATAGTTACTGCACTGCTCAGAGTCCCTTTAACCATTATACCATCCAGCCACCGCTGACAGGATGGCAAGGGCTGGTTTATGTGCTAATGGGGCCCCTTTGACTCTGAATGGGGCCCCAAGCGACTGCTTTTGTTGCCTGGTCGGTAATCCGGCCCTGGGTGGGGGAAGCCTCGGGATCCTAATGAGGCTTCCCACGCCGTCCTCTGTCCCACGGGGGTCTCGCTGCAGCCCTCCGAACAGCCGGCGACAGACCCGACTGTCAGTTCACTGTCATTTATCTTCCCTGGCTCCAGCGGGGGCGCTGTGGCTGCTTTCGGCTCGGAACTAGATGGAAATACCCGATCTCCGTCGGGTCCGCTCTACTGCGCAGGCGCCGGAGACTTGCGCCTGCGCAGTAGAGCAGACTCGACGACGATCGGGTATTTCCGCCTACTTCGGAGCCGACAGCCACCAGAGTGCCTGCGCAGGAGCCGGGAAGGTAAATATTTACGTCGCCGGCTGTACGGAGGGCTGCAGCGAGACCCCCGAGGGACGGAGGACGGCGTGGGAAGCCTCATTAGGATCCTGAGGCTTCCCCCACTCGAGGTGAGTACCCCCCAGGGGACATTTTGATGTTACAGTTCCTCTTTTTACTATTTCATTGTTTCTGCTCAATCATTGACAGGAACGGATCTAGACCAAGTTGCGCCTGGGGCAAGGTCAGGTTTTGGCGCCTAAATTGCCATGCCCCATCCAAATTGTGCCGCCTTTTTAAGAATTTAACAAACTGCGCCTGGGGCAAGATACCCGCTTGCCCCCCCCCCCCCCGATCCGTCCCTGATCATTGAGGTATGCCAGAGCTAAAATCTATGAACCATTGACCCTTTAAATCTCTTTCCTGCTCTGAGAAGACTTTTTCTGCTAGGAAAGTGTTTTATGACTGTAATTTCTTATCAGTGAGGGTCACACTGTAGTCTGACCCAGTCCTGACTGAGGAACTGTCACTTACATACCTAATTTTTTAACCTTTTAGGCAGAGAAAGAAAAAAAAGAATACAGCATAGTTATTAGTGTGCTCGGCACTGTACATACACATGTCTATCATGTCACCTCGGGTGTCCTTTAAAGCTGAACATAAGGAGATACAATAGTTTTCAATTTACCACCACTGAAAAAAAAGTAGTATCTTACCTCAGTCTTTGATGCTCGAAGATGACGCTTAATTCTCTGTAATGAGAAACATAGCATTTATTAGGTTTGATAATGCTGTGGGTTTGTGCTGTGCCTCGTATATGTGATAAAAAAAACACATGCAGTGTAACACATAAGGAACTAAAGCGGCAGATGGAGGGGGCAGAGTTATTTACGCACAGCGGGGAGTAAGAACAGTCACTTCCTCCCCGATAATATCCAACGTTCTGCCTCAGTCGAAGACTTTGACTGAGCAGAATTGGGGCTAGAGGGGGCACAGGAGGGGGAAGGCTGGTGCTGTGTGCTAGTCGCAGCACCAGCAATAAAGCAAATTTAAAAGTTTAAGGTGAGGGGGGAAGAGGGTAAGGGGTACTTTAAAGTTACGACTGCTCATTACTCAAAATGGTTATTGGAAACATCACATAGAGGGTACGGGCCTTTAGATGAGTCACAATATCATGCAACCTCACAATCCATCACAATAACTTGCAACATCATAATCTACTACACTGCTGTGCAAAACTTCAGGACAGTATATGAGCTCATCCAAGTCAGAGACAGAGTACAACACGTACATCACTCAGGCAGGTGGTGTTGGATCTACCTATTAGCCCTTTGCAATCTACCAGTACATCATGATCTACACAATGACCACCCCTGGCCTACAGGGATGCCAAGATGCAGTGTATCTTATTATGGGTCTGGTAACAGGGCCGAGTAGAGGCAGAGGCGAGAGAGGCTCCAGCGCAGAGCCGGATTAAGGCTAAATGGGGCCCTAAGCAAAGTAACTGATTTGGGCCCCCCATCATGTCGTAATAGAATCAGAAGATGCAGCTGCACAGCAACATGCCGCACACACCGGGGCAGCCGAGCTACTGGTTGCTATGGGCAACAGCCCACTTTCCTCTGTGGGTGCACAACGCAGGGAATAGCAGCGGCAAAATGCAAAGTGAGAGATGAATGGCTGGGACATTTGCACTCAGGGGCTGGGGCACCCCTGTGAAGAGGGCGCCAGATATCACAGCAGCAGCATTTTCCCCCTGCATCTCCAGCCTGGCAATAGCAGAAAGCTCTGGACACCGCCAAAACAGAAGCTGTTCCCCAGACAGAATTACATAACCACCCCCACCACCGAACAACCGATTTCCTCCCAAACGAGACAGCCACCATGCAGCCTCCATCCCAGTGAATACGATAGTCCAGCAGAGAAGGCAGCTGCAGGGGGAGATTGACAGCACCAGATGACTCACATTCACCTATTGCGATCCAAGCAATAGAGGTCCCGTCATCCGGAGCCCATCTGTTTCCACTAGAGTGCTGCCGCTCTGTTACTACTACTATTACTACTATTACTCCTGTCTGATCTGAGAATCAGGAAGTTCAGAGCGTGCGGCTGCACTGTAGAAGAGACAGATGGGTTTCAGATGACGGGATCTCTATCGCTTGGATCATGGATAGGTGAGTGAGCGTTTGCCATCTGCTGCTATCATTCTTGCTGCAGCTGTGGTTCTCTGTGGGAAGGAAGGGAGGAGTGGGCAGTGGCAGAGCGCACAGTAGCAGGAGGGGGACCTAGGAGGAGATCCTGTCTCTGAAGACAATCAGCAGCGCATGGCATCATTTGACAAGATAAGACAAATAACATTTATATTGCGCTTTTCTCCTGGCGGACTCAAAGCGCCAGAGCTGCAGCCACTAGGACGCGTCCTGTAGGCAGTAGCAGGGTTAGAGAGACTTGCCTAAGGTCTCCTACTGAATAGGTGCTGGCTCACTGAACAGGCAGAGCCGAGATTCGAACCCTGGTCTCCTGTGTCAGAGGCAGAGCCCTTAAAGGGACTCCGAGCAGTGCCTGTGGGTATGCCTTTAAGCATACCCACAACTAATTAATTACAACCTCACACCTACCAGCATGATGTTTGTAATTATATCCCCCTGGGTTCCTTATATTTCATTGCATTGTGCTGAATCGAGCTGCCGACTTTGGAGAAAAGTCGTCCTGTGTAATACAATGTAACTATGGAAAGATGCATATCATTTTGAAGCTCTCTTTCTCCTCTTTCCAATGATAGATAAACTGCCACCCTACGCCTTTTAGTTTTCGCTATTTTCACGATCGAAATTGCCATGGCTGCGAATTCGATCGCGAAAATAGCGAAAACTAAAAGGCATAGGGCGGCGGTTTATATATCATTGGAAAGAGGAGAAAGAGAGATTTAAAATGATATGCATCTTTCCATAGTTACTGCACTGCTCAAAGTCCCTTTAACTATTATACCATCCAGCCACCGCTGACAGGATGGCGAGGGCTGGTTTATGTGCTGATGGGGCCCCTTTGATTCTGAATGGGGGCCCCAAGTGACTGCTTTTGTTGCCTGGTCGTTAATCCGTCAAGGCGCAGTGTAGGAGGGGTGCACTAAGCTCAGCTATCATTCCTCTATTGTGTTTGAAGCAAAGAGAAATAAGAAAAGAGCATGCATGGATAACTAGAGATTAAGGTGTTTGGGGCCCTGGGATGCCTCTTAGTCTAATAGCAATCAGTGTGTGACGGCTGGGGTGGGAGGGATGGAGGGGCGCACTTTAGTATCTCAGCCTTGGGTGCTGGAGGACCTTGTCCAGGCTCTGTCTAGTAATAATCATGTGACTAAAGGGCCGACATTCCCACCTGACTTACGATCTACAGAATATTAACAGGGAGAAATGTAGTATTGTGGCATCATTGTGTGCTTAGCTATCAAATGCAGAACCATCTTTCAGTAAACAATCATTTATGATCGGTTGCTATGAGTTACTGGTAGTCACTGTACCTTGTACACCACTACACTGTGATATCAAATAACTCCTGCAGTGGAAATATACTAAGAATAATATATTTTCTGTTCTGAAATAATGTTAAAATATTCTACCTCCAAAAAATAACAGAAAATGTCTGCACCCAGCAAAACATGTGCAAATTATGTGGAAAATTTTCCTCCACCATACTCATAAACCGAAAATTATTCATGACTTTGGTGGAATTTTCTTTCCATGATGGAGGGATGTCACCTTTTAATGTGTGGTTACCCTAGAAGTCTTGAACAGAAGCCCAATTTACCATGTATCCGACCATAATTCTGCTAATGAACCTACGTCAACGTACACACATTATAATTGATATTGGTTATTTAGAAAGCACCAATATATCCTGTGGCACTTAGAATTTCACTTGTTTTTTGGTGTTAATATTAATTGTTTTGTGTTTATTGTTAATATCTGAGCTATTTAGGGGCGCACAATCTTATCCCTACCATAGTCATATGTCTATGTATGTATCGTGTAGTGCATGTATCATAGTATAGGGCCAATTTTTAGGGGGAAGCCAATTAACTTATCTGTATGTTTTTGGGATGTGGGGGGGAAACCAGAGTGTCCGGAGGTGTTATGATCGCTTCTGCAGCGTTTACTGCTGACTGCAGTGGTATTGCAAACCAAACAGTTCTAATGTCATTACATGCATTTGCTTGCATAGTTTGGTTTGCACTTAAACTAGTTGCTGATTCCATCTGCAGTCGCTCTGAAGTTAATGACAGTTTAATATGCTTTTGTGTAAACAAACATTGTCTGCTGCAGTGGAGGGGCGGTCCCTTTCCTGCAGGCTGCATATCATTGTCTGCCTTTTCCTGCTATCAGCCTGTGATTAATTACCATTCACTTGTGGGGGAATCTGCAGGTCTGCTCCCATTGGATGACCTCAGTATAAAGAACTGCTTCCTGCAATGCCTCATGGGCTACCATAGTTTCAGACTCTATCTGTTACTCTGCTCGTGCCCCACCTCGTTCCTGGTCCGTGTGGACTGCGCTGACTCCTGCGAAGGGGTCAGCGAGTCCTCCTAGTTCTGCTCTTGTTCTAGAAGTTGTTACTTGCTTGTCTTGTGTCATATATTGGTTCATCGCCAATATATACGCATACTTGCGCATTTTGTTATTTTCCTTGTATCCGTGTTACGTTGATATATCAGTGTTGCTGATATATACGTACATGAACTGTTTATTTCCTGTGTTCAGTTAGTCAGTTTTCCAGCACGTTTTGGTAGTTTGCGCGTATCGTGAACACCCGTGCTGAGCTAGTTATCCTGTTCCTGGTCCTGTTTGTGGATTGCGTTCATCTCTGCGAAGAGATAGCGAATCCTTCTGAGTCCTGTTCCCTGTATTACTCCAGTTCTAGTCAGCGTTCCTGCTTATGTCATATATCGGTTCATTGCCGATATATACATATGTTAGTCAGACCTTACAAATAGTTTCATTGATAGCTGTAATTGTAATACGCTAGGAAAACATACTTATTGTATATTTATCTGTGTTACGTTCATCTATCTCGATCCTGCTATTTCCTGTCTCTCCTGTCCTGTCTTTGTGAGGCACGCCATCGCCGCAACGCATTGGCTGCCTCATTCCAGTCTGTCTGGTTTTGGACGCTTGCTGTCGCTAAGTAATCGCTAGCTAGCAAGCGTTCATTCTGTCTACCTGTCCTGATCTCCTCAGTCCTGGTTTATGCGCTCAGCGCTACTTTGCGCTGAGACGTTATTACGAAAGTGTTTGTGGCTGTTCAGATCTGCACCGGCTCTGTGCACCACAATCTCCTATTGGAGTCAGTCCTCTCCTCCACTAAACTGGGGATATCCTGATCCCTTGTGCTGGTGTGTGTACCTCCTTCACGTCAGCTTATGTGTTGTATGCTGACTGTGGAGATTACACCCCCAAGCTTAACATTATGGTAGCCCCATTACCAATCCCCATTGTGGGGGGGGTTCCCAGCAAAAATGACACTGTTTGTTATGGTTCCTGTTCCTTTAAGAAATTTGAGAAGCTCAATTCTGAAACAGAAAATGAGTTTTTTTCTGAATGTGCCAGGTTTCTGGCCAATCCTGAGCTCCAGGCTACTCCTGTTTCAACGTGGGCCCCCCAGCTAGTTTATGTTTTATTTAAGGGAAGATTGTTTCAGTGGGCCTACGATGTCTTGGATCATACCAATTTAAAAGAAAGACCACTGGAATTTCTAGCGTTTGTGATCCATAACTGGCTGCGCAAAACCGATTTGCCTAGCCCTTTTGATAAGCTCCTGGCAGCTTGTCAATCAGCTGCTCCTTCTACTGCCTACAAAAATAATCAGCAAGCAGATAATTGTTCTGATAACTTTTCTTCTGCTAAGGCAACAGGGTCTAAAGCCAAACGTAAACGCTCCAAAAGAAAAGCGTTACAATCAGCGGAGTCGTTGCCCTTGGCGACTGCGCATCAGATCTGTAATGAGACTCCGCCAGTAGCAGATAATGAAATTCAGTCACCATTCAGGGGAGTCAAATGGACCTATGAAACTACTAATGAACTTTCATTGCTAGCCAGGGAAAATAAAAGTTCTTGTTTAAATGAATTATCTGAATATGATTATGAAGATATATTACAGAGTATTGAACAGATCAATTTATTCGTGCAGCAAGGGAAATTTGCATACACTACAGTTCAACACTTGCTACAGGTATTGGAAATCCTTAGGAATAAGAAATCGGCCAATTACCTGCTAAATAACCCAATGTATGTTTCTGCCACTAACACATTTGCAAACTATGATCAGCCGGAATGCTCAGCTGTTAAATATGCATGGGATCCTCCATTTGAGAAAGGAGAGATGGAAGCTCTGGTCTATGAATGGAAGAAAGATGCAAGTTCATTTTGTCAGTTTTACAGTGCAAAAAGTGAATTAGTATTGAATGCATGCATTAAGTCTGCCTATAACCTAATAAAAACTGGTGTGTGTGGGTATGACTTTGTGGCTCCATTGATCGATGTGTGGAGAATGATTCTTGACGATTTTTATGCGATTCAATCAGTTGATACCAGGGAAGACACACTGTCAAGTGGAGATTGTTCCACTTCCTCAGTTCCTGAGGACTCGCCTGCTTCAGCACCTTTGGCTGATTCAGCGAGTGATTCAGAGCTCCTTTTGTGTGAAATTGAAGTTCCTGTAATTCCACCCTGTACCATGGATAACTCAGTGTTACTTCCCAGTAAGACAGAAATTACTAATACTTCCTTAATCTTGCCCTGCACAAATTTCTCAGCAGAGGACCCAGAGGTCCTGCTGACTTTTGAGTCCAGCCTAGCCAGTACTCATGACTCTTTGTTTAGTGAAACAGACACCAGAAAAATCTTGCCTGTCTCTGCAAACATTTCTGCAGAAATTACCTGTGTTAATAAAGTTCAACTCCTGTCTGATCCAGCAGATGCCAATAGATGCACTACATCAGTTTCTGAGTCCCAGCAATCCTGTCCAGAAATCTCAGAACCCCAGCATCTGAATTTTCCAATTTCACAATTGAATGGTGATTTAGATGCGCAAACATTGTGTTTTGATCTTCCTGTTTCTACACCTCGCTCTAGTTTCATGAATAACTCAGAGCGTCTGCTATGTGAGTCCGAAATCGCAGAATTATTACCGTGTTCAGAAAATGTTCCAGTGAACTTGCCCTGTACCATGAATTGTGCAGTAGATCTCTCCAATGAAACTCAGGTCACAGAGTCATTATGCTGTCCAGCAGGTGCTTCCATGGTTTTGCCCTGCAGTGTGGACTGTTCGGTGATCCTGTCCAGTGAAGCTGTGGTCGCAGAGTCTTATGCTTCACCCAGTACTTTGGATACTTCAAACCCTCTAGCAGAACAGTCTGAGGCACTGCTTACCTCAGTTGGTGTTGCAGTAATATTCACTTGTCTAGCAGCTGTTTTGGAATTACAGTCTGCTCCAGGGGCGGACTGACAACTCATGGGGCCCCCGGGCAATAGGAGAATATGGGGCCCCCATACCAGTGTTACCCACCTTTCTTTACAGACTAAGGTATAATAATTTATTGACAACAGTAAATATGTTATATTGTACACTGACAAAAACCCCTGCGCCGCGCGCAGCGTGGCGCGCCAAAAAATGGGTGTGGTCACGCAACAGAATGTGGGCGTGGTCATGGGTGGGGCAAAATATACATGACCTTAGCAGTGGTGTAAAAGGTCTGCCGGGGAAGTTTGAACTCTGCCATAGTGTTTCCCCGCAAAATACATGTAATCTGACAGCATTTCACCAAAAATCCATGCAATTTGGCAGAGGTTCCTCCAAAATACAGATAATATGGCAGTCGTTCCCCCAAAATACACAGAATCTGGAAGCAGCAGTCCCCCCATTATACACAATCTGGCAGCGGTTCCCCAAAAATACACATAATCTGGCAGCTGTTTCTCAAAATACACTTAATCTGGCAGCAGCAGTTCTCCAAAAATAGTTAATCTGGCAGCAGTTCCCCCAAAATAGGTTCCCCCAGTAAAGGTAACCAGGTCAAAAGGTATCCCCAGTGGAAGTATCCAGGTCTATAGGTTTTCCCAGTGCAGGTATCCAGATCTATAGGTGTCCCCAGTATAAATAGCCTAATCTACAGGTGTCCCCAGAATAGATAACCAGGTCTATAGATGTCCCCATTTAAGATAGCCAGGACTATAGATGTCCCCAGTTAAGATAGCCAGGTCTATAGGCTTCCCAAGTATAGGTAACCAGGTCTACAGGTGTCTCCAGAATACAGTAGGTAGCCAGGCCTATAGGTGTCCCCAGTACAGATAGCCAGGTCTATAGGTGTCTCCTGTATAGATAGCCAGGTCTTTAGGTGTCCCCAGTATATGTAGCCAGGTGTATAGGTGTCCCCAGTATAGCCAGGTCTATAGGTGTCCCCAGTATAGCCAGGTCTATAGGTGTCCCCAGTATAGCCAGGTCTATAGGTGCCCCCAGTATAGCCAGGTCTATAGGTGCCCCCAGTATATACAGTCAGGTCTATAGGTGCCCCCAGTATATACAGCCAGGTCTATAGGTGCCCCCAGTATATGTAGCTAGGTCTATAAGAGCCCCCAGTATATGTAGTCAGGTGTATAAGTGCCCCCAGTATATGCAGCCAGGTGTATAGGTGCCCCCAGTATATGCAGCCAGGTGTATAGGTCTCCCCAGTATATGCAGCCAGGTGTATAGGTCTCCCCAGTATATGCAGCCAGGTGTATAGGTGCCCCCAGTATATGCAGCCAGGTGTATAGGTGTCCCCAGTATATGCAGCCAGGTGTATAGGTGCCCCCAGTATATGTAGCCAGGTGTATAGGTCTCCCCAGTATATGCAGCCAGGTGTATAGGTGCCCCCAGTATATGCAGCCAGGTGTATAGGTGCCCCCAGTATATGCAGCCAGGTGTATAGGTCTCCCCAGTATATGCAGCCAGGTGTATAGGTGCCCCCAGTATATGCAGCCAGGTGTATAGGTGCCCCCAGTATATGCAGCCAGGTGTATAGGTCTCCCCAGTATATGCAGCCAGGTGTATAGGTCTCCCCAGTATATGCAGCCAGGTGTATAGGTCACCCCAGTATATGCAGCCAGGTGTATAGGTGCCCCCAGTATATGCAGCCAGGTGTATAGGTGCCCCCAGTATATGCAGCCAGGTGTATAGGTCTCCCCAGTATATGCAGCCAGGTGTATAGGTGCCCCCAGTATATGCAGCCAGGTGTATAGGTCTCCCCAGTATAGCCAGGTCTGTAAGTGCCCCCAGTATAAACAGCCAGGCTTGTAGGTGTCTCCAGGAGGGGAGACAGCCAGTGAAGGAGGGCGATTTGCATAGCAGCGGAGAAGGGGGGAAGTTTCCCCCCCCCTCCTTCTCTCACCTTGGGCCCCCCCTTCCTGGCTCTCCCCCCTCCGTAATCTGCAAAGTGCAAACAACTGGAAGCGGCTGACAGCGGGCGGAGACTTACCGCTGTTCAGCCACCGGAGGCATCGCTGATCTGTGTGCAGCTAGTCTGGGCTTCTCAAGCCCACACTAGCTGCACACAGATCAGTGATCCATCCAATGGCTGAACAGCGGTAAATCTCCGCCCGCTGTCAGCCGCTTCCAGCTGTTTGCACTTTGCAGATTACGGAGGGGAAAGCCAGGAAGGGGGGCCCCAAGGTGAGAGAAGGGGGGGGAACTTCCCCCCTTCTCCGCTGCTATGCCCATCGCCCTCCTTCACTGGCTGTCTCCCCTCCTGCTCAGGGTTCTCTTGCGGGTGGCGGGCCCCCCCTGACCACGGGCCCTCGGTCCGTGCCCGAGTGCCCTAATGGTCAGTCCGCCCCTGGTCTGCTCTAATAAAACTTGATGAATTTCTGCCCAGCGAAGCAGAAGCCATTGAAATGTTGTCCTCGTCAGCAAGTGTGTTAGATACCTTGCCCTGTACACAGTCTGATTTAACCAATGTTGTTGAGTCCCTCTCCAGTGTTGTAACAGCCGAGGAACTCCAGCCCTGTCCTCTGAATGTTTCAAAAGTCTTGCCCTGTAACATGGATAATTCTGACTCGCTGGAAAAAATAATAGAAATCTCAGAATTTCAGTCCGGGTTAATGAGTGTTTCTGAAACCCAGCCCTGTATCCTGGAAAATTCTGGTTCTCTGGCCGGTGTGGCAGAAGTTCCTGAGTCCCCTTCCTGTCCAGTGAGTTACTCAGTTTTGCCTAGTTCAGTGGGGATTGCTGCACTACTGACTTGTTTTGCAGCCCTTCATGAGCTCCAATCCAGTGTATTTGATGAGTCTCTGTCTAGTCCAGAAGAAGTTATGGGAACCCTGTCTAGTTCGGTGCATACATCAGAAGATTTGTCCTGTCTTGTAAATGCCCCTGAACATGATTTGTTAATAACTTTGCTGGAATCAGAGACATCTAAGTCTGATCCTGCATTTTTTAGTGAGAATCCAGTAACTGTGAAGTCTAGTCATGATGATTTTTTTTTGCCCAGTCCTGGTTTCGGTCCTACCTTGACTGACTTTGAGGTTTGCAGTTCCTTGACATGCCCAGAAGTCTCTCTTGTGCCGGTGTGCCCAGATGTGCTTCGTATGCCAGAGTGCCCAAGTGTGTCTGTGTTGGCGTGCTCACACGCTTTCCTAGTGGAGACATGTTCTGATGTTGCCGGTTGGCCTGCATGCCCGGAGATGGTTCTGGTCCCTAAAAACCCTGATCTTGATGTTTGTCCTTGTGACCCTGACTCTAGAGTTGCCCTGGGTTCCATAGGGGTTCTTGATGGTTCTCCATGTGAGCCTAAGGGGCGTTCTGACCTGTGGGGATCTCTTTGGAGCTTCCAAGTGTTCTGGGAGATCTCTAAGGAAACTTGTCCTGGTACCTTGGACTGGTTCAACGGTGGGTTTTGTGTTGGTGGGGACAGTTCCGGTGGGCATTGCAAAGGCTTTGGCGTTTTTGGACAGTCCCGGGAAGGCGGTGGGTATCGCTCAGAGAGTTTCTGGGGGCTTTTCTCTGGAAGTCGTGGTTCTGATGGGTATCACACTGAGGCTTGTAGTGCTGACGGGCATGGTTCGGTAGGTTCTGGTTCCAATTGGTCTAGTTTTGGTGAGACTGATTTGGGAATTTGGTTTTGTCGGACGGATCCGACCTTCATGAATTTTCAGTCAGATCAGTTTGCTGGATTTCCCACTTCTGATTTTTTGGTTTGGGTGGTTCAGGAGAAATATGTCAGTTTTCATAGGCGTCCAGAGGCCGCGTTTAAGGGAGGGGGTACTGTTATGATCGCTTCTGCAGCGTTTACTGCTGACTGCAGTGGTATTGCAAACCAAACAGTTCTAATGTCATTACATGCATTTGCTTGCATAGTTTGGTTTGCACTTAAACTAGTTGCTGATTCCATCTGCAGTCGCTCTGAAGTTAATGACAGTTTAATATGCTTTTGTGTAAACAAACATTGTCTGCTGCAGTGGAGGGGCGGTCCCTTTCCTGCAGGCTGCATATCATTGTCTGCCTTTTCCTGCTATCAGCCTGTGATTAATTACCATTCACTTGTGGGGGAATCTGCAGGTCTGCTCCCATTGGATGACCTCAGTATAAAGAACTGCTTCCTGCAATGCCTCATGGGCTACCATAGTTTCAGACTCTATCTGTTACTCTGCTCGTGCCCCACCTCGTTCCTGGTCCGTGTGGACTGCGCTGACTCCTGCGAAGGGGTCAGCGAGTCCTCCTAGTTCTGCTCTTGTTCTAGAAGTTGTTACTTGCTTGTCTTGTGTCATATATTGGTTCATCGCCAATATATACGCATACTTGCGCATTTTGTTATTTTCCTTGTATCCGTGTTACGTTGATATATCAGTGTTGCTGATATATACGTACACGAACTGTTTATTTCCTGTGTTCAGTTAGTCAGTTTTCCAGCACGTTTTGGTAGTTTGCGCGTATCGTGAACACCCGTGCTGAGCTAGTTATCCTGTTCCTGGTCCTGTTTGTGGATTGCGTTCATCTCTGCGAAGAGATAGCGAATCCTTCTGAGTCCTGTTCCCTGTATTACTCCAGTTCTAGTCAGCGTTCCTGCTTATGTCATATATCGGTTCATTGCCGATATATACATATGTTAGTCAGACCTTACAAATAGTTTCATTGATAGCTGTAATTGTAATACGCTAGGAAAACATACTTATTGTATATTTATCTGTGTTACGTTCATCTATCTCGATCCTGCTATTTCCTGTCTCTCCTGTCCTGTCTTTGTGAGGCACGCCATCGCCGCAACGCATTGGCTGCCTCATTCCAGTCTGTCTGGTTTTGGACGCTTGCTGTCGCTAAGTAATCGCTAGCTAGCAAGCGTTCATTCTGTCTACCTGTCCTGATCTCCTCAGTCCTGGTTTATGCGCTCAGCGCTACTTTGCGCTGAGACGTTATTACGAAAGTGTTTGTGGCTGTTCAGATCTGCACCGGCTCTGTGCACCACAATCTCCTATTGGAGTCAGTCCTCTCCTCCACTAAACTGGGGATATCCTGATCCCTTGTGCTGGTGTGTGTACCTCCTTCACGTCAGCTTATGTGTTGTATGCTGACTGTGGAGATTACACCCCCAAGCTTAACAGGAGGAAACCCACGCAGACACAGAGAGAACATACAAACTCCTTGCAGATGTTGACTTGGCTGGGATTCGAATCGGGGACCCAGCGCTGCAAGGCGAGAGTGCTAACCACTACGCCACCATGCTATCAGCATTAGGTATAAAGCACACATGCTAGGCTGCACCCTCTAGACCAGGCATGGGAAAACTTGGCCCTCCAGCTGTTAAGGAACTACAAGTCCCACAATGCATTACAGGAGTCTGACAGCCACAGTCATGACTCATAAAGGCAAATACATTGTGGGACTTGTAGTTCCGTAACAGCTGGAGGGCCGAGTTTGCCCATGCCTGCACTAGACCTTCAACACAGCAATATCTCATGTACATCTTTACCCAGTAGGTGGCAATTCTCCAAATTAAACTGAAATCTATAGGTGGGTAGCTTGGTGACTTAGTAGGTAAGACAATGTATGGGCAGATTGACCAAGAGACAGCTCTCACTCTTATTGAATCTGATCAAAGAGAGATCTGTTGCCTGCCTATACGCTGCAGGTCAATTCCCGATCGATTTCATGCTAAAATCGATTGATAATTGGCCTTGTGATTACAAATCCGCCGCCTCACCAGCCCGGCGCTACCCCCTTTAATGTAAAATGTTCCCCCGGTACAGTATACTTTATCTGTCCGCCGCTGGCTTCGCCTGCAATCCGTGTACACGCGCCCCACGTGGTTGCTGGCATAAAAATCTTAGTTTTGTGTACTGATGTGAAACAAAGCCTGCTTTCTTAAAGAGAAACTCTGACCAAGAATTGAACTTTATTCCAATCAGTAGCTGATACCCCCCTTTACATGAGAAATCTATTCCTTTTCACAAACAGATCATCAGGGGGCGCTGTATGCTGATATTGTGGTGAAACCCCTCCCAAAAGAAACTCTGAGGAGCGTGGTACTCCTGGCATTTTCCTGTCTGTGAACCTTGTTGCATTGTGGGAAATAGCTGTTTACAGCTGTTTCCAACTGCCAAAAAAGCATGCAGCAGCTACATCACCTGCCAGCAGTAAAAATGCCACCATGTTATAAATGTCAGAATGTAAATTAGAGATTTAAAAGATTTTACAATGGGCAAACACTGACTAAATCATTTATACATAATTATTGTAAAAGTTAAGCACTTTTTTATTACATTATTTTCACTGGAGTTCCTCTTTAAGCAAAAATTTGAGTATTATGGAGTTAGCACCTTTCAAGGGGAAAGCCGTAGGTGAGATATCAGGAAAGCCACGGAAGCCTGTGAAATGTAATGCATCAGCACGTGATCAATACTTTTTTTAAATGTATTTTAGTATTTACAGTATATAGCACATACATATTACGCAATGTGTACAGAGTATATATATATATATTTTGCCTCTGATTTTGATTGGCCTGGTTTCAAGTCTATGGAATTTGCATCACATTTTCAACAAAGTAGGAAAATTACCATCCCATTGAATTCTTGACAATTGTTTTAAATTTCTAATAAAGCCCTAGTGATAGGGGTCCATTTGGCAAACAGTGGAGGGGGGTGGGGGGGACAAGTACAGTGTCCACTCCGCTTTAACGCTGCCTTCCCATCTGGGGTTGGACATGTTGCACCATAGGTGGCTATGGGCAACGCATCAGCTTATCGGATCGGTACTCTGCATTTGGATCAATTTTCTTTTAAAGGGATTGTTAGCCACAAAATCAAATTCCATTTACACACTGCTCTGTGTTTATTATGACGTCTACATGAAGTCTGCATTGCAATCATTCCAATATAATCATAAATGTATCTGCTGTAATGAATCTTATCTCAGTCAGACTGGCTCTATTCTGGTACACTGCATGGGAGAGGGAGCCTTGCTAACTCCCATCCTACATTCCTGCTCCACATCGATTAGCTGAGGGCAGATCAGTGTGACAGGAGGCTGAGAAGGGAAATACACCTCACCCCTCTGCAGAAGCTGCTGAAATACCATCTATGCTGTGCTCACATGTGTTAACAAAGCAAGCTAGATATAACAGTGCAATTTCTAGGAGTAAAAAAAAGAGTAAAGTTTGCCATACACTGGCCCGATTTGCCGCCGTTTCAACAGCAGATTCGATCACTGGGATCGAATCTGCTGCCAATCGTTCGCTCTACACGCCGAATTTCGATCCATTTCGTCCGATCCCGTCGATCGCTCCATGTGGAAAATTACCGTCGATCGCCCGCGGAGCGCGTCGCTAGCAGCGTTCGAGTACACGACGCCCGATGCAATAGGGCCGCATACATTACCTGCTCCGCTGGCACGACTACCCCCGGTCACCGCTGCTCCGTGTCCGCGCTGGTCTCCGGCATGCTTCAGTTCCTCCTGCCCGGCAGGAAGTTTAAACAGTAGAGGGCGCTCTACTGTTTAAACTTCCTGCCGGGCAGGAAGAAGTAAAGCATGCTGGACCTGGAGACCAGAGCGGAGAAGACAGCGGAGACCTGGGGACTGGAGTCGCGCCGGCGGAGCAGGTAATGTATGCGTGTATGCGGGCGGGGGGAGCGGCGGCAGCACCACCACCACCACCACAACAAATTATGAACGGTTTTAGGCTGAAATCGGTTCACAACCTGTTTGCAGTAAAGGTAGCCATACGATCCCTCTCTGATCAGATTCGATCAGAGAGGGATCTATCTGTTGGTCGAATCTGATGACAAATCGACCAGTGTATGGCTACCTTAAAGGGAAGGTTCAGGGAGGGGATTCAAAAAATAAAAATAAATTTCCACTTACCTGGGGCTTCCTCCAGCCCGTGGCAGGCAGGAGGTGCCCTCGCCGCCGCTCCGCAGGCTCCCGGTGGTCTCCGGTGCCCGACCCGACCTGGCCAGGCCGGCTGCCAGGTCGGGCTCTTCTGCGCTCCATTTCCTGGGACTTCTGCGTCCCACGACGGCGCGCTGACGTCATCGGACGTCCGCCGGGCTGTACTGCGCATGCGCAGTAGTTCTGCGCATGCGCAGTACAGCCCGGCGGACGTCCGATGATGTCAGCGTGCCGGCGTGGGACGCAGAAGTCCCAGGAAATGGAGCGCAGAAGAGCCCGACCTGGCAGCCGGCCTGGCCAGGTCGGGTCGGGCACCGGAGACCACCGGGAGCCTGCGGAGCGGCGGCGAGGGCACCTCCTGCCTGCCACGGGCTGGAGGAAGCCCCAGGTAAGTGGAAATTTATTTTTATTTTTTGAATCCCCTCCCTGAACCTTCCCTTTAAAGGAGAACTGTAGTGAAAGGTATATGGAGGCTACCATATTGATTTCCTTTTAAGCAATACCAGTTACCTGGCTATCCTGCAGATCCTCTGCCTCCAATACTTTTAGCCCTAGACCCTGAACAAGCATGCAGCAGATCTGGTGTTTGACATTTTTGTAAGATCTGACAAGATTAGCTGCATGCTTGTTTCTGGTGTGATTCACACTACTGCAGCCAAATAGATCAGCAGGGCTGCCAGGCAACTGGTATAGCTTAAAAGGAAATCAATATGGCAGCCTCCATATACCTCTCACTACAGTTCTCCTTTAAGGGAGGATAAGACATCAGGTCAGTCAGAGGCAGTAAAATATGGCTGTACCTGCTGCTTTAACAAGTGGAAACAGATCTTATTTTTACCATTAGGACCCACTTGTGTGTGTAGAAAACATACCGAGCGCTTGAAGCCAGCTAGAGAGCTGTTACTGGTAAACATGTTTCATGTGAAGTGTACGAGCCTGGGAAAGTAGCAGGAAATAATCCGCAATACCCAAGAGATAAAAATCAAATGGGCTGTAATTACATACTCTACCACCAGGTTGACTTTACTGGAAAAACTGTTTATTTGTCCTCATCTGGATAGTTTTAAACTAAAACTTACATTCACCCAGCCCTAAATATGAAAACAATTTCCTGCATGGTTACCCATTACACTGGTGCTAAACACTGCGAGACTATTCTAGCAAGCTCCACTCCACATCAGAAATGTTCTGTACATACACCCCACAGACACCAGCACAAGGTATGAGGAGACTGTCATAAAATGCTTGTGGGAGCGTATCATGGTTGCAGTGGGGCTATAGTCTGTTCATCACTGACAATACTGTTTAGGGTAATTATATACCCTGAGGATCACTGAGGCCTCACTGAATACCTGACGCTCCACTCTCCCAGGCTGCGGTCAGTTAGAGTGGACCTGAACTCTTGCACAGGACATGAGGGAAACATAGAAAAATGCCCCCTGCATGTACTTAGAGAACTTAGTCTGTCTAATTCCACCTCTTCTATGACTAATCACAAGTTGTAATTTGATCTCTCAGCTGTGTCAGCTCATGAATCCCCTTTGCCATGGCAAAGCAGCTAATTTGTAGACACAGGATGTTAACAATATGTCTGCTTCCATGAAAGCAGGAAGTAGACTGCCAATTTATCGCAGGATTTGAATCAACTGTTACAAAGAAATATTTTTTCTTTAAAAGTTATTATGCGGTTAAAGAGGAAGATCTAAGTTCAATTCTGCTTTAAAGGAAAATTCCGTTTTTGAAAAACAAAAATGGCTCAGAGGGGGCCACAATATTACTAGCAGCAAGCTACGAATTATTAAAATGAATCACCACAATCCCAAATCATTAAAAAGTGGAGAAATAAAAGACATTTAGGGGGGAATCCATGTTGAAGCAGGTGATTTTGGCACAATGGTGGCTATGCAAATTAGCGGCTAGGGGGTACCAGGTGCTTATTTGGGGTGCGGGTGCTCCAATATGCTATAGCTGAGTGCATGTGTGGCCATTCACTAAGCGTGCCGCATTTGGTAAAGCAGAAAGCAGCAGATTTTACGGAACATTTTGTTAGATGCTAATTCACTAATTCTGTTACAGAAACCAGAAATGATCGACTAGTGAGGTAAATGACCAACTTGTGCGGTAAATATCCCAATGTCCATTAACACTGAATTTGACATCTGGTAAAACAAGTTTGGAATCTTATCTCCAGCCTGGTGTGGTCCATAAAGGATACCTGAGTAACATATTTTGAAGTGGGAGAGTAGACACACTGCAGACTTGTGTGCTAAGTGGTACGGCCCTGCAGCGAGCCCTTAAAGCTGCAGTGGTCTGAATTGTAAACAAAAATAGCCTGGTCACTAAGGGGGTGTAAGCCTACGGTCCTCAAGTGGTTAAAGGTTAAAGGACCATTATCATGAAAAAAGTAGGCAGTTAAAATCTGACAGGACCGACAGGTTTTGGGCCAGTCCATCTCCTCGTGGGGGATTCCCAGGGTTTTCTCTATTTTTAACAGCATTTCCTGAACAGGAGTTTAACTGTCAAAATAGTAAGATACCTGCCAGCCTCCCTACTCACTCGCACACTGTTTTGTCAGTTAGACTTTGCAAATGCTGTTCAGGAAATGCTGTTGAAAACAAAGAAAACCCTGAGAATCCCCCATGAGGAGATGGACTGGCCAAAAACCTGTCGGTTCTGTCAGATTTTAAAGAGAAACGCCATTGATAATAATGTAATAAAAAATGATTAATTTTTACAATAATGTGGATTTAATCAGTGTTTGCTCATTGTAACATTTTTCCTCTCCCTGATTTACATTCTGACATTTATCACATGGTGACATTTTTACTGCTGGCAGGTGATGTCACTGGAAGGAGATGCTGCTTGCATTTTGGCCATTGGAAACAGCTGTTATTTCTCACAAAGCAACAAGGCTCCCACAGTGTGATGTCAGTACCACAGTGATGTGAGGCACTGACATCACACTGTGAGAGGGGTTTCACCACAATATCAGCCATACAGAGTCCCCTGATGATCCATTTGTGAAAAGGAAAAGATTTCTCATGGGAAAGGGGGTATCAGCTACTGATTTGGATGAAGTTCAATTCTTGCTTACGGTTTCTCTTTAACTGCCTACTTTCTCATGATAGTGGTCCTTTAAAGGCGCGTACACATGCCATACTTTAGCAAACGACGGGTCCATCAGATTTCCCCGCTGGGCGGTAGTTCTGCCGACAGTAGGACGTGTGTACACGTTGTCGGCAGACTGATAAGACTGTTTATGACAGCGGATCTGTCAGAAACAGTCTTATCAGTCTGTCAACAGCGTGTACACACGTCCTACTGTCGGCAGAACGTCCGCTCAGCGGGAAGGTCTAACGGACCCGCCGTTTGCTAAAGTATGGCGTGTGTACGCGCCCTTAAGTATCCAGGGATCTAAATGACAGCTTCTCTGCTGCTGGACTGCAGTCTTAACTCTCACTGATAACTAATAACTCACTGATAACTAATGACAGGTGATAAACCTTACTGTGGCTAAGAAATGCTTCTGAATGCATGAGACAGATAAAAGTTTAATTGTTCAAGATTTGTCTGTATGAAAAGTGAAAACCATTAAAAAACTACCCATGAGTACCTGAGACTGTATAAAGGCAGATTTTTAGAGAAGTATAACGGTAGATTTTAATCTTTGAATACAAAACAAGTCTTCTGGATTCCAGGAATTCTTTAGGATTAGGTTGATAAATACCAGGGCCGTTTCTTGGGTAGTGCGGGCAGGGTGGCCGTCCTGGGCACCGACCAGCAAGTAGAAGAAGGACATGACCGCAAGGCGTTAGGTAGTTGGTGACGCTCGCTGCAGCCAAATGGAAGAAGAAAGAAGATTACCAGCACGATCCACTTCCTTGTCTCCTCCTGGGCTGCCTGCGTCAGACGTCAAGTCATTATCACGTCACCACCGTGTGATGACACCTGATGTCCTGTAGCGGTATTGCAGGCTGTCAGTGCACAGTGCCCAAGGAGGAGTCGGCTTTCCGGGCTCTCTTCACCTGTGTGTTCTCCTGGTCCCTGCTTCCTCCTGGATGAGCGGCTGGTCACTAGTAAGTAGGCAGATCTTGTGACCTGTGGCTGTGTGACTATTCCTAAAGAGGTAAGGGTTCGCGAGTCCACGGGGGTTTTTTACACCCTCGCCCTGGGTACAATTTAGCCTAGAAACTGCTTTGATAAACACAATGGTTTATGTCATCCGTTTATTTTCATTTCAGGCTTGCTTTTAAAACTTGGTAACTAAACATTCTTATATGCAAAGAATCAGTTCCACATATGATGCATAAATGTAAAGGGTAGTTGTGCCCTTTCCTCACATTGGTGCTGCTGACAATGCATGTGGCCTCCCAACACACGGCAGTGACGGCACTTGCATTGCTCTGTTATTCTCCTCAACGCAGTTGTTCGCAATGCATTTGCAGATTTTTGAAGGAAACCACGTGTTGCAGTTGCGCAGTGAATCACATTCACACGTCAGACAGTGGAGTCTATGCAGTTCTGAGGTGTCTACATATCACATCACTGCGCACTGCTGAAACCGCTTCTTAAAAGTGGCAAGTGGGGAAGGGACCTAATAAAGCACTGCTTGATGACTTGCAGAATCTAGATGTACCTCATTATGTGGGAGAACACAAAGGACTTGATTCCCTAACCGCCACTAAGTGATAGCGCCAGAGTGAAAAGCCACCTAGTGCCTGAAAAGTAGCTTTGCGGGCAGGAATAGCCGCGCAAAGCTACATGGCGCACAGCCCAGTGCAATGTGCGCGCAGCCATTAATAGTGCGCGGTGCGACGGTAACGTCGCACCCACTGCCCTGTAAACGTCGCACTATTAACGGCTGCACACGCAATGCACTGGGCTGTGCGTGATGTGTAGGCGCAAACCACTTAACTCCGTGGTTTGCGCCCACTAGGTCTTAAGGCACACTAACCAGCTTAGCGCTGGTTAGTGAATCAAGGCCCAAGAGCCTTAATGTGGAAGAGACCAGTGTGGCAGCATAGCGATCTGGGAGCTGGTCCGGCAGCCGACATACTGGAGAGAGCCCGTTTAAAGAGGAACTTTACCTCAGTCAGTAGCTGATACCCAATTTCCCACAAGAAATCTTTACCTTTTCTCAAACAGATCATCAGAGGGGTCTGTATGGCGGATATTGTGGTGAAACCCCTCCCACAGCGTGATGTGTTGACCATGGTCCTGACAGTTTCCATGCCTCGTTGCATTGTGGGAAATAACAGCTTTTTCCAACTACCAAGCAAACAATATCTCCCTCTGTGCATAGAACTCTCAATAATGAACATTCTGTACAGATCCCCTGGCTGAACGAAAGATGTCACCACCAGTGATAAATTTTAGAATGTAAATTGGGGTGAGGAAAGATATGAATATTGTAAAAAAATAAGCAATTTTATTCATTATATTAGTTTTACTAGAGTTCCTCTTTAAAATGTACCAGAGTTGGTACACCAGGCTTAATTTATACTTACCCAGGGTTTCCTCCAGCCCCATGAGCAGCGCTGAGTCCCTCGCCGTCCTCCTCAGCCCCTCCGTTCTGGCGCTACGACTGCTGGTAATCTGATCAGTCTACGTCAGTTGAGGTTTTCTGCGCATGCGCAGCTCAGCCGGGCGCCCCAATCCCCTGGAGCGTTCTGCGCCGTAGTATTACACAGGCGCAGAAGGCTCCAGGGAACGGGAGCATGACGAGGGGCGCGCACCTGAGCCGCGCATGCGAAAAAGGCCACGACTGCCAGAAGCTTAATGGAGGAGTCGGCGGAGGACGTTGGCGAGGGACTCAGCGCGGTTCATGGGGCTGGATAAATAAGCACTTGTATAAATAAGTATAAATAATCACTAAATAAGCACTTGTATAAATAAGTATAAATAAGCACTTGTGAGCCATCTCTGGTTCATTTTAAACTCATGCTATTTGAAATATAATTCGTATGTGAGTGCACAACTTTATTTTAACAAATTGTATTACGGTTTTACACTGTAGAGAGTTTATCCTACTTTCTGAGGTGATTCGTCCATGCTGTTTCCATAGGATGGAGAAGGTGGTCTGGAGATTCATAATTGAGGCAAAAGGGAGGCCTTTGACTACCCTAAAAGGGCTGCAGACCAATTTAACATTAGGGTCATTCTTTAACGGTGAGTTCATCTGAAGGGTGTGGTGGAGGTATTCACGGATAGTCAGAAGCATCCATTGCCAGAAGTAGGACACTGACTGCATGTTGTGAAGGAGAAATACCTTACACTGTGGTATGGATTGTAGAGCACTTTCTATAAAGACGGTTAGAAAAATAGTTTGGCTCAAGTATAAACCTAGGGTAGAAACCCAGGCCACTGCTTTTAACATTTCTATATGTTAAAAGTATGCTATGGCCAGTGTTTGTAATGCAAAAATTAACTCTTGCTCTCTTGGGTGATCATAAAGATCGCCTCCGTAGCATTTTACATTTATTTTACATTAATAAAAGATTTTAACCCCACACCCTCAAAAGCCAAACTGGGTACCGAATATTCCCGAACAATAACATTTTGAGACCCAGAGGAACACTGTGAGGGTCCGGAAGGCCAAATTTGGAGGGAGGGAACATAGAGGGGACCTACTTCAGCACGCATGTATTGTGTACTTTTATCTCCCCCAAATGGCAAACATGCCAGAGTTGCGCCATAGGTAACTGCAACTCAGAAGTTTTTTGAGTCCACCAGGAGAAACGTGCGATATGCACATTATGGCAAGCATGCAATATTTCATTGTGTACCCACCGCCATTCTACCGCAGCAAACACCTATTGCGCACACTCCCCTAGGCAGCAATATAGGGTGGCTAGTGTGTGTTTCCCCCTATCTTCCCTCATGTTATGCATACCAGCGGAGCAGATTTACCTGTCTATGATAAGGGCCTCTTCTCTGCCTGCACTACACCTCTCCTACCACTGTGCAGCAGCATATCTCCTTAGGCTCTCCATGCATGTCATGTGACATTGGGAGCCTATGGAGAGATGAATCTGCAGGGTGGTTGGAGAGGTGCAATGTGCAAGCAGAAAAGAGGCCCCGACCATAGACAGGTAATTCTGCTGTGCTGCGGCTGCTCTGCATAATGTGGGAGGGGATAGGGGGGGAACAAAAGTAGCCACACTATATTGCTGCCGAGGTGGGATTGTAGGTACACAATTGCACAACAGCTTTTTGCTGGGGAGGATGGGGGGATATGATTTCAGCACACATTTCAGTGAAGTTACTGCAGAAGCGGCAAAAAACTGGAAAAGTGAAAAAAAAAAAAACCTGCCAGAACAAACCACAACTTTGGTTTATTGGCAAGAGGTCAACAGGTCAGCAGCATAACTGGATATTATTAGAGCATCCCGGGGAAGCTGATAGTTTTAGAAGTAAATATGTGTGTAGAGAGGTACACCATTCTATGAAACACTGTAATGATTGCAACACTTTATGTGTAACATTCCTTCATGTACAATTTCAAAGATGTTGGGGGTTACATCACAAAATCCTGAGAAATCTCGTACACAAGGGACAGGTTGAATGCCAATATTGGATGACTGTGACCTTTGTGCCCTCAGGTTCAGGCGATTCAGTACAGGGAATCCCTACATAGGCTTAGGAACACTTCTGAAAACCATTGTCTGTGAATACCGTTCATCGCTGCATCTACAAAGGCAAGTTAAAATTCTACAATCCACTGAAGAAACCATATGTAAACATAACATGGAATACCAACATTTGTTGTATTGTTTTTCTACGGTTTTCATTTAAAGGATACCCGAAGTGACGTGTGACATGATGAGATAGACATGGGTATGTACAGTGCCTAGCACACAAATAACTGGGCTGTGTTCCTTTTTTTCTTTCTCTGCCTGAAAGAGTTACATATCAGGTATGTAAGTGGCTGACTCAGTCCTGACTCAGACAGGAAGTGACTACAGTGTGACCCTCACTGATAAGTAATTCCCCTTTGTATCTCTTTCTTGCTCTCAGAAGTCATTTTCTGCTAGGAAAGTGTTTTATAGTTGGAATTTCTTATCAGTGAGGGTCACACTGTAGTCACTTCCTGTCTGAGTCAAGACTGAGTCAGCCACTTATATACCTGATATTTAACTCTTCCAGGCAGAGAAAAAGGAACACAGCACAGTTATTTGTGTGCTTGGCACTGTACATACCCATGTCTATCTCATCATGTCACATCGGGTATCCTTTAAATGTGAGGTTTACATTTGATCATGGTCCTTACATTCTGCTTGGAAATGGGTTGTACTCATGTCTAACACTTAACACATGTCCCTCCCTCTACCTATGTCTAACCCAGGGGTCTCAAACTCGCGGCCCGCGGGCCATTTGCGGCCCTCGATACAATATTTTGTGGCCCCAGGGCCCCAGAGCTTGTAGGGGCCCCCAGTGGCTACAAGAGGAAAAAAAAATTTCAAATCGGCCTTATAGTTTTTGAGAAAATCGATTTTAAAGTTGCAAAGGAAAAAAATACACATTTAAAAACCCGCCGACTTTAATGGTTAATAGCAAATCCACCTTAAATGCTAGAAACCCTAAATTTGCAGGATATGTTAAGGAGATCATTAGGAATAAGAGGAAAAAACTATTTTTCAAAAAGACCTTATAGTTTTTGAGAAAATCGATTTTAAAGTTTCGAAGGAAAATAGTATACTTTTAAATGCGGTAAATGTCACTTTTAGTAGCAAGCCTAACGGTAGTGTAATTTTACATGTATCAAAAGAAAGAGCAATACATTTCCTGACAGGGTTTCCAGGGGGTCCATACGCAGCCGCAGCGCTTTGGCCAGGGATCGCTATACAGCCGCAATATGGCTGTATGAAGATTCCTGGCATTTTATCCTATTTTCCCAATTTTTTTTTTATGTTTAGAGTGTGGGAATTTTTTTATTTTAAATTATGTGGGGTCCCCCCTCCTGAAACTTTTTAACCCCTTGTCCCCCATGCAGGCTGGGGTAGCCAGAATGTGGAACCCTGACTATACCAGCTGCAAAAAAGGTCCCTTAATGCCGATTTTTGTTCCAGGGTATCTGTTGCGGGGGGGGGGGCAGGTTTATTTTGCTCTGGGGACCCATTGTTGCTTAAACCGGCCCTGCCTGCCGGCAACAGCAAAAGAGACACGGAAGCGAACTATATTTGCTCATTTTACCTTATAGTTCGCTTCAGTGCTCCCAAGTAATCCGCCGCATCCCCGCCGCTAAACAAGGGCTGCAGACCCCCAAATCCCCCGCGCAAACATCCACGACTGCGCTGAGGGGAAGAGCTTCCAGCTGTAGCCCTGCCCCTCCTGACGTCAATCGCCAAATGGATCGCCGCCTCTCCCCCGCCCCTCTCTGTGAAGGAAGAGTGAGAGGGGCGGGCAGAGGCGGTGATCCGCCACGATTGACGTCAGGAGGGGCAGAGCTGAAGCTGAAAGCTCTGCCCCTTCCAGGAAATGCTGGCGGATTGCCCCCCGGGGCGATTTGGGGGCTCTGCAGCCCTCGTTTTGTGGCGGGGACACGTGAACTCCCTTATGCGGCCCAGCCTCATCCTGACTTTGCCTCCTGCGGCCCCCGGGTAAATTGAGTTTGAGACCCCTGGTCTAACCCTAAGACATCCTTCTACCAATGCCTAACCCTAAGACCTGCCTCTACCGAAGCCTAACCCTAAGACCTCCCTCTACCAATGCCTAACCCTAAAGCTGGCCACTAACGGTCCAATTTCTAGCGGAAAGTCGTTTGAGCAATCAGAAATTCTGATCGGATTGGATGTAAATAATCTCAGTTAACGGGCACAATCGATAATGAACGACTATAAAAACAATCGTCATATTGAATTTTCGTCAAACCAAAATTTGGATTTTCTTGTTGGTCGTGATAGATAGGAAGCAATGATTGGTTAGTTGATGGTGTAGTAAACGATTTTTCTTCCGATCAGAATTTCTGATCGCTCGAACGATTTTTCGCTGGAAATTGGACCGTTAGTGGCCACCTTTAGACCTCGCCCTACACAAGCCTAAACCTAAGACCTCCCTCTACCGATGCCTAACCCTAAGGCCTCTCTCTTCTGCCTCTACCGAAGTCTAACCCTTAGATCTCCCTCTACCGATGCCTAATCCTAAGACCTCCCTATACCAATGCCTATCCCTTAACAATTTATCTACACATGCCAAACACCCACCCACCTCCACTCACCCCCGTGGGACCTAACATTTAACCTTTGGCACCCCCTCCTAACCTTAACCTACACCCTGCCACAAAGCTGCAATTTGCAGCAAAGAATGGAAATTTGAGCGCCAAGGCTACCAATATGCAAATTGTGGCATTACATATCAGCGCTCAGCCTCTGTGCGTCCAAATTTCTCTTCATTGCCGCGATTCGGCTTTTATAGTGGTTGCCTATGGCAGTGCCCTTTTTCCTGCAAGGTGTACTAAATAGTGGCAATAAATTTTCCTAATAAGCCAAGTGGCTTCATCCAGGTAGTAGAGCTGGGGTTAGCAAATCACTTATTTAACGTAGTGTTGGGCGAACAGTGTTCGCCACTGTTCGGGTTCTGCAGAACATCACCCTGTTCGGGTGATGTTCAAGTTCGGCCGAACACCTGATGGTGTTCGGCCAAACCGTTCGGCCACATGGCCGAACTAAGAGCGCATGGCCGAACGTTCCCCCAACGTTCGGCTAGAGCTGTGATTGGCCGAACGGGTCACGTGGTTCGGACCCGAACGCGCTCTGATTGGCCGAACTGTCACGTGGTTCGGGTAAATAAATACCCGAACCACGTCATATCTCCGCCATTGGTCTGTGGGTTTAGCTTTGGGTAGGCAGGCAGGGTAGTTCGCGCTCCAGCCACGCTAGCCAGGGTCCCCCCAGTCATTGTGTCGCTGCTGGGAATAGTAGTACACTGCTCGCTCAGCCACACTATATAGCATTGTGTTTACTGCCACTCTGTGTACCTCGCTCAGCCACACTATATAGTATTGTGTTTACTGCCACTCTGTGTCTGCTGGGAACAGTAGAACACCGCTCGCTCAGCCACACTATATAGCATTCTGTTTACTGCCACTCTGTGTCTGCTGGGAATAGTAGTACACCGCTCACTCAGCCACACTATATAGCATTCTGTTTACTGCCACTCTGTGTACCTCGCTCAGCCACACTATATAGCATTGTGTTTACTGCCACTTTGTGTCTGCTGGGAATAGTAGTACACCGCTCGCTCAGCCACACTATATAGCATTGTGTTTACTGCCACTCTGTGTACCTCGCTCAGCCACACTATATAGCATTCTGTTTACTGCCACTCTGTGTCTGCAAAGAAACATGACATTTTCCACATTTAAAAGTTTTTTCTTTGAAACTTTACAATCAATTTTCTCAAAAACTATAAGCTCTTTTTCAAATATTTTTTTTCCTCTTGTACCCACTCCCAAGGTGCACATACCCTGCTAATTTGGGGTATGTAGCATGTAAGGAAGCTTTACAAAGCACGAAAGTTCGGGTCCCCATTGACTTCCATTATGTTCGGAGTTCGGCGCGAACACCCGAACATCGCGGCGATGTTCGGAGAACGTTCGCGAACCCGAACATCTAGGTGTTCGCCCAACACTAATTTAACGTGAATGCTTTTAAAGGAATCAGCTTCACAACATACCTCTGGTGTAATTAAAAAAACAAGAGTTGGTAAGTTATAACTACCTGGCACGCCATCTGTGTGAGTATGTTCCCCGGAGCCCCATCTCAGCTGGTTCTCTGTCTACCTCTGTAGTAACCTGTCTCTTCTGTGGAAATGATACCCATATATTTCTGCCTACATTTAATATTTCAACATATCAAATCTCATAGGTGTCCTGTTATCATAGACAGATATAACAGCTGCCCCATTGGAAGTAGCTTTCCATTTTAGTTTTCAAAGTTGAAAACAATTTTTTTTCAGGTAAATTCAACTTTGGATTAGCTTTCTGAAACCTAAAATATAATGAAAAGTAGGTAGGACACACGTATTGCAGACTTATGTTCCCTAAAAAAACCTTGTGTACAACGGCGTTCCTATAGAAGTGTCTATAAAAGGGTTTGTGTACATAGGCGTTTGTATATTTGTGGTTCATTTGTTTTTGAATAAACATTACCTTTGTATACAAATACTGTTCAATTTGCTGTTAAATAGTGTTTTGTTATAAGGGATATCATTTATTAAAACCAGTGCTTTAAAAAAACAGAGCAGTTGCCCAGAACAACTGAACTTACGGTTTCATTAAATTGCCGAAAATTCTTTGGTTTCTATGAGCAACTGCTACACTTTTGCTGCAGATATTCTTCTGCTATTGATAGCTCTGTCACACTTGTTTTAACATTTATCTAGAATGCTTCCAGAATCTTACTAAAAAGTCTGTAAAAGGATATACTATAATAATTATACTATAATAGGGCAGCACAGTGGCATAGTACCTAGCACTCTTGCCTTGCAGCACTGGGTCCCTGGTTCATATCCCGGCCATAGCACTATCTGCACGGGGTTTATATATTCGCCCCATGTCTGCGTTGGTTTCCTCCGGGCACTTCGGTTTCCTCTCACACCCCCAAAAGATACAGATAAGTTAATTTGCTTCCCCCTAAATTGGCCCTAGACTACGATACATACACTACATGATACATACATAGACATAAGACTATTGTAGGAATTGGATGGTGAGCCCCTCTGAGGGACAAGGCAATATACTGTGTACAGCGCTGTGGAAGATATTGGCTCTATATAAATACTAAATAATAATACAAAATCACAAATATAAAAACTTGTGATAGTATACCTGGTCTTCTGGCATTTATCTGCATAGTTATCTAGGTTAAAAAAATTGTTGAACAAGTTAAGTCTCATGAGAACTTCAGTTTATATTGAATCATATGCCTGTGCAGTAAATGGCTTTAAAATTGTATAAGTATTTTTATTATTATTATTATTCTTGATGTAAAAATCGCCAACATATTCCGTGGCGCTGTACAAAGTAAGAAACAAACATGGGGTACATAATAATACAGACAATGGTGTACACCAATATACAAGATACGTAATTAGTGACAAAATACAAAAATGATACAAAATATAGAATACAAAATACAGAATTGGTAATGACAGTGATAAAAGTAACATGATAAATAAAATGTATAATGATTTCCAAGACACAAAAGGGGGAAAGAGTGCTGCCCTTGTGAGCTTACAATCTTATTATTTATTTTTTATCTCATTGTTGGAAAAAAAAAGTGTTAAATTACATTTAAAAAAATGCATGTCAGAAGCCAAATTCAAACACCTGTGTACTCAACCCCTGAAAGCTCCAGATAAATGTTCTGTGACAGCATTGCTTACCTCCAGGTAGGGAGTCTGCAGCCTGTTGTTTGGCTCTGCGAGAGACAAGTCAATGATGGACAGAAACACCATCAGTAGAATGCTCTTTCCTGATAAAATCCCCATGCTTGACACTCCAGAAAAGTTACTGATTTATCTGCGAGGCATCAGAAGGAAGACCCAGCTCTATGAATCCGCTCCTTGCGGATGGACTTTCCTTTGCACTTTTAAACCTAGAGAACTTTTTCTTTTGGGTGTTAAGGTCTATAAAAGATGCATTCATTCCTTTACAAGCCATGATTGTCCAGATGAGTTAGGCTCGGGACGCTTAATTGGAGCCAGGCCAGCTTCTTCCAAACCTCCCCCTTTGCGCTAAATGAAACCAAAATATTTTGAAGTTCAGCCCAGATTTCTGAAGTGTGTCAATTGCTCTTTAAATGAAGTCAAATGCAGAGGCATACATCAAAGAGACAGAGAGGAGGCAGAGGGCTGAAAGACATATTTACTTATTTACTGCTGGGTCAACTTTGACAACTGCCCCCGCTACCAGGAAGGAGATTAGCGGTTATAACCTTCTCAGAAAAAAAATGACTTGCCCAAACAACCACATTCTATATATATTAATATTCTTTGCTTTGTGTGTATTTTTGACATTTACTATTTTGAATGAAAAGAAGTGTTTTACTGAGAAGAGATTCAAGATGCAGTCCTCAGATATTCTCTGCTGGGAATGTTTATGAGGCTACTCAACACTTTCCACTACAGCAGTGCTTCCTGATGTTTACAGTTGTTTACCAAGATTTCACACTCTGCCAGACCTCTGCACTGTGTCTACTACTACTACATACTACTGAGGACAGCAAAGCAGCGATACGTGCCACCATTCCTCTGGTTGCCAAGCTGCACCGGTAGGTAAGTATTGCTATCTCAGATTAGGGATGTTAGCAAGGGCATACAGTGCAGCCCATAATTATTCATACCCTTGGCAAATTTTGATTTAAAGAAAAGACATAGGTGTCTCCCAAAAGATAATAAGATGATGTACAAGAGGCATTATTGTGGGGGGGAAAAAAAACATTTCTCAACTTTTATTTACATTTGAGCAAAAAGTGCCCATTCCAGAATTATTCATACCCTTCTCAATCTATAAAAAAAGACCTTTATTGGCTACTACAGCAATCAAGCGCTTCCTATAATCACAGACCAACTTTTTGCATGTCTCCACAGGTATTTTTGCCAATTCATCTTTAGCAATGAGCTCCAAATCTTTCAGGTTGGAGGGTCTTCTTGCCATCACCCTGATCTTAAGCTTCCTCCACAGATTCTCAATTGGTTTCAAGTCAGGACTCTGGCTGGGCCACTCCAAAACGGTAATGTTGTTGTCTGCTAACCATTTCTTCACCACTTTTGCTGTGTGTTTTTGGGTCATTGTTATGCTGAAATGTCCGCTGGTGCCCAAGGCCAAGTTTCTCTGCAGACTGCCTGATGTTGTCATTGAGAATCCTCATGTATTGCCCTTTTTTATGGTGCTGTTTACTGTGATTAGGTTCCCTCGTCCATTGGCTGAAAAAAACACCCCCAATTGGGTTCCCACCACCATGTTTGACAGTGGGGATGGTGTTCTTAGGGTTGAAGGTTTCTCTTTTTTTACACCAAATGAAGGAAATATCAATGTGACCAAACAATTCAATTTTTGTTTTATCTGTCCATAACACAGAAGACCAGAAGTCTTCTTCTTTGTCCAGATGAGCATTTGCAAAAGCCAAGCAAGCTTTTGTGTGCCTTACCTGGAGAAGAGGTGTTCTCCTTGGTCTGCACCCATGGAACCCAGCAATGTGCAGTGTCTGTTGGATTGTCTGCCTTGAGACATTGCCACCAGCGTGCACAGATTCACCAGGATGGCCTTGGTGGTGAACCTTGGATTCTTTTTCATCTCTCTCACTATCCTCCTGGCAAGCGCATGTTTCACTTTTTGCTTCTGACCACATCCTCTGAGATTTTCTACAGTGTGGAACATCTTGTATTTTATAATAATACTTTGCACTGTAGCCACTGGAACTTTAAAACATTTAGAAATGGCCTTGTAGCCTTTTCCTGACTTGTGAGCAGCCACAATGTGCAACCGCAGGTCCTCACTGAGCTCCTTTGTCTTAGCCATGACAGTCCACAAACCAACTGCAGAGAGCTGCTGTTTTTCACCTGAGTTGTTTAAAACAACTGTTCCAAATTAATCAGGGTAATTAGGATGCTTTAGAACAGCTTGGACTATTTGGAATGGTATAGAACTTTGGATTTTCCAACAGACTGTGACCGTTTGTGAAGGATATGAATAATTTTTGCCTGAACACTTTTTGCACAAATATAAATAAAAGCTGAGAACTTCATCTTATTATCTTTTGGGAGACACTTATGTCATTTCCCGTCAAAAAATTACTTGTTGGTTGAATAATAGTAACTTTAAGTCAAAATTTGCCAGTGGTATGAATAATTATAGGCAGCACTGTACCTCCAACTCTCCTAGCAAAAATACAAAAGTGCCCCCCCCCCCCCCCCACCACCAGTACCACCATCACTCACAAACAGAGGCGTATCATCAGGGGTGCAGGTAAAGCATGTGCCATAGGCGCCACTTGCTGAGGTTGCGGCTTCATCCTGGTTTTCTCCATACAGATTCTAATTTTTATCTGGGAGACTTTCTGTTTGTTGCCTGTATTTGTATAGACTAACCTATTGTAATACTACATTCTTACAGGTCCAATATTTGGAGGGTGCAGCCCCTTCCCCATTGGCGGATTTCAGTGGTTGCCATAGGCACCGTTTTCCCTAGATATGCCTCTGCTCACAAAATCTTCAATGCTTGCTCAGCCCACAGGTCCCTTCTTCTCGATCACTTGCTTAGACTGAGCAGGTGCTACTCCCCAGAGGTATTAGACTAAGCAGGTGCTCCCCCCAGAGGTATATCTAGAAAAAACAGTGCCTATGGCAAACACTGAAATTGCATTTTGGGGTAATTGAAAGTGGCGAGCCTTCCAAAAAAAAGATAAAGCGGACCTGCACATTACCTATTCAATGGGCCCTCTTCTCCTATAATGCTACAATTACCTGCTGGGTCTTCTTGTGAATCAGACCTCGGAGCTCTTTATCAGATGGCTTTGTCAGACTGATTCACAAGAAAAAGACCCAGCAGGTAATTATAACTTTATAGGAGAAGAGGACTTATTGAATAGGTATGTACACTGGAGGTCCGCTTTGAGGTGTAGTCTTAAAGGGACTCCGAGCAGTGCAGAAACTATGGAAAGATGCACATCATTTTAAAGCTCTCTTTCTCCTCCTTCCAATGATATATAAATCGCCACCCTACGCCTTTTAGTTTTCGCTATTTTCGCGATTGAAATTGCCGCGGCCGCGATTTCGATCGCAAAAATAGAGAAAACTAAAAGGCGTAGGGCAACGATTTAGGTGTCGTCAGAAAGAGGAGAACGAGAGCTTTAAAATGATATCCATCAAGCCATAGTTATATTGTATTACACAGGGCGACTTTTTGTCAAAGTCAGCAGCTGCATTCAGCAAAATGGAGCTGCTGACACTGGGGAAAGTGTCGTCCTGTGTAATACAATATAACTATGGCTTGATGGATATCATTTTAAAGTTCTCGTTCTCCTCTTTCTGACGACACCTAAATCGTTGCCCTACGCCTTTTAGTTTTCTCTATTTTCGCGATCGAAATCGCGGCTGCGGCAATTTCAATCGCGAAAATAGCGAAAACTAAAAGACGTAGGGTGGTGGTTTATATATCATTGGAAAGAGGAGAAAGAGCGCTTTAAAATGATATGCATCTTTCCATAGTTTCTGCACTGCTCGGAGTCCCTTTAAGGTGGCCACACACCATACAATTTTTAAAAAATCTGTTCAATTTAAGAATTGCAATCAATTTTTCTGACTGATTGTAACATTTCAAAAATATGATCAATGTACCACACACATATGTTCAATTTTCCCCCAATTATGATAAAAAATTATTGGAAACTCTGAGAAAATTGCTAAGGTGTGTATATTAATAAATTGACAATCTAACACACACCATACAATCTTTAGAAAGATTGAAGAAAAATATCTGGCATTCCGGATCGATAAAAATAGAAGAAAACGGGAAATCCAATCGGATTTTTCAGTCGAATGAAAAAAAAGCTTTCGATTTTTTCGGGAGATACGATCGTTTTTATCGAATTGCCGTAAAATTGGATCATTTTGTTGTATGGTGTGAGGCCACCTTTAGTTTTGTCAAAGTTGAAGAATAAACATATACCCCAAATAACAATTAGGCAACTTGACTCCCCAAAAATGTAAACTGGAAGAAACCAGGCAATAAAATATATTGTATTCAACAATTTTTTTCTCTGCACGCTCACAATATGAGGGTGCATTTAATATGTGTATTTGTATAATCACTATTAAAATATGCAGTTGAGCAGCATATACTGGTTTTGGTGTTGTTTTCTACTGTTTGGTTCTTGGTTACCAGTGCTGGTACCTGCGTTCATGCACGTCCCATAGATAATTCTATTTATTTGGTTTGTTTATTAACTGCTTCCGGACAGCGGTGAATGAAATCTACACCCTGTTTGCAAGCTGTTATTCCTGCCAGGGCATACATTTCCTTGCGTTTTCGCCTCTCTGCCGTTTCCCCGCCGCAGATCACCCTGCTGTCGGTATGACAGCAGAGCTCCGTGAGCCGGTCAGGAGACGATTTCTTTGGCTCCTGACCCTGTCATCAACGTGAGCAAATCCCATCGGCTTACATTGAACACATGGTCAGGAGCCGACCGTGACAGCAGAGTGGGTGGCCTGAGGCGACGAGTGAGTGGCATGTACAGCGATTTGTCGGTAGCCAGCGGTCTATGGTCCTTAAGGGGCCGCAGACCGCTGGTATTGAAGGGGTTAAGATATATTGTCAAATGGGAAACAAAATTGAACTGAAATTTCCCCCGATGATCTCCATCATTTTAGTCGAATCTAAAAATAGGGCTGGGAAAGGCGGGAGTTATTGGTGGTTCGGAGGGTATGGTTTAGCTTGGGGTCAGTACATGAAGGGTGGAACCCAAATGGTCCTGGTGGTCTCCCCTGAGGTTTCACCTGACACTGGTCTCCATTACGGTTGTTTTTTCTGTAATTCCAAAAGTGCTAAATGTTGTATGATTTTATGTTCTTATTATTAAATAAATTGTGCATAACAGAACCTTTATTCAATAAATATATTGAGAAAATAGGAAAGCTAGGCAGCATAACAAAAAAATTAGGAAGGCTTTTCCCCCCAAACAACATAATTAGGCAGCTTGGCTCAGCAATGAACCTTTGAACCTCCCCCGCCTGATCCTCTCTGCTTCCTGCCCCCCACATCACATGACACAGGAGAGCAGAGGCCTATTCAGGGCCACAGCCAGCTGCTTAATCTATGGGGAGAGAGGATGAATCTATATGGAGAGCACAGAATCTTGTAGAGCAGCGCCAACAGCTTTTAAGGTAAGGCGCCTGTCAGGAACCGGCCCGCGGCACGCCTGCGTATACGGTTCCCGAATGCGGGTTTGACCAGATCAAGTGGGGAGCAGCCTTATTCAAGCTACAAACAAGGCTGGGACCCCTCAAACACTTTCCACTGCCACCACTAGCCGTTGCTAGACACGTCCACTCAGCTGTCGAGTGCTCAACACGCAATCTGCGTTTTCGTATTTGGGTCAGCTTTGCCCTTTAGGCCGAATACGAGAACGCCACGCACACCCACACAGTTGCAATCTTACACTGTAGTGAAGCAAAGCCACTAACAGTCGTTCCGAACGATACTGTTAGACTTCCCACTCGGCTGTCGAGCGCAGAAGTGCCCCATACACACAATGCAATTACAATCTCATACAGTAGTGTCGCTCAATCATACAATCAGGCATGAACTTATACACGGTTACACTTCAGTCTCTTCTAGGCTATGAGTGTTAGTTTAGTACAGCAGAAGTCAATCTTATTAAATAACAATTTAATATTCCACACAAAAAAAATGAACAATGCAGAAAATAATATATACCAAAGATGTACAAAAAACAAAGTAAAAAAAAGTTACAAAGTAAAAGTTACAAGATACACACAAGGACAGTTGCGTAAAATGCACGGGGGAAAAAAAAAGAACGTTACCAGCGTAGGTTAGAACGTTGTTGGCGGGAGCACGCCGTTTTTCGACCAGGAGTCAAGATCATCCCTAGCTATGCGTTATCTCCAGGAGAAGATCACTGTGACTGTCCTGGACCAACTTAAATAGTCTGAAGTGTCCCCTGGGGCATTTAATGTCCAGCCCCCAGGAACTAATGCAATCTCCTAGATTGTGACATCACAGAACGCTAGTCATATCCTTCCTGTGATCTGCGAACTTCAAAGGGTTCCTGTTTTAGCTTTTTGAAGGTTGCAGATTTCAACAGGTAAGATTGTATCCTAACAGACATCAAAAGGCTTCTCTACTCCAGGTGAAAACTTGATTAAGGCTTCCTCAACAGTCCAGACAAAAGGGGATCGTTACCTAATTACCTGTATCCTTGATGACCAGAGGAACTGTATGCTAATGTCCAAGCTCCCTGCTTCCAGAGGAATTTAATGCAAACATAGCTCTATTGACACATTAGCAAATCCATTCAGAAGTTCCTGCTCTCCTGTTCACAAATGTACTATATACAATTAGTAGCTTCCCCCAAAGCCAGACTTGCTTGTAGCAGGCACACACATCTGAATTACACAGCAGACAGGAAAATGAAAAAAATATGGCTTCGGCGCGATACCATACGGCGGCTATATTCTGCATATTACCGTACATATCATCCTCACCCCAATATATCCTCACAGCGCCCATGACACATTCAATACATGCACCCCTGTAGACATGCCTTTGGCTTCCCCCCTTAAAATCAAACCACGCTGACTAAGAGAATAGAGATGAGCAAATTTTTCAACCTCCGTCTTAAAGGGAACCAGAGAGGATGAAATATACATACCTGGGGCTTCCTCCAGCCCCATACGCACGGATCGCTCCCACGCCGCCGTCCTCCGCTGCCTGGATCCGCCACCACCGGGTCCCGTCATTGCCGCGAGTCGGCCAATACTCCGCATCACAGGGTGCTCTCTCCATACAGATACGCATGTGGCTGCCTACTGCGCAGCCGCATGCGTACGGGTATTGAGGGAGCCCCTGTGATGCGGACAATTGGCCGCGTCCGCCGGAAGTGACGGGCCCGGTACCGGCGGATCCAGGAAGCGGAGGATGGCAGCGCGGAAGCGATCCAGGCTTATGGGGCTGGAAGAAGTCCCAGGTATGTATAAAATCCTATTCTATTTCGGCTGGCCATTCCTCTCTGGTTCCCTTTAAAGCAAATTGGCCAAAACTCACCAAAAAAACTTGTGAAATTGCCAGGCATTTCAGATTACATTTTGCATTTTCAAGAATTTGCATTGAAGTCAATGGTGCAGACTTCTGTGGATATTAGAAAAATGCTATACATGCTATGTTTACCAGATTTGCTAGGTAGACTAGGGAGAGTAGTGTGAACAAGTAAAAAAAAAATCAAAAAGAACTTGTAGTTTTTAAATAAATTGATTTTAAAGTTACGATAGGAAAAATGATCTTAAAGAGAATCTGTATTGTTAAAATCGCACAAAAGTAAACATACCAGTGTGTTAGGGGACATCTCCTATTACCCTCTGTCACAATTTCACCGCTCCCCGCCGCATTAAAAGTAGTCAAAAACTGTTTTAAAAAGTTTGTTTATAAACAAACCAAATGGCCACCAAAACAGGAAGTAGGTTGATGTACAGCATGTCCACACATAGAAAATACATCCATACACAAGCAGGCTGTATACAGCCTTACTTCTGAATCTCAAGACATCACTTGTGTGTGTTTACCTTCTGTCCCCAGCTTCTCTCATGCACTGAACATTACAGGCTTCCTGCAGACAGCTCTGCCTATGTCGTTAATTCCTCAGTATGTGACAGACCAGCTCCTTTCACAGCCTCCAGAGGAGGATTTTTATCCAGCTCTCTTCTATCACTGATAAGATAGCAGAGACCTGCTGGCTTATGTAAATAAAACACACACTGGAGTGTGCATAGAGGAACAGTTCAACACTGAAGAACTTGGCAGCCTTCCAGACACAGGCCGACAAGTCTGACAGGGGAAAGATATACATTGATTTATTACAGAGATGGTTATAGTAGAAAGAGCTGCAGCAAGCCAGATCACATTAGAATAGGTTTAGGAACTTGTAGGATGGTAGAAAAAACGTTGTAATTTTTGTTACAGAGTCACTTTAAATGTGATTAAATGACCAGATTGCTGAAGTATCCTTATACATACTGTCATATGTGTTTTTATATATATATTTACATTTTAAGAATACAGACAGAATGCTTCCTCCCCTCCAGCCTCCTCTTTAGTCGGCACCTATGCAGACTGGTATGGCCAGAATTCCTAGACTGGACCATGTGGGGATCCACGTCCTGAACTATACCAGCTTGCATGGTCCATAACATGGAGGACGCTAGGAAGGAGGGGCAGTAAAGCAGTAACAGCTGCATAATATATGGAAATAATGAAAATTCAGCTTCACGAACAATGAAAGATCCACAATGCTGAACTATGTTTTTAATGCAAACAGCCACTGGACTCTCTAATTTTATTATTGCAAGTATACTGGATTACCATCCAGGATTACCACCTTGGATGTTAATTTAATGTCCAAATAAGTCCCCCAGTGGGGTCACGGACATTGAATGAATGTACAGGAATAAAAGCTGCCACTGCACACTTCCATGCATGCATTCCCATAACGGGGGAAGGTGTATGTGCGCGTTCATACACGTGCTCGTGCACACCTGTGCAACCATTCCAAAGTGAATGATTGCAGCCATAGCAAATAGCAGCAATCATTCATGAAACCTCAGGGGAAAGAAAAAGTTTATTAAACTCAGAACGTCCTCTCTGCTCTAAAAGATTAGCCTTAGCATGTTAACTAATGTTAGAGGAAAAAATGTCTTCATTACAGATCCTTAGTCATAGCTAATCCATGACATGTTGCATGCCATTTTGCATAAGGTGCCAGGTCACTGTGAAGAGGCAGGCAGCATGGAAGAAGATGGGTTCGCATGGACAGGGCAGTGTCCCAGGACAGTTACAAGGCTGGGAGCATGGCTTGGGGGCCCAGGGGGATGAATGGGGGCCCCGGGGGTCCCATCGGAGCTTAAAACCAGCCCTACCAGGGCCCCAAGCTCCTTAAAGGAAACCTAAGACCAATCTAATTGCATGGTTTGGGCTTCCTCCAGCCCCATGAGGACTGTGGGCTCCGTCACCGTCCTCCCAGCTGCTCCATTCTCCCGTTCTGAGCTCTTTTAGATTGCCCAGTTGCATGAGGTTCTGCGCATGAAGACGGATGTGCGTAGAAGAGCATGACTGGCTGCAACTGGCCAAACAAACAGTGCTCAGAACAGGACAGCCGGGGAGGACAGCGATGGAGCCTACAGTCCTCATGGGGCTGGAGGAAGACCCAGGTACGTATAAATCATGAAATTAATCTGGTCTTCAGGTAGACTTTTAGGGCCCCATAACTCAGGGATTGTAGAGGTCACAAGTTTACAACCAATACAGCATGAATATGTAACCCAAATTAATTTCTGCCATTTCTGCCTAGGGCTCCATTTTACCTAAAACCGCTCCTGTTCTTGGCTAAGGCAATGTATCTGCTTATTATTGTGCAGGTTGGGAATATCTGTAGCAGTATCACCAGGGAAATTCCTGTATACGGTGATAACGGACTATGTGAACAGGCCCTTAGGAAATATGGGTCCATTTCACATGTCTGCTGGTTTTCTGTGCCCACTCTGACAAAAAACTGGCGGTAAACCTGGCCTTAACTGACCCTCAGGGCTCATACACAATTATAATGTGGATGAAGATGCAATTTGTACTTACACAATAAGTGAAGCACGCTGTGCACTTTTGCATGCATTAAATGTTGCGCATTTTCAATTTTCGGCAGCTGCGGCAGAGCAGCTAAATGTAAACACACGAAGTTAACCCTATGTCTGCTTCCATGAATCAGGAAGTAGACACACTGCAGATTTATTGCAAGATTTGTATCAACTGTAACAAAAATGTTTTTCTTTAAAGCTTATTATGCTGTTGCCTATCTTTTAGCGCAGAGAGGAAGTTTTGAGTTCCGGTCCGCTTTAAGTTTAATAAATAAATAAATCTATAGCCATTAAAGACTAAAGTGGAAGGAAAATATTTAATGGGGGTTTTTGTAGCGATGCCATATGCTATACAGATGTTTGCACTAAAATGGATAAGATAATAATGAACAACTCAGCGTGCCTGCATAACTATTACAGCTTATAGTGAATGACATGATTAACTGCAAATGCCCATTCATGACTGGTTCTGCTCAATGCAAACAAGCACAAATCAATCCAGTCCCAAGAAACGGTTAATGTAGAGTCGGTCTGTTGGTCTGTGGATTCCTTTGCTGCTCCCCACTCACCTCCTGTCAGTTGATTGAACTGCAAGGGAACTCTAGACATCTCCCCGAAGGCTCATCCTCCTCCACAGGTCTGTCACATGGAGACCTTAGTAGGAAAATAAACAATGATGTCATTTTCTCGCTAACTGTGAATGAAAGGCCTTTTAAAATATTGAAATGCAGAGAAAATCAGGAGCCGCTTCTCACATTGACAGCGCCAAGACTTGTTCCAGTGCGGTAAATGGTGTAGAGTGACCCCTGCCCTCTCGCTTTCTCCTCTCCTGTTGGGCTGCTAGACAAGAAACACAAACACATTCTTTGCCTGGGTTCAGCTGAATCATGAGGGTTGTTTTTAGGCATTGTTGCTTATAAACCACTGAACTAAACACAATATAAAATGCGCCCCTTAAAGAGAATCTGCACTCTAAAATTCTTACAATAAAAAGCATACCATTCTATTCATTATGTTCTCCTGGGCCCCTCTGTGCTGTTTCTGCCACTCCCTGCTGCAATCCTGGTTTGTAATTGCCATTTTTAGGCAGTGTTTACAAACAAAAGACACGGCTTCTAACTAGAGTGTGATAGGCTTGAGAGTAGCTCAGTCTGTGACTCATACAGAGCTTGGAGAGGGTGTGTATAGCTTCTGCCAATGACAAGCAGTGCAGCACATTCCACACATTCCAGCCTCAGCCGACAGAAGAGAGAAGATTAGATCATATAACAGTTATAACACAGCCACTGTGCAACTAGAAAAGGCTGCAGGAACACAGACCACATTAGAACAGGTATAGGAACTTATAGGATAAAAGAAATAAGGCTGAAAATTTTGTTACAGAGTCTCTTTAAAGGAAACGTGTACTTCTAAAGTAGAATCCTTCTAAGAACGCTTACAGTGTTATAAAACTCTCCAAAGGACCCCGATACCTTCTCCAGGTAGGTAGGATTTCAGCACGGGAGTGCTGGGTGCCGGTGTCCAGACTGCACAAGTGACAATTACCTGTCACTCAAGTGGAGGAATATGCTTTGGTCAGGATTATTTGGCATTTATTTCACATTGTTTTCCTAACCCTAGCTATAACCCACACGCCTAAGGCGACCGATAGTCGGGCGTATGTATAGTGGCCGCCTAATCCCAATTTGTGTGCGATCCGCCCGGCGGCTCAACTCACCTCCACCCGCCGCATGAGTCATGACATCAGGCACATGCCGCTCCATCCACGGTCACCCTGTATGGCAACAGAACATAGTTGACATGCGTCTGTACAGGCCAGCCAGCGATGTCGCCCAAGGGGACCAGGTCCCAATTGCCAAGGGGCGAAATAAATCAAGAGATGTGTGCGCACCTTAAGTCCTAAATGTTACCTTTCCCTTTTATGAAAGTCAGCCCTAACCTTCCTTATCTATGCCTAACTTTAACCTTCCTTATCTACGCCAACCAAACCATACCTTCCTTACCTCCGCTTAACCTTAACCTTCCTCTTCTATGTCTAACCCTAATCTTCTTCATCTCTGTCTAACCTCCCTTAAATACACTTAACCTTCACCTTCCTTATCTATGCCTAACTCTAATCTTGCTTATTTATGTCTAATCCTAACCTTTTCTAAAATATGCTTCACACTAACCTCCCTTATCTACGCCTTAAGACTGGTTCAGACGGACGTTTGCAGAGCGTTTACAGCCAGCGTTCAGGGCTTGGTGTTAAACGCTCCCATTCAAGTGAATGGGAGCGTTTGTACCAAGCTTTCAAGCGCGTTTACACAAACGCGGCGTTTGGATCCCGATTTTCCCTGGCGTTCAAGGAGCCCCTGGAAGCTACATGTAGCTTTCAGGGGAGGTTAACCGCGACGGCTAATGTCCCCCTAGGGGAAGAAAAAACGCGACCGCATCCAAACGCACACGAACGCTGCTAAACGCGACGCCAACGAACGCAACGCCTCCAAACGTCCATCTGAACCAGCCCTAACTCAAATCTTTATCTATGCCTAACTCTATCCTTCCTTGTCTTAACTAGTCGATATGTGAATTCTCCTCAAACTCGGCAGTGCTGGAACCAGGCAACTGAAACCCACATGCAACAACAAAATTAAGGAAGTTCCACAGAAATGTCCATTGCAAAAGTATAAATCTGCCTTTATTTAATCCAGGTTATAAACCAAACAACCTTGCTGTTTGGTTTTTAACCTCGATTTAATGAAGGTGGATTTATACTTTTGCAATGAACAATTGTGTGGAGCTTACTTCATTTTGTAGCCTTAACTAGTGTTAGGGTGAATTTGGAATGATGTTTTGAATTCAAACACCAACAGCACACTTCAGCACCATTCAGCACCGAACCTGTGGACAGGGCCAGGGGGGCCTTCACTTCCTTGTGCTCCATGGTACTTCCTTCTTCCAACTTTGGAAGGAGGAAATATGGAGTCACATGAAAAAGCCATGAAGCACAAGTACAATGGGCTAATGGGCTGGTGCACACCAGAGCGGTTCTGAAGCGTTTTTAAAACGCTTGCAGGGGGAAAACCGCTTGGCTAATGAAAGTGAATGGGATGGTGCACACCAGAGCGGCTCGTTTTTTCCACAAACGCAAACTCCCGGGCTGCAGCATTTTTGAGATTTCTGAGGCATTTCTGCCTCCATGTTAAAGTATAGGAATGTGGAAAACAGCTCTGAAAAACGATAGATCAGCGGTTTTCCAGGTGTTTTTGTTACAGAAGCTGTTCAGTAACAGCTTTACTGTAACAATATTTGTAATCTGCTACACAAAAACGCTCCAAAAAACGCTAGGTATGTTTAGAAAACCTCTCTAAACATGCCTAGAATCGCTCTGAAATCTGCTTCAAAAACCTCTAGCGTTTTGCGGATCTGCTAGCGGTTTTTGGTGTGCACTGGGCCTATAAGTGAACTTTCCCCAACCCTGCCCACAGGTTCAGTACTGAATGGTGGTGACGTGTGATGTTTGGTGAATTCAGATTGATGATCCAATTACGAAAACACAACACTAATATAAACCTTTCTCATCCATGCCTAACCATAATCTATCTTTATGCCTAACCAACTCTCTCCTTGCATTGTCTATTTTGGCTTCAGCACAGGGTGCCCAAAAATGGTTACTCCCTCAATTATGGCTGCCAAGGGCGGAGCCAGAAACCTAAGCAAGGGGGTTCAAATGATCTGAGGCTGAGAGAAAGCCCCTCTCTTACTTTTTTTTGTTACATACATGGGGATCCCTTTAGCTTCCTCCAGGCAGTTACTCCAGGCCTTCCTACAGCAACAATGGAGTACACATAGTTTTCCAATTTTCTGCTAGCAAAAGATGTACATGATCACGTGAGGCCTATTAAAGAGACTCTGTAACAAAATTTTCAGCCTTATTTCTTCTATCCTATAAGTTCCTATACCTGTTCTAATGTGTTCTGGATTACTGCAGCCTTTTCTAGTTGCACTGTCTCTGTAATATATCTAATCTTATTTTCTTTGTCAAGCTTTGTCGACCCAGGGAGGAATGCACTGCCTCTGCTGTGATAGGGAGAAGTTATGCACACCCCCTCTACGCCCCCCTATGCTCTCCTGTGTGCTGTGTGTATGAGTCACAGGCAAGGTCTCTGCTCACAGCCAGCATGGAGCTGTGACCTTGTGAACAGCTGTGAGTGCAGAAAGATCAGTTCAAAGTCCAGACAAGCAGCTAAGGCAACAAATGGGAGTAATATTCCAGCAGTCAATTCAGGCTTGAGAGGAGCCACTGCAGAACGGGCACCTGCTCTGATGATGTATATCCTGTTTGGCGGCCATCTTCATGGTTTACAAAAACAATGAATAAAATAGTGATTTTATCACCAAGAAAGCAGCGGGGAGCGGCGAAAATGTCACAGGGGGGCTAGGAGAAGACAACAAACAGGCTGGTACGTTTTATTTAAATGAGATTTTCACAGTACAGATTCTCTTTAACATCAGTGGTGTAGCTACAGAGCCTTGGGGCTCCAGTGCAAATTTTGTACCGGGCCTTCCCAATCCCAGCACTGTACATATAATAAGCCAGCTTTCCAGGGAGCTGAGCGAGGTGTAAGCAGAGGAAAAGAATTAGTATTTTTAATCATTATCATCAAGGAAGCTACGGACGAAAGCGCACGCGGGGACATCAGGCGTTAGCACGGAGAAAGAAACACAGCCCAGCATGGCAACGGGGGAACCTGTGAAAAAAAACTCTAGGCGATTACACTTGGATGGAACATGTGAGTGGAATTTTTAATAAAGTTTTATAAGGTTATACTGTATCACGCTATGAGGAGTATTCTTTTGAGGTATTATGATGCAAGAGCCTCTGCTATGGGAACATATTATGTGACCTAGTAATCCATCACCAATCTACCGCTGTGGCACCAGGACTATGAGGTTCCAAGGCTCCTGGATATGGGCATACTTTGACCAGTCTAGCAGTGGTCAGAGTGATCTGATGAGTCTGTTGGGTGTCTATGATGGAGGATTGTATCACACTACTGGAGAAGCTGGAGCTTGCTTATGAACTTTGAAGAGACTCTGTTGATGTGCACTTGAGATTTGTATTTATAACAGTGTGGTATGCACTGCTTGGCACCACTACATACAGTATGTGAACGGCCCTATCTATTTAAAGAGGAACTCCAGTGAAAATAATGTAATAAAAAAAAGTGCCTTATTTTTACAATAATTATGTAATAATGATTTAGTCAGTGTTTGCACATTGTAAAATCTTTTAAATCCCTGATTTACATTCTGACATTTATTACATGGTGCCATTTTTACTGTTGGCAGATGATGTAGCTGCTGCATGCTTTTTTGGCGGTTGGAAACAGCTGTAAACAGCTATTTCCCACAATGCAGCATGGTTCACAGACAGGAAACTGCCAGGAGTACGTACTCAGAGTTTCTTGTGGGAGGGGTTTCACCACCATATCAGCCATACAGCGCCCCCTGATGGTCCGTTTGTGAAAAGGAATAGATTTCTCATGTAAAAGGGGGTATCAGCTACTGATTGGGATAAAGTTCCGAGTTTCTCTTAAAGCTGCAGCAGAAAGCTCACATGAAGGGCAGAAGCGTGACTCCTTTTGTACTAATGATGTGGAAAAATTGAATATTCCTTTTTTTAATCGCACTGTAACACAGATTATATCATTATATTACATAAATATAGTCTTATGCTCAAACCATGGGGATTAGGCTTACGTTTATATTTTTCATACATATTCTTGCGTAACATACAGAAAATGACCCCAATTGCCAATGTTGCCATGCGCTTTTTTTTTTTATTATAGAAAATATACAAACGAATTCATAAAGAATGATGACATTTAATTTCATCTAATTGGCTAAGATGGCTCTCCCAGGAATAGCCATTTCCCTTAAATGAGCTCATTCAGAGTGATAATATGAATCTGGGTTTCACGACGCCACACCCATTTCAGAGTTTCCTGTCTATTTGTTTTATAATTGCTGACGATTTGTATGCCAAACTGCTAATGTAGCTCAGGGATTCTTAACTTGATTCTTAGCTGAATGTGGCAAAACATTTACTAAATGGGCAGAGGCATCGCAACTTCCTGTACTGAATATTTCTGGTCATGAGAAACCTGCCATATTCAACCCACACCAGCAGCAGCATGTGGGGGAATTCTGCAAGTCCTTAACCACTTGAGGACCCAGCCTTTACCCCCCCCTTAAGGACCAGCGCTGTTTTTTGTGATCTGTGCTGGGTGGGCTCTGCAGCCCCCAGCACAGATCAGGTGACATGCAGAGCGATCAGATCGCCCCCCTTTTTTCCCCCCTATGGGGATGATGTGCAGGGGGGGGGGTCTGATTGCTCATGCTGGCTGGCATGTTGCGGGGGGGGGGGCACCTCAAAGCCCCCCTCCGCGGCAAAATTTCCCCCCTCCCTCTCCTACCTGTCCCCCCTGGTGATCGGGGCTGCACAGGACGCTATCCGTCCTGTGCAGCCTGTGCCAGGATGTCCTCTGTCACATGGCGGCGATCCCCAGCCGCTAATTGGCCGGGGATCGCCGATCTGCCTTACGGCGGTGCTGCGCAGCAGCGCCATTCAATGTAAACAAAGGAGACAAACGTCGCGGCTCGCAGGCTATTCACGAAGACCCGCTTCGTGATCTAACAGGAAACGGCCGCTCGCGCGAGCGGCCTTTCCTGATTAATTAGGGAGGCACCTGGCGACGCAGATGTGCGTTGCTGGTCCTCCAGCTACCACTTTGCCGCCGCACGGTATGAGTGTGCGGTCGGCAAGTGGTTAAAGAGGAACAATAACCAAGGATTGAACTTCATCCCAATCAGTAGCTGATACCCCCTTTCCCATAAGAAATCTTTACCTTTTCACAAACAGATCATCAGGGGGGTCTGTATGGCTAATATTGTGGTGAAACCCCTCCCACATTGTGATGTCATGACCTAGGTCCTAACATTTTCCTGTCTGTGAGCCTTGTTGCATTGTGGGAAATAACAGCTGTTTCCAACTGCCAAGCAACTAGTATCTCCCTCTGTGCATATGTATATCTATGAAAAAACAACCTTTTAGTCTATCGTCTTCCAGTATTAAAGATAATTATGTGCAGGCTGATTGTGGATTTAACAAATATGCACAAATTACATGGCGAATATCAATCATTTCTTGAAAGAACAAAGAGAAATCGAGAGCCCAATATGTTGTAGTATTGTTGAGTTGGTTGTAGTTTAAAGCAAAATATTTAGATATACTCACAAACATGGGTTACCCATAGGCAACCACTTCAAGTGCAGGTGGGGAGTATTAGAACCTGACCCCACTCAGGTTTTTAAGATGTCGCTCTCTGTAGATTGAAAACGGGGTAGCACCCCTCCACCGAGGGTGGAATCAAGATTTCAGCAAGGCTTGGTGTACAGAGGCACCAGAGTAGAATAAAAACGTTTAAAAACCGTCTTAAAGAGGGGGATGTTCAGGTGGACTTGCCTCCCACAAAAATATAAAACTCAATTGAGTCACAATATATCAATACAAATATTTTATTTAACTCCACTTAGTGCAACGCGTTTCGCAGGTGTGGTCCTGCTTCATCAGGCAAACAGGAGTATAACTCAATAGGTCTAAATGCAGAAGTGAGCGCCTCACATATTTGTATTGATATATTGTGACTCAATTGAGTTTTATATTTTTGAGGGAGGTAAGTCCACCTGAACAGCCCCCTCTTTTAGACAGTTTTTAAATGTTTTTATTCTACTCTGGCGCCTCTGTACACCAAGCCTTGCTGAAATCAATCATTTCTTGAGCTCTCTATTTTTTAACTTCTCATTTGACTTCCCCCCCCCCCCCCCCCTTTTCGCTAAAGCTCTTCTTTAAACTCTGTTATTAAAAAATTACCTGTGTGCCCAGTTAAACAATGAAAAATTATACTGACCTCCAATCGTCACAAGACTTTCTACTATGAACTTGGAGAAGTGAATTGCATCATTCTCATAGAGTCGTAGTAAAGTTAATTTGTAAAGATTGTACAAATAAGTACAAACTGGCATGCATTTTAGGGGTGATCAGAGGCGTAGCTAGGGTTTTCAGCGCCCCCTAAGGTTAAGGGTCGTGACCAAATGTGGGCGTGGTTATGGGTGCTCCACATTTGGTCACGCCCCTTCAAATGTACATGGAGGTTAGCAGGCTCACGCTCACCCACCCTCCCTCAGTATGTACCTTCCAGCATGTTCCAAGACAAATTCAGCAATCATGAGCCCCCCCCCCCCCCATCAAGACAAATTCCGCAATCATGAGCAAACATGAGGCCCCCAACATGACCAACTCAGCAATCATGAGGCCCCCAACAAGACAAATTCAGCAATCCTGAGGCCCCCAACAAGACAAATTCAGCAATCATGAGGCCCCTAACAAGACAAATTCAGCAATCATGAGGCCCCTAACAAGACAAATTCAGCGATCTTGAGGCCCCCAACAAATCATGAGGCCCCCAACAAGACAAATTCAGTAACCATGAGGCCCCCAACAAGACAAATTCAGCAGTCATAGGCAGCATTTCACATAAATAGGCAGAATGCCCCCTTAATATGGTAGACACCTCTCACCTGGCAGCAGTTCCCCAAAATACACTCAATCTGACAGCAGTGCTTCCCCAAAAATAGGTAGCCCCAGGTCTATAGGTGTCCCCAGAATAGGTGGCCAGCAGTATAGATGTCCCCAGAACAGGTAGCCAGGGGTAGAGATGTCCACAGAACAGGTAGCCAGGGGTATATGTGCCCAGTATATGTAGGCAGGGGTATGTGTCCCCAGCATATGTAGCCAGAGGTATATGTGCCCAGTATATGTATCCAGGGGTATATATGCCCAGTATATGTAGCCAGGGGTATATGTACCCAGTATATGTAGTTAGGGGTATATGTGCCCAGTATATGTAGGCAGGGATATATGTGCCCAGAGTAGGTAGCCAGGGGTATATGTGCCCAGAGTAGGTAGCCAGGGGTATATGTGCCCAGAGTAGGTAGCCAGGGGTATATGCCCAGTATATGTAGTTAGGGGTATATGTGCCCAATATATGTAGGCAGGGGTATATGTGCCCAGAGTAGGTAGCCAGGTCAGGTGTCCCCCTCCCCAGCAGGAGGGGAGCAGCGTAGAGAAGAGCTACTCTCCCTCCCTCGCTGTCCCCTCCAATGTCCGGGTGGCTGGCAGCGGCGGGCGGAACTTACCTTCGTCTCGTCGCAGCGCCGGATGGATCTGCCACTACTCTGGTCTGGTTCAGACCAGAGCAGCGGCTGCGCACCCGAACTTCCGGCCAGCGCTGGAGCGAGACGGAGGTGAGTTCCGCCCGCCGCTGCCAGCCACCCGGACATTGGAGGGGACAGCGAGGGAGGGAGAGCACCTAAGGTGAGGGAAGGAGGGGGGAGATGGCCCCCCTTCCCCACCGTCCGCACAGCTCTCCCTCTTCTCTGCGCTGCTCCCCTCACCCGCCGCAACAAAACAAAAAAAAAAACCCGCAGCTCAGCCAGGCGGAGGGCGCCCTTGGGGACCAGGCGCCCCGGGGCACTTGTCCTACCCCGACCCCCCCTAGCTCCGCGCCTGGGGGTGATAAACGTGTGCATCTATAGCACAGCTAGAGGTTGAAAGGAGGGCTGTTCTTATGCAGTTCTTATTTCCAACAGCTCCGATCTGATTTCCGATCGATTTTCCATAGAAGTTAATGGAAAATCAATCGGAAATCAGATCGGACCTGTCGGAAATAAATTGATCTGATGGTAAATCTGTCAGAAAACTGTACTGTGTGTACCTAGCATTATGCCTAATACACATGATGAGATTTTCTGGCAGATTTCTTGGCAGATCAATTATTTCCAACCTGTCCGATCTGATTTCCGATCGATTTTCTGTTCACTCCTATGGAAAAGCAATCGGAAAATTGATCTGGCAGGAAACCTGCCATAATATCTCATCATGTGCATTAGGCACAGACTGACTAGGCCAATGCATAGGGTAAAATCTGTGGGAAGGAGGGGGAGCTATTGTTACATACTGTCTTTTGTAGAACTCATATACACAACTCCTAATTCCATTAAAGGTGCGTACGCACGCCTGATTTCTTCAAACGATGGGTTGTCAGACCCGCCCGCGGGGTGGCCGTTCTGACGACTGTTTCCCCGTGTGTACAGTCTGTCGGCAGGCTGATACGCTCGGTGGATCAGTCAAAACCAGCCTTATCAGCCTGCGGACAGACTGTACACACAGGGAAACTGTCGTCAGAACGGCCGCTTCGGGGGCAGGTCTGATGACCTGTCGTTTGAAGAAATCAGGAGTGTGTATGCGCCTTAAAAAAGGAATGGATGTTTACTTTAACAACTAATTGGGCTCTGTAGATTACCATAACAATGGAGGCCCGATTCCCTAACAATAATTTAGCAGGTGCTATTAATTTGCTAGTTCAGCTGTTATTTTTTTTATTTGACTCAAAAGGTGCCTTGCATGGGGCATCCAAATGGCCAGAAATGGCTCTGGCTAAAAGGCAAAAAAGAGCAACTTTATTGTGAAACTTTGAAAAGACTTATAGACCATATAACTCAATAAAAGCTCAAAAACACCCTAAGGTGAATATCTAGAACAAACAATATACTTTATATCTCAATATGTTAATGTAGCAGTAGAGCGGACCCGACAGAAATCGGCTATTTTCGCCTATCTCCGTGCGGAGAACCGCAACACCACCCCCGCTGTAAGGTAAATAAATCAGCGCTTGTCAGGCTTGTCGAGGGAGGATTCCGGGACACTTCGAGGGAGCCAGCGCTGGACTGCCTGCAGCTACAGGGGAGGGGGGAAGCCTCATTGGGACCCTGAGGCTTCCCCCTCCCGAGGTGAGTACCCCCCAGGGGAACTTTTTTTTGTTACAGGTTATCTTTAAAGACCACGGGCTTAAACCCCCCTAGTGACCAGGCCATTTTTTTACAAATTAGGCCACTGCTGCTTTAAGGGTTTGCTGCAGGGCCGTATAACTCAGGACACAAGTGATTCCCCCCCCCCTTTTTCTGCCCACAAACAGAGCTTTCTGTTGGTGGGCTGTGATGGCTCCCCGGATGTTTATTGATTTTTTTTTGTAAATATTTATGTTGGTTTTTTTTTAACAATAAATATTGCTATTTTGTTTTCTTTTTTCTATTATCCCCTCCCTTCCCCCGGCACCAGCCGATCAGCGCGGTTGGCTGTCATAGGCTTTAGCTAATTTGTTGCTTTAGCCTATGACAGTGGATTGCTTTTCTTACGCCCAGTGGGACAGCCGTGTGACATGACCTGTACAGAGCTGCCATAGATTGCAGCGCTTTACAGAGTAAATAGATGCCGGTTTCACTGTCTAACAGTCTCCTAGCGGCGATCGGCGCTGGGAGACTGATGAGCTCCGTCATTCAAGCAGAGATGCGCGCGCATCGGCATGCGATCTCCTGCAAAACACGCCCCCAAGACTGCACGCAAATTGGCGTTAGGCGGTCCTGGGACTGCCGCCGCGTCCTTGCCAATTGGCATGGAGCAGCCTTTAGGTAGTTAAACTGGGCTGTAGCAGATGATAATGCCCACCTGTGCTCAGAATCTAGAGTGTATCCTCCTCCGCATGTCGGAGAGTGATCCACCTTGCTAAGGACATTGTTCTCCCCACTGCCGGCTCTGAGACTGTCCTCGTTTGCCGCTCTATCAGCCCACGTAAGTCCTGATTGCTACCGGGCCACATGCCTTATGTGTATGTATGAGGCGGTCAAGTCAATGCAAAGCAGCATTTCAACATCCAAACATGATTGTATTAATATTTGTGTACAGTCAGTCATGTTAAAAGGATGTCCAGTGGGAGGTGTCCTAATGTGATTTGTTGCCAAGAGATACTTTCTAAGAGGACCCATGAAGGAAAAAGGGGGTGTTTGGCTCAAAGGACCTCAATGTACAGTAGAGTCTCTGTTATCCGGCACTGATGGGGATTGGCTGATGCCAGATAAGTCTGCTTTCTGGTTGCATGAGACTCAAAGTTAAAAATAGGCCTAACCAATATAGTACTAGTACCTCACTCTACTCGTACATATCATGAACTCTCTATTAAATGTTAGAAAACAGTCATTGAAAGTATATTAACCTTGAGGGAGCAGTGGAACCCGGTCAAAGCAGAGCCCACAAACAACCTAAGAAGTTGCCCTTCATCACCGTGAATACTACCGGTGGTTTGTGCTGGTTGGCTGAGACTGCTGGTTAGTTGAGTTCCGGATAACACGACTCTACTGTACTAACATTCAGCAGGTTAAAAAGACAAACTGGTGCTGAAGAAGACCATGCAGTTGGCCTGGTAATATCAGTGGGGACAGTGAGGATGCCCACATGGTGTAATAAGAGCATGTTTTCATGTGCCTACTGATCATCCGTCAAAAGCAAAAACAAGCATTTTCATCTACTCATGTACAATTCTTTAATATAATAATGAAGGCATAGGAATCACATTTTTATACTTCTCTTTTCTTCGGATAGAAAGAGGGCAGTTTAGAGCCTCTGAAGGTTTCTTACCCCATTGGGTGTCTCTGTTATAGAGATTTCCCACCACTTCCTGCCTGGTGACACTCAGACGTCACATGTTGAACTAATAGGCCAGGGTGTTGGACACTGTAAGGCTGGGACACATTTATAGCTACCAAACAGCAGGCTGACAAAGTGATTTGATTTGGCACCAGTGGATTTGTTGGCAACAAAAATCTGAACAGGGAATCTATTGGCTGGAGCCGCAAAATTAAACAAAAAGCAAAACATTTAGCAGCAGCCTTGCGGCTTGTAGCAAGGAATGAACAATCTCAGCTTTAAACAAAAACATTTACTAGCGAACAGGCGGTGTCTTTGCCATCAGGGGGAAGACAATGTTAGTGGAGTGTCTATCAAGGCTAGGGTTAGGCACAACTTACCCCTGCAGTAGCTCTCATGGCAGGGATGATGGAGTTTGCTGTCTATATACTCCCATAAATAGTGCAGATGGTTAACACATCATAAACTTCACCCAAGAGGTGTCAATAAAAACGCAGGCTTTAGTGAGAGGGGTGGGGTGTCTCCTGCTTACCCCACAGCCTTCTAAACCACTTATGCCGTTCATGGCAGTATATCTATGCCCCGCAGAGCTTCAGTTCCTGCCCAGGGGCGTAGATATTCATCCATTGCAGCAAACAGCCATCACTACCCACGCGTGCTTGCTCCTGCCTGCTAGTAGGGAGATCAGTGAATGGGAACTCGGTTCCTATTCATTGATCTAAGCCCCGTGTCAACAGTCGCCGACATCAATAAGATGCCTGCGGTCATTGTAACAAACGTGTTACGTTCTGTTAGTGTACTAACTGTACGGACAGGGGAAAAAAAGTGCGAGGACATCTTGTGGCCAAATAGTAAAATTACACCTACTTACTGTAATAGATAGCGGAGATACCGCCGCAGAGGCAAGCGGCATGGCGGCTATCTCCGCGTATCAGCCGGCGGCCTCTGCCGCGCAGTTACATGCTGCTGCTCTGCCTGGTCCTTCTGTTGCACATAGATTGAGGGCTGCGCGCATGCCAGGTGACAGGACCTTTATGCGAATAGATTGGGAGTCAGCTGATCTGCCAAGTCAGCTGACTCCAACGGTACTTTGGATTGGCTGAGTGATGGGGGCGGCGCTGCGGGGCATCTCTGTATATATAGTACTAGTCTGTCAGTTGCCCCGTGTCTGCTGTTGCGAATGCTAACTTGTTAGCGCTCAGACCCTAGTCAGATCCCAAAGTGTTCTAGAACCAGCTGGAGCTGGGGATCCACACTTAGCCAAATTCTGTTGATAGCTTAAAGTACTAATTGCATTTTATTATCTGTTATGACCTTCTGCTTCCTTTGACTACTCTCCTGCTTGTTGATTCTGTACCTCTGCCCATCTGATTCCTGTTGCCGACTCTGCCTGAACTTAACACTGAATCAGCCTTCCGTCTTGGTACTTTATCTGTCCGTACGTTGCCTACTCTGCTTGTCTGACCTTCCTGTCCTCACCAGTGGGCCTAGCCACTGGTGAGGGTTCTGTGGTAGCCTTCACCTACTCCTCAGGTGAAGCTCAGCTGCAGCACTGTCTGTAACACCTGCTCCTCATGTGTCCGCTAGCTGCAGTATAGTCTTAATCGCCTGCTCCTCAGGTGATCATCCTTTGCAGCACAGTCAGTGGTCCCTGCTCCTCAGGTGTCCACTGGCTGCAGTATAGTCTTAATCACCTGCTCCTCAGGTGATCATCCTTGCAGCAAAGTCAGTGGTCCCTGCTCCTCAGGTGTCCACTGGTTGCAGTACAGTCTGAATCACCTGCTCCTCAGGTGATCATTGGCTACAGTACTGTCTGAGTCACCCACTCCTCGGGAGATCTCCTCTTCCTCATTACTGTTGCACCAAACACTACCTCTCATTGGTTGTCCTGTGTCTGGCTATACTAGCATTATTGGTGATTCTGCAGATCACCACATAATCAGGTATAGCATCTGTATTATTGGTGATACTGCAGATCACCAATAATCAGAAAATCTGTTTGCTGACACCAATCGTTACACTTACATTTTTCTTTAGTAAAACACCTACACATACCAAATTAAAATGACCCTCTTACCTCCCCCACTCTCCTAAAGTTACACAAACAAAACATTTGCATATTAAAAAAAATGACAATTAAAAAAATACATAGTTACCTTAGTGGTCCTGGGGGTATATTACTATTATTTTTTTTAAATATGGGCTTGTAATTAGTGGGATGCAAAACGGACAAAATACACCTTTATTTCCAAATAAAATATTGTTGCCATACATTGTACTAGGGAAATATTTTAAACATTGTAATAACCGGGACAAATGGCCACATACAATGTGTGGGTTTTATCCACAGTAGAATGTTTTATTTTAAAACTATAATGGCTGAAGATGGAGAAAATTAATTTTTTTTTTTTTCTTTTTATTCCTGCTGAAATGCATTTAGGATAAAATAATTATTAACAAAAGGTACCCCCCAAAGAAAGCATAATTGGTGGCCAAAAAAGGAGATATAGATCATTTAGTTGTGTTAAGTAGCTATAAAGTTACTGGTGAATGGGAGGAGTGCTGACAGGGGAAAATGGCTCTGGTACCGAAAGGGAAATACCCCTTAGTAGGGAAGTGGTTAAACACAACTTTTTTAAACACTTAGTCAACAGTGATGTGCCTCAAATAAAAAGCCACTGACGAGTCACACGGTGGCGAAACCTGTAGGGGGGAGCCGGGACAGACACATGCTAGACTGTTAGGGATATACAGAGCTGCTGTACCTCACAGCACAGAGTGAGCAGGGGAGCAGGGGCTATACAATTATAAGCTTTTAATCCTATGCATATGCAATACTTTTTATTTTTTATTTTAAAGGTTGTTTTTACTACATTAAGGTTTTTATTTGAAGTACCGTACATCCCTGCCATCAGGGCCGGATTTGTGCTTTTTACTGCCCAAGGCCCACTATCACCAGCTGCTACAGCGTCCTAAAATCACCCCCCCCCCCCCCCCAACACGGCAGGGATTAGATTGTATGCTCCTCTGAGGACAGTTACTAAAGTGATTGCAGTGGTTACATTATAAACTCCTCTGAGGACAGTTAGTGAAGTGATGGAAGTGATTACACTATAAGCTCCTCTGAGGACAGTTAGTGACATGATGGCAGGAATTACATCATAAGCTCCTCTGAGGACAGTTAGTGACATGATGGCAGGGATTACACTATAAACTCCCCTGAGGACAGTTAGTGACATGATGGCAGGGATTACATTATAAGCTCCTCTGAGGACAGTTAGTGACATGATGGCAGGAATTACACTATAAGCTCCTCTGAGGACAGTTAGTGACATGATGGCAGGGATTAGATTGTAAGCTCCTTGGCAAGAGACACATTCAGTGAGTGACAGGCAGCTCAGAGATCCCTGTAAGTGCCTGTTCGCCGCCCCTTCATTCCCAGAGTGCCAGATCTGGCTGTTGGTAGCCACCCACCGCTATGCGCAAACTGTGTAGCAGGATAAATGTTCAGCAGGCTAACTGCTACTGCCACCCTTCTGCCCACAGCCTGCCCCTTGCTTTCCTTGTGCCCTAGGCCATGGCCTTGGTGGCCTTGCCTGAAATCCGGCCATGCCTGCCGTGAGCGCTACTGCAGGGAAAAGTTTTGCATGTTTATGTGACAAAGGTGGTCATATATAGTGTGCTCCACCATTCAGAATTTGCAAATCGAAACTGTGCATTTTGGGGTAAATAAGGAAGCAAGTGAAGCGCAGCAAAACAAATCTGTTTAGGGTTAGGCACAGATTAGGAGGATGTACAATGTAGAGAGAGGTCACCTTTACTTCTTTGTGCTACACGAAATCCACATTGACCTGAACTAGTACTGCATTGGAAAACCCATTCCTGATACTGCGCCAAAACCACCATGCCGGCCCCCCACACACCTCTCTAGAGTGCTGCAAGGAAGCATCATTCAGTATGTCTAGAAATTCATATCTAGCTGCCAGCTGACCTGGAATGATCATTTTAATAACATTACATTATAAAAAGTTTTTTGTATCATTGACATGCATTTTAATGGAGGTGGAGTTAGACATGCAGGCTCCTCTGCTGGGGATGGGAGGAAGATGCTTTATTGCTTTGCCAGAATCTCTGGGAAATATTAAATACAAATAGTTGCCTCACCAAAACAGCATCTTCCCATAGCCGACATATGTTTTTCAGATTAAATGACACACTGAATTAGAATTCTTATCAATCAAACTACATGTGACTGCGCACTGCCCCGTAAATAGCATGCTTAAAGAGGCACTGTAGTGACATACAGTAAAATGCACTAATTATTCAGGATACCCACTTTCATGGTAATTTTCCTGGTTTCAGCATCAGAAACACTTCCTGGGCCCGATCCAACTCACTTTTTCTCCTACCGTGTTTCCCAGAAAATAAGACACTCGCTTATATTAATTTGTCTTTTTAAAAGTTGTGCTAGGTCTTATTTTCGGGGAGGTATTCTATGGTGGTAGCCAGATCCCCTTCAGCGTATACAGCTGGATTTCCCCCACCCACCCGCTCCCTTTACCTCCCCTGCTCTTGCTTCTGGCCCCCTCCTTAAAGTCCGGAATCCTGTGCTGATTATGCCTGGGATAATACACACCGCAGATTAGCGATGACTTGCAGTGAAAGCAGCCATGGCTGGGGAGTCGGTACAAAAATCCACCGACTCCGACTCCTCAGGTTAGGATTCCACCGACTCCGACTTCTCGACTCCAACTCCTCTAATTTGCATATTACAATTTTGTTGATTGAAAGTATGCAACATGAAATGCATCTCTTAACTGCCGACGCTTAGGAATTTTAAAATACAACTGAAGTGAGAGGGATATGGAGGCTGCAATATTTATTCCCTTTTAAACAATACCAGTTACCTGGCTTGCTGGCTGATCTTCTGCCTCTAATACTTTTAGTCATAGACTAAAACTAGTCCTTGGTAAGAGTACTTGTAGAAGACAGGAACAAAGAACATCTTTCAGACGTACATCAAAAAAGGGCGTCGGGAAAAAAGGGCGCGTGGTGTGAACGATAATCAGTATTATCGTTTATAAAAATTATTGTGTAGAATTTCGTTTACAAATAGTGTTTTAAGAATTTATAAATCATGAAATAATGTGTATGAGATCGGCAATTCTTAAAATGTTCATCTTCCCTGTTTCTAAACTGAAACTTATATTTGCGTTTGTTAAAAACTCTGCCTGTACCTATCCCTAACCCCTAGACCCCCTGTTGGTGCCTAAACCTAAGACCCCCCTGGTGGTGCCTAAACCTAAGACCCCCCTGGTGGTGCCTAAACCTAAAACCCTCCTGGTGGTGCCTAAACCTAAGACCCCCCTGGTGGTGCCTAAACCTAAGACCCCCCTGGTGGTGCCTAAAACTAACCACCCCAAAGCCCTCCCTGTACCTACCCCTAACACCTAGACCCCCTGGGGGTGCCTAAACCTAAGACCCCCCTGGTGGTGCCTAAACCTAAGACCCCCCTGTTGGTGCCTAAACCTAAGACCCCCCTGGTGGTGCCTAAACCTAGACCCCCCTGTTGGTGCCTAAGCCTAAGACCCCCCTGGTGGTGCCTAAACCTAAGACCCCCCTGGTGGTGCCTAAACCTAAGACCCCCTATGGATAATAATGTTTTACAAACATTAATAAATAAAAAATTTAAATAAAAAAATGTAAGGTCCCGTTTCCACTATCGCGAATCCGCATGCGTTGCCCGCATGCGGATTCGCACAGTCAGTACAAGTGGATGGGACTGTTTCCACTTGTGCGTTTCCCCGCACGTTTTTCTGTGCAGAAAAAATCTGCATGGTAGGGCCCTGAGAATTCGCCTGCGTGTGGAATGCAGGCGAATCGCACGCAATGTATTTAATAGGGAAATCGCATACGTTTTCCCCATGCGTTTTTTGCTGCGAATTCGCATGCGATTTCGCATAGGTATTAATGTTAATTTACACAGGCAGTGACATGGTTAAATTCGCATACAGCCTTAACTATGCGAAATCGCATGCGAAATCGCGGCAAAAAACGCATGCGGAATCGCACCCGCATGCGATTTGCCTGCGGTGATTCGCCGGCGATTCCGCAACGCTATAGTGGAAACGGGCCCTAAATCATTTTTTTGGGTGGATAATAATGTTTTAGAAATGTTTTACAAATAGTGATTTAGTATCTTTATAAACGTTATTCGTCACGGGCTCATTTTGTAAAGGTAAATCATCACAAGCACAGTTATAAAACCTTAAAAATCTCCGGGCGCCGTTTGTAAAACGTTAATAATCTCCGGCGCCTTTTTTTCCCTGTTCGGCGCCCATTAAACGATATTTATAATGGGAGTGTATGGGGCGCCCTTTTTGTCTACTTGTCTCATGCGCCCAAATCTCCTGCTTCCATCTTTCAGGCCCTAAACAATGTAACTGTGGGTACATGTAAGAGATTGCAGGGGAATAAGGAGAATCTTCCTCTATTACACATTCTTCATGCACAATCTGAACATGGATCATGCCCTAGATAATGTAACTGTGGGTACATGTAAGAGTGATGTGCAGGTACTCTGCAGGAGAATGAGGCTATTCTTACTCTATTACACATTCTTCATGCACAATCTGATCCAGGTTTATGGGTGATAGACAACACCTCTGTGTTCAATGTGCACAACATTCTCAGTGGTTTCCCTGCTGCTGTGTGGGGAGCGCAGATGTAGAGTATAGTACTACTGTGTAACAAAGTAAACCGGAGACAGATGAAATGAAAGTTTTATACATACCTGGGGCTTCCTCCAGCCCCCTTCAGGCTAATCAGTCCCTCGCTGTCCTCCTCCGCCACCTGGATCTTCTGCTTTGGGTCCAAGTACTTGAGCCAGTCAGGCATAGTGCGGATGCACACACTCCGTCACTGGGAGCGTACTACACCTGCGCAGCACTATTGCGCAGGTGCAGAATGTTCCTGGCTGTGGGAGCGGCACGCGGCCGGACTGCGTTGACTAGCTGAATTACTGGGACTCATAGCAGAAGATCCAGGTGGCGGAGGAGGACAGCAACTGGATTAACCTGAAGGGGGCTGGAGGAAGCCCCAGGTATGTATAAAACTTTTCTTTTCATTCGCCTCAGGTACCCTTTAATTCGTAGTCACCAAAACAAATTTTAACAACATATCAAATTATTTGAATTCATGTGCAAAGGGAGTGCATACATTTGCATAAACCAGCATCAACGCAGAATTATTTCCATCTCATTGACCATCTCTATTAGTGACACGGCTACACATCAGGCTTTATTCTTACAGCATAGATGTTATTTAGATGTTATTTAGTATATATATATAAAAAAGATTCCTGTGTACACATCATATATACTGTACAGTTACAATCAGATATGTACACTCACCTAAAGTATTATTAGGAACACATGCTCAATTTCTCATTTATGTTATTCATTCAGGGAATTATATAATCAACCAATCACATGGCAGTTGCTTTAATGCATTTAGGGGTGTGGTCCTGGTCAAGACAATCTCCTGAACTCCAAACTGAATGTCAGAATGGGCAATTTTGAGTGTGGCATGGTTGTTGGTGCCAGACGGGCCAGTCTGAGAATTTCATAATGTGCTCAGTTACTGGGATTTTCACGCACAACCATTTATAGGGTTTACAAAGAATGGTGTGAAAATGGAAAAACATCCAGTATGCGGCAGTCCTGTGGGCGAAAATGCCTTGTTGATGCTAGAGGTCAGAGGAGAATGGGACGACTGATTCAAGCTGATAGAAGAGCAACGTTGACAGAAATAACCACTCGTTACAACCAAGGTATGCAGCAAAACATTTGTGAAGCCACAACATGCACAACCTTGAGGCGGATGGGCTACAACAGCAGTAGACCCCACCGGGTACCACTCATTTCCACTACAAATAGGAATAAGAGGCTACAATTTGCACAAGCTCACCAAAATTGGACAGTTGAAGATTGGAAAAACGTTGCCTGGTCTGATGAGTCTTGATAGAATCAGAATTTGGCGTAAACAGAATGAGAACATGGATCCATTATGCCTTGTTACCACTGTACAGGCTGCTGGTGGTGGTGTAATGGTGTGGGGGATGTTTCCTTTGCACACTTTAGGCCTCTTAGTTCCTTAGTGCCAATTGGGCATTGTTTAAATGCCACTGGCTACCTGAGCATTGTTTCTGACCATGTCCATCCTTTCATGACCGCCATGTACCCATCCGCTGATGGCTACTTCCAGCAGGATAATGCACCATGTCACAAAGCTTGAATCATTTCAAATTGGTTTCTTGAACATGACAATGAGTTCACTGTACTAAAATGGCCCCCACAGTCACCAGATGTCAACCCAATAGAGCATCTTTGGGATGTGATGGAATGGGAGCTTTGTGCCCTGTATGTGCATCCCACAAATCTCCATCAACTGCAAGATGCTATCCTATCAATATGGGCCAACATCTCTAAAGAATGCTTTCAGTACCTTGTTGAATCAATGCCACGTAGAATTAAGGCAGTTCTGAAGGCGAAGGGGGTCAAACACCGTATTAGTATGGTGTTCCTAATAATCCTTTAGGTGAGTGTATATTGTGGAAAGAATTGTATAATTAATCTGTTAATCTTTATGTATATCCTTATAGCCACATGCACAAGATTAGATTATTGTGTTAGAGTGACACTTTAAGTAAAAGGATTATTGTTAACCAAGGAGTTATCACGATACCATTGAATATATGTTATATATGTTTTTGAACCATATACTGTGCAGTCTTCTATGTCCTTCACAGTGAAATTCCAGAACAACCTCCAAACCTTCCCCCAGTGTCATTCTGTACCAAGCACGGGGCAGTGAGTTGGAAAGAACAGCCTAAAACCAGTTCTCTGAAAGTGTGGGTGATTTTGAAGGACATGAGACAAGGAACTGATGTCAGAGGATTTCTTGTTCCTGTTGACTTTCATTTATTCATGAGGGACACAGAGGAAGAACAGACCCACCCAAAAGAAGAAACTGGACATTGCTCATTGGACTTATGGGATTACAGACTGTTTGGAGGGAGGAATATATTAGCATGTTAACTGGGGTATAAAGATCGACAGGTGGAGGAAGTCTCCACCCTTTTGTGACTAGCCGGGCTGCAGCTAGCCTGTTTCTCCCTTAATAAATGCTGGTATATAAAAGGGTCCTCAGCTGAGTGAATAAAGATTTCATTTTCATTGGCACGAAATGGAGGAGTGTCATTGAGTAAGTTTATTTGCTTTTAACATCTGGTCTTCATCGAACCGGAAACCTATCGTCACAGAGAGGTGAGGCCTAGGAGCGCGTTTGCGACTGGCGAATCTGATAGTAAGCTGGTGAAAGCCCACCGGGATTATATTTCCTTTAAACAGGTGGCCAAATGCAAGATCTAGATCTCACGTCTTTGTGACATACGGTTTATTTCGAACCGTGAGACTTCTTCAGCCAAGGTCGGTGAAATCGCCTGCTTAGGATTCTAAAACAAACTTCTCGGGTGTCCTGAAAGCTTCTTAAATTGTAAGTACTACCTTTTATTTCTGTAACTTCTCATACACAGGGCTGCGCTTAGAGTCTAAGTATTGATGTGTTGTTATATTGTTTTGTATGACACAATCTGTGGTCAGTTTCCTAAGCTACTGTGTGCCTCAGCGGAATTGTAAGTTCTCGTAATAGAACACAGCCGCGTAACAGGCAGTAATATCGGAGTGGATCTAGATCACAGGTTGTTTCTGTACTTCAGTCAGTATTAGCCCACACAGAGGTTCATCACGTTGAGTGTTGTCCAGGTCTCAGCTGCAGCCCTCGAGGTGCCTCAGCAGGAACGTTTCCATCTTAGTGCAGGCACTCTGCCTCAGCGGGAATTGTAAGATCTTTGCGCTGTAAATGCAGGAATTGTTACATCTTTGTGCATAGAAGGCAGTATATTCCGGGAGGGGACCGCGGGACATTGTAAATCCAACAATAAGTGAGTGAACGAGATTGAAACAGCAGGAATTGTTACATCATAGTGCTGTATATAGATCAATGGGGCAAGGTACAGGCAAAATTAAAGCTACTGATGATGAATATGTCATGCGCAGGAGGAACAAAAGCTGGGTGAAATATTGTAGCCTGTGGAGGAGTAAATTTGGTTTTTCGGGACACCTTCACCCTGAGGGGTGCAAGAAGCTCGTTTCTCAAATAAAATGTGAAGCACAAGGTGACAGGAAGCTAGAAGGTCGGTTTGGTTTAGCGGAAGCTAAAATATGGCTGGAAGAGGCGCATAAGAGGCAGAAACAGGTGAATACATATTGGTTAGGAAAAAAGAACAAAGACCTGGAGTGGTAACATGCACTCCACGCCAAGACCCTCAGATCCCTCCCCCAGTCCAGGGCCAAGCCGTACCAGTCTTAGACCAGGCTGCGGCCCTCCCACATGACGCAGATGGGGCCCCACAGGGAGGTGGAACTAAGCAGGAGGAGGAAGGGGGGGCCACGGGAGGTTTTGAGGTAGGAACAGATAGAGGAGGAGTGCTGACGAGGGCCACCAAAAAGAAGATAGAGGGGGAGGCAGGGGTGCACGTTTCACAAATGTATCCACCACTACCCCCACCATATGTGCACCTGCGGGCTACAGCCCCTGCCTGTGAGGCAACTACTATGCCCATGATTCAGATGCCAAACCCTGCGGGGGGTGAGGCTGTGAGGGTTTATAGGCCATGGACAGATAACGATGTGAAGGAAGCTCTACAGGGCATACCCTCACATCGTGAAGACATAGATACATGCATAAGGGATATGAAAAACCTCCGTATCAGCTATGGCCTAGACGGGTTGGAATGTGAGAGGGTCCTTAGAGGGAAGTTCCAAACAGTCTGGCACATGGTAGCTGGTACCTGGAACCCCTTTGATGCAGGGGATCCAACAAAAAATCCACCTGCTCCCCCTAAACCCCTGGTCTGGGACAGCGCTGATCTGATTCAAAGATATGATGCTGTACTTGACAGGGCTAAGGAGAAGTATAAGACGTCACCAGATTGGGGCCAGATTTCCATCATCACCCAAAAAGATGGGGAGGGAGTGGATGAGTTAGTAGCCAGGGTGGTGGAGGTTTTCAACAGACATAGTGGCATAGCTCCCCCTGCTGAACGAACAGTAGATTCCCCATATGAACAGCAACTTAAGATTGCTGTACACAGAGCTTTGAAAGAAGATGTGGGCAAGTTTGTGACAAAGCATATGGTTAACCATAGAACTTGCAGACTGACTGATTTCCTGGAATATGCCCGACATGCTGAGCGTGTTATCAAAGAAAAGGGAAAGAAAGGGAAGAAAGCTGCAGCATATGTTTTCGATTACAGTGATGATGAGAATGGTTGCTATGTGAATGACAGTGGGCGTCCACCCCGCCCACGATGGCGCAAAAGTAAGGATTATGAAAGTCGCAGAGAACGAGGGGAATGTTTTGAATGTGGAAAGAGGGGTCATCTGGCCCGACAGTGTCCCGAGAGACACCGAGGTCCACAATGACTAAGCGTGGGTAAAGGTACCGAGGTTGTAGAGATTAACTATGCAGATCGCTACAAGCCTGAGATTACCTTATTGGTGGCAGGTGTGAAAGTTAGATTTTTGGTGGATACAGGAGCTTGCAGATCTGTGCTGATGGCTGAAAGTGGTGTGAAGTGGAAACAGCAAGGATCAGTCCTTGCTAGGAATGCTGGAGGTGGGGCATCCTGGGAACCAGTTAGTGACCCAATAGTAGTGGAAGATCCCTGTACAAAGAAAAGGGTAGAATGTCAGTTCATTGTTTCAAAAGCCTGTCCGATTAACTTGTGCGGCAGGGACCTGATAGGTGATCTAGGCATCACCATAGCTCCTAGGGAGGATTCCCTTAGAGTGATAAGGGGGGGCTCCATAGCAAAAGAGGGTTACATCTGGTATGGATTAGTGTTGGATCAGTCCGCACACCAATGGGTTAAAATACAACTGGAAAGGTTCCCTGGAAAGGGGGACTGTACTACCAAGCCCCATGTAACTACCCACTTCCTCAACACATGTGTTCCAGACATTGAATATGAGGAAGAATATCCCCTGGGGAGGAGGGCGAAAGTGAAAGTGACACGTGTGTATGCAGACAGCAAAGGGAATGTTGTGTGTGCGTGTGCAGTACCAGGATACACCAAGAACTCCCCTTTTAACTACATGGGAGATGAAATGTACAGGTTGAATGAGGTGGTGCCCCATGTACCTTTGAGAAAACCACAGTGGGGTGCATGGAAACGGTGTGGTGAGCTTGTGACTAAGTGGGAAGGTATGAAGAAGGAAGAACTGGAGAAAGAGGGTGTAAGGTGGACGGATGTTGATCATGTCTTTATTGGTGAATTGACCAGGTATCAGGAGGCCCCTCCCAATTCTGCCTGACGGTTACTAACAGAACAGGACATCTTAACCGATGTCCCAATTCAGCTGTGGGCCAAGTCAAAAACTGATGTAGGCCTGATCAGAACAGCAGACCCCGTGGTCATTACGCCAAAAGGAAATTACAGACCTTACCAGAGACAGTATCCTTTGAAACCGGAGGCCGAGGCGGGCATTGCCCCTACCATACAGGGACTATTTGAACAGGGGGTAATCAGGGAAGAAAAAGACTCTCCATGCAACACTCCTTTGTTCCCGGTACGCAAGAATGATGGGACGTACCGTATGGTCCAGGACCTACAAGCTGTAAATGCTGCCATCGTCCCCAGGGCACCGGTGGTCCCAGACCCCAGCACCCTGCTTAACTCAATACCACCAGATGTGCAGTTTTTTACGATTGTAGATCTTGCTAATGCGTTTTTTTCTGTAAAATTGCATAAGGATAGTCAATTTTGGTTTGCTTTTACCTTCCGGAACAAAAGGTACACGTACACAAGGTTGCCGCAGGGTTTCTGCGAGAGTCCAGCAATTTATTCAACTGAAATTGCACGCTCCCTGGAACCCTTCCCTGTCCCACCTGGGTGTGTTCTCTTGACCTATGTAGATGACCTTTTGATAGCAGCCCCTGACAAGCACCTGTGTCTGAAGGTGTCCCTTGACCTACTTAAGTTCCTAGCACAAGAAGGTCACAAGGCCTCAAAAGCCAAACTACAGTTCTGCCAACAGGAGGTTAAATACCTTGGTCACATTCTGACTCCAGGGGGCAAGTCCCTAGACCATGACAGAATAACTGCAATCACTGCCATACCCCCACCTGTCACTAAGAAAGACATGATGACTTTTTTGGGTACCCTGAACTACTGCAGAGCCTGGATAGTTGACTGTTCCATCATTACACGTCCATTGTATGATGCCATACATTCACAACCAATGGGTATGCTAGACAAGATACAGTGGGATGACAAGCTGATGGAAAGCTTCCAAAAATGCAAAGACAGACTTAAAGACCCCTTAGTCTTGGCCTATCCCGACTACAACAAGCCATTTCATCTTATGACAGATTGCAGAGAGGGATGCATGACAGCAGTTCTCTGCCAGGAGTGGGGTGACAAAATGAGGCCTCTGGCCTACTACTCAGCACCATTAGACTCAGTCACCAAAGCACTGCCACATTGTGTCCAAGCCGTCATAGCAGCAGCCAAAGCTGTGGACAGCACAGCAGGTATTGTTTTGTATCACAAACTAACAGTGAAAGTGCCACATGCTGTCCATGCCCTGCTCCTGCAGGAAAAGATGGTCTTGCTAACACCTGCTCGTCACCTGTATTGCACAGCCACTTTGCTTGGACAACCCCACATCACTGTTCAACGCTGTACCACCCTGAACCCCGCCACTTTACTACCCTTGCCATCTGACAACCAGTCTCCACATGACTGTATTGAAAATTCCCATCGTAGTTTTCTTCCCCGTCCAGACCTCCAGAGTGAGCCCCTAGAGGGGAGCAAAGTAGTCTTTGTGGACGGCTCTGCAAGCAGAGGAGAGAATGGAGAAAACCTAGTGGGTTATGCAGTAGTGACGCTGGAATCAACCGTGGATGCCGGTAAGCTCCCTTCCACGTTTTCAGCTCAAGCTGCGGAACTTTATGCTCTTACTAGAGCCTGTTTGCTGCACAAAGATCAATCCCTCACTGTCTACACTGACAGCCAGTATGCTTTTTCAACCGTGCATACATTTGCAGCTCAGTGGCACCAGCGGGGTATGGTTACAGCGGCAGGGAAGCCTGTCCGTCACAAAGAGTTGCTTCTCCAACTAATAGAAGCTATCCAAGCACCCTCAAAGTTGGCTATCTGCAAATGTGCTGCCCATAGAAATGATGACTCCCCTGTCACTCGTGGCAATAACCTGGCAGACAAAGCAGCTAAATTAGCCGCAGTTACACCCCCTGCTGACTTGCATTCCAAAGAACCTGAGTCTTTGCAGTCCACAGACCTGTTGAGTTTCCAAAAACAAGTCCCCCAACAGGAGATAGATAAGTGGCTTAAAGCAGGTGCCACTCAGTCTTCCACAGGCTTGTGGATGGTTGATGATAAACCTTGTATACCAAGGATTTTGTTCAGACTGCTTGCAATTGTGACACACGGGGTTTCACATGTGTCAACAGGAGGGATGGTGGCTATCCTTGAACAAAGATACCATGCCCCAGGTATACAATCCTTCCTTAAAAGTTTCTGTGCCCAGTGCACGATTTGTGCCCAGAACAACACGGCCAAAGGCTTAAAGCCAGTGAAAGGACACACCCCATCAGGTACATACCCTTTTCACACCATTGCACTAGACTACATTGAGCTGACACCTTCTGAAGGGAAGAAATATGCCCTGGTCATACTGGACATATTCTCTGGGTGGGTGGAGGTGTTCCCCACCAACAAAGCAGATGCATTAACAGTTGCCAAGGCCCTCACTAGAGATGTAGTACCAAGATGGGGGATCCCAGAGAAGATGATTAGCGACAATGGCAGCCACTTTGTAAATGAGGTTATATCCCACCTGACTACCTCATTGTGTATAGATGTCAGAAACCATTGTGCATACCATCCCCAGTCAGCAGGAAGTGTGGAAAGAGTTAATGGGACAATTAAGAATAAACTCAGTAAAGCCATCAAGGAAACGGGGAGAGGTTGGGTCTGGTGTTTGCCAGCAGTACTACTGAGCATCAGAATAACACCAGCAAAAAAGAGACTGTCACCTTATGAGATATTGTTTGGCAGACAGTACAGACTTCCTGACTTTGACACACAAGAACAACCCCTAGAAGACTGTGAGCTTGCTGACTTCCTGAAGTACACTTGCAGACAAAGACAGAGGGCCAGGTATCCGGGTCCAATACCCAAAGGGGAGGTGGAAGAGGGACAGGAACTGAATCCTGGAGATTGGGTGTGGATAAAGGTGGTAAAGAGGAAGTGCTGGTCCTCTCCAAGGTGGGAGGGCCCCTACCAAGTCTTGATAAGCACACCAACCGCTGTCAGAATAGCGGAAAGAGCAACATGGGTACATCTGAGCCATTGCAAGAGGGCGCACATGGGCCTTCCGGTCTAGATTAATTGAAGATCCAGAGCCACAACTTGCTACAAACACTCACATGAAAACTTCGGTGGTTTTGAAATAAAAAAAAAAAAGAAACTTTTTTTTTAGTACCTCGGTCATAAAAAGTGGTTAGATTTCCTTCTAAAATAGTAGCCAGATCCAATCTGTTCTTGATAGTTAGCACCACGGGGTAAAGAGGGGCGGAAATTTGAGATCCTGAGGCGACGGGAACATTTGCTTGAGCCTCAGTGCGACCACGATCTCAAAGGCTGTGGGAAGATATTAGAGGATTCTTCCTAAGGCACAGGTGTAGTTCTTTATCTTGAACCGTGGTGAAAGAGGAGATAAAAAGGGGGGGAACAGATACGTGAAAGGCTACATGGAGGAATTACTTTTCTTGAACCAGGTTGGGTCAAAACTATAGTATTTTAAAGAAGAAGAAGAGCCCTGGAATGATAACGACAGATACTGACAATAACATCGCAGACCCTAGAAGTGACTTGTTTAGAATGATAAATCTATTGACTGATTGACTGACGGGTCTGTTGCATGGTAAGGAGAACATGCCCGAAATCTTCCTCACGGCCAATTGAGACCTATATGTGTACATTCATGTTACAAAGGATATATACTGGGATATGTGGATGTGTAAACTGAAAGGGAAACTGGATTGTATGACGACACTGGTGAAAGCCTAAAAGGAGACCAGTGCCTGAAGCAAATGCCAGACAGTCCCTGAGTGAGAATGCTCATTCTCTTGTCCCTATGCTCTTATGCTAGATATGTATGTAATCTCAATGTAACATGATGATGGCATGCTGGAGGGGGATGGCCAGGCCGACGTGTGAGCCAGCTCACGGCCAGAGCCTGATTTTTGTTTTTGAGCATTTCACTTCTATGCCTTGACTTGCTGTAGTGCATACCCATTTGCAGCAAAGGGGAGTAGAAGGCTGTGTTTGCTTGAACCTCTGACCCCTGTAGTGGAGACACATTTGCAGATACCTGAGGCTTAAGTAAGCATAAGCATAGAAATGTGAATGTAAATATTCTTTTTTTATAACACATATAATCAAGCCACAACCCACAGTATTAATTATAAACAGGAGGGAAATGTGGAAAGAATTTTATAATTAATCTGTTAATCTTTATGTATATCCTTATAGCCACATGCACAAGATTAGATTATTGTGTTAGAGTGACACTTTAAGTAAAAGGATTATTGTTAACCAAGGAGTTATCACGATACCATTGAATATATGTTATGTATGTTTTTGAACCATATACTGTGCAGTCTTCTATGTCCTTCACAGTGAAATTCCAGAACAACCTCCAAGCCTTCCCCCAGTGTCATTCTGTACCAAGCACGGGGCAGTGAGTTGGAAAGAACAGCCTAAAACCAGTTCTCTGAAAGTGTGGGTGATTTTGAAGGACATGAGACAAGGAACTGATGTCAGAGGATTTCTTGTTCCTGTTGACTTTCATTTATTCATGAGGGACACAGAGGAAGAACAGACCCACCCAAAAGAAGAAACTGGACATTGCTCATTGGACTTATGGGATTACAGACTGTTTGGAGGGAGGAATATATTAGCATGTTAACTGGGGTATAAAGATCGACAGGTGGAGGAAGTCTCCACCCTTTTGTGACTAGCCGGGCTGCAGCTAGCCTGTTTCTCCCTTAATAAATGCTGGTATATAAAAGGGTCCTCAGCTGAGTGAATAAAGATTTCATTTTCATTGGCACGAAATGGAGGAGTCTCATTGAGTAAGTTTATTTGCTTTTAACATCATCTGACTTTAAAAATACGGGGACTGCTTTATTGAAGCAGCACAAGTAACTATTTTTTGATTGGTTTATTTCATTTTTGTGGACTAAGCACAGCTATTACTGTATATATGTATGATGACTATTATCTGAGAAATAGAACATTTTATCATATTTTCTATTTTAATTACAGTTTAAATTCATTAGGAGTCGGAGTCGGTGCATTTTCTCCCGACTCCAACTCCAGGTACCCAAAAATTGCCCCGACTCTGACTCGGACTCCACAGCCCTGAAAGCAGCTATGGTAATGTATCCAGTAACAGCGCTGACAGAGATCACTTCCTGTATAGGGCGGTGCTGTTATCGGATTGCCAAAGCCGAAGGTAAGTACTCCCTCCTGCTCCTCCTGGACCTCTCCTCGGCATTTGACACTGTCGACCACTCCCTCCTCCTCCACTCCCTGAAGCTAATGGGCATTCAGGACCTAGCCTTAGCCTGGATCTCCTCCTACCTCTCCAATCGCTCCTTCACAACATTTTTCAATGGCTCCTCATCCACTCCTACACCCCTCTCAGTTGGTGTTCCTCAAGGTTCCGTCCTAGGACCACTACTGTTCTCACTCTATACTGCCTCAATTGGCAAAATCATATCCTCCATGGGTTTCAATTACCACCTGTATGCCGATGACACCCAGATATATCTCCACACCCCAGATCTCTCCTCCTCTACCATGGACAAAGTCTCTGCCTGCCTCACATCCATTTCCTCCTGGATGGCTGCCAGGTACCTGAAGCTTAATTTGGACAAGACTGAGCTTCTAATATTCCCACCCCGCACAGCTGCTCCCCTCCCTGATCTGCACGTCACTATCGAAAATACTACCATCCGCTCTACCTCCCAAGCCCGCTGTCTAGGCTTTACTCTGGACTCTGAACTTTCCTTTAAACCCCACATCCAAAGTATTGCCAGATCCTGCAACTTCCACCTCCGCAACATCTCCAAGATCCGCTCCTACCTGTCCCCTGACACCACTAAACTCCTTATCCACACCCTTGTCATCTCCCGCCTAGACTACTGCAATTCTCTTTTGTCTGGCCTCCCCTCTAACCATACTGCCCCATTTCAATTGGTAATGAATGCGGCAGCCAGACTGATACATTCTTCTCACCGCAGCGCCTCTACAACTCCGCTCTGTAAAGCCCTACGCTGGCTCCCCATCAGCTTTAGGATCAATTTCAAAATCCTGTGCTTGGCCTACAAATCAGTGCACAAGACCTGCCCGACCTACATCTCTGATCTGGTCCACAGGCACATACCAGCCCGCCCCCTCCGATCCTCCAATGACCTGCGCCTAGTCGCACCACGCATAACTCAGTCACATGCACGATTGCAGGACTTCACCAGGGCTGCCCCTACTCTCTGGAACTCGCTCCCACCAGCTGTCAGACTCGCCCCCACCTTTAATACCTTCAAACAAGCTCTCGAAACTCACCTCTTCATGCTCGCATACCCCCCTACACCAGCACCATAATATGTTCTGTTAGACCCCCTCTCAAAAGATGCACCTATTGTCTCCACCCCCACCCTTTAGATTGTAAGCCTCTAGCAGGGCCCTCCCCCTTAGTGTTTCCAGCTTGATTATGCAATCTTACTGACAATCACCGCTCTTGTGGACTAGAACAGTCTCTATTTTGACCTATGACACTGTATTGTCATCAAATCATTTGCATGATCTTGTTTTGTTGTGAGTTTCCGTATTTTCTACCTTGTATGTTAACCCATGTATCTATTGTGCAGCGCTGCGTAATATGTTGGCGCTTTATAAATACAATAAATAATAATAATAATACATTACCGTAGCTGCTTTAACCGCAGGTCACCGCTAATCTGCGGTGTGAATTATCCCAGGCATAATCAGCAGAGGCTTCCAGACTTTAAGGAGGGGGCCAGGAGCAAGAGCAGGGGAGGTAAATGGAGCGGACGGGCGAGCGAGCGGGCAGGCAGGCGAGCAGGAGCAGGGCTGCCACTAGGTCTTATATTAGGGGGAGGTCTTATGTTTCGAGCATACTCAAAATATATGGTAGGTCTTATTTTCGGGGGAGGTCTTAAATTCAGGGAAACACGGTATGTTCCCTCCTGGGAGATATTTTAACATTATAAATAAAATGCCCTTTAAGCCACCAGCATGCAAGAAAATACACAGAGTAACTTTGACAGTACCTTTCACCTACTTTTTGGTACTTTTTCAATGGCACAGTCAGGGCCAGTTCTCTCATGAGGCAAGGTGAAACATTTGCATCAGGCGCAGAGATTACAAGGGAAGCATGGAGGAGGGGAATGGGAGGTACAGTAAGTATTTGAGTATGTCCCCCTACCCAGTACAACTTAAAGGGAACCTAAACTGAGAAGGATATGGATTTTTCCTTTTAAAATAATACCAGTTGCCTGACTCTCCTGCTGATCCTGTGTCTCTAATACTTTTAGCCACAGCCCCTCAACAAGCATGCAGATCAGGTGCTCTGCCTCTGACTAAAGTCAGACTGGATTAGCTGCGTGCTTATTACAGGTCTGTGATTCAGCCACTACTGCAACTAAAGACATCAGCAGGAGAGTTAGACAACTGGTATTGTTTAAAAGGAAACATTCATATCCCTCTCAGTTTAGGTTCCCTTTAAGTTTTTACCAAAACCTTTTGGCTCTGGTATCCTATAAAGGGGAACTGAAGAGAGAGGTATATGGAGGCTGTCATGTTTATTTCCTTTTAGACAACACCAGTTGCCTGGCAGCCCTGCTAATCCTCTGCCTCTAATACTATTAGCCATAGCCCCTGAACAAGCATGCAGCAGATCAGGTGTTTCAGTGGTTCAGACTTATAAGTCTGATCTGACAAGACTAGCTGCATGCTTGTTTCTGGTTTTCATCAGATACTACTGCAGAGAAATAGACCAGCAGAGCTGCCAGGCAACTGGTATTGATTAAAAGGAAATAAACATGACAGCCTCCATATACCTCTCTCTTCAGTTCCCCTTTAAGCACTCCTAGCCTTTGCTTTATTTAACTTATCTCTGGTGATTGAAAGTTCACGGGTTGTATCCTAAATCTAGTGCCCTATTTCCTTAGCAAAAAGGCAAGTCATCAAAGAGAGTAAATGTCCACTTTAAAAAAAATAATGCTGGTCATGAAAGTGAAATATATAATTCCATGAATTGCCATAAACATATGTTTTACTGAAAACCGATAAACTCAGATGTTTAACTGACTCAGTGTGTGTTTTGTTTCACATTTAGAGGCATGAAAAGGCTGAAACATTATAGGAACCGAAATATGTATTAAATGCTCCCTAGTGGTCTTCTATTTTACACAAACATGCTTAGCACCACATGTTGTTCTACAGCAAAAATAGTCAGGTCTTGCAGATGGTCCACATAAAAAAACACGCTGCCCACGCTTTGTTTGTTTCAACTCTTGCTTCATCCCCTTTAAAAACCTTAAAACACGCAAGTCCAACAGATGTTTTGGCTATGCTTTGCAAGGGGCCGAAGGTGACAGAAATTCCTTTTATGAAGGAAACCGTCCATTTGAGGACAGTAAATAAAGGTTCATCAATACGAAACTGCAGTCAAGATTTCCCCTCTGCTCCAATATTGAAGCCACACCATCATAAGTTCTGAGAACAAAATATTAAAAAGTGAGCTCCCTAGAGATTGCTGTTTTATCTCTGACTGCAGGAGATAAAGCTTATTTATAGCAGAGAGCTTCTGTATACACGCAGCTATACTGATAGACAGCTGCGTAATTCTGGAAAATGTCAGTGGTGTGTGTGCTCCGATAGAACTGGATATTGCGTTATTATACAAGGTGGCTGCTTGCAGTTGCATCAGCTGTGATTTTCCCAAAGTTCATATTACTTTTTTTATTATTATTATTTAGTATTTATACTAAATAATATATACAATATATATATTAACATTGTACAGCGCCACGGAATATGTTGGCGCTTTATAAATAAATAATAATAATAATAATATATAGCGCCAACATCTTCCGCAGCACTGTACAGAGTATATTACCTTGTCACTAACTGTCCCTCGGAGGATCTCACAGTCTAATGTCCCTACCATAGTCATATGTCTATGTATTTATTTTGTAGTGTATGTATCGTAGTCTAGGGACAATTTTTTTAGGGGGAAGCCAATTAACTTATCTGTATGTTTTTGGAATGTGGGAGGAACCTGGAGTACCCGGAGGAAACCCATGCAGACACAGGGAGAACATACAAACTCCTTGCAGATGTTTGACCTGGCTGGTATTTGAACCGGGGACTCAGCGCTGCAAGGCGAGAGCGCTAACCACTACGCCACTACTGTGTCACATGTGACGATCTTAAACCTCCTCTCTCTCTCCCCCCCTGAAAAAAAAGTGTTTAATCTTCTGGAAAAAAAAGTAAATTAATATATAAACAATGCAAACTGTAGGAAACATATTCATGTGAATATATACCTGCCCAGAGCATGCATATTAGATGGTACAGGTTACATTGGAGATAAACAAAATTACTCCCACCCAAAGTCCATATCAAACACACTGTTTCACATCAGTGCACCTTTCTTGGGGACACAATTACTGGAACTTTGGGTAAAAGGCAGACAGGATAACTATACAGTTTTCAATTTTCGAATTTACTTGATTAGACGCACCCAGGCTTTGCATATACATAGGTCAGGATTTAGTTAGTGTTAGGTCCCCTCCCATGGAGGATTGACTTCTTCGCAGTGGGAGGGACGAGTACTTAATAGGTTGCATGCAAGCTGTTACGGAAACCAACATCGTCCAGTGGTAGACAGGTCATGTGTATGCTAGGTGTGTATTTTATCCCACAAGTGGGGCTTGCACTCTTTTGCAGGTAGGCACTTGTCTGTTTTTAAGTAGCGCTGCTCATTTCCTTGCCATGTATTAATTTAATTCATTTTTGGTCAGCTGCTCCCACTTAACAGCTTTGCTTTTGGTGTATATGCAGAGCCTCTGTTTGGGTTCAAGGTGCGTTTGCAGTTTCTGGGGGGGGGGGGCTCAGCGCACCTCTGATTCGAGGCCATTCGGAGGCGGCCTGGTGATGCGCTGATCCACCTTTTGCGCAGTTTTCAATTTTCGAATTACTTGATTAGCCTCACCCAGGCTATGCATATACATAGGTCAGGATTTAGTTAGTGTTAGGCCCCTCCCATGGAGGATTGACTTCTCCGCAGTGGGAGGGACGAGTACTTAATAGGTTGCATGCAAGCTGTTACGGAAACCAACATCTTCCAGTGGTAGCCAGGCCATGTGTATGCTAGGTGTGTATTTTATCCCACAAGTGGGGCTTGAACTTTTTTTGCACGTAGGCACTTGTCTGTTTTTAAGTAGCTCTGTTCATTTCCTTGCCAGGATAACTATACAGTCAATAAAAAGTTAGAAGATAGATTTTTAATTTATGCTAGTGTACATGGTGATTCCGCCTTGACATTAATATGATAGGCCGCATTTCATGCACTTTTTCCAGAGGAAAATTGGTTGCACCATACCTATGGGTCAATTCTGCATAAACAGCAAAATGCAAAGTGGAAACTCAAATATGGTAGCATGGTGTGATAATACTATGGAATTCTACGCAGCCTCACTCACCTACTGCATGTTCTTTGCATGGCAATGAAATGTCACCACATTGGATGCCCATCTTTAGTTCTGCCCCTTGTAAGCCCACCTGAGTACTTCCTTCTATGAACTTCAGTTCCTAAAGTACAGCAATCCTACTGGTGGCATTACACTACTGAGCACAGTACAAAGGAGCAGTGGTGTAGCTAAGGAGCTGTGGGCCCCCGGTGCAAGTTTTACATGGGGCCCCACAAGCACTCTATAAATAACAATTGATATGGTGCACCAAAACCTGCCAATGGCAACAACAGTGTCAGAGGTGCAAGAAGGGGATGGGGAACAGTGTGTTAAGGATTACTACTATTCAAAGTATCTATACAAGGGATTATTACCAACACAGGATCAATAGAGAGCTAATACTGTGATAGAGGGTGGACCCTTCAGGGCCCCTCTGGCTCAAGGGCCCAGATGCGGTCGCTACCTCTGCACCCCCTATTGCTACGCCACTGCAAAGGAGTCATTTGGAATATTTTAAAGGAGTACTGTAGGGGATAGGGGGAAAAAAGAGTTGAACTTACCCAGGGCTTTTAATGGTCCCCCGCAGACTTCCACCGAAGCTCCGGTCCCTGCCTCCGGTTCACTTCTGGAATTTCCGACTTTAAAGTCGAAAAACCACTGCGCCTGCGCAGCTGTGCCCTTGCTACTGCTGACGTCACCAGTAGTGTTGGGCGAACATCTAGATGTTCGGGTTCGGGCCGAACAGGCCGAACATGGCCGCGATGTTCGGGTGTTCGACCCGAACTCCGAACATAATGGAAGTCAATGGGGACCCGAACTTTTGTGGTTTGTAAAGCCTCCTTACATGCTACATACCCCAAATTTACAGGGTATGTGCACCTTGGGAGTGGGTACAAGAGGAAAAAAAAATTTTGCAAAAAGAGCTTATAGTTTTTGAGAAAATCGATTTTAAAGTTTCAAAGGGAAAACTGTCTTTTAAATGCGGGAAATGTCTGTTTTCTTTGCACAGGTAACATGTTTTTTGTCGGCATGCAGTCATAAATGTAATACATATAAGAGGTTCCAGGAAAAGGGACCGGTAACGCTAACCCAGCAGCAGCACACGTGATGGAACAGGAGGAGGCGCAGGAGGAGAAGGCCACGCTTTGTGAGACACAACAACCCCGGCCTTGCATGAGGGCAAGAAGCGTGCGGATAGCATGCTTTGTACCGCCATGCAGTCATAAATGTAATAAAGATAAGAGGTTCCATAAACAGGGACCGGCAACGCTAACCCAGCAGCAGCAGCAGCAGCAGCAGCAGCAGACGTGATGGAACAGGAGCAGGTGCAGGAGGAGAAGGCCACGCTTTGTGAGACACAACAACCCAGGCCTTGCATGAGGGCAAGAAGCGTGCGGATAGCATGCTTTGTACCGCCATGCAGTCATAAATGTAATAAAGATAAGAGGTTCCATAAACAGGGAGCGGCAACGCTAACCCAGCAGCAGCAGCAGACGTGATGGAACAGGAGCAGGCGCAGGAGGAGAAGGCCACGCTTTTTGAGACGCAACCCAGGCCTTGCATGAGGACAAAAAGCGTGCGGATATAGCAATGCTTTTTGCCGCCATGCAGTCATAAATGTAATACAGATGAGAGGTTCAATAAACAGGGACTGGAAATGCTAACCCAGCAGCAGCAGACGTGATGGAACAGGACTAGGAGCAGGCGCAGGAGGAGAAGGCCAAGCTTTTTGAGACACAACAACACAGGCCTTGCATGAGGACAAAAAGCGTGCGGATATAGCAATGCTTTTTGCCGCCATGCAGTCATAAGTGTAATACAGATGAGAGGTTCAATAAACAGGGACCGGAAACGCTAAACCATCCCAGATGTTCATTGGTCATGTTACTTGGTTGGGGTCCTGGAGTGTTGCGTAGTCGTTTCCAATCCAGGATTGATTCATTTTAATTTGAGTCAGACGGTCTGCATTTTCTGTGGAGAGGCGGATACGCCGATCTGTGACGATGCCTCCGGCAGCACTGAAACAGCGTTCCGACATAACGCTGGCTGCCGGGCAAGCCAGCACCTCTATTGCGTACATTGCCAGTTCGTGCCAGGTGTCTAGCTTCGATACCCAATAGTTGAAGGGTGCAGATGGATTGTTAGACACAGCTACGTCATCTGACATGTAGTCCTTGACCATCTTCTCCAGGCGATCGGTGTTGGAGGTGGATCTGCACGCTTGCTGTTCTGTGGGCTGCTGCTGCATGGGTGTCAGAAAATTTTCCCACTCCAAGGACACTGCCGATACCATTCCCTTTTGGGTACTAGCTGCGGCTTGCGTTGTTTGCTGCCCTCCTGGTCGTCCTGGGTTTGCGGAAGTCAGTCTGTCTGCGTACAACTGGCTAGAGGAGGGGGAGGATGTCAATCTCCTCTCTAAAGTCTCCACAAGGGCCTGCTGGTATTCTTCCATTTTGACCTGTCTGACTCTTTCTTCAAGCAGTTTTGGAACATTGTGTTTGTACCGTGGATCCAGAAGGGTATAAACCCAGTAATTGGTGTTGTCCAGAATGCGCACAATGCGTGGGTCACGTTCAATGCAGTCTAGCATGAATTGAGCCATGTGTGCCAGAGTCCTACCAGAATCCTCATCATCCTCTTGTGAGCGTTGTGATAGTTGTTGTGATGCATCATAGTCGTCACCTTCCTCCTGGTCTGCTTCTGCTGACCATTCGCGTTGAATTGTGGAAGTCCAACGTGCACCGCTCTGGCCCTCGTCAGTGGTGGCATGAAATTCCTGCTCCAACTCCAGCTGTTCCTCCTCCTCTTCTTCGTCATAGCTGCTGGGGCCAGCGTTCCCTGAGGCGGATGGCCTGATGTTGGTACCATCACGCTGATCGTTTTCTCCTTCAGATTCCCCCAGTTGCATCATGACAGCTGTTTCCTTGATTTTTAACATCGACCTCTTCAGTAAACACAGCAGTGGTATGGTAATGCTGACTGAAGAGTTGTCACTGCTCACAAGCAACGTGGATTGCTCAAAATTTTGGAGGACTTGGCAGAGGTCCAACATGTTGGCCCAATCGGATCCACAGAAGCTTGGCAGCTGGCCGGATGCGCCTCGGTACTGCGCCGTCATGTACTGGACCACTGCACTCTTCTGCTCGCAAAAGCGGGCTAGCATGTGCAGCGTAGAATTCCAGCGCGTAGGGACATCACACAGCAAGCGATGGTGGGGGAGATTGAAGCGCTCCTGCATCTTGGCGAGTGCCCCCGAAGCAGTACTGGAAGTTCTACAATGTTTGGCCACTCGACGCACCTTCAACAGAAGATCGGCCACGCCTGGGTATGTCCTCAGGAACCGCTGAACTACTAGGTTCATCACGTGCGCCAGGCAAGGGATGTGTGTCAGCTTAGCCAACCTTAAAGCGCGAATGAGATTACTCCCATTATCACACACAACCATGCCCGGTTTCAGGTCCAGCGGTGCCAGCCACAAATCCGTCTGTTCCTTTATTCCCTTCCAAATTTCCTCCCCTGTGTGCTGCTTATCCCCAAGGCAGATTAGCTTCAGCAACGCTTGCTGACGCATGCCAACAGCTGTGCTGCACTGCTTCCACGATCCTACTGCTGCTGGGTTAGCGTTTCCGGATGAGGTACAGCTTTGAGATGCGTTGGAGGAGAAGGAGTCAGAGAGGTAGGTGCTGCTGTTATCCAGTGGGAGGGACGGCGGTGCAGCTGTTTGTGGCGTGGGCAACACCCGTGCCGTAGCAGGTGAGGAATCGCTGCCAGGCTCCACAAGGTTCACCCAGTGCGCGGTAAGGGAGATGTATCGACCCTGGCCGAACGCACTCGTCCAGGTGTCAGTGGTGAGGTGAACCTTGCAGGCAACGGCATTCTTCAAGCTTCGGGTTATTTTGCTGACCACGTGCTCATGCAACTCAGGCACTGCAGAGCGTGCAAAGTGGTAGCGGCTGGGAACCACGTAACGTGGGATGGCCACTGACATCATGCCCTTGAAGCTGTTTGTCTCCACCAATCGATATGGCAGCATTTCGCAGGCCAGAAGCTTGGCTATGCTGGCTGTTACTGCCACGGCCCGGGGGTCATTTGCTGGCAATTTCCTCTTGCGCTCAAACATCTCCGACACAGACAACTGAACCGTAGCGCTGCACACGGAAGGGCTGTTGGTTGTTGTGTTTGAAGAACACTGGGAGACCTCAAGAGCACTACTCCGGAAAGTGACAGTGTCAGCGTCGTCTGATGTTTGTGAATGTTGTGAACCACGCAATGGCTGGGCTACTGCTGCTGCTGAGGCGGGTCTGGTGAACCCAAGGGAGGCAGTGTTGTTTCTGGTACCCTGTCCTGACGCGTTTGCCCAAAGAGTGGGATGTTTGGATAGCATGTGACGGCTCATGCTGGTGGTGGAGAGGTTGTTAATACTTTTCCCCCTGCTCAGGCGGGTCTTGCACACCTTGCAAATCGCCATGGTAACATCCTCAGTGCAGTCTTCAAAGAAAGCCCAGACTTTGGAGCACCTGCCTCCTTGCTGGCGATTTCTGTTTGCTCCTCTTTTGCCTCTCACTTGAACTTCCACGCTTGTGGTGCCTGAAATTGCGCGCCGCCTACCTTGTGGCACAAGGCGAGCTCGTGCAGCAGTGGGTTCTTCAACAGACTCATCTGTGCTGCTGCTACGACGGCGATGTTCTCGTTCACAAACAAAATCTGGGTCTCTGTCCACATTGTCCATACCCTCCTCTTCCATCTCCTCAAACTCGTCATATGTCATTGTGGGCCGCCGCCGTGGAGTAGAGCTCCCCACAACAACCTCTGCGCAGCACACTCCAACGTCGTCTTCCAGATCTTGTCGGCCGACCTCCTGCAATTGCAACCCCTCCTGCCCAAATTGCTCTGGGATTTGGGTTTCCGAGTCCTCTTCGGACTCGCCTTGTATTTCAGTGCGCGGTGCATTTCCCACAGTTAACGGTTGTGAATCCAGGCACAACATTTCTGGCTGTTCCTCCATTGACCTTTGAAAGGTGGAAGTTTGTTGGGCTGGGAATAGCTCCTGCGAATACCCCATTGTGTCCTGAGGTAATTCATCGGACTGGTTATCTGGCAGTTGTGTGCGTGGTGTCGCTGCCGGTTGTGTCAGCTTTGTGCCCACTGGCTCCTTGTAACTGGCTGAGGACTCGGACCTCGTGCGTGATGTGCTGGTGCTGCTTAACCCACTGCTGGACGCTTGAGAGGTCATCCAAGTAATTATCTGGTCCTGTTCTTTTGGATTTGTGAGGGTTGTTGTCCTGGACAACATGGGCGGTATTGAGTGGGTTTTCTTGGGTGCTCCCCTGTGGCCTGTACGTGAACCGTCAGGGGAAACACCTCTTCCCTTGCCCCTCCCTCTTTCACCGGATTTCTTCCTCATTTCACTTATCCTTACAGTACACGCTGACTGGCAGCAGTACAGTGGCAGTACAGAAATGCTATACAGTACCACTATTCCCAGCAGCGACACAGAGCACAATGCTATACAGTGACGGGTGAGCGGTGTACCACTATTCCCAGCAGCGACACAGAGCACAATGCTATACAGTGGCGGGTGAGCGGTGTACCACTATTCCCAGCAGACACAGAACAGTACACAGAATGCTATATAGTGTGGCTGAACGAGCGGTGTACCACTATTCCCAGCAGACACAGAACAGTACACAGAATGCTATATAGTGTGGCTGAACGAGCGGTGTACTACTGTTCCCAGCAGACACAGAACAGTACACAGAATGCTATATAGTGTGGCTGAACGAGCGGTGTACTACTGTTCCCAGCAGACACAGAACAGTACACAGAATGCTATATAGTGTGGCTGAGCGAGCGGTGTACCACTATTCCCAGCAGACACAGAACAGTACACAGAATGCTATATAGTGTGGCTGAACGAGCGTTGTACCACTATTCCCAGCAGACACAGAACAGTACACAGAATGCTATATAGTGTGGCTGAACGAGCGGTGTACCACTATTCCCAGCAGACACAGAACAGTACACAGAATGCTATATAGTGTGGCTGAACGAGCGGTGTACTACTGTTCCCAGCAGACACAGAACAGTACACAGAATGCTATATAGTGTGGCTGAACGAGCGGTGTACTACTGTTCCCAGCAGACACAGAACAGTACACAGAATGCTATATAGTGTGGCTGAACGAGCGGTGTACTACTGTTCCCAGCAGACACAGAACAGTACACAGAATGCTATATAGTGTGGCTGAAAGAGCGGTGTACTACTGTTCCCAGCAGACACAGAACAGTACACAGAATGCTATATAGTGTGGCTGAACGAGCGGTGTACCACTATCCCCAGCAGACACAGAACAGTACACAGAATGCTATATAGTGTGGCTGAACGAGCGGTGTACTACTGTTCCCAGCAGACACAGAACAGTACACAGAATGCTATATAGTGTGGCTGAACGAGCGGTGTACTACTGTTCCCAGCAGACACAGAACAGTACACAGAATGCTATATAGTGTGGCTGAACGAGCGGTGTACTACTGTTCCCAGCAGACACAGAACAGTACACAGAATGCTATATAGTGTGGCTGAACGAGCGGTGTACCACTATTCCCAGCAGACACAGAACAGTACACAGAATGCTATATAGTGTGGCTGAACGAGCGGTGTACTACTGTTCCCAGCAGTGACACACAATGACTGGGGGGGACCCTGGCTAGCGTGGCTGGAGCGCGAACTACCCTGCCTGCCTACCCAAAGCTAAACCCACAGACAAATGGCGGAGATATGACGTGGTTCGGGTATTTATTTACCCGAACCACGTGACCGTTCGGCCAATCAGAGCGCGTTCGGGTCCGAACCACGTGACCCGTTCGGCCAATCACAGCGCTAGCCGAACGTTCGGGGAACGTTCGGCCATGCGCTCTTAGTTCGGCCATGTGGCCGAACGGTTTGGCCGAGCACCGTCAGGTGTTCGGCCGAACTCGAACATCACCCGAACAGGGTGATGTTCTGCAGAACCCGAACAGTGGCGAACACTGTTCGCCCAACACTAGTCACCAGGAGTGTATTGCTCAGGCCCAGTACTGTGTGTGCCTGCGCAAGTACGCTCCTGGTGACGTCAGCAGTAGCAAGGGCACGGCCGCGCAGGCACAGTGGTTTTCTGAGTCTGAAAAAGTCAGAAATTCCAGAAGTGAACCGGAGGCGGGGCCGGAGGATCGGTGAGTGGCTACACGGGCACAGGACGTCTGCGGGGGACCATTAGAAGTCCCAGGTAAGTTCAACTCTTTTCCCCCCTACCCCCCTACAGTAGTCCTTTAAGTCTGAGTGGTGCAAATGTACAAAAATGGGAGGACTCTAGATCAGTGTTTTCCCAAACTTATTTACATAGATTTGGAAAATACTGGCTTAGATGATGAAGTGCTGGAGCTTCTCCCCCTATAACAGAGTGGCAAACAGTGCCACATATTACAATTAGATTTTGACAAAGCAGCAGCGCTCCTCTAGTGTGGTCCTGCTTTTCTGTGCCCCATAGTGTGACACGACACTGCTTTCTGGTATCCACCTCATTTTGTGTCAAAAATTTCTAGTGTAGCCAGCAGTTTGTTGCAGATTTCTGCTGCCTTCCTTGGTGTGCCGTATCTTTCTAGTTAGCCACACAGCGCCTACAGAAGCCCTTTTATAGCTTCTTCCAGCTTTTCCCAGTGCTCCTATATTGTTCTCCAGCTTCTTGCTGTCCTACAGTATGCTCAGAGCTTCTTTGGGCTTCCAATGTAGTGCGTCTCCAGTGATGCAGTGCTTCCCACAGTCAGTGGGGATACTTGCTAAAATTGGCCCGGGAACAAAATTAATATTCCTCCCCACCCAATTTAACAGTTTTAGGTCTCTTGAGACCTGGACTGCTGCCAGTGGCAGAGCTAGACATTATGGGGCCCCATAGCAAAACTTTCATGGGGACTTAAAATGTAGACATTCTTGAGAAATGTCACTTACCTCGACCCTATGGATACGAGCTAACTGGGAGATTTGCATTCTCATGTTATCTACACTGCATAGAGTCCATGGGCACTTAGATAAAATCAAAAGGTGGAGGAACACAAGAAATTTGGCAAATACATCAAAGTACCACCTGAACCCCCTCTACTCCAGGGCACCATAGCAGCTGCTATGACTATTGCTACTCCTTTGCCTGCTGCAGAACTAGGTGTCCCCCCATTAAGTAGTAGCTTTAGGTGGCCACTTCCCCCCCCCCCGCCCCAGTTAGTTTTTAGGCTGTCTCCCTGCTGAGGCCCCAGAGCCAGCTGATTAGCCTTTCATGCCTTTCCCCAAGTTACTATTGGTTTCCTAGGGCCCCATTACCGTATATACTTGCATATAAGCCAACCAGGTATAAGCCGAGGTACCCAATTTTCCCTAAGAAAACGGGAAAAAGCGATTGACTCGTGTATAAGCCTCCTCACCAGTATAGCCCCCTCCACAGAAGCTAGATGTGCCCCCAGTACAAGTCAGCACCCCTCCCCAGCCAGATGTGCCCCAAGGATGATACAGCTGTGTCTCAGGACAGGAAGAATTCCCAATCATTGCAACGCTAAGAAGTTGCTGGCACGATCTGCTTCACATGCCAGGGGGACACAGGTAGTCTTGAGCAGCGCACTCTGCACACTATGTTGCAGGGAATGGGGGGCACAAAAACAACAGGGAGCCAGATAGCAAGAGCAGGATTACTAGTGCACAATCGTTACCCTCCAATGCCAGTAACAAAACCCGCTCCACCAAGCCGAGGGGGCTACTTTTCAGCACATTTTTTTGTGCTGAAAAATGAGGCTTATACGCGAGTATATACAGTACATTGCCGAGTACTCGCGGAGCTTTCTCACTTGTCCGGCCAGCACTCCCCCTTCTTTTGTGAGTGTCCATCCATCTCCATCCCTGTGGTGTCTTTGTCCGATGAACCAGCGGCATGTATGTATTCAAGTAAAATGCACAGGGACAGTGGGGCTACTGATGGACCCAGACTAAAGGAGGGAGTGCGGCAGCCAGACAAGTAAGTTGGTTCTGCTGTGAGTACTCTTCAGCAACACGGGGTACTGGGGGACCACTATTAACTTGGGGGAGAGACCTAGGAGGCCCCTCAGCTGGTTCTGGTGTCCTAGACAATTGCCCAGTGTGACCCTATGGGAGTGTTGACCCTGCTCAAGTGTGTCCCCAGCTTTGGAAAAACTAATTACCTATTTACTTTTGCATAAGACCTGCACAGAAATGAATCTCGACTGTGCTTTATTCCTATCTTTAAAACCTTTTGGGTAGGAAACACTAGGCAGAATCGCATATGCATTTTCCAAGCACATAGTGGAAAACGCATATGCGATTCTGCCTAGTGTGTTCCTACCCTTGGGGTTTTTTTGGGCAAGGTGTGCTGTAAGCAGCACAAAGCTGATTGACTAGTAAGGCCAGTTTCTGTGTCCTTCACCACAACTCTGCCCAAAAATAGATCAGTAGCTGATACCCCCTTTCCCATGAGACATCCTTACTTTTTATTATTTGTGGTGAAACCTCTGCCACGGTGTGATGTTATGACCAAGGTTTGACTGTTTGCGGTCTGTGAACCTCGTTGCACTGTGGGACATAATGGCTTTATTTCCAACTACCAAGCAAGCAATATCTCCCTCTGTGCATAGAACTCTTAGTAACGAACATTCAGTAAAGATCACCTGGCAGAACTAAAGATGTCACCACCAGTGATAAATTTCAGAATGTAAATCACGGAAAGTAAAGATTTTGCAATCTGCAAACACTGACTAAGTAATCTATAAATGAATGAATATTGTAAACAATGGTTTTTGGTTTTGTTGCATAATACTCAAAAACGCATCAAAAATGCACATAATGAAAGTCAATGGGAACGCAATGTATTGCATTTTGTATGCGTTTTTCATATGTTTTTTAATTGTTTTGTGATGTATTTCCATTTCTTGTTGTTTTCCTAGTGATTTGCAAAAAACACAATGTAAAAATGCATTGAAAACGCATACAAAACGTATATGCGTTTTGTATATGCGAACTGCAAACCCGTAAAAATGCACGCAAAATGCTAGAAACACACATATGCGGGGGAAAAAAATGCGAAAGCACTAAAAATGCACACAAAAACCCCCGCACATGACAGAAGACGCAACCTTTCACGCTCTGTTTAAAGGGTCATTATTTCTGATTTGCTTTACAGCTTAGTTTCAAATTGTTTTATTAAAGTTTAGTAACAAAACAAGTTATGCAATAAGGTTGCCCCGATAGGGCCAAAATTACAATGGTATGCTTAGGGGGTAGGGGAAGAAAATAAAAAGTAAACGGTGGTTGACATCATGAGAAAGCAATGGGTTTGTTAAATACAGAATCAACAAGAATGGTATTCAGATTATGCATGCAGGCAATCAAGGTGTTCATATGTTTAAGACCATGGTTCGTAGCTGTTGCGTTTCAGTCAGGGATAGCCAGGGTTGCCAGGTTCTAATGAAAGGTAAGGTGGAGTCGTTAGCAATTGCCAGAAGGCGTTCATTTATAAGAATATCGTTTATTATTTCTTTAGTTTGGGTTAGAGATAGGGTTGGTTGAAACCATTGTCTGGCCAAATGTATTCTGGCAGCCTTGGCTATGTGCTGAGCTAATCGATGTTGAGGAAATTTCCATCCTTTAGGCTTGTGGCCTAGTAGTAGAAGAAGTGGATCGGTTGGTTGTGCTTTTTCAAGTGTCGAGTTGATGAGGGCTGACACCTGATCCCAGTAATCTCGGGCAAGTGGACAAAACCACCAAGTGTGGGCCATGGTTCCAACCCGACCACAGTTCCTAAAGCAATATTTAGACTTGGATGGGTCGAATCTGTGAATCTTATTTGGAGTTTGGTAGGTGCGGTGAAGTATTTTCATGTTGGTCTCAATGTGCGAACAGTAGCTGCTTCCTTTTGTGAGGGTCAAGCTAGATTCCGACGATTGTTTTAATGGTAGGGTTACACCTAGGTCATTTTCCCACTGTATCATGGTGGCTAGTTTGGAAGTTTCTAATGGTTGAGAGAATATAGAGTACAAGTAGGAAATCAAACCCCCTTCTAGTGGCGTGTTTAGGCACCAAAGTTCAAACTGAGTCCTGGGGGGGGGACCCGGCCCCTGGTGTGGGAAGTGATTTTAGATAGTGGAAAATTTGGAGTGCTGGAAAGTATTCCGATGGTGGGAATGATGTTTTCTCTTTGAATTGGGCCCAAGAAGGGCATTTGTCGTCTACCAGTAAGTGTTTAATTAGGTGGTAGCCACTGTTCTTCCACCAGCGAAATGATGTATTTTCCAGGCCAGGGATGAAGTCTGGGTTCCCAAATAGAGGAGTTAATTGCGGGAGGGCCGATTTTAGTTGCTTAGTGGTTTTAAGTTTGTTCCAGAGTGTCAGGGTGTGGACTGAGAGTGGTGATAAAGATTTGTGGGACGGGGGAAGTTTGTTGGACGCCCACATTAGTGCTTGTAGGGTGTACGGTTCGAGGAGACTATTTTCAATTTGAGTCCAGAGTGGTGGGTTGTGCAGGGAGAAAAGTTGTGATAGTTGGGCTATTTGGGATGCTTTGTAGTAGCTATAGAGATCTGGTACCCCAAGCCCACCTCTAGATCTGTTCCAGTACATTACTTTGCGGGAAATTTTGGCCTTCTTGTTATGCCAGATGAATTTAAAAATATGACTTTGAAGGTCTTTCAGGGAGGCCTGGGTGATGGGGATAGGTAATGATCGGAAGAGGTAGAGTATGCGTGGTAGTAGAGTCATGCGGACGGCGTGAATACGCCCTGTCCAGGATATGGAGGGGGAGGACCATTTTAGTAAGTCTGATTTTAGCTTGGCTAGCATTGGCTTGATTGAGGACCTAGGGCTTTCTACCCCTTAAGGACTGGCCACTTTTTTTTAATTCAGACCACTGCAGCTTTCACGGTTTATTGCTCGCTCATACAACCTGCCACCTAAATGAATTTTGGCTCCTTTTCTTGTCACTAATAAAGCGTTCTATTGGTGCTATTTGATTGCTCCTGCGATTTTTACTTTTTATTATATTCATCAAAAAAGACATGAATTTTGGCAAAAAAATGATTTTTTTAACTCTCTGTGCTGACATTTTTCAAATAAAGTAAAATTTCTGTATACATGCAGCGCGAAAAATGTGGACAAACATGTTTTTGATAAAAAAAAACATTCAGTGTATATTTATTGGTTTGGGTAAAAGTTATAGTGTTTACAAACTATGGTGCAAAAAGTGAATTTTCCCATTTTCAAGCATCTCTGACTTTTCTGACGCCCTGTCATGTTTCATGAGGGGCTAGAATTCCAGGATAGTATAAATACCCCCCAAATGACCCCATTTTGGAAAGAAGACATCCCAAAGTATTCACTGAGAGGCATAGTGAGTTCATAGAAGATATTATTTTTTGTCACAAGTAAGCGGAAAATGACACTTTGTGAGAAAAAAAAAAAAGTTTCCATTTCTTCTAACTTGCGACAAAAAAAAAATGAAATCTGCCACGGACTCACCATGCCCCTCTCTGAATACCTTGAAGGGTCTACTTTCCAAAATGGGGTCATTTGTGGGGTGTGTTTACTGTCCTGACATTTTGGGGGGTGCTAAATTGTAAGCACCCCTGTAAAGCCTAAAGGTGCTCATTGGACTTTGGATCCCTTAGCGCAGTTAGGCTGCAAAAAAGTGCCACACATGTGGTATTGCCGTACTCAGGAGAAGTAGTATAATGTGTTTTGGGGTGTATTTTTACACATACCCATGCTGGGTGGGAGAAATATCTCTGTAAATGACAATTTGTTAATTTTTTTACACACAATTGTCCATTTACAGAGATCTTTCTCCCACTCAGCATGGGTATGTGTAAAAATACACCACAAAACACATTATACTACTTCTCCTGAGTACGGCGATACCACATGTGTGGCACTTTTTTGCACCCTAACTGCGCTAAAGGGCCCAAAGTCCAATGAGTACCTTTAGGATTTCACAGGTCATTTTGAGAAATTTCGTTTCAAGACTACTCCTCACGGTTTAGGGCCCCTAAAATGCCAGGGCAGTATAGGAACCCCACAAATGACCCCATTTTAGAAAGAAGACACCCCAAGGTATTCCGTTAGGAGTATGGTGAGTTCATAGAAGATTTTATTTTTTGTCAAAAGTTAGCGGAAAATGACACTTTGTGAAAAAACACAATTAAAATCAATTTCCGCTAACTTGTGACAAAAAATAAAATCTTCTATGAACTCGCCATACTACTAACGGAATACCTTGGGGTGTCTTCTTTCTAAAATGGGGTCATTTGTGGGGTTCCTATACTGCCCTGGCATTTTAGGGGCCCTAAACCGTGAGGAGTAGTCTTGAAACGAAATTTCTCAAAATGACCTGTGAAATCCTAAAGGTACTCATTGGACTTTGGGCCCTTTAGCGCAGTTAGGGTGCAAAAAAGTGCCACACATGTGGTATCGCCATACTCGGGAGAAGTAGTACAATGTGTTTTGGGGTGTATTTTTACACATACCCATGCTGGGTGGGAGAAATACCTCTGTAAATGGACAATTGTGTGTAAAAAAATCAAAAGATTGTCATTTACAGAGGTATTTCTCCCACCCAGCATGGGTATGTGTAAAAATACACCCCAAAACACATTATACTACTTCTCCCGAGTACGGCGATACCACATGTGTGGCACTTTTTTGCACCCTAACTGCACTAAGGGGCCCAAAGTCCAATGAGTACCTTTAGGATTTCACAGGTCATTTTTGTTTCAAGACTACTCCTCGCGGTTTAGGGCCCCTAAAATGCCAGGGCAGTATAGGAACCCCACTAATGACCCCATTTTAGAAAGAAGACACCCCAAGGTATTCCGTTAGGAGTATGGTGAGTTCATAGAAGTTTTTATTTTTTTGTCACAAGTTAGCGGAAATTGATTTTAATAGTTTTTTTTCACAAAGTGTCATTTTCCGCTAACTTGTGACAAAAAATAAAATCTTCTATGAACTCACCATACTCCGTACAGAATACCTTTGGGTGTCTTCTTTCTAGAATGGGGTCATTTGTGGGGTTCCTATACTGCCCTGGCATTTTAGGGGCCCTAAACCGTGAGGAGTAGTCTTGAAACCAAATGTCGCAAAATGACCTGTGAAATCCTAAAGGTACTCATTGGACTTTGGGCCCCTTAGCGTACTTAGGGTGTAAAAAAGTGCCACACATGTGGTACCGCCGTACTCAGGAGAAGTAGTATAATGCGTTTTGGGGTGTATTTTTACACATACCCATGCTAAGTGGGAGAAATATCTCTGTAAATGACAATTGTTTGATTTTTTTACACACAATTGTCCATTTACATAGAAATTTCTCCCACCCAGCATGGGTATGTGTAAAAATACACCCTAAAACACATTATACTACTTTTCCTGAGTACGGCGGTACCACATGTGTGACACTTTTTTGCAGCCTAGGTGCGCTAAGGGGCCCAACGTCCTATTCACAGATCATTTTTAAGCATTTGTTTTCTAGACTACTCCTCGCGGTTTAGGGCCCCTAAAATGCCAGGGCAGTATAGGAACCCCACAAGTGACCCCATTTTAGAAAGAAGACACCCCAAGGTATTCCGTTAGGTGTATGGCGAGTTCATAGAAGATTTTATTTTTTGTCACAAGTTAGTGAAAAATGACACTTTGTGAAAAAAAAACAATAAAAATTAATTTCCGCTAACTTTTGACAAAAAATAAAATCTTCTATGAACTCGTCATACACCTAACAGAATACCTTGGGGTGTCTTTTTCTAAAATGGGGTCACTTGTGGGGTTCCTATACCGCCCTGGCATTTTACAGGCCCAAAACCGTGAGTAGTCTGGAAACCAAATGTCTTAAAATGACTGTTCAGGGGTATAAGCATCTGCAAATTTTGATGACAGGTGGTCTATGAGGGGGCGAATTTTGTGGAACCGGTCATAAGCAGGGTGGCCTTTTAGATGACAGGTTGTATTGGGCCTGATCTGATGGATAGGAGTGCTAGGGGGGGTGACAGGAGGTGATTGATGGGTGTCTCAGGGGGTGGTTAGAGGGGAAAATAGATGCAATCAATGCACTGGGGAGGTGATCGGAAGGGGGTCTGAGGGGGATCTGAGGGTTTGGCCGAGTGATCAGGAGCCCACACGGGGCAAATTGGGGCCTGATCTGATGGGTAGGTGTGCTAGGGGGTGACAGGAGGTGATTGATGGGTGTCTCAAGGTGTGATTAGAGGGGGGAATAGATGCAAGCAATGCACTGGCGAGGTGATCAGGGCTGGGGTCTGAGGGCATTCTGAGGGTGTGGGCGGGTGATTGAGTGCCCTAGGGGCAGATAGGGGTCTAATCTGATAGGTAGCAGTGACAGGGGGTGATTGATGGGTAATTAGTGGGTGATTAGGGTAGAGAATAGATGGAAACACTGCGCTTGGGTGGTGATCTGATGTCGGATCTGCGGGCGATCTATTGGTGTGGGTGGGTGATCAGTTTGCCCGCAAGAGGCAGGTTAGGGGCTGATTGATGGGTGGCAGTGACAGCGGGTGATTGATGGGTGGCAGTGACAGGGGGTGATTGATGGGTGGCAGTGACAGGGGGTGATTGATGGGTGATAGGTGATTGGCAGGTGATTGACAGGTGATCAGTGGGTTATTACAGGGAAGGACAGATGTAAATATTGCACTGGCGAATTGATAAGGGGGGGTCTGAGGGCAATCTGAGCGTGTAGGCGGGTGATTGGGTGCCCGCAAGGGGCAGATTAGGGTCTGATCTGATGGGTAACAGTGACAGGTGGTGATAGGGGGTGATTGATGGGTAATTAGTGGGTGTTTAGAGGAGAGAATAGATGTAAACGCTGCGCTTGGGTGGTGATCTGAAGTCGGATCTGCGGGCGATCTATTGGTGTGGGTGGGTGATCAGATTGCCCGCAAGGGGCAGGTTAGGGGCTGATTGTTGGGTGGCAGTGACAGGGGGTGATTGATGGGTGATAGGTGATTGGCAGGTGATTGACAGGTGATCAGTGGGTTATTACAGGGAAGGACAGATGTAATTAATGCACTGGCGAATTGATAAGGGGGGGGGGGTGTCTGAGGGCAATCTGAGCGTGTGGACGGGTGATTGGGTGCCCGCAAGGGGCAGATTGGGGTCTGATCTGATAGGTAACAGTGACAGGTGGTGATAGGGGGTGATTGATGGGTGATTGATGGGTAATTAGTGGGTGTTTAGAGAAGATAACAGATGTAAACGATACATTTGGGAGGTAATCTGACGGCGGGTTTGCGGGCGATCTAATGGTGTGGGTGGGTGATCAGATTGCCCGCAAGGGGCAGGTTAGGGGCTGATTGATGGGTGGCAGTGACAGGGGGTGACAGGGGGTGATTGATGGGTGATAGGTGATTGGCAGGTGATTGACAGGTGATCAGTGGGTTATTACAGGGAAGAACAGATGTAATTAATGCACTGGTGAATTGATAAGGGGGGGTCAGAGGGCAATCTGAGCGTGTGGGCGGGTGATTGGGTGCCCGCAAGGGGCAGATTAGGGTCTGATCTGATAGGTAAAAGTGACAGGTGGTGATAGGGGGTGATTGATGGGTGATTGATGGGTAATTAGTGGGTGTTTAGAGGAGAGAATAGATGTAAACAATGGATTTGGGAGGTGATCTGATGTCGGATCTGTGGGCGATCTATTGGTGTGGGGGGGTGATCAGATTGCCCGCAAGGGGCAGGTTAGGGGCTGATTGATGGGTGGCAGTGACAGGGGGTGATTGACGGGTGATTGACGGGTGATTGACAGGTGATCAGGGGGATAGATGCATACAGTAAACAGGGGGGGGGGTGGTCTGGGGGGGGGGGGGGTCTGGGGAGAATGTGAGGGGTGGGGGTGATCAGGAGGGGGCAGGGAGCAGGGGGGGGGGATAAAAAAAAATAGCGTTGACAGATAGTGACAGGGAGTGATTGATGGGTGATTAGGGGGGTGATTGGGTGCAAACAGGGGTCTGGGGGGTGGGCAGGGGGGGGGTCTGATGAATGCTGTGGGCGATCTGGGGCAGGGGGGGGAGAAATCAGTGTGCTTGGGTGCAGACTAGGGTGGCTGCAGCCTGCCCTGGTGGTCCCTCGGACACTGGGACCACCAGGGCAGGAGGCAGCCTGTATAATACACTTTGTAAACATTACAAAGCGTATTATACACTATGTATGCGGCGATCGCGGGGTTAACATCCCGCCGGCGCTTCCGTATAGCCGGCGGGATGTTGCGGAGGGCGAGCGGTGACAGGCGCCGGCGGAGGATCGCGTCACGGATGACGCGATCGCTCCCCCCATGCCCTAAGAAGGACCGCCGCCTCTGTGGGTGAGACGGTCCTTCAGGGCTCCACTTCCCGGCCGCCTCTGTGCGTTAGGCGGTCGGGAAGTGGTTAAGTTGTATAATTCTGATGGATTACCTGAGATTTTGATGCCTAAATATGTTAGGTACTTGGGCTGCAATTTAACTCCTAGTGAAGATGTTAGGGAGGATGCCGCTGCAGATGAGAGGTGTATAGGTAGGATCTCTGTTTTGCTTACGTTAAGCTGAAGGCCAGATAGTTTCCCAAACTGTTTAACTAATGAGAGGAGGTTTGGCAGGGAGGTATGTGGGGAAGTGAGGGTTAATAGTAGATCGTCGGCAAAAAGATTGGCCTTATATTCGTGGTTTGCTATTTTAATTCCTTGTATGTCAGGGGAGTTACGAATTTTTTCTGCCAAGGGCTCAATTACTAGGGCAAAAAGGGCAGGGGACAGAGGGCATCCCTGACGTGTGCCTCGTTGGATGGGGACTAGTGTGGGATGGTCGGTTGGTAATTTTAAGGTAGCGGTCGGGGAAGAGTAAAGGCAATTGATAGCTTGGAGGAAGGGGCCTCCAATTCCGGCTTTTCTCAAGGCTTCCATCATGAAAGGCCAATTGATAGTATCGAATGCCGTTTCCATATCGAGGGAGGCTAGGACGGTTGGATGTTTGCGGGTCTTAGTTATGTGAATAAGGTTTATTAATTTTCTCAGGTTATCAGGAGCTTGTCGTAGGGGGATGAATCCCACTTGGTCTTTGTGGATTAGTGGTCCCAATACTTTATTTAATCTGGTCACCAGAATTGAAGTAAGAATTTTGTAGTCTAAATTTAATAAGGATATGGGCCTAAAGTTTCGTACATCTAAGTGGTCTCGTTTTGGTTTGGGGATGACAGTGATTATTGATTGGAGAAATTCTGGGGCTGGAGTTTTACCTTGTAATATGGAGTTAAAGAGCCGTGTGAGGTAGGGGGTTAGTGGCCTTTTAAATTTTTTGTAATAGATTGCGGTTAGGCCATCAGGGCCAGGGGATTTGCCATTTTTCAATTTTCTGATGGCCTCGGTCACTTCCAGTTCAGTAATCGGGATATTTAAAGTTGCTGACTTTTCTGGTATTAAGTGTGGAGTGGGGGTCGTATGCAGGAACTCACTTATGGATGGGAGGGCCCTAGTATCTTGGTTTGCCGAGTAAAGTGTTTTATAATAGTCGGCAAAGGTTTGGTGGATTTTAAGGGGATCTGAGGTTGTTGTTCCCTGCTGTGTTTTGATTTGAAGTATTTTGTTGATATTTTGTATTTCGCGTAGTTTTCTAGCTAGCCAGGAGTTGGCTTGTTTTGGTGCACATAGTGTTTTGACTTGGTCCACCACATGGCTTTTTTTTTTGCTTTACAGCTTAAAAGACAGAGTATGGTTTTAAAACTTCAACTGTGACAGTATGATGCAATGTTATAAAAAAAAAAAAAAAAAGCTGTATAACTAAAAATAAAAAATGTGAGACTTTTCTTTGCTGCAAATGTTTAATTTTTTATCTGTAATACACATACACTTCATTATATCATACTTTTTTTTCTCTTCAGTTTTGCTTTAAAATTAAAAAATGCTGGAAGTTCCTTCCAGCATTTTTTAATTTTAAAGCAAAACTGAAGAGGAAAAAAAATTGGACTTTAAAAAAAAACACTAAGAAATCAGCAGGCCCAGACCAGTTGGCACCAATTTTCACCGACATTTCTAAAACATCACTGACACCCACAATGGTCCCTACCTGTTTAAAATGTGCACATTTTGTACCAATTCCTAAAAAAATAACATCAAAAACTCACGTGTCTAAATGATTACAGTTGGCCTGACATCCCTGATCAAGAAAGACTTTAAAAAACGGATACTGGCCTATCTTAAATCCATCACAGATCCCCTCCTGCTGGACTCTCTGCAATTTGCCTACGGGCCTAAGAAGTCTGCAGATGAGCTGTTAACATGACTTTGCACTATAAACTAGACTAGAGCATCTGGTGTCCACAGGAACATGTGCCTGGATTTTATTTGTGGACTTAAGTTCTGCATTCAACACCATAGTACTATCATTATTACAGAACAAGCTCTACCAGTTAGCTATACCTGAATCCATCTGCATATGGATAATCAATTTCTTGATTGACAGCAGGAGACAACCGTTTAGACTGGGGAAACACATAGACTCTCTGTCAGTCAGTATTGGAGCCCTTCTGGGCTGTGTGCTCCCTCACTGCTTCATTCACTTTATACCAGCGAGGCAGCGACTGTATTTCCACAGATCCATCTGTAAAGCTTTAGAAGTTTGCAGACGACACAGCAGTAGATGTGTTCATACGAAATGGGGATGAGTCTGCATACAGGCAAGTAGTGGGACACCTTTCTTCCTTGTCTCTGATGAAGCAGGGCTAGTCCCTGCGAAACAGCTGTCAGACTTTGTCCTTCCCCCAGTTTACACACTACTCTGCATTCTAAATGATTTTACAGAGCAGGCCAATTAATTTTTGAACTGTCCTCTGCAAAGAAAAATAAAATACAGTGACTGATAGTTGAGATAACAAGCTTCAGAAGACAGAGCTCCAAATGGCTCTGTTGTATAGATCAGTGTTTCTCAACATTTTATTGGTATGTACCCCTTTTAAAACCCTGTACTCACCAAGTACCCCCTAGCATAGTAAACATTATCACAAGTACCCCTTGACAAATATATATTTCATCGTTGTACATTATAATTGGTTCTAAACTGTTTCCAAGCATTTCCTATTGCTTTTAATTTGCTAAAACACTAATTTGGTGTGGTTTAAATAAGATTTATCATTTTCTAAAACTCTAAATTTGTTATTCTTGGTTAAGTATATAAAGCCTGAGTACCCCCTGAAACCATCAGAAGTACCCCCTGGGGTACGCGTACCACACGTTGAGAACCTAGGGTATAGATAACAACTGAAGTTTCTTAACTTCTCCTGTACTGGAAACAATATTAGACTTATGTATCTGTGCCTAATGTTTTATTTCTTAGCTGTACTACACATACAAATCATCATAATTTTTTTTGTCTCTTTAAGGCCATGGAGTTGATAGATTTTTTTTTCATATAAAAAGCTTTTTATTTACATAAAGTCCAGCAAAATAACATCATTACCAACTGTCACAGTATACAAAAAGACACAGAAGGAACAATCAGAGTAAAATAAAAAAGAAAAGGGCATCATTAAGGACATAATGTGGAATTAAGAAGGAAGGAAACCTTAAAAAAAAAACACAATCTACCACACTCACCACAACAATGCTATGAGAACAGAATTATAACTAGAACCACCACCTGCCATAGTATATAAAAACTAAAGTCATGAACTCAAAAAAGACCTTTGTGCATAGTGCTGCTGGTCAGTGCTGCTCGGATACCCCTTTTCAAAATCCAGATTGGATACGGATCCGGATACCCAGATATCCGATCCGGGTCGGATATCTAAGTTCACAAATTTCCAATCCGGATCCAAATCGGATATCCGACCCTAGTATCCGGGGTATCCAGCCGGATTCAGATATCTGGCTAGAAAAAACAGAAGTGGCCTTTAAATTGCTTTAAAAACTTTTTTTAAGGGTAAATGAGGCATGCATCATTATTTTGTAAAGGGGAACACTAATTGATGATGTGAAAAATGGCTGTCAATTAACATCAGGCCTAGGTTCCAGACAGTGGTCGTGCAGCCCACATTGTGTCCAAACTCCAACCACACAATTGGGACATGGCAATTTTCAGCCCCAAAAAATTACGCAGCAATTGTGTTTTGGGTTAAATATAGGTGGTATCAGCACAGCAGCAGTGGCCTGTGGCACCCTGGCGGTGGAAGCCGCAAAGGCAGCAGGAGCAGGGCAATGCAGCAGCAGCCGCAGCAGGTGTAACGTCTGCCAGGAGCATGCCGGATGTGGCACTTGGCACGTGGCACTTGGCACTTTGCACGTGCCACCTGACACGTGCAAAGTGCCACGTGCAAAGTGCAAAGTTCCACGTCACGTGCAAAGTGCCATGTGCAAAGTGCCACGTGCAAAGTGCCACGTGCAAAGTGCAAAGTCACATGCAAAGTGCCACGTGCAAAGTGCCACGTCACGTGCAAAGTGCCACGTGCAAAGTGAAAAGTCACGTGCAAAGTGCCACATGCAAAGTGCCACATGCAAAGTGCCACGTGCAAAGTGCCATGTGCAAAGTGCCACATGCAAAGTGCAAAGTGCCACGTACAAAGTGCAAAGTCACGTGCAAAGTGCCACGACACGTGCAAAGTGCCACGTGCAAAGTGCAAAGATACATGCAAAGTGCCACGTGCAAAGTTCAAAGTGGTGCCACTTTGCACGTGATGTGGCACTTTGCACTTTGCACATGGCACGATGCACGTGGTACTTTGCACGTGGCACTTTGTACGTGACGTGGCACTTTGCACGTGACGTGGTACTTTGCACGTGTTTCCACGTGGTACATTGCACTTTGCACATGGCACTTTGCACGTAGCACTTTGCACTTGGCAGTTTGCACGTGGCACTTTGCATTCAGGGCATGTATTTAGTCCAGAGGGGCTGTGCATTGCCCCTGTAGGTTTGCAAGCGAATGCATCCATGAGCGCTGTCACCAGTCTGTATGTATGTTTATCAAATGTGTATACCATTTGTCTGATTAGCTGCACTGGAAATGTTGTGTTTTTATTGCTAGATTAGCGTTCGGTCTTCCCCAAGGGGGTCCGTCACAGCCGTGGGGAAGTCTAGTAAGCATAATTTGTGCACATATTATCGCTGAAGCTAACACCCCCCTTTGCCTGAAGTGAAGCTAGGTATGTATTTTAGTCCATTGGTCATTGGAGCTCTGCATATTTTGGCAGATAATTCATTCAGGTATAGGTTCACCCCTCACTGAAGTTATGTTCCCCCATTTTTTGTGCCTGCAATGAGTGTTGGTGTGTATTTTAGTCCAGGAGTATTGGAGCTCTGCACATCTTATACTATTAAAACATTCAGGTGTGAGTTTTTGAACGCGCTGCCATTTCTTTTGCTGTATGAATTGAATGTGTGTATACTAGTGGCTAGCTGCATTCACTGATTCACAATTATTCACAAAGCTTTAGATTAGAATTAGCACACAATTTGCATCTGCTTTGCATTCAGGGCGTGTATTTAGTCCAGAGGGGCTGTGCATTGCCCCTGTAGGTGTGCAAGCGAATGCATCCATGAGCGCTGTCACCAGTCTGTATGTAACTTAAACTATAGCTAGCTAAGGCTAATAGCTGGCCAGCAGGCAGCAGCTGGCCTGGTCTGTGCACAGAACACACACAGACACATAGCAGCTGCAGCAGCACTGGAGCTCACACTCTGACTGTCTGTCACACAATGAAATCAAGCTAATTAACGATTTAAGTATAGTGTAGTGATAGTGAAGGGGTTAATCACTGAACAGCTTTAGGTTTATAACTGTGTACAGGCAGCCCTTGCTACTAGGCCATCAGCACTGGAGCATGTCTCTCAGTGAGCATTCAGCAAGCTAGGACGATCTGTCTCATCATGGCAGCCCTCATTATTATACAGGGGGGCTGGCCAGTGTTCCTTTCTGTGATTGGGTGCCAGGGTTTAGGCTGGGAGCCCTCTGATTGGCTCAATGAAGTCAGGTGGGGCTGGCCAAGGTTCCCTTCTGTGATTGGTTGCTAGGGCTTCAGCTGGGAGCCCTCTGATTGGCTCCAGGACGTCATCTCCTTAGTTAAAGTATTTCGGATCCGGATATCTGCCTAATATCCGCGGATATCCAGGTTATGCGCCCAACTATCCGCAGATAGCTATCCGGATTTGGACCCAACTATTTGGAATCCAAATCCGGTTGGATGACTGAAAAAAGGTTGGATATCCGGGTTACCCGGATATCCGGAATCTGGATGAGCAGCCCTGCTGCTGGGAAACCCTTTCAAGGTTGCTGAAATATTGCCATAGGGAAAGAAGGATAGAAGGGAATGTCATAGACCAAGAACCATTAGGGAGAGGTAAGGACAGTAGAATAGGCATTGTGGGTCTGATAGTCTATCCAGAGTGCCCATGTCACATAGTACTTATCAAATAGACCCTATGATAATATATTTTAGAACTCGCCCTAATCATAAGTGGATTTGCTGGGACCTAAGTAGAGTCATACAAACTTTAGCAACCTAAAATGGGATAGCAACACTGTTGCCATCATCAAGAAAACCCATTAAAGGATGTACAAACTATGGCAGCTGAAAATCATTGAATCCACCATCACATCATAGATACTCTGGTTCAGTTCATGATTCGTACGGGAGAAGGTGAGACTGCAGCGCATCATTGGATCAGCAGAAAGAATCATTGGCTACAGTTTACCTTTCCTGAAGAACCTTTAAAATAGCAGGTGTAGAAAAACAGTGGCCAAGATTGACTCTGCCCACTCTAACCCTGCTCCCTCCTTCTTCCAACTTCTGCCTTCTGGGGTGAGATACCGGTCAGCTGTAACAAAGACTTCCAGGAACAGAACCAGTTATTTCCCTCAAGCAGTAGCCTTGCTTAAAAGGGAACTTCAGCCTAAACAAACATACTGTCATTAAGTTACATTAGTTATGTTAATTAAAATAGATAGCTTACATAATTTCTTACCCACCCTGTTTTAAAAGAACAGGCAAATGTTTGTGATTTCATCGGGGAAGCCATCTTTTTCATGGGGGCAGCCATCTTTTTGGTTGAAAGGAGGTGACAGAGCTTGAGACACAGTTCCAACTGTCCTGTGTCCTGATCACCTCTCCCAGCTGCTCGCGCTAGGCTTCACATCTCAATTTCAAATTTAGAACAACATCAGCAGAAATCCCATCATGCTTTGCACAGCATCAAGGGAAAAATGCCCGGGCAGTTTTCTTCTGTGCAGCTAAAAATTAGGCTTGGGTAAGAAAGACAACATTCTGATGCTGTGAAACTGTTAAAGAAACACCAAGCCTTTTCAGTGCTGATGAGTAGATTTTTAGTCTGGAGGTTCACTTTAATGTAGAACCACACTAATTCTGACACTACTAGGACTTGAAAACATTATTGCACATGCACAGAACTGGGACTGGAAAATAAATGCTTCATCCCCTTTTCAAATAATATTAACTCCTATACTATAATTATCTATACCGTCTGTCCTTGCACCATATTTTCTGTATCCATTAATAAATTGCTAAGTCAAATTCCTTGTAAGTTCAAACTTATTTGGGCAAATAAAATTATTAGGATCATCTTCATTTGTAAAGTTATGTCTAGCAGGGGAGGTTTGGAGACTTCAATTATGAGAACAGTATATTTTGCAGCTCTCAGTCCAGAAACCATGAGGTTGGAACAGGGACAGCAAGTGGCAGGCAGTGGTTCAGCAATTTAGGGGAAGACAAAAAGGCAGGAGTTGGCAGCAGAGGAGGTAATCAGTTATGTAGAGGTGTGGCAAAAAGTAGGTAATCACAGCCTGGAGTTGGGAGCAGAGGAGGCAATCAGCTAGGCAGATGTTTGTTAACAAAGCAAGAAATCACAGGCAGGAGTCGCAGAAGTGGAGGGGCAATCAGCCAGATAGAAGTTTGGCAAGGAGGCAGGTAGTCAGGAGTCAGCAGCAGTGCATGCAATCAGCTAGGCAGAAGTTTGGCAAGGAGGAAGGTAGTCAGGCAGGATTTGTCAGCAGTGTAGGAAATCAGCCAGTGAGAAGTTTGGCAAGGAGGAAGCTAGGCAGGCAGGATTTGTCAGCAGTGGAGGAAATCAGCCAGTGAGAAGTTTGGCAAGGAGGAAGCTAGGAAGGCAGGATTTGTCAGCAGTGGAGGAAATCAGCCAGTGAGAAGTTTGGCAAGGAGGAAGCTAGGCAGGCAGGATTTGTCAGCAGTGGAGGAAATCAGCCAGGGAGAAGTTTGGCAAGGAGGAAGCTAGGCAGGCAGGATTTGTCAGCAGTGGAGGAAATCAGCCAGGGAGAAGTTTGGCAAGGAGGAAGCTAGGCAGGCAGGATTTGTCAGCAGTGGAGGAAATCAGCCAGGGAGAAGATCAGCAAGGAGGAAGTTAGTCGGGCAGGCAGTAGTCAGCAGCAGTGGGTGGAGGCAATAAACTAGGCAGAAGTTCAGCAAGGAGGATGGCAGTAAGATAGGCAGGAGTCAGCAGCAGTGGAGGCAATCAGCCAAGCAGAGGTTCGGCAAGGAGGACGGTAGTCAGGTAGGCAGGAGTCAGCAGCAGTAGAGGCAATCAGCCAAGCAGAGGTTCGGCAAGGAGGACGGTAGTCAGGCAGGCAGGAGTCAGCTGCAGTAGAGGCAATCAGCCAAGCAGAGGTTCGGCAAGGAGGACGGTAGTCAGGCAGGAAGGAGTCAGCAGCAGGGGAGGCAATCAGTCAAGCAGAGGTTTGGCAAGGAGGAAGGTAGTCAGTCAGGTAGAAGTTAGCAACAGTGGAGGGGCAATCAGCCAGGCAGACGTTCAGCAAGGAGGAAGGCAGTAAGGTAGGCAGGAGTCAGCAGCAGTGTAGGCAATAAGCCAGGCAGAAGTTCAGCAAGATGGAAGGTAGTCAGGCAGGCAGTAGTCTGCAGCAGTGGAAGCAATCAGCCAGGCAGACGTTTGGCAATGAGTAAGGTAGTCAGGCAGGCAGGAGTCAGCAGCAGTGGAGACAATCAGCCAGGCAGAAGTTCGGCAAGGAGGAAGGTAGTAAGGCAGGCAGTAGCAGCAGCAGAGGCAATCAGCCAGGGAGAGGTTGAGTAAGGAAGCAGGTAGGCAGAAGTTAGCAGCAGTGGAGGCAATAAGCCAGGCAAAAGTTTGACAAGGTGGTAGGTAGTCAGGAGTCAGTAGCAGAAGAAGCAATCAGCCAAGTGGCGGTTTGGCAACACACAGGTAATTAGGCTAGCAAGGGTGGATTACAATAGGAATGCAATCAATATACACAGTGACTACTACAGCACTAGTCAGTGGGCATTCTTGGCCATTTGGTGTAAAAATGTTTACCTATGCACCATGGATGGTTACACAGTGATGCATGGTCTCACAAATATTGGTACAAACCTCTTTTGCATGTCAGTCATGAACCTACAGGCACTCAACTACTACCCAACTCCTAATACCATGGTCTGATGGGGAGGGGGGGGGGGGGGGGGAGGGGTGAATTGAATAAGGGCCTATATGTTCCCATTTTTAAAAACACATTAGTACTAACTTACGTAATGGAGGTTTCCTTACCAGACTACACTTGTAAAAAAAAGATTCCTGGAGTTTGACTTTAACGTAAAGCAACTTTGGCTGAGTTGAGCAATATTTTGCTTTTCATTACCATTTCAATGAAATTCAGACCTGCAATACACCACTACATAGCTTTGTGTGTTGTAATGTTTAGAATTACCGTTGGTTACCCAACCATGTCCATATGCAAAATGAAGGATTTGCAATCCTTGGGGAACTGAACCTCAATAAATGTGCAAGACATAAAAATAAGCGTTTTACCATATGAACAGCCTTCTAATTTGTGAAATTTTATTGCACGATTTGATTTGGGATCTAAGGAACTGCGTGTTTAGAACATCTGGTAAACATCTTATCAATGCCGGAAAAAATGACCCTTCGGTCTAAGAGCTAAATTGGCTTGTTCTGTTCAGGATGATTTAGAATGATCAAATGATTGAATCATTTATGATGGCAATGGGCATACAGTGCTGGCCAGTTTCGAGTCTAAGTTCCCACTAAAAAAACATAACAGAGTTCACAGACCTGTTGACATGTGACAAGATACATCTTTACTGCCATCCACCAACTGGCACACAGGGAGGTCTCAGCTTACACCAGGTTTGTGCTCTAAGGATGCATGTGCAATTTAAAGTTGCATAATTTAATCAAATAACCATTCAACACAACATGCTATATAGAACTGGAGGCCACATGTTGCTTCTACTGTACATGTTACACTTCAGTTGGGCCTGATGCATGTAGCTGCAGTAATATAGCTGTGCACAGGCAGCACACAGCAATGTTATTAATATTATTATTTTTATTAATTAGATTTTGCACATGCTTCACCCCTCCTCTGGAATGCCCTCCCACAACACATCCATCATTCGCCAACCTTTGTTACCTTTAACTACTAGCCGACCGCATCACACCGATGGGCGTGGCCGCGACGGCAGCTCCAGGACCGCCCAACGCTAATTAGCGTAAAGTCTTGGGGCTCTGTTTTGCAGATTGCGCTCGCATCTCCTGCTTGGTGGTCGGAGCAGAAACCACCGTCTACTTACCCGTACAGCGCTGCGATCTACAGCAGCGCTGTACTGGGGACAGCCATGTGACACAGCTGTCCCCTCCATTGGCTCAGAGGTGATCAGCTGTCATAGGCTGAAGCCTATGACAGCCGATCACAGTGATAGGCTGGCGGGAGGAGGGAGGGAGTGGCCACTGCACATGTAATAAAAAAAGACACAATTTTAATTAAAAAAAATAAAATAAAAAAAGACACAATTTTAATTAAAAAAAAATAAAACGAATAAATATTTATAAAATAAAAAAACAAATACCTGGGGTGCAATCAGACCTTACCAACAGAGTGCTCTGTTGGTGGGAAGAAAAGGAGGGGGGAATCACTTGTGTGCTGTGTTGTGCAGCCCTGCAGCTCGACCTTAAGGCCTCTTTCACATTAAAGTCGCACTTTAGAAAATGTTCCAACGCAGACTAACGCACAGCAATACAAAGTCTGTGCGACATTCACAGTGCACACGTTGCGTTTTGTGTGACGTGTAGCAATATTTAGAGAGTGCTGCATGCTGTGCGTTTAGCAATACATTTGCTGCGTTATGTGTGTTGCACATGCTCAGTAATGTTTTTTTTTTTTTAAATGTAACGCATGCGCCGTTTTCATTCCATCAGTATGCGACGAAAATGGCGCACCAAACGCAGGGCTAAAGAATGTACTATAACGTCCAAGTTATAGTCTTTCAATGTGTTACATTAGAGGCACGTTATGCGACCTTAACGTCGCATCTAACGCAACTTCCCACTGTGAAAGAGGCCTTAAGTTGCAGTGGCCTATTTTACAAAAAAAGGCCTGGTCTTTAGGGGTTTAACACTGTGGTCCTCAAGTGGTTAAACGCTAAAAACTCACTTGTTCCAACAAGCATATGCTCTACCTTAGGCCTCTTCCCCTTTGTCCTAAGACCAAACTGCACTCCTGCTAGATATCCTAAAACACACTGCCTTTATATGTTTGTTGTATACTGCCCCTCCTCTTGTCCCCCCCCCCCCCCCCCATTCCTTTAGATTGCAAACTCACAAGGGCAGCGCACTCTCCCCATTTTGTGTATTGGAAGTCATTATACATTTTATTCATAATGTTACTTTTATCACTGTCGTTACCAATTCCATATCTTGTATCGATTTGTACAGCAGGGATGGGCTGCACCTTAATGGGGAGGGTGCAGCTGCATTGGGGGAGAAGATGGCTAAACGGTTGGAGGAGATTTTAAACTAGGATCTGGGGGGAGGCGGGAGGATAAAGTCTCAATACGTAGACAAGATGAGGTAAAAAGACAGTGGGAGCCTAACATTATGGGGGGTGGAGAGGGGGGTGGAGACAGTGTAAAGATTAAGGAGGTTGGTAAAAATTCAAGTAGCCCATTTCATGTAAACAAAATTGGTAAATGTGGTGGTAAAAATATAAAGTGCATGGTAACCAATGCTCGGAGCCTTGCAAATAAAATAGACGAACTAGAGTTCATTCTGAATGACAAAGGCTATGACATTGTGGGAATAACCGAGACATGGATGGATGAAAGCCATGACTGGATAGCTAATTTAAAAGGATACAATGTGTTTAGGAGGGATAGAACAGGGAAAAAAGGTGGAGGGGTTTGTCTCTTTGTTAAGAATTCTCGTACAGCTGTCCTCAACGATGAGATGGAGGAAGATTGCGAAGATGTGGAGTCCGTTTGGGTAAATATTCATGGTGGAAATAAAAGTTGCCAATTGCTTATTGGGGTATGCTACAGGCCACCTCTTATTAATGAAGCTGCAGAACTGCGATTACTACAGCAGATTGAAAAAGCTGCAAGTAAAAATGAGGTCATAATTATGGGCGACTTCAACTTTCCAGACATTGGCCTCAATTCACTAAGATCATGCTAGAGATAATAAGGCAAGAGAAAACTTACCTCCACACGTGAGAGAGCTATCTTACCTCTTCATTCCTTAAGTTACCTCTCCTGTAGTTAATTTACCTCCTCTGTAGTTAATTTACCTCCTCTGTAGTTAATTTACCTCCTCTGTAGTTATTTTCACATGCAGCTAATTAACAGCCTGTCTTTAACTCTTGAGTTATTTTAAGGATTGGAGAGTTAATTTAAAGACAGAAGAGTTAACTTTAGGCTTGCCTGAGGTAAAATGTTTCCTGAATACTACATGCCTTATCACCATGGTAACAACTCTAGAAGAGTTATTAAAGACAGGCGATAAGTTTAGTGAATTGAGGCCATTGACTCTAGTATTGAGGCTACCCAGTCTGGTAAAAGCAGCAGATTTCTGGCAGCACTACAGGACAATTACTTGACTCAAATGGTAACTGAACCAACCAGGGGGAATGCGTTACTGGATCTGATCATTTCTAATAGACCAGATAATGTATCAAATGTGCAGGTTCAAGAACATTTGGGAAATAGTGATCACAACATGATAACGTTTGATCTGGTGACTGATAGGCCACGGCGCAGCGGGACCACTAAAACTATGAATTTTAGAAAAGCAAAGTTCAATCAAATTAGGCAGGCACTAAGGTTGGTGAACTGGGATAATGTACTACAAGGGGAAGACACTGAAGGGAAATGGCAAGCTTTTAAACTTATACTCAATCAATATTGTAGTATGTATATCCCATATGGAAACAAAATGTCTAGGAATAAAAAAAGGCCTCTATGAATGAATAGAAAGGTTAAAGATAAAATGAAGTGGAAAAAGAATGCTTATAAGGTCTTAAAACAGGAGGGGACCGAGGCTGCACTAAGCAATTATAAGGAGTGCAATAAAAATTGTAAAAAAGAAATTAGGCAGGCAAAGATTGAAGCTGAAAAACAAATCGCTAAGGATATTAACTCTAACCCAAAAAAGTTTTACAAGTACATTAACTCTAAAAAAAGAAAGGTTGACTGTATAGGACTCCTAAAGGATGAGGGTGGGAACTCAATGGTGGATGACCAAGGTAAGGCAGAGTTATTAAATGCTTTCTTTGCTTCTGTCTTCACAAAAGAAACAGCACTGTTGCAAACTACAGAGGCGGAAGAGTCTCAATCTTCTAACTGTAATATTAAATACTTAACGCAGGAAAAAGTGAAGGCAAGACTAAATAAATTAAAAATAGACAAGGCACCTGGCCCGGATGGCATGCATCCTCGGGTCCTAAGGGAATTAAGTTCAGTTATAGATAAACCCCTTTATCTAATCTTTTGTGACTCTCTTGCAACTGGCAGAGTCCCAGTGGATTGGCGTACAGCCCACGTTTTCCCATTATTTAAGAAGGGCAAAAAATCAGATCCAGAAAATTATAGACCTGTAAGCTTAACATCAGTTGTATGCAAACTATTTGAAGGGTTACTAAGAGATACTATACATGACTTCATAGTAGAAAATAATCTTATTTCTCAGCATCAACATGGGTTTACTAAAGATAGGTCCTGTTTGACTAACATGCTCAGCTTTTATGAGGTAGTGAATGCTAATATGGATATTGGGAATGCTGTAGATGTGATATACTTGGACTTTGCAAAGGCCTTCGACACTGTTCCCCACAAAAGTCTGGTGCAAAAGTTGAGGATGCAAGGACTGGGGAAGAGTCTGTGTTCATGGATAGGGAACTGGCTAATGGACAGAGAACAAAGAGTTGTGGTCAATGGATCGTACTCAAAATGGGAGACTGTTAGCAGTGGGGTCCCACAGGGGTCTGGTCTGGGTCCAGTGCTCTTCAATTTATTTATTAATGATCTAGTAGATGCAGTAGATGCAGTAGTGAGCAATGTTGCTATTTTTGCAGATGATACAAAATTGTGCAGAATCAACAACTCTCAGGAAGATAGTGTCATATTGCAACAGGATCTGGATAGGATGGCTATATGGGACATACATGGCAGATGAAATTCAATGTTGACAAATGTAAAGTCATGCATTTTGGACGTACTAATGGTCTAGCACCATACAAAATAAATGGGATAAAGTTGGGGACATCAAACTTGGAGAAGGACTTAGGAGTACTCATTGACAACAAGTTAAATAATCGTACTCAATGCCAAGCAGCTGCAGCTAAAGCTAACAACATTTTGGGATGCATTAAAAGGGAAATAAAAACTCGAGATGCTAGCATAATATTGCCCCTGTTTAACTCTCTAGTAAGGCCACATCTGGAATATGGAATTCAGTTCTGGGCACCACATTACAAAAAAGATATTGCAGTTTTAGAGCAGGTGCAGAGACGAGCAACAAAATTGATACATGGGATGGAAGGTCTCACTTATCAAGAAAGGTTAGATAAACTGGCTTTATTTAGTCTAGAGAAAAGACGCCTTAGAGGGGATCTAATTAACATATATAAATACATCAGAGGGCAATATAATAGCTAGGCGGATGAGCTTTTTGTCCCTAGGCCTTCTCAAAGGACTAGAGGACATGATCTGCGCATGGAGGAAAAACGTTTTAGCCATTTATTTAGGAAAGGGTTCTTTACAGTTAGAGTGATTAAGATGTGGAATGCATTGCCACAGGAAGTCGTTATGGCAAACTCTATACCTGGATTTAAAGGGGGCTTAGATGCTTTCCTTGCGTTTAAAGACATCCATGGCTACAATTACTAGGTAATGCCTAATGATGTTGATCCAGGGATTTTATCTGATTGCCATCTGGAGTCGGGAAGGAATTTTTCCCTTTAGGGGCTAATTGGACCATGCCTTGTGGGGTTTTTTTCGCCTTCCTCTGGATCAACAGGTGTATGTGGGGGACGGGCTGGTGTTGTACTTTATACTGGTTGAACTCGATGGGCGTATGTCTTTTTTCAACCAAAATAACTATGTAACTATGTATTTTGTCTCTAATTATTTATTTTGTATATTGGTGTACACCATTGCCTGTATTATTATGTACTCCATGTTTGTTTCTTACTTTGTACAGCGCCATGGAATATGTTGGCGCTTTATAAAGCAATAATAATATATGCAAATTATGCAGCGCTGTACAATAAATAAGATTACAGACAATGATAACAGGGGTGTCCGACAACACAGTACAAGTAATAAGCAATAAGATACACAATGCCAGATCATGTGCTGGAATAGTAATCCCAATAATACAAGTTCACATTATTCTGTGGGTAAAGTGCACAATCAAGTATGCTATAGAACAGGAGTGTCAAACTCAAATACGAAGGGGGCCGAAAGTTAAACACTGGAGCAAAGACGCGGGCCAACCACATGGCCGTTTACCTCACTTATAAAGTTCCCTGGTATCTAATGGTCGCCCTCCCTCCCCTATACAGTTACCTGGTGTCTAGTGGCCCTCCTCCCTTCCGTATACAGTTTCCTGGTGTCTATTGGTCCTCCCTCCCCTTTGCAGTTCACTGGTGTTTATTGATTTCGCCTCCCTCCCCTACACACTTCCCTGGTGTCTAGTGCTTTCCCCCCACCTCCACATGTGGCTTCCCTGGTATTCTAGGGCTTTACCTCCACTACAGCTTCCCTGGTGGTCTAGAGTGGGCAAAACATAATGCAAAGTGGGGAAACCAACTGGGGGCCAAATCTGATGGAATTGAGGGCCAGATTTGGCTCACGGGCCGGAGTTTGACATGTATGCTATAGAAGGAGAGAGGGCCTTGCCAAAGGCTTAGAATGTAAAGGAAGGGGGTGGTGACACAAAAGGAGGGGGCAATGACAAAGTAAGTGGGAGATGGAAGGTCCTCAAAAAATATTTTCAGGTATTAGGAGATAAACTTAAGGCAAGGACCAGGGCCGGATTTATTATAAGGCACTGTAAGAACACGCCTACAGGTGCCTGATGATGGAGGGACGGCTCACTCCCCTACCCAAGCACCTTCCTCCTTCCCTTTGCAGGGTCCTGAGCATATCTTAAATGAGAGTTTAGTCACTTGGCTCTCGACATTCCACTGACAAGATCTCCCTTCAGTGGGGGCACCACTAGCTAGCTACCTAATGGTAAGGGACACCTGTAACTACCTATGCACTCTACTGGTTAGGGAGAAGTCACAGCTGGGACAGGCAGCACACTTGCGGTGCTGTTCGGTGGGGGTTTGTAGGCTCATGGAGGGTGAAGTCAAGGGTGCCAGGGCATCTGTGCCTATAGGTTCCTGTGACGTAAATCCGGGCCTGGCAAGGTGGTATTTTCTGAAATAATGCCAGTGACACGTGCTACACCTGAGAGACAGGGGGGAGCTTAGAGAGTTAAATAAGTGGCTGAGAGATTGGTGCCGGAAGGAGGAGTTTGAGTTCCTGAAGAACTGGGCAGACTTTGCAGTCAGCTACAGGTTCTACAGTAGGGATGGGCTGCACCTAAATGGGGAGGGTGCAGCTGCATTGAGGGAGAAGATGGATAACCGATTGGAGGAGATTTTAAACTAGGATCTGGAAGGAGGCAGGAGGGTAAAGTCTCAATATATGGGTAAGTTAGGATAAATAGACAGTGGGAGCCTAGCAATATATGGGACAAAGGGGGAAGGGGACACTGTAAAGAGTAAAATTAGTATTTAAACAGAGCCGCCAGAATATGTAAAAATAACCATAAACAGTGGACACTGACCGCCAGTGGATGACAAGCTGACTTATAGTTCTCTTTCTCTATCTTTGAAGCTGGGGATACAGGGAGAGGCAGTGAGGGTGCAGGCTGGGGAGAGTTAAGTATGGGTGCTGGCTGGACAGAGGTAGGTGAGGGTGCATGCTGAGGACAGGTAGGTGAGGGTTCTGGCTGGGGAGAGGAAGGAGTGGGTGCTGGCTGCTGGGGAAAGGTAAGTGTTGGTGCTGGCTGGGTAGAGGTGGGAGACGGTGCTGGATGAGGAGAGATAGTTGACAGTGCTGGCTGAGGAGAGGTAGGTAAGAGTGCTGACTGGAGAGAGGTAAGTGTGAGCGCTGGCTGGGGAGAAGTGGGTGAGGGTGTTGGCAGAGGACAGTTAGGTGAAGGTCCTGGGTGGGGAGAAGTAGGTGAAGGTGCTGGCTGAGGAGTGGTAGGTGAGGGTCCTGGCTTGCGAGAATTAGGTGAGAGCACTGGCTGGAGAGAGGTAGTTGAAAGTACTAGCTGGGTAGAAGTAGGTGAGAGTGCTGGCTGAGGAAAGAGGGTGAGGGTGCAGGCTGGGGAGAGGTAGGTGAGGGTCCTGGCTGAGGAGAAGTAGGTGAGGAAGCTGGATGGAGAGCGGTAGGTGAGGGTGCTGGCTGGGGAGAGGTCGGTGAGGAAGCTAGCTGAGGAGAGGTAGGTAAGGGTGCTGTCTGGGTAGAGGTAGGTGAGGGTGCAGACTGAGGAGAGGTAGGCGAGAGTGCTAGGTGGAGTGAGGCTAGGTGAAGTGCTGGCTTGGGAGATGTGGGTGAGGGTGCTGCCTGGGGAGAGGTAGGTGAGAGTGCAGACTGGGGAGAGGTAGGCGAGAGTGCTGGGTGGAGTGAGGCTAGGTGAAGTGCTGGCTGGGGAGAAGAGGGTGAGGGTGCTGGCTGGGGAGAGGTAGGTGAGGGTGCAGGCTGGGAAGAAGTAGATAAGGGTGCTGGGTGTAGTGAGGCTAGGTGAGGGTGCTGGCTGGGGAGAGAAGTTGAGGGTACTAGCTGGGTAGAAGTAGGTGAGGGTACTGGCTGAAGAGAGGTAGATGAGGGTGCAGGCTGAGTAGAGGTAGATGATGGTACTGGCTGGGGAGAAGTAGGTGAGGGTGCAGGCTGGGAAGAAGTAGATAAGGGTGCTGGGTGTAGTGAGGCTAGGTGAGGGTGCTGGCTGGGGAGAGAAGTTGAGGGTACTAGCTGGGTAGAAGTAGGTGAGGGTACTGGCTGAAGAGAGGTAGATGAGGGTGCAGGCTGAGTAGAGGTAGATGATGGTACTGGCTGGGGAGAAGTAGCTGAGGGTGCCCTGTGGAGAGAGGTAGGTGAGGGTGCTGGCTAGGAATAGGTGGGTGAGGGTGCTGGCTGGGGAGAAGTAGCTGAGGGTTCTGGCTGGAGAGAGGTAGGCGAGGGTGCTGGCTGGGAATAGGCGAGTCAGGGTGTAGGCTGGGGAGAGATAGGCAAGAGTGCTGGGTGGAGTGAGGCTAGGTAAAGTGCTGGCTGGGGAGAGGTGGGTGAGGGTGCTGGCTGGGGAGAGGTGGTCGAGGGTGCTGGCTGGGGAGAGGTGGGTGAGGGTGCAGGCTGGAGAGAGGTAGGTGAGGGTGCAGGCTGGGGAGAAGTAGGTAAGGGTGCTGGGTGGAGTGAGGCTAGGTGAGGGTGCTGGCTGGGGAGAGAAGTTGAGGGTACTAGCTAGGTAGAAGTAGGTGAGGGTGCTGGCTGGGGAGAAGTACCTGAGGGTGCTGGCTGGAGAGAGGTAGGAGAGGGTGCTGGCTGGAAATAGGTGGGTTAGGGTGCTGGCTGGGGAGAGTTAGGTGTAGGTGCAGGCTGGAGATACCTAGATGTGAGTGCTGGCTGGGTAGAGGTAGGTGAGGGTCCTGGCTGGCAAGAGAGGGTGAGGGTGCTGGCTGAGGAGGGGTTGCCGTGTATGCTGGTTGGGAAGAGGTGTGTAGGAGCAGCTGGAGATAGCTAGGTGTGGGTCCTAGCTGGGGAGAGATAGGTGAAAGTACTAGCTGGGGAAAGGTAGGTAAGGGTGCTGGCTGGGGAGAGCGGGTGGAAGTACTGGCTAAGGAGAGGTAGGGGAGGGTACTGGATGGGTAGAAGGAGTTGATGGTGCTGGCTGAGGAGCGGCAGGGGTGGGTGTAGGCTGGGTAGAGGTAAGTGAGGGTGCTGGCTGGGGAGAAGTAGGTGAGGGTGCTGGCTGAGAAGAGGAAGGTGAGGGTGCAGGCTGGGGAGAGGTAGGTGAGGGTGCAGGCTGGGGAAAGGTGGGTGAAGTTGCTGGATGGGTGAAAGTAGGTGAGGATGTAGATAGGGAGAGGTAGATGGGGGTACTGGCTTAGGAGAGATAGGTGAGGGTGCTGGCTGAGGAAAGGTAGAAGAGAGTTTTGACTGAGGAGAGGTAGGTGTGGTGCTGGGTGCAGTGAAGCTAGGTGAAGGTGCTGGCTGGGGAGAGGTAAGTATGGGTGTTAGCTAGGGAGAGAGGGTAAGGGTGCAGGCTAAGAAGAAGTAGGTGTGGGTGCTGGCTGAGGAGAGGTAGAAGAGAGTGTTGACTGAGGAGAGGTAATTCCTGAGGGTTCTTAATCCAGGGATTTATCTGACTGCCATTTGGAGTCAGGAAGGAATTTTTTTCCTTTTAAGGCTAATTGGCCCAGGCCTTGTAAAGATTTTTCGCCTTCCTCTGAAGCGTACGAGAGGAATCGGCGCAGGAGACTTGGGCGCAGGATACAGCCAGTATATGGCTGTATTATATAGTATTCCCCCGCCAGGCCGCCATGGATAGTGGGGGAATGAAATAATTTGGCTTCCAGCGATTGCTGGAGGCCGAATTACAGTGTTTTATAAGTAACTTCAGCTCCGTCTTCTGACGGCGCTGAAGTTATTCACTGCTGCGCCCAAGTCTCCTGCGCTGGAATGGAAGTGATCGTTATCTGGTTCAACTGGGATATATGAGGGTATAGCGCACTATTGTACATGTTTTTGTATTTTATTTATCCATATATTCATTTTCTGGTTCCACTATTTGTAATTTCTTTCTTCTATAATAAATGTATTGAGCTTCATCCTTGTCTGTGTGTCACATTCCTTAGATAAGAGTGTTGTGCTTCCTATAGGTACAAATGATGGATATGTTGACAGGTAACTAGTAAGCTTACAATGTGTTTGCATACAGCACATGGGTAAAAATGTACCTGCTCATTTTATGTATGCATTAGCCTTACTGCCACTACAATTGTTTTGTTACACCTCCCCACCCCAAGAAAAAAGTGCAGGCCTCATCAACCACAATATGACATGCAGCAACCATTACCTTCAAATTCCACACATCATTACCCTAAAAAAAATAATTAAGAAAAAACCAAAAACATGCAGCATGTATTGACCCGTGCAACAATTATCAACCCTGAACATTTGGCTCTCCCATAGTGGCTCGCTGAGTGGCTTATACATCCAACAAACTAAAAACTATTAATGCACCCGATACCTTTCTTAAAGGATACCTGAGGTGAGAGGGATATGGAGACTGCCATATTTATTTCCTTGTCAACAATGCCAGTTGCCTGGCAGCCGTTGGTCTTCTGCCCTAAGGAGTGTCTCAATCAAAACCCTGGAACAAGCATATGGCTAATGCAGTAAAACCTGAGTCGTCAGAGTACCTAAGCTGCTGCATGCTTGTTCAGGGTCTATGGCTAAAAGTATTCGAGTCACAGGATCAGCAGACTAGTCAGGCAACTAGTATTGTTTAAAAGGAACCAATTATGCAGCCTCCATATCCCTCTCACCTCAGGTTCCCTTTAAATTATTGCTTCTGCTGCTGGAGTCAGAGTCGAGGAGATGGAAAAATGTATTGACTCCTAATAAATTTAAACTATGATTAACTGCCTAATGGCTGCTCCACACCGATTGGCGTGAATGGCCTGGAATAGAGATTGCAGGAGATCGCGCGCTGATGTTTGCGCAACCACACTTGAATGACGGAGCTCCGCCTTCAGCCTCGATCGCCGATTTAGCCGTCTATTAACATTATACAGTGCTGCGATCTACAGCAGCGCTGTACTGGGGACATGGCTGTCCCTGAGGGACACAGGAGCGATCCGCTGTGATAGGCTGACTGGGGAGGGTTAAAATAAAAAAAAAACACACACACACTATTTCATTTAAAAAGAAAGAAGAAAAATATTTGTAAAAAAATAAACAAACATTGGGGGAGCGAGCAGACCCCACAAACAGCAAGCTCTATTAGTGGGGAGAAAAAGGGGGGGGGGGGGAAGAATCACTTGTGTGCAGAGTTGTACGGCCCTGCAGCGAGGCCTCAAAGCTGCTGTGGCCCAATTAGGAAAAAATGGCCTGGTCACTTGGGGGGTTTAACACCATGGTCCTCAAGAGGTTAAAACAGAAAATATGATAAAATGTTCTATTTCTCAGTTAATAACCATCATAAATAACTTGTATATACAGTAATATCAGTACACAGGCCACAAAAATGAAATAAAAAAAAATGATTTGTGCTTCTGCAGTAAAGCAGTCACTGAGGGCCTGATTCACTAACCGGTGCTAACCTAGTTAGCACGCCTAAAGGCTTTGGGCATGCTAAGTAGTTAGCACGCACAAAGCTGAATCAGATTCACAAAGCGGTGCTAACGGTTAGCACGCTTGTGAAAAGCCCCTTATCACTCCTAAAAATCCTTTGCACGTGCTGATTAGCGCTCGCGTGCAAAGGCCAGTGCATGGGGTGCAAAGAAAACGGCGCATTAGGTGCGCCCTAAACGCCGCACCCATGCGCCGCTTAGGGCACATCCAATGCGCCGTCATAGGCGCATCGGGTGCGCCATTTTCGTTGCACCCAATGCGCTGTTTCGCGCGCACCGGCCTTTGCTAATTAGCATGCGCAAAGGACTTTTAGGCATAATAAGGGGCTTTTCACAAGCGTGCTAACAGTTAGCACCGCTTTGTAAATCAAGCCCTATATGTTTAAAGCCAGATAAACATACCTGGTCTTGACTGTATACCATATATACTCGAGTACAAGCCAAGTTTTTCAAAAGTAGGGGTCTCAGCTTATACTCGAGTCAGTGGCTGCTGAGTTGTGTCTCCCCCCGCCGTATGCATCAAGCTGTTTGCCCGTTTTGTACCGTGGCTGCAGATTTAGATTGCTACGTGCTACTGTGTTCCCCCCAGCAGCTGCTGGAAAGATACGCAAAGAGCGCACTTCTTCAGCGTAGACTGGAGCCGACTGCCTTAAGTGACGGGGATCGGTTCCCGAAGCTGCATGCAGCGGAGGCGTGGGAGCGATTTGAGCGGATGGGGCTGGAGGAAGCCCTAGGTATGTATAAGTCTTTTTACTGTTTTCAGCTCTGATACACTTTAAGTTAATACTGGTACTCATAGGTCAATAATGATTTTTCAATTTTCACCCAACACAGGTTGAGCGCTGCTTTTATTATGGCTTTTGTAGCCTCTGTATCCCCCATTGTAATAAGGGTGGCCAATGTGTCCTCAAGTTTAATTATCAATGGTAGAAAGCAATAGACATCTGGCATTGCCTTTGTCTTAAAGTGGTCATATAGACTGTATCTGTCCACTTAGTGGCCAATTGACCATCAGATTCAATAATTATTATCGAATCTGATGAAAATTGGTCCTGCCAGGTGCATTCCCGATCAACAATTTGACCAATTTCGGTCAGAAATTGGTTGCAAGTATCGATCGGACATGCTGAAAAATCAGAGCCCAACATGGTCGATTAGGAGTGCGTCGGTAATAACCCCGAATTATGAATGCAACGGAACCCCCCCCCCCCAACTCAAATTTCTATGAAAAGTTATAAGTAAGCTAAACTCAAGATACTAAGATACTGTATAATAGCAATTCCAAACAATAAGTACCTGCCAGGAAAACACACACCATAGATTTTGAATCATTTGTTTATTAGCATCGAACCAATAAGAGTAATTTGGTCGTTGAACCACTGATTAAGGCACATTTGATGATTCTTAAAATGGCAATAGACAATTACATTGCATAGTCTGTTAGAACAAGCACAGTCTCGATTTCTCTATTTGGCTATTAGAGTAGACAGTGATCAGCAAACGGACGTACTTTGGAGGGCAATCAATCTCCAGCCCAGGACTCTTCTGTATTATAAGCATACCTAGTATTTAGTCACGGCAGCCATTTTGTGTGAAGCCAATGGGAAAAAAGTGACAACACTGCAGTTTGAATAGAGGTTACACTATGGTTGCCAAGCATACCTAGTATTTAGTCACGGCAGCCATTTTGTGTGAAGCCAATGCTAAAAAAGTGACAACACTGCAGTTTGAATAGAGGTTACACTATGGTTGCCACAGCTTTAATATAATAGTCTCCTAAAAGACTCATTGGCTAACTTGGAAAATCATTTCAATGTGCAGTGTATTCTTCTTTCCAATTGTGCCTCCGTTCTTAAAATGGCTGCCAGCACTTTGATTCCTGCTGCAGTGATATTAACGCTTAGAACTAATACACTGCTGCTCACAAAATGGCTTCTTACATGACATGCATTAGGCAGCTTCACCTTCTGGTGTATCTAATAAAGCAGCCCAAAGAACAACGATAAAAGGAACAGTATAGTAACACATAGCAACCACTGTTGTTGTCACATCTTTACAAGATGCATTCTGATTGGTTGTCAATGGCTCTTGCACATTTTACATTAAATGTGTCCATTTTTAATGAATCCTTCTAAACGATAAAAATTTGTGAGTGTCATATAAAAATATCAAAGCTACAACAATTTCAAAAGATAGTTAAATGCCTTTAAGTGCTTACACTTCTATGAGTTATTTCGTTTATCATCAGAGTACAAAGTACAAATACGTCATCACTATAAATTTTTAACGCTTCAAAAACGTGGTTTATAAAATAGATCCGATCTAGATGGTTAGTAAGAAGAGGAAATGGCTTGGCAGGAAGTTTGGGCAGGTTGAACAGAACAGAGGCTATAGAGAAGATCTTGGAACAAAATGGCTGAACGATGGTTTAGCCACTGTCTTGCCATGGTTATGTCTATACTTGTGTAGCTGGTAATGCCAAATCAAACAGCGCCCACCTACGATGAGATGACCCTTTGTTCCCGGAACACATGAACCCAACATGTGTAGGATATTTATCAACTTCTCCAATCGCTCAGCAATTAATCAAAACGTCAGCGATTGACTGTTTGAGCTGAATATTGCCCCATATGTACCAGGTCGCCCTGCTAAAAACATGTCAACCTTCACAACTCACACAATTCAGTTATTAGCTTTCTGTGAGAATCTTTGTGTACAGTAAGCACTAACTTCAAGATCAATAGAGTCCTCTTGTACTTCTGTGTCGTAGTTAACACTCGTTATGTGTATATCCTTGTCATTTACCCACCCTATTTATTAGGCACCACAACATACAATGTTTGGGCTCTACAAAGCAGTAATTTACTTAATGTAATCACAGATCCTTCCTTTTTAGTCAATGCATATAAATTGGTTGACCAGAAAGTAGCAGCCACTTCCAATTCTCCACATCACCACCTTCTTTACTGAAGCATTTAGCATACATTTTAGAAGGTTTTCAAACCATTTGTTGTAGTTGCAATACAATCCATTCCTATGGGTTGTAGGGATGGAGGGTTGGGGAGGAGGGATGCATGTTAACATGTTAAAGACATTAGCATTGGAATTTTCTTTTTATTAAATAAACCACCCCATACTGGTGTGTGTCATTGGGGGAGAGAGGCATTATTACTTACCTAAGGGGTACTGCTCCTCCGGCCCGTACAACATGCCTGACCCCAAACTGTAAACCCCCCCCCCAATTTCCAGTGCTGAGGTAACTTTAATGCTGCTGGACAAACAGTTACTGGCATTCTGTAGCCATGTGATGAATGGTGCAATGACTGATGGATACAGGAATAATATCTTGTGTGGCAGACAACAGCAAGTGGCTGTTACTTTCTGGACTTATGCAGTGCCTTGGGTTTAGCATGTTCTTCCTTTGTGTGTGTGCCTTCCCTCTCATCTCCTCCCACAAATTCATAAGGATAATACCAGCTTAACTGGCTTCTCTACAACATGGCCTTAGACTCTGCTGGGAGTCTGAGATTGGGATCCCCTATGAGAGACAATTGGCAATGTGACAAGGGTAATGTCCTTTATAAAGTCCTCCAAAAAAAAAAAAAAAAAAAAAAAAAAGCACCAAGTAAATGAATAAAATAATAATAAATGTCTTTTGTAGACTTTGTCAGAATTTCCTCTTTTAAAAAGGATTATATATGTGTTTATCTATTCTGTTTATCACAGCTATTCATACAGGTTTGATTTTTTTAACAATACATTAAATAAAATGTATTCACACACTGGAGATCATTACATCATCCTGCAGATGTTTTTCAGTGGCCTTTCAATGGGAATGTAGCACTTAACGTGGAAGCCTGGCCTAAGTGATCTCTCTGGTTTAGGATGAACTGAAGGTAAGGCTAGATCTTTCGTCAGATTTGTACTGTTCTCTTTGTCCTCATTGGGAAAATCTTCTGCAGCTTCCTGTCCCAGAGGAAGAGCAGGAAGTTAGAGGTAATCTCCCTACAGGTAGGGGAAATGTTCTGGTAACAACTGTCCAATATTGGCCAGTGTCCCGAATTACAAAATGATCCTCAGTCCTTGACCTGGTGACTTCCCTGCTCTGTGGCCACCTTCCTCAGACATGGAGTGAAGGAGAATTTCACCAATGAAGGGAAAAAGATAAGAAAAAAAAACTCAACAGAGGCTCTACTTTAGACTGACAAGATTAAGCCTCCCTGGACTCTTACTTGAAGGCCCTTATTTGATTAACTTTTACTCCGGAGTTTCCTCCTAAGTAATATTGTCACACTTTATCAAAAAAATGCCCTTTAAGCCACTAGCAAGCCAGAGAATACTCAGAATGATTTTAACAGTATTTTTTCACTTAGTTTTGGTACTTTTTTGAATTGCAGAGTGCTAAAAAGTTATTTTGAAGAGAATATGCAAAAAATATCTCCTAGGAGATAACTCAGGTAAAAAAAATTAATTTAATAAGGACTGAAGAGTCTAAACACCAAGATGGTATTTTTACTACTTAAGTACTTGTGTCAGGTTTCCCAGATGAGGTTTAGGTCATAATGCCTCAGGGAATCATGGGTTTCTATAAAAGGCCTCATAGGCTGTGGCTTAAAGAGAACCTGAGATGGGGGCCTTAAAAAGAAAATATACGTACCCGGGGCTCCCTCAAGCCACCTCCGGCCTGATCGTTCCCTCATCGTCCTCCTCTGCCTCCTCCAGCAATTGGCCCCGGAAAGTCCTTCAGTCCGGGGCCAACTGCACATGCATGGGATGCTGCCAGCGACGAGAATGTGCACAGGTGGACTACACGACATGCTGGGGCCAGGTATGTATAATTTTCTTTTTAAGGTCCCACCTCAGGTACACTTTAAGAGGTATGTATACTGAACATGGGGGCTGCATATGGAAAATCAGCTAAAAATTGCGCAGGCAGGCTGCACATGGGGGTATGTAGCATCTGGGGGGATGCATATAGAAGAGGGGATCATGCAGCACCAGTGGGAGGTGATGTAGAAGAAGGTGGTTGTTATACATGGAAAATGGGGTTTACTTCACTTGCAAGCACAAATATAACATACATGCCAGGGGGCAGTAGAAAAGAGATGGCTGGGGTGGGGTGTCAATAAGTAAAAAACTGGTGCTTACTAGGAAAAAGTCCCACAATGCACTTCATCATGAAATACTGAAATCGCTGAGGAGGTAACAAAATGCTGAACGAACGCTATTGTATTCACTGAAACCCTATGGCCACGCTACATACCTGCACACTGGACAACTATATACATTTACTAGATCATGGCTATAGATGATACATAATCCTTTATCTCTACACTGTGCATTTCACTACAATTATCATTACTTTAAAGCCTGAAATTAAACTTGTAATATTTAAACAATTAAGTGCCCCCAAAAAATCATTTTAGATATTTTTTTTTTGCTTTTCAAAGAAAGTCTGCGTTGCTGTCAGACCATCCCTTTCCTGTTTCTAAAGCACCATGGCAAGCTGAATGGGGGAATCTGATTGGCTGCTGTGGGTGGTAAGAACGTCCTTCCTGCAGACGTGTTAGGCTAGATTCACAGTGGGACGTTGAATTTTGATGCCACGTTAAAGTCGCACTGCAAGCTTACAACGCAACGCGCCCAAAAAGTGGCAACGCAGCGTTACCGTCGCATACAGCAGATACAGTAAAAAATACAGGCAATGAAAAGTAGGCTTCCAAGTCATTACTGAGCATGTGCAAACAGTCCAACGCAGCTAATAACGTGTATAACGCACTGCATGCAGCACTTTTACTTAACGTGCAGCGTTAGACACCAACGCAACGTGTGCACTGTGAACAGGGCATTGATTTTTCATTGCAGTGAGTTATTCTGCGTTAAATGCTGTTTTAACGCACAACTTTAACGTCCCACTGTGAACTTAGCCTCAGTGTGAAAATTGTATTCTATGAAAATTGGTACAAGCCTGGCAGTAATGCTCAACTGAAAAATTACTTAAACGTTAATCTCTGGGCAACTCAGCTGGTTTCCTTGTGGTTCCATAGTAATCTCAAGAAAACCTCACCCAGAGATCCCCCTTCCCCTGGAACAGAAGCCTCTGCAGCCTTCAGAATTAGTTTATCAGCTATTGCTTGGGTTAAACTCTGTGCAGGCGCTGTTCTCATAGCAAGTTGTGCCGTGACACCTTCGGCACTGCAGCCACTGGCGTAACTACAATTCATGGGGCCCCCCAGCAAGACTTTGCTGCCCCCCATTGTTCACACCCTTTCCCTTGCCTCCCCTTGGTGCCCTTTGTGGCCTTCTCACAAGGGTCATTAAACTCGTGTGGCCATCATTGTCTTCACACCCATAACAAGTGTAGCCATAAAACACCTGATCTGAAGGATGGTCCCCTGCATCGGAGGAAGGGAAGGTTAGTAGTTGGGGTCCTCCTGCGATCGCTGGTTCTGCTCCACTCTAATTACGCCCATGACTGCAGCTCCTTCTCCCTATCATTGTTCCTTCCATAACACAACCTCCTGCTGATGAAATACCATCTTTGGAATTAGTGAGTCAGCTGAGGCCGGGCACACACTGGGTCCTTCCTTTTTTTATTTTTTTTTTTTTGGGGGGGGGGGGGGGGGGGGGCTTTGCGACCACATTTTCCGCAAAGGATCCATTTTGCTGCAAAATACAATAGCATTAGAAACTTGGATTTGCAGGCAGTTAACCAAATTTTTACTGCTGAAAAAAAACATGAAAACGTGATGCTGATGGACACAAAACTGAGTTCCATCTAGCGTATGTCTGTAACTTTATTCTACATACATACGACACCAGTAGGAGGTCCTTGAGTGTGGAACAGTGGCTGAGGGAGGCTCAGTAATAGAAAATACAAAATATAATGCCATGCTAAAAACGGTAAACCTTTAAGGCACTACTAAAAGTTAAATAAAAAATACACAGCAGGATAGGTGCCGACTAGTTCAGCATTGCTCAGCTCTTTCTGCCACCGTCTTTCCTATGTAGTGAAATATTTAGCATTGCCTCCCCCAAGGAATGAGGCCAATTATCCACATGACCCATAGCAACCAATCATATCCTCTCCTTTATAATCTAATCTCCACTAGAAAAATCACAGCGAGTATTTCACTGGTTGCCATGCAATGACTTCAGAAATTCCTGGTACCTGAAACAGACACATACCAAGCATCACCAGTGGGGATCCACACATCAGGGCTCATTCATCAGAAAGTGCAAGGAAAACTGAAGGCAGCTGCACAAAGCCACCAATCCGGTTTATGCAGAAAATGGAACAAGAATAACAAATGGTGACTGTAAGCAAATGCGTTACTTTTGCTCCAGGTTTCTTGGTAGATACATTAGCCCAGCTATCCCTATAGATCATGGAGGCATAGTGTGATCCTGCTGCCATGTAGGGGACAATGGAAGGATCCCTTCATGTATAAATGTTGTGTGGAGGCTCTAGTCATGCGCCAGCATGGCGCACTGTGATGTCATTCTACTCTGATGATATCACTATCATACTATAGTAATCCCAAAGATCACACACCAATGTCCAGCAGAGGTGGTGGGTGCAGGACCAAGTAGCCACAGTCCATAAGTACCCAAAGAAGGTCTGCACACCACTTTAACAGGTACTTTTTATTGCTCCATCACCATATACAATCGTTTCGGGGCCACACATGGTCACCTTTGATGATCATGATCCTAACTGTGCCTTGACAAAGGGGACCCTTTGTGCCTCTGAAATAATCTTCCGCTTTACGATAGATTGTGTGCATATGGTGATGAAGCAATGAAAAGTTCCCGTGAAAGTGGTGTGCAGACCTTGTTTGGAAACAACAAAACTATGGCCTGAGAGGAGGAAACTATACTTTTCTCATACCAGCCAACATACAATTTTATCTTTTTGCAGCTTTCATAGAAAATGCCCCATTAGTAGTTCTACAGTTCGATTCAGAAAACAGGTTCCACTTGTACAAGAATTAGTGGTGCGCAGGACCGTTACAAAACGGAGGCAGATTTGCTCCTACTGGCATTGAACAGGGTACATAGGAAACACCTAATGCCTTCTTCACATTTGCTTGGCTCAAAACCACAATACGTACATATGTTCAAGGTGGGAACAGAAATGATTCCTGCCTTAGCTGACCCAGCCTGCAGGAAGACCACATTCAGAGTCGGCATCCAGTCACATGGCATCCAATGACAGAAAAGTGCATGTTGGCTCCTGACCTGCCAGCATGGCATGCAACAGTCTCACCTGCACGACGTGCAAGCTGGACATAGGAGTCTCTGTGATATCTCAAGCAATGCTCCAAATCTGCAGCAAAGAATCAGATCACTAAAAAAAACGAATGCTGTGGTTAATATCTCCAGCCTAGAAAAGATGTCGGACCACAGACAGGGTGCACAGTGACAGCGGGGTGCTTCAGTGATGGCGGTACTGGGTGCTAATGCCCTTACATAGATGGCTCAGCAGACAGGAGATCTTCATCGTCGGGCACTTCGGAATCCTCTCCCAGCAACTGGCAAAGCTCGTTGAGCCGATGCTGCATTTTGGGCATTCCAGCTAACTGCTGCTCCAGACGCTGCTTCTCCTCTGTGAGTGAGAGACGTGCGGCAGTGTCCAGCTTCTCAAACTTCCAGCCTCCTTCACCATCAAACTGCAGGAGGTGAGTGTGGTACTTCCTGCAGGAGAAGAACCAAAGTGTAAAGTCATCATGGGCAAGGAAAGCCTATCTGATATAAAGACAACGTGCAGGGTTAAAGTGAACTTGTAAGGAAAGAAGTGCCCCGATGGGGTACTTACCTTGGGAATAAGCCTAATGAGGCTTCCCCCATCCTTTTCAGCACGGGGATCCAGCGCTGGCAGCCCCTGCTTCAGTGTGCAGCGATAGTTACCAATCCGGCCGGAATAAAAGTTCAAAGTATGGATCCGCGCACAGTCTTGTCAGGAACAGTGTAACACTTATTGTCCCATCACACTCATACAATCATTTGACTGTACACCAACGAACATTTCAGGGCCAATCTGGTCCCAATTGTCAAGGCTAGGACAGACATACACGGTCAAAAGATTGTATGTGTGTGATGGGACAATAAATACACTATTCCTGACAAGACTGTGTGCGGATCCATACTTTGAACTTGGAATATAACTTCGCTGAGGATCCGGCAACAGCAACCGCTGAACAGAGGTGTGCGATTATTTTCCTTACACGGGGTGCGGGGGGGGGGGCACTTCTGTCAGCACGGCTGTTTCTTTGTGTAAGGTGCACTTCATCAGACACTGTCTGTATTTATTCTATATTGCACAGCACTTTATTATTATTTAGTATTTCTAATTAATTGGTCTATTACGTAAGAACTTGTTCGTATATATCTACTGCTGATGGGCTTGCTCAATCTCCTTTTGTACTACTGTTCTAGTGGCATCTAGTGTAGTGTGTGTCTCAGTGCATTTTACCACCATTTGCCCAACACTTTTCTTGCTAAACAAAACTGTCTGTTGATATGTATTTAGAGGTTGCCAAGGGGACCAAATTGGAGAGCATGTGCTGTATGTAAAGAATAACAAGAATTACTCCCACCCCAGCCAGCCACCCCAAAGGAAGAATGCTGGGGGTTTTTTTTTGGGGAGGGGGGGGGATTTCATTGTTTGCCATAGGCACCATAGCACCCAGACATGCAGGGCCGGTTTAAGCAACAATGGGGCCCCAGGGCAAAATAAACCTGGGCCCCCCCCCCCCCCAATAGATACCCCGGAGCAAAAATTGGCATTAAGGGACCTTTTTTGCAGCTGGTATAGTCAGGGTTTGAAGCCCCAATCGGTCGGAGCTCCACATTCTGGCTACCCCAGCCTGCATGGGGGACAAGGGGTTTAAAAGTTTCAGGAGGGGGGACCCCACATAAATTTAAAAAAAAAAAATTCCTACACTCTAAACATAAAAAAAAATTGGGAAAATAGGAAAAAAATGCCAGGGATCTTCTTCATACAGCCATATTGCGGCTATATAGCGATCCCTGGCCAAAGCGCTGCGTATGGACCCCCTGGAAACCCCGTCAGGAAATTTACTGCTCTTTCTTTTGATGCATGTAAAATTACACTACCGTTAGGTTTGCTACTAAAAGTGACATTTGCCGCATTTTAAAGTATACTTTTTTCCTTCGAAACTTTAAAATAGATTTTCTCAAAAACTATAAGGTCTTTTTTCCTTATTCCCAATGATCTCCTTAACATATCCTGCAAATTTAGGGTTTCTAAAATTTAAGGTGGATTTGCTATTAACCATTAAAGTCGGCTGGTTTTTAAATGTGTATTTTTTTCCTTTGAAACTTTCAAATCGATTTTCTAAAAAACTATAAGGTCGATTTGAAAAAAAAGTTTTCCTCTTGTAGCCACTGGGGGCCCCTACAAGCTCTGGGGCCCTGGGGCAGCTGCCTCCTTTGCCTCTATGGTAGCGCCGGCCCTGCAGATATGACTCTGTTGGGGCAGGAGCACTGTTCTGCATGACATCACTCCCCCACTGCTCCGATGGCCCTTTCAGCCCCCCCTCCCATATTCCCTGTACATGTGTACAAGAGTTTAGTGATGACAACTTTAACACTGTCCTTTATTTTAAATCAGCAGTGTTTTCATAAGCAGGGTAGGTGAGGATTCCTCTCTGTTTTCAGGTAGCCCGGTGCCCTGGACCCCCTTCCCATTGGCCAGGATGCATCACTTCTTTTTATCATTCACATTGCTGTAAGAGGCAAAGTGTGTTCACCACCTAACAGAGGCGATGACATGCAGATGGGAATGGGTTGTAAGTGCTAGACGGGGCCTCAGGCGTGGTGTGTGCAGACGCTGAAGGAACACGGCGGCGGTGAGGACGTCCTGTAATAATATATGCGCATTGATTTTATATTTATGTGAGTGCAATAAATTGTGTCTTTTAAATGTATTAAACGGATTTATGCTATGAGAGCATTTGTCTCTTGAGTTTCAAAGGTTGGCAACGCCCGGAGGATTGTATATAGAAGAAAGCGCTTATAGCTGGTCAACATAGGATCAGCCCGTTCAGTCGGTGAGCGTGCATTTTATCTATATACCACTGTGGTGTTACACGTTTTAGAGTCACGCACCGAGCACTTATGGTGTTATGGTGTGGTGCTAAAGCTGGATTACGCTATGTTGTCCCTGTTTCTCTGAGTACCATTCAGGGAGAAGGTGATCTGCTGCGAGGGATTGCAACACGTATATGCTCTGTCTACTGATCTGTGATATAATCAGCCATACTTGCTGGTAAGCGTATTTTATCTGGAAATTAGTTTATGTGGAGCGCAAAGTGAGATCAAGATTCAAGTAGAACTATTGTGGACTCATGGGGGTTTTGGACTTTGTTGTGTACATAATATATATCCTGTAAGGAAATTGTCCTACCCCTTATTCTAGGTGGACTTTGAAAGAATAATGCAATACAATGTCATACATATTTTCTCCCACAGGCGGACTGTTCTATGATTAATGGTGTGCACATTATTGCAGTCAGAGAGATTGCTGTGATACATATTTTTTCTTCCTGAGGAAGCACTCCTGAGTCGAGTGCGAAACAGCTGTAGACCATCTTTACGTTGCTTGTCCTCTCTCTCCTGGCTGACTATTGCTGTGTCTGCATGTATTGCTTTTAAATGGATTTTTGAATAAAGGTCTGGTTTTACTGGATGTTCCCAGCGCTTGGATCTCTACAGTTGCTGATGTGTCGCTATTACACTGGGCTTTGAGCACTCCGGAGTGACCCAGTTTGGCAGTCCTGTGCACCTCTTTTCTACCTTTTGTACATATTTTTTCTTACAGGTTGTTGATTGTATTTTGCGAAGGGTTGTCGATGAGCGCTTCACCTATTTTTCAAAGTGCTAGACTGCCATCTGGTGGTGAAAAGGAGGTTTTACCTTTCCTACTAACAGAAACACACTCCTGGGAAATTGGTCAACATCGGCCCTGCTCTTTGATCAATTTATTTTAATTTAGTTAACTATTCAGAAACAAAAAAAAAAGTTTGACCAGTAATAATGACATACCTTGTTTTGTCTACTGCTGACTTATTTGTATTTATTTGTAGCATGACGGTTGTAAAGCTTACCAAAGAGAGGGTCTGTGGGTGATAGACAGCAGAGCAATCCCAGCATCCTTTGCAGATTGGAAGATCTTGCCTTCCACATCAATGCTCACAGCACTTGTGCACTCATCCAACAAGGCATATTTTGGTCTAAAAGGCAAACAGGCAGACTGTTAGAGGAGCTCCCACCAGCAGGTGCCTCATGTACCCAACTCATGTGAAAGGTTCGGCATGTGCTGCAGGCTGAGCAGCATTATAAATCCATTAACCAAAAATTTTACTTTCTGCGCATGTATTCAATCACTTGCGCGTCCAAACCAATGTTTAGTCATATGACAGTACAGACAATGAGAGAGGAATGTCCAAATTATTTTTTGTACATGAAACTGCTTCAGCTTAAAGGACCTCTGTCGCGACAATATCAAAATTTAAAATGCATGTAAACATATACAAATAAGAAGTACGTTTCTTCCACAGTAAAATGAGCCATAAATTACTTTTCTCCTATGTTGCTGTCACTTACAGTAAGTAGTAGAAATCTAACATTACCGACAGATTTTGGACTAGCCCATCTTCTCATGGGGGGTTCTCAGGGTTTTCTTTATTTTTAAAAGCACTTAGTGAATGGCAGTTGCTCCGTCCAACTGACAAAAAAAAGTGTACAGTGAGCAGGGAAGCTGGCCAGAATCTTCGTATAAATCTTTTTCAGGGAATGTCTTTATGAAGAATAAAGGCCATGCTGAGAACCCCTTATGGAGAGATGGACTAGCCCAAAACCTGTCAGTTATGTCATATTTCTACTACCTACTGTAAGTGACAGCAACATAGGGGAAAGGTGATGTATGGCTCATTTTACTCTGGAAGAAATGTACTTCTTATTTGTATGCGTTTTGAATTTTAAGATTTTCGCGACAAATCATCTTTAAAAGGACAATTGATTTGAGAAGGCTGCAATATTTATTTCCTTTTAAAATGATTCCAGTCACCTGGCAGCCTGGCATATCTATTTGGCTGCAGTAGTGTCTGAATTGCGCCAGAAACAAGAATGCAGCTAATCCAAAGAAGCAATACCGCTGCACCAGTGGTGAAGTAAAAATCCAATCTTTATTGCAGCATTAATGGACAGCACAGTAAAATAGCTCATGCGTATTAGAGCAGAAACATGGTTCCTTAAGGTCCATACTCACGGGGGACGGCCGTCGCCGCAACCACGTGGCACGGGCGTGTTGCGGCGACAGTTCCCCCGTGTGTATTACGCGCGCGCCCCGAACCGTCGCCCGTCGGAGCTGTCGCCAGGCAATTGACATGTTCAATCGCCGGCTACAGCTGTCGCCGCAACCTCGCCGCAACTGTCGCTACTCCCGCGTGTGTACGCGGGATAGCGACAGGAGACCTACGCAAGTGAATGGAGCATCCGGCCGGGGGATGCTCCATTCACAAACAGCTTCCGCCGCGTCTCTGCCTTTCTGGCGAGACGTGTGGACAGCTGTCGCTGGCAGGGAGCTGTCGTCCCCTGTTCACGTGCACACATGCAACGGGGGACAATTGTCCCCCGTGTGTATTTATCTTTAGTCTATGTTGCAACAGGGGGTGCTCAACACAAATGAAAAGATTTAGCTGCCAGAGGTAGATTCCAATCCAAAGTGGAACCGTGAAGACTGTACATATAATCCTCAGCGCTGTTGTTTCTCTCCAATCATGCTGCTATAGCCTGCAGGCACCCAGTGCTTATAAAGGGTATACAGTGTCCACCACCATAGGACAAACAATATGCCAGGCTTAGTATGATTTTTACCACAGGGGGTTACACTTTTATTCCACAATTGCATATGTTAAAAACAAAACAGCTTACATTGTGGGTCCATGCAAACTGGACCCAACTGCATAAAATTCGCTCATAAGGTTTTTGCACTGACTGACATCAAAGTGCACCTTATTACATATAGATGGTTGCTCAGAGATAACCAGTCTCTCCTTCCCTACCAGGTTTCGGCTCTATGCTGTCATCAGGGGATTTCTGGTGCAGCGGGATTCCTTCTTTGGATCGGTATGTTACGGCCTGACGTTTTCCCGCTCCCAGTGGTATGAAAATGTGGTGGTTGTAGCGACCCATTCTTGGTCTACAAAGTATGCAGCTAATCTTGTCAGATCTGACAATGTCAGAAACACCTGATCTGCTGCATGCTTGTTCAGGGTCTATGGCTAAACGTATTAGAGGCAGCAGGATGCCAGGCAACTAGTATTGCTTAAAGAGAACCCAAGGTGGGTTCTAAGAATGCTATCAGCACACAGAGGCTGGGTCTGCATATACTGCCCAGCCTCTGTTGCTATACAGTTCCCCCCACAGGCCCCCCTGCGCTCTGCTTGCCCCCCATAAATCAAACGCCGAGCTGTCGACACACAGCGTGTCGCAGCCAGCTGTTTATCTCTGCATCTGTCAGTCATGCAGCTCCCCTGCCTCCTCCATAGCTCCGGTCCCCGCCCACATCCCGTCCCTCCAATCGACAGGGAGGGAAGGGACGCGGGCAGGGACTGGAGCTCTGGAGGAGGCGGGGGAGTGGCAGAGACTGACACTTACAGTAATAAACAGCCGGCTACGACACGCTGTGTGTCGACAGCACGGCTGGGTGATTTATGGGGGCATAGCAGAGCGCAGTTAGGGGATCGGGATTCGATTCAATTTGCCATTGTTTTGCAATGGCAAATCGAATTAAATTGAATCCCGATTGGACATGTCGGATTTAATAAGATCGTAAATAGAATCGTAATCGAATCGCACAAAAAATCGTATCGTGTAGATAGGGCTTAACTGGATGAAAGCAAAGCACTCTCCTTCACCTAGGGAATTCAATAGCAAGCCTAATGAATTAACAAGTGGAAAAATAAACATTTTAGGAGCAGACAAATGTAACAATTACGTAGTGTATACAATGTGTTACTAATACATTATCAAAACAAAAGAACTCTTTAAATAAACAGGAGAGATAGACAAAATATATGTGGGTTTAATGTACAATAGAACTGTTTATATTAAAGCTATAATGTATGACAGTGGATAAATCGTGTATTTTTTCACTTTTTTCCCTATTTTCATTTTAAAATGCATAGAAAATAAGGTAATTACTGAACAACAACTATCAGCCACAAAAAGCCTAACTTATCCTGAAAAAAACAATATACAGATCATTTAGTGGTGATAGTTATTGATAAAGTTATTGCCAAAGCAATCAGAACTGAGCTGAACTGTGAAAATGACCAGGGACGTGAAGTGGTTAAAAGGAAATAAATATGGCAGCCTCCACATCCCTCTCACTTCAGTTGTCCTTTAAGATTATCTGGCATCTCCGAGATTGTACACGTCATAACTGCACAGATAAAACCTTACAGCAATTTACTGTCAGGATATGTAACAACAAAATTGTGAAGCAAATCTTCTGGGAAGTTCAGCTAAATAGTTGGGGCGTAATACAGTTACTGGTTTTTATCCATGTCGGGTCAGCAATCGACAACAGTTGTCCGTACAGTTGTGATAACATTGCGCGTATCACGAAATATGAAGCACTGGATATAAACTTCCAAATATACGTATAATAAATAAGCAATGCAAGTACCCTCAGAGTGCCCTTTTACTCATATAGTGAAATAAACTGTCCCAGAGACAAGAAAAGCATGGAGGGGCCCCTACTGTACACTGGAGCTGTACACTCACACCTGCCGCACACTCACACGGTTCACTCATACAAGTCCAAGAGCTGATGAGGAAGCGGCGTGCAAAATGTGGGAACTTGATACGAGTAAGATAAGCTAGTCCTGTACCAGAATGGAGGCTGGCAGTCCGATGGATATACTCATGGGTTAAGGTTGTTTAGCAGCTGTAGCTGCTTTCCTTTCATAGCTTCTAGACTGCATTAACCTACGAGTGTGTCCATGGGTCTGCCAGCCTCCACTCAGGTCCAGGACTGAATTATCTTACTCACATCAAGATCCTACACTTTGCATGCTGCCTCCTCATCAGCTCATGGACTCCTTGTTTGGCCTTGTTCACATTGCGTTCCGTTCGTGTGGCCATTAGCGTTGGGTGGTTTTTGACGCATTTTTTTCTGATTCCCGGCGCTTGGGTGGGCGATTCGTTTTTGTGCTAGGCGGTTTTCTAAGCGTTTTTCCCAAGCGGTTTTGTAATTCACTCCCTGACGCAAGTCAGGAAGTGAACTCTTTGATCTGGAGAATAATAAATACAATGTATTTATTTTTAAAAACGCAAACGCAATCACTACACTTTTGCGTTTCTCCTATACTTTCCATTGAGGTGGAATCGCCCCAAAACTGGCCCACGCACCCCTTTGCCGACTGCACAGCACACGACCCATGCTAATATGAACGTTCTCGTAGACATTCATTGCACAAGTGTTTAGTGGGCAATATTAACCTCCTGGGCGTTACGCACGCCGGAGGGTTTGCAGCCGACAGTCCCCCATCATAAATTTAAGTGACCAGATAGCTGTAATATATTCAGCTAGCACTAGGCTAGCTAGTAGTGGTGGGTCTGGCATCCTCTGATTACTTATGACCCCCCCCCCCCACCGCTAAATACATTACCCAGCCTGGATCCAGCGATCGCGCAGCCTCCCCAGACAGCTCCACTCTTCTCTATGGGGAGGATCGCACATGACGTCATGCGCAGACCAGATCCTCCCCATAGAGAGGACCGGAGATGTGCAGGGAGGCTGCGCCGATCGCTGGCTCTAGGCTGGGTAATGTATAAACGGGGGGATCAGAAGTAATCAGAGGATGCCAGCCACCACTACTAGCTAGCCTAGTGCTAGCTGAAGATATTACAGCTATCTAATCACTTACATTTATAATGGGGGACTCCTGGGGACAGGCGGTGGTATGCCCGACACAGTGTCGGGCATACAGGTAAGGAGGTTAAAAATCGCCCGCGTGTAAAAAAAAAAAAAAAAAAAAAGCCAAAAACGCCTCCATTGTGAACGAGCCCTTTCAGTGGATGATGTGAGTGTTTGAGTGTGCAGCAGGTGTGTGCGGACCAGTCCAGTGTAGAGCGGGGACGCAGGCCCCTCTGTGCTTTTTGTGTCTCTGTGACTGTTTTAAATAGGAAATTTGCTGAATATAACTTAATTAAAAAATTTTTTTCAAATAAATTCATTTATAAATACATTATTCAAATATATTTATTTCTTTATTGACGCAGTCAAACATAAGATGAAGTGAACATTTAGAACATAATTTCACACTAAGTCTGACTCCATAAACAAAATAATGCAGAGGGTCCGCACACTCGAAGTTAGAATAAAGCCTTCTTTATGCACAACTTGTGACAGTAGTCCATTTCGGGGCCCCGAGGAGTCCCCTTTGTCAAGGTAACACAACAGTATGGCAATTCTGTGGAAACGCAGCCTCATATGTAATATAACCAAATACTCACTTGTGATAAAACATGCGTGCCATTCCTACTCGCTGCTTCTCTCCTCCGGACAGAACATCCTTCCAGTCGCTCACCGAGTCCCAACCTTGAGGGCAAAAAGAACATCAGACTCCACAGCCCATCACATATAGCACAATCAGTGGTGGACAAAGCTAACAGTGGGTCCCTGTGCAGAATATATGTAGGGGGACTCATGTGAGCGGGCGTGGTCATAGCAGATAATGGGTGGATCCAAAAAGAGTCAGCAACATAAAACTATGTGAAGCTAGGCTGCATTCTGTAAGCACTGTATTAATGTAGCACATATTTTATACCTATTCACTATGTCTCATATGACTGAACCACAAGCAATCATCCCTACTCCTCATGCATCAGCGTCACACATGAAAACTTGTAAAAATGTAAATTGTGAAAAAACTACCACTATTATTATTATTCTGTATATATAGCACTGATCTCTTCCACAGTGGTTTTTACAGACTACATAGTCATGTCATTGATCATCCTCAGAGGAGCTCACAATCTAATCCTACCATAGTCATAGTCTAATGTCCCGCCATATTATTATTATGTATTTATAAAGCACTTAAATTTTCTGCAGTACTTTACACAGTACATAGTTATGTCACCGAGTGTCCTCAGATGAGCTCACAATCTAATCCCTACCATAGTCATAGTCTAATGTGCTACCATATCATAATTATTATGTATTTATATAGCAATTACATTTTCTGCAGCACTTTACACCATACATAGTCATGTCATTGACTGTTCTGAGGGGAGCTCACAAACCTAATCTTACCATAGTCAGAGTCTAGTGTCCTACCTTACTATAATTTATATTTATATAGCACTGACATCTTCTGCAGCACTTTACAGAGTACATAGTCATGCCACTGACTGTCCACAGAGGAGCTCACAATCTGCCGACACATACACAGGCCTAGAGGAAAAGGTGGGCTTTTTTGTGATAGAGCTGCATGGGCCCTTATAGGACACTGTGCAGGCTTATGTCCGCCCCCATCTTAACCCACCCTCTACTTTTGTAGACTGGACATGAAATCATGGATTACTGCAAAAGTCCACTCCCTCCTGCAAGGCCCTATGTTGGATAGAACAGGAACAGAGTCAGAAGTAGGGATGAGCTCCACAGAGCTCCGGCGTTCACAATCTGAATTCTGATTACAACTTGCGGGCTGTGGCACAGTTAACTCACCCTTGTCGCTGCCTATAGCTGATGCAGTCCACAACGCCTTTCACATTCTTCCAATACTTCCACTTCCTGGTTTTGAAGGAGGAAGCATTGGAGAGATGGGACGTGATGGAACGAGACATGGAGCACATCGGCTATAGGAGGCAAAAAGGGTAAGATAACGGCTACCAGGTTGCAGCCCACAAGTTTCTGTCACTTAAAGAGAATGTAACAAAATAAACATCCCCTGGGGGGTACTCACCTCAGGAGGTGGAAGCCTTAGGGTCCCAATGAGGCTTCCCCCATCCCGGTAGCTGCAGGTAGTCCAGCTCTGGCTCCCCCGAAGCAGCCTGGAATCCTCCCCCGACAAACGCTGATAAACGCTAATTTATTTACCTTCCCTGGCTCCAGCGGGGGCGCTGTTGCGGCTCTCAGCACAGAGATAGGCGGAAATAGCCGATCTCTGTTGGGTCTGCTCTACTACACAGGTGCAGGAGACTATCTCTGAGCGGAGAGCCGATACTGCGCCTGCCCTGGAGCAGGGAAGGTAAATATTTACATCCCCGCTATTTGGAGAGGCACAGCGCGGCCACCGTGGGACACAGGAGAACAGGGGAAGCCTCGGTAAGGTCCGAAGGCTTTCCCCACCTGAGGTGAGTACCCCCCCAGCCCCCCCCCCCCCACCGGGCTTTTTTTAGTTACAGGTTTTCTTTAAAAGCGATTTTAGGGAAAGTGATTTTGTGCACTGCTTTCCCTTATGAAGTTGCTCTAAAACAAAAGTTTGCTTTCTTAAAACAGAAAGAATTTGCGATAATTCAGATTGGAGTGAGCTTGAGATGTCTCCCAGGCACCACTGCTGAATATATGCAAATTAACCATTGTACCCTTAGAAGCTAAACACACCTCCAGAACCGCTGGAATGCAATGATGTGTCAGCTTGTTAATTTGTTGCTCTAAAGTTGCTCTAAAAATGCTGCTTGCAGGGCGATTGCGATTTCAGAATCGATTTATGTCACGAGCTACATGATCGTCCAGGTGACAATACTGGACTGATTTAGCATATTTATAATTACCTCCTTTCTATAAAATAAAAATATTTTATTCATTATCAGCACTGAATATATATGCACAGTCATAAGAAACATATCTGACATCTAAATCGAGTACAGGTGAATTCTTTGTCTGCTGTATTCTGTGTGATACCACAAGAGGGCGCTAGAGGACGGGTATTAACCAGCTCAGGAAATTCACAGCAAAAATGAGAATTTCAACTTGACACCTTTATGCCTAGAACAGGGATGACAAACTCACTCAAACACATAAGAAGACAACATCTATAACATAGTCATAAGCCAAATAACATTTATTGAACAATCACAAACAAAGTGAAGTAACTATTGTAATGGTGGCTGGCCTGCTCCTCCCCATCTACAGAGTAGCACAGTACAACAGCTCAATACCGTATATACCTGTTTCAGTACAGTTTTGGGTCTCCTCTGATCTTTCTTACAGCCACATGCTCTATGCAGCAAATCTCTGGCTCCTGCAGCATGTCATGTGATCAGGAGCTGGAGGTATGAAAGCACAAAGCATACGGCTGCCAGGAAAAACAGAAGAGACAATGGGCTTGATTCACAAAGCGGTGCTAACCTACTTAGCATGTCTAAAGTCTTAAGGCGCGCTAACCAGGGTGCTAAGTAGGTTAGCACCGGTTTTCTCAATTCAGAAATCCAGCGCTAACCTACTTAGCACCCTGGTTAGCACGTCTAAAGACTTTAGACGTGCTAAGTAGGTTAGCACCGCTTTGTGAATCAAGCCCAATGTATTGCTGGAGCAGGCAAACATTACACTGCTCGAAATAAAGGAACACTATCAATACCCAAGTGTTCTAAAATGACGATGTACAAATAATGTCTAAGAAGCAGTGTAAACCTTTTCCTACTTTTCATGTGAAATATCAGAGGCAAAAGCTTTGAATTTATTGAGTGTAGGATTTAGCTTTATTTGGAACAAATCAATTGCAGAAAAGGTGTAGGCTTCAATGCACAGCCAGTGTTGCACATCAGAATACAGAGTGTTTTTCTCTGAAAGCAAAAAAAAGTATGAAAAGCTGTGGTGCCACAGACAATTACAAATGTTTACAACAAGTTACAGCCAGTTTTGGCATCAGTAAAGTGTGAAAGTATTTTGATAACAGTAAACAAATATGTTGCCAGTGAAATGTATACACCAGTACTTAGCAGCACTTCCCAAACAATTCCTATCTCCATTGAAAAAAAAAAACATGTTAATCAATAGTGTTCCTTAAAGGAATGATCAGGCAAAAAAAAAAAATAGTTTTACTTACCTGGGGCTTCTACCAGCCCCATGCAGCCATCCTGTGCCCTTGTAGTCACTCACTGCTGCTCCAGTTCCCCGCCACCAGCTAGTTTCATTTTTGCCGACCTAGCATTCTTGCTAGTGCAGGAACATTAACGCATACATTTTTTCGCGTTAGCGTTGCAACGCCAACAAATTTCAACGAAAATTTGTTGGCATTGCATCGCTAACGCTAAAAAATGTATGCGTTAATGTTCCTGCACCAGCGGGAATGCTAAAAAAATGTAAGTAATGCAGCCTGCCGATCCCGAGGTCGACTAAAATGAAACTAGCTGGCAGCGGGGGACTGGAGCAGCAGTGAGTGACTACGAGGGCACACGATGGCTGCATGGGGCTGGGAGAAGCCCCAGGCAAGTGAAACTCTTTTTTTTTGCCTGATAATGCCTTTAATAAGTTTTGTATAGTAGTGATAAAATATCTTCTAGAATCTAGACCACATACAGGGCAGGGCATACATTTGTAATTACCTTTTTCTCCTACACTTTCTCCCAGGAGATAATTTTTCATCATTCTGTTTAAAATAACATTTCAGCACTCTGCAATTGAAAAAGTACCAAAAAGTGTGTGACAAAGTGCTGTCAAAATTATTCTTGCTTTCTGGTGGCTTAAAGGATTCCTTAGCGCTAACTTTTTTCAAGAAGGATGCCGATGCAGGTTGTGCCGATGCTTCCCTCTCGTGCCCCGGCGTCTCCCTCCGTTCTCCAGTAATGATCCAAGTTCTTCACTTCCTGGTTGGAGCAGTCGGTGCCATCTGACGCAGACATATTACGCTGCGCATGTGCAGTATGTTCGCTTGGTACCTTGCTACCGAGCTTACATCATATGGGGTCGCCGGGGAGCACGGTCACAAGGCACCCAAGTGGACACACTGCACATGTGCAGCGTAGAATGTCCGGGTCGGATGGCACCAACCAGGAAGTAAAGAACGTGGACAATTACTGGATAACGGAGCGAGACACTTGGGAAAACGGGAGGTACGGTGAGCATCTGCACAACTTCCCCCACACGAGGCATCTTTTTTGAAAAATAGTTAGCGCTAAGGTGTCCTTTAAAAGGCATTTTATTAGTAAGATGTGAAAATATCACCTAGGAGTAAACTTAGGAGAACTAGTGAATTGGTTCAGGCCTATTATATCACAACTACAAGCAGCTTCTTCTCATTAGAACTTAAAAAAGGTGTCCAGTCATTTATTTTTTGGGATATACTATAATCTGGATAAAGGAGAACCTCCACAAGTGTACAGCCGGAGACTGTTCTTACTATGCAGAGTGTGTAGCCTCACCTCCTTCTCGCTGCACCAGGTACTTCAGATTCACAATGTCCAGAATGGCATCCAAGTCTTTGGCAGTGAAGCCTTTTGCCCTCATGTCAACTGCAGTGTCAGGGTAAATGACTTGATCGCGGAGGGTGCCCACAGACATGTAAGGCCTGGAAATACAGGGGAAGCTGGTAAAACAGCCATTCAGTCACCACACCAATTTCATAAATCTGAGCTGCCAGGTTTAAAAGTGTACTCGAGGTGGACTGGAAAAGAAAAAACAGATACTTGCACAGGAAAAGGGAAGCCCCTGGATCCTGCAGAGGCTTCCTGTATCCTCCTCACCCCCACTATTGTGGCATGTAGATCCCTATAACATATCCAACAAGAGCATGTCAGGTACGTTATAGTGGCTACCCAACCTGCTCTCGTCCATGAGCGGCTCCATGCTACTGCACAGACAGGCACATTCTTGTGTGGGCGCAGGACCGCTTGATTGGGCCAATAGGCAGCCTGTCATTTGACAGGCAGCCTATTGAGCCAAAGTGCGGGGATCTCGTCCTACAAAGTGAATCAACCCCCACGTCAGCTAGCTAATTGTACAAGCTGTTTGTCAGTATTTCTCTTGTCTGGCTCTTGGGGAAATTGCTAATGTTGCTGAAACCCAAGAGAAGCTGAAGACATGTCTGACACTGCCTGGCGGATCAACTGTATACACATCTCCATGGCAACAGGGACGTGAGCCCTACTGTCCCAGTTTGAAACATATTGTATGGCTCTCATGGAATTACATTTTTAAATATATGGCGTTACGGCCACGCGACCTATGGGACGTGTTCCACGACACACTACAGCACTCTTCTTCCGGCTTGAAGAAGTGCATCCCATAGGTCACGTGCGAGTGGAGTGATACGCATAGGAGCCAGACGGACTTCTGGGTAAGTAACCCCTCGTCTCCCATGCTCACACCTGCCTTAATCAACAGTCATTACAATTTTCGAATTCTAGTGGCTTTCTACCCGAAAGCCCATCTCTGATAGTAAGCTGCTCCCCAAGAGTCAGCGATGCCCCCCCCCCAGACATCCCGCCCCCCTGTGGTCCCTGCAGAGTATTAGCACAGTGGAGCGCACTCATCGGTTCACCCAGCACTCTCATTCCTGTGTGCTTCCATCATCTCCTGGAGTCAGGTACCTGGAGGTCACCACAAGGAAAAAGTACAAGTAGGAGTAAAAGAAGGAGCATTAGATGTAAAAGAGGAACTGTAGTCAAAACAACATAATGAATAAAAATGCAGATTTTTTTTTACAGTATTCATTTATAATTTAGTCAGTGTTTTCCCATTGTAAAATCTCTCCCCTTCCTGATTTTCTTTCTGAAATTTATCGCAAGCAGCAACATCTTTAGTGCCAGCAGGAATGGTCGTTTATGCATAGTTCTAAAGCCAGTAGAAAAGATTTCTGGTCTCCCAGAATGCTCTGAGGGGGAGAATGTAGCATAATGAACTGCCTTGGCTCAGCCTCAGTGGGAGGGTGGGGCTACACACCAATATACAGCTATAGGAAGTGTTTCTGATGCTGAACTAGGATATAATGTAAAAGTGGGTATTCTGAATAATTGACTGCGTTCTTCTTTATGTTGTTATAGTTCCTCTTTAAAGTAAACCAGAGACGTCAAATTGTAAGGCTTTGATACTTACGCGGGGCTTCCTCCAGCCCCATAAGCTCATCTGAGTCCCTCGCCGTCCTCCCGCGGTCTGCCGTTCAGCCCCAGTAACAGGCTCAGTCAGGTGCAGTCTGGGTCTTCTGCGCATGCAAGGGAGGTCCGTGCATTCGCAGTAGACCTGGACTGACAAGACTGAACCAGTTACCGGGGCTGATCGGCAGACCGCGGGAGGATGGCGAGGGACTCAGACAAGCTTATGGGGCTGGAGGAAGTCCCGCGTAAGTATCAATGCTTTACAATTTGCCGTCTCTGGTACACTTTAATGGAGGCTGTTAGAAGACTAGATAGAGTATTACATAGGAACTCACCTTTGTGGAATATAGAACATGTGTTGGGGCGGAGGCTTGTACAGCACACCGCTATATGCCGGCCACAGGCCTCCCAGGATGCGGAACAGAGAACTCTTCCCACAGCCATTGGGTCCAGTGATAAGAAGGTGCATCCCCTCCTCTACCTGGAAGAGAGTGAAGATATATCACAGTCAGCAATTATATAAGTGAAAAGCTTTCATTCATGAAACATGCAGAGTACTGCTAAATACAAAGCGGAATTCCAGCCACAACTGTATCAGTTCTCAATCATCTCAGATTTATTTGCACCTCAATAACAATCCTACTAACTAATGTGGACTTTGCTACATGTAGATTTGGACAGGACATTTAATAAACACAAAAATAGATCTATTCTGTATCATAATAATTTGTATAATTCTTAATTATCTCAAATTTATTTGCACCTCAGTGACATCCCTGCTGACTAAAGGTGTCCATATATTACTCGATTTTCCTGTAAGGTCGACCATTTTATTGGATCAGGGGAGAATCCATTTTGTTCCATTCTACTCGATCGCTGCAAATTGGCAGATATCTAGTCAAACTGACCAATTTACTTGGATAAATCTTTGTGTGGCATCGCAAAATTCAATCAAATATAGGCCCACTCATTGACTATCTTTTAGGCCCGCAACAAGGTTCTTAGGCCAGGGATACTTAAGACATACTCACAAAAAAAGATCATAACCAATTACTGATGGACCAACGTCATCCGCTCGCCACTCCTCGTCCCCCAACTCTTTTTCCTTCTATCTTTTCCTGCTTACTCTCTCTATTTTTCTCTGATACATATGCTCTTGAATCCTTCATACGCAATCTTATTACTATTACCAGTCCAAATTAAATTAATTGGCCACACCCTTACATAGACGATAAATCAATTCCCCTTAGCTTCGCTAGAAGCTAGGTCTCATTTGCTACCTGTATGAATAACCTATCTACACCAAACCATGCAGGGTCCAGTTAATGGGTGGTAGATACACCCCACCATTCAAAACTCATAAGCCTCCTCCTCTACCCCTATCCAGTTTACGCTGTTTAAGCTTGACAGATGCTGTTCTACTTTGCTAGCCTGTCAATAACATATTCTATTACACCGCTTAGGTTGTTTTAACTATGGATATGGTTGGATTTAGAGATTGATATGCCTTACCTGAATGTTCACAGAAAATTATACAGTATTTGCACTATTTATGTAAGTCTTGCATATGATATTTGCCATTGTACTGTTTCCTGTTTTTCTCTTTATGGAAAATTGAACAAAAATAATTGAGAACTAAAATGGTTGTGTGGAGGTGTCCAGTCTAAGTTTCTGACTGAGATATATTATATCTAAATCAATATATAAGGATAAGAGAGGCAAGGCCTTACCTCTCCAATGGTGACACACCAGTGTAACTGGAAAAGATTTTTATTGAGCATGCATAATTGGACTGGACTGATTTAGATATATCTCAGTCGGAAACGTAACCCCATACACACTCTCAACAGCGACCTTTTATGCAGCACAATTATCCAACAACTTTTGTTGTGAAACAAGTTGAAATAACTCCCCAAAAAGTGGTTTGCTATTGTTCACACAACTGATAAGACGTCAATCCAACAGTTGGATTGACGTCTTATCAGTTGTTTGAACAATAGCAAACAACTTTTTTGGGGGTTATTTCAACTTGTTTCACAACAAAAGTTGTTTGATAATTGTGCTGCATAAAAGACCGCTGTTGAACGTGTGTATGGGGTTTTACACTGGGTGCCTTCACCCGAACGTTTTAGTTACCCAAGACCTCCAGAGGAGGTAACAGCTTTTAGATTTTAGTGCAAAACCAGAAAGACCCCCAGGAGACCGACCATCCAGGAGCTGGCCACCCTGGCAAACTGAGCGTGGACGGTTTATTTACCACATGCTGATACAGTGGTTGGAGGGCTCTGCAACCCATCTTTGTGAGTATTAAACGTCCATCACTAATCCTCCACCTCCATACTCCAAGATACTGCACCATTGGGCTCCTGGTCTCTCGGTTTCGCTTCAGGTGACCCTGGACTTTACCTCAGGATTCACCAAATACCCAATTTACCCGAATGGAAAATATTGGTGGATGGTAAAGGAACAAGCAACTGTTCACATTATTTAGATCGATACAGAATCGATTTTTGGTTTCAGAGCATGGAGGCATAACATCGTTCAGCTCGATTAGTGAAGGGGAAATCGCATAGGATCTCACTTGTAGTATGTGGGCCGCTACTCGATCTACTTTTGATCAACTCTGTAGTTGATCACCCAATAAAAGTGATCACTTAATTGCTCGATGGAATAAAAAAAAAAGTAATGTATGAGTATCTTAATGTGGACTTTGGTACATGTATATTTGGGCAAGATATTTATTGAACACAATTCAAACATAGATGACACCTGTGTATAGCTTAAAAAAATAGCTGGCAGTTGAAGGGTTAAAGTCAATGTAAATACTGTTACTTCCCTGGAATGTACTGTATGTATATATTGTGAATCAAGGCTTGGCAATAGCCACAAAAGACCTCTCACCCATGTACATTGCTGCATGACGGAGTGTCTTCTAGGTAAAAGGTAAGTGACTGTACATGAACTCTGCTCAGTATGGTCCTACCCATGTGTAGCTATTGGAACGCGGGCCTATATAATCAGCTGAATGTTAGTACACAAAACTTTGTGTAATGAGTACTGAGGTCACGACTGGCACACCATGGACATGCCTACGTTGTACTATTATAGCGGTTTTCCAACAAGACCTGGCCCTTGGACCTTTAACTTTATCTCCTTGCTATCACTGCTGATAAGTCCTCTCAGTCCAGTGGTTATCGGAACAAACCATTTAGATAGAAAATCATACTATAAATACAGAGTCCATATGATAATTCATTAATGATTCCTGAGATAATGTCCCTTAGTTTACAAGTCTGATTCTATTATCTGTGCTATTGACAAAGTCCACCAAGTGCAGAATCAAAGTGCTTAGTAAGGAGCAAGCGTTTATCTAGATTCAGAGAAAGTTATCAGAGATGGAGTTGAGTAACGGGAACATAACCTCAGCTCATGACACTGACACACTGACAATATCATACAGAGGAGAGGTGAAATGTGGGGTTATTCTAGGATAGGAGGGCAGAGGTGAACTCTGGGGGAAGCGCGAGATACGTTCTCCAGGACTCACCCGTATGTTGAGGCTTGCCACTACCACGTCTCCTGTGGGGGTGACGATGGGGATATTTTCACAGATTATTCCGTTCTCCACATCCACCACTTGTCCTAATGAAATATACAAGGAATTAATAACAGGACTGTAATATGGTAAATTTAAAAGCTATAGCAGGTCTTTACCCAGTAAGCTCCTTTGTTATTCATCCCTACACAATTTGGGCCCTGGATACATGAAGGACTTGCTGAAACTGCACCACACCTCTCACAACCTCATCAGCAGGATCCATAAACTTGGACACTCCCAGAGTGCACCTCAAAACCTTTGGAGCCAGAGCTTTCTGTCATACTGCACCTACCACACCCGATAAAGACAGCCCCATCCCTGGAGTTGTTCAAATCCAGACTGAAAAGCCACCGGTTTAGCCTGGCATTTGCAGACTTGTAGAATTCTTCCTCTGTACCACAATTTGCCAATCAACCAATTACTGGTCTGAGCCATGCTTATGCGCTTTGAGTCCTATGGGAGAAAAGCACTTTACCAATGATGTTTGTTGTTGTATGCGCAACTCTGCACCAGGGGAGGCAGCATAGCATTATAATGAACGGAGAACTAATAGAGGCACTGTAATGAAGGAAGCACAGTGAGGGCACAGTAACAGCAGAAACTATAATGGAAAGCACTACAATGGAGAGAGCAATCATAGGGAGCAGTATAATAAGAGGCATTATTATGGTGGGGCAATAATGGTAAGCACTGTGACAGGAACCTTAATATAAGGTACCATAATAAAAGGCATTTTACTGGTGGAAGCACTAATAGGAGATACAATAATAGCGTGTGCACTGTTGAGGGTACTATACTGTAAGAAGCAAAAATTATGAGAGGAGAGCACTATAATGGGGAGCAGGGGACACATTGCAGAAGTTGGAACAAAGCGGTGGGTTACTAAGATAGTAGGACACTTTTTGTGGCGCACCAAAGAGCAGTGACTTACTGGAATAGGTGGGGGGAGGAGCACCAGAAAACTTTAAAGCGGACCTGAACTCAGAACCTCCTCTCTGCTCTAAAACATACACAACAGCATAATAACCTTTTGAAAAAAAACATTTCTGTTTTAGCTGATACAAATCCTACAATAATTCTGCACTGTTGCTGCTTCCTGATTCTTGGAAGCAGACATAGGGTTAGCATCCTTTGCTTTCAAATGAGCTTATTTGCCATCTCTGCCGTGGCAGTCTTGTGACACGGGGAAAGATCAAATTACAACTTGTGATTAGACACAAATGAGGGGGAATTGAACAGGCCCAACTCTCTAAATACATACAGGGTGCATTTCTCTCTGTTTTCCTTCTTTCCTGTACAAGAGTTCAGGTCCACTTTAACGTCAGTTGTTTGGAACCATTCATACTTTAGGCCACGCCCAGGGATACTTTGGAATTAGTTACCAAGACACAAATGCTAAGTTCTCAATCAAGCCAGACTCCAGCAGCCAGTGATAGTGGACAGTCTAGTTGTCTCTGGTCTGACGGTCCACTTGTGGACTGGTTGGAGACCAGGGCAGATGTGTTTCAACCATAGGATATATCAGGAAAGCATCTGCTTGTCCATAAAAATCCCGGACCACACAAAAGTTTGATCCATTTTGCTTCCCAATTTGATCCGGCTCTGTCCTGCAAGTGTGAACTGATCCCATTTACTGTATAAACGGGATCCGTTCTCTTTCAGTTTTCTACAGTGGCTAAATGTACAAAATAATGTCCGTTTTCCTCTATAGTGAAAACTGAGCACCAGGATGATGTGACCTGTAAAAGTCTGAAAACCACCGATTTATGGTTCTATGTGGTGGGATCATGCCATTACAGACTACCCCAATCAACCTACGGAGAATCAGGATTTGTTGTACTGTGCTTACAGGTGGTGACATTTAAAAATACCTTTGTTTAACTTCCGGAAACATATTGTAAAAGGAAACTGTCCTCAGGCTTCCCCCCCCCCCCCCCTTTCTCCTCAGTCCACCTCCTTTCTTTCACAAATGCCCCCTGCAGCTACTTCCAGGTCGGCTTGGTTGAGCATTAGTAGACAGACGTTGGCCCGGCTGCACGCATCTTTGATTGCGCGGCTGCGAGCGCTCTGCGTATGACGTCACGGCTACGTAGTGCACATGTACAGAGCGCTCCAGCCGTGGGATCAAGGATGTGTAAACTTAGACTTCTCACTCAGACTCCAACTCCACAGCCCTGTTAATATCCTTAACCACTTGATGACCCACCCTTTACCCCCCCTTAAGGACCAGCGTGGTTTTTAATGATCTGTGCTGGGTGGGCTCTACAGCCCCCAGCACAGATCAGGGTGCAGGCAGAGAGATCAGATTGCCCCCCTTTTTTCCCCCATATGGGGATGATGTGCAGGGGGGTCTGATCTCTTCTGCCTGCGTGTGGCTGGCGGGGGGGGGGCACCTCAAAGCCCCCCTCCGCGGCGAAATTCCCCCCTCCCTCTCCTACCTGTTCCCCCCCCGGTGATCGAGGCTGCACAGGACGCTATCCGTCCTGTGCAGCCAGTGACAGGACGTCCCCTGTCACATGGCGGCGATCCCCGGCCGCTGATTGGCCGGGGATCGCCGATCTGCCTTACGGCGCTGCTGCGCAGCAGCGCCGTACAAATGTAAACAAAGCGGATTATTTCCGCTTGTGTTTACATTTAGCCTGCGAGCCGCCATCGGCGGCCCGCAGGCTATCGACGGAGCCCCCCGCCGTGATTTGACAGGAAGCAGCCACTCGCGCGAGCGGCTGCTTCCTGATTAATCAGCCTGCAGCTGGCGACGCAGTACTGCGTCGCTGCTCCTGCAGCTGCCACTTTGCCGACGCACGGTATAAGCGTGCGGTCGGCAAGTGGTTAAATGGCAAAAAAAAAGTCTTGTACATCACCAAAGAATGTTGATGGGAGTTTTAAAATGAAACTTGAATCTTCCTTAAAAGGCTTTGGATTTATGAACAGTTTCTAGAACAAAGAGGCCTCACTAATCAACAGATAATTTATGCAGAGACAGATGCAAATATCTTTATCTTCTCTTTCAACTCCAGCCAAGTATATTGCTACAGTTATCTATGAATAATATTAACCACAGAGGGATGAGCCAAGACTAGTTATCAGCTTACACTGTTTGAAATATGTCACTTCAGCATCAAGGACTGGCACTTGTCCGATCTGTGAAATGCTAAGAATCCTGCACATATCAGGGCGAGCGCTCTAAGCACTACGTTGATTTCCCATCGATATACAGCATATTTGATCACCATGATCGAATCTACTGTGAAATCGTTAACGTAAATGTTCACCGATCGACCGACTTCCATCCAAAATCAATCGATGCAGTCAATCTGTCCAGGCTAAAAAAAAATGTTAGCGGCGTTTGATTCGGCGATGACCGACGCAGCAATAATCTCACTTGTCCAGCTGGTGCAAGTCCTTGGTCCGTGCTATCCCTTTTTCTCCATCTCCTCTTCACTTCCTGTTCCGTCCTGTGAGAAGGCAAAGTTCAAACAGTAGAGCGCCCTCTACCGTTTGAACTTCCGCTTGTCATAGGACTGATTTTGCATGCATGTCCCCGCACCAGCAAGAAACGCATGCAATTCAAACAAGTGTGCTTCCAGATAAAAGCGATGGAGTTGTTACAACAATCATCCGACTCCGAATGCTCAGTTTATGATTCCACCGACTCCTCTAATTTGCATATACCAATCTTGCTGATTGTAAGTATGTAGCATAAATGGCATTTCCTCACAGCAAAAAGCTTAGGAAATGTTAAAGCTGTATTAAGCACTTCTGGACCACGATGATTAAAATCTATGACCTGTTTGGGAGCAGTTATTCCTGCCAGGGCATAGATTTCAATCACTACAGCCACATGCACTGCTCGCTCTCGCCCCTTCCGCGCCGCTGCAACCTCTTGCTCTGCTGTCATGCTGATGGCAGAGCTTCCGTATACTGGGCAGGAGCCAAATTGGCACCTGACCCGTGATTGCTGTGACCCAATCACAGCAATCACATGGCTTAAAAGGGCACAGACAGCTCTTAAAATGGCACGACAGAGCCATCTGTCTGCAAAAGGTTAAGATTCCATCTGCTTTTGGCACCAAAATAAAGCTCCTGTCCAGGAAGCTAACATTCTGCCCCATCGGCCATCCTGACCGGTCATTACCGACATAAATGCGCCAGATCATTGCCTATAGATTAAGATTCACAGAAGCCCCATATCAGCGAGTTTCTGGTGTGAAGCCCTGCCACCTTTCAGAAAAAGACTTCTGCTTTTTCTATATCTGATATAGGAAAAGGCCAGGGCCATTTTCTGAAAGTAAGTGGAGATACCGTATATACTAACATAAGTCGAGGTACCCACTTTTCCCTCAGAAACCAGGAAAAAGTGATTGACTCATGTATAAGCCCCCTCCCCAGTATTCATATGTGACCCCACTACAAGTTAGCCCCTTCCCCATAGCCAGATGTCCCCCAGGATGATACAGCTGTGTCTCAAGACGTCACTAGATGATATCATAGATATGAGACACAGCGATTGCCACACAGGAATAATCCCTGATTATTGCACCGCTGCTTGCACGCTCTGTTCCACAAGCCAAGGAACACAGGTAGTCTTGAGTAGCGCACTCTGAACACCATGTTAAATGGGATGGGGAGCATGGACAGAGCAGGGAGCAACCTGGCAAGAACAGGGTCACTAGTACACGTTCCTTATGCTCCTATGCCAGTTACAAAAATACCTGCTCCACCGACTCGCATATAAGCCGAGGAAGTAACTTTGAGCAAATTTTTTTATGCTGAAAAATTAGGCTTATAAGCGAGTATATAAGGTATATGCTGATACCCTGCTGATATGGGGTTCCAATAATGTTATTAAACAGACAATTGGCATGATTCACAAAGCTTCTTCACCTGTTTTCACCTTATCTATGTTACATTTGTAAGCTCCCAAAGAGCAAAAATATAATTAAGGAAACAAAAAGTAATATAGAACTTACTTTGAGTGATTATTTTGCTTGTAAATGTGCGGAAAGGTGGCTGGAAAGTGTAATGGTTAAGGGCTCTGCCTCTGACACAGGAGACCTGGGTTCGAATCTTGACTCAGCCTGTTCAGTAAGCCATTCAGTAGGAGACCTTGGGCAAGTCTCCCTAACACTGCTACTACCTATAGAGTGCATCCTAGTGGCTGCAGCTCTGGCGCTTTGGGTCCGCCAGGAGAAAAGCGCGATATAAATGTTCTGTGTTTGTTTGTTAAAGGTTATTTTTATCAATTAAGTGATAAATAAGTCATTTCTGAGAAGCTTTGTGAATAGAGCTTAATGTGTTAGGGAATTCTACCTTAAGCATTAGTGTACATCTGTGTTTTTATGTAAACCAGATACGCACTTTAACCACTTAAGGACCACAGGCTTACACCCCACTAGTGACCAGGCGATATTTTACACTTCAGTGCTCTGCAGCTTTAAAAGCTCGCTGCAGAGCCATACAACTTAGCAGCCAAATAAATCTTGGCTCCTTTTCTGCCCACCAACAGAGCTTTCTGTTGGTGGACTCTGATTGCTGCTGCAGGCATTAATATTTTCTTTTTAATTCATTTTATTATCTTTTTTTTTTAATTACCAAAAATAGTCTTTTTTTACTCCCTCCCCCTGAAAGTCAATCAGGGCAATCGCCTCTCATAGGCATTAGCCTACGAGAGGGATCGCATTTCGAATCAATCCAGGGGACAGCCACGTGACAGGGTTGTCCCCAGTACAGCGCTGCAGTAGATTGCAGCGATGTACAACGAAGAGAAACAGCCGTTTCTTTATTGTCCGCTAGCGGCGATTACTGATGGGAGACTGTTGACGGAGCTGAGAAGCGGGGATGAGCACGTATCTGTGCATGCGATCCCCTGCAAAACACTCCCCCAGGACTTGATGCCAATCTGTGTAATGCGGTCCTGGGGGAGTCACCTTGCGGCCGCCAATCTGCGTTAGGCGGTCGTAAATGATTAAAGTTAGGGTACAGCTGCAAAGTAGCTGTTTAATATAAATCAAAACTAGTCCTAGGTAAGAGTACTTGTAGAGGATACAGACAGGAACAAGGAATATCCATCAGGCTCTAGGCAGTCTAACTGTGGGTACATCTAAGAGCAGGGGCATAACTACAAATCATGTGCCCCCCAGCATTTGATGGGGCCATGTAATGTTCACAACCCTTCCTTTGCATCTTCTAGGTGACCCTCACTGACTAAGCACTACTACTACCGTATATACAAGTTACTGTAGTGTATTTATGATGACTATTATCTGAGAAACAGAAAATGTTATATTTTTTTCTTTGAATGAAAGGGCTCCACAGCCCTGTCCCAGCATTAGGGTAAAGTATGAAGAATGGGTTATTGTGGAGAAGGGATGATCGGTCAGGTGTAAGGAGGGGTGTTTTGGCGATTGTCAGGAGTAGTCAGAAGACAAGGAGAACAATGCCTTTGAAGACCATTGCTTTGCCAAAGGACAGGGACAACTCAAAAAGAAAGAGACTCAAAATCCAAAGTTAGCACATTTTAAAATAACTGCACTGGGCAAATGGAATACAGAGAGAAATGCATCCTGTGTGTATATAGAGTGTATGGCCTGTCTAATTCCCTTTCACTTGTGAATAATCACCACTAATCAGAGCTCTCTGCTGTGTCAGCTGACTGCCATGGCAGAGAAGCTAATTGGTAAACACAGGATATTAACAATATGTTTGGTTCCGTGAATCAAGAAGTAGAAACACTGCAGATGTATTGCAGGATTTGTATCAGCTATAACAAATAAATGTTTTTCTTTAACCACTTAAGTCTATCTGGACGGATATATCCATCCAGATAGCTTGCCCTGCTGCCGCTGAGCCGGGCGCGTGATTGCGCTCTCCCGCCGCCTTCCTTTAGCTTGGAGATCAATGAATGGGAACACAGTTACCATTCATTGATCTAAGTCCCCGTATGAAAAAGACTAATGCTGTCAACGAGACAGCTCTGTCTTTCAGAAATCCCCTTCTGCCCCATCCACGCTTTACTTCCGCTTGCGTAGTAATACTATGCATGCCGAAGTAAGCTCCTAGGGCAACCTGTGGCCAAATAGTAAAATTACATCAGGCTATAAAAATTTCTAGATAATGACATTTTTTACTGTTAAAATTAGTCCATTACCTCCCACACTCCCCAATAGCTACACACTTTTTTTTTTTTTTGCAAAAAAAAAAAAAACAACTAAAAAAAAATACAATAAAAAAAAATAATACAGAAACATTTACCTTAGGGGCTGAACTTTTCCAATATGTATGTGGTAAGATATATTACTGTTATTTTTAAAATTATGGGCTTGTAATAAGTGATGGACGCAAAACTGAAAAAATGCACCTTTATTTCCAAATAAAGTATCAGCGCCATACATTGTGATAGGGACATAATTTAAAGAGACACTGAAGTGAACAATTTTTGCCAATTTTACCTTATGATTCGCTTCAGTGTTCTCATCACAAGTAATCTGACTTGGTCGTGGATATTTGCAGAGGGGTTTGGGGGCTCGTTTAGCCGCGGGGACACGGCGGATTACTTGCGACAAGAGCACTGAAGCGAATCATAAGGTAAAATTGGCAAAAATAGTTCGCTTTAGTGTCTCTTTAAAGAGACACTGAAGCGAAAAAAAAATATGATATTATGATTTGTATGTGTAGTACAGCTAAGAAATAAAACATTAAGATCAGATACATCAGTCTAATTGTTTCCAGTACAGGAAGAGTTAAGAAACTCCAGTTGTTATCTCTATACAAAAAAGCCATTAATCTCTACGACTTTCAAGGTTGTGGAGAGGGCTGTTTTCTGACTTTTATTATCTCAACTGTTCCTTAACTATTTACTTTTTCTCTGGCAGAGGAGAGGTCATTAGTTCACAGACTGCTCTGAAAAAATCATTGTGAATGCTGAGTGTTGTGTAATCTGCACATATTAAAGAATTATGCAATGTTAGAAAAAACACTATATACCTGAAAATAAAAATATGAGAATATTTTCTTTGCTGCTAATCTTCTAGTAATTATTCATAGTACACAACCAATTCATTATATCATATTTGTTTTCGCTTCAGTGTCTCTTTAAATGGTGTAATAACCGGGACAAATGGGCAAATAAAATACACGGGTTTTAATTAAAGTAGTATGTATTACTTTCAAACTATAATGGCCGAAAACTGAGAAATAATGATTTTTTTTCCATTTCTTTCTTAATCTTCCTGTTAAAATGGATTTAGAATAAAATAATTCTTCGAAAAAAATGTACCACCCAAAGAAAGCCTAAATGGTGGTGAAAAAAACAAGGTATAGATCATTTCAGTGTGATAAGTAGTAATAGTTATTGGCAAATTAATGGGAGGTGAAAGTTGCTTGGATGCATAAGGTGAAACAACACTGTAAGCTGAAGTGGTTAAAGGTTATTATGCTGTTGATTATCTTTTAGAGCAGAGAGGAAGTTCTGAGTTCAAGTTTGCTTAAAGGTGGGTACACACGTCAGATAAAAGTCTTTGGAAAATGAAAGATCACAGACCAATTTTACCCCCTTTCATGTAGTATGAGTGCCATACTCTACACAGTGTATTCTATGGAGCTGAACTCCCCATCAGTTAAAAATCTTTGCAAGATGCTGCACACAAAGATGCTGTACACATGCAACAGATCAGTATCTGCAAAAGATCTGTTCCTGCAAAAGATCCATTCCTGCAAAACGCATTCATAGTCTATGATATCTGCAGATCTCATACACACCTTGTTTAACGGACAATTATCTGTAGATCAGATCCACCAGGTTGGATCTTCAGATCGGCAGATAATTGTCTGATCTGCAGATGAATGTCCATTAAACAAGGTGTGTATGGGATCTGCAGATATCATAGACTATGAATGCATTTTGCAGGAACGGATCTTTTGCAGGAACAGATCTTTTGCAGATACTGATCTGTTGCATGTGTACAGCATCTGTGTGTGCAGCATCTTGCAAAGATTTTTATCTGATGGGGAGTTCAGCTCCATAGAATAGACTGTGTAGAGTATGGCTCTCATACTACATGGCAGGGGGTAAAATTGGTCTGTGATCTTTCATTTTCCAAAGACTTTTATCTGACGTGTGTACCCACCTTTAGAGTGAAAGAAGAGGCAATTAAGAACATACCATCTAGCAGCCAAAGGCAGAATCAGCGGGGTATGTAAACATGGCAGCATCTGCTGTGGGCGGGGGCAGGCACCAGTGTTCTTTTTTTAGTACCTCATGAGTTTTAGGTATTTGTTTTGGGGCGTTATCTAGCATGCAGTTGCATACATCAAAACAAAGACAATGCACGTGTTTTATGCACAGTGTTATTCATTCTCATGATAGTTTAGATGGTAACACCTCAGTAACACCTAAGGCACTTCCTTTTTGCATCACTAGATATCTGAATGACAGGTAAGAAAAATGATGCAGTGGCTTAAAGGATTTTTCATATCGTGTGATAATAAACTCCAGATGAGCGTATTATAAGCTCAGCTTTCATGAGTCAGGAAATCTCAGCGGTCCTGGTTTGGCTCCTCCCCCACTTCCTCACCATTGTTCCCCTATGAGAAGCCTGCTGATGCAGTGGTCAGGCATCTTGGACGCTGACATACCAGCATCATGTTCATTGTAATATCAGTTTGCCATTCAGTCTTCACAGTCACATTCAGCTTCCTGTAGGTTCTAAACACATTCAATTAAAAACAACCTAGGCTGCGCTTGTCATTGCAAAATTAACAACTTGATTTCTCAGACAGGCGGTTTTTGTATTGCAATGCCTGTTCCTGTTTAACCATTAAAGCAAACCTGTCACTTTATACAAAGTGACCACTTTTAGGGTTCCCATACATTTCTCGAGTAAGGTTTGCACATGCCCAATAAAACAAAGCCGCTTGTGCACTTTTTCCTGAGTGCACGGATGCTTCATTGTGCTGGTTATGCAGACTATAATTGCGCATGCTTAGTACAGATAAGCTCGTACACAAACTGTAGCACAGCCACAAGAGGAAGAGGGTTCTTAGGGAGCAATGTAGGGCTGGAAGAGTATCTGGGAAGCTCCTGGCTCATCCAAAGGCTTCCCACTGCTGAGGTAAGTATACATACCGTGTTTCCCCACAAATAACACACTGTCTTATATTATTTTTTCCTTCAAAAGATGCGCTAGGTCTTATTTTCGGGGAGGTCTTATATATTTTGTTAGGGCAGCAAGATCCCCATTCCAAGATCCTCATTCCCCCACCGCCACTTTACCGCCTGATGACCCCCTCCTCCAGAAAGACGCATCCCCACTCTCCTCTGCCCGCCGACACCCCGGTAATTCAAGACGCAGATCAGCGGTAAACTGCTGATGATTCCTCCACCGCTGCTTTATTACCTGCTAGCCCTGTTCTCTGTTGCCCACCGGCATAATTCAAACCGCATATCAGTTGTAAACTGCGGTAAAGGCAGCTCGTTACACTGTAACAGCACTTCCATGTACAGGAAGTAAACAGAGATGTCACTTCCTGTACACGGAAGTGCTGTTACAGTGTAACAAGCTGCCTTCACCGCAGTTTACCGCTGATATACGGTTTGAATTATGCCGGTGGGTAACGGAGAACGGGGCAAGCAGGCGATAAAGCAGCAGTGGGGGAATAATCAGCAGGTTACCGCTGATTTGTGTCTTGAATTACTGGTATGTAGGTGGGCAGTGGAGAGCGGGGATGCGTCTTTATGGATAAGGGGCCATCAGGAGGTAACGTGGCTGTGGGGGAAGGGGGCGGGCGCGGGCGCAGATAGACAGGACTTCCACAGCCACTAGGGCTTATGTTAGGGGTAGGGCTTATATTTCGAGCATGTTTAAAATATGTGATAGGTCTTACGTTAAGGGGATGTCCTACTTTCGGGGAAACACGGTATTTCAATACTTTCATTGTCACAAGTTTCCTTTAATCTTATGAAGGTTCTAATGCCAAATGCCACTCAGCTCCTAGCAGCAGGGCTGTGGAAAAAAAACATCCGACTCCTCAGTTTATGAAACCACTGACTCCAGCTCTACAGCCCAGTGATCACCAGCTGTTAAGGAACTACAAGTCCCACAATGCATTCCAGGAGTCTGACAGTCAGTCATGATTCATAAAGGCAAATGCATTGTGGGACTTGTAGTTCTTTAACAGCTGGAGAGCCAAGTTTGCAGATCACTGCCACAGCCCTTGCAGGAATATGGAGTTAGTACAAAAATCATCCGACTCTTCAGTTTTGGAAACCACCAACTCCGACTTCAAGTACACAAACATTTCTCTGACTCCACAGCCCTGGTGCTGCACATGTGGCCCATTCATCTTGTATACAGCTGGAAAATGCCACATATTGCCTGGTAGTACCTTTAATCTCCAGGGGCCCCTCAATACGGATCCCATGCTGGATAACATCTTTTTTGTTGGGGTCGGCTTCCTCCAGTTCTCCTGGGCGTTTGTAGATTCCATTCTGCACATCTTCAAATACTTCAAACATTTCGTGGACACGGGCCGTGTAGCCGGCCAACTCTGTCACCTGACATAAATGACACAACACTTTTACTTCATTAGTGTCCTTCTGCGCATTTCTGGCTATTTAAATATTACAGGTAGAGGGCAGAGATGGCACAGAGGGGACACAAAGCACAGGGAGGACAGAGATGGCACAGTGTTCTGACTTGAGAACGCATTCAGGTTAAGAACAAACCTGCAGTCCCTATCTTGTTTGTTAACTGGTAACTATCGGGAGATCGGACGTGTCAGAAATTATCTATCGAGCCATCTAAATGGCTCAAAAACGAACCGTGTATTCCCAGCATTAGATCCAATGCAAATCTATGTGCCATCGATCTGCTGCCAGCAGCAGATCAACCTAGATTTTCCATCCTGTCAGATAGATCAAATCAATTGAATTCGGCCGCAAAGCAATCGGCAAACGATTTCCGATCGATCAACTTGATCAAAGGCTGAAATCGACCAGTGTATTGGCCCCTTTATTCAGATGGTGGTAAGAGGTTAAATATTGCAGCAATGTGTGTTCCATCTTTTGTTCTCTGACTGATAAAGATCCTGATAATGCCTAGCAGCCTATGAAGTAGATGCAGCCTGGAATGTAAGTCACAAGCAAGCCAGCCAGTCAGGAGTAGTGTATACACATCTCCCTGCTTTTTATATTTCAGCAATATTACAGCTCATCTAGTTACCTGTTACCTTCTCAGATCAGCCTCCTCATGTCTCCTGCATGCTGTGACACAGTGGAGTATATTTGTGAGCTGGGTGAGGAATAAAGGAGGATTTTTAAGCAGGGAGAGAACTGGGTGAATAAATAAAGTGCCCCTAGCACTAGTGGTAATGTGTACCCTACTAGAGAGTATTAAAAAAAGTAATTTTAATTGATAGCATTCCTTTAACTTACAGTAATTTTAAAAAGGTCAAAAAGACAACCTCCTATTCACCAATGGAAAATCTGGAAGAGTGAACTCTAATAGGAGACAGCTGTGTAATTGGCTGCAGATCGCCCAATACAGTATTTAGAGCAGCTGTCAGACTGTATTAGCCTTACAAGACACAGATATAGGTTATACTTATTCAGAATTCTGTACTTCCATCCAGAATGTAATGTGCACATTCATTGTGTATATGCCTATAGTTCTGCTGCAATATAATTCCCTGCTTTTCAGTCACTCTGGAATTAGTTTTTTCAGTAAGTCTACTTGCCACTCACCTCCTTGTAAGATGACATCACTCGTTCTATGGCATCAGCAGCAGCAGTTAAAAGGTTCCTTGCAGTAGTGAAGGCTTCAGCTCGTTCACTTACTAATTCCTCTTCCTTCATCTCCATTGCAGCTTTCTTCACATCCTCAGAGTCTGAAAAACATACAAGATGTCAATGCAGAATACAGGGAATATGATGTTGCCATGGTGAGGCAGCAGGAAAAATTGGATCATACATTAGTGGAATTCTGAGAGAGCCCTATATGAGGAGGTCACTACGCTAATTTGGAGGCAAAGCTGTAGTACACAGACTTACCACTAGTCCACCACTATGCTGCCTTACCAGTAGATCTCCACTATGCAGCCTCACCAATAGACCACAACTATGCAGCCTCACCACTAACCCACCACTATTCAGACTTACCACTATTCCACCACTATGTAGCCTTACTACTAGCCCACCACTATGCAGCCTTACCACTAGTCCACCAATATGCACCATTACCACTAGTCCATCACTATGCAGCCTTACCACTAATCCGCCACTATGCAGCCACACCACTAGCCCACCACTATGCAGCCTTACCACTAGTCCACCACTATGCAGCCTCACCACTAGCCCACCACTATGCACAATTACCACTAGTCCACCACTATGCAGCCTTACCACTATGCTGCCTTGTTACTAGTCCTCTACTATGCAGCCTTACCATTAATCCACCACTATGTACCCTCACCACTAGTCCACCACTATTCAGCCTTATCAGTAGCCCACCACTAAGCAGCCTCACCACTAGTCCACCACTAAGAAGCCTCACCACTAGTCCACCACTATGCAGCCTTTTCAGTAGCCCACCACTATGCAGCCTTACCACTAGCCCACCATTATGCTGCTTCACCACTAGTCCACCACTATCCAGCCTTACTAATTGTCCACCACTATGTAGCCTTATCAGTAGCCCACCACTATGCAGCCTCACCTCTAGCCCACCATTATGCTGCTTCACCACTAGTCCACCACTATCCAGCCTCATCACTAGTCCACCACTATGCAGCCTTACTACTAGTCCACCACTATGCAGCCTTACTACTAGTCCACCACTATGCAGCCTTACTACTAGTCCACCACTATGCAGCCTTACTACTAGTCCACCACTATGCAGCCTTACTACTAGTCCACCACTATGCTGCCTTACTACTAGTCCACCACTATGCAGCCTTACTACTAGTCCACCACTATGCAGCCTTACTACTAGTCCACCACTATGCAGCCTTACTACTAGTCCACCACTATGCTGCCTTACTACTAGTCCACCACTATGCTGCCTTACTACTAGTCCACCACTATGCTGCCTTACTACTAGTCCACCACTATGCTGCCTTACTACTAGTCCACCACTATGCTGCCTTACCAGTAGCCAATAACTATGCTGCCTTACTACTAGTCCACCACTATGCTGCCTTACTACTAGTCCACCACTATGCTGCCTTACTACTAGTCCACCACTATGCTGCCTTACTACTAGTCCACCACTATGCTGTCTTACTACTAGTCCACCACTATGCTGCCTTACTACTAGTCCACCACTATGCTGCCTTACTACTAGTCCACCACTATGCTGCCTTACTACTAGTCCACCACTATGCTGCCTTACTACTAGTCCACCACTATGCTGCCTTACTACTAGTCCACCACTATGCTGCCTTACTACTAGTCCACCACTATGCTGTCTTACTACTAGTCCACCACTATGCTGCCTTACTACTAGTCCACCACTATGCTGCCTTACTACTAGTCCACCACTATGCTGCCTTACTACTAGTCCACCACTATGCTGCCTTACTACTAGTCCACCACTATGCTGCCTTACTACTAGTCCACCACTATGCTGCCTTACCAGTAGCCAATAACTATGCTGCCTTACATCTACTCCACCACTATGCAGCCTTACTAGTAGCCCACCACTATACAGCCTTACCAGTAGCCCACCACTATGCAGCCTTATCACTAGTCCACCACTATGCAGCCTTACCAGTAGTCAATCACTATGCTGCCTTACCACTTATCTACCATTATGCTGCCTTATCAATAGACCACCACTTAACTTTTGTGGAACACAAGCTGGTTTTCACTTCAGGTTTGCTTTAAAGTAAGGTGAGATAATTCATTAGATAAGTAGTGAACCAGACCTATGGAAAGCAATACTATCCTAGTTCTTTTTTTATCCCCAAAACTCTTTAGGTGTATTTTACACACTGCATGGTGAATACTTTCACCGCTGTCAACATGTCACTTGTTAGAAAAAGCACAGGTGTGATCAAACATTACAAAGCAAGTTACCACATGTGAAGGAAAGACTGCTTGAATGTTTCAGGGACTTGTAAGCCATTGCATGAATACCTGTCCCATAACTAAGTGTGTGCTAGGCCTGGAACCCTCCAGCAGTACTTTACTAAGCCATTTCTAAGCGCTTGTGAATTGGAAAGCTCTTGCTAATGTAATGTAGACCTTTAATTACACAACACCAGAGACTGTTGGTGTCAAAATTATATTTAACCCTATGATATTAAGAGTCATATTTGAAAAGAGTAAGAAGAAAGAGAAATAGGAAAGTCAGGAATTAAAGGAAAAGAGCAGAGAGGAAAATAGAGAAAGGAAAGAGAGTGTAAGAATCCCAGCCGGATCTCCTAACCCATCTCTTTAATGGGGATGTGCTCCAATCAGAACTCTATCAAAGTTGAACAACCAGGGGAGGCCCCTTCACAGTAAGTAATCAGGTAGAGGACAAAGCATCCCTATATTCTTGGGATTCTGTAAATAAATGCCAATGTACCAGGTCCGGTTGCAAACCTCCTCTCTGCCATGGATAGCATGAGTCATGGACTCCATTTGATTGATATTGCTTACTTCAGCCAGCCACTCTGGATAGTAGGTGCGGTGCTAGATTTCCAGTATCTTGCAATGAGGATTCGTGCAGCCTGAATAAGGTGCTTGGCAAGCGATTTTTTAAACTTTTTAATGGGTTTCTGGGTATGATACAAGAGATAATATGCAGGATCTGGATTAGGACTTTACAGAATATTTGACATTAATGTTAAATATTGCTCTCTGTTGCGTTTCACCTTTTTACGGGTGCAGTCACACTGCGCAAGCACAAAGTACAGCGCGTGCCTATGCAGCAGCACAGAGTGGTTCGTGTACGGCACAGCGCAGATGCAAAGTACAGCCCGGGCCTGTGCACAGCACTACGCAGATGCAAAGTACAGCTCAGGCCTATGCAGCAGCACGGAGTGGCACGTGCACGGCACTGTGCAGATACAAAGTACAGCCCAGGCCTATGCAGCAGCACGGAGTGGCTCGTGTACGGCACAGCACAGATGCAAAGTACAGCCCAGGCCTATGCAGCAGCACGGAGTGGCTCGTGCACGGTACTGTGCATATGCAAAGTACAGCCTGTGCCTATGCAGCAGCACGCAGTGGCTCGTGCACGGCACAGTGCAGATGCAAAGTATAGCCCATGCAGCAGCACGGAGTGGCTCATGCACATCACTGGGCAGATGCAACGTACAGCCTGTTCCTATGCAGCAGCATGGAGTGGCCCGTGCACAGCACTGCACAGATGCAACGTACAGCCTGTGCCTATGCAGCAGCACGCAGTGGCTCGTGCACGGCACTGCGCACATGCAAAGTATAGGCCATGCCTATGCAGCAGCACGCAGTGGCTCATGCACGGCACTGCGCACATGCAAAGTATAGGCCGTGCCTATGCAGCAGCACGGAGTGGCTCGAGCACAGCACAGTGCAGAAGCAAAGTACAGGCCGTGCCTATGCAGCAGCACGGAGTGGCTTGTGCACAGCACAGTGCAGATGCAAAGTACAGGCCGTGCCTATGCAGCAGCACGCAGTGGCTCGTGCACGGCACAGTGCAGATGCAAAGTACAGGCCATGCCTATGCAGCAGCACGGAGTGGCTCATGCACGGCACAGTGCAGATGCAAAGTACAGGCCGTGCCTATGTAGCAGCACAGAGTGGCTCGTGCATGGCCTTTTTTACCCATACATGAGTGGCCCTCTGCTAATGCGGAGGTGTAAACTCTACTGCCACCTGTGCAGTGCAACCAGGCTTGTACACGCAGGGGATCGCGGCAGTGAAGATGAAGAGAACTCCTAGGAGTGTGTAAGGGGCTACAAAGTGAACACTTTCATTCCAGCGCAGGAGACTTGGGAGCAGCAGTGAGTAACTTCAGCGCAGTTAGAAGACGGAGCTGAAGTTACTTATAAAACACTATAATTCGGCCTCCAGCAATCGCTGGAAGCCGAATTATTTCATTCCCCACCATCCATGGCGGCCTGGAGGGGGAGTAGTATTTAATATAGATGGGAATTTGTGCAGGAGCGGAATAAGCCATACAGGCTGTATCCTGCGCCCAAGTCTCCTGCGCCGATTCCTCTCGTACGCGCTACAAAGGACCAACAAGCCCTCTTACTAAAATGTTATGCAAAACAAAAGTTTGCCTTCTTAAAACAGAAGGTATTTGCAATCATTCAGGTTGATTTCAGAAAGCATATGATGTCTCCCACGATGCATGACTGCTGAATATGCGAATCGTTCCTTTATTGTCCCTGATAGCTAAACACACTTCCAGAACCGCTGGAATGCAGTGATGTGTCAGCTTATTAATACCACAGAGCCAAACATGCATACAAACTGTTTCAGAATCTGTTGCCGATTTCCCAGCAAGCTCATGGTGAACCGGAACTCCTAGGTGCGTGTAAGGGGGCTGAAAGGGATCAAAAAGCCCCCTTACTGAAATGCCATGTAAAGCAGAATTTTGTCCTCTTAGAACAGGATGTACTGGCAATATTAGCATTATAATGAGGCTGCCTGTAGATATGTCCCCATTATGGCTTTTTAGTTCTGTTTTCAGTGAATTGTTTTAACAATCATAAAAGTTTTACGGGCTCCCAGGTCCTTATTCTGCTACAATTCATATGTCCTAGTTCGAATTTTGTATTTTTTGTTTAAACATGGTATTGTGTATTGTAAACATCTATAATGTGTTTTCTAGTTCACCTGGAGGAAAGAATGTCATATCTAACAATCTGAGCTGCACTTTTATCGGTTGTATTCACTGCCTGGGAATGGCCACATCCCGCCAAGTGAAAACCTGTATCCAAATTGCACCTAGTAAGGCCCAGTGCACACCAAAAATCCCTAGCGTAAAAGCAAACGCTTAGCACTTTTTGAAGTGATTTTTAAGGCGATTCTAGGCATGTGCTTAGCAATTTTCTAAGCATGCCTAATGATTTTTGGAGCGTTTTGGGGTAGTGTTTTTTATATTTTGCTACAGTAGAGCTGTAACTAAACAGCTTCTGTAACAAAACCGCTTGGAAAATCGCTCTGATCTAGCACTTGTCAAAGCGATTTTCCACTTTCCTATACTTAACATTGAGGCTGAATTGCCTCAAAAATCAGCAAAAATGCTGCAGGACACGCATTTGCGAAATAAGCACATCACTCTAGTGTGCTCCATCCCATTCAAATACATTCGCCAAGCGCTTTTCAAAGTGCTACTGCTATTAAAAACGCTCAGAAAAGCTCTTGGGGTGCGCCAGCCCCAAGTCAGATTTGCGTACAGTTGTAATAACTAAGAATCGCCTGCTGTCTGCATTCACTTTGCAAGCAGCAGGTTTTCAATAGGCACATATACATATTCAGGTACAGACACCAGCAGGAATCAGGATTGAAATGATTAGGCGACAGTTCAGGGCGGAGTTCTGTACGGACGTGTCATTAGACTAGAGCATACAAGTCAAACTCTTGCCCACGGACCAAATCTGGCCATCAGAGCCATCAAATTTTACCCCAAGTGGTTTCCCCACTTTGCATTATGTTTGGCGCACTCTAGACCACCCGGGATGCTATATTGGAGGTAAAGCCGTAGATCACCCGGGAAACCATATGGGGGAGGGAGGGGGGAAAGCACTAGACACCAGAAAGCTGTATAGGCAAGGGAGGCTGAGTACTAGACAGCAGGGATCGGTATAGGGGAGGAAAGAGGCATTAGGCACCAGGGAACTGTATATGGGAGGGATGAGGGCCACTAGACACCAAGGAACTTTATAAGGGAGGAAGGTGGCCAGTAGACATTGAGGTTGGCCCGCGACTTGGTCTCAATTTCGGCCCACTTTGTATTTCAATTTGCCACCCTTGGCCTAGAGGCTAGCCATGCATTCTGTGGCTACAGAGTCGAGTAGACAGACAACGGTGCAGAGAATGATGGAGCGGAAGTGGTGGGGGACCTCGGCCTGTTGCTCAGGCAAGATCTGGCATTCCAGAACTCTGGCTGATGCACTGGGGATGGTCAGGGCTGCCATAAACATGCTAGACTCTCAGCGGAGGCAGTCTCGACTAGCTGCCTTGGCTGCCATCTAGCATGTTAGTCAGTGGCTGGATAGTGTAATGATTAAGGGCTCTGCCTCTGACACAGGTGACCTGGGATCGAATCCTGTCGAGTAAGCCAGCATCTATTCAGTAAGGAATCCTTGGGCTAGGCTCACTAACCGCATCCCTCCTCGATCTTGCTCCTGTGGACGGTGGTTCTCACTTACTGCGTAAGCACAGGAGGAGCCCAGCCTCAAGAGCGCAACAGAGGAGGCGTGTGGCGGGGAGGGGGGGGGGGATAGCGGAGGAAGGGAGCAGCATGGAATGACAGCAAGCGGCCAGGAGGACTTCAGAGGGCTTGAAGAAGCCTCAGGTAAGTAACTGCCACAATAGTTTTCACTTAAAGAGAACCTGTAACAAAAAAAACCAAAAAAAAACGTCCCCTGGGGGGGGGAACTCACCTCTGCAGGGGGAAGCCTCAGGGTCCCAATGAGGCTTCCCCCTCCGCTGTAGCTGCAGGCAGTCCAGCGTTGGCTCCCCTGAAGTGTCCCGCAATCCTGGCTCGACAAGCTAGACATGGCGAATATATTCACCTTCCCTGGCTCCAGCGGGGGCGCTGTTGAGGCACTCAGCACGGAGATAGGCAGAAATAGCCAATCTGTCGGGTCCGCTCTACTGCGCAGGCGCAGGAGACTGCGTCTGCACAATAGAGTGGACCGACAGCGATCGGCTATTTCCACCTATCTCCGAGCGGAGAGGCGATACTGCGCCTGTGCTGGAGCCGGGAAGGTAAATATCTACATTCCACTGTTCGGAGGGGCACAGCAAGACCGCCGTGGGACCGAGGAGGATGGGGAAAGCCTTGATAGGATCTGGAGGCTTCCTCCACCCGAGGCGAGTACTCCCCCGGGGAACTTTTTCTCATTACAGGTTTTCTTTAAAGTTTCCTTTAAAATGAACCCGAGGTGAGAGTGCCATATTTATTTCCTTTTAACAACAATACCAGTTGCCTGGCAGCCCCGCTGCTCTATTTGGCTGCAGTAGTGTCTGAATAACATCAGAAACAAGCATGCAGCTAATCTAGTCAGATCTGACAATAATGACACCTGATCTGCTGCATGCTTGTTCAGGGCTCTATGGGCTTCAGGCAAAGGATCAGCAGGACTGCCAGGCAACTGATATTGCTTAAAAGAAAATAAATATGGCAGCCTCCATATCAATCTCACCTCGGCTTCACTTCAAGTGATGCTGAGTAATTTTAAGCAAGAACCAATCTAATGGTACCCATACATGGTACAATTTTTTCATTTTCTTTCGATAAGACATTTTCTTTCGAAGTACAGCCTGGGCCCACTCTGCCCCGGGCCACATAGCAGTTGCTATGGCTGTTGCTACGCCCCTGAATTAATCTTAACGCACACAATTTTTTCTTTGTCAGCAAATGTATATTTTTGCAGTAGATACGTGTAAAACACTTCATGCAGCAGTTCATTGTTGCTGCTCACATTGTTGCAGAACTTCAGTTGGTGCTTACTTCCTCCTACCCTACCTCGGGCTGAATTCAACTTCCTGCGGTGGCATAAGCAGCGAGAGGGAGAAGGAACATGTCTCGATACTCACGAACAGCCGCTGTCAATCAATAGAGAGAGAGGTGTAGTTTGACTGTGGTGAGCAGCTCTTTACTCCACCCTGTTACTCATGCCATTGCAAGGAGTGCTAGATTAACACAGTTGCTCACATAAAGCTGAATTATCACAAATACCTTCTATTTTAAGAAGGCAAACTACACTGAGCAATGCTTTTTAATAGGAGGGCTTTTTGGTCTCTTTTAGTTCCCTATACTTTCCTAGTAGCTTTGGGTCTCCCCAAGCTGCTTGGGTATGCTGTTGTACTGGCCCAAGCACTATCCCATAGAGCCATATCAATCCATACCATGCATTGATGAGGACCAACAGTCCGAAACAAGCTGTCTGCATGTTGGGTTGATGTGGCTCTGCAAAATGTATAAGCTGTCGGCTAGCTGGACACCAGCGGTTCTGGACTTAAGCCTAGGTTCATGGGCATAAAGAGATAATTTGCATATTCAGTAGCGATGCATTGTGGGAAGCCACAGTTGCTTACTTAAAGCTAAATTATTGCAAATACCTTCTGCTTTAAGAAGACTAACCTCACTGAGCACTGTTTTTTAGTAGGACAGCTTCTTGGTCTCTTAAGGCTGCCATACACTGGTCGATTGCCACCAGATCGACCAACAGATACATCCCTCTCGGATCAAATCTGATCAGAGAGGGATCTAATGGCTGCCCATACTCTGCAAACAGATTTTGAATCAATTTCAGCATGAAATTGATTCACTACCTCTACCTGTGGAACTGCAGCCTGCCTCGCGCCCCTGCTCCCATGGCCAGCCGCAACACATTACCTGTTCGCCGGCGCGAGTGCCCGGGTCCCCACAGTCTTATTTCTTCCAGAGTACTCCATCTTCGCTTCACTTCCTGTCCCGTCTTGTCACAAGCAGAAAGTTCAAACAGTAGAGCGCGCTCTACTGTTTGAACTTTGCTTTCTCACAGGACGGGACAGGAAGTGAAGAGAAGACGCCAGAAGAAGTGAGAGACTGCGGGGACCCGGGGACTCGCACCAGCCGGACAGGTGATGTATTGCCGCGTCGGTCGTCGCAATATCGAACGCTGCTATCGAGCAAAATTTTCCGCATGAGCAGATTGAGATAATCGATAGATTTCGGATGGAAATCGATCCGCATTTGCGTTATCGAATTCACAGCAGATTTGATTTCTATCGGCGGGAAATCGCATTAGTGTATGAGCACCTTTAGTCCCCTTTACTTTCCTAGTAGTTCTGTATCACCCCAAGCTGCTTGGGTATTCTGTTGCACTTAGTGAGGTGAGAGGAAAAGGTTAGCAGAAACTGCAGGTCTGCAGCAAGGATTAACAATTAGGCTTCACACCAGACTGTCAGTTTCCTGTGTGCATTTTCTGCCTGCTTCTTCTGTGTTTGCATGAAGAAACAGGTTTTTTTCACAGCCACTAATATATTTGACAAAGAAAACACACTCCACGTGTGAAATTATCCTTCAAGATCTCATTTTTTTTTTTCTGCGTGCGAAAAACACATTTAAACATAAACTAGCCCATTGAGTAACATGAACACTGTTTAAATGCATTTTCCTGTGCAGAAAATGCACATGAAAATAATGTGTACACCCTGCTTACTGCTGCCCTAAGCAGGGCCGGTTCTCTCATGAAGCAAGGTGAAACATTTGCATCAGACGCAGAGATTTCAGGGGCAGCAAAATTTGCATCCGAAAACGCATACAAATTTCCTATTAATTACATTGTATGCGAATCACGAATTGTGATGGCTCTGCTGTGCAGATTTTTCCTGCACAGAAAAACGCTTTGTTTTCCTGACAAGTGGAAACAGGCTAATTAAGTTGTATTGGTTGTGCGGATCTGCGTGCAGAAAATGCATGCAGATTTGCGATAGTGGAAAGGGGCCCTCAAGCTGTAACGCACCACCTTTATGTATTCATACTAATCAGCAACATCCTTACCGCTCTCCGAGTAGCCGGTGGCTGTGATGATGGGTACGGCTACCATGACGAGGCCCGAAGCACTCCATACATATTTCATTAGAAACTGTTCCAGCATCACATACCACAGTCGCTCCAGCAAGATGAGATTTATCTGGGAGGACAAATCTTTGTAGCATTGCTGCAACAAGGACATCTCCACCTGTAAATATACAAAAGGTAATTAAACATCACACCATTTAAACAAAACAAAAAAAAAAAAAACTGCGAAAGAAACCGTTAACAAGAAACTATACAGGGCACAGAGCAATGATGTGCAGCAGTACAAAAAGTATACAAAGCACAGGACTACAACTTAACACAGGACCTGAACTCAAAGGGGAACTTCAGCCTAAACAAACATACTGTCATTAAGTTACATTAGTTATGTTAATTAGAATAGGTAGGTAATATAATCTCTTACCCACCCTGTTTTGAAAGAACAGGCAAATATTTGTGATTCATGGGGGCTGCCATCTTTGTCATGGGGGCAGCCATCTTTTTGGTTGAAAGGAGGTGACAGGGAGCAGGAGACTCAGTTCCAGCTGTCCTGTGTCCTGATCACCCATCCCAGCTACCCTAGGCTTCAAATTCAAAATGTAAAAAAATAAATAAAAAAAATTGCACCAAAGCAGCAGAACGAGAACAACATCAGAAATCCCATCATGCTTTGCACAGCATCAGGGGAAAAATGCCCGGGCAGTTTTCTTCTGTGCAGCTAAAAATGAGGCTTGTATAAGAGAAACAAAGTTCTGATGCTGTGAAACTGTTAAAGAAACACCAAGCCTTTTCAGTGCTGCTGAGTCGATTTTTAGTCTGGAGGTTCACTTCAACTTCCTCTCTGCTCTAAAAGCTAAGCAACAGCATAATAGCCTTTAAAATGCCAGTCATGGGAAGAAGAATAAAAAAAGTTGCTTGAAAAATCACGTTGTGGGTACTGATCTTAAAGAGGAACTCCAGTGAAAAAAAATTTAATTATTTCCCACAATGCAACAAGGCTCCCACAGTGTGATGTCAGAACCATGGTCCTGACATCACACTGTGGGAGGGGTTCCACCACAATATCAGCCATACAAAAGCCCCTTGATGATCCGTTTGTGAAAAGGAAAAGATTTCTCATGGGAAAGGGGGAATCCTCTACTGATTAGGATGAGCTGTAGCCCGACGAAGGCTGCAAAGCCGAAAGCTCGCTTACTCTTATTCTTTTAAGTTAGCCAATAAAAGGTATCATCCTGATTCAAAACGTCTTGATTAGGATGAAGTTCAATTCTTGGTTACGGTTCCTCCTCAGGTCCTTACATCAGCCTATTTACCTGATTCCAACACACCACCTTCAAGAAATGATTGCGTGCTTCCCGCTTTGTTCATATAAAATTTTTAGACTTATCTGTTCAGTGTACAACAGCAAACCAATCATTCCATGAGAAAAGAAAAGAAAAAAACTTATAAGATCAGAATAAACAATACACAATGAGGTCGAAGCACTAAAATGAGTCAAAAGGGAGGGTGAAACGTGGTCCAGTCCAGTCAGCAGTACTGTGAATGATAAAAGACCTTAGCAAGTCACACAGGGTTTACTCAATGTGACAAGCAAGTGTGACTAATGGCCTGAATAACATTTCCTCTTTCGCTTTGCTAATTAGCAGACACAGCGCACAGAAAAAAAAGCAAATACCGCAGTGAAACATCTCATATTCCTCACATTCTAACAGAGCACACTGCATAATCAGTGTAAATGCTCCATGCTCCAGGGACACATCTTCTTCTAGTCCCGTGTACTCATTTAGTATCAGAGCTCGTTTCCCTGGTGAAAAGCTCCACTATTTGGTAATAAATCAGCTTTCAAGTGGTATGAAAGTCAAAATTACATTTTTGCTCTAAAACATTAAACACAACAACAAAATAGATAAAAGATTGGTCAAATGTCAATGTCCTTTGTAGGCAGATTTAAAGTGGTCTGAAACTCTGACATAACATTCAATAAAAATTTATTTTTCTACTTTTTATTACCCATACAGTTATATTTGCTTTTGTGCACAAGTAATATTGTCTATTTACAAATTACAAGTTCCCAAAATACAGTTTATCTGCTCTGAAAGCTGCCATTGCATTTTACTCAAGCTGCTTTTTATTACCGTATATATTAAAATCTTCTAGTGAGCTGTTCTGAACTGTGTGCATGCTTGAAGCAAGGAGAGCTGGTTTTCAGTTGTTACACACAATGTAACAACTTTGGAATGTAAACAAAATATAATGTTATCTCCTCTGTGGATGCGGATTTCCAGTGCAGAGCAAAATGGTGTGTTTGAATGCTGTTCTGCTACAATTTTTGGGATAGTAGGTTTAAAGCTGTGAGGAATCTTTTAGAGCAAAGAAGAAATCTTGCATTTCAGACCACTTTAAGGGGGCTATACACCTGTTGATCTGCCACCAGATAGAGATCTCGCTGATCAAATTTGATCAGAGGGGGATCTATTGCCTGCCCACACACTGCAGACAGTGGTCCAACAGATTAATCATAAAATCGCTGCTTGTCGCATCTTCTGAGCTGGCGGCCTCTTCCTCTAGGATAGTCCCCGGCCCCTTCGCCTCATCAGAGACCTCAGATCAGTGGGATTTGTATAGGCATCTATGGTGGTGCTTAATCTTCCTGTTTTCAGTCACTCCCCCTTCCCTCCACACAGATTTAAAGGGACAGGTGCAATATCTTAGATCGATATGGAACTAAAAAGAGTGTTTGAGACTGGCACAGTACTGTGTCATCATGCCAACACCCCAGCTTCCAGTTCAGCACCCTTCTGACATGGCGACAGCTGGTGAAGAGGCAGTGCAGTGATATAGCCACCTGAACACAACCTTATAACCGTATCGTGTTACTGTCTGCACATACTTTCGCCGTGATATGCAGCTCACGCCGCTTACTGAACTCTTCTGGCCAGCTGCTACTGCATTTCCCTGCTGCTCCCCTGCCCTCTCCATGGCATAGTACAAGCTGCTTTGCAGAGCCAAAAATGTCTATACAGAGACAACTATTATTTAAAGAGGCACTGTAGTGACATACAGTAGAATGTAGTAAATGATTCAGGATTCCCACTACATTAGGAACACTTCCTATAATCTATATATAGCTGTATCTTGGTATGTAACCCTCCCAAAGATGTGTAGCCTAGGCCAGGAGTTCTCAGACAGATGCCACAGCATCATGGTGCGCCTCAGCGTTCATCCACATCGCCATCAGTTAATGCAACCGCACATTGATATACAGTTAGTCCCTGCAGCCGTGGTTGACGTTGGACATCGGAGGAATCGGGGTGGAGCAACAGATCAGTGTGGCTTGGGTAGGTATGTAGGTAAGGAAATGTTGTTCCAGCTAATGAGGGTCACTTACAATTCGGAATGGGTGCTGAGGTGATGCTGCAAAATTAAAGAGGGCGTTACTAAATGCAGTTCCCATGTGGGGAAATGTCTATGTGCTCTACAAGACTGACTATTTATCCTTGTCCTGTTCATTCAGGGGGGGGATGCTGAATAATGGGGAAATGCTCTCTCACTAACTGGAGTGGGGATTCTGCCTAATGGGGGGGTCACTGATAATTTGGAGGGGGTGCTGCCTCATGGAAACTCAGTGACATTTTGGAGGGGGTAATGCTGCCTACATGGGGGGCACTGACTATTTGGAGGGGAGGATTGCTGGCAGGGGGGGGGGGGGGGGAGAGGGGATCTGGGAAAAGGGTGTTGGTCAGTCATTGACTACTTGGAGGGGGGATGCTGCCTAATAAGCATCACTAGCAACTTGGAGGTGGCGTGTCGCCTAATGAGGGTCACAACAGCACTTTGGTAGATGATTTTGCCTAGGGGTGTCTTGAAAACTTTTTACCGCCATCAAGGGCAACCTCACCCAAAAAAGTTTGGTTTGAGGACCACTGGCCTAGGCTGTTTAGTTATGCAGAATTCTCCTCCCAGGGATTAGCAGTAAAGATGCAGCCACCTGTAATAAATTAAATAAATTGAAGAATGTAAATCAAGGAGAGGCAATATTTAACTATAAGCAAACATTGATAATTTATAACTTTACTCATGGCATTTTATTCAGTACAGTTCCTCTTTAAGACTTGCACTGGGCTCTGGGATCAGGGCCCTGTGTAACAGGGAAGAGGTTAATCAGGCTGCCTAGCTCAGACTCTGCACTCACAGCATCCTGGTAACCAAAGCAGAAGTGTGGAAAGTAAGGCAGAGCAATGTCCTATAGTAACCTTTCCCCTGAAGCTTGAATGGCTCTGCAGAGATTAGAAGCTGCAAAATACCACCAGTTATCCAACTCTGCTATGAGTGCCTCATAACGCCACAAACCAACAGCAGAGCAAGTCCTCACTACAGCTAGGCCGAGAACCCTCAGCCATTCTGACCAGAAAGCTGATTATTCCAGTGAAAAGCTCACAAAAACAATAACAATACACCCTTTCCCATTTCTCTCATACAAATGAAACATAAGTAGGCATAAATGGTCTAAACCTTTGCCTATTTATGCAAGCTTCAGGGAGGAAATCAAAGTTATTACATAATCGTATTTGAGACTGGTGCTCTTTACATTAGCATAGCGGTGTCTTGTTCTGCCCCGAGGTAAGCTGGAGGTCATTTGAATGTCTGATATAAACTGCCAAACTACACACCCAAATAATAGCCAACGGTTTCAAGACACTCGAGCTGTACAACAACAGGTTAGTCTGGACCGGCAGCATATTTCACTGCCACACAGTGAGCATTCAGGGACACATTCCCAGGAACACCAATGTTATTATAAGGAAGGCATTCAGCAGTAATAAATAATACACAGAAACATCGCTCAGTATATAAGGTTTCGGAAGATGACTGTACACATGTAAGCAGACATTATCCAATGGCCTGGATGGGTGTTACTGGCCAGACCAGTAGAGTCCATCATATGTACAAGACTTAGCTGGTAGGTGGCCACACGTTTAGTGACTGGAATGGGGAGGTGTTGCAAGACTCACTTAGGTTAGGAGATTAAAGCACACCTGACCTGAGGCAAAGCTACGTAAGTTAAAGAGGAACTGTCGTGAAAATCTTAAAATTTAAAAACACAGAGATAAGAAGTACATTTTTTTCCAGAGTAAAATGAGCCATGAATGACTGTTCTATGTTGTTGTCACTTACAGTAGGTAGTAGAAATCTGACATTACCGGCAGGTTTTGGGTTAGTCCATCTCTTCATGGGGAATTCTCAGCATGGCCTCTATTCTTTATAAATACATTCCCTAATAAAGATTTATATCAAGATGCTGGCCAGCCTCCCTGCTCGCTGCACACTTTTTGTCAGTTGGACGGAGCAACTGCCATTCACTAAGTGCTTTTAAAAATAACGAAAACCCTAAGAACCCCCTATGAGATGATGGGCTAGTCCAAAATCTGTCGGTAATGTCAGATTTCTACTATTTACTGTAAGTGACAGCAACATAGGAGAAAAGTAATTTATGGCTCATTTAACTCAGGAAGAAACGTACTTCTTATTTGTATAGGTTAACATGTATTTTAAATTTTAAGATTTTCGTAACAAAGGGTCCTTTACGCAGAGAAGTATGTTCATGCTGAATCCACATACCTTGCCATTGCCCATTTTTCCCAGATCCCCGTTTATCACTCCTTGAAAAGTCTGACTTTTGGCTAAAGCCAAATGTTCAGACAGGAAGAAGCAGACTTGCTGTGATGTTACCTCCTATCACCCTCCTGTTCCATCTTCTTCCCCACCCCATCCCTTACCCATAAATCAGACCTAAACTCTTGCACAAGAGACAAAACACAGAGCAATCCCCCTGTGTGTGTTTAAAGAGAACAGCCTGTCTAATTCTCCCTTATTAAATAACCACAAGTATAATTTCAGCTGTGAGCTCTGTCTGATCTGTGATAATATGTAAACACAGGAGGTTAACCCTTTCTGTGCTCCCATGAAACCAGGAAGTAGACACTGCATATTTATCGCAGGAGCGCTGTAACAAAGACATTTTTTTCTTTAAAGTTATTATGCTGTTGCTTATCTTCTAAAAAAGAGAAGAAGTTCTGGGTTTAGGTCCGCTTTAAGAGGAGATAAAGGGAGGGAACATCACAGCAAACCTGTCTCTTTCTGTCTGAAAATTTGACTTTAGACAAAAGTCTAATTTTTCTAGTGATAGTCACAAAAGGATGTTTCAGGTGATATTTACCCCAAGTATATATGCAGCTTTATTTGTGGCTTTATACTCCAAATTAGAGATTTTCAATGAGATACAAATATTTCCACGTTTATGCAGATGTAGGTACATTTTTATGCAAATATATTCAACCTAAACCAATCAAGTCCCGCCCAGGCTTAAAGTGATTGGTCCATTTTCAAGCTACATATATTTGCATAAAATGTACATAAATCGTCATGAGCTCAGAAATATTTGCCTCTCATTGATCATCCGTACGCCAAATCCTTTTCGGCTGGGTGTACACATGGCAGAAACGCTATTGTAGCGGGGAAACCCCAAGTTTTTTCCACCAATGGGAGTCTATGGGCCGCAGAAAAAAGCGCGTTTTATATGCGCTTTTAAAGTAAGCGTTCCGCAAACGCTGACAGTGGTGCATTATATGTAGGACGACTGCCAAAACGCACATAATAAAAGTCAATATGAACGCAATGGTGTGCGTTTTTGGTTAAAAAAATTGTTTAGTGATGCATTCTCTCTTCCTGTTGTCTTCTTAGTGATTTGCATAAAACCCAATAGAAAAAAAAAACGCATACAAAACGCATATGCGTTTTGTATTAGCGAACCGCAAATGCGTAAAAATGCACTCAACACACATCAAAAATGAAAACGCACAAAAAAAAAGCAACAAAAACACACACAAAAAAAAAAAAACGTCAAAAAACGCTACCTCACGTTATGTCATATGTGAACCCAGCCTCACTGTGTGCTCAAGGATCATTTACAAGTGGCCTATGCTGAGGGCTCTTTCCCACCACGCAACACATGCAGGAGCCGTTCTCGTGCACGCGTTGATAGCCTGCGGCGTGTCGTCCGGTATCTGCGGTGCGACGCAATTAGCGGCGGTAGCTATTAATTGAACCCGACGGAAAACGCCGGCTCGACACTCCCGAGTGCGTCGGAACCGCAACGTACCAAAAGGCAGCGTCGGGTGTGAAAGGTAAAATGAAAGTCTATGGACTTTCATTTTACCTTGGTTAACGCAAAGAACTGCCTTTGCGTTACAACGCAGAAAAGGGCTCTGGTGTGAAAGAACCCTGAGGCCTTCTAATTTGGGGCTGTATTCTGTTATTAATCACAGCTAGAGATAGAAACACTGGCTGACATGCTGTTTAGTCAGTCAAAGGCCAACTTCACATTGTACAAGGTTACACTGCCCTCATATTCTCTCCAAGTAAGTGAAATCCAATAAGGACACACACAGATGTCAAACAATATTTTTAGCAGAGTGAAGCAGGGTGAGAATGTCTGCATGCACATTTCATACAAACCGAATGCAGCATGGAATCGGGACAATTCCAAAAACACACTTCCTGCTGAATGCGATTGGCCCAAATCCATGCTGAATAACATTTGCATCAAAGGACACCAGAAGTGAGAGGAATATGGAGGCTACCATATTTATTTCTGTTTTAACAATACCTGTAGCCTGGCAGCTCTGCTGATCTTACTGGCTGGCATCAGTAGTGTCTGAATCACACACTTGAAACAAGCATGCGGCAGATCACTTTAAAGGACTACACCAGCGGAAAAAGTAAGCAAATAAAAGCTAACAGAGCTGGTAGGGTTTAGACTATTCCATCTCCTCATGGGGGATTTCTTTGTTTTCAAAAGCATTTAGTAAACAGTAGTTTAACTGCCAAAATAGTAAGATACCAGGTCAGCCTTCCCACTCACTGGCACACTATTTTGTCAGACTTAGCAAGTGCTGTTCAGGAAATACTTTTGAAAAAAAAAAAAAAAACATGAGGAGCTGGACTAGTCCAAAGCCTGTCGGTTCTGTCAGGTTTTAATTGCTCATTTTTTTTTCCGCTGGAGTGGTCCTTTAGAAGAACCTCAGCAGTTCATGATGGGACCAGTGTCATGGTTGGAGTACCTCTTTAAAGATATCCAGTAGAGGTAACTGGGGAGAAAACTTGTTTGGCCAGTACAGCTTGTCCTGTCTATTCTGTGCATTGTACTGACTGCAAAGTCGTGTAACAGCGCATATATTACATCCTGTCCGTGTATGCCTGGCAGTGCACTCTATGGAAACACGACCAATGTGTGTGCACATAAAAGTAATGGCATGGAGAATATGTAAGAGATACATGAACAAGGAAGGAATGTCACCTTACGGGTTATTATTGTAGAGGTGAAGAGAAATACACCGGATTATAAAGGCACAGCAGAATAGTAGTGCCACACATTACATCAGGATCACTAGGTTACCAGGACATACCTTTATATTCATTGTTTTGGTCTAATTCACTCACATTCTTCAATGCTGGAGTGTTATGGAGAATCTAATGAACTAGCAAACTTGGTCTGTTTATATTAAAAACACATCTCCTATAAGATGACAGGACGAGTGGAATCTGGGGCAGATGGGTGGCATAGTGGATGGCACTTAAAGTGTACCAGAGACCTCGGAAACAAAAGATTTGATGCTTATCCAGGGCTTCCTCCTGTCCCATAAACACGTCTGAATCCCACGCCGTCCTCCCATGATCTGCTGTTCAGCCACGATCAGCCCAGGTAACTGGCTCAGTCAGGTCTAGTCTGGGTCTTCTGCGCATGGGCGCATGCGCAGTAGACCCAGGCTGACACGACTGAGCCTCTTACAGGCAGACTGTGAGAGGTCGACGTGTTTATGGGGCGGGAGGAAGCCCCGGGTAAGTATCAAATCTTTCGTTTCCAAGGTCTCTGGTTTACTTTATAGAGGAAATAAAATCTTCAACAGGAGAGAAGGAAAATCTTCAACAGGAGAGAAGGGTGCGTCTCCTCCACAGAGGAGGAGACCCACCCTGCCTGCATTTAGAGAGAAGAGCCTGTCTAATTCTCCCTTATCTAGAAGTAATGAGTCACTGTAATTTGATCTGTCAGCTCTGTCTGAGCTGTGCCACAGCACACAGGCTATATGTAAACACAGGAGGTTAACCCTGTATGTGCTTCCATAAAACCAGAAAGTAACTACACTGCAACATCTGAGGAGCTCTGTAAGTAGTAACAAAGAAATGGTTTTCTGTAAAGGCTATTATGCTGTTGCTTATTATTGAGAGCAGAGAGGAAGCCGTGGGTTTAGGTCCGTTTTAGTGCTGTACTAGAGTGGTCCAGGGTTGCAATCTGGGCCAGAACACTAACTACATGGAGTTTGTACTAATCACAAAACTGATCATATGCTTCTCCATGAGTTCTCCTAGATATGACCGTTACTATCTGAGAGGGATGGAGATTGCCATATTTATTTCCTTTTAAACAATGCAGTTGTTTTTGAAAATTTGTCCCAATGCATGCTGGTTCCAGGGCACCAGAGATAAACCAAATTCCTACCCTGGAACCGGAACCCAGCTGTTCCAGCACAACTACAATTGGGAATGTTCCTTTGCATGGCCCAAATTATGCAGTATAAACATCACAAAGAGCAGTCTGCTTTTCATTAAAAATTAATTACATGATGTTATTCCATTCCACAAGAGTTTAAGCTTGGTTTAAGGTTTTAATTTGTTTTCTTTCTGAATAATAGTCTATGGAAGTTGAATTTCAGGGATGAAAGCAGATAGACAGAATGGCCAAGCAGCGGAGGATACGCAATGGGGGTCTCAGAGAAGAGGACATGCGATGGGGGTCTCAGAGAAGAGGACATGCGATGGGGGTCTCAGAGAAGAGGACATGCGATGGGGGTCTCAGAGAAGAGGACATGCGATGGGGGTCTCAGAGAAGAGGACATGCGATGGGGGTCTCAGAGAAGAGGACATGCGATGGGGGTCTCAGAGAAGAGGACATGCGATGGGGGTCTCAGAGAAGAGGACATGCGATGGGGGTCTCAGAGAAGAGGACATGCGATGGGGGTCTCAGAGAAGAGGACATGCGATGGGGGTCACAGAGGAGGACATGCGATGGGGGTCTCACAGAGGAGGAGATGCGATGGGGCTCACAGAGGAGGAGATGCGATGGGGCTCACAGAGGAGGAGATGCGATGGGGCTCACAGAGGAGGAGATGCGATGGGGCTCACAGAGGAGGAGATGCGATGGGGCTCACAGAGGAGGAGATGCGATGGGGCTCACAGAGGAGGAGATGCGATGGGGCTCACAGAGGAGGAGATGCGATGGGGCTCACAGAGGAGGAGATGCGATGGGGCTCACAGAGGAGGAGATGCGATGGGGCTCACAGGAGGAAAAGATGCGATGGGGCTCACAGGAGGAGGAGATGCGATGGGGCTCACAGGAGGAGGAGATGCGATGGGGCTCACAGAGGAGCAGATGCGATGGGGCTCACAGAGGAGGACATGCGATGGGGATCACAGAGGAGGACATGTGATGGGGATCACAGAGGAGGACATGTGATGGGGATCACAGAGGAGGACATGTGATGGGGATCACAGAGGAGGACATGTGATGGGGATCACAGAGGAGGACATGTGCTGGGGATCACAGAGGAGGACATGTGCTGGGGATCACAGAGGAGGACATGTGCTGGGGATCACAGAGGAGGACATGTGCTGGGGATCACAGAGGAGGACATGTGCTGGGGATCACAGAGGAGGAGATGCGCTGGGGATCACAGAGGAGGAGATGCGATGGGGATCACAGAGGAGGAGATGCGATGGGGATCACAGAGGAGGAGATGCGATGGGGCTCACAGAGGAGGACATGTGCTGGGGATCACAGAGGAGGAGATGTGCTGGGGATCACAGAGGAGGAGATGTGATGGGGATCACAGAGGAGGAGATGTGATGGGGATCACAGAGGAGGAGATGTGATGGGGATCACAGAGGAGGAGATGTGATGGGGATCACAGAGGAGGAGATGTGCTGGGGATCACAGAGGAGGAGATGTGCTGGGGATCACAGAGGAGGAGATGTGCCGGGGATCACAGAGGAGGAGATGTGCCGGGGATCACAGAGGAGGAGATGTGCCGGGGATCACAGAGGAGGAGATGTGCCGGGGATCACAGAGGAGGAGATGTGCCGGGGATCACAGAGGAGGAGATGTGCCGGGGATCACAGAGGAGGAGATGTGCTGGGGATCACAGAGGAGGAGATGTGATGGGGATCACAGAGGAGGAGATGTGATGGGTCACAGAGGTGGACACAGCCTGTACCTGTCAACAGTGGAAGGGGTCCTGTGGACCAAGCATTGGGATTAGAGAAAGTCAATGAGATACCACAGAGTTGATGCAGAATTATGCAAATGTTTAATGCACATGTAATGAAAACAACCAATTAAATCCCACCAAGGTGGTATTCGATCGGTCCAATTTTACTAGACACCAGGGAAACACGCTATGGAAAAGAAAGGGGACACAGGTACACTGTATGGAAGAGGGATGGGGGACCACTAGACACCAGGCATGCTGTAAGGGGAAGAGAGGGGGGGCACTAGACACCAGGTAACACTGCATAGGGGAAGGGGTAGGGCCACTAGACACCAAGTAGGCTGTTTGGGGGAGGGGAACACTAGACGCCAGGTAGCATTGTTTAGGGGGAGAAGGGACACTAGACACCAGATAGGCTGTACGGGGAGGGGGGACCACTAAAAAACAGGTAATATTATATGGGTGAGGGAGGGGGGGAACCACTTCCTATTTTGAGTGTCACATGGTCGCACCTGACTGACTGGCACACCAGCTTAACCTAAATGAGAGAGGAAATAACCTATTTTGCAGTGATAAGCACATTCAGTCCATGTGACAGGAATTCTGCCCACCAGTTACCTTCTGTACACTGCTTATATTCATTCATTGCCCGCAATTAAGGCTCCTGCACAAGTAATCCTATGGGATTACTCTCACTGCAGTGATTGCGGCACGTTGCTATCGGTGATAATCGCATGCAGCATTTTTCCAGCAATTGCTGCATGATTCTCACTCACTAGAAAGAAAATCGCAAAAAAAGCAATCTCAGAAAAGAAAGTAATGCACCAGCATTTAGAAGTATGAATGGGGCCTATAGCTGCGCCCAGTCAATAATGCAAATTTAGTGCATCAGAGATTGTGAGTACAGTCAGCCTCTGGCATGGAACATAACCGGTTGTGATTACAATATTGTGACTAGTGTGCTAATTAGCAGCACCACCCAGGAGGAAGAGTTTATGATTACTAAATCACAGCTTCTGGCAGCTGTTGCAGCTAACCAGCTGCTAGCACTAATTGCACCTGTCCTGGTAAAGCTGATTTTCAAGTTTCAAGAGAATTCAAGAGAATTTTAAGCTTCCCGCTAAGGATGACGTGAAGGAGGATTCACAGAAAGCAATCTCATCAGTTTAATCACGTGATATAATAAGTCTTTTAGGCTGGATTCACACTGCCAGGAACATTCCGTTTATGGGATCTGAATCCAATGTGGTACTTATCCGTTAGCCGGGCGCATCCGGCAGGTGGCGCTAATTACTATTCCCCCTCCAGGCCGACATGGATAGTAGGGAAAAATGTAACTCTGGTGGAGTTTTGTCGCCACCTGCCGGATGCGCCCGGCTAACGGATAAGAACCTCCAATGTAATAGGATCTGTTCACATCAGTCCGTTCAGTGGTGAGTGGAGTGGCGACGGAATCAATGCTAGCCTATGAGAACGGACAGTTCCTGTTCTCATTAGGCTGCTAGCCGTTCAGGTCCATTCGGGTCCTCCTCCACTGCCGTTTGTTTGGGTCCCTGCATGGAAGAAAAGCCTGTATACTGTTCCCAGGGGCCAAGTATCAGGCACCCATTGGTTTTCAATAGACCAATGGGAATGGTCTCTCTCCAGGGATGATCCTAATTCGTTCATCGAGTAGCGGACCAATGAAAATCCTCCCTGGTGCTCAGGAAGAATTCCCATTGGTCTTTTGTAAACCAGTTGAAGCCTGGTACTTTTGATGGGGCTCTGGGATTGGTATACCAGCATTTCTACGTAGGATCCCAAAAGTTACAGCAGCAGGTATCGAGCAGGTGTAGACGTGAAAACGGAAACGGACAGAACCGGATGAAAAACTGACGCCATTGCTTATCTGCCATAGGCAGTCATGTGACATGGGGGGGGGGGGGAGAACAAATTACAACTTGTTATTAGACACAAATAAGAGGGAATTTAAACAGGATAAACTCTCTAAATACATACAGGGGGCATTTCTCTACGTTTTCCTTCTGTCCTGTGCAAGAGTTCAGGTCCACTTTAAAAGAAAATAAATATGTCAGCCTGAAAATTTCAATCACTTGAGGTGTGCTTTAACCTCCCTGGCGGTAAGCCTGAGCTGAGCTCGGGCTATGCCGCGCAGGAGGATTTCTCCGCATCTATTGGGGCGATTCGCCCCATTCAAAGTGCTGTGCGCGCAGCCAGCACTTTGCTAGCCGCGCGCACAGCTTGATCGCCGCCGCTCTGCGGCGATCGGCCGCACGCAGCGGCAAAAGAGGGCCCCCCCGCCAGAGCCCTGCGCTGCCCGGACCAATGAGTTCCGGGCAGCGCTATGGGCCGGATCGGATGCGCCTGACGTCAGGACGTCGGCTGACGTCCATGACGTCATCCCGATCGTCGCCATGGCGACAGGAGAAGCCAAACAGGGGAACGCGTTATATACGCGCTCCCCTGTTTGCTATTAGTGCCGGCGACGATCGCACTAGAGGGACACATGCGCCCTCTAGTGGTGTTTCATGTAGCTACCACTCTGGTAGCTTTACATGAATCAAAAAAAAAAATTAAAAAAAAAAAAAGGATTTTTGCCCATGTGGCAAAAAAAATTAACCGCCAGGGAGGTTAAGGCTGACTGCTTTGGCCCAGGAGGCCTTCCTGGCTTTCCTTCTCCATAATACAGTACTGGAGGTTCAGCTGAGTAAAATCTGTGAGTCTGTCAGTGCCTGGCTCAGACTGGTGGCCAAAATCACCTGTTTCGGTAAACAGACACCATGCACCTGTCCGCGGGTCCGCAGTTGCCGTCCAGAGCACACACACTTCTGGCTAGAGAGTGTCCAGAGGCATGTTTCCCCATGGGGATCTCCCTGACTTGCATACAGTGGGATGCGAAAGTTTGGGCAACCTTGTTAAGCGTCATGATTTTCCTGTATAAATTGTTGGTTGTTACGATAATAAAATGTCAGTGAAATATATCATATAGTAGACACACACAGTGATATTTGAGAAGTGAAATTAAGTTTATTGGATTGCCCAAACTGTCGCATCGCACTGTATGTCTGTCCATCGTCAAATTATGAGAATTCTGTGGACAGATTTGGCTTAGACCAATTTTTGCCTTTACATGAATGTGATATCTTGAAACGTTGGCTTCATGGTGAAACTCTAAAATCAGTATCTCACTGCATGGAGGGTGCTGGCCAGTTTTATTGGTGTATGTGGGTCTAGACTGAAGACTTGGGAATGATGTCAACAGATAAAAACACATTTTCCCTATCGGAATTCCACTTAAAGTTTGTGCCAGGTGCTCTTGTGCTCTCGAGTACGAAAGGTTTAAAGAGAAGATAACAAAATTGCTTTTCAAAGAATTCATTGCCAAAATAAGAGAAAAAAATGGAATTTGCCCTTAGTGAGGTGATGGTGTGCTAACCTTGAACTGAAGCGATGGAAACATCAAGCTGTACTCCTCCTCTGGGCTGTGACAGGCCAAGCATGAACTAAACTAAACCCCGGGCAAGAATATTATTTTACCTCTCAAATGAGGAGGTCATCTTAAGCACAAAATCAGCAATATTGTTTTAACGTATGATTTTGGGTGATAATCTGACATCTGAATAGGCATCCCGCAGCCTCTACAGACTCACTTCTGTACAAAGTGTCTGACATCAAGTGTTCCCCAGCCTCTACAGTGTCACTTCTGCACAGGCGTCCCCCATCCTCTGTAGTCTCACTTCTGTACAAGTGTCTCACATCAAGTGTTCTCCAGCCTCTACAGCACAGGTGTCAAACTCCAGTCCAGGAGGGCGATATCCATGCCAGAGTTTAGGATGGACAGAGCGATGGAGAAATGTGTTCTACTTGATGAACCACATTTTTCTTGATTTAGTTCCATCAATTAATTTGAGCTGCACCAAAAATGTGTAAGGTCCTCACCCCTTAAAGGAAACCTGTAATCAGAAAAAGTATACCTGGGGGTACTCATTTCCGGCGGGGAAAGCCTCCAGATCCGATTGAGGCTTCCCCGTCCAGCTCGGTCCCACGGCGGCGGCGAAAAAGCTCCCGGAACAGCAGGGATGTAAATATTTACCTTCCCGGCTCCAGCCCAGGCGCAGTATCGGCTCTCTGCTCGGAGATAGGTGGAAATAGCCGATCGCTGTCGGGCCGCTCTACTGCGCAGGTGCAAGTCGTCTGCACAGTAGAGCGGACCCGACAGAGATCAGCTTCTGCACTGGTGTCCCTCATATTCTGCAGTCTCACTTCTGCACAAATGTCCCTCGTCCTCTGAAGCCTGATGTCTGTACAGGCATCCCCTCTCCTCTGCATTCTGACATCTGCACAGGGATTCCCCCATCCTCTGCAGTCTGAAGTGTTTTTGCCCTCTTTACACCAAGCAGGGCCACTCCCCTATTTGAATGAGTCTGGAGATAACAGGAGAAGCAAAAGATGTCACTTATATGAAACACATTATTACATAGTGGTGGCTGGATAGTGTAATGGTTAAGGGCTCTGCCTCTGACACAGGAGACCTGGGTTCGAATCTCGGCTCTGCCTGTTCAGTAAGCCAACACCTATTCCGTAAGGAGTTCTTTGGGCGAGACTCCCTAACACTGCTACTGCCTATTGAGTGCGCTCTAGTGGCTGCCTCGCAAGCGCTTTGAGTCTGACAGGAGAAAAGCGCTATACAAGAAAAGGAATTATTATTATTACATTTATTTATATATGCTGTATGCCAGGGAACTGTCTGAACTGCTCATCCTGTTTAAAATACATCTTTACATCACTCACCTGGAATGAATACAGCACAATATGCATATCTCGCTGTCCTGATCTGCCCCACAGCGCAAACAAATTTTCACCGAAAGCATAAGTGGCTTATCAACAAATCACTGGCTGCCTCTAACAAGATCTGGAAACTCAAGCTTCCCATATTCCAACAGGGACCTCTAATGACTGGAGGGAGCAGACACCGGCACAAGTGAGCGGAGCTGCTGGCTAGACAGGCTCTGGAGGCTTAAAATCGGGATTATAAGCAGATGAGATAGCTGCTTGTACTGAGAGTGGACTCTTATTCAAATAACCTGTATTTAAAGAGAACCTGAGCCGAAACTCGGGTACACAACATCAGATACTTACCTAAAGAGGGGGAAGCCTCAGGATCCTATGGAGCCTTCCCTCCCCTACTATGTTGCCCCCCGTCGCTGAGTGCGGCCCCACAGAAGATAAACGACAATGCATTGTCACTAATCCTAACGGGGCCGCGCAGCTCTTCCTGCTCCAGCATCGCCGCGCAATAGCCGACCCAGCCTGCCCGCGCATGCTCAGTACTGCGCATGCACGGCTACTGCGTGACCCTGCATCAGGAAGAAGAGCTATGCAGCCCCAACATGGAGAGGGGCAGCGCTCAACAACGGGTGGAAGTAGATCAGCGAGGGAAGCCTCAGTAGGATCCTGAGGCTTCCCTCTATAAGGGTATGTACACGATTTTGATCCCGGGCTTCGGCTTGGGATCACTTTAAAGTGTATACGGGGCGAAACTGGGGTCAAAAATCAAGTATATACCTAAGAAGAGGAAAGCCTCTGGATCCCATTGAGGCTTCACACTGCATCCTCAGGTCAACGGTTGCCGACCACGGACTCCCCAAAGGAATACAACAAGAGCTTGAAAGAGATTAAGTTCACAAACATTCTCCTCTTCAAGCACTTGCACAACCATACTGCACCTGTGCAAGCAGGGCTGCATCTGAGCAGTAAGCCAGAGCCACTCGAGCAGCCCCATACTGCAGCGCAATTGTGGCTGTACATGAAGAGGAGTGGGGTCGCGATGTGCAGGGGGTCCTGGGCAGTGGGGATGGTCCAGAGGATGGCGTGGATCTAGAGCAGTGCTGTCCAACTTCATGGGCAGGAGGCGTGGCTAGCACTGGATTTTCCGTTAGAGGGACAGAGCATCAATAACCTGGCTTCTGAGGATGGAGCCAAGCGCGAACAAGAGGTGGGCCATCTAGAGAAGGGGCAAGCGAGGTTCAAACCACAGGCCGCCAGTTTGACAACACTTCTCTAGAGGATTCAGAGGCTTCTCTGTTCTTAGGTAAGTATTTGATTTTGACCAGGGCCGGATTTACCATAAGGCACTGTAGGCACGTGCCTACAGGTGCATGATGACGGAAAGGCGGCTTATTCCTCTTTTCAAGCACCTCCTTCCCTATGCAGAGTCCAGGTGAGAGTGTAAATGAGAGGTTACTCACCCTGATGTTCACATTCCACAGTTGAGATCTCCCTTCAGTCAGGAGCAGCTCTAGCTACTTAATACTGAGGTTCCTCTAGCTACCTAATACCTGGGGGCACCTCTAGCTACTTAATATTGAGGGTACTTCTGACTACCTAATACTAAGAGGCACCTGTAGCTACCTACCTACCTGACAGGCAAGGCAAGGGAGAAGTGACAGCTGGGACAGACTGCACAATTGCAATGCAGTTTGGTGGAGTTTTGTATTTCATGGAGGGTGAAGTGTAGGGTGCCAGGACATCTGTGCCTATAGGCTCCAGTGATGTAAATCTGGGCCTGATTTTAACCCAAGGTCAGTCTCAGGTACTCTTTAAAATATCTACAGTATGTGAACAGTTCCCAGGTGTAATGCACATCTGCAAACTCCCTCCACTGCCACACTTATCTGAATTTGTGCATGTTGTGCAGAATTGCGATTATGTGTTCTTCGCACAGCTCATATTTCAGTAACCTACGTTTTTCTTCTTTTTCATGTGTTTTCCGTTTTTAAATCGATAGTGTTTTTTTTTCCCTTTTCGATTCGCATTTAATGCGAGCCAATGGAAATGCAGAAAGATCGCTTTTGTTTTGTCAAAACTGCATCAGATCTTGAAGTTAGATACATTCTCATGTAAATTAACGTCATTGGAATGCGCCATCAAAATTTGGTAATTTGAAAAATTGCATCGCAGAGGAGAATCCAAAGGACAAAAGATCAAAAAAGCAGAATTGAACATGCATAAAAACGGTAAAACTCACTGGCGGAATTCGCTGGGATAAAGATGGCCATACATCTTGGTGGCCAATCGACCTTCCGATTTGATAATTATCAAAATCGGATGAAAATTGGGCAGCCACAAATATGCCCCATCAACAAATTCACTGATTTCGGGACCATATTGGTCGAATGCATCGATCAGACATGCTGGGATATCTCTGGCCATCATGATCAATCGGTGCGCTGTGATATTGTGAGCTACGAACGCAACGGAACCCCTGGCCGCTCACCATCCCAAAGGTTATATGTGCCCCCGATGCCTGTGCAATAAAATACTTTACTTGTCACGCCGCCCATTAGTGTGCATCACTGTGTCCGCCATACTCCGCATTCAGGTCCCAAGTGAATACCAGCATATCACACAGGTGCCCCATGTGCTACTGTATAACGCTGGCAGCCACGTGGCGCACCAGAGCAGAAGTTCAGTGGACAGCAGACAGGTAGGTATTTTAAGACAAAGGAATTGGGGGGCACATATAAAATTTGGGAGGCATGATGGCGTCCATACAGTTCTCATACTGCACAGCCTGAAACAAACAATCTGTTATGCTGGGCATACACGGGTCGATTATGCGTCAGAATCGAGCCAGTGCGTCCCCGCTGCCGCCCGGATCGATTCCCGCTTGTCCCCGCAGGTGCTTCTTATCTGCCGCTCGTTTTCTTCCATTGTCCGCCCGCGGGGATCAAGCGCGGAATCGATCCGGCGTGGTGATCGGACACCTCGGAAATTATCAATCGAGCCATCAGCGGCTCAATTGATAAAAAGAAACTATCCGTGTTTCCCCAGCATTAAATCTTAATCTCATTACACACTTTCAACATTTGTCTCTTGAAGCAATCCTAATGCTGGGCATACACGGATAGTTGTTTCTTATCAATCGAGCCGCTGATGGCTCGATTGATAATTTCCGAGGTGTCCGATCACCGCGCCGGGATCGATTCAGCGCTTGATTCCCGCGGGCAGACAATGGAAGAAAACGAGCGGCAGATAAGAAGCACCCGCGGGGCGAGCGGGAATCGATCCGGGCGGCCGCAGGGACGAGACGGCTTCGAGCCGCTGGCTCGATTCCGGCGCATAATCGACCCGTGTATGCCCAGCATAAGTCTCATATCTTAAAAACACTGACAAACCCATCTCCTCCCACTGTACTCTCTGTGGCCTGCACTGCAACTACAGTCTATTATGGCTCAGTATGTAATTAAGCCTTTAATCTCTATCACACCCCGTATCTAATAAAAGCTATGAGAACTTCTTAAAACCCTGCTCTGCCTATCATAATAAAAAACAATTCTCACTGCTCTTTCATTTAGGATTTTTATAGACATCGGAAAGGGTGTGGGGAGAGTAAATGCTTTATTATACACGAGCAGGGAGGAACTAGACAGAAATGGATGATGAGACTCTGCAGAGATGTAGTGGTGCAGTGCTGGCCACAAAGAATTGGGGGCTTTTTCCACGGCATTGTTTCATTTTTGAAAACTGGATCACACACAATCTGCCTGCACTTTGCTGTTTGCAAGGGCACTGTGATTTTCACTCTAATTATCATGCACCATTGCCACTTGGATTTTGGATCGTCTCCGATGGAGGTAAGATGGCTTGAAGCTCAGTGTACTGGCCAAGAGTTGGATTTCACCCCATTGCCACTAATGCAATCTGATTTTTACCCAAAAGCAAACATAGCCCATGCTGCATTTTTCCTGCATTTGCCTTTAAGTCAGAGGGAGCGCAAGAAAAACCAAATAGCAAACAATTAAGTGCAATGAAGAAAACTCTGTGAAATGGAAACTAGGATTATTACATTTTCTTGTGATTTAGCCATTCCCTTTTTTTAACAGAATCCTTGGAAACACAGTCGCAACTCGAGAACGAATGATCGCACACAAATCTTTCCAGAAAGTTAAGGACATAGCTGTAAATTGCAAAAAAATATAGTGACAAAAATTGCAATTTTTCAGTGCAAAAAAGCCCACCGCCTACTTTTACACATGGTGTGGTGCGATTGTCCTGCGTCAAAAAAACCCTAAGCAAGACAATTGCACCGCACCACTTCCCCTTGCATATTACCCTGCGTCAGAGTGCGCACACAGGGTAATATGGATAGCACCGCCCCCTGCTACCTGCTGGACAGGAAGTACATCACTGAAGTTTTGATGCTTGCGACCGGCGATCGCCAGACCCTAAATTACATCTCCTTCCGAGTACTACAACTCGAAGAGGGAATAGTATTTAAAGAGACACTGTAACCAAGAATTGGACTTCATCCCAATCAGTACAGTAGCTGATACCCCCTTTCCCGTAAGAAATCTTTTCTTTTTCACAAACAGATCATCATTTCACAAACAGCTCTGTATGACTGATATTGTGGTGAAACCAGGACCATGATGCTGACATCACACTGTGGGAGCCTTGTTGCATTGTGGGAAATAACAGCTGTTTCCAACTGCCAAAAAAGCAAGCAGCATCTCCTTCCACTGACATCACCTTCCAGCAGTAAAAATGTCACCATGTGATAAATGTCAGAATGTAAATCAGGGAGCGGAAAGAATTTACAATGGACAAACACTGACTAAATCATTTATACAAAATTACTGTAAAAATGAAGCACTTTTTTATTACATTGTTTTCACTGGAATTCCTCTTTAACGCCGCCAGGGAGTTACGCAGCAGCAGGGAGAGCAGTCATATGGCTCGCCCTGCGCCGAACTGCCCGGCCGCGATATAACAAATACCCCAATAAGCCCCTACGAGTCAATGATTTACAGATCTGCTCCAGAATTACACAGCACCCTGTTATCACTATATGTAGCATCAGTCCGTGCATTGCTCTGAATACACCCCCCCCCCCCCCCCCCAACCTCACTAGACCATGCTCTGGCCTATAAACTGATGCAAAGAAAGGACAGGGGCTAGACTTCCGCTATACAGACCTCATAGGCGCAGTGATGGCTAACCTTGGCACTCCAGCTGTGTTGGAACTACAAGTCCCATGAGGCATTGCAATACTCTGACAGCTCTAAACATAACTTGGGGAGGTAGAGGCATGATGAGATTTGTAGTTTTGTCACAGCTGGAGTGCCAAGGTTAGCCATCACTGTAATAGGGTGTTTGAGGGTCTGCCACCATAGGCTGAAAACACATTTTTGAAGTGGACAGGGCATGTAATCATTTAATATTGATGGTAAGTTACTAGTGTGTATTAAGTTTGCAGGATAAAGTTCAACTCTTTCCACTTCAAGAAGGAATGTTTAGCGGTCTTAATCGCTCAGCTCTTCATCTTCCCCAAACAAAGCAAAGAGCCATTTATAGCTTGAGCCCTTTGCTGAAATCAGCTATTCTGACACGCCAAATGTTGGGGAAGTGCCACCATAGGATTCAATTCAGTTCTTTGAGTTCCTATAACAATTTCTCTTCTAATGAGCATTTTTTTTATCAGGATGGCCGATTTCAGTGCTAGTTAACTTTAGGTGACCCAGCAGGAAACCTCATAGGAAAATTCAGCTATTGTGATTGAGTAGACAGCACTCTCACACTACTAGGTTTCCAATAGGTTGTAGTAAACTACGCCCACACTATTCAGCCAATTACAACTCTTTGCGCTGTAGAGGGGTGCTGTAAGTAAACAAGTGTCCCCTGTGAGGTTTCCTGCTGGGTTCCCTAAAGTAGACTAGTACCTTAATTTCATGTAAGGAATTACCGAGTGCTATAAATCATTAAAAAAGAGTTGTGAGGTGAGAATAATGTACTAAGATTTACTTGCCTGGGGCTTCCTCCAGCCCCTTGAAGTGTGTGTGTCCCTTGCAGCTGATCCGCAAAGCCCCAGATAAGCAGATCTAAAAATATTATTCTCACCTCGCAACTCCTTTAAACAGTGTGGCCATGAAAATAGATGTACTAGTTTTGGTACCCATTTCAAACATCCCACATCTCACCTTGTGACCTCCATAGAAGGCAATCTCTTCAGAATTGGCGACCACTCTAGAGTGCATGTACCTCAGCTCTCCTTTCCTTCTGGCTTCCTCCGCTACCAATTTCCCAAATTTAGGAGAGCAGCCCCTCAGCACTTTGGCAGTAACGACAACCACCAGTCCAGCAAGAGCAGAAGGCCAACCTGTATCGGCTCCCTTGGTCTTGGCTGTGCTCACCAACGTGTAAGTGGTCACCACTACGTCCAACACAGGCTTGGTCAGGTTGGAATACAAATGGGCCACAGAATTAGCAAAGGCCACCACATCTTCTGTCAGGGACTGGTCAGGGTTCCGCAAGCGTCCGTCCATATTGCTGACCCTGTAGTAAGTCTGATTGCCAAAGTACATCTTGTAAGCGTGGGCCACCAAGCGGGTGCGGAAGGCCAGACTGAGCTGTCCCTCTAAATAGCGTATGGCACTGTTGATGAATGTCGCAGGGAGGGCAATGAGCAGCCACTTGAGCAGCTGAAACACAAAACTGGCTGGCCGTTTCTTCACGATGCAGCGGGTCAAACGACCATCCAGCTGAGCCACATACACAGACAAGAATGTCCTGGAGATGAGAGCGGCCGAGTGCAACAGCAGTAGACCAAACTCTTTGCATGCCAACCTTGGGAACAACAAGCGGAGAAGGCGAGCAAGTCTTCGGAAAAAAACTCTGTTGACCCCAGTCCGCTCATAACCGGAACCCGATGAACCAGGCGTCGAATCTTTTTTACTGCGCTGAAGTCCATTGGAATCTTTATGCCTATGCTGCTGGCGGTACAAATGTCTCAACAGCGGGTAAACCCGGCGAGCTCCATAAGCCGCTAAGGCAAACACAGCCACCCGCTTCAGGACAGCGGCGCGGGTGACAGGGGATGGGCAAACCTGAATCATGTCTGTAGTTATAGATACACACACAAGTGGATATTCCACTGGCCCAATTCACCTACTCCCAACCAAAAGATTACAAATATTTGAATAGATGAGAATGCACATAGTTTGCAAGAAAATTGGCAAGCATGCAAATCTGACACTTAAGGGTTCTCCTGACTATTAATCTAAACTATATGTATGCTGTAAAACATTATACAATGTTTTGTGTATAAATCAGCTATAAATAATTACAGGCAGCCTTTTGTAAGCTGCCTTAGACCCCCCTCTTCACTTCACCTACATAAGTCACAGAATATTCCCCCATTGCCTTCTGCCATCACTAGAAGTTGGGCATCTGCAAACATGTGGCTACTTGGCAATGTTACTAGGAAAGATCAGGCACGTATATACAGCTAAGTATATAGTTTGGAGAAAACTGGAAGTGCGTACAGTTGTGTGTATGTCCCCTGCCGCCCCCACCCCCTTTCTACAGGGAAGTGCCCGGCTCCTGCCACCCAGCGATCACCTCTCCTCTGTGTCCCCCAAGTCGCTGTCACCGTCACTCTTCACTGCCGCTAACGGGGAGCCGGCGGCTAGCCCCGCCCATTCGGCCAGATGACAGCTGTACTGGCAAAGAGGTGGTGCTATTGGGGGAGGAGACGTGACAGAGGTGGAGTCTCAGCGTTATCATGAATATGTTTTGCCAGTCTCAATGGCGCCTGTAAGGCTTCACGAGACTCCGCCCACTTTCAAAGCAGAAGTCAGCGACAACTGAACTTTATTCAGAAGAAACAAAGGTGGGATTATGAGCAACAGGTGACGTCAGCTGTCACACTTTCCCCTCTAACGGAGGCTACTACAGATGGGAACTCCGGATCTTTTCAAGGATTCGGATCATTCGAATCGGATCATTGAAAAGAACCGGATCTTTGATCGGAATCTTTGACTCATGAGGGGGGGTGAAATGACTAGCAGGACAGGACTTTTCCTGCACTGTACATTCTGTTCAAGCCTGGCTGCTAGTATAGCAAGCTATGTGTCAACTTCTGTGATAGATTTTACTTTTAGTTCTGTTTTAAGACATGATATGTAGACCCCTGCAGGATGATAAGATAACCTTTCCCCACCTAAAGAGAGAGGTTTAGCAAGCAAGGGGCCTTATCCCCTCCAGAGTTAAAGAGACTCTGTAACATGAAAAAGATCCCCTGGGGGGTACTCACCTCGGGTGGGGGAAGCCTCCGGATCCTAATGAGGCTTCCCACGCCGTCCTCTGTCCCACGGGGGTCTCGCCGCAGCCCTCTGAACAGCCGGCGACTGTGCCGACTGTCAGTTCAATATTTACCTTTGCTGGCTCCAGCGGGGGCGCTGTGGCGGCTTTCCGTTCCGAACTACACAGAAATACCCGATCTCATTCGGGTCCGCTCTACTGCGCAGGCGCAGGAAACTTGCGCCTGCGCAGTAGAGCAGATCCGACGGCGATCGGGTATTTCCGTGTAGTTCGGAGCCGACAGCCGTCAGAGCGCCTGCGCAGGAGCCAGGAAGGTAAATATTGACGTCACCGCTGCACGGACTCCACGGAGGGCTGCAGCGAGACCCCTGACGGATGGAGGACGGCGTGGGAAGCCTCATTAGGATCCGGAGGCTTCCCCCACCCGAGGTGAGTACCCCCCAGGGGATCTTTTCATGTTACAGATCCTCTTTAAAGTAGAGTGACCAGATTTTTGTCGTCCAACCTGGGACGGGGAGGGAGGGCGCGGGGGGGGGGTGAAAAGTGGGGAGGACTGAGGAGCGCGCAGCGGCGAAGACAGGGGGGGGGGGGGGGGGGGGGTGGGCGTGGCCATGACCTTGTATGGGCGGAGCTAAGGTAGTGATGTAACAGCGAGGCATAAGAAAGCAGTGTTTACGCCATGATGTGGACAAACGAGACTTTGCATCATGGGTGTGCAGAAACTGTGTGATGCTAATAGTATACCGTAACCACAAAGCAGCAAACATAGCCATCTATGACCATTAAATAATAAATGCAGTAACAGTTACCCCGGACACCAGAAAATAAACGCAATGAGAAACATGTCAGCACAAAATAAACGCAATGCGGGCAACATGTCAGTACAAAATAAACGCAATGCGGGCAAACATGTCAGTACAGAATAAACGCAATGCGGACAAAAATGTCAGTACAAAATAAATGCAATGCGGGCAAACATTTCACCAGAAAATAAACGCAATGCGGGCAAACATTTCACCAGAGAATAAACGCAATGCGGGCAAACATTTCACCAGAAAATAAACGCAATGCGGGCAAACATTTCACCAGAAAATAAACGCAATGCGGGCAAACATGTCAGTACAAAATAAACGCAATGCGGGCAAACATGTCAGTACAAAATAGACGCAATGCGGGCAACATGTCAGTACAAAATAAATGCAATGCAGGCAAACATTTCACCAGAAAATAAACGCAATGCGGGCAACATGTCAGTACAAAATAAACGCAATGCGGGCAAACATTTCCCCAGAAAAGAAACGCAATGCGGACAAACATTTCACCTGGAAAAGAAACGCAATGCGGGCAAACATTTCACCAGAAAATTAACGCAATGCGGGCAAAGATTTCACCAGAAAATTAACGTGCTGCTCCCGGGACCACCTTCCTCCTTCTCTTGTCTCCCGCGCTGACAGGGCTACGGCAAGATGGCGCCCAAAGCCCTGTACTGGAGACACAAATAGTCTCCAGTACAGGGCTTCGGCAGCCATCTTGCCGTAGCCCTGCTCGCCTGCCAGTGTCGGAACAGACACCGGAAGAAGGAGGCTGGAGCGGGGCTGCGGGCAATGAACTGGCACGGCGTCTATAGACGCCGCTGCAAGTTCATGAGGATAGAGTGGCCAGAGTCCCGAGGCTGGGACGTTTCCCGGGACCTCATGCTGCCTTGGACAGCGGACCCCGAATCCGGGATGCGTCCCGGGCAGTCCGGGACGTCTGGTCACTCTAGTTAAAGGGAAGATCCACGCAGACTATAAAAAACAAATTGCACTTACATGAGGCTTCTTCCAGCTTCTGGTAGTCGATTGGTGCCCTCGCCATAGCTCCTCTCCCTCCCGGCGTCCAGCGATGAAGAAGCCAACCTCACCAGGACGGTTTCCGGGTCGGCTTCATGGGCGCGGGTCACATGGTGTACGTGATGTCATCTGGTCTCTACTGCGCAAGCGCAGTAGTTCTGCGCCTGCGCAGTAGAGACCCGATGACGTCCTTATACCACGTGACCCGCGCCATGGAGCGCACATGAAGCTGACCTGGAAGCCGACCTGGTGAGGTCGGCTTCTTCATCGCTGAACACCAAGAGGGAGAGGAGCTGCGGCGATGGCACCGATCGACTACCAGGAGCTGGAAGAAGCCCCAGGTAAGTGAGTATGAGGCGCAACACGTGCACGCACTCCGAACCGTAGCTCGTCGCTGCTGTCGCCAGGCGATTGGCGAGGTCAATCGCCCGGCGACAATTGCCACCGCAACTTCGCCGCAACTGTCGCTAGTCCGCATGAGTATGCCGACTAGCGACAGCAACATAATTGAAAATCCATGGCGCTTCCGGCGAGGGGGAGGAACGTCGGTGACAGCTTCCGTCGCACAGCTGATCCCTCTTCCGCGTGTGTACGCGGAGGGACCTGGCGACGAGCTGTCGCCGGCCTGTCACACACACGCTCACGTGTGCTGGCGACAGGCCACAAATGTAGCCCGTGAGTATGGGCCATTACTCTTTGCAGCTCAGCAGAAGCTGCAGTTCCTCACTGTGAACCGAATCACTCCTTGTGATGATCCGGATTATTCGACTCACAAAAAAGATCTGGATCAAAGATCCGAATCGTTCATGAACCGGACAACACTAGAGGCTACTGCTTAAAGGATACCACAGCCCAAAGGCTGTGGTAAAATCAAAGTTGCAATGTGGAGGAAAAGAAAGATACATACTTACCGCTTCCCTCGTTCCCTGCCGACGGGTCCCGCTCATCTGTTACAGCTCCCGGTACCGGCCCGACTCTTCTGACCCTTCACCCGGATATACTGCTCTGCGCATGCGCAGTATATCCCTATACTCTTCGCTTCTGCCGTCGCATTGTGACGGCAGAAGTACGGACACTCCCCCGCCTCCTCCTCTCCCAGCGTGTGCGCTCCAGTATAAAGCTAGCGTGACGTGCTAGCTGGAGTTCGCACTGGGGCAGTCCATGTGGAGAGAGCGGAGGGGGAGTAAGTTCAAAAACGCTGCCGGCCGGAGGAAGGGAGGGAGGGTTGCGAGTGAGTAAGTGGGCGGATGGGCGGCGAGCGGGCGGGTGACGAGCGGCCAGCATGAAAGCATTCTCTGTACATAGATGCAATGACATCTATGCTACAGGAAAACTAATATACCCACATTTATCGCTGCATATTTGCATGTATATACATGTGTATACATGTATATACATGTGTATACATGTATACACATGTATATACATGCAAATATGCAGCGATAAATGTGGGTATATTAGTTTTCCTGTAGCATAGATGTCATTGCATCTATGTACAGAGAATGCTTTCATGCTGGCCGCTCGTCACCCGCCCGCTCGCCGCCCATCCGCCCACTTACTCACTCGCAACCCTCCCTCCCTTCCTCCGGCCGGCAGCGTTTTTGAACTTACTCCCCCTCCGCTCTCTCCACATGGACTGCCCCAGTGCGAACTCCAGCTAGCACGTCACGCTAGCTTTATACTGGAGCGCACACGCTGGGAGAGGAGGAGGCGGGGGAGTGTCCGTACTTCTGCCGTCACAATGCGACGGCAGAAGCGAAGAGTATAGGGATATACTGCGCATGCGCAGAGCAGTATATCCGGGTGAAGGGTCAGAAGAGTCGGGCCGGTACCGGGAGCTGTAACAGATGAGCGGGACCCGTCGGCAGGGAACGAGGGAAGCGGTAAGTATGTATCTTTCTTTTCTTCCACATTGCAACTTTGATTTTACCACAGCCTTTGGGCTGTGGTATCCTTTAAAGGAGTCATCAGGGTAAATATAGTAAAATGAGTGGTACTTACCGGGGCTACCTCCAGCCCCAAGCTCCCAGGACTTCCCTCGCCGCAGCTCTGCCCACAGCCGTTCGCCGGAACTCTGACCCGGTCCCCGGCGATGACGTCAGAGCGACCTGGAGGTCGCTCTGTACTGCGCCTGCGTGATCGGCGCTGTCAATCACTGCCACGTGGGCCGGAGCGGACTGCGCAGGCGCAGTAGTTCTGCGAGCTTGGGGCTGGAGGAAGCCTCCGGTAAGTACCACTCATTTTACTATATTTGTCCTGATGACTCCTTTAATGAGCAGTGCATGTGGTCACAGCGGACCTTGCTACACTCATTTCCAGGAAACGGTCATCAGTTTTTAATTGTGTGAAAAGGGTTTAGATCTTTTCAGTGGCGTAGCTAAGGAGCTGTGGGCCCCGATGCAAGTTTTACAATGGGGCCCCCCAAGCACTCTATACATAACAATTGATACGGCGCACCAAAACCTGCCAATGGCAACTACAGTGTCAGAGGTGCAAGAAGCGGATGGGGAACAGTTTGTTAATGATTACTACTATCCAAAGTATCTATAGAATTGATTATTATGAGCACAGGACCAATAGAGAGCTAATACTGTAGTTGACCCCTATGCGGTCGCAACCTCTGCAACCCTATTGCTACGCCCCTGGATCTTTTTGTATTGCCATCTGTGTCCTACTGGTGGAGAGACTGACGGTGATTTCGTGTCTGTGGGAACTTCAATAGTGCTTTGCACTTTTAATGTGTATTTAATTTTAAATTAAAGAGGAAGGCCTCATTCACACCTAAAATTTCAAACGCAAGCGTTTTGCGTTTTTTTGTGCGCTTCCCCTCCCCCCCACCGGCGCTCCACTGCGCGCTGCATTTCTGGTAAAATCGCTTTTCGAAGCGCTTTTCCAGAGCGGTTTTGTAATTTACTCCTTGACGCAGGTCAGGAAGTGAACTCTTTGGCCCGGAAAAGAATAAATACAATGTATGTATTCTTAAAAATGCAATCGTTGCACAAAGCGATTTTGTAAGCGTTTCACGTTTTTCCTATACCTTCCATTGAGGCAAAATCGCTTCATAATTGGTACAGGCACCGCTTTGCTGAACGGATCGCAAATGAACTGCTCAACTGTGAACTCTCTCATAGGGAATCATTGCACAAGCGTTTTTAAGGCCTGCGCTTGAAAAAAGGGCAAAAACATAGTGTGAACGAGCTCGAAATGTTTTTAACCAAGCATTGAACTTCGTTCCAATCAATAGCCGATAACCCCTTTCCCACGAGAAAGCTTTACCTTTTCTCGAATAGATCGTCAGGGGGGGGGGGGGGGGGGGTCTGTCAGGGGGTGTATGGCTGAGACCACTGAATATGTTGGCGCTGTATTCCTTAATAATAATAATAATAATGTGGTTGGGGCGCCTCTTAGTCTAAAAGCAATCAGTGTGTGACGGCTGGAGTGGGAGGGATGGAGGAGCGCACTTTGGTGTCTCAGCCTTGGGCGCTGGAGGACCTTGTCCCGGCTCTGCCCATTTACACTAAATACTCCCCAATTTATACTTAATACTCCTCCATTTATACTAAATACTCCCCCATTTATACGAAATACTCCTCTTATACTAAATACACCCCCATTTATACTAAATACCTCCCCATTTATACTGAATACTCCACCATGTATACTTAATACTCCCCCATTTATACTAAATATTCCCCCATTTATACTTAATGCAGTCCAATTTATACTAAATACTCCCCCATTTATACTTAATACTCCCCCATTTATACTAAACATTCCCCCATTTATACTTAATACACCCCAATTTATACTAAATACTCCCCCATTTATACTTGTTACTCCCCCATTTATACTAAATATTCCCCCATTTATACTAAATATTCCCCCATTTATACTTAATACACCCCCATTTATACGAAATACTCCATAATTTATACTAAATACTCCTCTTATACTAAATACTCCCCCATTTATACTAAATACTCCCCCATTTATACTAAATACTCCTCTTATACTAAATACTCCCCCATTTATACTAAATACTCCCCCATTTATACTAAATACTCCTCTTATACTAAATACTCCCCCATTTATACTAAATACTCCCCCATTTATATTAAATACTCCTCTTATACTAAATACTCAATACACTAAATACTCTTATACTAAATACTCCCCCATTTATACTAAATACTCCTCTTATACTAAATACTCAATACACTAAATACTCTTATACTAAATACTCCCCCATTTATACTAAATACTCCTCTTATACTAAATACTCCCCCATTTATACTAAATACTCCCTCATTTATACTAAATACTCCCCCATTTATACTAAATACTCCTCTTATACTAAATACTCCCCCATTTATACTAAATACTCTTATACTAAATACTCCCCCATTTATACTAAATACTCCCCCATTTATACTAAATACTCAATATTAAATACTCTTATACTAAATACTCCCCCATTTATACTAAATACTCCTCTTATACTAAATACTCCCCCATTTATACTAAATACTCCCCCATTTATACTAAATACTCCCCCATGTATACTTAATACTCCCCCATTTATATACTTAATACTCCCCCATTTATACTTAATACTCCCCTATTTATACTAAATACGCCCCCATTTATACTAATTACTCCCCCATTTATACTAAATATTCCCCCATTTATACTTGATACACCCCCATTTATACTAAATACTCCCCCATTTATACTAAATACTCCCTCATTTATACTAAATACTCCCCCATTTATACTAAATACTCCCCCATTTATACTTAATACACCCCCATTTATATACTTAATACTCCCCCATTTATATAATTAATACTCCCCCATTTATACTAAATACTCCCCCATTTATACTAAATACTCTTATACTAAATACTCCCCCATTTATACTAAATACTCCCCCATTTATACTAAATACTCAATATACTAAATACTAAATACTCTTATACTAAATACTCCCCCATTTATACTAAATACTCCTCTTATACTAAATACTCCCCCATTTATACTAAATACTCCCCCATTTATACTAAATACTCCCCCATGTATACTTAATACTCCCCCATTTATATACTTAATACTCCCCCATTTATACTTAATACTCCCCTATTTATACTAAATATGCCCCCATTTATACTAATTACTCCCCCATTTATACTAAATATTCCCCCATTTATACTTGATACACCCCCATTTATACTAAATACTCCCCCATTTATACTAAATACTCCCCCATTTATACTTAATACTCCCCCATTTATATACTTAATACTCCCCCATTTATACTTAATACTCCCCCATTTATACTAAATACTCCTCTTATACTAAATACTCCCCCATTTATACTGAATACTCCTCTTATACTAAATACTACCCCATTTATACTAAATACTCCCCCATGTATACTTAATACTCCCCCATTTATATACTTAATACTCCCCCATTTATACTTAATACTCCCCTATTTATACTAAATATGCCCCCATTTATACTAAATACTCCCCCATTTATACTAAATATTCCCCCATTTATACTTGATACACCCTCATTTATACTAAATACTCCCCCATTTATACTAAATACCCCCCCATTTATACTGAATACTCCCCCATTTATATACTTAATACTCCCCCATTTATACTTAATACTCCCCCATGTATACTAAATACTCCTCTTATACTAAATACACCCCCATTTATACTAAATACTCCCCCATTTATACTAAATATTCCCCCATTTATACTTAATACACCCCCATTTGTACTAAATATTCCCCCATTTATACTTAATACACCCCCATTTATACTAATTACTCCCCCATTTATACTTAATATTCCCCCATTTATACTTAATACACCCCCATTTATACTTAATACACCCCCATTTATACTAAATATTCCCCCATTTATACTTAATACACCCCCATTTATACTAAATACTCCCCCATTTATACTTAATACTCCCCCATGTATACTAAATACTCCTCTTATACTAAATACACCCCCATTTATACTAAATACTCCCCCATTTATACTAAATATTCCCCCATTTATACTTAATACACCCCCATTTGTACTAAATATTCCCCCATTTATACTTAATACACCCCCATTTATACTAATTACTCCCCCATTTATACTTAATATTCCCCCATTTATACTTAATACACCCCCATTTATACTTAATACACCCCCATTTATACTAAATATTCCCCCATTTATACTTAATACACCCCCATTTATACTAAATACTCCCCCATTTATACTAAATACTCCTCTTATACTAAATACTCCCCCATTTATACTTAATACTCCTCTTATACTAAATACTCCCCCATTTATACTAAATACTCCCCCATTTATACTTAATATTCCTACATTTACACTAAATACACCCCCATTTATACTAAATACTCCCCCATTTATACTTAATACTCCCCCATTTATACTAAATATTCCCCCATTTATACTTAATACTCCCCCATTTATACTAAATATTCCCCCATTTATACTTAATACACCCCCATTTATACTAAATATTCCCCCATTTATACTTAATACACCCCCATCCATTTATACTAAATATTCCCCCATTTATACTTAATACACCCCATTTATACTAAATATTCCCCCATTTATACTTAATACACCCCCATTTATACTAAATACTCCCCCATTTATACTTAATACTCCCCCATTTATACTAAATATTCCCCCATTTATACTAAATACTCGTCTTATACTAAACACTCCCCCATTTATACTAAATACTCCCCCATTTATACTTCATACTCCCCCCATTATACTAAATACTCCCCCATTTATACTTAATACTCCCCCATTTATACAAAATACTCAGCCATTTATAAAAAATTATCCCCCATTTATACTAAATACTCCCTCTTGTACTAAATATTCCCCCATTTACAGGCCTGGGCCTTTGTGGCCTTTCCAGAAATCCAGCCATGGCAGACACCAATAGGAACCCTACGCTTGCCCAGTAGCTGCTCATGCACGAAGGAAAAAGCTGACTCAGTGCTACTGCGCAGGTGCAAGGAGAAGTCATCTGTGGATGTGAGCACAAAATGCAGCATGTAACAAATGCTGGAGAGGCAGCCGCGTTGAACAGCGCTACCACCACAGCTGCCTCCAGCTCCCTGTCTAGCAATGTATCCGTGCCTCAGGCGTCTAGCACGCCGAGGACGGGTCTGTCAGTTGCACATAGGGTTGCTTTGTCGCGTGCGCGCGCGCGCACAGACAGGACCTTTATGCGGGGAGGAGGGGCGTCAGCTGACCGGCCGGTTGGCTGACATAAGAGGAGACGCTCGCCGCTCCTCATTGGTTGATAGGAGGGGGGCGTGCCTGAAGGGTCTTCTCTGCTTCAAAAGCCTAGCTGAATCACTCGCAACTTGTTTGCTGTTGTGAATACTCTGTGTTAGCGTTCAGACCCTTAGATAGTTCCGGTGTGCTTTGATCCGGGAGGAAACCGGGGATTTCACACAAGATAGGAATTGTTTGATAGCCTTAAAGATTTACATTACTGTGTTATTATTTGTGTATGACTCTGGCTCGTTCTGACTACTCTTCTGCTCAGTGACTTTGTACCTCTGCTCATCTGATCTTGCTGCCGACTCTGCTTGCTTAAACCTTTCTGTCTCTGCCTCCTGATTTTGTACTGCCTCTGTCTGTCTGTTGCCAACTCGATCTGTCTGACTACTTTACTCTCACCAGAGGGCCCTTGACTCTGGTGAGGGGCACTGTACTGTTAGTACCCACCAGCTCCTCTGGTGAGGTGTTACCAAAGCTATTAGTACTACTGTTGCCAAACCCGATCTGTCTGACCACTCTACTCTCACCAGAGGGCCCTTGACTCTGGTGAGGGATACTGTACTGTTAGTACCCACCAGCTCCTCTGGTGAGGTATTGCCAAAGCTATCAGTACTACTGTTGCACCAATCACTCATTGCTATTTGTTGTCACATCAGCTTCTTATATACCAGTATTATAGGTGATTCTGCAGATCACCATATAATCAGGTATATATCTGCATTATAGGTGATACTGCAGATCACCTAATAATCAGAATTCTGTTCTTTGCTGACACAAATCGTTACAGAACAGCAGACCAAAATGTCTATGGACGCACTGTGTAACCAGGTTGGGGCCTTGACCACATAATAATTTAACCGTATTGGTCAATACCCAACAGACTCAGATCACCCAGCTGTCTGGGGTGGTCCGCACCCTCCAGACTGCAACTGGACCAGTGCAGTCCCCTCCAGTTATAGAGCCTAGAATGCCTATGCCAGGAAAATTTTCAGGGCACACATCTGATTTTCAGAATTTCAGGAACCGCTGCCTCTCTTAGTTTGAGATGAGACCTGTTTCATCAGGGACTGAGAGTCAGAGGGTAAGCTTCATTAAAACACTTCTATCAGGGGATTCACAGACATGGGCCTACAGTCTTCCTACTGGTCATGAGGCATTATCTTCAGTCCAGAATTTTTTCAAATCAATGGCTATCATATACGACGATCCAGATATCACAGTCACTGCTGAGAGGAAACTTAAAAATCTCAGGCAGGGACATAACACCGCAGAGACCTGTGCTGCAGAGTTTAGACGGTGGGCAGTATCGGCTAAGTGGGGACAGTTTGCCTTATTAGACTGTTTTTTATCTGGGTTATCTGACCCCATTGTGAATGTAATGCTAAGTCATCCTGAACCCAAGACTGTTGATGATGCGATCTCACTTGCAGTAAGAATAGATTGCCGTGGTATTCGTTATCAGAGGCAAGCTCGTGGTAGACGCCCTGTGAGGTCTGTTCCCATCACCTCTCCTACCCCTTCTCTTCCTCAGGATGAACCGATGCAGATCAAACATTCTAAATTGTCAGAGGTTGAGAAAAATCGGAGATGGTCGGAAGGGCTCTGTTTATATTGCGCAGAAAATGGCCATATAGTACAGAACTGTCCTAAAAAGGCGGAAAACTCTGCCGCCTAGGAGTAGCCACTACCCAGAGGTACTACTCTAGGCAAGCCAGTGTTACCTCTACTTGATAATCGCTTACTACTCCCTTGTTCTATTTCCTGGGACGATCAAGTCCGGTCTACCCAGGCATTTATAGACTCGGGTTCTGCCGCCAATTTTATAGATTATGATTTTGTTAAGAAATTGGGGATTCCCCTGCTTCCCTTAGACAGACAGATTGTCCTCACTGCAGTGGATGACTCTCCACTTCAAGGGAACCATCCCCTGTATCAGACTCCGAGTTTGTTATGTCATGTGGGGGTATTGCATAGAGAACAAATACAATTTTTTGTACTTAAAATGGCCACTTCTACTGTAATCCTTGGGATGCCGTGTTTGTAAAAGCATTCTCCTCAGATAGATTGGAGCTCCAGGCAGTTGCTTAGCTGGTCCTCCTTTTGCCATCATCATTGTATGGAGAAAGTTTCTGTTTGCACCACCAGGATTCAGATAGAAGGGTTACCTGCACAATATGCTGAATTCGCTGATGTGTTTTGTCCTAAGTCGGCGGACAAACTTCCTCCACACAGAAGTTTTGACTGCCCCATGGAGTTAAGGCCTGGTTGTATGCCCCCTAGAGGTCATTTGTATAACCTGTCCGCTCCTGGAAAACTCGCTATGCAAGACTACATTAAAGAAAACCTTGCCAAAGGTTTTATCCGTCATTCTAAGTCTCCGGCCGGAGCAGGGTTCTTTTTTGTTAAAAAGAAAGACGGTGGGCTTCGCCCCTGCATAGATTATCAAGAACTGAATAAAATTACCATAAAGAATCGTTACCCACTCCCGTTAATTGACGACTTGTTCTCCCAGGTTACTGATGCATGTGTCTTTTCTAAACTCGATCTCAGAGGGGCATACAACCTGGTACGCATAATGGAGGGTGACGAATGGAAGACGGCTTTTTACACACCTGATGGGCACTACGAGTACCTTGTTATGCCCTTCGGGTTGTGTAACGCTCCTGCTGTCTTTCAGGAGCTGGTCAATGAGATTTTCCGTGAGGTCCTAGGACGATTCGTCTTGGTATATCTGGACGACATACTGATTTTCTCACCCAGTCTAGCTAAACACAGGGAACATGTGAAGTTTGTCATGCAAAAACTGAGACAGAATTCTTTGTATGCAAAAATTGAGAAATTTTTCATTTCAACCTCAGGACTCTCCATGGACCCCAAAAAAGTATCTGCCGTTTTGGAGTGGCCACAGCCCATGGGACTGAAGGCACTCCAAAGATTTCTTGGCTTTGCCAATTATTACAGAAAATTTATAAAGGGATTTTCTTCTGTAGTGTCACCTCTCACTAACCTCACCAAAAAAGGAGCTGACACTTATAATTGGTCACCCGAAGCACATTCTGCTTTCTCATCTCTGAAGAACTTGTTTTGCTCCGCCCCTATTTTGCGACATGTCGATGTCACCTGTCCCTTTATAGTTGAGGTGGACGCATCAGAGATTGGGGTTGGGGTACACTCGGGTTTCCAGGGCAGATTGCATCCATGTGCTTTCTTCTTACGTAAATTCTCTCCCGCAGAGAGAAATTACAATATCGGTAACCGAGAGCTGTTAGCCATTAAACTCGCGTTTTAAGAATGGCGTCATTGGCTCGAAGGGGCAGAACATGTGATTACAGTCTATACTGACCACAAAAACTTGGAATATATTGAAGGGGCCAAGGGGCTTAGTCCTCGACAGGCCCGCTGGTCATTATTCTTTTCAAGATTCAGATTTATTATTAAGTATAAGCCAGGGAGTAAAAATGTCAAGGCAGGTGCCCTGGCTAGATGTTTTGAGCCCGAGACAGTTCAGCCACCAACTCCCGAGAACATACCGCCCGAAAAAGTTTTCATGGCAGCCACCGAGACCTGGGAAGATTGGTTGCTTACTTTGGGGCCTTATCAACAGGATATTCCCGAGGGGAAACCTGACAGAGTTCTATTTGTGCCTCTTCATTTGCGGCTTCAAATTTTACAGTTGTTTCATGCACTTAAAAATGCAGGGCACCCTGGGGTGGTCAGAACGCAGGATTTACTGTCTAGGTGTGTGTGGTGGCCCTCACTGGTCCTAGATTGTAGGGAGTTTGTCAGAAACTGTTCAGTTTGTGCCAGGAATAAGCCATCCAGACAGGCTCCTGTGGGCACCCTTCAGTCTTTGCCAGTACCTATAGAACCATGGACCCATTTGTCCATGGACTTTGTGGGTGAACTCCCCAGCTCCGATGGGAAAACAGTCATATGGGTGGTAGTCGACAGATTCAGCAAAATGGCTCACTTTATTCCACTGGACGGACTCCCCTCTGCCCAGAAACTGGCGAATCTCTTCATTTAACACATTTTCCGCTTACATGGCATACCAGAAAATGTGTTATCAGATAGGGGAGTCCAGTTTGTGTCCAAGTTCTGGAAAGCCTTTTGCCATCATCTTGGAATGAACCTGTCATTCTCCTCCGGCTACCACCCACAGACCAATGGGCAAACTGAGAGGGTTAATCAGTCCTTAGAGCAGTTCCTTAGATGCTATGTGGCTGACGCGCAGTTAGAATGGGCAAAGTTCTTGCCATTCGCAGAATTTGCGCATAACAACCTGAAAAGTTCCTCTTCAGGTTTTTCTCCCTTTCAGGTGGTGACGGGGAGATCTCCCAAATTCTCTCCATTGCCAGTGGTGTCTTCTCCTTTCCCTGATTTGGAAGAGTGGCAGGGATCTTTTAAGAAGATTTGGACCATGGTCAAAAGGAACCTGGAAAAGGCCTTCCAGACCCAGAAGAAGCAGGATGATAGAAAGCGATCTGTGGAGTGGGACTTTGTACCCAGAGATATGGTATGGGTTTCTACCCTGAAACAGCCATCAGCAAAATTGGGTCCCAGATTTATAGGCTCATACCCTGTGTCTAAAAAGATTAATAATGTCACTTATGTCATTTCATTACCACCCAGTATGAGAGGTGTTAAGTCATTCCATGTGTCTTTGTTGAAGCCAGCTGTGCATGTGGATTCCTCTCCCCCCCCCCTGAGATGATTGATGGGGAACCTGAGTATGAGATTGAGCGGATTTTGGATTCTCAATGGGTGCCTAACTCGGTACAGTACCTTGTTCAGTGGAAGGGGTATGGGCCTTGTCACAGACCGCAACGCCAGTCTGCGGATGGGGTAAATAGATCAGCGTCTGAAATCCTCTCACACGGTCATTTTGTTAATCACGAAGGGTAACCCGAGTTCGCAATTTGATGAACTGACTCGCGGAGGGAGCGTTCGGATGCCAACGGATTCACCTCACACATACAATTCAAAGATCTGCCACCAAGCGAGTTACACAGCCCGCTACTGTAATTATACTAGGACTTGGAGAACACTCTATTAACCCCTAGCAGTATGCAGGAACCTGGGTCAGATCGTTATATCTGGGCCGGGTTCTCGCATACGGGTTATAAAGGCACACTTCTATTAAACACAGGGTAGCGATTTCAGGAGAATAGGTACGATTGTGTATGTTCAGCAACAGGTCATAACCGCTAAACAATTTTTAAAACGTTTAATAACAAAAATGCATTACATACAGTTATATACACCAGTTAACATATATACACAGAGCTTAAAAATAAAAAGGAATAAAATCAGAAAATTCTTACTAATTAGCTGAGCAGTCCATTTGAAGAATGAAGGAAAATAGTCCAGTTTAAAAGTAGGCATTCAGGTTAAGAGTCCTTTGAACACAGGATGTGCCGATTCTCCTTGAGCACATGCTAGGACTTTCCTGGTCGATGAAATTTGGAGAACTGAGGGAGGGGTCCCTCGCAACCACTTTTGACTGACCTGAGTTTTGGGCTGTCACTACCTGGAAAGTAGGTGTGTTTCAGGCGGGGTTACCTCCTAATCAGCAGGTTGCCGCCCACAGACTCAGAGCAAGAAATGTACCAATTATTAATAATCTGTGTGACTCCGCCCCAGATTGGTGCATCACAAATCCGAGGCTATATTCATAAGCGGCCTGCGACCCTGTATCAAACGAGGCTACTCGTGCTTATTCTATCGCATGCGCTCTGCGCAGACCGGATAAAGTGGTTTTCCTACGGATCCCTGACAGCTAAAAAATTGCAATTCATGGGAATGATAGAACTGATTTCTAGGTATCAGAAAATGTGTTTGTTGTCTTTCTGTGCCAAACCCATTTTGAATTATTAATACGTAAACGTTCTCTTTGTTTGTGTCGATGAGCTTGGAGGGAACTTTTGGTCTCAGCCAGTTTGAGCGGGCTTGGAGAAGATGAGCTGAAGCAGGAAATGGTCCTCGGCAGGGGGTCACAGGATGTGGGGGTGAGGGGCTGTTCTGTCAGTGGAGGAGAGCAAAGGAAAGATATTTGTGTTTTATTCTACCCAGGACTGACAGTCATTGTGCAGGCCCATACGAAAATTGTTGGTGATTGCGCACAACTTTCCGTAATGTTCGTCAAAGGCCTGAGGAGAGATCTTGGGTGCCGGGTCATCGCATGCATGCTGAGGAACTTAGGAAAAAGTTTCATGAGTTGCATCCTGAGGAGCCATGCAGGACGTGTCCGGAGTCCACGCCTCAAGGCAGGAATACTGTAACAAACGCTGGAGAGGCAGCCGTGGTGAACAGCGCTACCACCGCAGCTGCCTCCAGCTCCCTGTTTAGCAATGTGTCCTGGCCTCAGGCATCTAGCACGCTGAGGACGGGTCTGTCAGTTGCACATAGGGTTGCTCTGTCGCGTGCGCGCGCGCACAGATGGGACCTTTATGCGGGGAGGAGGCGCGTCAGCTGACCGGCCGATTGGCTGACGTCAGAGGAGCCGCTCGCCGCTCCTCATTGGTTGATAGGAGGGGGGCGTGCCTGAAGGGTCTCCTCTGCTTCAAAAGCCTAGCTGAATCACTCGCAACTTGTCTGCTGTTGCTAATACTCTGTGTTAGCGCTCAGACCCTTAGATAGTTCCGGTGTGCTTTGATCCGGGAGGAAACCGGGGATTTCACACAAGATAGGAATTGTTTGATAGCCTTAAAGATTTACATTATTGTGTTATTATTTGTGTATGACTCTGGCTCGTTCTGACTACTCTTCTGCTCAGTGACTTTGTACCTCTGCTCATCTGATCTTGCTGCCAACTCTGCTTGTTTAAACCTTTCTGTCTCTGCCTCCTGATTTTGTACAGCCTCTGTCTGTCTGTTGCCGAACCCGATGTGTCTGACTACTCTACTCTCACCAGAGGGCCCTTGACTCTGGTGAGGGGCACTGTACTGTTAGTACCCACCAGCTCCTCTGGTGAGGTATTGCCAAAGCTATCAGTACTACTGTTACACCACTCACTCATTGCTATTTGTTGTCACATCAGCTTCTTATATACCAGTATTATAGGTGATTCTGCAGATCACCATATAATCAGTTATATATCTGCATTATAGGTGATACTGCAGATCACCTAATAATCAGAATTCTGTTCTTTGCTGACACAAATCGTTACACAGCAACTGCATCTCTCCTCGGGAAGATTGTGGATCCCATGGGGGTGGTAGAAAGAGCAGCAGACCCCTTTAGGTAAGCAATGACAATCACCCCCACCAACTAACCACTCTATTATGAGCCTCCCTTAGGCGTAGGCCCATTTTATATATATTCACTTGCAAGTGCTCAGTTGTCTTAAACTGGATCTGAACTCTTGCACAGGACAGAAGGAAAATGTAGAGAAATGCACCCTGTATGTATTTAGAGAGTTTAGCCTGTTTAATTCCTCATCATTTGTGTCTTATCACAAGTTGTAATTTGATCTCCCCCCTGTGTCACATGACTACCTATGGCAGATAAGCAGATAAGCCCATTTGAAAGCACAGGCTGTAAACAATATGTCTGCTTCCATGAATCAGTAAGTAGAAACTGTGCAAATTAATTTAGAATTTGTATTAGCTGTAACAAATACATGTTTTTTGTTTAACCTTTTGTGGACCGATGCAAGTAAATCCTACGCCGCACTTGTGGCTGCTCTAGGATTTACGCCACCCGCCGTTTTCGCTCCCAACGCAATTGTGCGCACCCGAGAAGGGAGATTAAGCCGTCGTATGACAGCAGACATCTCCCCTCAGGGATCAGAAGCCATTGCGTATGGCTTCTGACCACGTGATCATTAAGATCGCCAGCGGGTCGTAGTGATCCCTGTTACTGATGCGATAGGGGGAAAAAGAGGAGGATTCACTCACCTTTCTGCCGTTCCCCCGGCGATTGGCGCTCCCCTCTGATCTGGCCAGCATCCCCGCTTGCTCTGACGTAAGTGCCAGGTCCCAGTTTGATGATGTCATCAAGCTGCCACCTGGGACTTAGCGGCAGTACAAGCGGGGATGTCTGCCAGAGCAGAAGGGTCCACAGCAGCTAATCGCTGGAACCTGGGAGTTGAGTAAATGCTGCTTTTTTCCCTACAGGTATACTTTAAAGGGATCCTTAAGCCTGTAAAAGAAAAAAAAATCAGTTTTACTCACCTGGGGCTTCTACCAGCCCCCTGCAGCCATCCCATGCCCTCGAAGTCATGGATGCTCCTGTCCTCCGCCGCCAGCTACTTTAATTTTCGGCCAACAGGCTCATTGCACTAGCGCAGCCTGGCCACACGTCATCATCTTCGCATTCCCGTCTGCAATAGCGAAGACTACGCGTCGCCAGGCCTGTGGGCGAATCTATGGTATAGGCATACAGGCCTCTCTATAGAGATACAGGCCTATATCTCTCTCTCTTGTAACCCTGCTGGAATGCCTGTATGCCTATACGACTGCAATTAAATCCCTATGTTAATGAGCTGGTGCTCCGACTGTTCTTCTTCTTCCACTAATTCAATAGAATCGATCGATCGGAAATCAATTCTATTGAATCAGGCGATCGATTTGCGGCCGATTTTGATCAATTTGATCTATCTGACAGGATGGAAAATCTAGGTCGATCTGCTGCTGCCAACAGATTGAGAACCCATAGAGTTGCATTAGATCTAATGGTCCAATAATGCATTTAGATCTATTTCCAATAGATTTCATTCTGAAATCTACTAGAAATCTGTTCCTAGGCACACATCAGATTCCACTTGACAGGCATCTGACAGAAATCTATCTGATGGTCGAATCTGCTGAAAATCTATAGGTGTATGGCAACCTTTAGTTTGGCTGAAGATGACTCCACAGCTGAGAGTCCCTATCAGCTGGCAGACATTCTACAGCTTTTGCTTGTTACTAGAGATGAGGTAACATTTTGCCACAGGCAAACTTTGGCTCATCTTGAAACCGTAGAACAAGTTTAGCAGGAACTATTAGGAGGAGGTATTAATCATGCATAATTTAAATTTTATTTCTAATGCTGCCTAAAAGATATGGCAGAAACTCCCCATTCTGACCGAAATTATGTCAAACTGTAACGATTGCGGGTTTCTATTTCCGTGGTCAGCGCACAAGATGCGCGCTGACACAGCGGAAATCCTCCACAAGCGTATAATTAGTTAGTACCGAGGTTAAGTGCAATGCACCGGTAGAGGGCAATTCCCACCAGCAGATGGAGCTGTGGTGTGCAGACGAGCACAGCCTCTGCACGGCCACAGATGCCAGATGGGAATTGTATGAGCAGGAGCAAGCAGGGCAAATTGCCCTCAAAGAACGAGAGCACAGAGACAGGATTAATGTGTGTCCCTCAATCTAGTCGCCACCCAGCGACGGCGAACACACATTCGCAGAAACAAGCTGGAACGCAATTACAAGAGATGCGATTGCCAGAAGTGACAGAAGGCAGAACAGAGCAGAGTACGAGAATAGCAAAGGCACAGCAAACAACAATGAGAAGATAAAGAAAATAACAAACGCTAGCTAACCGCGAACACCACACTCATTCGCAACAGCGAACGCGTTTCTGCACGATCACCGCACGTTAGGTGCACAGTGATAAGCGTGCCACCCTAACTGACCAATGACACACAAACACAAAATAGAGAACGCGAACGCTTGCTAACGGTTACCTCACCGAGCCTACAGCAAGCGGTCGTATCAGACAAGACAGACAGGTGGGGCTGCCAGTAGCAACCGCTGCTCTGGCTAGCACCCCTAAGGCAGAGATACAGAAGGAGGCACTGCCACTACCACTAGGGCAAGTGCGATCCAGACAGATAAACAGAAGGGGTTACCAGTAGCAACCGCTGCTCTGGTTAACACCCCAAAGGCAGAATACAGAAGGAGACACTGCCACTACCACTAGGGCAAGTGCGATCCAGACAGATGGAGCAGCCAGTAGCAACCGCAGCTCTGGCCTACACTCCCAGACAGACAGAATGATTCCCTGTCGACCGCCGCTGGCGACAAGGCAATCGAGACACAGAAGGAAGCACTGCCACTACCATTAGGGCTAATGCAATCCAGAGAGATGAACAGAAGGGGCTACCAGTAGCAACCGCTGCTCTGGTTAGCACCCCAGACAGACAGAACGATTTCCTGTCGACTGCCGCTGGCGACAGGACAATCGCAACAGAAAGACAGTACAGGCAAAACAGATAATACAATCCGGCTGCACTAGAGGGAATGCCTAGTACAGTCCCAAGAATTACTCTAAGATAATCTTTAACAAACAGGCAGGGCTGACACTCTAGGAGTGTTTAGCAGTAACAATCCATTCAAATGACCAGCAAAGGATTCTGGGAGAACATGGTATTTATACTGCCAGCCTTCAAAGGAGGCAGCTAGGCAATCTGCATAACAAATATATGCAAGTTCCTCAGCAGCAGAGCAGGTCTGAAACTTGGAAAGCAAAGACAGCTCTCTTTTCCAGAGACCTGCAGCCCTCAGACTTAAGGAATGGTCAAACAGCTGTCTGCCCGTGCAGCCAGCTGGGTGGATCATTACACAAACCCAGACTTTCAGGAAGGCCTTCAGGTTCCGGCCTTCTCGCGGTGGTCAAGGGAAAACAACCCCACAATCAAAGCATATCTCCAAAGAGAAACAATTCCTACTTGGCCACAGCTAATAGAAACTATAAAACCACGCCTATCTGATTGGCTCAAAATCAGACAATTATATAACTTTCTGCTATCTTTGGCCAAGCCGGGAACCTTCGCTCACCCTACCCAATTTGAAAGCTTTTGCTCAAATGACCCTATGCGAAAAGGAATTCTCTCATTCCTCTACTCCACTCTAAACTCCCCCCCATCCGATTATGTGCATACTTACCAAAAACAATGGGAGTTTGACTTTTGTTCTCAACTCACTAGCGAAGAATGGGCACAATGCTTTGAGACCCTATCAAAAGGTAGTCTACAGACAACAAATATGGAAGTCTCCATAAGGCTGCTTCATCCCACTTACTTAGTCCCTCATAAACTACACACTATAGACCAGGAGAGAAGCCCACTCTGCTTTAGAGGTTGTAGAGTCCCTGGTACAATGTACCATATTTGGTTCTCATGTCCAAGGGTCGCCCGCCTCTGGGAAATAATTCAGCTTCTGATAAACAAATCAATCCCTACCTACATAACCCTCGACCCTAAAATCTTCCTACTAGGCCTAAAACCAAGTTCCATACTTCATGCACAGCATAAATGTATAATTTCAGCTGGAAAAAAAAACACATTGCCGCTAACTGGAATACACCAAATTTATCCTACCTACAAGTGCTCAACAGGATAAACTCCACAATGACATCTGAGCGCATAAATGCCATAATCAATGACCGCAATTCCAGAGAGTGTGGGACCCTTGGACATCTAACCAACTTTCGAGACGTGCACAATTTCAAATGGGCCTAAACCACTCCACATAAATGCCACCTAGCTGTCTTGATTCTGCAATATGCTTCTTCTCCCAACTAATCCTATTGCTATAGCATTTGTACGTGTATGGAAAACTATTACAACCCTTCCTGTAATATGCATACCCTTGTTGTTCTGGATCCAAGGTTTCTATTGTCTCCGAAATGTTATCTGAATTTGTGTTCTTATGAACGTGATTGTTATTCTATACTTTATAGCTAACTTTATGGTTTCTGTAACCCATGTTGGGTGTCTACAGAATTACTGTTTGTTGTATTTGTTAAATTGGCACAATTGTGCCCAATAAAAGCTTTTGAAACTAAAAGATATGGCAGACAGGTAGTCACAAACAGAGAGGCTGGTTTCACAGTGGGACGTTACAGGCGCACGTTAGAGCAGCCTGTAACGCAGCCCACCGCACAGTAATGAAAAATCAATGGGGCTGTTCACAGTGCGGACGTTGCGTTACATTGTAACGCTGCGTCACAAGGCAACGTACTGCATGCAGTACTTTGGACGCGGCTGAGCCGCGTTAGACTGCTTGCACATGCTCAGTAATGTTGGGGAGGAGCGGAGAGCGGCCAGGCACATGGCTAATTAATATGCACTGCACGTTATGACGTGCAGTGTTTACTTCCTGGAGCAGCCGCTCTCTGCGGCGATTGGCCGGCGGGACCACGTGATGCCGCATACGCACAAGAGTGCGCATCACGGCATTACTGACGCCAGAGTGAGCTGCACAACGCGGCTCACTCTGACGTCCAGATCCAGCACCACCAGGCGTTCCGTTAGGGGGACGTTATGCGACCTTAACGCCCCCTCTAACGCAACGTCCTGGTGTGAAATTAGCCAGATGGTCTACTGTCTTGCATCAACATTTAATGCGACTTGGGACTAAGTCAATTAAAATCAACAGAAAGTGCATTTGATTGGCCAGATTCCAAGCTGCATGCAATTTGTATAAATATCTACATAGAACGTTTTTCACCCACGGCATTACAGAAAATACAACAATGCCTAACTACTCCTCCACCATTGTTTAACATTTTTGATAAGAGGGTTGCTGCATCAAATTCAGGCTACCACCATTGTTAAAACCGCAAGAACACTCAATTTTTCTGTAGTAGTTGTCCCAGCATGCAACGTGCTCTTCTGACACCTCCAGGTTCCTCATTGTCTCTGGCTTCCCTTCCATCTTGCTGCCGTAGTCCCAGTTTGTAGCTGTGACCTTCACCCTAAAAAGGGAGGTTCGTCATTGATGTGGGTTTTTGGGGGGGTAGTGTGCATTTACTTACCCATGGTGGGTGCTCCATAGCTGATGTCTATATGAGCTCCTGCTTGCATATGAGGGCAGATCGTGAGCCCAACACGTCAGTTGTATCTATGGATGTTTTTGTTCCTGTGTCTGTTTTGAATAAAATATGCAGTTTTTAGATCTTAAATGAACCTGCCGATCTCCTTCCTCTGTCTCGTTTTTTTTATGGCTAATCAGATCTAGCACCTGTGAGCAGTACGCTAGGGAATTGGGCGTTTGAATCCCTCCTTCTCTGCAGACGGTTCACCAGTCTAGAGCCTGTTACTACAGAGCCAAATTAAAGGACAACTGTTGTGAGAAGAATATGGAGGCTGCCATATTTATTTCCTTTTAAACAATACCAGTTGCCTGGCTGCCCTGCTGGTCTATTTGACTGCAGCAGTGTCTGAATAACACCAGAAAAAAGCATGAAGCTAATCTTGTCAGATCTGACAATAATGTCAGAAACACCTGATCCGCTGCATGCTTGTTCAGGGTCTGTGGCTAAAAGTATTAGAGGCAGGGCAGTCAGGAAACTGGTATTGCTTATAAGGAAATAAATATGGCAGCCTCCATAACCCTCTCTCTTCAGCTGTCCTCTAAAGGGAACCTGAAATAAGTTTAAAAAAAAAAGAGGTTTCACTTACATGGGGCTTTTACCAGCCACCTGTAGCCGCCCTGTGCCAGCGCCATCCTAGAACAATCCTCCAGTCCCCCGCCGCAGCTAAGTTACCACCAACTTGCAAGTTGACGGCCACTGCGCCTGTGTGGCCTTGGCCACGCACAGCCTCATTTGCGTTCCCATCGCTGGGAGCGAGAGAATGAGAGAATCTCTACTGCGCCTGCGCAGGACGTTCACAGCTACATGAATGCAAACTAGGACGCACAGTGGCCATCTACTGCCAGAATCGAAACTGAGCCATGGCGGGGGACCAGGGGATCATTGAGTGACAGTGCGGGCACAGAGCGGCTGCATGGGGCTGGTAGAAGCCCCAGGTAAGTGAATCTTTTTTTTAAGGTTCCCTTTAACCTGCCTGGCGTTCTGATAAGATCGCCAGGGAGGCTGCGGGAGGGTTTTTTTTTAATAAAAAAAAAACTATTTCATGCAGCCAACTGAAAGTTGGCTGCATGAAAGCCCACTAGAGGGCGCTCCGGAGGCGTTCTTCCGATCGCCTCCGGCGCCCAGAATAAACAAGGAAGGCCGCAATGAGCAGCCTTCCTTGTTTTGCTTCCCTGGTCGCCATAGCGACGAGCGGAGTGACGTCATGGACGTCAGCCGACGTCCTGACGTCAGCCGCCTCCGATCCAGCCCTTAGCCCTGGCCGGAACTTTTTGTTCCGGCTACGCTGGGCTCAGGCGGCTGGGGGGACCCTCTTTCGCCGCTGCTCGCGGCGGATCGCCGCAGAGCGGCGGCGATCAGGCAGCACACGCGGCTGGCAAAGTGCCGGCTGCGTGTGCTGCTTTTTACTTGAGCCAAATCGGCCCAGCAGGGCCTGAGCGGCAGGCTCCGGCGGTACTGGACGAGCTGAGCTCGTCCAGACCGCCCAGCAGGTTAAGACCATACAGGGCCTCAAGCAAAGTAATAAACAATGTAGCCCCTCTGTTTATCGGTTGAAAGGGTGCCCAGGGAAATTAGAAGAACTCAGTCCAACAGGCAATAGGAGACCGCAATTCATTATACTGCCATAGAAGAGGCTGTGAAGCTTTTATCTGCAGGCCACACTAGGCCTGAAAGATAAATCGAATTTAAACCGAAATCGCGATCAACAAGTTCACAATTTCAGAATCGTCAAAGTGGAAAGTATCGCGATGACGACATTTCCACAAGGGGGAAGTTTGAAGACACTGCTTCAAACTTCCAAGTCCCAGCGTATGTGGCCCGCAGTGTCAGTCATACCTTCCGAGTCCAACGCTGTCCATCCTCTCTTGCAATATGCCGGCTCTTGTGCACGGCATACTTCCTGGTTCTTGTATGTCACATGACATACAGGAAGTATGCCGTGCATTAGGGCCTGCAGGACGCGAAGTGGATAGACTGGCATCGCTAGGCTCAAGCTGGAAGGTATGTCCAGCACTGCTGCAGCTTAGGGGACAGAGCGGGCACAGAGAGACAAAAAGGGCACAAAGAGAGACAAAGGTAGCAAGACAGAGAGAGGCCCAGAGGGGGCACAGAGAGACACAAAGGGGGCAAAAAAAAGACACTGGGGACAAAAAAGACAGAGGGGACACAGAAAAAGGGGAGCACAAAGACAAAGGGAACACAGAGAGAGAGAGAGACAAAGTGGGCACAAAGACACAGAGAGTGCACAAAGAGAGACAGGGGGACAGAGAGGCACAGAGGGGAAACAAAGCTTAATTTGAAGGAAATCGTGAATCTAATCGAAATCGTGATTTTGCAACAGAAATCGCTCAATTCGATTTTTTCCTAAAATCGTTCAGGCCTACTACAATTATCAGATACCAGATTTTAATAGTATTATGCTCCCAGATACAGTACATAAATTAAGTAGCCATGGTACCCCTAGTTACAAGAATTATGGTAAGTAGCCATGTGCCTCAAGAACAAAGGATTAAGAAGTCACATGCTTCCAGATAACATTCAAGTAATTCCATGCCTCCAGATAAAATAAACAATTAGTCATAATAAATCAGATAACAGAATTAAGTAGCTAGGTGCTTTAATATAAAATAATTAAGTAATCACATTCTCCACATAAAGCAATTAAGTAGTCACACGCCTCCAGATAAAATAACCAATTAAAATCAAAATAACCAATAAGAAACTTGAATCCAGATCAAAACTAGGTCCCTTAGGATAAAATAATTAAGTACAATATATATTCAAATGGTAAGGTGGCCATACATCTCTTGACTTGGGGGCCAATCGACAAGCCAATTCAATAATCATTATCCAATCGGATTAAAATCTGTGCTGCCAAGAGCATTTCCAATTGACAATGCGACAAATTTTGGGCCAAAATTGGTCAGATGTATTTATCGGATATGCTGCAAGATGGTGGCCTATCATGGTCTATTAGAAGTGCAGCGGTAACAGCAAGCGATATCAGGACTAGTGCTGTTCCCCCTAGTGTATAAATGTGCCCCTCTGTGTGTGCATTTAATTATACATTACTTGTCCTATGTGGCCCAATGCGTGGTGGCCATCTGTCTTCCACATTTTCCTCTTCCATTTGTGCCTCACATGCCGCTAGTGTATAGTGTGATGTCACACGCACCACACGCTAAATGCTGGCGGCGTGTGAAGAGCAAATAGAGGAACAGAAAGCGGAAGATGGATGGGCACTGCACAGTGGGCAACATAGGACAGGTAATGTATAAATGCACACAGGAGGCACATTTATACACTAGGGGGCAGCAGTGAGGCAGCAGATGCGGTGGACTCTAGGGATTCCTGCGAGATTTCATGCTGAAATTGATAGGGAATCGGCCAGCGGTGTATGGGCAGATGACAGATCTCACTCTAATCAGATATTTTTCTCTTGGGCGAATCTGCCCATCATCGCTAAATCTTAGCGCACCTTTAGTCAACCACATACTTTTAGTCAAGTCACACACATGTTCCCAACAGTGATGCTCATCACAACCTCGTGATCGCTGATTAGCCGTGATTCATAAGCATTTTTTCACTATCCGACATCGTGATCTGAATTTGTGATCGCCTCTCGATCACTGATTCAGTTCCGAATCCGGCTTGTGATCACGGCCGTGATAATAACCACCAAATCCTGCCAAATTTAGCGCTTAAAGAGACTCTGTAACAAAATGTTCATCCTTATTTCTTCTATCCTATAAGTTCCTATACCTGTTCTAATGTGCTCTGTCTAACTGCAGCCTTTCCTAGTTGCACAGTGGCTGTGTTATCTCTGTTATATGATCTAATCTTCTCTCCTCTGTCGGGTCTGTCGGGCTCAGGCAGTCAGGCTGGAATGTGCTGTGCTGCTTGTGATTGGATATAAGCTATACACACTCTCTCCAGGCCCCCTGCACACTCTGTATGACTCACACACTTAGCTACTCTCAGCCTATCACTTGCTATGTCTTTTGTTTGTAAACACTGCATTAAAATGGCATTTACAAGCCAGGATTGCAGCAGAGAGTGGCAGAAACAGCACAGAGGGGCCCAGGAGAACATAATGAATAGAATGGTATGCTTTTTATTGTAAGAATTTTAGAGTACAGATTCTCTTTAATCTCAAAGCCCCCTTACATGATATAAACACCAAAATTGCAGGATATGTTAAGTAGAACAGTGGGAACAAGGGGGATTTTTTTTTTCAAAAAGACCTTATCGTTTTTGAGAAAATCAAATTTAAAGTTTCAAAGGAAAATACATTTACAGTGGGATGCAAAAGTTTGGGCAACCTTGTTAATCATCATGATTTTCCTGTATAAATCATTGGTTGTTACGATAAAAAATGTCAGTTAAATATATCATATAGGAGCCCACCTATAGAGCAGCAGCCCCGACTCACCCCACTACAAAGCCATGCTGCACAATGAAGACCAAGAAAAGCCGTGGTCAGCTCTATACTCCCTCCAACCCCCGACCCACAGGTCATAACAAAAGTCCAGATAAAACACACCACAGCTAAGAGCATAGAAGACAATGTGGAAAACTGGAGGAGTGAAATAAAACAGTCACAAAAGCTAACCATATACCAGTGTCTACAAAGAGAATATAAAATGGCCCATACCTGGAAAAGCTGCAAAACTCTCAAGAGAGGAAAATCCTGAGTGTCTACAGATTGAGTGCTCACAACCCCGAAATAGAGTCTGAGAGACACAGACAGACGTACAAACCCAGGGAGGAGAGACTATGCCAACACTGTGAGCAGAAGACCCTTGAAGATGAAAGCCACTTCCTATTGCACTGCCCCAAATATACTGCAACCAGGGACACTTACTTTAAGAAATTGTTGGAACTATTCCCAGACTTTCTCACACTAGAAGACGAGAGAAAAACATATATCCTACTGGGAGAAGAGGAATCCACAGTGACAATCGCTGCACACTATGTCACAGCATGCCACAGACTGAGAGGAGCATAACGGAACTGTAAACCTAAAAAAAAAAATGTCCACAGACTGCTTAGCCACTGTCCCCCTGCCCCACCCCCTTCCATGTCACCCTTTTTCCCCTTGCTTTGGCAATACCTGTAATGAATCTTGGTCATGCCAATAAAGCTATCTTTGATTTGATTTGATTTGATAAAGGAGACACACACAGTGATATTTGAGAAGTGAAACTAAGTTTATTGATTTACAGAAAGTGCGCAATAATTGTTTAAAGAAAATTAGGCAGGTGCATAAATGTGGGCACTGTTGTCATTTTATTGATTCCAAAATCTTTAGAGCTAATTATTGGAACTCAAATTGGCTTGGTAAGCTCAGTGACCCCTGACCTACATGCACAGGTGAATCCAATTATGAGAAAGAGTATTTAAGGGGGTCAATTGTAAGTTCCCCTCCTATTTTAACTTTCCCTAAAGAGTAGCAACATGGGGGTCTCAAACAACTCTCAAATTACCTGAAGACAAATATTGTTCACCATCATGGTTTAGGGGAAGGATACAGAAAGCTGTCTCTGAGATTTTAGCTGTCTGTTTCCACAGTTAGGAACATATTGAGGAAATGGAAGACCACAGTTCAAGTTAATGCTCGAAGTGGCAGACCAAGAAAAATCTCTGATAGACAGAAGCAACGAATGGTGAGAACAGTCAAAGTCAACCCACAGACCATCACCAAAGACCTACAACATCATCTTGCTGCAGATGGAGTCATTGTGCATCCTTCAACCATTCAGCACACTTTACACAAGCAGATGCTGTATGCGAGAGTGATGCAGAGGAAGCCTTTTCCCCGCTGACAGCACAAACAGAGCCACTTGAGGTATGCTAAAGCACATTTGGACAAGCCAGCTTCATTTAGGAATAAGGTGCTGTGGACTGATGAAACTAAAATTTAGTTATTTGGGCATAACAAGGGGCGTTATGCATGGAGGAAAAACAACACAGCATTCCAAGAAATACACCTGCTACCTACAGTAAAATATGGTGGTCCCATCATGCTGTGGGGCTGTGTGGTCAGTGCAGGGACTGAGAATATTGTCAAATTTGAGGGACGCATGGATTCCACTCAGTATCAGCAGATTCTGGAGACCAATGTCCAGGAATCAGTGACAAAGATGAAGCTGCCCCGGGGCTGGATCTTTCAACAAGACAACGACCCTAAACACTGCTCAAAATCCACTAAGGCATTCATGTAGAGGAACAAGAACAACGTTCTGGAATGCCCATCTCAGTCCCCAGACCTGAATATAATTGAAAATCTGGTGTGAGTTAAAGAGAGCTGTCCAAGCTCGGAAGCCATCAAATCTGAATGAACTAGAGATGTTTTGTAAAGAGGTATGGTCCAAAATACCTTCAACCAGAATCCAGACTCTCATTGGAACCTACAGGAAGCGTTTAGAGGCTGTAATTTCTGCAAAAGGAGGATCTGTTAAATATTGATTTCATTTCTTTTTTGTGGTGCCCAAATGTATGCAACTCCCTAATTTTGTTTAACCTCCCTGGCGGTTTATTAAAATCCGCCAGGGGGCAGCAAATACGTTTTTTTTTTATTTTTCATGTAGCGAGACAATGTCTCGCTACATGATAGCCGCTGCTGAGCGGCATCCCCCCAGCCCCAAAGAACGGGATCTCTTGGAGGGCTTCCCCCGTCATCGACGTCGTGACGTCAAAGGGGAATCCGATCCACCCCACGGCGCTGCCTGGCACTGATTGGCCAGGCCCAGCGGGGCCTGAGCGGTGCCTCCCGGCGACATAGCCCGAACTCAGTTCGGGCTTACCGCCAGGGAGGTTAAACAATTATCGCGCACTTTCTGTAAATCCAATAAATGTCATTTCACTTCTCAAATATCACTTTGTGTGTCTCCTATATGATATACTTAACTGACATTTTTTATCGTAACAACCAATGATTTATACAGGAAAATCATGACGATTAACAAGGTTTCCAGAGCTTTCACACCCCACTGTAAATGCGGTAAATGACAGTTAATGTATTTACTGCAATTTACATCTATACTTTTTTCCTTTGAAACTTCCTTTGAAACTTAGATTCGAAAATCGATTTTCACAAAAACCATAAGGTCTTTTTGGAAAAAAATCCCCCGCCTTGTTCCCACTGTTCTACCATATCCTGCAAATTTAGTGTTTCTAGCAAGTAAGGGGCTTTGCTATCAACAGCTAAAGCCAGCGGGTTTTGGCAGTTTTAACCTCTTTCCGCCCGCGTCACACCGATGGGCGTGGCTGCGGCGGCAGCCCCAGGACCGCCTAACGCCAATTGGCATAAAGTCCTGGGGCTCTGTTTTGCAGGAGATCGCTCGCACGCTGCGCGCGCATCTCCTGCGTGGGGGGGCGGAGTTCCGCCCCACCTTCAGTCTCCGAGCGGCTATCGCCGCTCGGGACACTGTTAGACGGCGTGATCGTCGTCTATTTGTATGGTGCAGCGCTGCGATCGGCAGCAGCGCTGCACTGGGGACAGCTGTGTGACACGGATGTCCCCCTGGGGGACAAGAGAGCGATCGGCTCTCATAGGGTGAAGCCTATGAGAGCTGATCGCCATGATTGGCTGGCTGGGGGGAGGGAGGGAACGGGTTTAAAGGAACAGGTTTTTTTTTTAAAAAAGACACAAACAAATATTGATTAAAAAAAAAATAAACATAGGGGGAGCGATCAGACCCCACCAACAGAGAGCTCTGTTGGTGGGGAGAAAAGGGGGTGGGTAATCACTTGTGTGCTGTGTTGTGCGGCCCTGCAGCTTGGCCTTAAAGCTGCAGTGGCACATTTTACTGAAAATGGCCTGGTCACTAGGGGGGTTTAGCCCTGCAGTCCTCAAGAGGTTAAATGACAAATACTTTTTTCATTTGAAACTTTAAAATCGATTTTCTCACTAACTAGGTCTTTTTGAAAAAAAAAAAAAAAACAAGTTGTAGCCGCTGATCACCTTTATAATCCATGCAATGTTGGTGATTGTAGCATGCATGGGGGTTTTGCTATTAACGTTAAAGTCAAATCGGATTGAAGGGTTTTAGCCATGATTACATGTAGGATCCTTGATCATGACCGTGGTCACGGATTCTTCATGTATTTCCAGCTAAAATCCGAGTCGAATCCGGGGCTCCGATTCACGGCATATCCGGATTTCGATTCTGCCATGGCCGGATTTACTCAAATTCGTGATTGGGGGTATCCGAGCATCACTAGTTACCAAGTCCAGGCAATAACCTTTCCAGGTCCCTATGTGCAGCAATGAACCCTTCTGGCTCTTAAGTCAGTGCAGCCAATAACCACTTGTGGTTTCCAAATGCAAAACCTCCCCTTAGGGCTCTTTCACATCAGAGCTTGCGTTGGAGAACGCTCAAAGCATACGTTTTGTTGTATGCGTTTTAATGCGTTTTGCACTGCAGTGCACTGCAGTGAGTGTGCGTTTTTAATCCGTTTTCAATGCGTTACAGGACATAGGAAAACGCAGGTAATTTTTTTTTCTTTTAGTTTTCAACTTTCTACATTGTTCCTCTGTTGCACTCTGGGACTGATTGCCTGCGTTAACGGATTAAAAACGCGCATAGTGTGCGTTTTACATTGACTAACATTGTAACGCATAAAGCTAGCGTTGGCCGAAAAACTGCGCCTGGGTGCAGTGTAACGCAACGCACAAAAAGGCTGCGTTATATGTGAAAGCTAAAATGAAAGTCTATGGACTTTCATTTCACCTTGGGTAACGCAAACTTTATCCTTTGCGTTGAAACGCAGAAAATCTGCCCTAATGTGAAAGAGCCCTCAGTAATCAATGCAGCCAGTATCTGTCCTCCTTCCACTCTTAGTAATCAGTTTGACCAATACCTGCCCACCCTACCCCTCATGGTACTCAGCGTGGCCAATATCCACCCCTCAACCCTCTGGCCAGTATCCCCTCTTTCCCCCTTAACAATTTGGTTTGGCTACTACCCCCCACTATCACCCTTTAGTGTTTAGTGCAGCCGGTATGCTCCCTCTCGTAGTCCCGTTCCACTGCTGGCCACCTGGTCATCGCATCTCTTTACCCAAATCGGTTAGTGAACATTAGTATCCCTCCAGCCCCTGATGCAGGTCACGTGACATTAGGAGCCTAGAGAGGAACAACGGTGCACGCTAATTGGCTTGAATGAAAAGGAGATGAGAGAACCTGACACCCAGTGGTGGAACACTATGTGGAAAGGTCACCTGATCGCACAACACCAGAGAGGAGATTCCACCTTCACCAAATACTGACCCAATTATGTTAGGTAGCCAGAGGTGCCCTACAGTATCAGGAAATCAAGTCATTTGTAGCCAGAGGTGTCTCCCCAGTATTAGTTGCCAGATGTGTCTCCCCATTATTAGTTAGCCAGATGTGTCACCCCAGTATTAGGTAGCAAGTGGTGCCCCCCCCCCCCCCCCCCCCCATGTTAGGTAGCCATAGGTGTCCGCACTGTATTGGTAAACACAAATGTCCTGCAGTATAAGCAGTTAGATACCGCCAATATAAGTGGCCAGATGCCCTCCCCCAGTTTAGGTAGCCAGATGCCCTCTCAGTATAGGTATCCAGATACCCTCCAGCATAGGTACCAGATACCCCACAGACACCAGATACCCCCCAGTATAGGTAACAAGATTCCTTCTAATATAACATGCGTTCTGCCTCTGGTGATGGAAGTTTGATAGCCGCAAGTGGCTGAGCAATGAAGTCAAGCAGTTAGTTCTTTGGAAGGCAGTTGTTTGTTCTCAGGAAACCTGTTAGGTCTAATTCTGAGCTGTAGACTCACCCCCAGAGAAAGCTAAAGTTAAACAGGGAAGTAGCTATTAGGCTAAATACATATCCTTTCCTAGCTATTAGGCTGTATACATGATCCATTATACATATTTTGACCATGATTTACACTAAAAAATGTACATGTATGTGAGCTATGCTCAATTGACAACAATCACTCAGGAATATACTCCAATGTTAAAGGAAACCCAAGGTGAAACAAACTAATGATATAAACAATTATATGTGTCCACCTACTCCTAAAATGACTTTTTTTAAGAATCCTGCAGTTTTATTTTATGTGTATCAGCTAAGAAAAGAATGTTCAATGTTTTAGTGTCTCATATGTTGACACTGTCAGTTTGTTTGACCGGTGAGCCCAATTACAGGAAAAAAACTACTAAAGAAGGATGTTCCACATTATTAAGTAAACCACCATTTTCCAGCATTATGGGATAGAAAAAAAAAGATCTTTCTGCTGCCAAAAAAAGTGTGAAAAATGTGAATGCTTTGGACAAGGTATGAACACCTTAGATATTTCACAAAAACATAAGCATAGGGGGGGCGCATGCGCGGCGCGCAGGAAGACGGACGCAGCTTCATGTAGCTCCGCTCTCGTTCAGCTCACATAGCTGCATAGCGGGGTATTTAGCCTTTTTCTTGAGCATCAATCTTCAACCCCGAACCCCCGCTCACGCCGGTGTATGCCAGGGAGGAAGAAAACCGGCCCTTCACAGAGCCAAAAGTCGGTATCTGAGTACTTCCTTAGGCCGCGCGAGTCCATGATGACGTCCCAAGATGGCCGCGACTCCCCTACAGGCTCACAGGACTTACAGGACTCAGACTGGACCAGCTCCAAACCAGAACGCAGCAAAACCCTTACAAAGCGGGACCTGGAGGAAAGCCTGGAGCAGATGTATAAGAAGCTGGCAGGTAAATTCCAATCAGAATTGCGCAGAGCTGAATCCACACTATCTCAGGAAATAGCCTCACTAGGCAGTCGTACTGATATTTTGGAAAAAAAACATGACGAGCTAATGGCGGCACATAAAGAGCTACGCTCTGAGCATAATACACTAAAAGACACAGTGGACACTATACATTTACAAGCTGAGGATCTTGACAACAGAAATCGCAGGAATAACCTGCGTATACGCGGCCTCCCAGAATCTTATCAGGAGGTGAATCCTCCTGTGCTCGCCATTTTTAAGTTTCTGCTGCCTGATCTGCCAGATACCGCTTTTACATGTGACAGGATCCATCGGGCCTTAAGAGCCCAGCCCAGTCCGGACCAGCCACCTAGGGATGTCGTCTTGTGTCTAAAGGACTTTTTAGTCAAGGAGCAGATTATTAAAGCCGCAAGGGCCTCTGCAGAGATCAAACATGAGGGCCATGTCATCCAAATCTTTCAGGACATTTCGCCCATTACCCTGGAAAAACGTAAGAAAATGAAGCACATTACCACTGTTCTCTCGAGAGCCCAGATTAAATACCGCTGGGGTTTCCCCTTCAAGCTTATTGTTTTGCACAATGGTCTTACATATGTGGCACAATCGCCCACGGAAGGACTTAAACTGGCGCGTAAACTGGGATTACAATGTGTTTCACCTGACCCCTCCCCAGTGAAGCCGGGAAAACGCCCGCTATCTCCTATCTGGTCCCGGAGAGGTGCACGGAGCGGCTCATCACAACAAACTACCGAACCAACCTAACTATAATCTTTTCACTTTTATTGAGACAACACTTAGCTAAGTACGTTGGAATCGACTTTCCTTCACATCCTTGTGGACAAGGGCCTTAATTTTCTTCCACCACCATCTCAAGATAACTTACGATCTTTACGTGGCGTGGCTGTGCGGCTGCTGCCAGGCTGTGCACAGTGCTTTGCTACCCCCCCCCTCAGCTCCCTGTTTGTGCGGGACTGTTGTACCACAGGACTCTCCCCTATTAATATTATTGGGGTTATTACCTGCGGACCTATTTGTCAATTGCTTGTTATGTATGCAAAATCAAGTTTTTTGTTTTATGTTTTCTTTGTTAACTCCCTCCTGAATTGGGTTCGAAGCTTTAACACTATAGGCACTAACTTTTATTTACTTCTTAAGGGGATACTATTCTATATTTGCCATTGGATTTTGATATTGATCTACTTTATACCCTCCCGGGTCATTTCTAGGTACAAGTCGAAAGGGAGCGTGTGTGGCTGCATCTCTGGTCTTTTTATTATAATAATTTCATATGAGCTTATCTCTTCTCAGTTTAACTCACTATGCCTCTCAACATGATAAGCCATAACACACAGGGCTTTAATTCGCCAGCAAAGCGTAAAAAAGCTTTTAAACAATATAGGCAATTAAAAGCTGATGTGGTGTTCTTACAAGAAACGCATTTTGCAGCTAATAACTTCCCGAAATTCTTTGATAAATCCTATAGCAGAGTATTTTTTACCACCTACTCTAATAAGACCAGAGGTGTGGCCATATTGCTTCGCAATGGAGTATCTTTTGAGGCCAAAAAGGTATATAAAGACCCAGAAAGTCGCTTTTTAATCTTACAGGGCACGTTGGAAGGAAAAGAGGTCACATTTTGTAACCTATATGCACCACATACATCTCAGGCGACCTTTTTTAAGAGCGTTTTCACCCGTTTAGAAATGTATCTCTCCAATCACTTGATCATCTCGGGTGATTTTAACTGTGTAAACAACCCACTGACAGACAGAAGCAACGCATCTGAAATGAGCAGAGTCTTCCCCAGGTGCCTTAATGGAGCATTGAGGACCTATCAGCTAGTAGATGTGTGGCGGGCACACAACATGGGAGACAGAAGCTATTCCTATTACTCACACCCTCAGAATACATATGCACGGTTAGACTACCTTTTCCTGTCTCCCATGTTGCTTGCGGGCTCCGTGTCGGCTGATATTGTTACCTGTGTATGGTCAGATCATCAGATAATTTTAATCGAATTAAAAGACATAGGCACCCCTTATTTACCTGAAAACTGGAGAGTCAATGAATTGCTTTTACAGGATCCCATTGCAATTAGTGACCTTCAACAAGCCTTAGAGGAATACTTTATTATAAATGATAACGGGGAGGTCTCTATTGGGACTTTGTGGGCAGCACATAAAACTGTTATTAGAGGTAAGCTTATACAGATGGCGGCCAAAAGAAAAAAAGAGAAAACTAAACTAATTTTGACGCTCACAAGAGAGCTAGATCATCTATATAAAAAACATACCTCTGCCTCGGATCAAGCAACTTTACTCCTTATCAGGGAAAAACGTCACTCACTGAATAAATTACTTTCAGAGGCAGCTGAGAAAGCACTAAAATTCTCCAAAGCCAAATTCCTCTTATATGGTAATTCCACTAGTACAATGTTTGCACGGAAACTACAACAATTTTACAAACCGCCCCACCTGTATAAGCTTCAGAATAAGAAAGGTTCACTAGAGACTATCCCAAGTAAAGTAATGGGAATCTTTGAGAACTATTATGGCAATTTATTTACTGCACCCCATAGACCCAATGTAAAGAAGATAGACGACTGGCTGAATTCGTTGCCGATCCCTTCATTATCTGCAGAACAGCTAATTAGCATTAATGCACCAATAACAACCAAAGAAATTGCAGATGTAATTTCCTCATTACAAAAAGGAAAGGCCCCAGGGCCTGACGGCTTCACCGTACTATATTATAAAAAATTCGCACAAATACTTGCTCCACAACTCTATACACTTTATAATAATATTTTGAATGGTCAGAAATTCCCAGTGGAACTCACGAATGCTTTTGTTTCACTAATTCCAAAACCTAATCTTGATCACACCCTTCCACAGAACTTTCGACCAATTTCATTATTGAACAACGATATAAAAATATTTTCCAAAATTATGGCCAACCGTCTATCTTCTGTAATCACTACGTTAATCTCGCCATCTCAATCTGGGTTTATACCCTCCCGTCAAACTACAGACAACACGCGATTAGCGTGTAATATCCTACAAGACTCTAAATTATACAATCAAAGGTTTTTACTTTTGAGTCTCGATTTACACAAAGCATTTGACTCTGTTCTCTGGCCCTACTTAATTCAAGTTTTATTAAAAATGGGCATTCAGGGTCCATTCTTACAAGCAGTGAAGGCTTTGTATAATAGTCCTCAAACGAAACTTCGCATTCCAGGGGTTCTGTCCAAACCAATCTTAGTCAGTCGGGGAACTAGACAGGGGTGCCCCCTTTCCCCTCTCTTGTTTGCAATGGCGATGGAACCATTATCCCTCGCCATTCAAATGAATCCAGACATTAAGGGATATGTCAAACAAGATAAAGAATACAAACTCAGTTTATACGCCGACGATGCCTTATTATTTATGTCACAACCGATCACCTCTATGCCAATTCTCTTCCAACTTCTGGACAAATTCAGCTCTCTTTCTGGTTTAAAGGTAAACACCTCAAAATCCCAGGCACTCCCAGTTAATATGCCACCACAGGTAGTCAAATTATATCAGGCTAATTTCGACTTTAAATGGGTTACTTCTAGCATCTCATATCTTGGGATTAAATTAACTGCATCTTATGATACGCTTATCAAAGCAAATTATCTTCCTCTCCTGAAATCTATATCGCATACTCTAACCGAATGGTCACATTATCATATATCATGGCTGGGTAAATCCACGGCCCTGAAAATGGTAATCTTATCGCGTATCCTTTATTATTTTAGGGCACTTCCTCTTAACCCTGGACGCTCTCTAATAATAAAATTTCAAAAACTATTCACTAAATTCATTTGGGGTTCAAAACCAGCTCGTTTCAAGAACGCATATTTATACAGATCCCAATCTGATGGAGGGGTGGGTCTCCCGAACCTCTGGCACTACTTCCTTGCAGCTAGATTTTCACAGATGTCATCCTGGTTTTCCCAGTCCCTGAGTGCACCTTGGATGCATTTTGAGACTGATTCAGTCCTTCCTTATAACTTAGCATCTATACCCACCTTAACATCCAATATAAAACCTATCCTGCAAGATTTGAACCTTATAGTATACGAGAACTACGCTCTCTGGTTTACCTACAAAGATTGTATGAAGCTCTGCTCCCCCAAACCTCCACGCTTATCTTTTATAGGCCATCCCGATTTCCCTCCTGCATTCAAAGATCATTCTCAATTTGAATGGTGGATAACTAACTCAATGACTACCTCTAACAGGTTTTGGTTGGCAGATAAATTCATCTCCTTTCAGACTTTACAATTTGGTAGAGACCTACCTATACACGAGTACTTTAGATATAGACAATTACGAAACTTTTTTTTAAAGCACTCCAGCCCTTACGGCCTTCTAAATTGCACTTTCTATGAAAGTATATACCTTTCTTCCGCCCCTACAACTGGTCTGATCTCCAGACTGTATATGCATATGAATACCCTCTCACACTCAAATAAAACTAAAAATATGAGAGATTGGGAGACGGAGCTTCAAGTAGACTTCTCATTAGAAGAGTGGCACAAAGTTGGTGATAACATGATATCAACTACTAAAACCCCGATGATCAGAGATACTGCTATAAAATTAGCTACGAGGTGGTATAGAACCCCAACGAAATTGCATAGAATTTTTCCTAATGTCTCTTCACTATGTTTTAGGGGATGTAATCTAGAGATGAGCCGAAATTTTCGAAATTTCGAACTGCTTTTATTACGAATGCGAAATTTAACATTACGACCCAAATTCGTAATTTCGTAATTAATTTTCAAATCGTAATTTACAATTTCGTAATCGAAATTTCACTCCCGTAATAACGAATTTCGTGTCTCCAACCGAAATTTTACTTTTTCAGGTTTGTAAGGGTTTCTATCCCTCTAGATGCCTAAAATGAATAGCACAGCCTCCTCCGCCGCCGCCGCCGCCGCCCTCTCTCTCTCTCTCTCTCTCTCTCTCTCTCTCTCTCTCTCTCTCTCTCTCTCTCTCTCTCTCTCCAGAGATCTGTAGTATTTCAAAACCATACTCACATTCATGACATGTCCAGGGATCAAACCCAGGCCAACCACATGGAAGACAGCTATGCTCACCACCATACCACCAAACACACACTAAATAGACTGCTAACCTAAATCTTACTTGTAGACAGTCATATGAGACACATGCTGGGTGCAGGGCTTTGTGATTGGACCATGGACCATGCGATAGAGTGAGGTGCAAAAATGAAATCATGCCTAGCAGAGGATGGTTTCACAATGCTAAATGCTAGGCTGGCTGTGGTGCAATTGGTTAGTGCGTCTGGCTGGTAACAGCAAGGTTACAGGTTCGATTCCATCCAGGCATGTCTTTTCCTTTTGCGTTCAACAGTTGTCCAAACAGAGCCAACAGAGCCCCAGATAGCCATGTAGAGTTAGGTCACAGCTAGCCTGGCTGTGGTGCAATTGGTTAGTGTGTCTGGCTGGTAACAGTAAGGTTACAGGTTCGATTCCATCCAGGCATGTCTTTTCCTTTTGCGTTCAACAGTTGTCCAAACAGAGCCAACAGAGCCCCAGATAGCCATGTAGAGTTAGGTCACAGCTAGCCTGGCTGTGGTGCAATTGGTTAGTGTGTCTGGCTGGTAACAGTAAGGTTACAGGTTCGATTCCATCCAGGCATGTCTTTTCCTTTTGCGTTCAACAGTTGTCCAAACAGAGCCAACAGAGCCCCAGATAGCCATGTAGAGTTAGGTCACAGCTAGCCTGGCTGTGGTGCAATTGGTTAGTGTGTCTGGCTGGTAACAGCAAGGTTACAGGTTCGATTCCATCCAGGCATGTCTTTTCCTTTTGCGTTCAACAGTTGTCCAAACAGAGCCAACAGAGCCCCAGATAGCCATGTAGAGTTAGGTCACAGCTAGCCTGGCTGTGGTGCAATTGGTTAGTGTGTCTGGCTGGTAACAGCAAGGTTACAGGTTCGATTCCATCCAGGCATGTCTTTTCCTTTTGAGTTCAACAGTTGTCCAAACACCGAGCACAAAGTTTTGCATGCGTAAAGTTTTACGCACGCAAAATACCCCATGGGGTTCAATGGCGCAGCGCGCGCACGCAAAAGGAAAAGACATGCCTGGATGGAATCGAACCTGTAACCTTACTGTTACCAGCCAGACACACTAACCAATTGCACCACAGCCAGGCTAGCTGTGACCTAACTCTACATGGCTATCTGGGGCTCTGTTGGCTCTGTTTGGACAACTGTTGAACGCAAAAGGAAAAGACATGCCTGGATGGAATCGAACCTGTAACCTTGCTGTTACCAGCCAGACGCACTAACCAATTGCACCACAGCCAGCCTAGCATTTAGCATTGTGAAACCATCCTCTGCTAGGCATGATTTCATTTTTGCACCTCACTCTATCGCATGGTCCATGGTCCAATCACAAAGCCCTGCACCCAGCATGTGTCTCATATGACTGTCTACAAGTAAGATTTAGGTTAGCAGTCTATTTAGTGTGTGTTTGGTGGTATGGTGGTGAGCATAGCTGTCTTCCATGTGGTTGGCCTGGGTTTGATCCCTGGACATGTCATGAATGTGAGTATGGTTTTGAAATACTACAGATCTCTGGAGAGAGAGAGAGAGAGAGAGAGAGAGAGAGAGAGAGAGAGAGAGAGAGAGAGAGGGAGGAGGAGGAGGAGGAGGAGGAGGAGGAGGAGGAGGTGGTTGGTTATTCATTTTAGGCATCTAGAGGGATAGAAACCTTTGCAAACTTTAAAATACTAAATTTCGTAATCGTAATTACGAAAATTTGCGTAATTTGCGAAAATTACGAAATTTCGATTACTGTTAAAATCGTAATTGTAGTAATTTCGCGAAATTTCGGAAATTCGTAATTAGGTCATTACGCTCATCCCTAATGTAATCACGAAGGCACTTACTTGCACCTATTTTGGGAATGTCCAATTGTGAGCACAATTTGGGATAAATTCAAAAACAATTTATCTAGAGCCTCCTCAGCTATAATCAAATTGGAACCCCAACATGTATTATTACTCAAACACAACGAAAGTGTCCCTAGAAAATGGAAAAGAGTTTACTACGTAATTATATGCGCAATACTATGGGCAGTGGCCAGAAATTGGAAATCACCTGCTATTCCCATGACACAGATACTTCAGAGAGTTGAAGATATTCGCCTAGTAGATTACTTATATCACACTTTACATGATACTTACCCAATATTCTTAAACAACTGGGAAATTTGGTCTCAAAATGCGTTTTTCAATAGTTAAATTTGCTTAACCCGGGAGATGTACCTCTTAATATTATCTGTCAACAATTTTTTTTTAATTTCTGCTTTTTACCCCCAAGCACACCAACAGGAGTGGATCTTTGTTTAGTGTTGGTTTATGACTTTTAGATTGAGAGACTATATTTCTCTGAATTACAATGATAATTTTGCTTAGACGTATTGTAAAATACATATGCAACATGTTATGCACTTCATTGTAAATCTTGAACTTTTATTGTCAGTTTGTTACTGTTGACTTTGTTCTGATCTTTATCCTGACAATAAAAATTAGTGAAAGAAAAACATAAGCATAATCATTGTACTGTTACAAAATTTGTGGCCGACTCAGAACACACACGGGTTTGTGCAGATAAAGGCAAATTGTGGAAGGCTTCTGCCAAATACATCTGATTAAAGGTAATCTTAAAGAACAAGTGACACCCATGCTGTCCTAGAAATAAAAAACACATATATAGAGATCAATACTAGTTCTACTTACATAACAGCTGCATTGCACTATCCTGTGAATTTTATAGAGGAAAAGCAGAGAATACTATTCTAGACAGTTTCCATCTTGGTTACCTTTGAATGAAGCTAATCCTGCACTGTCTTATGTCATTACAAAGAGGGGGAAATAAAGGGAAGAGGAGGAATATATTATAGATAAAAAGACCCCCCAGCATGCAACTGTTTTGCCATCCGATGGCAATGGCAATTAAAGGGCCAGTGCTCCTAAGGTTGCAGAATGCAGGATTAGCATCTTTATACACTCAGACCAGTTGCTGTTGAAATTTGATTTTTATGGTGACAATCCTGCTTTTAGGCCTCTTTCACACCAAGACGTTGCGTTTTAGGGGACGTTAAGGTCGCATAACGTGCCCCTAACGCAACGCATGCTGGTGTTGAAGTTGGACGTCAAATTGAGCCGCGTTGTGCAGCTCTTGGTGCGCTGTTTTCGTTCTACCTATACTGATAGAACAGCCGCTCCAGGATAGTGATGGGAAGTCCGGATCTTTTCAAGGAGTCGGATAATTCGAATCGGATCATTGAAAAGATCCGGATCTTTGAACTGACAGACTGGGGGTGAAATGACTAGCAGGTCATGACTTTCCCTGCACTGTACATTCTGTATGCTCCTGTTTATTCCAGACAGACATCCACTGTGAACCGAATCGTTCATTGTGATGATCCAGATGATTCGACTCACAAAAAAGATCTGGATCAAATGAACGATTCATTCATGATCCGGACAACACTATGGGCCTGATTCACAAAGCGGTGCAAAGTGTTTGCACGCGAGTGAAAACCCCTTTATCACGCCTAAACTCAGTTTAGGCATGATAAGAAAAAACTTGCGCAAATTTTCCGCGCGCACCCGGCACTTCGCGCGAAGCTCCCATTAAGCCCTATGGGACTTTGCGCGCGTGCCTGCGCACGTACGCGCGGTAGCTTCGCGCGAGTTAGAGCACAAAGCGGTGATAACTTTGCTAGTGCAAAGGTTATCACGCCTAAAGTCTTTTAGGCGTGATAACTGAGTTATCACCGCTTTGTGAATCGAGCCCTATGAGTCCAGGTTATGTCACCACAGTGCAGTGAATATTAATTAGCCATGTGGCTAGTCACTGAGCATGTGCAAGCAGTCTAACGCAGCTAAAGCCCAGTATAACGCACAGCATGCTGCACTTTCCCAGAACGTGCAGCATTACACTGTAACGCAACGTAGGCACTGTTAACAGCCCATTGATTTTTCATTACTGTGCGATGGGCTGCGTTACAGACTGCTCTAACGTGCGCCTGTAACGTCTGTAACACTGTGAAACCAGCCTAAGTGAAAATAAGCATGTGATATAATAATTTGTATGTGTAGTACAGCTAAGAAATAGAACATTAGCAGCCCAGATATTGTTTCCAGTGCAGGAAGAGGAAACTTCAGTTGTTATCTATACAAAAGAGCTTATCCAAGCTAATAGGTTGTTGCTTTCTGGGGCATTTATACATCAAAGAAACAGTCAGAGACAGATTTAGTTAACATTTGTACTCCTGGGAAGTTGAAAAGGTCATTAGTTCTGCTTGTGTTCTAGTTTAAAATACAGTGTGGCTTGTAATTGCAAGTATTAGAAAATGATGCAATGTTATAAAAAAAAAAAAAAGCCATATATCTAAAAATTAAAATATGAGACTATTTTCTTTGCTACTAATGTTGTATTAATTATCAGTACTACACATACAAATCATAATATCACAAGTCATTTTTTTGTCACTTTAAGAGAGCAGTTGCTAAAACGCCATTACCAAGCAGCAAACAGGTATTTGAAGCTGCTGATGCCTCTGGAATCCGGAATGTGCAGGATCCTCCAGAGGATTGCAGTTATGCATAAACCTTCTATTCATCCACCCCTAACCAATGCTCACAAGCAGAAACAGCTGCAGCAAGCTCAGAACTACATGAAGACTTATTTTCAAGCAGTCTAGTCCAGAGGGATGGAGTGGTGGATGGTTAGTGGACAGCCACAAAGTCCTGACAAGGCTGCAAAGTCAGCAAGGTGTTTGCGCAGTCATGTTTTGGGCTGGAATCACTGGAAGAGAGCTGCTCAGCCCCTTTATGGTCACTGGAGGTGTGGAAATGACCTCTGAAAATATGTGAAGTTTCTGACTGACCACTTTTTTTTCAAGGTACAAAAAGAACTGTGCTTTCCATTATAAAATCCTCTTCATGCATGACAATGCACCATCACACGCTGCAAGGAATACATCCTATAGGGAATAAACAGCCATAATGCTCCTTCCTTGCTGAGACCAGCTTCTGAGAGCAGGCGATAGGTTAAAAAAAAGGCCATTAGTTTATATATGTTAGCTTCTGGGAAACTGAAAGACTGTATCAGCTTAAGAGACTATACAACATTAAACATTATTTTCTTAGCCGATACACACACAATAAGGCTTCTTGCACACTGCAAGCGATTTCCGATTCAGATTCCGCTTTTTAATCAGTTTTTACCTCTGATTCAGATTCCGATTTGCAGTGTGCAAGGAGCAAACTGCAAATCGGAATCGGAATCGGAAGTACAAACAGATTAAAAAGCGGAATCTGAATCTGAATCGCTTGCAGTGTGCAAGAGGCCTAAAACTGTAGGATTCTAAAGAAAAAAAAAATCATTTTAGGAGTAGAACGATATGCACAATTTTTTATCTCATCAATTTATTTTCACTGTATGTTTCCTTTAATAAATGTTATGTTTTATGATGGAGCTTGATTGATTTTTAGACAAATCGTTAAGTGTTATCCTCACTGAGATTTGTTAGTTAAAGGAACAAAACTTTATTAGCAATTGATACACACGTCAAACAGGATAAAACATAAGCTGTTGTTTCCCTAATCACGAGGATAAGAACAATCAAGCAAACGTAATACAGAGTTGTAGTAAGAAATATATGTAGACTGAATTGGCTCTGAATAGGTGTGCAGTGAAAAATACCCTGATGTATTTTGTGCTATCAAACCACTTCTTCAGAGGATCAATGAACCAAAAATGTGATGATGCTCATAAGGAACTGTAGCCATCCTACCAACATGGCTATTCAATACCTGTACAAAGTACATTCTCTGTGTAATTATATTGCTAGGGCTTGTGGTCCTATGAAATTCAGTTAATAGTTTACTGTGTTTGAAGTTTTCCCTTCTACATCTAGGTGGAGAATTTTTGTCACCAATAGGAGAGTAGCGTTTATACTGTGGAGATTTTAGCCAATGAGAGAAAATCTTAGTCTTAGCTCTGAGAGGAAGGAATGTTCTAGAAACTTGGAGAGTGAGCCTGGAGCAGAGGGAACTGGGCGAAGGTCCTCTTTCTCCCCCCCCCCCCCCATTCCCTTTACAATGTAAGCTCGCAAGGGCAGGGCTCTCATTTGTGTCTTGGAAATCATTATACATTTTATTTATCATGTTACTTTTATCACTGTCATTACCAATTCTGTATTTTGTAGTCTGTATTTTGTATCATTTTTGTATTTTGTCACTAATTATGTATCTTGTATATTGGTGTACACCATTGTCTGTATTATTATGTACCCCATGTTTGTTTCTTACTTTGTACAGCGCCACGGAAAATATAAATCAATAATAATAATAATAATAATAAAGAGGAGTGTTCCATACACAGAGCTGAGCTGTTTGTGAAGTGGAATCCTTTCTCCACAGTGACCAGAACTGCATCCTTTCTGAAGAGGAGTGGATTACACAGAGCTGAGCTGAATATGAGGTGGAATATCTTTCTCCAGTGTCCTGTGACTGCATCCTATCTGAAGATGAACAATACAGACCACTACACATGTGATTGCTTCATATTGCCTCATCTGAAGGAACTGTAAGCAAGCTATTTTATTACTACAGTGATCAGCTAATAGTGAATCCAGTTTATTGGTATGTTTTTTTTCATCTGACTGCATTGCAGCCCTAAAACACACAATTTGCTCACTCCCAGCTAAAGCAATTCCCTACCTTTATTTGGTCAGCAGGCGCCAGTCAGCCAATCAGTTGTACTGTCATACACCCTTTGCCTGCCGTACCAAATCTAGCAGGAACTGCATAGATTCGGTAGCATTCAGGTGGGAGGCTTCCGGTGGACGTAATCGTAGATTACATCTTTTACAGGGACGTCCCGTGTAGGCACATCTCCCTGCATTGCAGCCCCTGCAGATTTACAGGGTAGCTTTCAGAGAGTAATTCCTGTTGAATTGTGACTTTCCCATGGTCAGGCCTACCAGGGTCTTATGCAATACTGTTGTAGTGGGGACAGGAGACTGAACTGTTTATTGGCCTAACAATCTGTTCTGAGATGTCAAGGCCTATCTGATGAGGATCATCCATATATACTGTATCTAATAATCCAGCTTGTGTCATCTTCCTTCTGCTGCTCTCCTGAGTGAAGCTCCTTGTGGATTACAAATACTGTTTAATATATGAGCTCCAACTGCTGGCTTGCTGATTAGACTTACACTGGCCAGTGTTTAGGGAAATTAGCTTAAACATTTATCTGAATTTGATTATAACAGACTGTTATACATGTGTCATTTAAAGTGCAATTAATAATCTACTGTGATTTTGGGATTAGTCATCGAAGTTGGACAAGAGCAGGACCCATCTAATATAGCTACACCTACTGGTGTGCTACAGCATAAATAGATACAAACAAACCAAAGTGCTTAAAGAGACTCTGAAGCGAGAATAAATCTCGCTTCAGAGCTCATACTTAGCAGGGGCATGTGTGCCCCTGCTAAAACGCCGCTATCCCGCGGCTTAACGGGGGTCCCTTCACCCCCAAACCCACCCCCGCAATAGTTGGTCGTGAAATTTCTTCTTCCTGGAGGCAGGGCTAACGGCTGCAGCCCTGCCTCCAGTCGCGTTTATCAGACGCGCATCGCCGCCTCTCCCCCACCCCTCTCAGTGAAGGAAGACTGAGAGGGGCGGGGGAGAGGCGGAGATACGCGTCTGACAGACGCGCGTGGGGCAGGGCTGCGGCGGTTAGTCCTGCCCCAACCAGGAAGCGCTCCCCCGCTGCCCCAAGGGGATTTGGGAGATCAGGGACCCCCGTTAAGCAGCGGGATAGCGGCGTTTTAGCAGGGGCACACATGCCCCTGCTGTCTATGAGGTCTGAAGCGAGATTTATTCTCGCTTCAGACTCTCTTTAACATATAATAAGGATCAAAGGACGTGGTCCTGTATTGACCAGCAAATAATCTTGTTTAGGTTATAAGGATGCAGTGGAAGTGCACAGTTATCAGTACAGTGAGTTCTGAATTTAAGTCAGGATTGCGTTTTAAAAAACATGCATGCAACTGAGAGTTTTCATAATGTAAACAATAAATTATCACTCGACTAAGCGGAAATGTGTATAATTATCTATCAGGTGCAAATTAATCATGAGATCTTCTACACTCAATGGATCGCAAAACTCTACAATCTGCTGTGTTTTTTTCCAGCATAAGTTGAACTGCAAATCAAACTGCACTGAGCAATCCACTGATGTGCTACCAAAAGAGGTTCAAAGCACAGGACAGCCTGTGTAGTGAATCTCTTTTTAGAATCAAATCTCAATAAATCTCTGTAGAGTACATAAGTTCAGTATATCTGTAAGGTCCACTGATTCACGTCAGCGGTGGAATGCAGAGATTCGGGCTGCAGCTCCGACTTCCGGGTCTCGGTAAGCCACTGATGTCACTGGAACGCAGGAGACCTCTCAGCTTTCATTGGATAGGCGGGGGACTCGTTCTCAATATGCATTCCGCAGATGTAAACAGTAACTCTCAGTAACTCTCACATGCTGGATCACTATTGGTTGTTTTCAATTCTGCTTATGTTTGATTGGATAGTCCTTGTATTTAAACTTGGTGAGCGCCCCCAGTCATCGCCCGTGATAGCATTAACTTTGGCTTGTTGCTGGGTTGCGCTCACCACTATTGGATTCCTGTTACCAACTATTTGCCTTGTTCCTTGACCATGTTTAACCTCTGTTGCTGATGCTGTTGCTGATGACTGCCTTGTATCCTGACCACGTTTATCTCTGCTGGATTTCCTGTTGCCAACCTTGCTCTTGTACCTGGATTACGCTTTGCCTTGCTGCCTGGATTGACCCTCCACTTTGAACTAGGATTTGCATGAACTCTGCCTGGACCGACCTCGGCTTGCTTTGTCTACTTTATCTCTAGGAAGTGTCTATCGAGACTACCTTGCTTCTCTCCAGGAACTCCTGACACTGCTGTCATCTGATTCATTTGTCTGGATAGTCTCATCCACTAGGCCTCAGGCGACTATCGTATATATGCTTGTATACACTGTGCATATTTGCATTGCCAGAGTTATCAGGTTCTGTTTGTTGGATTACCATCTGTCATTCTGTATGCTACATCTACCTACAAGGTGTATTGTAGTATTGTGTTAGGTAGGAGTTTGCGCAGCTGTTACGGTCTGGGCTATAGGACAGTCACATGGGCATACAGCCTGAACTATAGTCATTGACCAGACAAGCCTGACAGTATCTCAGTAGAGTTCAAGTCTAGATCCCAGCAAACCTCAGAAGAGTATCAAAATTCACAGCAACATGCCTGCCTGCCTGGGTGGAATCACCCTCGATGTTTGGCTTCATAGCTGAAAGCTTACTGCTTTTCTTCTAAGTTAGCAAACAAATAATATCATCCTGATTCAAAACTTCTTGCTTTTACTGATGGCTAACATGGTACAACACTCTACTGTGTTTTGTGGTGGGGGTGTCAGAGCACCCTGTAAAAAAGGCACAAGAGACAAAAAGGCGGGAGCCCAGTAGTGCAATACGTCAATATAAGGATGGAAAAAAATTGGTGAAAATAAGAATGCTACTCACAAAGGAGGGTTGCAAGGGACAACCAACCAAAGGAAGCAGGTGGAGACCATAAACCCGACTCCACTCTGGGCGGCCCCGGGGGGACCCGGAGGTGGTCGTTCTCTCTTGGAAAACCAGAGACAAGTGTCCACCGTGGTGACAACCATGGGTATACTGTCACCACCTCTCTAACAGACTATGTTGGGGGTGTACTAAGCACAAAATAGGGGGAAAGAGGCGCCCCGGGTTGTATAAAAACATCTAAAAACAGTTTAAAATGAAAAAGATAATGAGGTGTCTTACCTCAATGACGAAATCTTTGTAACATACAAAAGATTTTTATTTAGCACAGGCAACGCGTTTCGCAGGTCTGAGTCCGCTTCCTCAGGCCAATAACAGTGCCAAATGATATAAACCAGTCAGCATAGGGAGCCTCTCTCTCTACTCTACTGTGTTGCCAAAACCAATTGAAAATAGCATTCACTCCGGACAGAAATCTCTTGCTCAAAATGGGCCGGTTGGGCGCATGGTGGTAGCGGCAGTAGATTTTGGATGGTAGCGGCAGTAGATTTTGGGATGACCAACAGACCCCCTCCAGTTCTCCCCTCATCTGAAATGCACTCCCCCGGGCTCTTGCAGAGTGTTGGCAGCGGAGCACATGCTCACCTGTCCGCTAGCGTGCTCCTCCAGTGTACTGTCTCCATCCCCGCTGGAGCGCCTGTTCCTGTGACCTTGCAGCATGGTTATTGTGTGACTATGTACATGCCGCAAGGTCACGGGTTACAGCCCCCCCAGCGAGGATGGAGAGAGGACACATGGGGAGCATGTCAGCAGACAGGTGACCCTCTTCTGCCAACACTCTGCATGGGCCCCGGGGGGGGGGGGGGTTTAGATGGGGGCCCTGCAGTTGGCCCTGTATTGTGGTGACATCACCATAGATTTTTTTAAAGATTTCAAGGTAAAATCTATTTCCAGTGTGTGACCGTAACAGATCCCTCTTTGATCAGATTTCAATCAGAGAGGGATCTACCTGTTCGCCACATCTAGTGGCCATCGGCCAGCGCATGCACACTACATGCGATTCCGATTCTTTATATGTCCGATTTTTAATTTTGATTAAAAAATGTAGCAGCAGGCAGTACGTTTTTTAACCACTTGCCGACCGCGCACTCATACCGCGCGTCGGCAAAGTGGCAGCTGCAGGACCAGCGACGCAGTTCTGCGTCGCCGGCTGGAGGCTAATTAATCAGGAAGCAGCCGCTCGCGCGAGCAGCTGCTTCCTGTCAATTCACGGCGGGGGGCTCCGTGAATAGCCTGCGGGCCGCCGATCGCGGCTCGCAGGCTAAATGTAAACACAAGCGGAAATAATCCACTTTGTTTACATCCGTACAACGCTGCTAACAGTAGCAGCGTTGTACCAGATCAGCGATCCCCGGCCAATCAGCGGGGATCGCTGTCACATGACAGGCAGGAGCTTGTTAGAGGCTGCACAGGACAGATCCGTTCCTGTGCAGCTTCGGATCTCCGGGGAAGGGAGGGAGGGGGGGAATTTCGCCGCGGAGGGGGGCATTGAGGTGCCCCCCCCCCCCCCGCAACACCCAGGCAGGCAGGAGCGATCAGACCCCCCCAGCACATCATCCCCCTAGTGGGGAAAAAAGGGGAGCGATCTGGTCGCTCTGCCTGCACCCTGATCTGTGCTGGGGGCTGCACAGCCCACCCAGCACAGATCAGCTAAAACAGCGCTGGTCCTTAAGGGGGGGTAAAGGGTGGGTCCTCAAGTGGTTAATCGGAATCAGAAAGCTGATCAGATAAAAAATTGGAATCGCATGTAGTATGAAAGAGGCCTCAGTCTAAGTGAATCCCAGTAGAGTATCATATCTGAGAAAATATCTGTAGAGAATCCATGTACAGAACCAAATCTCAGCGAATGTCTATACAGGATTAATCTCAGTAGATCTATGTATGGGACCAAATCTCAGTGGATCTCTGTATAAGACTAAATAAATCTCAGTGAATCTCTGTACTGGACTAAATCTCAGTGAGGCTCTGTTCACATCTAAAATCGAAATCACTGACGGCAGCGATTTTCGATTTTCTGAGCGTTTTTTTCCCCTTCCTGCGCTCCACTGTGAGCTACGATTTTGGGCAAATCGCTTTTGTAAGCGCTTTTGCAGAGCGATTCTGTTTTGTCACTTCCTGACGTCAGTCAGGATGTGAACTCTTTGACCCGGAAAATAATAAATACAATGTATTTATTCTTAAAAACGCGAACGCAATCGCTGCATAAATCGATTTTGTGAGCATTTAGCTCTCTTCCTATACCTTCCATTAGAGCAAAATCGCCCTCAAAATGGTACAGGCAATGCTTTGTGGAGCTCAAAGCGGATGAAACGCACTGATATGAACCTTCTCATACATTTTGTGGGCAATTTTGAAAATTGCCTGCACTTGAAAAAAGGCCCAAAACACCCTAGATGTGAACGAGCCCTGAATCTCTGTATAGGACCAAATCTCTGTTAAAACACAGTAAATCTCTGTAAGTTCATGACAGGTTCTTCATACCTTGTATGTTATTGATTCTGTCACACCTTGTCCGTTAGGACCAGACCTAATTGTACTTGTGGTGATATCTGATCAATCACCTATGCTCATATGATCCAAATGGATGTATACTGTACTGTAGGACCACTAAGCACATGTAAGAAACAACATAAATTAGTGTAAGTAAAAAGGTGTCCCAACTTGTTCAACCAAATTAGTTGAACTTGTTAATGTACAATAAGAGGGTGAAATATATTCCCTAGCAGGCAGAGGTCTTTGTTGACCCCCCCCCCCCCCCACATACAACATAACACACAGGCGTCCCTGGGTGGGTGGGGTGTAGCTATTCTCACCGCATGGGTAACGTATAGACACAACACAAGAAGTACAGGTGTGTGTAAGCCAGTATCCAATATGCAATGAGTGTAAAAAGTGGAGTGCTATACGTCTGGTGCATGTGCACCCTAGAAAGCACAGTGCTAACTGAGCCACACTTAATAGTAAATGTATACACTCACACTGGTAAAACACACACCGCCTTCACAGAAGGTATAAATGGCTGAGGAATCAAAGGTGCATGTACTGTATATACAATGCAAGTGTAAGTCAACTAGGACTAGTTTCACTCATATAACTGAGCTTTGTTAGGACATAAAGAGACTCTGAAGCCCCTTTAAAAAAACGCCGCTATCCCGAGGCTGAACAAGGGTTTTATCACCCTCAAATCCTAGGGCAAAAATGCACGACTCTCTTGGTTGTGGATGTTGCTGCCCAGGGAGGCAGAGCTTACCGCTGTAGCTCTGCCTCCATTCGACCGAAACGGTCGAATACCGCTACATGGGGGAGCCAGCGCAACAGCGGGGACCGGGCGAGGAGAGGGAATGCTTTATGGGACCCAGAGCCTCCCTCTCCTTAGGTGAGTATCTGACTTTTTGATTTAGATTTGGGTTCCCATTCACTTTAAAAAGTATTTTATTGACAAGTTGTGAAGATATCACCTAGGAGAAAACTCAGGAGGAATAGTGAACTGCATATGGTCCTAGCCTATGATCCTTGATCACTGGTGTCAGGCGGTAAGAAGTTCCTATCAAAAATTACAGCTTCCTCCCCAGATAGTAGCATCAGGGCAGGGACCTCCTCCTAGTGTTTCTTATTCTGCTGTACCTTATCATATGAAAATGTACCAGTATTGGTGACATCTCAAACCACACATCAAATATGAATGTGTACTTGTAATGCTGGATGTCCTGATTGTACAGAGATTTGAACTTCTCATGTATCTATGCTATCCACAATTTGTTTTGTACTATGTACATTGCTACGGAAGATGTTGGCTCTATATAAATAATAACAATATAGGTAAAAGTATTTCTTCAGCTGCTGTGATTTCTTCATAGACTGTTAGGCAAACTTTTACTTCTCAAGTCCAAATCTGTTAGCCTACAGTGCCATCTGGTGGCTGAATGTCTACTATATAAATATCCAGTAGCTGTAGTGTAGGGTAGCTTTGTCCTTGTTGCCTAGATTGCGGTTCCGTGTAAATGGAATTGGGAAGTTAGGCCCAGTGCACACTGGGCGGATCCGCCGGCCGCATCCGCTTGAAAATCCGCGTGGCTAATGTATCTCTATGGGCTGGTGCACACCGGCGGTTTGAGGTTTTTAGCAAGCCGCAAACGTGCCTCTTGCCGGCGGATCACATACAAAATCCGCTCGGGGTGCACCCGGCAAATATCGTCTCTCTGCTCCCAAAACCACTAGCGTTTTGACGATCTGCTAGCGGTTTTGGTGTGCACTGGGCCTAAGGTTCTACAGATCCACCCTCACCTGTATTTAGAAAACCACAAACTTAACCAAGCTTATATTTACCTTTGTGCCACAAGTGTGCTTTTATCACTGCAATGTGACTGAAATGATGTCATGTTATGAGTAGCTCATGGACCACTACGAAATAATGGGAGCACAAGTGACCACAGTCATGTCAGAGAAGGCTTAGGCCTGGTGCACACCAGAGGAGTTTTTCCGAGCATTTTGAGTTTTTAAATCTGCTGCTAATGTTATCCTATGTGTCTGTGCACACTGGAGCAATGAGGTTTTGTAAAAAACCCCATAGCATTACATTGGGAAGAGCTTTTAGAGGTTTCAAAAGCTCTTCCCAATGTAATGCTATCGTTTTTTTTTACAAAACCTCATTGCTCCAGTGTGCACAGACACATAGGATAACATTAGCAGCAGATTTAAAAACTCAAAACGCTCAGAAAAACTCCTCTGGTGTGCACCAGGCCTACGTGGTCATTGCCATTTCACAGGTGACTGAGAGACCGCTCTCAAGAAGGCTGTGACCTCAGCTGTGTCACAGAAGGTGTATCACAGGAGTGAGCACCCAACATCACAGGGGTCTGAGTACTGCCACATAAGTGTGAGTACCGCCATTCCTTTCTCACAAGAGCCTAATGCTGGGAATACACGGTTCGTTTTTGCCTTCGTTTAAACCTTCGTTTCGATTGTGCCTTTTGTCCTTTTCGATCCCGAAATAATCGAACATACGGTTAATATCACCACCCACGGTTTCGTTTTTTTTTTCGATTCTGATGGTTTCGTTTTTCCAATGATCGAAGGCTGCAAAGAAACGAAACGAAAATCCCTTTTTACAGGGACGGACTAGCATAAACGAATATATAATCGATCTGAACAGCCATCAAGCCTACCAATGGCTCGATTAGATGGATAAAGAGAGATAATATCAAACATGTTCGATCACTAGTCGTTCGTTTTTGGGGTCTATTAATCGAAACTATAATGAGATTATGACTATTTTCACATACGTTTTCAACACTCGATTCGTTTACCGAACGAATCGAAGGTTTAAACGAAGGCAAAAACGAACCGTGTATTCCCAGCATAAGTGTCACAGCATGCCACATAAATCTGAGTACCATTCCTATCTCACAAGAGCCTAAGTATCACAGCATGCCACACAAATCGGAGTATCATTCCTATCTCACAAGTGCCTAAGTACCACAGCATGCCACATAATTCAGAGTACCATTCCTATCTCACAAGAGCATAACTACCACAGCATAGCACATGAATCTGAGTACAATGCCTATCTCACAAGCGCCTTAGTGTCACAGCATGCCACATAAATGAGTACCATTCTTAACTCACAAGAGCCTAAGTATCACAGCATGCCACATAAATCTGAGTACCATTCCTAACTCACAAGAGCATAAGTACCACAACATTCCACATAAATCTGAGTACCATTCATATCTCACAAGAGCCTAATGCTGCATACACACTGGCGACTATGGTCGTTTGAAACAGCTCATTAACGATCGTTCCGCCGACAATCGGGGAAAGAACTTTACCCAACGATCATTAACACGAACGACAAAAGAACGACATCGGGAAGATGGAAATATCCAACCTGACGGATCATATCTACCGACAATCGTTACAAAACTATAGTGTGTACAGACATCGGCCGAGAACGATCGTTACAAGGGCCAATGCACCTGCGTTGAATTCTGCCCAGCTTCAGTACTTCCTTTGTAGCGCGGCCGTAAAGATTGTTACATTGCTCATTTAAATTAAACTTTGTTTTCAAGTTAACAATCATATATTTGTATCTATTGTAACTCCATGTCAGTGTTTTTTTTTTTATTTTATATAAATATGTACGCAACATTTCCTTCTGATCGTTCTTTTCTGCGAGAACTATCGTTAAAATGTGTATGATGATCGCTGCATCCCATCGTTGCATTCCAATCTTTCCAATATCGTTCGTCTGGTAACTATCGTTCTTTGCAAACGATAGTTATCGCAAGTGTGTACGTAGCATTAGTGTCACAGTATGCCACATAGATCTGAGTACCATTCCTATCTCACAAAAGCCTAATGGCCCATACTCACGGGCTACAATTGTCGCCGCACGCCGACGTGGCGTGCGCGTGTTGCGGCGACAGGTCGCCCGTGAGTATGAGGCGTGCACCCCGAACCGTCACTCATCGCTGCTGTCACCAGGCGATTGGTGCCGCAACTGTCGCTAGTCCGCGTGTGTATGCAGACTAGCGACAGCAACCCAATAGCCGGAGCATTGAGTTTCCGGCAGGGGGGAGGAACATCGGCGACAGCTTCCGTCGCCATCCCTAGTCCCACTTCCGCGTGTGTATGCGGAGGGACCTGGCGACAAGCTGTCGCCAAACTGTCGCGCACAAGCTCCCGTGTGCTGGCAGTTGGCTGATGGTGGCAGTTGGCTGATGGTGTAATGGTTAAGGGCTCTGCCTCTGACACAGGAGACCAGGGTTCGAATCTCGGCTCTGCCTGTTCAGTAAGCCAGCACTAAATCAGTAGGAGAACTTTGGCAAGTCTCCCTTACACTGCTACTGCCAATAGAGCGCGCCCTAGTGGCTGCTGCTCTGCTCTGGCGCTTTGAGTCCGCAAGGAGAAAAGCGCAATATAAATGTTATTTGTCTTGTCTTGTCTTGTCTAGCGACATGCTAGAAAAGTAGCCCGTGAGTATGGGCAATAAGTGTCACAGCATGCCACATAGATCTGAGTACAATGCCTATCTCACACGAGCCTTAGTGTCACAGCATGTCACATAATTCAGAGTACCATTCCTAACTCACAAGAGCCTAAGTATCACAGCATGCCACATAAATGAGTACCATTCCTAACTCACAAGAGCCTAAGTACCACAGAATGCCACATAAATCTGAGTACCATTCCTATCTCACAAAAGCCTAAGTGTCACAGTATGTCACATAGATCTGAGTACCATTCCTATCTCACAAGAGCTTAAGTGCCACAGCATGCCACATACGTGTGAGTACCGCCATTCCTATCTCACAAGAGCCTAAGTGTCACAATGTGCCATATAAATCCAAGTACCATTCCTATGTCACAAGAGCTTAAGTGTCACAGCATGCCATATAAATATGAGCACCATTCCTATCTCACAAGAGCATAGGTACCATAGCATGCCACATAAATCTGAGTACCATTCCTATCTCACAAGAGCATAAGTACCACAGCATGCCACATACATCTGAGTACCATTCTTATCTCACAAGAGAATAAGTACCACAACATGCCACATACATCTGAGTACCATTCCTAACTCCCCAGAACCTAAGTACCACAGCATGCCACATAAATCTGAGTACCATACCTATCTCACAAGAGCCTAAGTGTCACAGCATGCCACATAAATCTGAGTACCATTCCTATCTCACAAGAGCATAAGTACCACAGCATGCCACATACATCTGAGTACCATTCTTATCTCACAAGAGAATAAGTACCACAACATGCCACATACATCTGAGTACCATTCCTAACTCCCCAGAACCTAAGTACCACAGCATGCCACATAAATCTGAATACCATTCCTATCTCACAAGAGCCTAGGTGCCACAGCATACCACATACATCTGAGTACCATTCCCTTGTCATAGACACCTAAGTAACACAGCATTAGAGTTGGGCCGAACCTCCGATTTTAGGTTCGCGAACCTGGTTCGCGAACTTCCGCGGAAGGTTCGGTTCGCGTTAAAGTTCGCGAACCGCAATAGACTTCAATGGGGATGCGAACTTTGAAAAAAAAAAAATTATGCTGGCCACAAAAGTGATGGAAAAGATGTTTCAAGGGGTCTAACACCTGGAGGGGGGCATGGCGGAGTGGGATACATGCCAAAAGTCCCCGGGAAAAATCTGGATTTGACGCAAAGCAGCGTTTTAAGGGCAGAAATCACATTGAATGCTAAATGACAGGCCTAAAGTGCTTTCAAACATCTTGCATGTGTATACATCAATCAGGTAGTGTAATTAAGGTACTGCTTCACACTGACACACCAAACTCACCGTGTAACGCACCGCAAACAGCTGTTTGTGTAGTGACGGCCGTGCTGGACTGGTGCGCACCATGGCGAGAGTGCAGGTTTTGGTGGCTTTACAGCCCATATGGTCGCCTGGCTGATGTAGCTGAATGACAGAACAGTAACTGTCCAGCTGATCAAATTTGGTCTGACCACAATGAGGCAACGACCTTATTATCGTGGGTGTGCCCCCCGAGACACTCATCTAGGCGCTGAACAGAACAGGTATGCAGTGGCGGGTTCACTAAACAGAACAGGTATACAGTGGCGGGTTCACAGAACAGGTATGCAGTGGCGGGTCCACTGAACACAACAGGTATGCAGTGGCGGGTTCACTGAACAGAACAGGTATACAGTGGCGGGTCCACTGAACAGAACAGGTATGCAGTGGCGGGTTCACTAAACAGAACAAGTATGCAGTGGTGGGTTCACAGAACAGGTATGCAGTGGTGGGTTCACAGCACAGGTATGCAGTGGTGGGTTCAATGAACAGGTATACAGTGGCGGGTCCACTGAACAGAACAGGTATGCAGTGGTGGGTTCACAGCACAGGTATGCAGTGGTGGGTTCACAGCACAGGTATGCAGTGGTGGGTTCACAGCACAGGTATGCAGTGGTGGGTTCACAGCACAGGTATGCAGTGGTGGGTTCACAGCACAGGTATGCAGTGGTGGGTTCACAGCACAGGTATGCAGTGGTGGGTTCACAGCACAGGTATGCAGTGGTGGGTTCACAGCACAGGTATGCAGTGGTGGGTTCACAGCACAGGTATGCAGTGGTGGGTTCACAGCACAGGTATGCAGTGGTGGGTTCACAGCACAGGTATGCAGTGGTGGGTTCACAGCACAGGTATGCAGCCAGACAGGAACAAGTTAAGCCTAACTAATCTTTCCCTGAGAGACAGTCTGCAGCAGCTCGCCCTACTCTCACTAACGCAGGCAGCACACGAGTGACCGTAATGGCCGCCGCTGCCTGCCTTATATAAGGGGGGGTGGGGCTCCAGGGGCTAGTGTAGCCTAATTGGCTACACTGGGCCTGCTGACTGTGATGTAGAGGGTCAAAGTTGACCCTCCATGTGCATTATGGGGCGAACCGAACTTCCGCAAAGGTTCGCCTGCGGGACGCGAACGCGAACCACGGAAGTTCGCATGGAACCGTTCGCAGGCGAACCGTTCGGCCCAACTCTACACAGCATGCCACATACATCTAAATACCTTATCAAAGATAAGTGCAAAAATGCATATTCTTTTAAAAATCGATCTGAAAATTGCATTGCAAAATCGCTAAGTACCTAGCGACTGCTATTTGCAGTGTGAACTAAGCAAGTAGTAACAGGAGACGACAAAAGTAATAAGAAAATTTAAAAAATGTTTAAAAGGAGGACAAGGGGTGGACTTAGCCCCAAGAGAAAAGCAGCCCACAAAAAAATTGTCAAAATCTCGTGCCTTCCTCAGCATGCAAATTCGCATATGTACTTAAAACAAATGTAAGTAAATGGGATTGATTACAACTGAATGCAAATTTCACATGCAGAGGAAAAAAAACTACAACAGCAGTGCAGCATAATTTCACACTTCATCTGTAAACTGCTTTATTTCCTGCTGGCCCCGTTCTCCATTGCCCGCCGTCATAATTCAAACCGCTGATCAGCTGTAAACTGCGGTTAAGGCAGCTAGTTTAATTGTAACAGCGCTTCTGTGAATAGAGAGTAAACAGAGATGTCACTTCCTGTACACAGAAGCGTACAGTGTAACTAGCTGCCTTAACCGGTGGGGGAATCACCAGTTTACTGCTGTCCTTCGGTTTGAATTACTGGTGTGTCGGCAGGCAGTGAAAAATGGGGATGCGTCTTTCTGGAGGAGGAGGGGGTCAGCAGGAGGTAAAGGTGGTGGTGGGGGGCAGAAGGACGGGACTTGCACAGCCACTAGGGCTTATTTCAGGGGTAGGTCTTATATTTCAAGCATGCTCGAAATATGGGATAGGTCTTATTTTAAGGGGATGTCCTACTTTTGGGAAAACACGGTAAAAAAAGCATGGTGCTTTCTTGATATCAAATGATATACAATAATAAATAAGGGATCATCAAAACTAATGAATAACTTAACAATATCGTAATGTGAAAGGGGCCTATAGGAGAATGCACTGGCTGTGCATTGTCACAGCGCACACTGCAACCTACTGTGCTCTGTTTATCATACTGAGCCCATTAAACGGACCCTGAGCAGTGGCTAAAAAATGAAATCTGGACTTACTGGGGCTTCCTCCAGCCCTCCGTAGCCCGCGAGATCCCCCGGAATCCTCTTCTTCGCACGTCATCACGATGGTCGCTGTAAGAGTCCTGCACGGTTCTCTAAAGACTGAACCGCACATGTGTAGGACTCTTACTGCGACCAGCGTGATGATTCGGAGGGTGCGCGTCAGGGGCACGCACTGGCAACTTCAGTTGAAGACCCCGGGTTACAGAAGCCTCCAGCGGGACCATGGAAAGGAAGGAATGGAAGAAGAGGTTGGCAGGGTACCTCGCGGGCTACGGGGGGCTGGAGGAAGCTCCAGGCAAGGACAGATTTCATTTTTTAGCCACTGGTCAGGGTCCCTTTAAATCAATAGCGAGTGTGAACACTGCGTTTCGCTTCCATGGGGGCAAAATGGGCCATTGCCCAGGGCCCCCTAACTGGCTGCCAGGTTCTCCCCTGAATGAATTGTGGTCCCCAGGGCCCCTGTAGAATATTCAGCAGCAAAGTGAACCTGTCCTTCTGGCACGCTATCGCTTGATCCAAGCTGATTATGTAGCATGCCACTGTGTCACTGAAAAGAAGTGCAGGCGAGGATGAAGACAGATGAGTTTGCTCCAATGTCGAATGCTCTGCAGGGCCCCCACAATGGGCCCGCTTGTGGGGGTGGGGGGGGGGGCAAAAGATTGTGGGGTGCTATTTAGGAAGAATGCGGACACTCGGGGGACAACGGACAGGTAAAGTATTTACGCACGAGAACCGGGGATCCATGTAATCTTTTGGGGACGGACAGGGGTTTTCCGTCGCATTCAATCGCACGCCGTTAGTGCCGCACACCCAATCAAACACAGTGGCCTGAGATTTTTCAGCATGTCTGATCGATACATGCAACCAATTTCGGCACCAAAATTTGGACGCATCGTCGATCGCTCTTGACGGCACCGGTTTTCATCTGATTCGATAATAATTATCAAATCATTTGGTCAATCGGCTGCCAAGTCAAGAAATTTAGAACATGTCGCATAGAGTGAGCTGTAAAAATGTCTGCACTGCAGCAGCACCAGGACCAGAAAAGGATCTTTGTCCTGAGCCCACACTTTGGGGAGTGCAGTCATGCTGGTGGTGACAGGAGGGTCAGAGTCTGAATCAGATAGCAGTATATGACCATGCTGGCAGGCTATTACAGATCGTGTAATGATAGAGAAATATGTACAAATACAACTATCGCGAGGGCGAGGTTATTACAGTGCAATGTGCGCCTCCTATGACAAGTCTCTCTGTACTGCAGATGAAAGCCACGCAACTTTATGGTCATGTGAGCCAAGAACGCTGCGCGCGGTGTCCGATTTGTAATAAAGTTTATCTAGTTTGCGTTTCAAGCCTCGCTTTGTCACTGCGCCCAGCTCAGCGGAAAGAGGAAGTGCATGGGTGTGAGTGGCCAGTGTGACTACGACTTCACCAGCAGCTAAGCTGACAGAGCAACTGGATTGGCACAGCAGGTGATGGCAGGCCTTGTAACTCGTGTGTCTGTTTTATGGGGGTACTATGCTGTATATCTATGCCTAGCTGTCACAGAACTACAAGTCCCAGCATGCTTTGCTAAAGCAGAGGCTAGCAGGATAGGGTGCTTCTGTGGCAGTCGGGGAGCCACAGATTTTATACCGTCCGATCCCACTCAAGAGTTTTTATTACCCAACCTTGTAGAAGAGCTCGAGATTGCGATCAGGGTTATATTATTGATACTTGAACCTAATGAATTTGGTAGTTATGGGTTCTGTACCTATGGAAGAGCCCTGGCTGGGTTCTGTCCCAGCCAGGGCACTATCTACATGGAGTTTGTATGTTCTCCCTGTGTCTGTGCGGGTTTCCTCCAGGCACCCCGGTTTTCTCCCACATCCAAAAAACATACAGATAAGTTAATTGGTTTCCCCCTAAAATTGGCCCTAGACTATGATAAATATGCTACATGATACATAGATAAACATAAGACTACGGTAGGGATTAGATTGTGAGCCCCTCTGAGGGACAGTTAAGTGACAAGACCAGTCACTTAAAAGCCAAAACCAGTTCAACTTACCTGGGGCTTCTTGCAGCCCCCTGGAAGTCATCCTGTGCCTGTGTGTTCCTTCCGAGTCCCTTCAGCCAGCGGTGGCGACTACCCCAAAGCTGGCGCCTCCTCACAGTGCTCTTGATGACGGGAGCGTTCTGTGCATGCGCAGAGTGCTTCCAGCAGCAGGAGCACGATCAGGTTATGTGCAGCAACAGGCCACACATGCACGACTGGCTAGCTTTGCTGGGGCTGCCACTGCTGGATGGAGGGTCTCAGGACAGCGAGGGCACAGGATGACTCCGGGAGGCTGCAGGAAGCCCTTTTTTTTTTTTTTTTTTTACACTTTAGTAACCCTTTAAAGGGAGATAAGTACCACTGCAATATTTCTTTTTAGAATGAACCTCCCCATGAGGGAGGCTCTTAACTAAGAGTGCTGTTGGGGGGGAGCATCATTACTTTGCCTCCCTTCCGTTCCCCTCTTCCGTTTGTGATGCGCCATTTTCTCCTTGGTCTTTCCACACTGACTGTAGTTCGTATGTTCCTGGCAGTGTTGTGAGCCGCAATGCATGCCAGGAGATGTAGTTCGCGACTGTGAGTTCACAGCCAAATTTGCGTTCACGGACTACATGTCCCAGCATGTATCACGTCACACGCACAACACTGTCGGAAACATACAAACTGCACTGCAGCTAGTCAGAGGAGAAGATGGCACACCTGAAATGGACGGGGGGGGGGGAGGGATCAGAGGAGCAGCACCCCGTAGGTAAATAATGAGGCTCCCCACTTGGTGATTTGCATTCATCTAGTGGAAATAGCAGTCTATATAGCTGAACTTGTGAACTCAGAATTTACGATACCTCTGTGTTAGTCCAACTCCCAGGTCTGTGAGCATGTTGTATGTAAACAAGTATTCTTATCTCAGCTAACCACCTCCCACCCCACTTGGATGTTCTGTTTCACTTAATACACACGGGGGACTGTTGTAGCTGTTGCTAGCACACAGGAGACGTGTGCGCAACAGCTCAGCGACAACTCCGCCTGAGCGACAGCTGTCTACACGACAGGCAGAGACGCGGCGTTTGGCCCCCCGCCGGAAGCTCCCTTCTAGCTGTGGGTAGCTGTCGCTAGTCCGCACATACACACGCAGTACGCGTGGCGGACTAGCGACGGTTGCTGCAACAGCTGTTGCCGGCAATTGGCCAAGTCAATCGCCTGGCGACAGCTCTTAGTAGCGACAGTTAGTGGCGCACGCCTCATACACACGGAGGACCTGTCGCCGCAACATACGCGTACCACATGTTTGTGGCGGCAGTTGTGCCCCTTGTGTATGAGCGGTTTTATTTATGCAGGAAAAGCTGTCATATGTGTATGTTTTAAGTTTTAATGTTCCATGCAAAATTTCATTGTAAACGGTAAAGTTAGAGTACTTTTTTAAAATATTGCTCTGTGACATCTCAGCATATTCCAAGCAGTGAAACTCTTAATTGGATTATTCTAGTTACAAAAAGCCAGAACATTATTGTTTATTTTAGTGTGTGGCCTTGACATTTGAAAGATGCTTCTGTGTGAAGACTGGGAGAAATGTAAAAGTCACATTACTGTAGCAATCTTTTATATATACATTTGCTCATTTATTACACATAAATATTATTAATTTAAATATTAATAATCAATACAGTCCTTCTAATGAAATAAATAATTATTGTTAAACCCTATATAATAGAATTTAATACTTTGAAATATATTTTGAAATGCTGGATTCTTCCAGTGATGATTTGAGACAGTAAAACCTTCTCAGGGGATAGTTTTGGTTCTGGAGAATTGTTGATGTGTTCTGGGTACAAGGCTGTCTCAGTTAGCTGAACACTGAAAGCTGATTGCACATGGTTTGGGAACCGGCGTCATGAAAAATAATAAAACAATATAAGGCGTTTTCCCAATTAGTTAAAAATTATGAAATGGTGACCTCTGCCGGTTGAAGTTATTATATTTATTCATAAGAAAGGCAAATATATAGAACATGATTTTATATTATTAAAATTTAATATGCAATTATTTCTTATATGATTAATTGTTTTAAGAAGAATTAGATAATAAGATTTATATTTAAATAAGTATATTAGAAGCCCCGTATGTTTCAATAAGCCCTAAATTGCTGAAGACTCTCACAGGTCTGTGTTAGTGTCAATTTGACCAATCTTATGTCTGGGAAAGTACCGAGACATTCCAACCTAATTAGCAGAGAACACTTTATCAGAAATGTGTCATGAATGACATTGTTTAGTCTCAATGTCTGGGGCAAAAAAAGTCAACCAGCAGACAAGATGGCTGGTGACGTCCATTTTTAATTAACTGCATCAGAAATGACCCTATATCAAATGTCAAGCACTCCAAATGACGTTAATTCCCACAAGATAAGGTAATTAAGGAATTCATAAATATTATGATTTAGGTATTCAAACATGAAGCTTTAGCCAATCAGAACCAGGGATTCAGGGAAATTCTAGATTAGGCAGCCATATTGCATCCAATCCCTATAAAAGTAGGAGCTGAAAGCTCATAGTTTGCAGAAGCCCAACAATCTCCTGAGAAGACACATGAGTCTGAAGCTACCTTCCCACAAGTGGTTCTAGATGCTGAAGAGATGACAGAGAAGGGGTAATATGCATAATATTCTGGTGATTACTTAATTCATTTTTCAGCATTAAGTTTTGTTAAGATGTTAGCAAGAAGTTTTTTTAGAAGCTATTTTTTTATGCTATTTAAGAAGATTACTACAAGTTTTACACAGCTATTATATACACAGCTTTTGATACAGATGAGACTATTTTTGATCTTATTCTACATAACACAACTGTTATATTCTTTTTTGAATGTACTTGGAAGATTGTTGAATGCTTGGCTATAAAGGCCTTGATAAGATGGAATACTGTTAGAAGGAAACACTACTTGGAACTGTTCATATTTTGTATATATGCTGTATGATAAGCAAATACAATTTTTTAATATAAAATCATATACTGAGTGCTCTGATTCATTTCAAGGTATACCGTCATCTATAATTACTGTAATAGAGGGTTCAGACCCCTCTATGCCGGATTTATATGATAGCAACGCTGGTCCTTTACTGAGTTAGCAATCATGAAAAAGGCAAGAACCGCTCAGGTTTTTAGACAATCCTGATTTAAAACTTCTAGTGAAAATGTAACTTAACCCTCCTGTCGGTTCATTAATTCTGCCAAATAGGCAGAAATAAATTTATTTTTTGTCATTTTTTATTTTTTGGGTTACATGTAAAGCTACCAGGGTGGTAGCCACATGAAACAACACTAGAGGGCGCATGTGTCCCTCTAGTGCGATCGTCACCAGCATAAATAGCAAACAGGGGAAAGCGTATATAACGCGTTCCCCTGTTTGGCTTTTCCTGTCGCCATGGCGGCGATCGGAATGAAGTCATGGACGTCAGCCGCCTCCAATCCAGCCCTTAGCGCTGCCCGGAAGTCATTGGTCCGGGCAGCGCAGGGCTCTGGCGGGGGGCCCTCTTCCGCCACTGCGTGCGGGCGATCGCCGCGCGGCGGCGGCGATCAAGCTGTACGCATGGCTAGCAAAGTGCTAGCTGCGCGTACAGCACTTTAAATGGGGCCTCTGCGGCGGCTTACCCCAAGCTCAGCTCGGGGTTACCGCTAAGTAGGTTAAAAAAAGGTTTTGGTTTTTTTTATACATACCAGGGGCTTCCTCCATGCAGATCATTCCCTTGTAGCCATCCAAAGCCTCCTTGATCCTCTGGTAGCAGCATCATCCTCCTTGGCCAGGAGCGTTCTTCGCGCAGGCATAGAATGCTCCCTGCCGTGGGCCATCTTGGTTACCTTTGAATGAAGCTAATCCTGACATAATTTCCTCCCTCTCTCTTTTTTTCTCTTTTTGCTAATTGTGCATTTGCTACCAGCCCTCCTCTGAGTTTTCAGACGCTGCAACTGAAGTCTATACTATAAAGTGAACTGTTTTATGTCATTAGGAGGGGAAAATGAAGGGAAGTGGAGTAATATATTCTAGATAAAAAAAAAACTTCCAGCATGCAACTGTTTTGCCAGCTGATGGCAATTAAAGGGCCAGTGCTGCTAAGTTTTGTGATAACACCAAACCATAACATCAAAAACAAATTTTGAATGCAGCATTAGCATCTTTATAATTTAATACACTCAGACCAGTTGCTGTTGAAATTTGATTTTTATGGTGACAATCCTGCTTTAAAGTGAACCTGAAGTGAAAGGTTTATGGAGGGTGCCATATTTGTCCTTTTAAATAATACTAATTGCCCAGCTGTCCTGCTGATCATCTGTCTCTAATAATTTTAGCCATAGACCCTGAACAAGCATGCAGATAAGGGGCTCTGACTGGATTAGCTGCATGCTTGTTTCTGGTGTTATTCAGACACTATTGCAGCCAAAGAGATCAGCAGGACTGCCAGGCAACTATTTTTGTTTAACCTCCCTAGCGTTCTGGACGAGCTGAGCTCATCCAGAGACGCTAGAGGGCACCGCTCAGGCCCCGCTGGGCCGATTTTGATTATTTTTTTTTCAAACACGCGGCTAGCACTTTGCTTGCTGCGTGTTTGCCCCGATCCGCCGCCACCCGACGTGAAAGAGCCCCCCCCCCCCCCCCCGCAGACCCCGTGCGCAGCCTGGCCAATCGCCGCCAGGCTGCGCTTTAGGTTGGATTGGGAGTCCCAGTGACGTCACGACGTCAACGTCACTCCGTTCGTCGGCATGGCGACGGGGAAGCCCTAAAGGAAATCCCGTTCAGAACGGGATTTCCTTATGGGCGTGATCGCCGGCGGTGATCAGAAGGGTGGGAGGGAGAGAGGAGGAAGGGGAGAATCATGTTGCTAGCGCTAGGCTAGCTACATGGTAAGGAAAAAAAATCGGGCGAAAAATTGAAACGCCCAGCAGGTTAAAAGAAAATAAATATGGCTGCTTCCACATCTCTCTCAGTCCAGGTATCTTTTAGTGTTGCACTGTGGGAGGAGCAGAGGCACAGAAGAAATTATTTGACGTGGTCAGCTTTTTGGCATCCTTCAGTGTGTCTTTGAAGCTCTCTACTGTATGACCCAGTGTCAGAAAGCAGGGTATAGTTATGGTGGGGGTTTTTTTTACCCACAATAGCACTAATTTATGTTTGTCTCTTGTCATTCCATTTTAATAAAGTAGTCAACAGCTATGGAGAAAGAAGGCGCAGTGTGTGGCAACAGACAGGGTGGGGATCTTATTTGCAAGCCAAATAATTCTGACTATGTTAGATGATCTTCCTTTGCCCTGCTCAGTCTTTGCATGTCTTTACAATCTCTAAACAGGGAATGGCTGCTGCTGTAGTCGTTTCTGCTGTATTACGGTAGTTGCTGATGTCCATTCATTTCATCTTTGAATGTCTTCTGCAGGTCATCAGAGCCAGAAGAAGATGAGTTTACAGTGGACCGCAGTGGCGACTTTCCTCTATGCAGAGGTGTTCTTGGTGCTGATTCTGTGCATCCCCTTCATCTCACCCACCAGGTATCACATGTTTGCGCTTGCTTTAATTAAGATACGTTAATAAGAAACCTTTTTCTCTTAATCCATTTGACATTAAATGGTTATTTAAAGGGAACCAGTCACGAAGCACCCTCATGTATTTTACCACATATATCAGTGGGAACATTAGAGAAAATGCCTACCCTGCTCTCTGTTTCATCCTTCACTGCTCTGCCTGCTTGTTATCAGCCCTGATAAAATCCCCGACTGAGCATTCAGTCTGGCTTTGTTCAGGAATCACTATAGCTGAGCCTGTCTTCTCTGGTGTCTTTTCAAGCCCAAGCCTGCCCCCCTGCTTGCTTTGCTCAGGAATCATTATAGCTGAGTTATTATAGCAAAGCCAGACTGAATGCTCAGTGGGGTATTTTATCAGGGCTAATAACAAGCAGGCTGAGCAGTGAAGGATGAAACGGAGAACAGGGTAGGTGTTTTCTCTAATGTTCCCACTGATATATATGGTAAAATACATGAGGGTGCTTCATCTCTGGTTCACTTTAAAGGTGCCTATTAACAGTAAAAAACATTTCTCCAAATGCGATCTTTTGATGCGGTTTTAATGATCGAATTGTATAGAAAATTTGCAGTTTTATGAAGGCAGTTGATGAGGAACGATTCTTTGGTCGATTGCTAAATAGGATAAAATCGATCCGAAAGTTGGATTTTATGATTGTATTTGAAGAATGTGAACAATCGATAATTGCTTTCCGGTTAGTTACGATCGTTCAGATCACGTCGAAAGATTGCATTTGGTGGAAAAATTGTACCATTAATGGACACCTTAAGAGAAAACAAGAATCAGTTTAACTTACCTGGGACTTCTTGCAGCCCCCTGGAGTCATCCAGTGCCCACGCCATCCTTCCGAGATCCTCCAGCGAGCAGTGACGACCCCTTCAAAGCTGTCATGCATGCACAGCCCTGATCCATGTGCACACACATTCCTATTTCCAGGAGCGCTCTGCACATCTGCAGTAGCAATTTTCCCATATTGCGCACAGAACGCTGCCATGCATGGGGAAGCAGTGGGGTTTTCGGAAGGACACGGCAAACACAGGATGACTCCAGGAAACTGCAAAAAGTCCCAGGTAAGTTAAAGTGAACCTCCGGACTAAAAATCTACTCAGCAGAACTGAAAAGGCTTGGTGTTTCTTTAACAGTTTCACAGCATCAGAACTTTGTTTTTCTTACCAAAGCATCATTTTTAGCTGCATTTTTATCTAAGCTCCACCCATCAAAGAAAAAAGCCCGGGCTTTTTTTCCCCTAATGCTGTTTAGAGTATGATGGGATTTCCTATGTTGTTCACGTTGCCTAGCAAGTGGGAGAGGCGCTCAGGACACAGGAAAGTTGGAACCCCCCTGTTCTGCCCACCAACAGAGCTTTCTGTTGGTGGGCTCTGATTGCTGCTGGCATGTTTAGTTATTTTTATTTTTTTAAAGATTGCTATCTTTTTGTTATTTTTATATCACCCCTCCCCCCCGCCAGCCAATCACAGCGATCAGCTCTCACAGACATCAGCCTATAAGAGCCAATCGCTCCTTAACCTCCCAAGGGGACAGCCGAGTGACATGTCCCCAGTACAGTGCTGCCGTGGATCGCAGTGCTGTACAATAGATGGCGGTTTCACCGTCGGTAACAGTCTCCTAGCGGCGATCGCCACTGGTAGACTGATGACGGAGAGGAGATCCATCATTCAAGTGGGGATGCACGCGCGATCCCCAGCAAAACACGCCCAACAGGACTATACGCCAATTGGGTGTCCGTTGTTTGCTCGATTTCCACCTGTCGATTTCCCGAGGACTGACTGATCCCTGGTGAGTTCCCCCCTTGCCTGTGATGTGTTGAATGCTCACCTGTCCTGCCAACGCAAATCCTCGCCTCTTCCGTTTCTTAGCATCATTTTCAGTTGTCACCCACCCCAAGCCCCATTACCACGTGACACCAGCACATGCTGAAATCTGTCTATAGTGTGTGGGCAGTCAATAGAAAGGGATCTATCTGAGGGTGGATCTGGTGGCCTTGATTATGCAATCTTACCACATCTACATATTATTGGGCCCAACAGACTGTTTAGGTAAGCTCTGCTACATAGAGGTAGTAAGTAAAACTAAAAGGGATAAAGCCATATAATTACATTTAATGGACAACTCAAGTGAGAGGGATCTGAAGGCTACCATATGTATTTCCTTTTAAGCAATACCAGTTGCCTGGCCATCCTGCTGATCCTTTCCTTCTAATTCTTTTTGCCATAGACCCTGAACAAGCATGCAGATCAGATGTTTCTGACGTTATTGCGAGCAGCATGGTGGCATAGTGGTTAGCGCTCAGCGCTCTCGCCTTGCAGCGCTGGGTCGCCAGTTCAAATCCCAGCCAGGAGTATGTATGTTCTCCCTGTGTCTGTGTGGGCTTTCCTCTGGACACCCTGGTTTCCTCCCACATCCCAAAAACATACAGATAAGTTAATTGGCTTCCCCCCCCCCTATATTGGACCTAGATAATGATACATACATAGACATATGACTATGGTAGGGACTAGTGTAAGCCCCTCTGAGGGACAGTTAGTGACAAGACAATATACTCTGTACAGCGCTGCGTGATATCAGAATCAATTTATTTTGCCAAGTAAGTTTGCACTTACAAGGAATTTGTCTTGGCAGTTGCTTAACAAACACAAACGATACAAGGACAGACAGTATACAGTAAATATATTACAAGTCAAGGACAGTATGTGAGTATAGTGGCAGTAAGCAAGGTGAGAATTGTTCATTTTCAGTTCTGTGCTGATTACTTTCGAGTCCTAGCAGCTCTAGCGTGGTTCTGCATTAAGCATGGCTACCGTCTGAGGGGAAAAAGCTGTTCCTGTGTCTAGAGGCTTTAGTTGCGGTTGACCGGATTCTTACTCCTGAAGGCAAGAGCTGTAAGATGGAATGAGAGGGGTTAGAGGTGCTATATAAATACTTAATTAAATAAATGTCAGATCTGACTGGGTTAGCTACATGCTTGTTTCTGGTGCTATTCAGACACTACTGCAGCCAAATAGGACAGCCAAACTGGTATTGTTTAAAAGGAAATAAATGTGGCAGCCTCCATATACCTCTCACTTTAATTGTCCTTTGACAACTTTTTTTCAGTTCAGGGTTTCCTTAAAAGCATCAGCCCAGGTTTTCTGGAACCCTCAGTGTCTCCAGCCTTAGTAGATCAGGAACTGTGTAACATGCGGTGTACTGCTCTATGCGGTGTGAACCAGCACTAATATTTGCAGAGACTTCAGCTGTAACAGCATTGATCATTGTCCAGCTGCTATTTCCCCAGCAGCAGGGCAGCTTGTGGCATTTTCTCAGGCTCGGCTGTAGTATTTTGTAGGTGAAAAGTCCACCGGCTCCACATGGCTTATGAGTCACCCCCTGGTGGTGTAATCCTTGTGCAATCCCCACCACATTGCATTGCTCCCTTCCAGATCACGGACTATTGTGGATGCCTGAAAAGGTTTTTCTGTTTGGCAGGCATACAATCTGATTATGAAGTTTCTTCAGCCAAGTTCAACTGTACTAAGGGAACAGTCACACTTGTCCATGCAAATTCTGCGTTCGATTTTCCACAGGTCCGATTCTGTGCTTAGCAATTTTCGAGTTTTATATGTGTATTGTTTTTGTTTTGTTTTTTGTTCCCCCTTCCCCCACAATTTTGCCTTTTTGTTATCCGATGTGAGATGAGATAGACATGTGTATGTACAGTGCCAAGTTTAAAATAACTATACTGTTTTGTTTTTTGTTTTGTCTGCCTGAAAGAGTTAATATCGGGTGATATTGGGACAAGCGACTAAACTCCTGGCGCTGTCCCCCTTAATGTAAAATATTCCCGCCCGGTGCAGTATAGTTTACCTTTTCTATTCCTCTGCTGGCTCCGGGCTCTATCCGCTGTACGCATACATGTGCCCTCATGTGGGTGCCAGAGTAACGTGGGTGCCTGTGTGAGGTCACATGGGGCCCGGAGCCAGTGGCGGACACAGACAGACAGGAAAAGTATATTGCAATGGGGGAGGGGAGGACGACGACATTTTACATTGGGGGGCAGCATCGAGCTGGTGAGGAGGCAGATGCAGCGTCACTGGGTCGATTCCTGATCGATATCAGCATGAAATCGATCTGGCCTGGGATGGCTCCAGTCCCTGTACCCTCCCATCTCTCTCTCTCTCTCCCTCTCCTTCTCTCTTCTCTCTCTCTCTCTCTCTCTCTCTCTCTCTCTCCGCTTTTTTTTTTTCCTTTCTTCCTTTTCTTCCTTTCCTATCTTTCTCCCCTTTTTTCTCTTTATTTTCTGAGGTATGAGTTAGCGTACTACAGTTAGCCAGATTTAGCTGGTTCATGTTGTTATAGCTTTGCCTGTGATGTGAAGCGTGCTGTATGGGCACTATTTATCCTTTGCTCCTTGATTGACTACATATCTTGTATAAGCTGTTTATACTTTTCTACAATAAAAATAGTTATAACAAGAAATTGACCTAGAATCGGCTTGCGCTGCATGGGCAGGCTACAGATCTCTCTCTGATCTCTCTTGGTCGATCTGCCCATACATCACCTGATGTATGGGAACCGTTAGAGGATCAGCAGGACAGCCAGGACACAAGCATAGTTTAAAGAACAAATGTTAGCCATACAATGTATTAATAAAAAAAACAAGTAGATAATTACTTGCTCTACTTACTTAACAGATGTATTGCGCTGTCCACAGTTTAATTCAGATTTTACGACGTTTGTAAAATCCAGTGACTTCTGGTTCTGGTGGTGGCCATCTTGGATCCCATATGCTTAAAGGACTCACGAGGCGAAATACTAAAGAAAAAAGTTAAATGCCTGCATGATATTTGAATGCACGGAGGACGCCATCCGTGCCGTTCCGCCGGGTCCCCGCTGCTCAATGTCCCCCCGGGCCGGCTCCCGGCCCCACAGCCCGGGTTGGGCTCTCCTGCCTCCTCTAGAATTGCCACTGGAGCTGGCCGCGGCTGTGCAGTCTGCTCAGACGTGAGTGCGGCTGCGCAGCTCTAGGGCCTCCCCCCGATCCACCGTGGGTCGGGGGGATACCCTAAAGCTGCGCAGCCGCATTCAAATTTCATGCAGGTATTTAACTTTTTTTTTTTTTTTTGTATTTCGCCTCGTGAGTCCTTTAAGTATTCCCCTGGCATCCCCTCTCCTCCCCGCACTATTGCAGAGCAGGGAGTGATAAAGGCAGCGCAGACCGACTCACCTACTAATAGTTCCAAGCACTGAAGATCCCACCACCGGAGGTAGTGCAGAGAGTATAGATGGGAACTCCAGCGTGTGGAACCATAAGGAGGTGAGTCTGTGTGTGCTGGCTTAGTCCCTCCCCGCTCTGCTCTGTAATAGTGCGGGGAGGAGAAGGGATGCCGAGGGGGCATGCAGTGGGAGAAAGATGAGGCCGGAGCGCGGACATGGCACGTTGCAGGAGGGGGCCAGAGGACAGTGTCAGGGGACAGCTTCTGGCCCCCCTTCCTGCGCCCTAGCAGCTGGCAGTGACGAGAGTGACAGACTTCAGCAAATCAAGGCTGAATTTGCATGTGACGTCACTTCTCTTTTGCGGCTGCTACTCTGCGTACCACATTAGAGCTAGGGGGCATGAGGAATAAAAATCAATTCGCAAAAAGGTGAGATTGATTTTAGACTTTTATATTGCCTCTTTAGCATCCATTTTACTTGTAGAACCTTTGTTTATGCCTAACAGTTACTCTTAAGGAAATAATTGTCAGCCTTCATATTACTCTCACTTCAGTCGTGCTTTAATCCAGCTATGTCTCTTTTAGCTATTGTCCAGAAAATTTTTAGGAACCAAATCTTTGTGTGCAGTTCCATTTAGAATGGTGCATTGTTGCTTTTTAAAAAATGCGTTGCAGCATGGGAGATTACATTCAGGGCAGCTGCAGCTTGGTGTATAGTCACTAAAACTGTGATTTTACTATAAAATGTCCTCTTTATTTCTGCAGGTGGCAGAAGATCTTCAAGTCTCGTTTGGTGCAGCTAACAGTGGCATATGGGAACACTTTCTTTGTGGTCTTGATCGTAATCCTGTTACTGCTACTGCTAGGTAAGGAGTCCCCAGGAGATTACAGTATGTGTGTGTCTGGAGAAGAGAGCAAAAATGGAGGGGGAAAGCTGGCCATACACTGGCCCGATTTGCCGCCGTTTCGACAGCATATTCGATCACTGGGATCGAATCTGCTGCCAATCGTTCGCGCTACACACCGAATTTCGATCCATTCCGTCCGATCCCGTCGATCGCGCCGTGCGGAAAATAAGCGTCGATCGCCCGCGGATAAAGAGCGCATCGCTAGCGGCGTTCGAGTGCCCGACGACCGACGCAATAGAGCTGCAATACATTACCTGCTCCGCCGGCGCGACTCCCGGGTCTCCGCTCTTCTTCTCCGCTCTGGTCTGGTCTCCGGCATGCTTCCCTTCTTCCTGTCCCGGCAGGAAGTTTAAACAGTAGAGGGCGCTCTACTGTTTAAACTTCTCCCAGACAAGAAGAAGGGAAGCATGCCGGAGACCAGAGCGGAGAAGAAGAGTGGAGACCCGGGAGTCGCGCCGGCGGAGCAGGTAATGTATGCGGGATGGGGGGAAGCGGCGGCAGCACCACCACAGATTGTGAACGGTTTCAGGCTGAAATCGGTTCACAATCGGTTTGCAGTAAAGGTAGCCATACGATCCCTCTCTGATCAGATTCGATCAGATAGGGATCTGTCTGTTGGTCGAATCTGATGGCAAATCGACCAGTGTATGGCTACCTGAAGAACTCGCTCAGGATTCACTGAGTTCGGTATACTTGCTTTCTTTAAAACAGAAGGTATTTGCGATAATTCAGTTTTAAAGAACAAGCGACACCCATGCTGACCTAGAAATAAAAAACACATATATAAGTAGATAAATACTACTTCTACTTACATAACAGATGTAATGTGCTATCTATGTACTGATTCTTGTGAATTTTATAAAGGAAAAGCAAAAAATCCTATTCTAGGCAGTGGCCATCTTGCCAAGCTAATGCTGACATCATATCTTCCCTGACTCTTGTTTTCCCCCCTCCTTTCTCTTGCTCATTGTGTATGCATTAGCTGCCCTCCTCCCAGAGTCTTCAGACACTCCCACTGAGGTGTATACTAGGAACTACACTGTCTTATCCTCCAATCGCTGAGTCACCTCAGCCTTGCTTGTAAACACAAGTGAGCAGAGGTGTTTCAGATAAGAAAGCTAGGCAGGGAAATGGAAGAGTAGGAATATATTATAGATAAAAATAACTCCCAGCATTCAACTCTTTGGCACTGTTTGGCGCTAGGCAGGGCTGTGGAGTCGGAGTCGTGGAGTCGGGCAATTTTGGGTGCCTGGAGTCGGGAAAAAATGCTCAGACTCCTAATGAATTTGTAACTGTAATTAAAATAGAAAATATGATAAAATGTTCTATTTCTCAGATAATAGTCATTAAAAATAATGTGTATATATACAGTATATATACAGTAATAGCTGTGCTTAGTCCACAAAAATGAAATAAACCAATCAAAATTAGTTACTTGTGCTGCTTCAATAAAGCAGTCCCCGTATTTTTAAGGGCAGATATACATATCTGGTTGTGACTGTATATATGATGTGTACACAGGAATCTCTTATATATACACTAAATAACATCTATGCTGTAAGAATAAAGCCTGATGTGTAGCTGTGTCACTAATAGAGATGGTCAATGAGATGGAAATAATTCTGCATTGATGCTGATTTATGCAAATGTATGCACTCCCTTTGCTGATGAATTCAAATAATTTGATATGTTGTTAAAATTTGGTTTGGTGACTATAAATTTAAAGGGTAACTGAGACGGATGAAAAGTAAAGTTTTATACATACTTGGGGCTTCCTCCAGCCCCCTTCAGGCTAATCAGTCCCTTGCTGTCCTCCACCACCTGGATCTTCTGCCATGAGTCCTGGTACTTCAGCCAGTCAGCGCTGTCCGGCCGCATGCCGCTCCCACAGCCAGGAACATTCTGCACCTGCGCAATAGTGCTGCACAGGTGTAGTATGCTCCTGGCGGCGGAGTGTGTGCATGCGCACTACGCCCGACTGGCTCAAGTACCTGGACTCATAGCAGAAGATCCAGGTGGTGGAGGAGGACAACGAGGGACTGATTATCCTGAAGGCGGCTGGAGGAAGCCCCAGGTATGTATAAAACTTTAATTTCATCTGTCTCAGGTGTACTTTGTTACACAGTAGTACTATACTCTACATATGCACTCCCCACAGAGCTGCAGGGAATCCACTGAGAATGCTGTGCACATTGAACACAGAGGTGTTGTCTGTTTACAATCTCCTCATTCCCCTGCAGAGTACCTGCACATCATTCTTACATGTACCCACACTTACATTGCCTAGGGCCTGATAGATGTTCTTTGTTCCGTTTTTGTACCTTTTTACAAGTACTCTTACCAAGGACTAGTTTTAGTCTAAAGGGAATAAATATAGTAGTCTACATATCCTTCTCACTTCAGTTGTCTTGTAAAATTCCTAAGCGTTGGCAGTTAAGAGACGAATTTCATGTTACATACTTTTAATCAACAGAATTGTAATATGCAAATTAGAGGAGGAGGAGTCGGAGTCGGTGGATTTTTGGACCGACTCCACAGCCCTGGCGCTAGGGCCAGTGCTCCTAAAGTATGTGGTTACTCCAAACCATAACAGCAGAAAAAGTTTTGCAAGTTTTGAATGCAGGATTAGCATCTTTATCACTTAATACACTCAGATCAGTTGCTGTTGAAATTTGATTTTTATGATAATACCGCTTTAACCACTTCAGGACTCAGCCTTTACCCCCCTTAAGGACCAGCACTGATTTAGAAGATCTGTGCTGGGTGGGCTCTACAGCCCCCAGCACAGATCAAACAACAGGCAGAGCGACCAGATCGCCCCCCTTTTTTCCCCACTAGGGGGATGATGTGCTGGGGGGGTCTGATCGCTCCTGCCTGCGTGTGGCTGGCGGGGGGGCACCTCATAGCCCCCTCCACCGCAGGATTCCCCCTCTCCCTCTTCTCCCTTCCTGCCCCGGAGATTGGAGGCTGCACAGGAACGGATCTGTCCTGTGCAGCCTCTAACAGGCTCCTGCCTGTCATGTGACAGCGATCCCCGGCCGCTCATTGGCCGGGGATTGCTGATCTAGTACAACGCTGCTACTGTTAGCAGCGTTGTAAAAATGTAAACACAGCGGATTATTTCCGCTTGTGTTTACATTTAGCGATCGGCGGCCCGCAGGCTATTCACGGAGCCCCCCGCCGTGAATTGACAGGAAGCAGCCGCTTGCGCGAGCGGCTGTTTCCTGATTAATTAGCCTGCAGCCGGCGACGCAGATGTGCGTCACTGGTCCTGCAACTACCACTTTGCCGACGCGCGTTATGAGTGCGCGGTCGGCAAGTGGTTAAAGGATACTTTTAGAGGACACACATTTTAAAAACGGGGGGGGAGCAGGTATGTGCAAGAAGCGGTCCACCGTTCTTTCCCCCGCCCCGTTCTCTTCTATCCCCTCCATTCTCTTCTACTTTCTGGTCGGTGAGTAGTGCGCAGGCGCTGTGCCAGTGGAGCATGTCCTTGATCCTGCGTCTGGGAATGCTCTGCGCACTATGTAGTCATGATGCAGTGCGCATGCGCAAAGAACATGCACGGTAAAGGATGCACTCTGCTGGGACAGCACCTGCACACTACTCGCCAACCTCTCTGACCAGGAAGCAGCTTTGCAGGGCCTTTAAAAGAGAATGGGGGGGGAAGCGGTGGGCATGAGGACCGCAGCCTGCTTCCCCTGTTTTTACAAATTGTGCCCGCTTTGTTATACTTTTAGTGAACAACTGGCTTCCCATGATGCATCTCTCCGGACTATGGAAGCACACACGTCACATCAACCCACCATGCATACAAGCCTGTTTGGACTTTCTGGTCCTCATCAGTGCATAACAGGGATTGATGTTGCTCTATTGGATAGGGCTTGGACCAGTGCTACAGAATACTCCGAAAACACATGGTGACCTAGAACCACTAGGTAAGTATACGGCGCACTGATGAGGACCAGAAAATCTGAAATAGGCTTGTATGCATGTTGGGTTAATGTGGCCCTGGTAAATATATTCGTTACAGCCTCACTATACACCTGCGGTTTAGGATGTGAGTCTGGCTTCAGGGGCATAAAGAGAAGATTTGCATATTCAGGAGCGATGAATCATGGGAAAACACAGTTGCCTACTTAAAGCTGAATAATCGCAAATACCTATTGTATTAACCCATTTGCAACTTCAAAGGAATGATCTGGTTTGAAAGAGTGCAGTGGTTTTAACCTCCGCCAACAGACCTTGTGATGTAAATTCTTGGAATGCTTTGATGTCTCCATGCTAGCAGTGGATATAGATACTTAAAGCAGAAGTCCTCTGTTATTGTCTCACACTGCCCCATAGTGACAAGTGGCCATTAACCCTTTCCACTTGGAGTTTTTTCCTAAAGGGAGTAGTTTCTACTCTGAGTTTTTTTTTTCACGGAAATGCACTCTTACTCTCTCTCCCATTCTTACATGGAACCGTAACACAGTAACATGGTATATTTTATTTTAAAGAACACATTATAACGTTTAATTTCATACCTTATTTGGACAGTTTGGTGTCTTCTATTGGCTGGTAGCAGAGAAGTTGGCCAAAGTATGGTACATATTAAAGCAATTTTCTGGGTGTAATCCTGGCCTGCGTGAGCAAGTTTCGCAATAATGGGTGGTTTTTCGCCTGCCACCTGGTGTCTTCCTGTCACTGCACGCTGTGCAATCTTTGGTGTTTCGATTGGGCATATTAGCAATAAAATGCTGGCTACCATTTTAGACGCTCCTCCATGTCCAATGAAGAAGGGCGGCCATATGTCCGCTGAGGCCTAGAGGCTTGTTGTTTGCGAACCAACTCAAGAATTAGGTTCTTGCGGTGGCTGATATGATCCTTTTGTTTAGCTGATATGATCTTTTTGTTCATGTGGATGCAACTGGTTGTAAATTATGAAGCTATTCACTACTGCCAGCTCCAACAACCAAAAAAAGGTCTTCCTCCACCACTTCAGTGACTTCCTGTTGAAAGAGTAACTACTGTTCTAATGAACAAATAGGTCAACCGCTCCCATGTGTTTAGTATATTCTACGACTGCTGTGGGCTTCTCAACATTTTCAGTCACTCTACCGTTGATTCTTCTCTGCTGTGTTGTTGTAGTAGCAGGGTAGAAAGTGCTAAGCATGTGTATAATACGCTTATCCTTCTATGCCAATACCATCTCTTCACTGTCAAGTTTCCAAGCACAAACTTCACAACTCTTCAGTTTCAGTTTTTTTTATTTCACTTGTAGACCTTTACGATTGGGCAAGAACGTTCCAGTTATGTGAATTTTTTCTTTTAGTAACTCTTGTGCCAATATGAGACTAGTATAAAATCATTTTGTAAATAAATGGTATCCATGTCCAGGAGTGGCTTGTTTCAGATTTATCAGCCATAGAAAACACTCGTAGCCCCCACTTGCTTGGTTTCTGAGGATTGTACATCTTGTACTTTGATGAAAGCACTATTAGTTTTAAAGGAAGATCAATTACTACATTCCTATGGGGTACAAATAGACTTTTTGCATCCTTCTTTTATATGCTCTGTCAAGTTCCTGACCTTCCAACCCCTAGTTTGAGGGCCTTCATGACCACTGATGGGTGGAGAAACATGTAGCATCCAATGAATCTGACTAAATCGCTCATGAGAAAAAATATCTCCAAAAAAGGGGGTGTAATTGATCCACCGAGTTGCGAAAAAATCCTGGATAGATTCCTTTCTTGCAGTGCCATCCTAAGAATTACTCCTAAGTATGCGTTTATTGCCTGCATAGTAACATCAGTCCAGCTACTCCAGATGGATCTGGGTGAAGGAGGGTTATTTTCTAACTTCCTTTTGGCATAATCATTTGTTTCATTAATAATTTCTTGTAATAGGGCCGGTGTAAAAAAAAAAGCTAAAAAAAACCCACTGACAGTTTCTGGAACATTAGCTGCAGGCAGTTGTACCCCTGCATTACACACAGTAAAGGGAAAATTCTGCAGCAAGCAGTCACTGGTAGGAGAGAAGCTTGCCCATTATCTGTGATCACCATCACCCACCCCACCTTTATCACCCTCCCACTTTCAGCAGCTTCCCCACCTTCATCAGCCTCATCAATATCAGTGTCATCACTGTAGCAATAATCATCATCATCAGTGACAGAATAGTCACTGTCATCACCAGAATCCTGCACATCTGATTCTGTGCTGCTGTCCTCCAGAATCCGCTGGGCCACCTCAGCCGCTGTCATTTTACTTTTACCTGCTGCAGTGGCTGCCATTGCTCCGCTCTGTAAGGAATCTGCAAAGAATCTTCAAGAAATAACCTGGAAGGGATCTGCAAGAAATCTGCAAGAAAGAACCTGCAAGGGGATCAGCAAGGATTGTTCAAGAAGTAATCTAGCAGGAAACTGCAAAAAGACCCTGCAGAAAAGCTGCTACAATCAGCAACAAAAAAAGCAGAATTGATTCTGCCACTTCCTGCCAGCGCTGATCGTGCACTTCCGGTTTAGGGGAGGGGGATACCACCTGTGTGGGCATGTAGTCTTACATGCCCACTAAACATGGGGAGAGAGATCGGACTTTGCTGGGGGCCAGATGTGCTGCAAACCGCCGCTGAAATAATTTCCCGCATAGCGGGACATACGACAGGAATCGGGAAATTTGCAATGCTATGCGGGACATACGAGTGGAAAGGGTTAATACACATTACAGCAGTACTAATTAGTAGCAAGGAAAAGAAACCCCCCCAAGCATGTGATAAAATAAATTGGCCTGAAGCACTTGCGAGCCTCTAATTAAATTGGCTACTAAAGGGTTAAGAAGGCAAATTATACTCTGTGTTGCTTTTAGTAGGAGGGCTCTCATTTAGCCCTTTATTCTTTCCCAGTGGTTTTGAATCACCATGACCTGTCTGGGAATTCTGCTGAGGATTCAGTAAATGTTCTTCACAAATGGGCTTACTTTTCCCCAGCCAGTAATGGACTGCAAAAGAAGGTCTAAACTCTTTTAACCCTCCTTGCCTCTTTTTTGTGTATTTTTTTTTCATTAGCAATTAGCTCAAAGCTCATTTGTATAGATATCTCAAGGATTGGTCCACTTAAAACAGATGCACAGCTTTTTCTTGCGAACACTTGAGGGTTAACTTGCCCTGTAACCTGTGTTAAAGTGGAATGAAACCCAGCGTCTCTTCTTTGCTCTAAAAGATTATTTACAGCATATAATATACTAACACAATTTTTTTAAGTAAAACAGCATTCAAAGGGTTAAATCACAGGACTGACTTTTTCTCCTGCCGGGGCAGCCGCACCCGAACTGGTGATAACCTTATCTTGTGTTTGCATTATTCACTTGATACAATTAAGTAAGGGCCTATTTCCACTACACGCAGATTGGATGCAGAAAAACTGACTCCAATGAATGCCTATGGGAAAATCTGCATCAGAAAAATCGTGTTTTTAACCTCCCTAGCGGTATGGACAGAAATGTCCGTTCAAAAAAACATGCTGTGAACGGTATAAACATGCATACACATCAATACTCTCCTGCACTGTATACTAGACCCTTGCTTGACACATTTTGGCAAGTTACAGGAAAAAAAAAGTTTTAAAAATACATTTTTTGACTGTTTGCACAGAAATCCTGGGGAAATTGAACGCCGGGGAGGTTAATGGAAACAGGCCCATAGGCTTTTATAGGCGTCAGTTTTTCTGCTTCCATTCTGCATCCAATCTGCGTGTAGTGGAAACAGGCCCTAAACCTTCTCTGACTGTGCAGAAACTTCTGCTAATGAGTCCTGAACTGAAACACTGCTCAGAAATCATTACTGGGTGCATTGACAATAGAAATACAACAGTTATGGATAAAATGCACCAGCAGCTTGCAAAGTAAATAAACTGAACTTTGGGAACTTATAATTTCTAAATGAATAATGATACTTATGCACAAAAGCAAATATGATAATTGTATGGGTTATAAAAAGTAGGAAAACACATTTTTATTGAATATTTTGTCAGAGTTTAAAACCATTTTAACCCCCCTGCCGTTACAATTATTTTGGCAGGGGGCAGCACAGCAGTTTTTTTTTATTTATTTTTTTTAAATCATGTAGCTAGCCTAGTACTAGCTACATGATAGCCGCTGAGCAGCGGCATCCCCCCACCCCCTCCGATCGCCTCCCGCGATCAGGCCCATCAGGAAATCCCATTCATTCGGGATAACCGGCAAGGAGGTTAAAGCAAATCTGTACTGAACTCAAAAGTCAGATACTTGGCTATGGAGAGGGAATGCTCTGGATCCTAGAGAGCCTTCTTGTTCCTCCCAGAGTCCCTGCGTTTGCAGCGCTGTCCCCGATTCAAATTTGCCACCTCCAGGAACCCTCAGGAGGCTTCAGAAGTAGTGGTGTTCCAAGTGCTTTTGAAGACGGGCAGCTCTGTACTGCGCGAGAGCGCACTCACGCATACGCAGCACTCGGGAAACACTCGGACGCAAGTGCTTCCAAAGGCTTCTGTGAATTCCAGAAAACGTACTAAACCAGTTGTTTGTATGTGCTGCAGTGGTGACAGCGCTTGAATGAGGGAGCCGTGAGAGCAGAGCCTGCCCTCTCCATAGATGAGTGACTTTTTTTTATTATTATTATTATTTTGCTAAGCTTTTACTTTTTAATGTTAAAATTTGTAATCTAACAGCATAGGTGATAAATATGCACTTGCATATGTATTCAAATACAGCGCTTTCTGCAGGGCTGTGAAAACCTCTCTGTGCGGCCTTTCTAGCCTTCCCATTGGCACATCACTGGCGTAGACTACAACACCTGCTCTGATGTTTTGGGATTTTCAGGAACAATGTAAATGTTTCCCCACAGCTGCAGCGAGTATTTGAGTGGCCAGGGTTCTGTGCCTCCGTGGATGGAGGTGTGCACATCTAAGTCCCAACACGTCACTTATGCCAACAGATCAGACTATAAAGAACTGAAGCGAGAGGGATATGGAGGCTGACATATTTATTTCCTTTTAAGCAATACCAGTTGCAGCCTTGCTGATCCTCTGCCTCTAATACTTTTAGCCATAGACCCTGAACAAGCATGCAGCATATCAGGTGTTTCTGACATTATTGTCAGATATGACAAGAGTAGCTGCATGCTTGTTTCTGGTGTTATTCAGACACTACTGCAGCCAAATATATCAGCAGGGCTGCCAGGCAACTGATATTGTTTAAAGGATACCCGAAGTGACATGTGAGATGAGATAGACATGTGTATGTACAGTGCCTAGCACACAAAATAACTATGCTGTTTTCCTTTTTTTCTTTCTCTGCCTGAAAGAGTTAAATATCAGGTATGTAAGTGGCTGACTCAGACCTGACAGGAATTGACTACAGTGTGACCCTCACTGATAAGAAATTCCAACTATAAAACACTTTCCTAGCAGAAAATGGCTTCTGAGGGCAAGAAAGAGGTAAAAAGGGCAATTTCTTATCATCTGCCCTCCCCTCTTAGTGAAAGAAGACTGGGCGGGGAGAGGCAGCGATTGGCGGAGATTGACTCCAGTAGGGGCAAAGCCTTGCGCTGTAGTGCTTCTCCCAGGGCAGCAAAATTCACAACCTGGAAAGTTGTGGAATTTTGCCCCGGGATTTGGGGGTATAAAGACCTTGTTCTGCCGCAGGAATGCGGCGTTTTAGCACTGCTCATATTGCTTAACATAAATAGCCATTATAAAGAAGTATTTTTATTTTGGCTTCAGATTCTCTCTTTAAAGGACAACTGTAGTGAAGGGGATATTTATTAAGTGTGTCGCCACTCGTGAAAACGAGTCTACAGGTTTCTATACAGCTAAGCTGGAATCAATTAGCTTGTTATTACATGTCATTGTTCTAATTAGATTTTACAATTATTGCCTGAAACATGCTGCAGGTCTTATCGGTTGTACTCTGTTGCCAAACAGGCTTTTGTAGTCCCAGGAGGAAAGCAGATCAGAAAAACTCTCCTCTCTCCCCTCTCTACATTTACCTGCATAATGTGTTTTTTTTTTTTTTTTTTCCTTGACACGACCCCCTTCACTAGAGTCTGAGCTGGCTTTGTTCCTTCCCGCCCCAAATTGTCCAAATAGAGTAAAATAGCTGCCCACTCTGACTTCCTCATTGGGAGGGTTGGTGAGAATCAGGTCGGCCATATGTCCCTTTCCCAGGAGGCATTGCTTCTTGGCACATAGAGAAGAGGGGACAGAGTGCAGCAGTATGAGTTGCATTACTGCGCTGCTTATTGCAGAAACTGGAGTATTTACCAATCTTCTTTTTGGAACTGCTCCAGATATAATATTTAGGTCAGCACTACCCATGTAATAAATACAAAATACAAATTTGTGTCTAATTATTCCCCGAATAACTGGTCATAAACGGAATGTCATTTAAAGAAGAAGAAAAACTTTAATTGCACCAGGGAATACAAGTTGAATAGGTCCTTTATTAATCTGAATTAGGGTACACTTTAAGAACAATTAAAAAGGGAAGGATGGGGTGAAGCCACGATCTGCATATGAAAAGTAAGGAAAGTAACAAATTAAAAAAATATTATACACTAGTTGACACACACACACACACACACACACACACACACACACACACACACACACACACACACACACACACACACACACACACACACACACACCGCCACACACACACACACACACACACACACACACACACACACACACACACACACACACCCCCTCTCGTCCTGTACAAACGTCAGCACGGCACATGCGCAGTAGCGCAAAAGCACTGACACAGGGACATGGGACACAGACACAGGAAAAATTATTGTATATATTTGTCCAATGCACATCTCTCATGATAATACAATGAATAACACATGAATAACTATATGCATATACTTGGTGTGATTTGCCTTCAACTTGCAATTATTTAGCTTTAAGCGGACATCTTTAAGATGTGCAGATCCCTCTTTCGATTTTGTTCGACTTTATGGCCTGGCATCTCCTGGTCTCTTTCTGTATCATCATTTACCTAACAGCTGCTATTCCCACTTTTCACTAGTGCATCTCATGACACCATCACCTGTCTATTTGTTAAATTTTGGGAAGTTCCATGAAACACACACTTCTTTAGTGTCTATTGGACCATTGAATTCACTCCCAAGACAACACAATCGGGCAGATCTTGAAGGAAGAAGTACAACTATTTACAGACCTCCACAACTGCCCATATAAAGAAACTGCATAATGTCAGAAATTACGACCCCCTCCTCCTTGGCAGAGCCACTGGGGCGGGTTTTATGTTAAGTCTTCCTGCGCACTGGCCATTCCCACCTGCATTGCCATGGCCTTTCTCCAGCTTGGCAGCCACGGCCTGATTGGTGTCTACTGTGCTGGGGACAGGCTGCGACAAGGCAGGTGGGGGTGTCCAGAGTTTTGGAAAAATTGGTCGTAGCTGTATAGCTGATGGAGGGGGCGGAGCTTCACCTGTCTAATGATTTATATGCCAGTGGGTGACTTATTAACCCTGTGATCACCTGATCCTGGAAGCATTAAGACGGAGCCTTACATGATAGGCTTTGTCTTTTTCACTGGAAGGATTCTTTAACCACTTGCTTCAGATTTCAGTGCCGAGCTGTGAAATAATCTGTAATTAGGTTATTTTCTCCTCGATAAGTGTCATGTTTTTATCTATATGGTCACAGCAATTAATATTTTCCTTTTGCCTGTTTCTATAGGATATTTGCTTACATTCTTTCCTCCCCAGCTGGGATAGGATCTTGGCTTCTGTGTAGCAAGGATAGATCATGTTTAGTGATAGCTGTCAGCAGACATCTAGAATCTGTTTCAAGTGATAACTTAGTTTGCAGCAGGTAAAATGTGTAAAGACGCTCCTTTCTAGCCTCTCAGACTCGCCAGGGAATCATGAGCAATGCTGCTTGTTATAGCTTCAATTGTTTTTCGTTTTTTCCAGATGCATTCCGTGAGATCCAGAAGTATCAAGTGGGGGATCAGGTGGACTTGAAGAACAACCCGGTGGCTGTGGAGCACATCCATATGAAGCTGTTCAGAGCCCAACGTAACCTCTACATTGCTGGCTTTTCCCTCCTCTTGTCTATGTGAGTAAGACCATTCATATAATCCACTCCTCAGCAAATCAAGAGAGCCTCACCTATTGGATTAGACGGGGGCTGTTATTCAAAACCAGTTAGACTATATACTGTAATTCATCACAGAAGTCACAGCCCTGTACTTAACAATATTTATGACTGCTCAAAAAGTAGGTTGCAATGCAAACATTATGCAGTTTAAAGTCAATTAAAAAAACTGCGGAGCGCTCCAGATCTTTAACCTCACCACACAACCAATCGTCCATCACATACGCACCACCGGTGCTGACCTTTGATCGTGTTATGGGGTCGTATGTGTGGAAGACCACCACATGTTGATGGGATGTTGACAATGGCCTACTTCAAAACAGCCTGCAGACAGTAAATGGCAACAGTCCTCCAGCCAGCGCCCATTTACTGGTACCCTGGCTGCCAACTAAGAAGCACACATAGTCCAATACTCCGGGCAGTTAGCTCACATAGATTGTTACTCTCTCCAGCGTCACTTGGAGCACTGCATCCAGATGTCCTCATTGCTACCTGCATAGGTGTTTGACAGACAATCAATCAGCCATGGTGCAGTTGATTACACCCTGAGGAAGTCCACAAAAGAGGGCAGGTGAAAAGAAGTTGGTGGGCGAGGTCTCACCATGCTGCTGTTCGAGCATTCTGTCCACCGCCTGTGGCTGGTTGATTATCAAAAACCTGTGCTGGTACCACTGAGGATGTCATGATGCAGTGCTCAAGTGACGTTGGAGATAAATCAGTACATTGCACAGTGAGAAGTTGAAAAGTAGACGATAGATCAACAAATGATTGATACTTTCCTTGTAATTCATTCATGTTGCTTGATCAACCATGAGCCTACAGGTCATCATCTTTACTACTGGCAAAAGAGAAAAGAACTGGAGAGTGCCAACTGCCATTCTATATAAACACACCCACTAACAATGTGATAGGATAAAAGGTTGGTTTTATTTATATGTATATATTCCCTTTAGGGACATTTGTTTGCTTGGCAGTTGGAAACTGTTGTTTATTATCACAAAGCAATGAGGTTCAAAGACAGGAAACTGTAGCAGCCATGGCCCTGACATCACACTGTGGGAGGAGTTTCACTACAATATCAGCAATACGGATGTCCCTGATGATCTATTAAAGGAAAGGATTTCTCCTGGGAAAGGGGGTATCGGCTACTGATTAGGATGAAGTTAAATCCTTGGTTAAAGTTCCTCTCTAACTGTCCACAGTATATGCATACTATTAAACCCATGCTGCATGTAGACCTAATTATTCCGGGTCCTAGCGTATTTCGGAATAGGGCAGGAGTAGAGCATAGTGAAGCCCCCTAGTAATATACAACCAGGGCCGGATTTATCATAAGGCACTGTAGGCACATGCCTACAGGCACCTGATGGAAAGGCAGCTCACTCCTCTCCCCTAGTGCCTCTCTCCCTTCTTCCATATGCAGAGTCCCAGGCAGAGTGTAAATGAGAGGTTACTCACCCTGGTCTCTGCATTCCACTGACCAAATCTCCCTACAGTCGGGGGTACCTCTGGCTACCTAATACTAGGGGGCACCTGTAGCTACCTATGACGGGTAAGGGAGAAGTGACAGCTGGGAAAGCCAGCACACTTGTAGTGGGTTTGGCTGGTGTGTGTAGGTTCATGGAGGGAGGGGAGTCTAAGGTGCCAGGACATAGGTGCCTATAGGCTCCTGTGAGGTAAATCCGGGTCTGTATAGAACCATCAGGCTCTTTTATTCAACTCCCAGGCTAGTGAGTAGTGAGAAATGCGAGTTTTTTTTTTTTTTTTTTTTACAAATCTTTATTTTTATTGAGTCGGAAGAATATACAATCACTAATAGAAAGCAATACAACCACCAAAACTTGACAGTACAAACCTAACTCAACGGCAAAGCCACAATACTGAGTATATTCTCTGTAGCTAAAATCTTGGTGGTCCGTGAAATGCTCCAAGCCCAAATTTAAATAAGAACAAACAACACATACACCCAATCATAAAACAACAGAAAATAACAAAAAAAAAAAAAAGAGGGGAGGGGGAGAAAGGAATGCTAGTCCAATTGGATTTTTCAACCAAATGCACAGCCTTCAGATCCTACTACATATTATCCTCCACCAGCTTTCCACGATCTGCAATCAGTCATTACCCCGAGCCTCTCTCTGAACTCCAGCCAAGCTGCCCATTGGCTATAAAACTTCCCCATCTTATTTTGTGCCGACTAATGCCTCCATCCTCATTGTGTCATTGAGGTCTTCAGCCACATCTACTGCCCCCAGTTGGGCATCAAATGTCCAATTCTTGGCTATCAAATACCTGACTGAGGGCATCAAATGGCCAAGAATAGGTCCCTTTGAGTCTTTTATTGAACCTGAAAACATTGAAAGTAATGCAATCTCTGGGGAGTGGGCTATATGGCAGAAGTTCATTTCCTCCAACCACTCAAAAGCAAGTCTCCATAAGTGAGAAATGCTATAACACCTCCACCACATATGTAAATAATCCCCGGGCTCTTTCCCACATCTCCAGCATATGTCTGAGCCACCCTCCTGCCATTTTGAAATCTGTCTATATAGTAGATACTGTGGCGCCCCACTTCAGTATGAAGAATGAGATTGCAGCTGTGTTAGGATAAATCCTAATATCCAGAAGGGCAATATATTAGTAGTAGTTCACAGCGCAGGTATATTCTTCCTCTGATGTAAGTCTTTTCCACTCCACCACCTGTGTGCACTCAGAGTGCAAACAAAGCAAACAGGGATGCTCTCAGTGGAAAATTATAGAATTCGTTTACTTTTGGATAAAAAGGGCAGTACAGGTAATACGGGGTACACACTTACTTTCAGGGGGCCATAATCCACTTAGGACCCTCCCCAGGCATGTAGCGCTTCACACTCAATGTGGTACTAGAGACCCTCAGTATTTGACCCTGCTCCGTGCTGCCCGCTCTTGTCCCGACTAGTTTCGGCTGCTGCCGTCATAAGGGGATTATTTATTGGTGCAAAGCTGCTAATTAGATGAGGCTGCCTAGAAGGCAGCCATGCTGTCATAATAATAATTATTATTTACTATAGTTCAGGTTTGTCTTGAGATTAAGCCTTGTATAAATGTTAGATGGTTCTCGGCTGGTGCGGCGCCTCTGCCGGGAACCATCTAGTGTTTATGCGCTTGCCAGATCAATTTGGTTCGAGCGTCTGCTGAGGACATTGTACTCTTCCTGACTCCACCTGCTCCATGCCACTCCTTCACGTGCCGCATGTTGTCCCTTTGCCCTTCTCTATAGCAACAGACGCATCACTAGCCTCTAGACTAGCGCTGCGTCTGTACAGCACTCTACACTGAACTCCATCCCAGTGGGCGACAGAAATTGTGTATACACCTTTTAGTGTTAGGTTGTTCATTCATCTTGGTAAGAGTAGTTTACTCATATAATGCCAGTCTGAGACCACAGTTAGTGTCCTGGACTTTGTGCATAGAACAGTGGGTGAGCGCAGTGCCTGTTTTGCCTGTAGTGTATTCTGGAACACATTTTTGAAGTTCATTATCTTTTATTGCCCGCTTTGCCGCAATTGCTGCATTCTAAATGATATGGGCTGGAAGTAGTTTGGAGATTTATTCCACCATTCCCAGCATTCAGCAGCAAGGCACGCCTGCTGGAATCTGAGTTTAGAGTTCATTATCTTTTATTGCCTGAGCTGGTGCAATTGCAGTACTTTGATCCAAACAGGTTGGAATTGACTTGGAGGCTTGTACTGATGCATGTAGCAGCATATTAAGTTCTCCTTGTATGTCTGCAGAGTATAGGCTGGGAACACTGTGGAGATTTCAGTATGCCCACTTACAGCATGCTAACTTTTGTTATATAATGTCCATACTAGCCTGCCAACATCATAAGTGAGCTTTCCAGCCTTCAGATTTGAAGTTAAAGAGGAACTCCAGCCTAAACAAACTTACTGTCATTAAGTTACATTAGTTATGTTAATTAAAATAGATAGGTAATATAATCTCTTACCCACCCTGTTTTAAATGAACAGGCAAATGTTTGATTTCATGATGGCAGCCATCTTTTTGGTTGAAAGGAGGTGACGGAGCATGAGACACAGTTACAACTGTCCTGTATGCTGATCACCCCTCCCAGTTGCTAGGCATCGTGAATATCAACATAGGAAATCCCATCATGCTTTGCTCAGCATCAGGGAAAAAAGGCCCGGGCAGATTTCTTTGATGGGGCGGAGCTTAGCTAAAAATGATGCTTTGGTAAGAAAAACAAAGTTCTGATGCTGTGACACTGTTAAAGAAACAAGCCCAGTGTTCTCCCCAGAAATATTTTCCAGCCGTGTGGCATGAAAAAGTAGCCGGGTGGGGAAGTAAGGTTACGCAGGGTGCTGCTGGGTCAGAAAGTAAGGAAACGCTGAAAGGAGAGTGAGGGTCATACTGGCTGGGGAATCACACTGGCTGGGGAGAGGTCAGCATCACACTGAGCGCTACTGGGTGGGACGATAACTTGTTCAAGAAACAAAAATCGCATTGCGAATGCTCACAAAATGCTGTATGCAGTGTATTTGTGATTTTCATACAAATCGCAACTGTAGTGTGAATGCCACCATAGGGCAACTTTGTCATAGCGATTCTCTGTTCGCTGGCGTTCAGCAAAGCTCTAAGGATTCCCTGAAAAGCACCTGTGTGAATGGGGCCTTAGTGCCATAGCCACATCATCACATATATGACCGGACACCATTCACCATCCCTGCATGCAATGTATGTTACTCCTGCTGCTGCACAGACACTAGTTGCAGAGGAGTGCTGACTTAAAGCTGATCACATGGGCAGGCAACATGAGTGGTGAGAACTCCAGCAAAGACTTTGCAAAAGCCATGCTAGTTTAAAGGGGAACTGAAATGAGAAGAATATGGAGGCTGCCATATTTATTTCCTTTTAAACAATACACATTGCATGGCAGCCCTGCTCATCTACTTGGCTGCAGTCGTGTCTCAATCAGACAAGAAACAGGCATGCAGCTAATCTTGTCAGATCTGACAACTATGTCAGAAACGCCTGATCTGCTGCATGCTTGTTCAGGGGCTATGGCTAAAAGTATTATAGGCAAAGGCTCAGCGAGGCTGTCAGGTAAATAAAGATGGCAGCCTCCTTATACCTCTGACTACAGTTGTTCTGTACAGCACAGTGATTTGTGAACATACAAGTATTTTGTCTGAACTCAATGGATGTATGTCTTTCTCAACCTAAATAACTAACTGCTGAGACAAAAAAAAGGCTAAACTTGATGTAAAATGCTGAACTAAACTTTTTGCCATTGCCCATTCTGAAAGCTAGATATCACAGTGATGGAACTAAACTGAACAATTTGGGGTTAATAGCTAGCAAACCAAGTGTCAGCTTGTGATAAAGTGCAGAGACACAGGAGGCAGAATGAAAGCTGCCTTTTACAGCCCCTGTAAACCACTTATCTCTCTCACAGAATGCTCCAGAATAAAGAAACATGTTGATATGTTAATGTGCCACACTTCTTTGAGGTCTTACATTCTTGTGACCTGAAGGACCTGGGGAAGGGGGCATTGTACATGCTGCTCTGACAGGGAGAGGAAGAGAAGAGCGTCTGTCCACTGTAGTAGCCAGCGGGAGTGACTCACCAAAAGATAAATCAAACCGCACATTCTTTTCAGTGCGGACTCCATCTGAAAGTTCCCGCAGTCTGCCTGTTCCTCTCTCTGCTATGAGATTTCCCCGCCCTTCCACGCTGCTGATAGGAAGGAAGCTGAGGAGGAGGGCGGAGATGGTGTCTGCTTGCGTTCCAAGCTGTCATGTCTATCGTGCGGAGGAAAGAATTAATGATGCAGAAAGCGGCCAATCACAGCAGCCGGGCGGGGACAGAGATCTGGTGGGCGCTCCGCCCGGGTAATAGGCTCTGGGGAGAACACTGAAGCCTTTTCAGTTCTGCTGAGTAGATTTTTAGTCCGGAGGTTCACTTTAAACTACAAAACACAATGGGGAAAGAGAGCGCCAACTTCACACTTAGCGCTTTGCTGATCTCCGGCAATCAGCAAAGTGCTACTACTACTAATGTATCCCTATGGATACATTCACACTGTAGCGTTTGCGATATCGATCAATGACCAACGTGCTGCATGCAGCATCTTTGGGTTGACTGCACTGGGATTCTCGTACTATTGAACGGGAATCGCAAGTGCAAATCGTGGTAAATCGCAAGATTTTGCATTTTTTTTCCCCCTCCCTTCTCTGGTTTGAATCTGAACGGTATCGCTGGCAAGCAGCGGGGGAGCACCGAATGTGAATCGGCCCTTTCACTGTACAGGAAAGTGATTTTGTGATTCTTTAACATTGAAATGCAATCGCTCCAAAATCGCTAAAAATGCTGCCTGCACCATGTTTGCGATTTCAGCAAATCGCTAAGCGCCGGCGATCGTTAGTGTGAACCCCAACATTGATGTGCCTTGTCCTAGCACTGTAGACTTGGGGAAACAATAAGAAATCAAGACAAGAGTAGAGACAAATAAGAGCCGAGATTTGAACCCTGGTCTCTTGTGTCAGGGGCAGAGCCCTAACCACTTCACTATCAACTGCCTTATACTGCTGTGCAAGGTAGAGCAGTCATCTTGTAAGCAAAAAAAATGGTTTGTTGCTTTTTTGTTTGGGTAATGATTTTATAATTAAAGCATCTGGCTGGAGAAGGTGCAATACCAAACGTCACCAGCAGGTGGCAGCTAAATCTTAAATTTCAATCATGCCAACAACCATTGTGGGGGTGGGGGGGGGGGGGTTGCGGCGGGAATGTGGTTGAGTAATTTCTAGTTATGCCCCTGTCTGTGGGGGATCTATCTGATAGTCAGTCTGGTGGCAGGTCGAGAAGTTTATGGTGACATAAGTTGGGTGTACACTGATGCTCTGTGAATGAGGTAATTGGGGTATAAGATGCACAATATACAGTAATGATTCCAGTGTGTTGTTGCTGCCTGCAATATCAGATGTGTCAGCAGGGGGCAGTGCTGGTTCATTCTTAAATGCTTTGGTTGATAGTAGTGAGTTTTAGATAGGAGGGGTCCCTCTGTGCCAGCATAGGATGCGGCCAGTTCTGTCTGTCATTTTAGAACTGTGTAGCTTGTATTACTTTTTTTTTTTCTTTAAGATATACTGTATTCAGTACCTCATAGGATTGTTTTTTATTGAAGAAACTGGATTGATCAATCAATGGTATCATGTATGGTTACCATACCCAGTTCAGGCTCCTGGAAATTTTGATATTTCTACTGTTTTGCTATTTATACAACAGTTACTTTACTTATGATTAATAATCCCACATATTTGTAATTTCATTACTAGTTTGGGATGTAGCGGACCACCATCCCCAGGCTGCGCATCTGTAGTCATGAGAACTGATCGCTAGGGTGACTGTTCAGGCCCCTCCGATACTGTATAGATGTATTGCTAGGCAATGGCAGACTGTTGCATTCAAAGGGAAAGGTGGGGCAATTACCAGAAATTCCCTATTGTCACAACCTACACTTAGGCCCTGCGAAATACTGATGTTGTTAAGGAGCTGTCAGCCATACTATCTCAGAAAAAAAAATCTATAAGTAGATAAATACTTGCTGTACTTACATATGTATTGCACTGTCCATGTTTTGATTTTAGTGATTTTTCTACAGTAAAAAAGAGAAAATCCTTCTTAGCATTTCCCATTTTAATTGTAGCAATTTTGAAGCCAATCCTGATGTAATTTCCTCCCTTACTCTCCCCTGCCTGATTTGCTCGCCCTTCACTATAGAAAGTTCATTGTCTCAGCATGAGAAATATTGGCCATTCAGAGAGGAACAGATGTGTGGGAGGGTGAAACAGGAGGGAAAGAGGCTTCAGCCAATCGGGCTGCATTAGTTAAGTCTGAGGGGAAGTAGAGAAGCAAAAAAGGACAACCCATCATGCCCTGCAACTTCCATTTTGTGTGTACCAAATAAGAATCGGGTAAACTGGGGATGATCATTTATCAACAAAGAAAGTAATAGTGATTTTCAACTTTTGGATTGCCTGGTTGGCATCCTTGTTTACCAGATAAAAAATAATTGATTTTTTTATTTTATGCCCAACAGTTACACTTTAAGACAAACAAATTGGTATTAACAGATATGTCCAAAAGGCTGATGTCCTGCAGAAGGGGTCTGGACACTCAGAAGTCCATTGGTGGTGTGCCAGTCCATAGGGCATTGTAACAACTGTGGTTAGATGCACCTTAAAGGAGTTATCAAGGAAAAATTAACAAATGAGCTTTACTCACCTGGGGCTTTCTCCAGCCCCTTGCAGTCGACTCTCCCACGCTGTCACCTCTGCTCCCCGTCGCTGTCCCGGACTCTGCGTACGGTATTCAGGCCGACCCCAAGGTCATCCTTACTGCGGCTGCGCGAACCAACGCTGTCAATCATGGTCACATTGCCCGTGGCGTACTGCGCAGGTGCTGAACTATGGACGTTTTACAGCACACTGGCTGTAAAAACCTGACAGTTTTTACCTGATCTTGATGACCAGATCCATATGGCCGGTTCCATGAAAAAAATGCAAATGTGAACTGGGCCTTTATCTTGGGCCAATTTGCAAGACATGCCAATATTTCATCAGAGCCCCCCCTAATCCCACTCCACTGCTGATTGAACTGGGTGATAATTCGGACACTTTCTTCCTCTCCATTTCCAGGGAATGGGCATGGGAGCTCAAGAGAGCATCCCTGTCTGCACACAGAGCACTAAGGTACCAACTACGCAAAGCGCCATTTGAATATCCGTGCCTACGGAAGTGCTCATACATTGACCTTGCCTCTCTCTTGAACTGTTCCATGTTCTATTAAGCCTAATCCTTAAAGGAAACCAGAGAGGAACACTTTGGCACAAAATAAACATATCCCCTGATAGGTTTTACGAAATAAATACTATACCTGGTATTTTCGCCCTCTGGTGTGCAGTTTTTTTGTGTTTTTCTTACTAAAACTCCATGCAAAACACAGTTAATCAGAAAAGCATATTATTTAGTGGGCTTTGTGCAAAATGAAATCACCATTTTTAAAAACCTCTTATGACTAACAAATCTAGATTAAAAAAAAATCTCATCACAGCTCTCTGTGATGCTGCAAATATACAGAACAGAAAATCAGAGCCAGAAGGGGGCAGGCTTGGGCTTGAAAAGACATCAGAGAAGACAGACTCAGCTATAAGGATTCCTGAGCAAAGGCAGACTGAATGTTCAGTCGAATTTTATCAGGGCTGATAACGAGCAGGCTGAGCAGTGAAGGAAGAAACAGAGAGCAGGATAGATGTTTTCTCTAATGTTCCCACTGATATATATGGTAAAATACATGTGTGCTGCTTCGTCTGGTTCACTTTAAGAATTGACTGGTGGGGATTCCCCCTAATTAAGGACATCGGGCTATAACTCGCGCATGGAGAGGGGTATTGCCTCAGACAGGCGTGGCAGTGTGCTATTCAGTCAAATGCCAATCCCCTGGCCGGCCTCCCCACATGTAATATGTGTACTCCCTGGCCTGTGGTGAATGTTGCAGGCTCGCCTTTCCTCTGGCACCTCCTCCTGTGTTCCGTGTCTTTCTGCATTGCCACCCATTGCCTATACTAAGTGACATACATGCAGCAGGGTCACAGGGGACAGGCACTCCCAGTGATGGAGAGAAGACAAGGGAACACACGTGCCAACAGATAGGTGAGCTGCACTGCTTCCCCACTCACCACAGACCTGGAGGGACACATCACATGGGGGAAGGGGTGATGCTAGGTAGATTCCTAATAGCTTCATGGTGAAATCTATTGTAAATCTGTCTGCAGTGTGTGGGCAGATAATAGATCCCTCTCTGATCAGATCTAATCAGCAAGGGTACGATCTGATGGTTGGATCTGGCGGCCATAGAGTAATGTATCGCCTTACTAGGATAATGGTGGAATGCATCGCAGGGCCTGCATCCGCCAGTGCTTGGTTTTGTATGTGGATAAGCTCTGTGATTACCTGTAAGGATGGCCAATCAGATGCTAATCATTCTAGCTTTTATTTAAAAAAATGACTTGGATTGGATACATAAATTCTTAATGCAAGCCGGAATTATTAGCATTTCATTGACCGGTTATAGTTGGCTAATATCAAAGAAATCTTTTTAGAGTTTTATTATTATTTAGTATTTATATAGCGATGAAAACTTCCGCAGCGCTGTACAGAGTAAATATTTTCTTATCGCTTAACTGTCCCTCAGAGGGGCTCACAATCTAATCCCATAGTCATAGGTCTATGTATGTATCGTGAAGTATATGTATCGTAGTCTAGATCCAATTTGGGGGGAAGCCAATTAGCATATCTGTGGTTTTGGCATGCGGGAGGAAACCACAGTGCCTGGAGGAAACCGACACAGGAAGAATTAGAGGGATTAGAACTGGGGACCCGGCGCTGCAAGGCAAAAGTGCTACCCACTACCCCACCGTCCTGCTCATTGTATCTTGCCGGGAACCCATTCATCAGCCATTTCTAGCAGAACAGACATGCAGGCTGCAACACTCGACCACTAAGGCCCTTTTCAGAGGGACAACTAAAATGTGTGCTTGTCGGGCAGATCGGTACCCTGTCTGCTGGCCACTGAACGTCATGCGGATGCAATTGAAATGCAGCGTTTAAACGCCACACGTGCCATGGCTTCACACGTTGTGGCGTTACTCAGCGGCAACGGGGGGCGTGTTCAGGTGTGACTCCTCACCAAGCTCTATCAAGTGCCCAGCCAGTGCATAGGACCAGCTGAATGGGTGAATTCAGGGCCTTCAGCCTCCCGTGTGAAATAGGGTTGGACCCACAGGGGCTGTTTGCTCCTCTCATCGTATAGTATGCAGGCGCTACCGCAAGCGACAAGTCCAAACTACAAAGAGTGATCAATGCTGCAGAAAGAATCACTGGGACACCCCTGCCACCACTGGACCTCGTTCACGGATCCAGGCTAAGAACCAGGGCAAACAGGACTGCACAAGATCCCCGCCACCCCGGCAGTCGCTTCTTCAACCGCATGCGCTCAGGCCACCGTTACAGAACTATTCCCACCAAAACTTCCAGGCACAGGAACTCCTTTTTACCCCCAAGCTGTGCTCCTTCTTATCTAGTGCCCCTTACTCAGCATGTTCTCCTAGCATGGCCCCATGGTCTCCTTGCATTACTGCTAAATGCTAAATAGGCCCCTATATCTGCATGTTTGTTTTTATACTGTCTGTGTTTTATGTATCTTTGCACTATGACTTTTTCTCCACTGTATGTAATTTGCTATGTCCAACGCCTATGTGTACCACAAATCATTCTGGGTGCGGCATCCGCCACACTTAGCGAAATGAATCTGATTCTGATTCAGCTGCTCTGGTGATTCCAAAAGCGCTAGGCTAATAACAGGCAATTTGGGTGATGCCATAGGAGTGATTTTTTTTTTTTTTTCCCTAAGTCGCAATTGCAGCATTTTTAGAGCGTCTGCACTTTAATTCAAAGTATAGGATCATTGAAAAATTTCTTCTTAACCACTTCCCAACCGCCGCATGTACATATGGCGGCCGGGAAGTGGACCCCGCAAGGACCGCCACATGTACAAACGGCAGCGGTCCTTATACGGGCATGGGCGGAGCGATCGCGTCATCCGTGACGCGATCCTCCGCCGGGGACTGGCTCCACCCCCTCGCGCTGTAACCCGACGGCCGTTCGGAAGCGCCGGCGGGTTACTTGCACCCGGATCGCGCATACAAAGTGTATAATACACTTTGTAATGTATACAAAGTGTATTATACAGGCTGCCTCCTGCCCTGGTGGTCCCAGTGTCCGAGGGACCACCAGTGCAGGCTGCAGCCACCCTAGTCTGCACCCAAGCACACTGATTTCCCCCCCCTGCCCCTGATCGCCCACAGCACCCCTCAGACCCCCCCCCCTGCCCACCCCCCAGACCCCTGTTTGCACCCAATCACCCCCCTAATCACCCATCAATCACTCCCTGTCACTATCTGTCAACGCTATTTTTTTTTTATGCCCTAAACTGTCCCCTGCTCCCTCCTGATCACCCCCCCCCCCCCCCCACCCCTCAGATTCTCCCCAGACCCCCCCCCCCCCCCCCCCTGTGTACTGTATGCATCTATCCCCCTGATCACCTGTCAATCACCCATCAATCACCCCCTGTCACTGCCAACCATCAATCAGCCCCTAACCTGCCCCTTGCGCGCAATCTGATCACCCACCCACACCAATAGATCGCCCGCAGATCCGACGTCAGATCACCTCCCAAGTGCATTGTTTACATCTGTTCTCTACCCTAAACACCCACTAATTACCCATCAATCACCCCCTGTCACTGCTACCTATCAGATTAGACCCCTATCTGCCCCTAGGGCACTCAATCACCTGCCCACACCCTCAGAACGCCCTCAGACCCCAGCCCTGATCACCTCGCCAGTGCATTGCTTGCATCTATTCCCCCCCCCCCCCTCTAATCACACCTTGAGACACCCATCAATCACCTCCTGTCACCCCCTAGCACACCTACCCATCAGATCAGGCCCTAATTTGCCCCGTGTGGGCTCCTGATCACTCGGCCAAACACTCAGATCCCCCTCAGACCCCCTTCCGATCACCTCCCCAGTGCATTGATTGCATCTTATTTTCCCCTCTAACCACCCCCTGAGACACCCATCAATCACCTCCTGTCACCCCCCTAGCACTCCTATCCATCAGATCAGGCCCAATACAACCTGTCATCTAAAAGGCCACCCTGCTTATGACCGGTTCCACAAAATTCGCCCCCTCATAGACCACCTGTCATCAAAATTTGCAGATGCTTATACCCCTGAACAGTCATTTTGAGACATTTGGTTTCCAGACTACTCACGGTTTTGGGCCCATAAAATGCCAGGGCGGTATAGGAACCCCACAAGTGACCCCATTTTAGAAAAATGTATGGATTTAACACGTACTTTCAGTTCTTCCCCATTTTGTATCAACTTACTACACCATATTGGGCTCTCGGTCTCTTTGTTTACTTGTTTTCTAAGCTACCATTTTAGAAAAAAGACCCCCCAAGGTATTCTGTTAGGTGTATGATGAGTTCATAGAAGATTTTATTTTTTGTCAAAAGTTAGCAGAAATTGATTTTTATTTTTCACAAAGTGTCATTTTTCACTAACTTGTGACAAAAAATAAAATCTTCTATGAACTCGCCATACACCTAACGGAATACCTTGGGGTGTCTTCTTTCTAAAATGGGGTCACTTGTGGGGTTCCTATACTGCCCTGGCATTTTAGGGGCCCTAAACTGTGAGGAGTAGTCTTGAAACAAAAATGACCTGTGAAATCCTAAAGGTACTCATTGGACTTTGGGCCCCTTAGCGCAGTTAGGGTGCAAAAAAGTGCCACACATGTGGTATCGCCGTACTCCGGAGAAGTAGTATAATGTGTTTTAGGGTGTATTTTTACACATATCCATGATGAGTGGGAGCAATATCTCTGTAAATGGACAATTGTGTGTAAAAAAAAAAAAAAAAAAAATCAAACAATTGTCATTTACAGAGATATTTCTCCCACCCAGCATGGGTATGTGTAAAAATACACCCCAAAACACATTATACTTCTCCTGAGTACGGCAATACCACGTGTGGCACTTTTTTGCAGCCTAACTGCGCTAAGGGGTCCAAAGTCCAATGAGCACCTTTAGGCTTTACAGGGGTGCTTACAATTAGGCACCCCCCAAAATGCCAGGACAGTAAACACACCCCACAAATGACCCATTTTGGAAAGTAGACACTTCAAGGTATTCAGAGAGGAGGATAGTGAGTCCGCGGCAGATTTCATTTTTTTTTTTGTCGCAAGTTAGCAAAAAATGGAAACCTTTTTTTTTTCTTCTTTTTTTTTTTTTTTTCTTTTTTGTCAGTGTCATTTTCCGCTAACTTGTGACAAAAAATAAAATCTTCTATGAACTCACCATGCCTCTCAGTGAATACTTTGGGATGTCTTCTTTCCAAAATGGGGTAATTTGGGGGGTATTTATACTATCCTGGAATTCTAGCCCCTCATGAAACATGACAGGTGGTCAGAAAAGTCAGAGATGCTTGAAAATGAGAAAATTCACTTTTTGCACCATAGTTTGTAAACGCTATAACTTTTACCCAAACCAATCAATATAAGCTGAATGATTTTTTTTGTTTTTTTTTAATTAAAAACATGTTTGCCCACATTTTTTGTGCTGCATGTATACAGAAATTTTACCTAATTTGAAAAATGTCAGCACAAAGTAAAAAAAAATCATTTTTTTGACAAAATTCATGTCTTTTTTGATGAATATAATCAAAAGTAAAAATCGCAGCAGCAATCAAATAGCACCAAAAGAAAGCTTTATTAGTGACAAGAAAAGAAGCCAAAATTCATTTAGGTGGTAGGTTGTATGAGCGAGCAATAAACCGGGAAAGCTGCAGTGGTCTGAATGGAAAAAAAGGGTCTGGTCCTTAAAGGGGGTAAAGCCCACGGTCCTCAAGTGGGTAATTGACGCACACAGAAATCACAATCGTTGCACAAATCCCCTAGCATTGCATTCAAAAGCGCTTTAAAATCATCTGAAATTGCCATGGAAAACACTGCTGAAATTGCTACAAAAAGTGCTTTGTGATTTCTAGTGGGACAGCAGGAGTCCAGACAAACTGCTCTGTCTATACAGCCTGCTGTTGGGTCTTTTAGGATAGCTGCTTCAGGTCACGTGACTTAACTTTCACTGCAGGGTTTTCAGCTGCCATAGCCTCTTTCAAGACAGTAAAATATCTTTACTTCCATTTGAGTATTCAGCAATGTGCCTGAATATTTATAACCAGTAAAACCCAGATTGAGAAACATGCAGTGATAATCCCCATGGAACCGCCTCTGTTTTTGTTTACTCCCAGTGATGTGTTTTTGCCATCCTGTAGAACAGAGACCTATTGATGGGAATGGAGTGTAACCAGTGACCCCCCCCCCCCCCCCCCCCCCCCCCCCCCTGTATGGGGCTCCGTGTGACTCCTGCCAGCCTGTCCCGGTCAGTTGTGTGTATTGGCTCTGTGCTGTGCGCTCCAGTCCAGCGCTAGTATTCTTGGAAATGGGAGGCTTGGCTGTCCAGGAACTTTCTGCTCTGAGAACATGCTGTATGGTGCTTTATCTGTCAAAACTCAGCCTGTCAGTGGAGTAAATAAACAGCTTCGCCCAGCCAAACTGATGTCATGATCAGGCTGTTCATTCTTCTGCTACAAGAGCTCCTATAATGTTTAAATAAATAAATCCTATTTGTGCTGGGCTTTCCACATGTTGGCACGAGTGCTCATCTGACCAAACTGATGTCAGCGTGGTGCCGAGTGGAAACCCCAGCAAAACATTTAAAGTGTACCTCTAGCCCAGGGCTGTCAAACTCGAATACAAAGTGACATTGAACACTTGGGACCAAGCGGCAAGCCAATCGCAATATCTAGTGGCCACCTCCCTCCCTTATAAATTTCCCTGGTGTCTAGTGGTCCCCTCCCTCCCCTATACAGTTCCCCGCTGTCTAATGCCTCCTCCCTCCCCTACACAGTTCTCTGGTGTCTAGTGGTTCACCCTCCCCTATACAGTTCTCTGGTGTTTAGTGCCCTTTTCCCTCCCCTATACAGTTCCCCGGTGTCTAATGCCTCCTCCATCCCCTATAGTACAGTTCCCCGGTGTCTAATGCCTCCCACCTCCCCTACACAGTTCTCTGGTGCCTAGTGGTTCTCCCTTCCCTATACAGTTCCCTGGGGTATAGGGGCCTCCTCCCTCCCCTTTACATTTCTCTGGCTTTTAGTGGCCCCTCCCCCCCCCATACAGTTCCCTGGTGTCTTGTGCCCGTTCCCTGATTTCTAGTGCCCCCCCCCCCCCCCTACACAGTTGCCTCATGTCTAGTGTCCCCCTCCTCTTTACAATTCTATGGGGTCCAGTGCCCCCCCCCCCCACCCCCTCGTTCCCCTATACAGTTCCTTAGTGTCTAGTGGCCTTCCTCCCTTCTCTATACAGTTTCATGGCTTATAGTACCCCCCACCCCTATACAATTTCCTGATTTATAGTGCTCCCCCTCCCCTATACAGTTCCCTGGTTTATAGTGCCCCCCTCCCTACTCTATACAGTGTCCCCTCCCTCCCCTGTACAGTTCCCTGGAGTCTATTGAACCCCCTTCCTCCCCTAGATATTTCACTCTTGTCAAGTGCCTTCCCCCTCCCTTCCTCCCTCATATAGCTTCCCTGGTGATCAAGGACTTAACCTCCAGTATAGATTCCCTGATGGTCTAGAATGGGCCGGTCATAATGCAGCGCAGGGAAACCACACGGGGAGCCAAATTTGATGGCTCTGCAAGCCACATTTGGTGCATGGAGCGGGGTTTCACATGTATGCTCTAGCTGCAGAAATGAGATTGCACTGCTCTCAGCATCCAGTAGTTATCCAATATCATTACATGTAATTGTTAATTAGATCCTGCAACTGTTGTCTGAAAAGTGCTGCAGGCATTTCATGTGTTTTCTGACACCAAACTGCAGCTTCTGAAGTAGCAGGTCATGCGATCTCTTTTCCTTTCTCCCCTGTCTAGATTTACCTGGAACAGAGGGTCATAAGCTTTACTATTCTATCCCTTCCTTTACCATAACTGTATCCCCAAAATTAGTGTCATAAAAAGGAGAAAGGCAAAAGGGAAGGGAGAGGTGATCAAAGAATAGTCCCAGAAAGAGTATACATTACCTAAGGCAAAGTTGTCTACGATAAGCACAGAGGTATACTGTGTGTTCATGCTGGATCCACACACCTGTTTCCCATAATCACTCCTTGAAAAAATTCAAAAAGAAAGAGGCAAGCTGGTGTTTGTGTTATTTTCTATCATCCTCTTATACTGCTCTATTTACTCTCCTTAAAGTATACCTAAAACAAAAACAGGTTTTATACTTAACATGGGCTTCCTGTCCCCCACTGAATGGCCTGGTAGCCTGTCTGAGCCGCGCTTTGTTGAGCATGCCTGGCCAGGCTACCGGGCCATCCAGCAGGAGCTACCAGGGGAGACGGCGAGGGACAAGCTGCCTCATGGGGGCTTAAGGGAGCCCCAGGTAAGTATGGAACCTGAGACTTTTTTCGTCTCCGGTTCCCTTCAAATTGTACCTGAGACGGGGGAACAAGTTCTGTTGTACTTGGGGCTTTGTTTCTGTCCTTGTAGCCTTACAGGTACCTCTGTTTCCTCCCAGTCTGCTTCTTTGTGCCGTTGTGCCAAAAGCTCACCAACTGGACCAGTCCCTGGCTACTGCGCATGCGTGGCCCCAGCCTGCAGGCTAACTGCCTTTCTGTACAGCTGCGGCACAGCAATCTCACCCGAGGGAGCTGTCAGGAACCGGGCCGCGGCACGCGTGCGTATACGGTTCCCGACTGCAGGTTTGACCAGTTCAAGCTGGGAACAGCCTTATTCAAGCTACAGACAAGGCTGGGACCCCTCAAACGCTCCTTACTGCCACCACTAGCTGTTGCTAGAAACGTCCACTCTGCGGTCGAGTGCTCATGCAATACGCGTTTTCGTATTCGGGTCAGCTTCTCGCTTTAGGCCGAATACGGGAACGCCACACACGCACAATTGCAATCTTACACTGTAGTGAAGCAAAACCACTAACCGTTCCGAACGATACTGTAAGCCACTCTGCTGTCAAGCTACTCGCACTGGCGTTTTCGTACGTTGGGTCAGCTGCGCGCTTTAGGCCAACGTATGACAAACGCCCCACACACAATGCAATCGCAATCTTATACGATAGGGTTGCTCAAACATACAATTAGGCATGGTCTTGTACACAATTACACTTCAGTCTCTTCTAGGCTATGAGTGTTAGTTTAGTATAGCAGAAGTCAAACTTATTAAATAACGATTTAATATTCTAGGAAAAAGTGGAACAATGCAGAAAATAATATATACAAAAGATTTACAAAAGCAAAGTAAAAAGTTACAAAATTAAGAGTTTACAAAGGTACATACAAAGCTATTTGCTTACCGAAATAAACGGGGAAAACTAAACGTTACCAGCGTTGTTTGAACGTCATTGGTGGGAGAACGCCGCTTCGACCAGTAGTCGAGCAGCCCTTAGAGTCCTTGCTATCTCCAGAGAGCTACAAGTTATGAAGGACCTGTGCAGGTTCTTATAGGCCCATTTGGGGCCCGAGGCATTGAATGTTCCCTCCCCAAAACTAACGCAATTTCCCCGTTTGTGACATCACGGTCTGCCGAGCCACTTGTCACACCTGGGCTAGCTGTGATATGATATGCAATGTCTGATGTCGTGCGTGTCGGCCACCTGCACGTGTTTCCAAAACGCGGCTGGAAACGCGTGCAGTGTGAACGGGGCCTTAGGCTTCCTCAACATTATTTCCTAGCATAGCAAAGCTTTCCTGTCTCAGTTTTTAAAGTCTGCAGAGATTTCAAAACCCCTTCCAGCCGGCTGTCATGTAAATTTCAAACCTTCCTGTGTCAGCTTCCCCTGTCCCTCAAGACTCTGGTAGTCTTGCTTTGTATAATGGGACAATGGCTGACTCCAGAGTTCAAAAGACATGCCGACCAGCCTATTTTTCCTCAATTGGCAGCTAATTAGCAGTAGACACAGTTTCCCCTGCTGGACAATGCGGGCAGAGGTAATGTACATCTACATACAGAATTACACTACCAGTTTCCATGAAGCTAGCTGCCACTACCTTCAAAGCCAGACTGGCTGCCATACACCTGTGATACAGTCAGAAAAATGAAAAATACGCTTCTGTGCGATACAATACGGCGGCTATATTCTGCATATTACCGTACATATCATCCTCACCCCAATATATCCTCACAGGAGCGGGTCCAGATTCTCGTCAGGGGACATCCATTTAGCATGTGTATGGGAAATTGTTTATTGTTTGCGGCTTGGAATTAAACGACTCCGATATGCACTTAATTTGCATCTTATTGACCATAAGTACTTCATAATTACCTCCTGTCCTATCCTGTCTGTTTGTGAGGAAAAACTTGTCTACACTATGATGCTCATACCATGTGATGTACATCCTTCTCCTGCTATCTCATACTTTTCTCCCTGGAAAACAAAATTGGCAGTTTAAATACCTCAAATTCTTCCAGAGACATTTTTCACCTACACTTTGATAGGCCAGGCCAAAGTGTTCATATTAATGGGGTGGGGGGAATGTTTGTAATCTGTTTAACAAGGAACAGCATGTGCTGCTTTTTAAGTGACACAAGGTAAGGGATTCAGAGTGCTTTTGGCTCTGACACTGCGCTCCAAGCATGGCAGTGTGGTTGGAAATTTTGTATCCTGTTATTTCCTCCAGCGCAGGCTGTGGTCCAGAAATGAGGGGGCGGTAAGGGAAGGCAGGCAGATGGTGGCTTTATGGCTGTGCTGAGTAATGCCCTGTACACACGATGCAATTTTCCTTTAGATTGACAGTCGAATCGATTATTTCTCATCTCATCTCATCTCCGGTCAGTTTTTTTGATCGATTTTTGTATAGAAGTGATTGGAAAATCGATCAGAAGAATGATTGGATATCAGATGGGACCTGTCGGAAATAATTTATTTGACTTTCAATCTGATGGAAAATTGCATCGTGCATACCAGGCATAAAACGTAAGGTGCGCCATACATTACTCGATGGTCATCAGATCTGATCAGAGAGGGCTCGATTACCTGCCCATACACTGAACATTGATTTCCAATAGATTTTTAGCTTGTAATGTGTTAAGAGTTCAACTTTGCCACTACGTGGTATAAACACAATAAACGTTACCTTTAACCATTTGCCTGACAAGCATGTACCTAGTACATGCGGAGGCTCCTACTGCCAAAAACCTACTGTGTATGTTTTTGGCTCTTGTATTTGTTTTTTTTTCTTCAGGGGTGCTTGGCAGAGTTGGGGACGGGGGCCGACATCATTCCTCCCTCCCTCTCCATGGGCCCTCCCTCCTGTGACCTTGAAGAGGGAGGGAAGATGACATTGCCCCCCCCCCCCCCCCTCCTCAGTGTCACCTATATCTGGCTACCTATACTGGCTGCACCTATACCTGGCTACCGATATTGGGAGGACCTATGCCTGGCTACCTATACTGTCTGCACCTATATTTGGCTACCTATACTGGCTGCACCTATGTCTGGCTGTCTATACTGGTGGCACCTATACCTGGCTACCTGTACTGAGAGCACCTATACCTGGCTACCTATACTGAGGGTACCTGTACCTAGGGTTGTATACTGGTGACACCTACACCTAGCTAACCATGCTTGGATGCACCTATACCTGGCTAGCTATACTGGGGGAACCTATACTTAACTAGCAATACAGGGGGGAACCTATTCTTGGCAACTTTTACCAGGGGGAACCTATACCTGGCCTCCTACATTATGGACACCTATACCTGGCTACCTATACTGGGGGCACCCACATCTGACTTCCTAACTTCCTATTCTGGGGGCACCTATATGCAATGTCGTACACTAACTGCTCTCCCTCGGTCGGGCTGGACGTGCGACGGGCTAGAAGAAAAAAAAAATCCACAAATATTATTGTGTTTTAAGGTGATCTGTATGACCACTGCTACGTTTAGAGCACAAGCTACACCACAGATAAAAACCTAGAGGTATGCAGTTTCTAAAAAATGCCTAACTTAATTGGGTATTGCACTTCTATCGTTCGATATGCCACGTTAGCCCATAGATGCCTTTATCTGTTGTGTTCTTATGTAAAATTGTGCAAAATCCTGTTTTATTGTTGGGGTGTGTTGTGGACTGGAGGAGTGGGATACATATCTGTTATCATTGGATTCAGCATAATCGGGGCTTTTACAAACCGTAACATGTTTGTCAGAATGTGTAATTCTTCTTTGAAGAAAAACACAACAGAAAAATATTTTATTTTTTATTTGTTCGGTTTTTTTTGTTTTGTTTTTTTGTTTTACATATTTCACTCAAAAATGTTATCTCCAGAAAAAGTACAAAATTTAGTTTATGTTCAAGCCCAATTCATTATGGGAAAAAAAAATATAATATGCCCTGTTTTACATAGATTTTCTTGTCAAAAAGCCTATCCTTTCAGGACAAATCGGATGGCAGGGAAAGGGTTAAAAAAAATGTAGACTGAAAATTTTCAAATGTATTCTTTTTATATGTACACCTCCTCTTAGTTTTAAATATTATTATATGCAGAGCTTCTGATTGGGTTCAAGGTGCCTTTGTAGTTCCTGGGGGGGCTCAGCGCATCTCTGATGGAGGCCATTCGGAGGCGGCCTGGTGTTGCGCTGATCCACCTTTTGCGCAATTTTCAATTTTCGATTTTACTTGATTAGCCGCACCCAGGCTATGCATATACATAGGTTAGTATTTAGTTAGTGTTAGGCCCCTCCCATGGAGGATTGACTTCTTCGCAGTGGGAGGGACGAGTACTTAACCTCCCCGGCGTTCTATTGAGATCGCCAGGGAGGCTGCGGAAGGGTTTTTTTTTTATTAAAAAAAATCTATTTCATGCAGCCAACTGAAAGTTGGCTGCATGAAAGCCCACTAGAGGGCGCTCCGGAGGCGTTCTTCTGATCGCCTCCGGCAAGCATAAGTAACAAGGAAGGCTGCAATGAGCAGCCTTCCTTGTTTGGCTTTCCTCGTCGCCATGGCGACGAGCGGAGTGACGTCATGGACGTCAGCCGACGTCCTGACGTCAGCCGCCTCCGATCCAGCCCTTAGCGCTGGCCGGAACTGATTGGTCCGGCTGCGCAGGGCTCGGGCGGCTGGGGGGACCCTCTTTCGCCGCTGCTCGCGGCGGATCGCCGCAGAGCGGCGGCGATCAGGCAGCACACGCGGCTGGCAAAGTGTCGGCTGCGTGTGCTGCTTTTTATTTGAGGAAAATCGGCCCAGCAGGGCCTGAGCGGCAGCCTCCGGCGGTGATGGACGAGCTGAGCTCGTCCATACCGCTCAGGAGGTTAATAGGTTGCATGCAAGCTGTTACAGGAAACCAACATCCTCCAGTGGTAGACAGGTCATGTGTATGCTCGGTGTGTATTTTATCCCACAAGTGGGGCTTGCACTCTTTTGCAGGTAGGCACTTGCCTGTTTTTAAGTAGCGCTGTTCTTTTCCTTGCTATGTACTATTTAAATATTATACCTCCAAATTATGGAAGTTAACTTGCAACAAACCATGGAAAAAGCATGCAGTGTAAATTAACCTCCTTAGAAGCGCTCCACGCCAAATGGCGTGGACACGGCGGCAGCCCCAGAACCGCCTAACGCCGATCGGCATAAGATCCTGTGGGCGTGTTTTGCAGGAGATCATGCTGCATCTCTGCATGAATGACGGAGCTCCGCCATAAGTCTCCTAGCAATCGCCGCTAGGAGACTGTTAGATGGTGAAACTGCCATCTAATAAGTGTACAGTGCTGCGATCTAAGGCAGCGTCAGTACAGATCTAAGGCAGCTGTCCCCAGTACACGGCTGTACTGGGGACAGCTGTGTGACACGGCTGTCCCCCTGGGAGAAACTGGAGTGATCGCCTGTCATAGGCTGAAGCTTAGGACAACTGATCACAGTGATTGGCTGGTGGGGGGAGGGAGGGAGGGTTAGGGAAAAAAATTGAAAAAAAAATTGTAAATGTATTTTATAAAATAATAAAATATTTATATAAAAATAAACTTTGGGGGAGTGATCAGACCCCACCGACAGAAAGCTCTGTTGGTGGGGAGAAAAGGAGGGGGGGGGGGATCACTTGTGTGCTGACATGTACGGTCCTGCAGTGAGGCCTTAAAGCTGCAGTAGTAAAGTAGATTGAACATCCGGAGGTTCCGGAGGAGCGATCAGAGTTGTGCTGTGTATAGTTGGTGCAGCTCTCAATTTCCGTGCAGGACGGCTAGGATATATGGAGACAAAGTGGGAGAAAGCGCACTCAGTGTGTGGATTATGAAAAGTGGCCAGCCGACCGTAGAATGATCTCACCTCAGTGTAGTGCTGGTTAGCCCATATGGGTGTCCCAGCTCGCAGGCTTTGTCCCTTTGAGCCAGGGACCAGGCTTCTGGCAACCGGGATTCCTTTGTTCCTCTCCTCTCACAGCTGTGGATAGCACCACTCGCCTTGCAGTCACCAGTGTTCTGCACAATGCAGGTGCTCAGTGGCTATGGCGGGCACAAATTGTATGAGTATATTCCCTTTTGTAGAGGGATCGGTGTGCAAGCTGTCTTCCACCTTCCAGCACAAGCGTTACCTGCACTCTGCGGGCGCTTGTTAGCTGGTAGTGTGTAATGGAGTTGGCATGGGTGAGGTGCAAGTCTGTGCAAACAACAATCAATTGTTGTTTGCACAGACTTGCACCTCACCCATGCCAACTCCATTACACACTACCAGCTAACAAGCGCCCGCAGAGTGCAGGTAACGCTTGTGCTGGAAGGTGGAAGACAGCTTGCACACCGATCCCTCTACAAAAGGGAATATACTTATACAATTTGTGCCCGCCATAGCCACTGAGCACCTGCATTGTGCAGAACACTGGTGACTGCAAGGCGAGTGGTGCTATCCACAGCTGTGAGAGGAGAGGAACAAAGGAATCCCGGTTGCCAGGAGCCTGGTCCCTGGCTCAAAGGGACAAAGCCTGCGAGCTGGGACACCCATATGGGCTAACCAGCACTACACTGAGGTGAGATCATTCTACGGTCGGCTGGCCACTTTTCATAATCCACACACTGAGTGCGCTTTCTCCCACTTTGTCTCCATATATTAAAGCTGCAGTGGCTTATTTAGTAAAAATTGCCTGGTCTTTAGGAGGGTTTAACACTGCGGTCCTGAAGTGGGGACCCTGAGCTTTGTCTTAAAAAAGAAAACCAGACTTACCTGGGGCTTCCTCCAGCCTGATCCAGATGTGAGAACCCACTGGATTTCAGCATCCTTCTGGGCCCTTCCACTGTTCTGCTGATGGGTCCAGTAATGCGCCGACTTCCGGCTTGCACCCCCCCCTCCCGCACCGGCGTAGCCGTTGCGTCATCACGCCTGCTGCCATAAGATCCTTGCGCATGCACGGTTATTTAAAGACTGAGGGGTCGGGGACTTCATGGACTACAGTGGGCTGGAGGAAGCCCTAGGTACCGTATATACGCGAATATAAGCTGACCCGTGTATAAGCCGAGGTACCCACTTTCCCCTAAGAAACCAGGAAAAAGTGATTGACTCACGTATAAGCCCCCTCCACAGAAGCCAGATGTGCCACAGTACAAGTCAGCTCCCCTCCCCATAGCCAGATGTGCCCCCCCGGATGATACAGCTGTGTCTCAAGATGCCACTAGATGGCATCATAGATATGAGACACAGCGATTGCCACACAGGAATAATCCCTGATCGTTGCACCGCTGACACGTTTCTTGCACGCTCTGCTCCACAAGCCAGGGGACACGGGTAGTCTTGAGCAGCACACTCTGCAGGGGATGCGGGGCGCAGACACAGCAGGGAGGAAGCTGGCAAGTGCAGGATCACTAGTGCACAATCCTTACACTCCTCTGCCAGTAACAAAACCAGCTGCACCAGCCGTTCCGCTCCATTGACTCGCATATAAGCCGAGGGGGTGACTTTTCAGCACATTTTTTGTGCTGAAAAATTAGGCTTATACACAAGTATATACAGTAAGTCCGGTTTTCTTTTTTAAGACACAGCTTAGGGTCACTTTTAACTCTCAGAATTCTAATCTCTGTTTGATCATTGTTTTGGAAGTAAGCACAACGCATGACGTAAAAGTGTATCTACATCCTACAGAGTCTAGTTCTACTGCGATGACTTGATTTTTTATTTTTTTGTTAAAGTGGACCTGAACTCTTGCACTGGACAGAAGGTAAACAGAGAGAAATGTCCCCTTATCAGTCCGCCGACAGTGCGTACACACGCACTACTGTCTGCTGAAAGTCCGCCCAGCAGGAGGGTCTGACGGACCCGTTGTTGGCTTCCGTAGTGCGTGTATGCACCTTTAAAGAGACTGTAGCAAAATTTTCATCCTTATTTCTTCTATCCTAGAAGTTCCTATACCTGTTCTAATGTGCTCTGTCTAACTGCAGCCTTTCCTACTTGCACAGTGGCTGTATTATCTCTGTTATATGATCTAATCTTCTCTCCTCTGTCGAGCTGAGGCAGTCAGGCTGGAATGTGCTGTGTGATTGGCTAGAAGCTATACACGCCCTCTCCAGGCCCCCTGCACACTCTGTATGACTCACACACTGGGCTCCTCTCAGCGTATCACTTGCTATGTCTTTTGTTTGTAAACACTGCGTAAAAATAGCAATTACAAGCCAGGATTGCAGCAGGGAGTGGCAGAAACAGCACGGAGGGGCCCAGGAGAACATAATGAATAGAATAGTATGCTTTTTATTGTAAGAATTTTAGAGTACAGATTCTCTTTAAGCCTGTCTAAATCCCCCTCATCGGTGTCTAATAACCATGTAATTTGATCTTTAAGGTGTGACAGGGTGTTTACAATGTCTGCTTCCATGAAAGCAGGAAGTAGACACACTGCAGATTTATTGCAGAATTTGTATCTGCTGTAACAAAGAGAGGTTTTTCTTTAAATATTATGCTGTTGCTTATCTTTCAGAGCAGAGTAGAAGTTCTGAGGTTCAGGTCCGCTTTAAAGAGCAGAGGTCTAGATTCACAGTAGGGCACTATCTCTACAGAGTTTGTTGCTGGAGAAGCCAAAAACCTGCAGTAGCAGTTCTTATAAGCCGTCAGTAGATGGCACTGTTGAAATTGTCTGCTTTACATCCATCCTATTGCTATGCAATTTATGATTTATCAATTTCAATTGTTTTCAGTTAAAGGTTAAACTGTTATTTAAAGGTTTGCAAGTATTCTTCACTCTATTACTACCGGTATTTATCAGAATGCCATGTTCGGTTCTAAATATACTGCCTCAGCCTCGTGTTCAGTTATGCTATGGAAAATATCAGTTTCCTAGAATACATGATGATACAAATCTAAGGCCTTTTTCAGATGAGAGGCATAACTGTGCACTTGCGCCATTTGGGTACAATGAAAATGCAACTGAATGGCAGGGTTTGTAACACCACACATGTCAGCGCTTGACACACATGTTGACACACAGTGTTACTGCATGGCAGAGAACCGCGACATGTGCAGCAGTGCTCAGATGTGAATCCGAGAGCTAACCAGTGCTCAGCTGGTGCAAGAGATTGGCTGACAGGGGGTGAATTTACTGCCTTCAGCTGCTCATGTCAAAGAGGCCTAATGCATTCTGTATTTCTACCACCTAGAAAAATAACCCACTGAATTTTTTCTTTTTTCTTTTGTTTTATTTATTTTAATTAAAGTCTTTGACTCAGAAAGAATTTCCAAGTGCTACAGCAATAGCTTGATACAGTATACAGGACAAAGCAGGGTGAAAACAGATATGTGTAGTGTTATACTGAGTATCGTCAAACATACCAAAGGATTTTCGTTGGTAATTTTGTGCGAATAGTTTCCTGCAGACAGTCAAAAAGACGGCATCAAGAATTTGGTGACTTTCTTTTCAAGTGGTAATAAACGGAAATGGAAAAGTAGTTTCAACATTAATTTCAAATTTCTTTTGTGTATATGATGTTATATCGGTTTTATTTTAATGAAAGTAGAGTTAGAGGAACCGTAACTGAGGATTGAACCTTATCCCAATCAGTACTGATACCCCTTTTTTTCCATGCGAAATATTTACCTTTTTCTCGAATAGACAATCTGCAAAGTCTGTATGGCTGATATTGTGGTAAAACCCCTCCTACAGGGTAATGTGAGGACTTAGGTCCTGATAGCTTCTTGTCAGTGAGTCTTGTTGCCAAGCAACTGCCAAGCAACCCGTATCTTCCTCTGTGCATATGTGTAGCTATAAGAAAAAAAACTTGCATTATAGGACCACTATCGCCCAAAAAGTAGGCAGTTAAAATCTGACAGAACCGACAGGTTTTGGGCCAGTCCATCTTCTCATGGCGGGTGCTCAGGGTTTTCTTTGTTTTCAACAGCATTACCTGCAGCAGTTTAACTGCCAAAATAGTAAGACACCAGCCAACCTCCCTGCTCACTTGTACACTATTTTGTCTGTTAGACTTTGCAACTGCTGCAGGTAATGCTGTTGAAAACAAAGAATACCTTGAGGATCCCCCATGAGATGGACTGGCCCAAAACCTGTCGGTTCTGTCCGATTTTAGCTGCCTAATTTTTTTTGCGATAGTGGTCCTTTAAAGGAGAACTGTAGTGAGAGTTATACGGGGGCTGCCATATTTATTTCCTTTTAAGCAATGCCAGTTGCCTGGCAGCCCTGCTGGTCTATTTGGCTGAAGTAGTGGCTGAATCACACCAGAAACAAGCATGCAGCTAATCTTGTCAGATCTGTCAAAATTGTCAGAAAAACCTGATCTGCTGCATGCTTGTTCAGGGTCTATGGCTGAAAGTATTAGAGGCAGAGGATCAGCAGGATAGCCAGGTAACTGGTATAGCTTAAAGGGAAATAAATATGGCAGCCTCCATACACCCCTCTCTACAGTTCTCCCTTAAGAATGACAGACACAACACCAAATAAGGAATTTTTAGTAGAGTTGGGAAGATTTTTCTGCCAGTCTGTGTATAAGTATCAGCCAGTTAAATGAGAGGTTCACACGGGCAGCGACACGTTCAGGCTTTCAGCGGCTTTCCGTGGCTTTCGTTTGCGGTCTGTGTTTTTCTTCCCCATAGGTGGACATTACCTGTGTCGGTTAACCGCCCCAGGACGCTACATGTAGCGTCCAGGGTCGCCTCAAACGCCAGGGAAAATCTGGATCCGAACGCTGCGTTTGCATGAATGCCAGTAAAAGCCTGGTACAAACGCTCCCATTTACTTGAATGGGAGTGTTTAACGCCAAGTCCCGAACGCCGGCAGTAAACATGGGGCAGATGCCCGTGTAAACCAGCCCTAAGAGTACCTAAGCTAAAACTGACAGTCTGTCCTGGCGGGTTCTGTCTAAATTGGGACGGATGGAGGGGTTGTGAGGTGTTTGATCCACCTCACCCAAGAATGGGCTATGGCAATTTTTTTTGTATTTTTTCCCCCCCAAAATCAGCACAAAGGCTCTGGCCACACCTATCTGCGTTGCCACTACTTTCCCTTAGCCTGGCAGCCACTGCCTAATTAATGGCTGTCCAGTTGGGGGCGGGCAGCGGCAATGCAGGCGGAGATTTCCAAAGAGCTTTGCCGGTCCTTGAGAACATGGCCGCAACTGCGCGGGGGGGGCGGGGCACGGAGCGTCGCCTGTGAGTAACCTATAGAAGTCAGGACAGGCAAGTAACCTTGTGACTTTCCTCCCCCAATCTATGGGCTCTGTAATTTTTAGCTAAGGGGCTACTTTAAAGTGAACCCGTTCAGCAATTGGGAACATCAGAATACTGGGGGAAGCCTCAATAGGATCCTAAGACTTCCCTCTCTTTAGTTGAGTACCTGATTTTGTGTACCCAAGCTTTGGCTTGGGTACACTTTAAGGGAGTGATCACACTAGTGCATTTCAGCAGTGTTTTGCTGCAAAAAGAAACCACATTGATTTCCTATAGGGCCGCTATGTTTTCAGGAGGTATCTGCGGTTCTGCATAGCATTAAAAAAAAAAAAAAAATAAATAAAAAAAAAAATACCTGTACTACTTTTCGGCACAAGGCATGCAAGCCGTTTCTCATTGAAATCCATGGCTACTGTAAACAAAATCGCATGCATTCAAAAGCAGAGAAGGGCAAAATGCGTGTGGTTTCTGCAGACACAGGTGTTATTTGCTTCATGAGAGTTTTGGCCCAGACTCTAGAGAAATTTTCACTTGTCCTTGTTAGTTGCTATGTCAGAGTTCTCCATTAGATGGCAGTGCAGATGGAGCGAGAATTTGCATCTCTTGCTTGTGTTACAAACGTGTAACATAAGATGTGTGTAAGCAGTATGCGTTACGTCTAATTATAACCTTTCTTCCGATATTCTCTTTGCAGCTTGCTGAGACGTCTTGTTCAACTGATATCCAAGCAAGCCACCTACATAGCAACCAACGAAGCATTCAAAAAGCAGGCTGAGGGTGCCAGTGATGCGGCCAAGAAGTACATGGATGAGAATGACAAACTGAAGAAGGTATCAGTCATTTTCCTACATTGCAGAGAACGTTACAGCCGGACTCTGGACATCACATTGAACATGGCATCAGGTGTTCCTACACTGATATATTAAAGAAGTGCTAAACCAGTTCAACAAACAATAAGTTCAAATAGGATTTGTTTCATGAGCGAATCAGCATTTACTGTCCTGCTGGCAAGGATGTCTCTCGCATTCTGCTGCTCTGCCTTGGCTGACTTAAAGTAAACCTAAACTAAAAAAAAAAAAAGGGGGGGGAAAGACTTTAACTTACCTGGGGCTTCTACCTGTCCACTGCAGCTGCCTTGTGCAGAAGCCCCCCCCCCCCCCCATGGCATTGCACAGAAGGCCCCCCCCCATGGCATTGCACAGAAGGCCCCCCCCCATGGCATTGCACAGAAGCCCCCCCCCCCATGGCATTGCACAGAAGCCCCCCCCCCATGGCATTGCACAGAAGCCCCCCCCCCCATGGCATTGCACAGAAGCCCCCCCTACATGGCATTGCACAGAAGCCCCCCCCATGGCATTGCACAGAAGCCCCCCCCCATGGCATTGCACAGAAGCCCCCCCCCATGGCATTGCACAGAAGCCCCCCCCCATGGCATTGCACAGAAGCCCCCCCCCATGGCATTGCACAGAAGCCCCCCCCATGGCATTGCACAGAAGCCCCCCCCATGGCATTGCACAGAAGCCCCCCATGGCATTGCACAGAAGCCCCCCCCCCCCATGGCACTGCACAGAAGGCCCCACCCCCCATGGCACTGCACAGAAGGCCTCCCTCCATGGCATTGCACAGAAGGCCCCCCCCCCCATGGCATTGCACAGAAGGCCCCCCCCCCATGGCATTGCACAGAAGGCCCCGCCCCATGGCATTACACAGAAGGCCTCCCCCCATGGCATTGCACAGAAGCCCCCCCCCCCATGGCATTGCACAGAAGCCCCCCCCCCATGGCATTGCACAGAAGCCCCCCCCCCATATGGCATTGCACAGAAGGCCCCCCCCCCCCCCCCCCATGGCATTGCACAGAAGACCTCCCTCCATGGCATTGCACAGAAGGCCTCCCTCCATGGCATTGCACAGAAGGCCTCCATCCATGGCATTGCACAGAAGACCCCCCCCCCCCCCCCCCCCCATGGCATTGCACAGAAGGCCCCACTCCCATGGCATTGCACAGAAGCAAGGCCCCCCCCCCCCCCCCCCCCAATGGGGTTGCATCTCTGCACGGCTGTTGCCATGCTCAAATGCATCATGAGACTTTTTTTTTTTTTTTTGTCGCTGGATAGTGCTGCAGTTCAACTGTAACACATGCAGTTTTGCCAAAGGCTGCCATTCAGCTGCATGTAATCGCAGCCAAACGGCGTTTGTGGCCGGCAGTTGGGAGGCTGAACAGCTTGACGTACATTGCTGACTTCCTTTGAAGGAAGAGCATATCTGTTATGCTTATCCTTCAGTTTTACACATTCTCACTTTACACACATGTAGGGTCCGTTTCCACTAATGCAAATTCGCATGGATTTTCTGTGTGCAGCTTTGCATGACAACACCGCATCTGTGCGCAGAGCTGTGCAGAAGAATTCTGCACAGCAGAGACATGAGAATTTGCACACCGCACGCATAGTCTGCGATTCGCATGTAATACGATGATTAGTAAATTCGCCTGCGTTTTTGCCATGTGGTTTACCATGCGAATTGGCATGCGGTTTCACATAAATTTCAACAAAAAAGCACAAAGGCACTGACCTGGTAAAAATGCATATTTGGGAAATTATACGAATTCACTTTAAAAAAGTGCATAAATGCAAATTTAATGGACAAATTTGCAACATACTAGTGGAAATGTATCCTTAAAGGGAGCCCGAGCTGAGAGGGATATGGAGGCTGCCATTCTTATTTACTTGTAAACATTGCCATTTGCCTAGCAGCCCTGTTGATCTTCTGGCATAAGTAGTGTCTGAGTCAAATCCCTGGAACAAGCATATGGCTAATCCAGTATAATCTAAGTACCTGATCTGCTGGATGCTTGTTCATGGTCTGTGGCTAAAAGTATTAGACAAACAGGATCAGCAGGATAGTCAGGTAACTGGTATCGTTTAAAAGGAAATAAATATGGCAGCATCCATATCCCTCTCAGTTCAGGTTCCCTTTAATTCATCTAGATTTGAAAGAACAATCTGCCAGATCGGGCATTTAGTTTGAATTCTACAACTTGCTCAAAACAACAAATGAGTTATAGAGGTGTAGGGTGGATGTCGGAATGGGGCTAGGAGCAATAATACACGAGGCATGTAAGACTTGTCTCTCGTGAACTTTACTTTGTTTACAAAGATTCCCTCAGATTTCATGCTGTAAATAGATGTGACCTGCGGGGTTGAGCATTTGGCTGGCAGCACACTGCACAGATTAGCACTACAATCTGATCTGCAGCGTGACTTCTGCTGCCAGACATAGCTCAGCTGAAGCCCAGCTAAACCTTTCTACTTTCTGCTCTTCCAGAGCTTGCAAATGCAGCTTTGCAGAGGGGCCAAGAGTCCTATTCCATCTTTGTCAGTAAAGGCATAATCCGCTTGGTTCGGACCTGTACATTACAAGGTAATCTTGCAATCAGTAGTTCGGATTTCCTACTTTTGTTGAATCTGCAGTGACTGCTTCAGCCTTGCTGTAGTATTGAGGCTGGTGCACACTAGTTTTGGTAAATGAGATGCAAATAATTTCGAGTTGATGCAGAATTATGCAAATTTTATATGCAGCTTGAAATTAGATGAATCAATTTTTACCTCAGTAGGATTTGATTGGTTCAATTTCAAGCTGCATAAATTTGCATACAAAATCTGCATAATGCTGCATCAACTCAAAATTATTTGCATCTCATTAACCATCTCTAGTGCAAGATCGGATCGTGCAACATTATGGGATGGGGCTGTGGCAAATTCCATCCCTGGTAACACATTGACTACTAGCTGTGTCACTTTACTGATCACTACAGATGATTATGCCAGAGGTGTAATGCCTTCTGCTCTGTGCAGCAAATTTCTTCACTCAGAAAGTGGGGAGTTACTGCTGGGCAGGGCATACTATGGACACTCACCAGAAATGCACTAAATTCATGATTGTAAAAATTGCCCTTTGAACATTTAGCTAGCTGCAAACTAAAACGGAAAGGTCATTTTATATTAACATTAAATTGCAGAATGACTTTTGTTGCATGATATTTGGTTTTGCTATTTTTTAAAAAAAATAAAGGTGGAATTCCACTTTAAGACTTCAAAGACTACCTGAACTGACATGTGACATGATGAGCTGTGTTTTTTTTTTTCTTTTCTTTTTCTCACAGTCCATTTTAATAATTCAGGTATGCAAATGACACCTTCTCTTTAGCCTGACATATTTATTTATTATTTATTTATTGTATTTATAAAGCGCCAACATATTATGCAGCGCTGGACATTAGTTTAGGTTACAGACAATATTTAGGGGTGACATACAGCAATACGACAATACAGGAATACAAGAAAAACCAGATCACACAGCACAGTATGAGTACAAGGTAATGCTTAGTCAGTCACTGGATGGGAGCATGGAGATTAGGCAAGTTAGGTTCACTCAGATGCATAGCATGGGTGCACAGTAATGGAGGTGCATGATCAGGTAGGACACAAAAGGAGGAGGACCCTGCCCAAAGGCTTACAATCTAGAAGGTGAGGTAGGAAAACAAAAGGTAGGGACCAGAGTTCAGCTGCGGGTTTAGAGTACTTGTGAGGGGTGGTAGGCCAGAGTAAAAAGGTGAGTTTTGAGGGCCTTCTTGAAGATGTTGGAGGGGGCTGCCCTAATGGGTGGAGGTAGGGAGTTCCATAGTATTGGTGCAGCTCTTGAGAAGTCCTGGAGGCGTGCATGGGACTGGGTGATGCGGGGGGCGGTCAGGCGAAGTTCATTGGAGGAGTGGAGTGAGCGGCTAGGTGTGTACCTCTGAGTAAGATCGGAAATGTAGGTTGGACAGGTTTTGTGGACAGATTTGTAAGTCAGGCACAGTATCTTGAATCTGATTCTGGACTGGATAGGAAGCCAGTGGAGGAATTCACAGAGGGGAGCTGCCGTGGTGGCGCGATGGGAGCAGTGCATAATTCTGGCTGACTCATTCATGATGGACTGCAGCGGGGCTATTCGGGTCATAGGGAGACCAGACAGAAGGGTATTGCAGTAGTCAAGGCGGGAAATTATGAGGACATGGATGAGGAGTTTGGTGGTGGCAGAGGTCAGGAAAGGGAGGATCTTGCAGATGTTTCGGAGGTGGAAGTTACAGGACTTTGTGAGGTTTTGGGTGTGGGGAGTGAAGGAGAGTGCGGAGTCCAGGGTGACACCCAGACAGTGGACATTTTAGCGTAACTCTCCCTGATAACTAATCAGAAGCCATTAAAAGCTTCTCTAGCAGAGGATAGCTTCTGAGAACAGGGAATAGATTAAAAAAAAGTCATTATTTTGATGGTTGTGGCTCTGGAACTTTTATTCAGCTGAGACAATAAAGACATTAAAGAAAACTTGTAACATAAAAAAGTGCCCCTGGGGGGTACTTGCCTCGAGAGGGGGAAGCCTCTGGATCCTATGGAGGCTTCCCCCATCCTCCTCCATCCCACGGTGATCTCGCTGGGCCCGTCCAAATGACGGCTATGTAAATATTTACCTCCCCGGCTCCAGCGCAGGTGTAGTAGCGGCTCTCGGGTTGGGATCAGACAGATATAGCCGATCCCAGGATCAGCTATTTCCGCCTGATCCTGAGCAGAGAGCCGCTACTGCACCTGCGCTGGAGCCGGGGAAGGTAAATATTGCAGGCGCTACTGCGTCTGCGCCACAGCCTGACAATATGTCGGCTGTGGCTTCGGAGGGGCCCAGCGAGACCACCGCGGGGCGGAGGACGACGGGGGGGATCCTCGCTAGGATCCAGAGGCTTCCCCTTCCAGAGGTAAGTGCCCCACAAAGGAACGTTTTTTGTTTTTTTGTTACAGGGTCTCTTTTAAACCCACTTTTTAACTTTTAAACACAAAAGAAAACTGGGAATTATTAAAAAACTAGAAGGGTACAATTGTTTGTCACCACTTTATTATCAGTTCAGATTTGCTTTAGGCCCCTTTTGCACATGCAGGTGAAACCTTTGCAACCTTTACAACATTACCCTATTTTGTCCCAAAAGCAATGGAAGTCTATGGAGACTTTTAAACTTGCTGCGATTCCTTGCAGTGTGCTGGTAGTATCTGATCCAACGCAAGGGCAACATCACATTGCTGCATGCACCGTGCTTAACACACAGTGCTTGTTGTAATGGAAATCTACGGGTAACACACACAGTGCAAACAACGGAACACCACGCGGACCGACAGGAATCCCAGTGATGTTTTTTTCTGCCCAGCAGGGAGTAAGTCACTGAGCTGGGGGCGGCACTATGCATATGACCCGGTCGACTCACTGTGGCGCAGGGTCATGTTTTTATATTTTTATGCTGCGGTGAGATGCGGCAGAAGCATCTCATCCGCCCTGCAACCCAAAAAATTAAGTGCAACCCCGATTTAAAGACAACCGATGTTTTTACTATGGTCAATTACCATGACCAAAGTAATTTTGTTTTTAGAATTAAACTTTCCCTGGTCATTTGAATTTAAAGTACTAGTGTTGGGAAAGCGTTTACTGTAGATATTTATCAGTCTTTCTGCACACATTACTTATTGTTTTCTCTGCTTTATGTTCAGCAACTGAAGGCTTCTGGGGTTGAGGTCAGTGATGTGTCTGAGAGCAACGCTGAGGAGGAGAACAAAACTCTCAAGGGCGAAATGAAGAAGCTGAAGGAGGAACTGGATTCCACCAAGAAATGTAAGTGACACCCACCAGTGAATTGTCTCACCTTTGTCATCTATAAACAGTCATCAACATTCAGAAGACCAAAGTCTTATCAATATGTAAGCCGTAAATACTGCCCTTGCCTTGCCATCCTGGTAATAATACTAGATGATCCTGGTGACGTGCTTATTGTGGCAATCCAGTGATCACTCTGCAGGGACCTGTCATGGGAAGGTCATGTTGTCCTCGAAGGTTGTAAATGTCCCAGACGGTGATGTGACTAGATCTGTGTTATGGAAAAGTCTGGTCTCCATAACATACGAGAACCATTCATAGACTCGCCACAGTGCTGAAGTTATTTGTGCGCAATACTTCTTTGAAGTGCAGTAGGGGTGGTATTTCATCTGATAGCTTAGTGATCAGAGTTCCCAGATGCAACTTGTATGAGTGTAATGAAACTTCTGCAGCTTCAAATACACTGTTTTATAATTTTGACCACATGACAGGAAGCAGTTAATAAAAGTTACTTTCAGGCTGTGTGGGTGGGGCAGCAGCTGCTTGGATTCTATCATCCTGATGTTCAGACTGTAAGGGGGTGGGCTTAGATTTGAACAGATTGTAGCCTGCAGCAAGGACGGTCTGTGCTGCAGGAGGTGGCCAGTGCCTGATCTCCTGACCAGGCACTCTGATAGTGAACCTGCAAAGAGAAAACTCACATCAGGTTAGTAGAGTAGAGGGAGAGCTGGCGATACCATAGAGCCTTCCTGATCCTGTTTCCATAATTCCAGTGCCGCCTTTCGTTGTAGTTTTTCAACCTACTGAGCTGAATATCCCTTCGGCACTCCTTGGGCAGCCTTTGGAAGTACTCCCATCCTCGAATACTTCAAAGATGAGCGCATGTGTATTGAGCAACCACGAGTCCTGGCTATTGGAACATTTGGTTTGTGAGCTTTTGGAGGAGAGTAGCAGGAAAAGAAAACACAAGCCCATCAGTTGCATGCAAATGACAGCTGTTACAAGCATTTCTCCACATCGCTTATGAACACAAATGGCTCTGAAATGCAATTCAGCAGTAAGTCCTCCTGTAGTCCTCTCACCATGAATGGCTTCATTACTGGCTGTGGAGGAGCATATGGAAGGTGGGGGAAATTATACTGCTGATGTACAAGACCCACTAGTATTTGTTACAAAGCTCGAGGTCTCCTTGTTGTCTTTGTAGTCGTGTGTCATGCTCTACTGACTTGTATAAACTGTTTCTTTGGCTGCCATTCCAGGGATCTCTCTGATTAAAAATTCACTGACGTGACCCGGTGTGCTCTTACGATTCCTGGCATTCGCCAGGAGAGGCTGTTTTACGCTCGTGCGGTGTTGCACATTAAGATCTTCGACTTTCCAATGTGCCCTCATGCCTTTGCGCCACTGCACATGCTTATGTATTTCAGAATGACAGCCAGGTGGAAATCTTAACCTGAAAGGCCACTTCTATATTCAGAAGCAATCCCTTGCTGAGTAAAAACGGTTGCAGGTGTCAATTGAGGCTCTGGTTGTGGTTTGGTCAAAAGGCTGTACAGCATCCAATCCCAGCTCCCGGATTTCATGTATTGTAGTGTGAACCGAGCCCAAACCTGCCCATTAACTTTACAGGTTTTAGTGAACGATCATATTTTCAGATTATTTGGATCCTATTGTATAAAAACATAGCAGCTGGTGTGCCAATCAATCCTAAAGGATCCCATCAATGAAAAACAAAACAAAACCGAGAGCCCCCAATAGTGTATTATTGATGATGGTGGATACATTGTAGCAGCAAATTGAAATATACTCACAAGTGTGGGTTGCCAAAGTTCAGGCAACCACTATATGCACATGAGGGGATATTAGACCTGTCCCCGCTCAGGTTAAGAAGTCTCTCTCCATAGAAGGAAACTAAGGTATGCACACCCCTCTATCAGGTGAATCACAATAGCGTACAGAAGTAACAGGCGCCAAAAGGATAAAATATCATACATTTAAAACAAAATAAGGTTGGGGGGGGGGGGGGGGGGGGGGGTTGGTAAGGGTGGACTTACCTCCCACGGACAAACACAACGATTCTATATGAAAAAGTTCTAATTCTTACTCCAAAAAAATATGCAACACGTTTCACGGGTCTCAAGCCCGCTTCCTCAGGCAACAATACAACAAGAGTAACTTTTTTGGAGTAAGAATTAAATCTTTTGATCATATAGAATCCAAAGACTCTCCGCCCACATCGCAGATTTCACCTCCACAGATGAGGAGAGGAAACTCTATATCCTACTGGGGGAAGAGGAAAAAACTATGCAAATAGCAGCCCAATATATCACTGCCTGCCACCAACTGAGAGGAACATGATACCACATGGACTGTATAACCCCATACTCCCCTCCCCTATGGACTGTATGCCTATACCCCCCTCCCCTATGGACTATATATCCCATACCATCCCTTACATCCTCCACCCTCCTATGGACTGTATACCTATATCCTTCCCTTATTCCCACAATCCCCCCCCCCCCCCCCACGTTAATGTTTTGTTTTGCTTTGGCAATGCTGAATGTATTTGGTCCTGCCAATAAAGCTTTTTTTGGATTTGGATTTGGAATCGTTGTGTTTGTCCTGGGAAGGCAAGTCCACCCTTACCCCCCATCTTATTTTGTTTTACATTTATGATATTTGATCCTGTTGGCGCCTCTGTTACTTCTGTACGATCTCATCAATGGTTATCTTAACCACTCATGGTTTGTGGAAGAGAGTCTCACGTTCTGCACTAAGCAGTGCCTCCACATGATAGTGCATATGTGTTCACCCATGCACACATTAACACATTCAGTAAAGTGTACAAAGACAACATAGTTGAATTTCCCACCGATCCTTTGTCATTTATTTTGCTTTCCCCGTGACATAGAATCCAAATATCGGCGTAGCACTGGATGATAGATGGGAGGGGCTTATCAGGAGTCCATAAACTCATTGACCTTTTATACTCCCCCCCCCCCCCCCCCCCCCCCCCCCCCCCCCCCAACGAATTACAAGAAAACAAATCACGGGTGGAAATGGTTACCTTTTAGTAGCCATTAAAACCTGTTTGTGTCAAGTGTTGTGTATGTTATCAGGTAAAATAACCAGAACATGTAAACTTTTGATGAGGGTCATTTGGGTAGCTTGAAAGTGATTTAAAAGTGACCCCAATGTGTGAGTTGTATAGAGGCTGCCATATTTATTTCCTATTAAGCAATACCAGTTGCCTGGCTGTCCTGCTGATCTTCTCCCTCTAATATTGCACCAGGATTATTCCAGGCAGTGGAGACAGACTGTAGCTCCTCCTCCTTTTGAAACAGTTTTGTTCATCAGAGGAATTGGGCATCAATTTGACCTTCCAGATGGTGTCACATGACAGCAGTGCCCGGTCACCTTTAGGTCAGCCCAGCAATATTTCAAAACCTTCCGGTTGCAAAATAGATACATACTTGGATGCAGATGCACATAGATACACACTATCAACCTACCTTGATTTCACTCTGAATTTATGTATTCTAGTTCTTGAAATCTGTGTTACTTTTATGGCTGATTGATTTTAATAAAATACATTTTGTGTTCCTTTGAAAATACATTAGTATAATAGAACAGGAATAATTCTGGATTGAATGGAGAGAAGAGATGGGCCCTTTTGCGTTCCATATGGAATTTTAGAGAATAACAGAAATAAAAATTGCTTCTTTTCTTGTTGTAAACTGCTTATTTCTGTTAAAGTGTAACACCAGTCACAGATATGGGTCAATCTTGCTTCCTGATTGGTGAGACTGAAACTCCTTCCACACTTCATGTAGTCTGTTATGGAGCAGTTGCACCACAATGGTCTCAATAGGTCACACCGCGCATTACTGCTGCAGTGCGATCATACAGTTGGGCATTCTTTCCAATGAAAGTATGCTTAACTCACGGATTAATCGCGGACGGCGCACTGCAGCTCTTGCATCGTCACGCGATACACACAGCGCCGCACTGCGATCAATGTGATAGCCCTATAGGGCTATCACTGCTTTTGCGACAGGATGCAGCATTTTTGTGCGACAGGATGGAATGTGCCGCAGTAAGTGAGAAAGGGCCCTCATATTCAAACCCTAATCCTATGAGAAATTTGACTCTCAAGTACCCTGTATGACCCAAAGTCCTGAATGAAGCAAGCCATTAGGCTTCTTACAGATGTGCGGCTGAACTCTGTGCTTGCCAGGCATTTCAGCATCAAATCTGCTGGCCATGGGTGCCATTTGGGTGCAATTTAAAATGCAGCTGAACGGCAACAATTGTAACACCACGTATGTCCTCATTTGACACATGGTGGTGCTACCTGGTGGCAAAAACATGACCTGATGCATCTGAGCATGGTCGCGCTCAGATGTGACTTCATTTGGGGGTGGGGGGGATTCATGGCATTGCTTTACTGCCTATACTGAACACTAGCAAGCATCCAACAGGTGCTCAGGAGTAGTGAATTCACCACCTACAGCCTCCTGTGAAAGAGGCCTCTCACCTCTGAGCTTCACCTTCTCTCAAAATCATTATCGTATCTCCTATGTCTCTAAAAGTGGCCATACATCAGGCAAATTAATATCGAATTGGGTCAAAATCCTTGCCGCCGAAAGCATGCCCGCTTGACAATTCGACCAATTTCCGGCCGAAACAGGTTGTATTGATTAGGCATGCAGCAAGGTGTCAGGCCGACATGCTCAATCGGGTGCGCGGTGGTAATGGCGTATGATAATCCACAAACGTGCCAGAAATCTCACTGCCACAAATACTCCAATACGCCAACCACATGGGCTGCATACCCGGAAGAAGAATCCGGACACCTCGGTGGAGAGGTAATGTATTAATGCCGGGGTACATATACACTGAGGGGGGCAGCAGTCGGAGGCGGCGGATGAGGCGTCACAAAGGCTATTCCTGCTGAAGTCTCTCAGAAATCGGTCTGCTGGTGTATGGGCAGGCAACAGATCTTTCCAATCAGATTCAATCAGAGAAAAATCTGTCTCTTGATCGATTTTTTTTTTCTTTCTCTGCCTGAAAGAGTTAAATATCAGGTATGTAAGTGGCTGACTCAGTCCTGACTCAGACAGGAAGTGAATACATTGTGACCCTCACTGATAAGAAATTCCAACTATAAAACACTTTCCTAGCAGTAAATGGCTACTGAGAGCAGGAAAGAGATAAAAAGGGTCAATAGTTCATAGATTTTAGCTCTGGCATACTTCAATGAATGTGTCATTGAGCAAAAACAGTAAAACAGTTAAAGCTGAAAAAGTAGATTTAAACATAAAATAAAACTGGAATATCTTAAGTCATTTTTAGGATACAGTTGTTTATTTCATTAGTTTATTTTTGCCTCCGCTTTCTTTTAACCCTCTGGGCGATACAATTATATCGCCCAGGAGGTGGCGCAGCACTATTTTTTTAAATTTTTTTAAATCATGTAGCGAGCCCAGGGCTCGCTACATGATAGCCTCAGCGCAGTGGCATCCCCCCACCCACTCCGATCGCCTTCAGCGATCAGAGTAAGCAGGAAATCCCGTTCAGAACGGGATTTTCTGCTGGGCTTCCCCGGTCGCCATTGCGACGGGGCGGGATGACGTCACCGACGTCATGGACATCGTGACGTCAGAGGGAGTCCTGATCCACCCCTCAGCGCTGCCTGGCACTGATTGGCCAGGCTGCGCAAGAGGTTGGGGAGGGGGGGGGGGGCTGCGCGGCGGCGGATCGGCGGCGTGCGGCAGCTATCGGAAGTTACACGCAGCTAGCAAAGTGCTAGCTGCGTGTAACAAAAAAAAATTATGCAAATCGGCCCACCAGGGCCTGAGAAATCCTCCTGCGCGATATACCCCGAGCTCAGCTCGGGATTATCGCTCAGGAGGTTAATCAGTTTTAAGAGTTTTGTTTACCTAATTTAACCTGTGGATATGGTCAAGCTAAAGGAGGCATTAGGTAAAGGGATGCTGTAGTGCAGGGCTTTTCAATCTTTTCACTAATTGTACCACTTTTATCACCTGAAAATGTTCAAGAACCACCCGCGCACCTGCGCAGTAGAGTGGACCCGATCGGGCTTGTCTGTTTCCACCGAAATGTGAGCAGAGAGCCACTACTGCTCATGCAGGCTTGCTGACAAGGATATCTTCAGGGGGTCCTATCACTGGATCCCCTCTACTGTGGAGGAATGGGGAAGCCTCTTTAGCATTGAGACATCCCCCCTGAGGTCCTCGCTGTTCTGCCCTGCAGAACAGTTCAGACCTCAGATCAGCGGTAACCTGACCGCAGTGAAGAGACAGACAGGCAAAAGGTGCACAGTGACAGCATGTATACTTCAAATACAGGAAGTAAGCAGCGATGTCACTGCCACTGTGCACAGTTTGCCTGGCTGTCTCTTCACCACTGATCTGAGGTCTAAAGTATGCCGCAGGGCAACACAGCGAGGAGTGAGCGAGGGGGAGCTGAACTTTGTGGATGCAAGATGGGACTAGGACAAGTGGCAGGCAAACCTGGTGTGTACCACCTGGCCAATAGCTAAGTACCACTGGTGGTACGCGTACCACAGGTTGAAAAGCCCTGTTGTAGTGGGGTGCTGACCCGTTCTGGCAGCAAAACTATTAATTCCTAGTGAATTCCTGGATGGCTTTTCCCTACACTTTGTGTTATTGCTAGGACAGCCTTCTTTGGGGAGATTTACCGCAGTTCTGTGTTTTCTCCATTTGCGAATGATGGCGCTCAGGTTTGGTTCACACTATATCCTTCGACGTTGTGACGGATCAGGCAGCAGACAATGGATGGGCTGAAGAATGCAGTGCTACCCTATGGGCCAGTTCAGTTCTCAATTCCATTTTCATGGGTTGAGGAAAAGTCGTGCTGCATGTTTTTCTGAACATCACATCCTGTGTCTATTCCCATGATTAATGGCATGAGCTCACTCCCCACTCCTGACTTAACAACATGTTTAGTTGAAATGTATTGCTCACAGTGGTTTGCTGAAGGCTGAGAGTCGGTATGCACGTTGCTTTCTAACCCCTTCCAGACTGATACCTTTCATCCATTTTTTAAAGCGAACATCCTCTCTGCTCTAAAAGATAAACAGCAAAATAACCTTTATAAAAAAAAGTCTTTATTACAGCTTACAGAACTCCTGCAATAAATCTGCAGTGTCTACTTCCTGCTTTCATGGAAGCAGATAAAGGGTTAACATCCTGTGCTTACATTTCAGCTGTCTGCTGAGGACTGCTGCATTTCTTTGATGACACTGCTGAGATCAAATAACTTGAAGAGTTATGATGGCCATACATGGTACAATTTTTTCATCCAATCTTACCATTTCTATGTAATATAAGGGAACTGCCTAAATTACCCTTTCAGTATATTCACTTAATTTACCCTTATACTACATAGAAATGGTAAGATTGGATGAAAAAATTGTACCATGTATGGCCACCATTAGGCAGACTCCTCTCTCTGAAATCACACAGGGTGCATTTCTCTCTGTTTTCCTTGTGTCGTGTGCAAGAGTTCAGGTACACTTTAAGAAATGATCACTTTGTAGTGTTGAGTCTTGACATTGTTGATAAACAGACATCATACATTCTTTGGACATTATTAATGAATTCTTTTGCTCTGTTTTATAAACATCCCCAATTAACTATTCAACAGCATTTTGGTTTCAGCTTCTATGGAAAGTTTTTTTTCTGAAGCAAGTCCTCCTGATGACATCTTTAGCATTTCCCACAATGCATTAGTCTCTATTCCTGTGTCCAGCCTTGACAGCTTGTAGAGTAATTGAATGAGGTGTTAACCTTAGAGAATGAATGTATCGATCAGCTGCTTAAAACAGGGAGTGAATAATTTGCCAGAGAGTGATTTATCTCCTTGGTTTCTCTGTTTTCCTGTTGCAGCCCTGCATAAGTCTGAGAATGAGGTGATCGCCATCAAGAAGCAGAGCGAGGGCTTATCGAAGGAGTATGACCGGCTGATGAATGAATTTTCAAAACTACAGGTGGGTGCAGAGGACAAGGTTGCTGTAATGTGTACCTGAAGTGACATTAAAATTATTAATAAAGTGAATGAGGCCCCAAGTACAGGGTTGCCTGTACTTAGTGTTACCCCTGTCCTGGTTAGTATAGTGCAGTGATCTCCACTGTCATCTCCCAGTAAGCTGGACCGCAGATGCAAAGCCATGCTCCGCCCTTCTTTCTTCACTTATACAGCCATGTGATTCCCCATCCCTAGGTTTGTAGTCACTACTTTGGGTGCTTTTCCTCTAGCCCTCAGTCTGTATGCGATTCACCATCTTCTTCAAGGAGAGACCGCAGCTGCCACACCTGCCCACTGCAATGCATGCCGGGAGATGTAGTCCACGGATGTAAGTAAAGAGATGTTCTCACATCCATGGACTACATCTCCCAGCATGCATTGTGGCAGAGGCACGTGACTTTGCCAGGAAGTTGAAAATGCGGCAGCTGCAGTCTCTGTGGAGAAGGTGGTGAATCTCATATGCAAGCAAATGAGCAGCACCCCATAGGTAAGTAGTGGCCACCCTCCCCCCCCCCCCAATATACTGTATGTGCAGGAGTCTTCATGCCTGCCACTATTCACATCCATCCCCCTCCGTTCCCTTGCAAACGCCCCCGTAAGTGTTCCAAGTCGGCCAGTTTGTGTACTAGGCCTGCATGCATGTGCAGAAGAGCTGACTGGCTTTACTGAACCAGATTACTGGGGCTGATTGCAGTTGACAGAGGCACACATGGGGCTGCAAGATGCCTTGGGTGATTATAAAATCTTTTTATTTTGGCATTTCAGGCTTACTTTAACCACTTAATGACAACTGGACGTATATATACGTCCAGTGTGGATGTGGAGATACATCACCAGTTTGCATCGCAGCCGTGCAGCTTTTCTTCCGCATTTATGACCGTACATTAGGCGCTCAAGCCCACCCATGCATCCGCAGTAACACAGAGCCGGTGGCTCTGGCTTACTGCGCATATCCGGGCAGGCTCAATTGGCTGCTGTGTGGCCATGAATGTAGATAAGGAGCCACGCGGCCCCAATAGGATTAGCCTCAATGCCTTGTCGCTAATCTTTGGGGGGTCCGCACTCAGTGACTTGGGACAGCAGACCACCAAGGGAAGCCTCAATAGGATTGTTTTAAGTCTCTGATTTTGTGTACCCAAGCTTCGGCTCGGGTACACTTTGAAGCTGTGGACCCACGCACGCCACATAAAAAATAGGTAGGGGCAAGCTCAATCCAAGAAAAAGTTTCAAAAATATGATCAAACGTGGGAAAGTTTAAGCAAAACTACAAGAGACGTGGTAACATTTTAACCATGATAAGTAGTAGAATAGAGTTTAGAGAGTTTTAGGGTTGAGGCCCATGTCTTGTGTAGTCTTTTTAGTCACAAACTGAATCAAAAGCAAGTACATTTTCGTATATTCTGTACCAAAATAAGACTAGTAAAATGAAAACAAAGTGACAGAATAAAAAAGAAAAAACATGTATTTTTACCTTAGGAACTTTGCTTTTTAGAGATGTATGCCATGAGGGTATATCACTATTAATTTTGCAAATAAGGTCTTGAAATCGATGGTGTACAATGAGAAAGAAAAAAAAAACGGAAAAAAGTCACCTTTATTTCCAAATACATTATTATCACTATACATTGTACTAGGAACATAATCTAAATGTTGTAATAACTAGGATGGAGAAGAAAATAAAATGTATGAGTTTAAATTATAGTTAAGCTATAATGGATGTAAATGGAGAAATTGTGTGGGGTTTTTTTTTCTATTTTTTTTTTTGGCCTTAAAATGCATAGACAATAAAGTAATTACCGGTACTAAACAAAATTATCACACACTAAAAACCTAATTTGTCCTGAAAAAAAAAATATAGATCATTTAGTTGTGATAAGTAGTAATGGATATATGCTGCTGAATAGATATTGGCGAATAAATGGGAGCAGCGCTGATATGTGAAAATTGTTCTAGTCCTGAAGTAGTTAAAGTAAACCAGAGCTGTGGTGAAAAGATGATTTGATACTCGCCTGCGGCTTCCTCCCGGAGTATAAACGCGTGCGAGTCTGTCGCCGTCCAGTCGGGTGCAGTCTGGGGCTTCTGCGTATGCACGGACATCTTCTGCACATGTGCGGGAGGTCCTTGCATACGCATAGGGCCCAGACTCGACCAAACTGAGCCAGTTACTGGGGCTGAACGGCAGACCGCGGGTGGACGGCGTGGGACTTGCACCTGTTTATGCTGCTGGAGGAAGCCGTGGGTGAGTATCAAATGTTCTTTTTACCACAGATATGGTACACTTTAACCTCCTGAGCGATAATCCCGAGCTGAGCTCGGGGTATATCGCGCAGGAGGATTTCTCAGGCCCTGGTGGGCCGATTTGCATAATTTTTTTTTTTGTTACACGCAGCTAGCACTTTGCTAGCTGCGTGTAACTTCCGATCGCCGCCGATCCGCCGCCGCTCGCCATGCCGTGCAGCCCCCCCCCCCTCCCCGACCCCTTGCGCAGCCTGGCCAATCAGTGCCAGGCAGCGCTGAGGGGTGGATCGGGACTCCCTCCGACGTCCATGACGTCGGTGACGTCATCCCGCCCCGTCGCCATGGCGACCGGGGAAGCCCAGCAGGAAATCCCGTTCTGAACGGGATTTCCTGCTTACTCTGATCGCCGAAGGCGATCGGAGTGGGTGGGGGATGCCGCTGCGCTGCGGCTATCATGTCGCGAGCCCTGGGCTCGCTGCATGATATAAAAAATAAAAAAATAGTGCTGCGCCACCTCCTGGGCGATACAATTGTATCGCCCAGAGGGTTAAGTAAGTGGGTTGAATGATTCAGCTGGTCAGTGTAGTTTTCCCACATACCTTAGATAGCAAGTCCTTTTTGTCATGAGGACAATTAAACTGCTCGGTGTGTATAACTGACCTTCCTAATAAGACGAATGGCCACATTAATCTCCTCTTGCGAATTGATCTGCCTTTTTGTAAACGAGGAGAGGTTAATGCAGATCCATGAAAAAAACTGCCTGTGTTCTGTATCTTCAGAAAGGAAAGTCTGGGTTCTTTAGTAAGCTGCTTGTAGGTTTGGCTGTAAAGCAGCAGGGACAGCCGTACTATTCCAGGAAAAAATCACCTATATAAATAAATACTTGTTCTATTTATATAACTTATGTATTGTACTGTCCACGTTTCTGATTTTAATGAATTTATGTAGTAAATAAAGGGAAAATGGTTCCATGCATTTTCCATCTTAACTTCCTCTGACAGAAGCCAATCCTGATGTAATTTCCTCCCTTTTTTTTTTTTCTCTCCTAGAAAGTATCATATTTAGCTTGCTTTGTAAACACATGTGAGCACAGCATAGATCTATTTCAGCAGCTTCTGCAGAGGGGTGAGGTGTATTTCCCTTCTCATCCTCGTGTCACACTGAACTGCCCTCAGGCAATCGGTGAGGAGCAGGGAGCAGACACATTTATGATTATATTGGAATGCTTGCAATGCAGACTGCATGTAGATTGCATAATAAACACAGCAGTGGGTTAGTGTGATGTTAGGACCATGGTCCTGACAGTTTGCTGTCTGTGAAACCTTGTTGCTTTCTGGGAAATAACAGCTTTTTCCAACTGCCAAGCTAGCAGCATCTCCTCTGTGCATAGAACTCTAAGTAACGAACATTCCGTACAGATCACCTAGAAGAACTAAAGATGCCGCCACGTGTGATAAATTTCAGAATGTAAATCCGTTAGAGGGAAGATTTTTACAATGGGCAAATCCTGATTCAATAATCTATAAATGAATATTGTAAATAATTAGCCATTTTATTCAATATGTTACTTTCACTACAGTTCCTCTTTAACCACTTAATGACAAGCTGACTTATAAAAACGTCCTGCTAGAGCCTCCTAATGGCTCAAGGACCTTTCTATAAGCCAGACAGTGCTGCTGCCGCTGTGCACGTGCATGTGGAAATAGTGGGAAAAACAAAGAAAAAATGCCTTTCTTTCCAAATACTATATTGTCACCATACTTTGCACTAGGGACATAATTAAAATGTTGTGATAACAAGAACAAATAGACAGATATAATGTGCGGGTTTTATGCACAGTAGCAGTGTTTATATTAAAACTATATGGGATGAAATTGGAGAAATTGTGTATTTTTCCATTTTTTTCCCTTGTTTTTCCCTTTAAAATGCATAGAAAATAATTACTGAAAACAAATATCAACCCCAAAAAGCCCAATTGGTGATGAAAAAAACAAGATATAGATCATTTCATTGTGATTAGTAGTAATTAAGCTATTGGCAAATGAAAGGGATGAGCACTGAAAGGTGAAAATCGCTCTTGTCCGTTAGACGCCTTTGGGGTGTAGTGGTTAAAGAGGAACTCCAGTGAAAATAATGTAATAAAAAAAGTGCTTCATTTTTACAATAATTATGTATAAATGATTTAGTCAGTGTAAAATCTTTTAATTCCCTGATTAACATTCGGACATTTATTACATGGTGACATTTTTACTGTTGGCAAGTTATGTACCGTAGCTGCTGCATGTTTTTTTGGGCAGTTGGAAACAGCTGTAAACAGCTATTTCCCACAATGCAGCAAGGTTCCCAGGCAGGAAACTGCCAGGAGTACATACTCAAGAGTTTCTTGTGGGAGGGGTTTCACCACAATATCAGTCATACAGCACCCCCTGATGGTCTGTTTGTGAAAAGGAATAGATTTCTCATGTAAAAGGGGTTATAAGCTACTGATTGGGATAAAGTTCAATTCTTGGTTGGAGTTTCTCTTTAAGTGATGCTTGGCTCTCAGAAAACATGAGCAGCACTGAGGAGCTGGGAGCAGCAGGTTGCGGCACAGGGAAATCCGTCAGTTGGTACACTGTTTCTGAATTAGAACTCTGTTCTTCTTACGCTTGCATATATTGGTGAATATATTGCAGTCTTGTGTGAAAACGAAGATGTACAGTATTTGGGATGTCAGGGCCTTGAATTGAATTTGACAAAAATGCGTACATATGCAGAAAGCAAACCTACACAGAGGTACTGTCATGGGGAGGTTTGCCTGCTGAACATTCTTGAACCTGTTATAACTCTGTGGTTTTGGCAAGGCAAAATTCCCGCTAGATTTGTGTAGGCTGTTTCCATGAAATCTTTAACTTTCGAAATTAGATTTCAGGGAAACAGAGAGTAGCAAAAGCTGGTTAAAGTGTAATGCTACTTTGATTAAAAAGTTATAGAATGTATATCTGTGATACTAAGCCATATTTGTTTTATTAAAATTACCTTTACATTTATAGAGGAACTGTAGTGAAAATAACAATGAATAAAATTGCTTAATTTTTCCAATATTCATTTATAGATTTAGTCAGTGTTTGCCAATTGTAAAATCTTTCCTCTCCCTGATTTACATTCTGAAATTTATTACATCTTTAGTTCTGCCGGGTAATCTGCTATGGAAAGTTCATTACTGAAAGTTCTATGCACGGAAGGAAATATTGCTTGCTTGGTAGTTGGAAAATGTTTCCCCACAATGCAACAAGATTCACAGTCAGCAATCTGTCAGGACCTTGGTCATGACATCACACTGTGGGAGGGGTTTCACCACAATATCAGCTGTACATAACCCACTGATTAGCTATTCAAGAAAAGGTAAAGCTTTATCGTGGGAAATTGAAGGGCTGTGGAGTCGGAGTTGGAGTCGAGGAGTCTGAGTCGGGGCAATTTTGGGCGCCCGGAGTTGGAGTCGAAGTCGTTTATTTAATAAACTGAGGAGTCTGAGTCGGATGATTTTTGTACAAAATCCACAGCCCTGTTAAGTATTAGAGTAAGGAGTCAGAGTCGAGGAGTCGGAGTCGGGGCCATTTTGGGTACCCGGAGTTGGAGTTGGAGTTGTGGTTTCATAAACTGAGGAGTTGGAGTCGAAAGATTTGTGTACCGACTCCACAGCATTGGGAAATTGGGTATGAGCTACTGATTTAAGTTCAATCCTGGGTTAAAGTTCCTTTTTTAGTCTGATTCTACAGTTGGCAAACATTTGCTAATTAATGTATAAATGAATATTGTAAAAATAAGTCATTGTGTGCATAAAGTTATTTACTGTAAATTATCTGGAGTTCCTCTACAAAACCCAGCAAGAAATAAGCTATTTATTTAGCAGAGCCCAGAGCTCAATTCTAATAATAATGCTATTTTTCTAGTTCTTTTCTCCCTGGGCAGGAATAATGTGGTCCCGGAGGCTTGGGAAAATAAATGGGTTTCTAAACTTTCTATTTGAAGCAGATCAGGGATGGAGCCTCTTGCACTGACTGAGTGAATTCCATAGTTGGGTCTGCATAGGGGAGGTCTGTTTACCATATGTTTTAAAGTGACTCCTGGGAATCCTAGTTTGTTTGGTTTGTACAGCCGAGAATGTACATGAGGACATATAGTAGCTGTTTCTCCAGGTATTTGCAACCCAGGTCATTTAAAAGATACCTGTAACCACCAGGGGGAAGAAATTACATACTCGCCTAGGAAGGAATGCTCTGGTTCCCTTAGAGCAGGGGTCTCAAACTCAATTTACCGGGGGGCCGCAGGAGGCAAAGTCAGGATGAGGCTGGGCCACATAAGGGAAGTCAACCAGCAGCTCCCCCCCCCCCCCCCCCCCCCGCATTGATTTTTATTTCAAAATCAAATTCACACTGAAGCGAACTATTTTGCCTATTTTACCTTATAGTTTGTTTCAGTGCTCCCATTACAAGGAATCCACCGTGTCCCCGCCGCAAAACGAGGGCTGCAGAGCCCCCAAATTGCCTGGGGGGCAATCTGCCGGCATTTCCTGGAAGGGACAGAGCTTTCAGCTTCAGCTCTGCCCCTCCTGACGTCAATCGCGGCGCATTGCCGCCTCTCCCCGCCCCTCTTTGTGAAGGAAGCGTGAGAGGGGCGGGCAGAGACGGTGATGTGCCGCGATTGACGTCAGGAGGGGCAGAGCTGAAGCTTAAAACTCTGCCCCTTCCAGGAAATGCCGGCGGATTGCCCCCCCCCCCCCCCCCCCCGCCCGGGTGATTTGGGGGCTCTGCAGCCCTCGTTTAGCGGCAGGGATGCGGCGGATTACTTGGGAGCACTGAAGCGAACTATAAGGAAGCTTTTGCCGGCGCGGGCCACAAAATATTGTATCGAGGGCCGCAAATGGGCCGCAAGTTTGAGACCCCTGAGAGTCTATCCAGACCTCTCTGCATCCTCTTGTTCCACCTCCCGTTGGCTGCGTCTTTGGGTCTTCTTGAAGGCTACTGAAGTATTTAGGTCTCCAAGTCCTTCTGAAGACCAGCAGCTTTGTACTGCACACATGCAAGTTCATGTGCATAGTGTGGAGCCGCTCATTGTTGGAAGTACTCAGAGACTCAAGTACTTCTGTAGCCTTCTGGGGAGACCCGAAGGCATCTTCAACATTAAAGTCAGAGGCTGGAGCAGGGGACCCGGCAGTAGAACAAGCGGATGCTGAGAGGACCAGGAAGGCTCTAAGGCAGGATGTCCAACTCCAGTCCTTGAGGGCCAAATCCATGCCAGCGTTTAGGATGGACAAAGAAATGGAGAAATGTGGTGTTCTTCATGAACAAGGCCTTTCTGGATTCAGTCCCATCAATTAATTTGAGCTGTGCCAAAAATGTGTGATGACCTTGGTCCTTGAGGACTGGAGTTGGACATCCCTGTCTGAGATCCAGAGCCTTCCCTCTTAGGTGAATATGTAACCTTTTTCCCAATTGTGGTTACAGGTGTCCTTTAAAGATTAGAATGTTGGCTGATAATTCCTACTCTCCTTGGTGGTGTTCCCGAGTGTAGCTCGGGGTTACTTTTCAGAGCAGTTAGTGGTAACCCCAAGCTACACTCTTGCATACCGCCAGGATGCCTGTGTGCATCGATCGCAGCATAGCGGCAGCAGCCTGTCTCCTCTATGTCCTCCCGAAGCCCCATCTCTATGCCAAGATCGCCGTCTGTCACATGACAGGGTGTGGTCTCAGCATGGGGATAGAGCATCCCCTGGAAGACTAGCAGGAAGTAGCCGGGGAGGGGAGTAACAGATGCTACACTTCAGTTCTGCATAGGGGAATGGGTGGGGGGGGGGGCACTCGGGGGACACACACACTCTGGCTAACTGCATGGGGAGGGGGGGGGGGCAGTCACTGGCTAGCTATACTGAGGGGGGAGAGCATACTCTGGCTAACTGCACGGGTGGGGCATCTCCGGCTTCCTATAATGGGGGGGGGGGGGGGGGGAGAGAAACCCCTTTCTGGCTACCAAAACTGTGAAAGCACTGCCTGACTACATATAAAAGGGGGAGGGGCACTCTCTGCCTACCTTCACTTTGTGGACCTCCTTGGCTATCTGTACTGGGGGTTTCTGTCTACCCATAACAGGGGGTACTCTCTAGCTACCTATACTCTCTGGGGATAACTCTCTGGCTGCCTAAACTGAGGGACTCTCTGGCTGCCTGTACTTAGCGGCATTATTTTACCGCTTTTGGAAACAAATTCTGGAAAGAATAATACAGCTAAGGAAGTTAATGATTCTCCATATTACTGGCAGCCAGCAGAGAATCTGTAGCTTGCTAGAAATGTGTGACCAACAAATAAATGACCTATATATTCAGCTGTTGCATTCTGCATTAACTGTAGATGGTGCAGGACTTTTCCTGTTGGTCCTATGATCAGAGCATTGCAGTTATCCCAGGAAGGGGTTGCTATTTATCAGGGCTGTGGAGTCGGTACAAAAATCAACTCCAACTCCTCAGTTTATGAAACCATGGACTCCCAACTCCGGGTACCCAAAATGACTCAGACTCCTCAACTCAGACTCCTTAGTCTAATACTTTCCAGGGCTGTGGATTTTGTACCCAAATACTCAGACTCCTCAGTTTATAAAATCACCAACTCCAAGGCCTGGTGCACACCAAAACCCGCTAGCAGATCCGCAAAATGCTAGAAGATTTTGAAACGCTTTTTCTTATTTTTCTGTAGCGTTTCAGCTAGCGTTTTGCGGTTTTGTGTAGCGGTTTTGGTGTAGTAGATTTCATATATTGTTACAGTAAAGCTGTTACTGAACAGCTTCTGTAACAAAAACAGAGCGGTTTGCGTTTTTCCTATACTTAACATTGAGGCAGAAACGCCTCCGCAATCCAAAAAATGCCTCACCCCGGGAGTATGCGTTTCAGCAAAAGCCTCCCGCTCTGGTGTGAACCACCCCATTGAGATCCATTGACCAAGCGTATCCGCAGCCGCAAGCGGCTGCAGAAACGCTGAAAAAGCCGCTCGGTGTGCACCAGCCCCAACTCTACAGCCCTGCTATTTATGCAGCTTAGTGCAGCCATACTCGCAAGTGATCCTTATTATTCTCGTTTTTGTACAGCGCTTTTCTCCTGTCTCACACAAAGCGCTTGCGCGGCAGCCACTAGAGCGCAGTCAGTAGGCAGTAGCAGTGTCTTGCCCAAAGAACTCCTTACTGAATAGGTGCAGCTTACTGAACAGGCACAGCCGAGATTCGAACCCTGGTCTCCTGTGTCAGAGGCAGATCCCTAAACCATTACACTATCCAGCCACTTGAAATATTACCTGGAACTTGCTGAAAATCATAATTCCTAAAGGGGGAAGTCCTTGTGATGTTGTGAAATAGTCTTGGAGACCGATTAGCAACACAGAAGAAAAAAAGAAGGGTAGTTCACAAGTACTGTATATGTAATTCTATTATAATTTATTTTCAGTAAGTTCCTATAGTTTTTTTTTTATACAAGTAACTAGTGGAGGTTTAACTATACATGTTATTGATACTGAATGCACCAACTGACTTTTCTGTATTCCTTTGTAAATAAGTACAAAGTATCCTATGCTGTTTTATTGTACAGTAAAAACATTATACTAGATGTGGGCAGGGTTTCAGAGGACAGGCCTGAGATCTTGGAGGCAGTACCCCGAATGTCGCTTAATACTATCCATCATATAACCCAAATGAGGGCTGGAACCCACAATGTTTTGAGAATTTATGGAGCGATTCGAACCGCTAGCGATTTCCCTAAATGCTCAGCTAATGTTAATGGATGGGCCAAATTCCACTGGAGCGATTGCGATTACCAAATTGCAAAACGCAGGACATGCAGCATTTTTAGCGGTAGCGTTTCTGCAATGTAAAGTATATAAACGCAGGCCTAATCGCTCATCAAAACCTACACAGAGTGATTTTGCTAGAGTTTTGAAGTTACTGCACACTAAAAAAGGTAAAAATAATTAAAATGACCAATCAGAATTAAAAATTCTAATCGCTACAGAATCGCTGGCAAAACCTTACCTTTTTTTAAAATCGCTGCCAAAAATGCTCATGAAATTGCTTACAAAACGCTCATACAAAACGCTAGCGATTGCGATAGCGTTTTGTAGTGGGTTCCAGGCCTTAGTATAATCCATAGATCCTACCTGACTCCCAAGAGACCCTTTCAGCTGGGGTTTAGTCCAGTTAGTTTGTTGCATTAGCCATGACCAGAACCCTGTTCCAGGCTAGGAAGCTTCTTTTAATGCATTGAAAAGGTGACTCCCCACCACCCAAACACATGCAAAAAAGTGCTGAGCTACATTGGAAAAGATATAGAGCAGGTGGCTAGGTACCACTGGCCTGGCAGAATGCAATCTTCTCAAAAATAGACTTGGGTTTCATGCAGTCTTTGGGACATAGACATGAGTAGTCTTATTGCTGGACAAAATAAGGTGTGCTGGAGAGTGGCCTGCTGATAGGCCTAGAGGTATCTGTACCTTTTACATAGCTGTGTCTCTGATTGTGGGCTTTATAAAAATCCCACTTGGTATTACAGTGGTTTGCAAAAGTATTCGGCCCCCTTGAAGTTTTCCACATTTTGTCACATTACTGCCACAAACCTGAATCAATTTTATTGGAATTCCACGTGAAAGACCAATACAAAGTGGTGTACACGTGAGAAGTGGAACGAAAATCATACATTATTCCAAACATTTTTTTTCAAATCAATAACTGCAAAGTGGGGTGTGCGTAATTATTCAGCCCCCTGAGCTAATTCTTTGTAGAACCACCTTTTGCTGCAATTACAGCTGCCAATCTTTTAGGGTGCGTCTCTACCAGCTTTGCACATCTAGAGACTGAAATCCTTGCCTATTCTTCTTTGCAAAACAGCTCCAGCTCCGTCAGATTAGATGGACAGCGTTTGTGAACAGCAGTTTTCAGATCTTGCCACAGATTCTCGATTGGATTTAGATCTGGACTTTGACTGGGCCATTCTAACACATGGATATGTTTTGTTTTAAACCATTCCATTGTTGCCCTGGCTTTATGTTTAGGGTCGATGTCCTGCTGGAAGGTGAACCTCCGCCCCAGTCTCAAGTCTTTTGCAGTCTCCAAGAGGTTTTCTTCCAAGTTTGCCCTGTATTTGGCTCCATCCATCTTTCCATCAACTCTGACCAGCTTCCCTGCTGAAGAGAAGCAACCCCCAAGCATGATGCTGCCACCACCATATTTGACAGTGGGGATGGTGTAGTGATGTGCGGTGTTAGTTTTCTGCCACACATAGTGTTTTGCATTTTGGCCAAAAAGTTCAATTTTGGTCTCATCCGACCAGAGCACCTTTTTCCACATGTTTGCTGTGTACCCCACATGGCTTGTGGCAAACTGCAAACGGGATTTCTTATGCTTTTCTGTTAGCAATGGTATTCTTCTTGTCACTCTTCCATAAGAGCCAACTTTGTGCAGTGCACAACAAATAGTTGTCCTATGGACAAATCCCCCCCCCCCCCCGACCTGTAGATCTCTGCAGCTCGTCCAGAGTCACCATGGGCCTCTTGACTGCAATTCTGATCAGCGCTCTCCTTGTTCGGCCTGTGAGTTTAGGTGGACGGCCTTGTCTTGGTAGGTTTACAGTTGTGCCATACTCCTTCCATTTCTGAATGATCGCTTGAACAGTGCTCCGTGGGATGTCCAAGGCTTTGAAAATCATTTTGTAGCCTAAGCCTGCTTTAAATTTCTCAATAACTTTATCCCTGACCTGTCTGGTGTCTTCTTTGGAATTCATGGTGTTGTTGCTCCCAATTTTCTCGTAGACAACCTCTGAGGCTGTCCCAGAGCAGCTGTATTTGTACTGACATTAGATTACACACAGGTGCACTCTATTAAGTCATTAGCACTCATCGGGCAATGTCTAAGGGCAACTGACTGCATTCAGACCAAAGGGGGCTGAATAATTATGCACATCCCACTTTGCACTTATTTATTTGTAAAAAAAAAATGTTTGGAATCCTGTATGATTTTTCGTTCTACTTCTCACGTGTACACCACTTTGTGTTGGTCTTTCACGTGGAATTCCAATAAAATTGATTCAGGTTTGTGGCAGTAATGTGACAAAATGTGGAAAACTTCAAGGGGGCTGAATACTTTTGCAAGCCACTGTATATGAATAGAGATATGCCACTTCTTAATAACAGGATATGTAGTATGATATATTTCTGTAAGAATTTGCCCATTTGAATTGGTGACTATATGCCATGGTTTAAAGGGCATGTGAGGTGACATGAAATAGACATGTGTATGTACAGTGTTAACCACACAAATAACCTTTCTATGTTCCTTTTTTACTTTCACTGCCTGAAAGAGTTAAACATCAGGTATGCAAGTCACATAGTTTCTGTCGGGCCAGGTCGGACTATAGCATAACCCTCACTGATTAGGAATTAGTCATAAAACACTTTCCTGGCAGAAAATGGCTTCTGAGAGCAGATAAAAAAAGATAAAAAGGGACAATAGTTCATAGATTTTAGCTCTGGTATACTTCAATGAATGAGTTATTGAGAAGAGGCCATGAAACCGTAAAAACTTAAAACTTAGATTAAAATATAAAATAAAACTGTGCGATAACTAAAAAGTCATTTTTATGAGGAGGATAGATACAGTTGTTGTTTTTTTTTCACCTCGCATCTGTTTTGTTATACTATTTTACTCTTCTCTTTGATGTACCTTTTGTTATTGTCAATAAAGACTTTTACTCTGAAAAAAAACCCAAAGCACTAAACTATGTATAGCAGAATGTAAGCTGTGGTGGTTATTATTTTACTTGTACTGTATATCGCCTACAAGTTGAATAGCATTCTCTGTGACTCAGCCCTTGTAAAGCAGATCAGCTTTCACAGTTACTTTGCTAGTTATCATGCAGATATGATGAAATGGGACAAATGACAGCGGAGTGGACAGTGGTTTGTCCTCTTGTCACATGGGGCCCAGGACAGAAGAGGAAGTCCTACAGATGGAGTTATTGATGTTGGTACTATACACTATTTATATTATCTCTTTGGTTGGGAAGAAGAACAGAATGTGCTGGTTTATGGTTGCTGAACACCTCTGAGCATCGGGCATTCCTACTGATCACTTGCTGAGATAGGGTTGCCTTGCGTTTTATATAGATGTACAGAGGCACGAGGGTGAGCAGAACCGTGAATCACATGGCTGGCTGCAGTAAAACACACTTCAGAAATCTGCTGTGCTCGCTGGTCTTTACAGATTACAAGGGGTGGAGACCTCGGTCACACAAGCAGGTGGCCAAAGGACACAGGGCCAGCCAGAGATGAATGATGCTCACAAATGACCAAATATGACCTAAACCTTGGGCTTTGGGTCCAGAGCACAGGTGTCAAACCAAAGGCGTGCAGGCCTAATCCGGCCATCTTTAGCTTTCTATATTCAAAGGTGCATCACTGTAAACAGTAAAAGGTCAGCACGGTCCCTTTAGGTGGAGACCAGGGTTTGAATCCCTGCTTTTCCTGTTCACTAAGCCATCGCCTACCATATTTGGTAAGGAAACCTTGGACAAGACTCCCTAACACTGCAACACTGAGGCTAGGTTTCCATTTGTGCGGCGGCATGCGTCTTGCGAGACGCGATGCCGGCACAGCTGTTGCCTCTCGCAGCCGAATCCCGCTAGCCGTGCTATGCGCGGCTATGGGATTCGGACAGCTACGCACAAACTTATGCTGCAGGGCCTCCGATTTTTCCCCGGCCACGAATTCGGATGACTCTCATAGACTTCTATATACACACACACACACACACACACACACACACACACACACACACACACACACACACACACACACACACACACACACACACACACACACACACACACACACACACACACACACACACACACACACACACACACACACACACACACACACACACACACACACACACACACACACACACACACACACACACACACACACACACACACACACACCCCACATTACAGAATAGCACAGCAGAGCAGTGCAAAAAAATGTACTTGCTCCAGTGCTGCGTCAATGCTAAACACGCAAATAACTATGCTGTGTACCTTTTTTTTTTTTTTTTTTTTTTTTTTTTTTCTTTCTTTCTTTGCCTGAAAGAGTTAAAAATCAGGTATGCAAGTGACAGTTTCTGTCTGGGTCGGACTAGATCGTAACCCTCAGTGACAAGGAATTGCAGCCATAAAACACTTTCCTGACAGTAAATGGCAACTGAGAGCAGGAAAGAGATAAAAAGGGTCAATAGTTCATAGATTTTAGCTCTGGCATAATTCAATGCATGTTTCATTGAGATGAGGTCAAGAAACTGTAAAAAGTAGCCTTAAAGTGAACCTCCGGACTAAAAATCGACTCGGCAGCACTGAAAAGGCTTTGTGTTTCTTTAACAGTTGCACAGCATCATAACTTTGTTTCTCTTATACAAGCCTCATTTTTAGCTGTACAGAAGAAAACTGCCCGGGTTTTTTTTACCCTGATGCTGTGCAAAGCATGATGGGATTTCTGATTTTGTTGTTCTCGTTCTGCTGTTTTGGTGCAAATTTTTTTTTTTTTTTTTTTTTTTTAAACATTTTGAATTTGACATTTGAAGCCTAGCGTGTGCAGCTCGGAGGGGTAATCATGACACAGGATAGTTGGAACTGTGTCTCCTGCTCCTTGTCACCTCCTTTTAACCAAAAAGATGGCTGCCCCCATGACAAAGATGGCAGCCCCCATGAATCACAAACATTTGCCTGTTCTGTTAAAGGAGGCGGCTAGATACAACTGTTTATCTAATTAGTTTTTCACCTCAGATGTCCTTTAACGCTGGCTGAGCAGGATCGATCGGTGGCTGCTGTACACTCATAACGATCGTCGGCTGAAACAGTCAGTATCACGTGTGTACGTAGCTTTAGACTGTGTTTTAAATGTATGTGATTGAGTCTGATTCCCCTAATCTAAATCTAAGATTTATGTCAAGCATGGGAACGAAAGCAATCATAAGCCCACCACATACATGGATACATGCGACTTTGGTAAGACCACATTTTCCATCTGGTTTGGTCTGACTAGATTGCCTGTGCGTCTTATACAGTTACATAATATCATATACTTGGTTTTTCACACTTGTAGCAATACCAGAGGTTGGCGCTCAGTGTGACCCTCTTCCCTTACTCAAAGTACAAACAACAAAACAAACACGTTCCACCCAGTACTTTGCACGTGATAGATTTCTTTCCCACACTCGTTTAGGCACAATGACTATCAGTATATTTAAACACCATCCCTCATAGAAGACTCGTATATTCATAAAGTCCACTGTGAATTTACTCCAGAGCAAAGATGAGCATCAAACTGTCAGACAGAGAGTGCACAGTTCCAAAATCTGGCATCAACAGCTTGAGTACAATTCACAACACATGAGCTGCTGGTGGGAATCCTGTCAGCAGCTTGAATACAGTTCACAACCCTTGAAGTGCTGGTAGAGTTCCTATCTGATAATCAGAGGAAAGCCGTCGCCACACCCTAGTGAGATACACTCGCCAGATATTAAGACCTGCTGATAGGTCAAATGAAGCCTTGGGACAGTCACCGGGTCGTCCCTCACCACTCTGGCAAGATTCAGCAAAATTCAGGTAGCTCCAATATACTGTATTTCTTCCTCGGAATCAATACCTCAATAAAAAGGCTCCACATAGCGTCACTTTAATAAAACTTATAAAAACAATTGCACTTACAATTTCCATAGCGATTGTACAGCATAGAGTTTTTTTGCTACGGGCTCTCCCCCCGTTAAGATGGCCGGCTGGCATAGGTGTCCCTCCGCCTTTGGTGGGCTTCCGACCGCCGCGTGCTCGGCCAGCTTGGTCCTCCTCTAGCGCCCAAGGTCCCGCCGTAGCTGCGTGTATTGCTGCTGTCTCTTCCGTGTTAGGCCCCTCCTTACAAGTTTCGTCACTCCGTGACTCATCAGAAGTGGATTTCACACTTGATGGCTATTGATGCCATACTAAAACCGATATCTGAGGTTATTGAGGACCAACCGTATGTATGTGCATGTATACAAGGGAAAAATGGACTCTTTCATAACCAAGATTGTTTCCTGGCCACCCCCTCTGGCTTTCTTTCCCCCCCTCCAAATAACCCCAAAATACAAAAGCATACCTGTATCGCCATCAAGCGATTTCCTACACTTCTAAATCAATGTTTAATTTAATGCTTGCGATTGTACAGCAATTGTGATTTGGGGTTTTTTTGTTTTGGGGAGAAAAATCACTTTCGTAAGGTGATGGAAAAGCGGGTTTTGCTGCGATCCTATAATTTTGTATTGGAGCACAAATTCTCAAGAAAATCACAATCCTTTAAGAAGTACCTTAGTGGAAAAGAGTTGAAACCTGATGTTTGGAAGACTTTTCATGTGTTCCAGATGGGGTACTGGCTGGCCCAGTTGTCACTTCTCCCTAACTTCCCTTGCCCGTCATAGGTAGCTACAGACAAGACAGAACATTTGGTACTTATCCGTTAGCCGGGCGCATCCTCTAGGTGGCGACAAAACTCCACCAGAGTTACATCTTTCCCTACTATCCATGTCGGCCTGGAGGGGGTATAGTAATTAGCGCCACCTGCCGGATGCGCCCGGCTAACGGATAAGTACCGAACATTTATATTGAGCTTTTCTCCTGGCGCACTCAAAGCACCAGAGCTGATGCCACTAGGACACCCTGAGTAGACAGTAGCAGTGTTAGGGAGTCTTGCCCGAGGCCTCCTCACTCGATAGGAACTGTGCAGGCTTACTGAATAGGAAGAGCTGAGATTTGAACCCTAGTTCAGTACTCTCTCCAGCCACACTACAGGTGTCTCTTAGCATTAGGTAGCCAAAGAGTAAGAAGCTAGTGGTGCTCCTGACTGAAGGGAGATCTCATCAGTGGAGTGCAGAGAGCAGGGTGAGTAACCTCTCATTTACACTCTGCTTAGGACTCTGCTTAGGGAAGGAGGAAGGGAGGCACTAGGAGAGGGGAGTGAGCTGCCTTTCCATTATCAGGTACCTGTAGGCACATGCCTAAAGTGCTTTATGGTAAATCCAACCCTGCATTTGGGATTTATTAACCAAAAGGTACAGATACGTAGGAGTTTTTTGTAATTTTTTGAGCCCTACTAAATCAAAATATGAAAAAATGTCAGGGCTAGTGTTGACTAATTCAGCACTAGCTCACTGGTCAAGCTGCTGCCCTGTGTGCGCAGTATGTCCTTCCCCCTTCACTTCTGGCCAGCGCATAGTGCGAGGCTCAGAAGCACGCTGTCCCCTCTGTGCTGTGTGTGCGCTCCATTACACCAAGTGTCACATGATTAGCATGTAATTACCTCTGTAATTTTCACACACCGTTAATTAACAGCCTGTCTTTAACTTTAGAATTCTGGCATTATTTTAAGGATTGAAGAGTTAACTTAAAGACAGAAGAGCTAACTTTAGGTTTGCCTAAGGTAAAATGTTTCCTGAATACTACATGCCTCATCACCATGGTGATAACTATAGAAACGTTATTAAAGACAGGAGAGAAGCTTAGTGAATTAAGGCCAAAGTGTCATCTGTGGGTTGGAGGAGCCTCATAGTGTGGCCTGAGAGGTACTTTGCTTTTACCTGTGCTACTGAGCCAGTCTATCATAGAGAGGAAAGGTGAAGAGAGAAGTAGCGTATTGCCAGCCACAGTATATTATATTCCAGAGCAGCCACACTGCTTCTTAATGACACAGTCAGTTTTGTTGCTGCATGGATATTAGATAAAAGAGGGGTAATAGTCATAGTAAGCATCATTTTGGCTCTTTTTTATGCTTTGGCATTTACAGCGGAGGTCCACTTTAATCTCTGCTGTGTTTTCTGGTATTTGTGTTTAGTTTATTATTGTGCATGGAAACGCATTCATTTTCTTTACTATCTTCTGTCTTGTGAACATTTAAACTGCAGCGATTTCTATAGTTTAGCCATTTTGTATGAACCCTAACAATGGGTGTTCTATCTAGAAGGGCCGTACGAAGTATGACATGGTTACTGGGTATTAGTCTCTCTGCAATGAATAATAGTTCTGTTGTCTGAGCCAGTACATTTCCACACAGCTGAGTATTTCTGTGGAAGATGCCCTGTACACCTGCAGCAGGAGTGGCTCTGCGCTCTGATTGGTCACCTGCCTGTTGCATGCTGGCGTACGTGCGACCCTGCCTGTCGTGTTGGCAGTTTGAAAGTCACTAGCTGAGTGGCACTATAATCACATCTAGTGCTAGTAATAAAGATAACCCATTGAATGGCAGGAGGAGGGTGCATAGGGCCACTCCTGCTACACACAGCACGATAGGGAGCAGCTATTTACAAGCCTTCTCTACTCAGTGTGAGGAATGTCTCACAGCTACTAGAGAAATTGGTGCTGGGAGGAGTGTGTGAGCTCCAGCACATTCTTCACAGCAGCATAACAGTCCTTAGCTAGCTGTTGGGGAACTACAAGTCCCTTCAAGCTTGTCGCTGTCTAGCAGGCATAATGGAGTGGGGAGTTTTGTTCATCAGCAATTGAGGTGTTATAATTATTGATTTTATAAAGTGCCAACATATTTTGTGGCACTGTACAATTTTTAAGAAAAACAGACATAAGGTACATAATACAATATATTGAGATTGATGGCACAGAGGTGGCAATAAGCGTAAAAACAATTTAAAATCCATTTGAAAATTGGAGATAGTGGTGGACTTGCCTCCAGAATTCACACAAGCTGTGTAATTTCAAAACTGTGTTTCTTTATTACAAAAAAACAGCCACAATAACTCCACATGGGACACGTTTCGCGGGCGCACTCGCTTCCTCAGGCAGTAACCTGGAGCACCTGTTTGTCCAGTGCATTAATCCTGGCAGCTCCGCCTCTTTCTGGCTATTGTGGCCGTTTTTCTCTAATCAAGAAATGCTGGTTTGAAATTACACAGCTTGTGTCTGAATTCTGGAGGGAAGTCCACTACTATCTATGATTTTTAAACTGATTTTAAAATACTTTTATTCTCTTTGGCGCGTCTGTCCATCGATCTCAATATATTGTATTATTATGTAACCCATGTTTGTTTTTTCTTACATTGTACAGTGTTTTTGAACAGAAGCGCTAGATTAGAATAAAAGTAATTAAGACAAGTTTAAAAAGTGAGGTAGCGGTGGACTTGCCTCCCCGAGTAGATTCAGTCAATTTTCAGTTAGAAAATTCTTTAAACGTAAACTCCAAAAATGCAACGCATATACCTGCTGCTTCATCAGGCTATAACAGGAGTAACTGTTTCGTCATGTTATGCCAGTAAGGCCGGAGGCGCTTAATTTATGTTAATGGCTACATGATCTATACATTTTTATTTATTTTTTTCCCCTGGGTGCAAACTCGCACCATGGCTTCAATTCATCAAGCATTACCGCATTCGGTAATGCTGAAAACAGCTGACTTTACGGAGCACTTAGTAAAATGTTAATTCATCAAAGCAGTTACCGCATGAGAAGCAGACAGAGAGATAAATTACCGACTTGTTAAGTGATTACCTCAACACATGTCAGTAAAATGTCAGCAAATGTTAATTCATCAAGCTCACAGCATTCGATAACATGTGAGGTGCTTATCTCCAGCTCTCCCCTGTCGATAAGGAGCTTGGAATGCCTTCTCAGTGTTTGACAGGACCATAGAAACCTCCCCTGTCCCCTGCAAGTGCTGCTGATAGGTTGGCCAGGCTTCTTGGGTGGAACAGACCCCCCCCCCCCCCCCCCCCCCCCCAGGCAGCCAGGGGAGAGAAAAGTTATTTTCCAGGCACCCTTCTTTTCTAGGCACCCTTCGGTAGTGTAACCCCTTAAGTGCCTGTTTAAATATGCAGGGATGCAAGTGGGAGCTCATGGCAAAATGGCCTAAGCAGGGAATGTGTAATGTTTTTCAGCAGTTCATCTGAGCTGTGGCAAGTAAATAGAAACTTAAGACTAATGAGACAGATTCAGCAAGAGCAGAGGCAGCACAACAAATATAAAAGGCACATGTATAGGGATGTCGGTGCTGCCTCTTTCCTATTGTAATGCCCTCACTGCATGGACCTCTTCAGTAACTTACATCTACCACATGTGTGAAAATATTGATGAATTAGCACAGTGAAGTGTAAAATACCGAATGCGGTATTTTAAGGACTGGGATTTTGTTATTGAACACCCTTTGATGAATTGAAGCCCATGTATGTTCTGGTAGACGAGATTTCTAAATGACGCCAACGCTTTGAATGGTAACTTCAGTTAGAAACACCTGATCTGCATGCTTGTTCAGGGTCGATGGCTAAAAGTATTAGAGGCAGAGGATCAGCAGGACAGCCAGACAATCTGTATTGTTTAAAGGAAGTAAATATGGCAGCCTCCATATCCTTCCCACTTCAGGTGTCATTTAAAGTGGACCTGAACTCTTGCACAGGACAGAAGGAAAACCGAGATAAATGCACCCTGTATGTATTTAGAGAGCTTAGCCTAATTCCCCCCCCAGCTGTGAGTGTTCCCCACCGAAATGTGATCTCTCAGCTGTGGCATGGCAGAGCAGCTAATTTGTAAACACCCTTATACAGGATGTTAACAATATGTCTGCTTCCATGAAAGCAGGATACAAATCCTGCAGATTGATTGCAGGGTGTGTATCAGCTGTAACCAAGAAATGTTTTTCTTTGAAGGGTATTATGCTGTTGTGTATCCTTTAGAGCAGAGAGGAAGTTCAGATCCACTTTCCGTCTTTGCACAGGGTGCCCTGAACCCCAAGGCACTCCCTGTACCTATCTAGTGATTGGAGGAAGCTCTTTATTTTCTAGATTCAGTTGTCCACTTCTTACCCCTTCCCCTTTTATTTTACAAATAGTGCCAAGTGCAGATGGTAAATTCTTCTCGGATCACTTGGGTTGCATTACCAGCTGATATAAATAGTTTGCCGTGGTGGCTTTAACCTGGGCTTCATGTGACCTCTGGAAGCCTATATGTGGCAGCCAGGCCAGAGTAGTGACCTTAACCCCTTCAGTGCTGGGTAGGCCACAGCTTGGAGCTGCTGGCACGGAGGCCGGCGGAGGACAGGCTTTGATCCGCAGAGTAAAAATAAACAGCATGTGTTATGTACATACTTGGAAAGCCAATCAGCAAATATTGTTGGTGCGCAGTGCTTTACAAGCTGCAAATGAATGCAGGAATTATACTTTGGCATTGTCGTGTCGCTTGGGTAATATGTTTTGCTTCAGCCCATGACTGGTGTAATCTAATAGAAAAACCTTTTAGCACAGAGCCCCATTGTTTGTAGACAGCACAAAGCATTGTCTGCAGTCCCCTTCTTCACCCCCAGCCATGTATTCCTGCGCTATACTAGCTAGCAGGATCCCGAGGTGCCAAGTTACTCTATGAAGAATTGTGATCCGCAGGATCTTGTGCAGGGAATCAGCAGAACTGAAGTTAGTTTTAAAACAAACTGTTTCACTTACCTGGGGCTTCTCCAAGCCCCCAGCAGCCGTCCTGTCCCGCGCTGGTCCTCCACAATCCTACGTTCTCCCGCCACCGCTCCAGCTCGTTCCTCGACTTTCAAGTCGAGGCCTGCGCAGCCCTGCCAAGCGTATACTTTTGATGCGTTCCTGTCTGCAATACTGCTATTGCAGACTTGAAGGCAAAGAAAGATACGCGTGGCCAGAGCCGCGCAGGTGCAGTGGCCCGGCGGCAAAACCTAAAGTAGCTGGCGGCGAGAGAACGGAGGATCGTGGAGGACCGGCGTGGGACAGGACAGCTGCTGAGGCCTTGCAAAAGCCCCAGGTAAGGGAAACAGTTTGTTTTAAATCTTACTTCAGTTCCGCTTAAAAGTCCTGCACTGAAAAAACACCGGGAAGTACAGTGTGGCCTCCTGATAACAGGTTTGTAAGTTATCACTTCCATGTGTCTGAAAAGCAACACCTATAATGCATCAGGTCAGGTCAGGTCAGTGGGCGGAGCTAAACAAATCTGTACTTTTGTGCCAGTGGGTTCTGCATGTAGACTTGGCTTAAGTGTTGCGCTTTGGACACAGACAAGCGATGGCCTGCAAATTCCTTGTTGTTTTTTTTTTTTTATTTGATTTTTTTGTATTGGAGGAAGGGAGTTTAAGCAAAACAGGTTTAGTGATGACAGCAGTCCCCTGGCAACTCCGGTGGTTTCAGATCCTGCCTGATTATTTTTATTGTATTAATAACAGATTATGCAGAACTGAACAATATATAATTGGAGAGACAGACAACAAGGTACAAGATCATGCAATGGGGATTGTCTTAAGGTGGTTATACATCTAGCGATGATGGGCAGATTCCACCAAGAGACAAATCTCTCTCTAATCTAATCTGATGAGAGAGATCTGTTGCCTGCCCATACACCACAGGCCAATTCCCGATCAATTTCAGCATGAAATCTGCATCGGCCACCCTGACTCTTTCCCCAATGATAAATATCGCCCCGGTGCCAGTTCAAGGAATATATTACCTGTCTGCAACCTCCGCTTGTCCCCCGCTGGCTTCTGCATACCAGAGACAATCAGAAAGGAGGTAATAGGGAGACACCACGAGTTGCATAAGAGGGGCTCAGCAGATCGAGTTATGGCATTGATGTGGTGGGGATGGCGATCTTGAAGAGATGTGTTTTGAGTGCTTGTTTGAAGGTGTTGAAGGATGGTGCGAGGCTAATGGGTAGTGGAAGGGGGTACCAGAGAGTAGGGACAGCTCATGAGAAGAACCGCAGTCTGAGGCAGGGTGTATGTCTGTGGACTAATTCAGAGATGCAGGTCTTGTGTACAGATTTGTAGACCAGGCACAGAATTTTGAAGGTGATACTTGAGAGAGGATAAGGAGGGATTTACAGAGTAGAGTCGTGGAGGCGGAGCAATTGGAAGAATGGGTTAGCATGACGGATTATAAGGTGGTGATGCGGCTCAAAGGGAGTAACCTGGTGGCATTCCACATTGTAGAAGTGTTTTGGAACTACCTCTGTGATCAGTATTTAATCTGTTTTTAGTGTAGTGTTCTACTTCTAATACACATGCAAGGATTTAAGGGCATGGAAGTGCAAGTCAAATACCCTCAACAGTATACATCCAGCCAACTGTCCATCGCCATGAGCTGTTTAGTCACTGCACTTGCACAGAAATTACACCTTTTTCAGATTGTACAACATGTATTATTTTTGGGAACACCAAAAGTCCAAGTCTAGGAAGTCTGAACATGGAAGTGGGATGGCTACAATCAAGGAGCAACACATGACTGGGAGGAAATGCTGTAATTGGATATTACGTATGGTAGAGCATGCTGCACATGGAATGGAATCACTAGAAAGTTGGCCTGGGGGTGGAAAAAGTCTGCAGCAAAGGCTCTGTGCTTCTACTGTATGTAAACAGTGGGATCCTGCTGTCCTCACATTTCTCCATTTAGGGGAAAGGTATGTTTTGCAATATGTTTGTTGTTTTGCTGAGAATCTTCTTTATTGTGATCTTGTTATGAGGTGAGCGGTTTAACATCACAGCTGCATGCAGCACAATGCCTTTTCTGCTGGGTGTTCAACAGGTTGGTGGGAAGAGTGTTGGATGGTGTTTATGTTGCCCCTAGAATGGAGGTGTTTTAAAGTGGATCCGAGATAAACTTTTAAAATTTTTAAAGCTCCAGGAAGACAAAAAAAAATTCCTTTTTTCTTGCTTGTTTTGCTTTTGAGGCTTGGCTTGGTTTGGAGTTTGGGTCTTAAAGAGAACCCGAGGCGGGGTTCTGACAATGCAATCCACCTACAGAGGCTGGGGCTGCCTATTCTGCCCAGCCTCTGTTGCTATTTCAATCCCCCCTAAGTTTCCCCTGCGCTCTGCAATCCCCCATAAATCACAGCCGCGCTGTGCGGGCTGTGTTTACCTTTGTACTGTCAGTTTCGCCGCTCCCCTCGCCTCCTGCATAGCTCCGGTCCCCGCCTGCGTCCCTTCCCTCCAATCAGCGGCGAGGGAAGGGACGCGGGCGGGGACTGGAGCTATGAAGGAGGCGGGGGGAGCGGCGAGACTGACAGTACAAGGTAAACACAGCCTGCTGTGACACACTGCCTGTTGGCAGCGCGGCTGTGATTTATGGGTGATCGCAGAGCGCAGGGGGGGGCCTTAGGGGGGATTGAAATAGCAACAGAGGCTGGGCAGTATAGGCAGACCCAGCCTCTGTATGTGGAGTTCATTGTCAGAACCCCACCTCGGGTTCTCTTTAAAGCTGGTCAGGGAAGAAAGGGTAGTTTCTCTGGCCACTGAATCCTTTATCCCGATTTGTCCACCTGTGCACATGCCTAGTTCACTCCTGGCCATGGCTGCTATACACAGCCAGAGGTGGGGGGGGGTGCATACATACAGGGGACGTGAAGGACATATAATGGCACAAAGGAGGGGGAGAAAGAGACGGCAGAGAAACATTGGGAAGAAGGGGAGACTTTTGTAACCGGGGGAACTGTGAGTACCATAATGGACACGTACAATTTTAGTACATTTTGAGTCTCTTCAGGCGTCTTTTTTTAAAATTAATGCATTAAAAAGTAAATCTATAGTAGTGTTTTTATTCATGCAGCCTATATTTTCTTGTATTGTAACAACTTGAGATCAAAAGCACCTTGGAGGGCCTTGACGTGTAAGAAACAAAAATACTTTTGGACTGCAGTCATCTATTCTTATATTGTAATGGAATTCACATGTGACCTCCTATGTCCAGCATAGTAAAGGTTGTGTCAGTAATATTTTATTCATGCACTCCTGGGAAATGTCTGAGCTGGAAGTGTTGATTGCTGTCAGCAGCCTCTTTCCAGTCCTTTGTGTTATTTGTTACTCCTGTAATCTCTAGTAGGGCCCTGCAGGCCTTTCTTCCAGGCTGGTACAGTTACAGAACCGCAGGTTACACTACATGGAAGCACAAGGAGATCCTTGGGGTCCACTATATCCATTATAACTGAAAGTGGACCTGAACAAGCCAGAAGGAAAAAGTAGAAAAATGCACCCTGAATGTATTTAGAGAGTTGAGCCTGTTTAATTACCCCTCATTTGTGTCTAATTACAAGTTGTAATCTGATCCCTCCCCTGTGTCACATGACTGCTTATGGCAGATAAGCCCATTTGAAAGCACAGGCTGTAAACAAATATGTCTGCTTCCATGAATCAGGAAGTGGAAACTGTGCAAATGTATTGTAGGATTTGTATCAGCTGTAACAAATACATGTTTTTTGTTTAACCCCCCTGGCGGTTTGCAAAAAATCCGCCAGGGGGCAGCAAATCTTTTTTTTTAATTTATTTTTTTTTTTTTTCATGTAGCGAGACAAAGTCTCGCTACATGATAGCCGCTGCTCAGCGGCATCCCCCCAGCCCCTCCGATCGCCTCCGGCGATCGGAGATCAGGAGATCCCGTTCAAAGAACGGGATCTCCAGGAGGGCTTCCCCCGTCGCCATGGCGACGGGCGGGATGACGTCATCGACGTCGTGACGTCAGAGGGGACTCCGATCTGCCCCATAGCGCTGCCTGGCACTGATTGGCCAGGCAGCGCACGGGGTCTGGGGGGGGGGGGGGCGGCCGCGGCGAGAGGAATTGTGGCGGATCGGCGGGTAGCGGCGGCGATCAGATGCTACACGCAGCTAGCAAAGTGCTAGCTGCGTGTAGCAAAAAAAAAAATTATGCAAATCGGCCCAGCGGGGCCTGAGCGGTGCCTCCCGGCGGCATAGCCCGTGCTCAACACGGGCTTACCGCCAGGGAGGTTAAAGAGAACCCGAGGTGTGTTTAAAGAATGTTATCTGCATACAGAGGCTGGATCTGCCTATACAGCCCAGCCTCTGTTGCTATCCCAAACCCCACTAAGGTCCCCCTGCACTCTGCAATCCCTCATAAATCACAGCCACGCTGTGAGGCTGTGTTTACATCTGTAGTGTCAGTCTCAGCTGGAAATCCGTCCTGCGCAGCACACAGGGGAAGGGAGAGGGAGGGAGCGGGCGAGAGGGCGGAAAGCGCTGCGGAGGGGGGCTTTGATGAGCCAGCCCCCCCCCCCCGCTAAGCAACTGCAGCCGGCGGCGATCAGACCCCCCCCAGCAGGACATCCCCCTAGTGGGGAAAAAAGGGGGATAGTCTGATCGCCCTGCTGCACTCCTGATCGGTGCTGCGGGCTGTAGAGCCCACGCAGCACCGATCAGTGTAAAATCCCCTGGTCGGCAAGTGGTTAAAGGTTATGCAGTTGTGTATCTTTTAGAGCAGAGAGGAGTTCTGAGTTCAGGTCCACTTTAAAGGACAACTGATGTGCAGTCCATTGTCCATATTTTCCTATGGCCTCTTTCACACTATATGCTGAAAAACTGAAGCTTTTTCACAGTGCACGGAGTGGCTGGATAGTGTACTGGTTAAGGGTACCGCCTTTGACATGGGAGACCAGCGTTCAAATCCTGGCTAGGGTACCTATTCAGTAAGGAGTTCCAGCCCTGCACTTTGCCGAAAAATGCATGCAACAGTGACTGCATCGTACTGCTGCACTGCGCATGTAGTCTGAACATCAGACAGTGCACTCTACGCACTTCTGATGTTCTTGCGTGTCACACAACATCCGTGTTGCTGACATGCTCACGGAACCTGTATAGTGTGAATGAGGCCTACCTTCAAGGCAAAACATTCTGTCACCTGATCGCCTGTAACACCTCAGTCTAACTGATCTGTGTTGGCAATTACACTAAAAAGCAAGGTTGTCAGATGAAAGCCACAGCTTTATATACTCAGAAGAGAATCAGAAGTTCCCACTGCCATTATCACTGTACTGACAGCAATATCACTGGATACTAAAGCCTTAGTTCACCCCCCTGGATTTTCCATCGGAAGGATATGCTATTGCTCATACCCTTCTCATATTTTATGCAGCTGTTCCAGAGAAATTTCCTTTGGCACAATCAGTCACATGACCAGAGATCCAAGCACACATTATAGAGTGGAATGGGAGCATTATTCCACAACCTTACAAGTCTAGAGGTGCGTACACACATGCGACTATAGTCGTTTGTAACGATCGTTCCCTGATCTTTACCAACGACGATCGTTACAAAAAAACGAACCAACGACTACTAAGGCAAACGACGAACGAGCCAAATCGCTCCAAAAGAAAGTTCTGTCTCGACGGATTTTAACCAACGACGATCGTTTGCAAAAGTAGTACATCGTTGGAAACGGTCGTTCGTACTAGGCTTGACATGCGCATTTCACAATTTCTCCATGAAACTTCTCATTTTTATGCGCAGGCGCAATAGTTGCTTTACGTGATGTAACGTTCGTTCTAACGATCAGATCGTTACACACCTTTTAAAACTAACTTTACTTAGGTCGTTCTTTCATCAATTAAAAGTTCGTTCGTCGTCCTCAACGAACGATCGTTGTCGCATGTGTGTACGTAGCATTAAGGTGGCCACACACAATTATTGGCCTCCATTCTGGTAGGGTTATCAAACAAATTACCTCATGTAAGGTAATTTACCTCATGAGGTAATGACATTTAGCAATTGTGGTAGATTTTAGTCATGTTTTACCTCATGAGGTAAATTATGAGGTAATTAATAAGTTAATTTACCGAAAATAGCTATTCACATGGAAATTTGGGGGCATGTTAGCACATAATTTACCGATTAGTTTAAGACCTGCCTGTACCTGGAGGTAAAGTCAATTTGTATGCATTTTGCAGTTTTTAGTGTAGTTCCTATTGTTGTTTTAGTGTCGTTCCTATTCAGGCTGTGTAATAGAAAAGAATAGTGGAAATAAAACTCCACTATTTCCTGAATTTTTTTTTTTTTTTTATAAATGATGCCTATAAATATACTTTTCATAGGTTGCAGTGTTCTCCCCAGAATTTTTCTCCAGCCGGGTGGCATGAAATAGTAGCCGGGTGGCATGAAAAAGTAGCCGGGTGGGGCGAGGTGAAAATGCAGGGCAACTGTGCTTACAGCATAGGAATAGGTGAGGAGGTGAGCCGATGACAGCCGGGTGGTCACAAAATCTAGCCGGGTGGAGCACCCGGCTAAAAGAGCCTGGGGAGAACACTGCGTTTGCTACATTATCAAATACCCTTCACCCCCCCCCCCCCCCCCCCCCCCCCCCCCCCCCCCCCCCCCCCCCCCCCTCAAAAAAAAAAAAAAAAATCTTCCAAAGACTATCCTAACTTATGGAAGACAATTAAAGACTACTATTTATTAACGGCAGGCTTACTGCTGAAATACCTCGTTTTACCTCACTTTATGCATTTACCTCATGTTTTACCTCATGTTCGCAAATTAAAAAAAATCTTTCTGAATTGCTAAAAAAAAGAGGAGAGATACCTCATGAGATATTTTACCTACAGAAAAATATTTACCTCACATAGCTACCAGAATTGAGGCCAATAGTTTAAAAAAACACTAAATTAGAGAATAGCAATTGATTTTTTCTGTTGAATGAAAAATTATACTCAACAAACAGATCCCACATGTATTCAATTTTGAAACCATCACAAGAAAATTTATCAACTAAAGCATAAGAATTGGGTTGGAAGTAAAAAACGGGAGAAAATTTCTTTAGAGTCGATCGGAAATAATGTTTATTTGAAAAAAGCTGTCTTTATTGAACACATCATTGGGAGTTATTCTTATATGTTAATACAGCAAGCCATTGCAACATGTTAGGATAGCGTTTGCTTTGTATGTGTACCTTAAAAGTTCGGAGACTTAACCAATTCTGACCACTATAGCTTGATCTTGCGTTCACAAATCTATTCCCCATCAACTTTTCCCAGAAGCATGACATCTATTACACCGCTCACATTCTACTTTATTACTGTTGTCGTTTTCACTTCTGTTACAGATAGTTCTCACACAGTCTTACATAGTTCTACACTTCCCTTTCATCTTGAGTTTAGCTTTACAGTTTATTTGGTTGGAAGAAGAATTCCATACAATACTCCGCACACCATCCAATTTCTGGTCAAATTGGCCTGATTTTTCCAACCTTCCCAATCGACATTTCTCGGGAATTTAAAAAAAAAAAATTCTGATCAAATTTCTAGAATGCACAAAATAATTACTGGTAGTTTTTTTTTTAGATTTTATTATTAGGTACTTATCCGTTAGCCGGGCGCATCCGGCAGGTGGCGCTGTTGATGTTAATTCCAATCATAATTACTTCATGTCAACTTGTGAATGTAAACCGCCGGATGCGCCCGACTTAAACAGATCAAGCCGCCGGCTTGCTTCGGGTCTCGCTCTTCTCCCCCTCTTGCCCTCTCTCCTATAGAACACTGGGGAGGGGACATGCGTGTCCCCCCAGAGTCGTTCGTCGCAATGCCGCGACGAACGACTCTGGTGGGACACGCATGTCCCCTCCCCAAGGCTCATACGAGAGAGGGCAAGAGGGGGAGGAGAGCGAGACACTCACGAAGCAAGCCGGCGGCTTGATCTGTTTAAGCCGGGCGCATCCGGCGGTTTACATTCACAGGTTTACGTGAAGTAATTATGATTGGAATTAACATCAACCGCGCCACCTGCCGGATGCGCCCGGCTAATGGATAAGTACCTATTATTATTCATATAACTGATCGCTGTGGAATTGTGGTGAAATCAAATATTTTGGTTGTAAAGTGTGTGGCCACTTTAAGCATCAGATTATGCTTCCTCCAGCCTCATTAGGTGCGTGCAGTCCCTCACCGTCCTTTCTGGCTGCTCCGTTCTCTTGTAAATCCCCCCCAGTAATCCAGCTGGCCTCACTCTTGTCGCACGCTGTGTCTTGCACATTCCCTAGTTGCTCTCCCGCGGCCGGCAATATTCTGCGCCTGCTCAGTACTACTGCGCAGGCACAGAATGCTCACATGCAAAGGAGCGTGGCTGGGCCTTGCTAGAACAGAAGAGCGCAACTGGCCAGAATACCGAGGGGATGAACAAGAGAACAGAGCGGCCAGAGAGGACAATGAGGGACCGCATGCACCTAATAGGGCTGGCGGAAGCCCCAGGGAAGTATAAATACACCCACACGGCTCATCTCCGGTTCCCTTTAAATGTTCATTACACTCTGCAGTTAAGTTTCATGATTTTGATTTGTTGTAAAAAAAAAAAAAAAACTCGCCTAGCAAGCACATCACAACTCATTTGGATACAAATAAATCCATCGGCTGCAGATTAATTAACCAGTTGCCAGTAAATTGATTGGCAGCTGCTGCTTTTTGACCCATTTGTCATTGGAGGAAATTTGCATATTCAAGCCCAGATAAATTCTAAATTAATCCAGGCAGAATCGTACAGTAATCAGGATTTTAAGCAAATATTTACTGCATACAGAAGCAAAGTGCTGGACAGAATGGTCCATACATGCTGGGAACTGCAGTGCAATTTGCATACTCTGCTTTCTGGATTTAGCTGCTGATAGGGTCAATCAGGTGAGACACATACAGTAGGAAGAATAGAGACCAGCTTTTTTAGCAGAATCCCTGCATCATAGTGAAAAATAGGGGTCTAACATGAGGAGGTGGGACTGCGGAGTTCCCCCCCCCCCCCCCCCCGCAAAACTTTGTATGAGCCCTCCACCAACTGTTGTCGTTGGAAGGGTGGCGCTGATAGTAGCCCAAGGGGGGGGGATCAGTCCTCCCTCCTCGATTCTGTTTGTGCATGCTGCTCCCCCTTCTTGGGCTGTGCCCCCTCCTGCCTCTAGAGGGACCCAGAAACAGGACCACCCCTCACGCTTCTCCCTTGAAGGGCACCCCTGCGGCTGCATCCCTTGCATGGCCTATTGTTACGCCCTGGGTGATTAACAATTGTAAGACCTCACCTCTTCTAATAGGAAATAGTTTGCAGGAGCGCTGTTAAAGGAAACTTGAAGTGAGAGAAATACAGAGCCGCCATCTTCATTCTTTTATGACTAATGCCAGGTGCCTCACTTCTGTGCTGATGCTATGATAAGTCACTGGCCCAAAAGAGGCATGCAGATCAGATGCTTTGACTCTGGTCTCTGACTCTACTGGCTGCATGCTTTTTGTGGGTGTGTCACTCTGCATGACATCCAGGCAACTGGCAAAGGAATGAAGATGGAAGCCTCCATATTCTTCTCATTTCAGGGTTTCTTTAGGCCTGTATGGACAGGTGCACAGTTCTATAAAGGATTTTTCTCTATGAAATGTTTAGTTCTAGAAGAACTGTTTATCGTTTACAATTATCAACATGATTGTTTTGAAAATTTGCCTTATTCAAATTTGAGTTTAGTGTGTTATTACTGGTGCTCACAGGTGTCTTGCTGAGCTGTAGTTCCTGCCTTCAACAGCAGGGGGTGCTGTTAACACAGCCATTCTTAGCGATTGGGACAGAAACGCTGCTATTTTACTACAGAGACAATAACTGCAAACGTTCCAATTTATTGAGGCAGGGAACACACTTGACTGTTTTCGTACGCGTTTTCTGCACAGAAAAACTCATGTAAATCAATGGGCTAGTTCACGCTTAATAAAAAGAAAAAAACGGACATTCTGCATAATGACTGCACATTTTGTCAGTTTTCTTTATCAATTACATCAGCTGCTGTGAAAAAATGGCCCCGATTTCCTGCATTTAAACACACTTGGTGTGCAGAAAAAGTATACAGAAAAACGCGCGCATGAAACTGAAAGACAAGTGTGTTCCCTGAAACAACCACTTTAAAAACTCAACAGCTGCAGACTAGATGGTGTTTGTAACGCTCTGCAGTAGGCGTTCCATTTTTGTCCTTTTAATTGCTGTGTAGAGTGCTGTTTTCCCTGTAGAATCCTGAGTCAAATCATTTCATGCGCTTCATATCCCATTCATTAAAGTTTTATGGAATATTTAATATCAAACATCTCAAAAATGTGTCTTTGGCCTTTCCCCGCCCTCCTCTGCGAATCCTACAGACAAGGAAGGGAGGAGAATAGAATGGCATCTTCTAGTCTGGGTTGCTGTTATTAGATAAAGATGATGTTGGCAAGTATGCAAGGCCTCCCCACGAGCTCTAATGGCTTCTCAGGAAATGACACGCGGTGATGAATATGCTTAGCTGAAAGCTCTACTAGCTCTAGGTGTTGCCATTGAAGCTTTGCCTTTTTTTGCCTATTTGCACAGTTAATACTATTTACCTAGTGAGCGGTATGCATGTGCTATTGGTGCTGCAGGCAATTGATATGCAGTATCAGCCCTATGACAAGGTGCATTGTGATTTTAATGTGTGAACCCTTTACCTGCCTCTGATGGATTTCTAGTGTATTGAACACAGTATATATATTATGTGGACTTTTTGTTCATATCTTTGTGCTGCACCTCTGCAGCAGTGTTTTGTTTTTAAAGGAACACTTCCCTAATAAATAGTTTATCTTTATACACTGAGCCAAGTGGATTTGAATTATTTTGAGTGGTCATGGATGTCTGGTTTTGACAACTCATAGCAACCTTGAACAGGAATGTCTCATCTTAATGTAACAGAGTAGCCAAGCAGCTTGGGTTCTCATCTTAAATAATAATCATTAAATATCACAGAATGTCAATTGGATGCATCTATTGTTTAGTAGATTTTTGAAAGGTCATTGTTTTATTAAACGTAATGTCTATTCTAGTAAAAAGATCTGGTAGTGTATCGTGGTCTAAACTGTCTGTCATTGATTTCTGCTTGTTGGCTACAAGTGTAAAACCTAAAATGTGTATGCAGTCAACTGAGATGTCCAGAGGTACTGCCACTGACTGTGAAGCATGAGGTCACGAGTTTGACTTCCAGGTCAGGGAAAAACAACTGTGTATGCAAACGTTCACATTCTTTATCTTTATCCAGCAGTCTTTATCCAGTTAACGCTTTGTTTTATCCCAACAGGCTGAGACAGAGGGAGCACGAGATAAGAAGGATGAATAAAGACTCGGCACCAGGCTTTGAAATGGCCACCTTGAACATCTCCATCCAGCTTACATGCAATATTTTACATCTGCTGGTCAACACTGAGTGTCCTGTGACCCCCTCCACAGCATCAGCCTTGCTCATTTTACTGAGATAGTACAGCAATTTGTACCTCTGCTCTCTGATTTCTATGTCCTGTCTATCGGCTCTACCAAACACGTCAGCACTGTCAGTATACTCTCTAAAGCTGTCTCAATTGTATCATTTCCCCTGGTACTGCTGCTGGATGGGGAGGCTTCAAACACCAATGAATGGAGAAATTCTAAGAGATACAGCATTGTACATACCACACCTTTTGTATATTTCATGTGTGCACAGCCAATGGCACGCTCTTCAGCCTATACGTTTCTTAGATTTATTTTTTTCCTTTAACCACACAACACCCCCAAGTGTCTTTCTCTGTCTGACTAGCCTCATCAAAATTCCTTTGTGATTATTGCAATGGTAATTATGTGTAGTAAAAGTACAAAATTAAACTGTTATACTCTTCTTACAAGGTCGTCTGTATCACGCCATATCTGCTGTGTTACTGCTTTACTGTCAAAAAATGACCTTAATAAGTGAAATGCATCTAAAGATATGAGTGATGATGAGTTGCTCGCTGTTTAATATCTCTTTTATTGCCTGTAGGTTTTATAATTCATGCCGGAAAGCTTTAATAGGTTTACATGGGTACAGGAAGTCTGTCCCCTGCTTCTGCCGTTCTCAGTCTACGTGTGAATGACTGTTGGTTCCCTTACAATGTTTGTCCCTTTTGTAACCATCCTATTTACAGTGTTGGCTGGAAATACTGTATGACCGGTCAGGGCTGTGGAGTCTGTCGAGGCGTCGGAGCAATTTTGGGTACCTGAAGTCGGTGGTTTCATAAAGTGAGGAGTCTGAGTCGGATGATTTTTGTACCGACTCCACAGCACTGTAACCGGTTGCTACGGGGCAATAAGAACAAATATTTTCCACAGACGGGACCCTGGGTTTCAGTTTTCTGTCTTTCCAAAATACTTATGCTAAGTTGATTGAAGCTCAATGTTCACTAATCCTTTCTCGAATCAGTTTAGAGTGAGCCCAAGGCGAACCTTGGGTCAAAAAACAGATAGCTAAAAAGAGGAAGCCTCTGGATCCTGTAGAGCAGGAGTGCCCAATGCGTTGATCCCAATTTACCAGTCCATCGCAAAAGGAGTGCTTGGTAGATTGGGAATGTCGTTGAATGTCAAAGACGAGCTGGACACCGAGCAATGAAACCGCCGAAGTGGAGCGAACAGATGTGATCACTCGCCTATTAGCGTGCCAGGATCCTCCTTCAGCTCTGCTGTCCACAGTCTCATATCTGATGCCCTCTAGTGACGTCTCTACCTGTGCCGCTGCAGGGATCACAAAGAACAGACTGTGGACTGTAGAGCTGAAGAGGAATCCTGGCTGCTCTGGTAGGGGAACATGATTGCCTATGCTGTGGTGGGGCCAGCAAATATTGAGGGCACATCTGGCTCTCCACAGTGTGTGTGTGTGTGTGTGGGGGGGGGGGGGATACCTCTGCAAAGGGGTTTTTTTTGGGGGGGGGGTGCAGTAGATCACTCTGCCCCTGTAATGTTTAGAGGGAACCAGAGACGAAGCACCCTTGTGTATTTTACCATATATATCAGTAAGAGCATTAGAGAAAACACTTACCATGCTCTCTGTTTCATCCTCACTGCTTAAAGTGTCTGTTAGCAGCTGTGATAAGAATCCCGGACTGAGCATTCAGTCTGGCTTTGCAGGGAATAATTATAGCTGAGTCATTATAGCAGAGCCACAAGGGGACAGGCTTGGGCTTGAAAAGACACCAGAGAAGACAGACTCAGCTATAATCTTTCTGTAGCAAAGCTAGACTGAGTGCTCAGTCAGGGATTCTATTCAGAGGTGATAACAGTCAGATTAAACAGCGAACAATGAAACAAAGCAGATTAGTGTTTACTGTCATGTTCCCACTGATTTATAAGGTAAAATACAAGAGGGTGCTTCATCTCTGGTTCTCTTTAAAGTAGATTGTGAGCCAGAAAAATGTGGGCACCCCTGCTGTAGAGGATTGCCATGTCATCCTTGCCCCTGCCACCACTACCCGGGACCCTCTGTAAAATCTGGGCCGAACACCTCTACATGCACAGCCGCGCTGCACCTGTGCAAGCAACAGTACGGCCCTCATGCATGAGGAAGTGGTTTGGTCAAGCGGCAATGGTTCTCTGGGGGAAGGCGTGGGAAGCCTCTTCAGGATCCCGAGGCTTCCTTCTTCTTAGCTAAGTATCTGTCAATATGCAACTTTAAGGGTATACACCTATATGTTATTTGCCAAGGGGAGGATGACATCCCTTCTTTCAGCCTACATGCCACTGAGGGATGCATTGTCTGCTGTAACAGTGCCTATTGCTAAAGTGACAAGAGACAGGCCAGGCCACTGCATGGCTCTAAATGGGTAAAGATATGTAGGATCTGCCAATGTTACCGCAGTCATTTACAGATATCCGGTTTCTGCTAACCATAATGATCATTGGTGATAATTTTGGCCAGTTCTCTGCCTGTATCTAGTGACCGCTTATAAACCTCAAACTGAATGTTCTGCTTCTGCCCTATTGGTAGGGAGGGGCGAGAGGAGGACGAAACTGTGTAAAATGGCACAGGGAAATTTGGGATCACCATGTGCCCATATTGGCCATAATGTCAATTACGGCTTAAGCAGTGCTTAGACGGGATAATTTGGGTGCCGTCAGAAGATGGAGCCCAAATTACTTTTAAAAAAAAGTGTAATTTAGCTGACAGCCAATTACATCTTGCCCCCTGAGTCCATGGTGGCCTGTAGGGAGAATAGTAATTAACGACGCCGGGACTTTTGCAGGAGCAGGGTGAGCCTTTTTTGGCTTTGCCCTGCGCCCAAATTTCCTGGCACTGTTTTTGCATGAATGTGAAGAAGACTTCCTGCAGTATTCCCAAGGACAGAGCAGTCATCTGAAGAATTCTGCTGTGGCAATTGCTTGTCACCTGGGTTTTGAAGGCCACACAAAATGGAGAATGCCTGTACAGACATCAGAGTGATGACCTTTTACTGTATGAACCTTTACTCACTGCTTGTATTGGAAACAAATCTTGGAATGAGTTTCTGACATATATCCATCATTTGTCAGGTACCATAATTTTCTGCATTGACAGTTGGCTAAATTAGGATTGAGCGGTTGTGCTATCAGCTCTTCTCACACCATAGATATAACGGTGTGGTCGGCCAGATCTTTCCAGCCTGTTCAAGAGGGAATAGAATGATGGCATCCAGCAAAGGATAGAGGTAAACTCAAAACTCACTTTTGCAAGAAATTTCAAGTAGTTCTGTCACAAGCTGAGCATACAATGAGAAAACGCATAATCAGAGGTGATCTAATCTGCAGTGAAGTGTGTATTTTTCCTGCAAAGGTTTACATGGCTCAAGTCCCAAATCTCCCTATTCCTCCAAGTATCATCCTCTACTTGTCTACTACAATGAGCCTGGCTTACCCCAGCCCATTGGTGACCACTAGAGATGGTCAATGAGATTTTGGACTTGGGCCAATAAGATGGGCTTCCTGTCTTTTTGGACTGGCCCAATTTCTAGGTACATGAAGTTTACGTTAAGCTTGCATGCAAGTTGGAAAAATGTCTCTCATTGACCATCTCTAGTGGCCTCTCTAAACTAGGTTTCCCTAAGAGAAAAATAATCCTTATCAATATGTTGTGTGTTTCAAGTATGTTGTGTGTTTCAACCTAAATTAAGTCCAGTAGGCAGTCTTTGCGCCAGATAGCTTTTGTGACCCTCGTATCAGTATTAGGGCAGGTTCACACCCGGGAGCTTTTCAGTGAAAGCTGATCGCCGGCGATCAGCAAATCGCTGTTACTAATGTATGCCTATAGGATCATTCACAGCGCAGCGTTTGCGATTTGCATAAATCACAAACGTGCTGCATTTTGGGGGCAATTGCGATGTGTTTATCATTCTATTAAATAAGAATCACAAACACAAATGGTGACAGAATCGCGTAATTTTGCGACGCAAGTGTGAACCAGCCTTTAGACAAACTTTGTACCTCCACCCACCAGGTATTAGTATTAAATAGCGTTGGTCCCCTTCCCCCTCCATATAGCAGAATTAGGTAGCCTCTGTGTCACCCCTGGTGCCCCCTCGGATAGAAGTATTGGCCTTTGACCCCCATTTTTCTATACCTCTGTTATTTCCTTTAGCACCCAGACACAAGCAGGATGGTGCAGAAGTGCACATTACTTTACCGTTTCCAGCGGCAGGTCAGGTCCACACTCTTGTCTTTAGTGCACCCAGACCATACAGCCTCATACCTCCTTATGGCTCTCAAATCTGCAGGTCATGTGACATGCAATGGGAGCTGCTAAGAGATATAAGGCTGTACAGTGCCTGGCTGATGTGAGTAGCGTGTATGTCACCTGACTGAGCTCTGGAAGCAGGTACAGTACCATGCTCACCTGCGCCACTCTGCAAGTAAACACAGTAAGTAACCTTTGTGTCCTCTATAAGCCGAATAGCTGGTAAGGTCCATTACTAGTCACTTCAATGCAGTCATGTGCTGTACAGTCTTATACTTCCTTATAGCTCCAGTTTCTGCGTGTCATTTGACATGCATCGGGAACTGTAAGGAGATATAAGGCTACACATCTGCTATAAGAAGTGCAGCATCATATCACCTGACCTGCTTCTGGTAGCAGCTAAAGTTCCATACTCTGCCAGTTGATCTAACAATGGTATCATTGTACAGTGATATACATTATGATATACTGTGCAAATAGTACATTGACAAAGATGTAATAGTAACTACCCACCTCCACCACACACACATGCAGAGGTGCTGAACTTGCAGGAAAGTGGTGTTAGCCTGCCACACGGACATATGACAAGCCTACAGGAAAGCTATGTTGGCTTGGCCCACGGACATACGAGGAGCCTAAAGAAAGCTGCGTTGGCATGGTTCCTGAACACACTGTTGGAAATATAAGTACTTCTCCTGTATTCCTGCATTAGAGGAAGCCAGTGCTACACTATGGCTTGAGATGGTGTAATACCTAGTACAGCTTCCCTACAGTCTCTGCATCTGTGTTTACCCAGGGCTGGATTTGTAGGAAGGCCAGACCGGGTACTGGGTGGTGGGAGAGCTGGGGTGGGGCACAGGTAGTTTGTCTTGTAGAGCTGGCAGGGGGGGGGCTGATAATTACCTATCTATGCAGCATTATCTTCCTCCTGTACCCACTACTTTCACTCTGCATCCATCATATGCTTTTATTTGTGTAAGTAAAAATGTCTGAGAGTCACATTGGGGAGAGAGTTATAGGTGGGCAACTGAGGGGTTTTTTTTTCGTACAGCAGCTGCTATGGGGTTTTTTTTTGTTATTGCTACACCTCACTTCAGATAGAGAATCGAGATATTAATGGGATGTTCATTTTCTAATTAGATGCACATTTTGTTCAATTGCTATGCAGCTTCAAAAATTGGACCAATCAGATGTGGTTGCTGACAGGTTGGATTGGTCTATTTCCAAGCTACAACAATATTTGCATTCAGTTGGAAAGAATTGCAGTTCATTGAACTTCTCTAGTGAAGAATAAGAAGGTGTGGTCAAAAGCAAGGCCTGGACGTAGCTCAGACTTGGTTGCCCAGGTTTCCACTGTGAGCGGTGTCATCCAGCAGAGCTGTCTACGCAAAGTGTGTCTTTCTGCTTGACGATTATGGCTGTGTTGTCCTTTTTACAGAAATACCTTTTTTTTTCTTTGGCTTTCCTACCCCTGGTTTGGGAATTTCAGGATTTTGGGGTTTGTAATATATTTACACTGCACTTGTCTATGATTGTACGTCAGTGCTTTATATTCTTTGGGCTGTTAGTACTAATAAACTCAGAGTTTGAGATTAGTTCCATTTGTGTCCTTATTTTCATTGTTTAAAAAAAAAAAAAAAAAAAAAAAAAATCTTTATGCTAAAATCATAATCCACTGCTGCTGAAGAAAATGTAAAACCTTCAGTTTCAGTGCTATCCATTGCTGGGGTATTGGTCAGCCTTATGGCAGTTTGCTTTGTGTGAGCACTTAAAACTGTGATATGGGCGTGTCCAGGTTTACCACCAGTAGATTAGTCCAGGTGTGGAAAATAAGTACCAAGCTCTCACTCCAGCGGGATGGGAGTTGTCTAGGTGGTGTACTCGCTACAAGTAGAGTACAGACTGTGCTCATGAAAGGTGCAATTTCAGCTTCAGTTAGTTTTGGAAATCTGGCCACAAACTGAAATGGAAGGATAATTTTAATAACCTTAAACTACAGAAAGCCTTGTTGAGCATTGAGTCATGTTTGTAGAATTTGTTTTTAACAAAAGTTTCACCCTAAAGAACAAGGGTACTTCTATAGGGGTAGGGAACCTGTGGCTCGGGAGCCAGATGTGGCTCTTTTGATGGCTACATCTGGCTCGCACACAAATCAGTAGGGGTTCATTCACTAAGCTACACTGATCAAGCAGCGCAAGTAAAATTTTCAAAGTACTGCACACTACTGCTGTAGCCTGCACTACTAACTTGCTCGTGCTACCCCAAAACGAATGGCTGCTCCAATCATCCCACTCTGGAGCCTGTGAGGTCCAGTGACTTTGTAGGACGAGATCCCCGCACTTCGATTGGCCCAATAGGCGGAAGCAGGAGATTTGGGCGCATGAGACAAGTGGACAAAAAGGGTGCCCCATTCACTCCCATTATAAATATCGTTTAATGGGCGCCGAACAGGGAAAAAAAGGCGCCGGAGATAAATAACGTTTTACAAACGGCGCCCGGAGATTTTTAATGTTTTATAACTGTGCTTGTGATGATTTAACTTTACAAAATGAGCCCGTGAGGAATAACGTTTATAAAAATACTAAACATATTTATCCTATTTAGTTAAAACATTATTTAACATTTTAACCCTTACTGTTTGTAAAACATTATTATTCACAAAATAAAGCGATCAGTACCTAACGTAAATTGCAATATATTTTTTACAATCACTATTTGTAAAACATTTCTAAAACATTATTATCCACCCAAAAAAATGTTTTAAAATTTTTTATTTATTAAGGTATGTAAAACATTATTATCCATAGGGGTCTTAGGTTTAGGCACCACCAGGGGGGTCTTAAGTTTAGGCACCACCAGGGGGTCTAGGGGTTAGGGATAGGTACAGGGGGGCTTTGGGGTGGTTAGTTTTAGGCACCACCAGGGGGGTCTTAGGTTTAGGCACCACCGGGGGGGGGGGGGGTTCTTAGGTTTAGGCACCACCAGGGGGGTCTTAGGTTTAGGCACCACCAGGGGGGTCTTAAGTTTAGGCACCACCAGGGGGTCTGGGGGTTAGGGATAGGTACAGGGAGGGCTTTGGGGTGGTTAGTTTTAGGCACCACCAGGGGGGTCTTAGGTTTAGGCACCACCAGGGGGGTCTTAGGTGTAGGCACCACCAGGGGGGGTCTTAGGTTTAGGCACCACCAGGGAAGTCTTAGGGTTAGGCACCACCAGGGGGGTCTTAGGTTTAGGCACCACCAGGGGGGTCTTAGGTTTAGACACCAACAGGGGGGTCTTAGGTTTAGGCACCACCAGTGGGATCTTAGTTTTAGGCACCCCCAGGGGGGGTCTTAGGTTTAGGCACCCCCAGGGGGGGTCTTAGGTTTAGGCACCCCCAGGGGGGTCTTAGGTTTAGGCACCCCCAAGGGGGAGGGTCTTAGGTTTAGGCACCACCAGGGGGGGTCTTAGGTTTAGGCACCACCAGGGGGTCTAGGGGTTATGGATAGGTACAGGGAGGGTTTTGTGTGGGAGTAGGGTTAGGTATAGTTTTAGTACAATTTTAATAATACTAATCAACAGTTATTATGAATGTACTGATATTAATATCATTGTTATAAACAATATTTTCACATTTTATTATAATAATAAACGATAAATCAAGATTATTCATAACAATATATAATTATGTTTAAACAAATATTACTGTTTTTTTAACAAACGTAATTATAAGTTTCAGTTTACAAACAGGGAAGATTAACGTTTTAAGAATTGCCAATTTCATACACATTATTTAATGATTTATAAATTGTTAAACACTATTTGTAAACGAAATTCTACACAATATTTTTATAAACGATAATACTGCTTATCGTTTACACCACGCGCCCTTTTTTCCCCGACGCCCTTTTTTGATGTACGCCAATAGGCTGCCTGTCACTTGACAGGCAGCCTATTGGGCCAAAGTGCGGGGATCTCGTCCTACAAATTTAATCAATCCCCAAGTCAGCTAGCTAATTGTACGAGCGGTTAGTCAGTATTTCTCCTGTCTGGCCCTCGGGGAAATTGCTGATGTTGCTGAAACACAAGAGAAGTTGAAGACATGTCTGACACTTCCGCTGCCCGGAAGATCAACTGTACAGTGGTTTGCAATAGTATTTGGCCCCCTTAAAGTTTTCCACATTTTGTCATATTACTGCCACAAACATGAATCAATTTTTTTGGGAATTTCACGTGAAAGACCAATACAAAGGGGTGTACACGTGAGAAGTGGCACGAAAATCATACATGATTCCAAACAATTTTTAAAAATAATTAACTGCAAAGTGGGGTGTGGGTAATTATTCAGCCCCCTGAGTCAATACTTTGTAGAACCACCTTTTGCTGCAATTACAGCTGCCAGTCTTTGAGGGTATGTTTCTACCAGCTTTGCACATCTAGAGACTGAAATCCTTGCCCATTCTTCTTTGCAAAACAGCCCCAGCTCAGTCAGATTAGATGGACCGCGTTTGTGAACAGCAGTTTTCAGATCTTGCCACAGATTCCCGATTGGATTTAGATCTGGACTTTGACTGGGCCATTCTAACACATAGATATGTTTTGTTTTAAACCATTCCATTGTTGCCTTTGGCTTTATGTTTAGGGTCGTTGTCCTGCTGGAAGATGAACCTCCGCCCCAGTCTCAAGTCTTTTGCAGACTCCAAGAGGTTTTCTTCCAAGATTGCCCAGTATTTGGCTCCATCCATCCTCCCATCAACTCTGACCAGCTTCCCTGTCCCTGCTGAAGAGAAGCACCCCCAGAGCATGATGCTGCCACCACCATATTTGACAGTGGGGATGGTGTGTTCAGAGTGATGTGCAGTGATAGTTTTCCGCCACACATAGCATTTGGCATTTTGGCCAAAAAGTTCCATTTTGGTCTCATCTGACCAGAGCAGCTTCTTCCACATGTTTGCCGTGTCCCCCACATGGCTTGTAGCAAACTGCAAATGGGACTTCTTATGATTTTCTGTTAACAATGGCTTTCTTCTTGCCACTCTTCCATAAAGGCCAACTTTGTGCAGTGCACAACTAATAGTTGTCCTATGGACAGATTCCCCCACCTGACCTGTAGATATCTGCAGCTCATCCAGAGTCACCATAGGCCTCTTGACTGCATTTCTGATCAGCGCTCTCCTTGTTTGGCCTGCGAGTTTAGGTAGACGGCCTCATCTTGGTGGGTTTACAGTTGTGCCATACAGGTGCTTTAATTACCTGGATGAAATCTGAATAAAACCTATTTGGATTTCATCCGGTGATCATCACTGGCTGCAAAAACATTATTCTAACTCTTATAGTTTTTGAGTTATTCAAGTTTTTGTAAAGGTCAAAAATTCACTCAGCCTTTGCAATGTTGGGGGGGGGGGGGGGCTGAGTGGACTTAAACATCTTAAAAACTATAACAGAGAAAATGATTTTGCAGCATAAATGAGCGCAAACAACACTGCCCACCCGTACCAGTTCCATGTTTGTAAGGTGTTGTGCTGTACAGGGGCTGGGTGACGTTATTGTCTAGGAAAGAATAAGTGCTAAGTTTTGCAGCCTTTTAGGGGGATTTCTTAACAGGTACGCGCAGGTATAAAAACACAGTCAAACATCTCCAACCTACAAAAATGTTGCCTGTGTCCCAGTTGGAGAGATTAGCCACAGCTGAGTCTACAAACTGAGCTGGAGGCAGCAAAGAAAGTTAGTTGAGCAAAGAGCTTCAGGAGGACAGACCACTCCAGAGGTTCTTCATTCAACATGGAAGAATGAACGCAACATGGAGAACAGCCTCTTATTGACGCAAACCTGTAAGGGTACAAAAAAAATGGATGCTTACCTAAGTAGTAGGAAGACTGTGGATGTTTCAGAGAGTTCCCAAGTATTCCTCAAGCCCATCACTGCTGCCCAGATCCACCTTCTTGTGTTTACTGGGCGCTCCCATCCCAGTATCTGCTGGATCCAGGGAGCCTCTGGGCCATTCTGAAGGCTTTCTACTACTGAGGTGGAGCCAAATTGTAACCAAGGCTGTTGATGATGACAGGACATACCTGAGGCAATGAGGAGGGGTCTTTGGAGATTGTACACATTAACTGGAGCACAAGCGCGTACCGCTATGATTTGGGGGCAATCAGTACCATAAACATCCTATGTCTGGGCACCACATTGAGCCAAGGAGGTTGCCTGAAGAGCTCCCGTGACCACCAGCAGTGGGAGTAGTGTTCTGGAAGGGAGAATGTATTGTGTGGAAGTGGGAATGTGGACTGTATAAAACATAAAAAAAGGCTTACCCCTAATAAGAAGGGGGTAGTCCAAATACAATGATCAAATTCTTAATAGAAACCAAACACTTGAAAGATAATGCATTTCGCAGATTGCAGTCCGCTTCCTCAGATCAAATACTGAAAAGTGTCTTAATACTAGCGTTTTGCAAGCAGGGAGTGCCTCTCTGTGTTCTTAAAGACATACTGAAGTAGGATGGAGGTATACATTTGAAATAGGCGCTGGTAGACTTGGGCGCAGGATACAGCCTGTATAAGGCTAATCCTGCTGCTGCGCAAGTCCCGGCCGTGTTGTCCCCCTCCAGACCGCCATGGTTAGTGGGGAATTAAATAATTTGGCTTCCAGCTATTGCTGGAGGCCGAATTATTGTGTTTTAAAAGTAAGTTCAGCTCCGTCTTCTGACGGCGCCGATGTTACTCACTGAGCAACGCTATAGATGTAATTCCTATTACAGGCTATGGTGCGCCCAAATCTACCTGCGCTAAAAAGCTCTGCTCCAGGATGGAGGAGTACCCACTCCCAGCAGGGTGGTCATACATTAGCTACTTTGGCTTGAAAAGGGGCATATTGCTCAAATGGCAGGCTGTAACCTATACAGCTGTTGTGTATGCCTTTTATGGCTCAGTGCATTTTGCACTTTGTAACCGTGATGCTGATTGTTTGGAACTGTGTTTTTGAAGGGAGAAAAAGGCAAAATTACCCTTTGTTTTAGGGCCACACTTCCCTCATTGCTGACAGCTATAATGAGTTGGTATGTATAGAATTGGGGTAGCCTCCCACAATCGTGGTCCTACTGCTCATTACCAGCTCCTACAGCTAGTCGGTGGGACTGTTAAACCTGTAAGGAAAGGTAGATGTATGTGTGTGGGGGGGGGGGGGGGGCGAGGCGGACATGTGCACTGGGTACCACAGCATTCTGCAGCCTTGTTGCATCAATCCTTTTGCGTGATTCAATTATGTGAGCATAAGGAATGTTTCCAACATCTTTGAAACCCATGGGAGAATCAAGGCTGTTTTTCAAAGTGCGAAAGGGTGTCACAATGTTTGGCAGAGAATGTGCTGGATGGTGTACACATTGCACAAAGATTCCGGCACATCATGTGTTAAAAGACTCCAGGAGGGGTTTAGTTTTCCCCCTGAAGCTTCCTGTGAAAAAGAAAGCCAGTTTAGGGTCCTGGGACCAGTTAGGAAAGAGCTGGGTGGGTTCCCTGACCCCCTGGAGCCAGTCCTGGTTTTACCTGGCTGTATGCTGCTCACACAGGTGTAGGATTTAGGCCAGCAGGCCTGACACAGGGAGAGCTCTGTATGCCCTCTGGCCGAAAGCTGCAAGGAATGGAGCTCTGAGAGTGATTGCAAATTCCCTGCCAAACTGCTGAACAGTAAGTTGCTCTATTTTTCCACCGATTGTGATCATAGTGCTTTGTGTTACTAGTGTAGCTAATGCCACCGAGTGAGATAGGCCAGAGCCAGATGGCTATTGTTGTGGTGGATTTTTTTTTTTTTAGTTATTTTGAGTAAGGTCTCTTTCACAGTGCAACGTTAAAGTCGCACATAAAACCAACATTTAATGCAGAATAACTCACTGCAATGAAAAATCAATGCCCCATTCGTAGTGCACACGTTGTGTTGGGGACTAACGCTACACGTTAAGTGAAAGTACTGCATGCAGTGCGTTATACACGTTATTAGCTGCGTTGGACTGTTTACACATGCTCAGTACTGACTTGGAAACATACTTTTCATTGCCTGTATGCTCTACTGTATGCAACCGTAATGGAGCATTAAGTTGCGTTGCGACTTTTTGGGGGCATTGTGTTGTAATTTGCATTGCGACTTTAACGTTGCATCAAAACGCAACGTCCTACTGTGAAAGAGGCCTCACTTACAAATAAAGTGCTGGCAACAGACTGGTTTTCACACTACAAACGGGGCAGCACTCCTGTTTTTGACCCCTGCAAGAGCATGTATTAGGGCTGGTGCACACCAAGAGTGCTTCTAAGCACTTTTTAAAAAGCTAGTGCTTCGAAAAGGACTTGGCTAATGTATTTGTATTGGATGGATCACAACAGAGCAATGTGTATTGGATGGATCACAACAGAGCAATGCGAGTCCTGTACCATTTTGGAGGTGATTCAGCTTTATTGTTAAGTATAGGAAAGGTGGAAAAATGCTCTAAAAAAACTATGACAAGCATATTGTTTTCTGTTTCTTGCAAAAACTGTTCACTTCCAGCTCAGACTGTACAAAAATTTAAAAACCTCTACATCAAAAAGCTCCAAAAATCACCAGGCATAACTAGAAAATCGCTAGGCACATGCCTGGAATCGCTTAGAAAAATCACTTCTAAAAACGCTAAGCATTTGCGATTACGCTAGCGACTTTTGGTGTGCAGTAGACCTAGCCGTTCACAAAAGGTAAAGGGGTGCTCCTTCCACCATTATTATAATTCTCCCATAAGGCTTTGTATAAAAACAGATGATCAAATAACTACTTTAAGGCTACTTACACACCAGGATGTTGCGTTTAGGGGACATTATAGGGCACATAACGTGCCCCTAACGCAACGCCTAGTGGTGTTGGAGCAGGACGCTACCAAGAGCCGCGTTACAAGCAGCTCTTGGTGCGCCTGCTCTGTCAGAGGCACTGCGGAGACCACGTGAGCGGAGCTCTCCGCATCACGTGGTCCCGCCAGCCAATCCGCAGCCGCTCCAAGATCTAAACACTGCAAGTGCGGTGAATAATAAGTAGCCATGTGCTTGGCTACATAGCGGCCTCTCCCGGCCTCCTCTCCGCCCATAAAATGAAAAACAACCCTACTGAGCATGTGCAAACAGTCTAACGCGGCTTAGCCACGTGTAAAGTACTGCATGCAGTACGTTATGTAGACGTGCTGCATTACAATGTAACGCAATGTGGGCACTGTGAACAGCCCATTGATTTTTCATTACTGTGAGTTGGGCTGCGTTACAGGCTGCTCTAACGTGCGCCTGTAACGTCCCTCTGTGAAAGCAGCCTAAAACAAATGTTATATATCAAAATTGAAATCATAACTATTCTTTGAAGTGGATCTGAACTCTTGCACAGAACAGAAGGAAAACCTAGAGAAATCCACCCTGTATGTATGTAGAGAGTTTAGCCTGAGGGCCAGTTCACATTGGGCGCTTGCCTGCTGCTTCCCGTCGATCGTGTTCTGGACCACAATCGCATTTTGGCAGGCAAAATCTCACGATACAGCACGATTTGCACCTGTAATTCCCATTCAATAGAACAAGAATCACAGCGCAATCACCCTAAAGATCCTACCTGCAGTGTGAATGTATCCATAGGGATACATTGGCAGCAGCGCTTTGCTGATCGCCGGAGATCAGCTAAGCACTGAAAAAGCGCTAAGTGTGAACCAGCCCTCACTGATTCCCCCTCATCTGTGACTATTCACATTTCACAACAGTAATTTGATCTCACAGCTGTGTCAGCTGGCTGCCTCAGCACAGCAGCTAATTTGTAAACCCTACGTTTGCTTCCAAGAAAGCAGGAAGTAGACACACTGCAGATTAATTTCAGGATTTGTATCAGCTGTAACAAAGAAATGTTGTTATTTACAAATTATTATGCTGTTGCTTATCTTTTAGAGCACAGAGAAAGTTCTAAGTTCAGGTCCGCTTTAAAGAGCCAGCTGCTACTTTTTCTGGGGAGATTGGTAAGTTCAGAAGAAGGTCTTGCTTTACTGTGGTGTAGTAAAGGCAGAAAAAGAGGGCCTAATTATGAGGCTTGTGGCTTTTGTTATGTAAGAGACCTCTGTACTGCAACACTAAAGCACCATTCTTTTCTGCTCACATTTTATCCTTCCAGCCAGGAGAACACAAAAAGGATAAAAACGAAACATATTTTATATGATCCTATATCTGTGCATATAAATATAGTGCAAAATAGGTATAAATACTGAACAAAAACCCTATATCCCTTTAACACGAGAATAGTTTAGTAGGAACTAATGTTTTTAATGCATACGCTCTTTAGTCAGGGAGGTTTGTCAGCAATTGTAAGGCATGTGTCCTATGAATGAACCCCTAAGGCAATACCCTGGAGCATATTCTGGTGGCGGATGCTGAAAATGAGTTAAGGTGCCCATACACTCGTCAGATTGGCAGCAGATAGATAAGAAATGCATCTGATGATCTATCTGATGCGTTTTTAGAACATTTTTTACCAGGATAGAATTCCAATAGATTTCAGTTTGAAATCTATTGAAATTCGATCTGATGGCATTTTTTTGCCATCAAATTTCCATTAAAGTGACTCTGAAGCGAGAATAAATCTCGCTTCAGAGCTCATAGTTAGCAGGGGCACGTGTGCCCCTGCTAAACCGCCGCATATGCGCCGCTAAACGGGGGTCCCTTCACCCCCAAACCCCCCACTGCAACACTTGGTCGCTCCTGGAGGCAGGGCTAACGGCTGCAGCCCTGCCTCCATTCGCGTCTATCAGCCGCGCATCACCGCCTCTCCCCCGCCCCTCTCAGTGAAGGAAGACTGAGAGGGGCGGGGGAGAGGCGGAGATACGCGCTGACAGACGCGCGTGGGGCAGGGCTGCGGCGGTTTGCCCTGCCCCAACCAGGAAGCGCTCCCCCGCATTACGGAGGGGATTTGGGGGGACAGGGACCCTCGTAAAGCCGCGGGATAGTGGCGGTTTAGCAGGGGCACACGTGCCCCTGCTATATATGAGGTCTGAAGCGAGATTTATTCTCGCTTCAGACTCTCCTTAAGGCCAATGCAAACTGATAAGCAATCTCATCAGATCGACCTAAATTTTCCACCCTGCCAGTTCGATGGAAATCCCTCGAAATAGATCGAAATCGGCTATCGATCAGTCGATTGGCCAACCGATTTGCAAACGATCAATCGATTGATCGATCGGGATCAATAGGTCGGCCAGAAAATCGGCTGAGTGTATGGGCCCCTTAAATCAAAGTCACAAACAGAACTGACTTTGGTCCGGAATCGTTTGGGAGAGCCACTCCTGTAGATAGCAATCACAATATCACAGTTATGAAACGGCTGCTTGAGGTTTATGGGTGGGCAGACAGACAGCAAACACGCTCTTGTCAGTTTCTTATCTTTCTGCCAGACTGCAATAGTCGGCTATCTTATGTTTGCCTACCTATGATGTCTTATTGCAAATACAAGAGGAACCTGACCTGTGTGACGTAGGTTATCATTTCCACACAGCTTAAATATTTTGCTTATGTCTTTTTATTTTTATTATGCCAGTCCCTTAACCACTTGACCACTTTAAACTTGGAGAAGGACTTAGGAGTAGGCATCAACAACAAGTTAAATAATCGCATTCAATGCCACGCCGCTGCAGCTAAAGCTAATAACATTTTGGGATGCATTAAAAGGGAAATAAAAACTCGAGATGCTAGTAATGGCAAATTCTATATCTGCATTTAAAGGGAGCTTAGATGCTTTCCTTGCATTGAAAGACATCCATGGCTATAATTACTAGGTAATGCCCAGTGATGTTGATCCAGGGATTTTATCTGATTGCCATCTGGAGTCGGGAAGGAATTTTTTTCCCTTTTGGGGCCAATTGGGTTTTTTGCCTTCCTCTGGATCAACAGGGTTATGTGAGGGAGCAGGCTGATGCTGGTATTGTACTTTTTCTGGTTGAACTCGATGGACGTATGTCTTTTTTCAACCCAAATAACTATGTAACTACAGGTGGTTTTCCTCTTATAGACCAGAACAATTCTCACATTTAAGCTCACCTTCCTTTAATTCGCCAATCACTTATTACTACCTATCACACCAAAATGATCTTTATCTTGTTTTTTTTAGCCACCAATTAGGCTTTCTTTGAGTTGTACTTTTCGCTAATATTTATTTTATTCTACATGCATTTTAACAGGAATAATAAGAAAACATTTAATAAAAAAAAACTTCTCTGTTTCCAACTGTTATAGGGCCTGATCCAATTAACTTTTTCTTCAAAGTTTTCTCCTTGATGATATTTTCACACTCTAAATAAAATGCCTTTTAGGCCACCAGCATGCAAGAAAATAAAGTGCTGAAAAGCTATTTTAACAAGAAGATGAAAATTCTCTCTTAGGAGAAAAAGTGAATTGGATCAAGTCCATCGTTTTAAAATTACAAGTGTTACTGTGGATAAAACCCACACATTTTATTTGCCCAATTGTCCCAGCTATTACATTAAAATGATGTCCCTAGTACAATGTATGACAGCTATATTTTATTTGGAAATAAAGATGTATTTTTTTCAGTTTTGCGTTCATTTAAACTATATCACTAATTACAATCCTTATTTGCAAAAATATCAGTAATATAACCTCATGACATACATATTAAAAAAAAGTTTAGTCCCCTGCTATTTGCAGATGATATGCTTATTGCTGTTACTCAGCCTCTGACTTCTATCCCTAACCTGTTAGCCCTTCTACAAGGCTTTTCATTCATATCAGGCCTCACTATCAACACTCAGAAATCCCTGGCCATGAACATAACTCTAAACCCTGCCCTCAGAGAAGAAGTCTCCTCAATCCTGGACTTCCAATGGGCCAACTCTATATCGCACCTAGGCATCACCCTAACACCCAAACCTGACTCACTGTTTGAATATAACTACCCCCCCCCCCCCCTCCTTAAACAAGTCACCGCACTAATGACAAACTGGTCCCATTTACCACTGTCCCTGTTTGGCAGGATAAACACTATCAAAATGTCTATTTTGCCAAAGATCTTATACCTATTCCGGACGCTCCCCACCCGCGTTCCACCCCATTTTTTACGACTACTCCAGAATAAGATATTATCTTTTATCTGGGCTGGTAAGCGATCCAGAATCAAAAAATCTACTCTACTAGCACACAGACTCGACGGTGGCCTGGCAGACCCCGATCTCCTCTTATACTATAGAGCAGCCATAGCAGCTCGCTTACTATCTCTATACAAAGGGCAAGATGCCCCACTTTGGACCTTCCTAGACTTCCCCGATTGCCATCCTATCAAGCTACATACTCTTCTATGGATCCCGAAACAAGTTAGACCCAAACAATTAAGCCCCTTCCTCTCGTCGGACCTTGGCATCTGGGACACGTTCAGGTACTCAGGGAGTCTACAATCTTCACATCTACCCTTATGCCCAATTTTACACAACCCTCTTTTTCCGCCAGGGCATGATAACCCTGACTCCTTGAAATGGTGGGCAGACCATCAACTCCTTTTAGTTACAAATTTTTCACATCAAAGATAAATATGACCCTCCCCCCCCCCCCCATGAACATTTTAGATTTTTACAGATCAAGCACTGGATTTCTACACTCATACGAGACAGAGAATTTCCACTCTTGACCTCCTTCTTTGAGAACATGTGCCTTGGAAATCCATCTGGCCCCGGTTCAATCTCACTAATATACTCCAGGCTCTCCCGCCCGGAATCTGCTAGGCTGCACTCCTACATCTCAGGTTGGGAAAAAGAACTAGGCCATCAAAGAGACAGTGAGGACTGGTCAGATTGCTGGTCTCGTATAGCTAGCTGCTCTACAAACGTATACGCTATGGAATCTGCATATAAAGTATTAACTAGGTGGTACCTAGTCCCATCAAGACTTCATAAACTCTCTTCAGCCATTGACTCCACATGCTTCAGAGGCTGCGGAAGGGAGGGCACAATGTACCATATCTGGTGGCAATGTCCACGCCTCACCCGCTTTTGGAGCAGGGTCTTTGGTCTTTTACAATCCCTCTTCCACATTACCATAAGAAAAGACCCGTGGCTTGTCCTCTTCCACGGTAAAATCTCTGGCCTCACAACTAATCAAAATAAGCTTGATTCCTTCCTCTTCCTATCAGCTAAAATGGCAATAGCAAAGAATTGGAAGAAAACGCCCTCGAATTTTTCAGAGGTCAAAGCACGTATGTCAGAATTTATGGTTAATGAAAAACTAACAAGCATCTTGCGCAATACCCATAACAAATTGCTCCGTATATGGCAACCCTGGATAGATCTTGAATACCCGGGTATGGACGCCGACTTACTCACAACATACTGACTTCCCCTGGACTCCTTCGGACTCTACTCTTTTCCTTTCCTTTTCTCTTCTCCCTCTCTTCCCTTTCCTCAGCCTCTTCTCTCCCTTCTCTCCTTGCCGTGGCCCTAGGTCAGGGGACACGGAATATGGAGGGTGAGCGGGTGTTTAGCCCTTCTCCCCTCCTTCTAGCCCTGCCCGTAAAAATAGGTCCCCAGTCCTGATTGCTGGGGAACCTTTCAGGACCGAGTTCTATGTTCTTGTTTACTGTTTAGAGTTAAAGGTGTACATGCCACATGCTCAGGTTTGTTCTTTCTGGTATATGTTGCCAGAGGCTGCCAGACTGTTTCAAACCAAGTCTTGCTTTTTCCTGTACAGCTTGTGTGCAACTGTTTAACATTGTTCTTTTATGTTGTACTATTACTATAAAATCAATAAAAATATTGATACCAAAAAAGTTTAGTCCTAACTATTTATGTATTTTTTTTTGTGCAAGTGATTTCTTTTGGTAATTATGGGGGAGGGGGCAGGTAAGGGATTTATTTATTTTTATTTTATTGTATATAGGTGTCTTTTTTTACTTCTTAGTCACTTTGTCACTGTGATTCAGACAATACTGCAGCCAAAGAGATCAGCAGGACTACCAGGCAACTGGTATTTTTTAATAGGAAATAAATATGGCTACCACCACATGTCTCTTACCTCGGGTGTCCTTTAATGCTCATACACACTATAAGCACTTTTCTGAGCGCTTTTTGGCCTTCAGAGCTTTCTGAGAGCATTTTTGAAAAATGCTCCAATTGACTTGCATTAACCACTTCCCGACCGCCGTATTGACAATTGGTGGCCGGGAAGTGGACCCCGCAAGGACCGCCGTATTGACAAATGGCGGCGGTCCTTGTAGGGGCATGGGCGGAGCGATCGCGTCATCCGTGACGCGATCCTCCGCCGGCGCCTGTCTTCGCTCACCCGCCGCAACATCCCGCCGGCCGTACGGAAGCGCCGGCGGGATGTTAACCCGACGATCGCCGCATACAAAGTGTATAATACACTTTGTAATGTTTACAAAGTGTATTATACAGGCTGCCTCCTGCCCTGGTGGTCCCAGTGTCCGAGGGACCACCAGGGCAGGCTGCAGCCACCCTAGTCTGCACCCAAGCACACTGATTTCCCCCCTCCCTGCCCCCTGATCGCCCACAGCACCCCTCAGACTCCCCCCTGCCCACCCCCCAGACCCATGTTTACACCCAATTACCCCCCTAATCACCCATCAATCACTCCCTGTCACTATCTGTCAACGCTATTTTTTTTATCCCCCCCCCTGCCCCCTGCTCCCTCCTGATCACCCCCCCACCCCTCAGATTCTCCCCAGACCCCCCCCCCCCCCATGTACTGTATGCAACTATCCCCCCTGATCACCTGTCAATCACCTGTCAATCACCCATCAATCACCCATCAATCACCCCCTGTCACTGCTACCCATCAATCAGCCCCTAACCTGCCCCTTGCGGGCAATCTGATCACCCACCCACACCAATAGATCGCCCGCAGATCCGACATCAGATCACCACCCCAGTGCTGGGCCGAAATTACGCATTAGCGTAATTACGCATCGTAATTCACTACAAATGCACCGTAAGCGTTACGTGTAAGGTTACGGTATTACGCGTAATTAATTACGCGTAGACCGTAGGTTACGTTATTACGCGTAACAAATTACGCGTAAGACAGTAAACTCCCATTGAAATTACACAGTCTGCCGTAATCGCGTAATATTACGCTCCCGTATAATATAAAAAAGCCGCCGACTTTAAGGGTTAATAGCAAAGCCCCCTTAAGTGCTAAGAGCCTCAAATTTGGAGAATATATTAAGGAGATCAGAAGGAATAAGAGGAAAAAATTGTTTTTCAAAAAGACCTTATAGTTTTTGATAAAATCGATGTTAAAGTTTCAAAGGAAAAATATATACATTTAAAAACCCGCCGACTTTAACGGTTAATAGCAAAGCCTGCTTAAAATTTAGGAACACCAAATTCACAGGGTATATTAAGGGGATCAGTGGGAATAAGAGGAAAAATTTTTTTTTCAAAAAGACCTTATCGTTTTTGAGAAAATCGATTTTTAAGTTTTAAGGGCAAAAATGTCTTTTAAATGCGGAAAATGTCAGGTTTTTTCGCACAGGTAACAATAGTGTTTTATTTTCATAGATTCCCCCAAGTGGGAAGAGTTTTACTTACTTCGTTCTGAGTGTGGGAAATATTAAAAAAACCGACGTGGGGTCCCCCCTCCCAGACCTCTTTAACCCCTTGTCCCCCATGCAGACTGGGATAGCCAGAATGCGGAGCACAGGCCGCGTGGGGCTCCGCACCCTGACTATACCAGCCCGCATGGTCCATGGATTGGGGGGTCTCGGAAGGGGAGGGGCAGCCAAGCTTTCCCCTCCCCCTCCGAGCCCTTGTCCAATCCAAGGACAAGGGGCTCTTCTCCACCTCCGATGGGCGGTGGAGGTGGAGGCCGCGATTTCCTGGGGGGGGTTCATGGTGGCATCTGGGAGTCCCCTTTAAAAAGGGGTCCCCCAGATGCCCACCCCCCCCCAGGAGAAATGAGTATAGAGGTACTTGTACCCCTTACCCATTTCCTTTAAGAGTTAAAAGTAAATAAACACACAAACACATAGAAAAAGTATTTTAATTGAACAAAAAACATAACCACGAAAAAAGTCCTTAATTTTCTTAATTAACCATTAATACTTACCTGTCCCTTTAAAAGCCAGTTCCCACGCAATATCCTCGGAAATATACTAATCAGTCCTTCAAATCAGAAGGAACCCCATTGGTCTGTTAAGGACCAATGGGGCTCCTTGGAGCCCAAATACAAAGATGATTTAGAGAGCTCTGAGCTATATAGCTCAGAGCTCTCTCGGGTTCAGGACGCTAAGTCCCCGCCGGCTCCGCTGCCGTCCCCGCCTCTCCCACATGTCACCTATATACATGCTGGCACCCATGGGTGCCAGCATGTATATGGGTGACAGGTGTGGGCGGAGTGGACGGCGGGAGCCGGCGGGGACTTAGCGTGTATGCGGCGGCCGGCGGGTGAGCGGCGAGTGACGTCGGGTGCGGTGGTGTTACAAAGTAACAAAGTTGTTACATTGTAACAACTTTGTTACATTGTAACTGATTAGTATATTTCCGAGGATATTGCGTGGGAACTGGCTTTTAAAGGGACAGGTAAGTATTAATGGTTAATTAAGAATATTAAAGGACTTTTTTCGTGGTTATGTTTTTTGTTCAATTAAAATACTTTTTCTATGTGTTTGTGTGTTTATTTACTTTTAACTCTTAAAGGAAATGGGTAAGGGGTACAAGTGCCTCTATACTCATTTCTCCTGGGAGGGGGGGTGGGCATCTGGGGGACCCCTTTTTAAAGGGGACTCCCAGATGCCACCATGAACCCCCCCCAGGAAATCGCGGCCTCCACCTCCACCGCCCATCGGAGGTGGAGAAGAGCCCCTTGTCCTTGGATTGGACAAGGGCTCGGAGGGGGAGGGGAAAGATTGGCTGCCCCTCCCCTTCCGAGACCCCCCAATCCATGAACCATGCGGGCTGGTATAGTCAGGGTGCGGAGCCCCACGCGGCCGGTGCTCCGCATTCTGGCTATCTTAGTCTGCATGGGGGACAAGGGGTCAAAGAGGTCTGGGAGGGGGGACCCCACGTCGTTTTTTTTTAATATTTCCCACACTCAGAACGAAGTAAGTAAAACTCTTCCCACTTGGGGGAATCTATGAAAATAAAACACTATTGTTACCTGTGCAAAAAAAACCTGACATTTTCCGCATTTAAAAGACATTTTTGCCCTTGAAACTTAAAAATCGATTTTCTCAAAAACTATAAGGTCTTTTTCCCACTGATCCCCTTAATATACCCTGTGAATTTGGTGTTCCTAAATTTTAAGCAGGCTTTGCTATTAACCGTTAAAGTCGGCGGGTTTTTAAATGTATATATTTTTCCTTTGAAACTTTAACATCGATTTTCTCAAAAACTATAAGGTCTTTTTGAAAAAAAAAATTTCCTCTTATTTCTTCTGATCTCCTTAATATATTCTCCAAATTTGAGGCTCTTAGCACTTAAGGGGGCTTTGCTATTAACCCTTAAAGTCGGCGGCTACCTAACATTGATCCATGCGTCAACTTTTCCGCTTGGCAGCATGACCTTACGCATGAATTGCTAGTAGGATTTTACGCGTAAGCCTATAACGTAACAACCTGAATTATGGTATTCTTACGCGTAATTGCGTAAGGGCTATGCGTAATTACAGACATGTACCGAAATTGAATGTCTACGCCGTAAGCGTAATTCTGTAATGCGTAATAGCGTAAAATTACGCGTAATGATCCGTAAGCGTAGCTTTTTCCATTACGCCCAGCACTGCACCACCCAAGCGCAGTGTTTACATCTATTCTCTCCTCTAAACACCCACTAATTACCCATCAATCACCCCCTATCACCACCTGTCACTGTTACCCATCAGATCAGACCCTAATCTGCCCCTTGCGGGCACCCAATCACCCGCCTACACGCTCAGATTGCCCTCAGACCCCCCCCTTATCAATTCGCCAGGGCATTATTTACATCTGTCCTTCCCTGTAATAACCCACTGATCACCCTCAATCACCCCCTGTCACTGCCACCCATCAATCACCCCCTGTCACTGCCACCCATCAATCAGCCCCTACCCTGCCCCTTGCGGACAATCTGATCACTCACCCACACCAATAGATCGCCCGCAGATCTGACATCAGATCACCTCCCAAGTGCAGTGTTTACATCTATTGTCTCCTCTAAACACCCACTAATTACCCATCAATCACCCCCTGTCACTGCTACCCATCAGATTAGACCCCTATCTGCCCCTAGGGCACTCAATCACCCGCCCATACCCTCAGAACGCCCTCAGAACCTAGCCCTGATCACCTCGCCAGTGCATTGCTTGCATCTATTCCCCCCTCTAATCACACCTTGAGACACCCATCAATCACCTCCTGTCACCCCCTAGCACACCTACCCATCAGATCAGGCCCTAATTTGCCCCGTGTGGGCTCCTGATCACTCGGCCAAACCCTCAGATCCCTCTCAGACCCCCTTCCGATCACCTCCCCAGTGCATTGATTGCATCTATTTTCCCCTCTAACCACCCCCTGAGACACCCATCAATCACCTCCTGTCGCCCCCTAGCACTCCTATCCATCAGATCAGGCCCAATACAACCTGTCATCTAAAAGGCCACCCTGCTTATGACCGGTTCCACAAAATTCGCCCCCTCATAGACCACCTGTCATCAAAATTTTCAGATGCTTATACCCCTGAACAGTCATTTTGAGACATTTGGTTTCCAGACTACTCACGGTTTTGGGCCCGTAAAATGCCAGGGTGGTATAGGAACCCCACAAGTGACCCCATTTTAGAAAAAAAGACACCCCAAGGTATTCTGTTAGGTGTATGACGAGTTCATAGAAGATTTTATTTTTTGTCAAAAGTTAGCGGAAATTGATTTTTATTGTTTTTTTTTCACAAAGTGTCATTTTTCACTAACTTGTGACAAAAAATAAAATCTTCTATGAACTCACCATACTCCTAACGGAATACCTTGGGGAGTCTTCTTTCTAAAATGGGGTCACTTGTGGGGTTCCTATACTGCCCTGGCATTTTAGGGGCCCTAAACCGTGAGGAGTAGTCTAGAAAACAAATGCCTCAAAATGACCTGTGAATAGGACGTTGGGCCCCTTAGCGCACCTAGGCTGCAAAAAAGTGTCACACATGTGGTATCGCCGTACTCAGGAGAAGTAGTATAATGTGTTTTGGGGTGTATTTTTACACATACCCATGCTGGGTGGGAGAAATCTCTCTGTAAATGGACAATTGTGTGTAAAAAAAATCAAAAGATTGTCATTTACAGAGATATTTCTCCCACCCAGCATGGGTATGTGTAAAAATACACCCCAAAACACATTATACTACTTCTTCTGAGTACGGCGGTACCACATGTGTGGCACTTTTTTACACCCTAAGTGCGCTAAGGGGCCCAAAGTCCAATGAGTACCTTTAGGATTTCACAGGTCATTTTGTGACATTGTTGGTTTCAAGACTACTCCTCACGGTTTAGGGCCCTTAAAATGCCAGGGCAGTATAGAAACCCCACAAATGACCCCATTCTAGAAAGAAGACACCCAAAGGTATTCCGTTAGGAGTATGGTGAGTTCATAGAAGATTTTATTTTTTGTCACAAGTTAGCGGAAAGTGACACTTTGTGAAAAAAACAATACAAATCAATTTCCGCTAACTTGTGACAAAAAATAAAATCTTCTATGAACTCACCATACTCCTAACGGAATACCTTGGGGTGTCTTCTTTCTAAAATGGGGTCATTTGCAGGGTTCCTACACTGCCCTGGCATTTTAGGGGCCCTAAACCATGAGGAGTAGTCTGGAAATCAAATTCCGCAAAATGACCTGTGAAATCCTAAAGGTACTCATTGGACTTTGGGCCCCTTAGCGCAGTTAGGGTGCAAAAAAGTGCCACACATGTGGTATCCCCGTACTCGGGAGAAGTAGTACAATGTGTTTTGGGGTGTATTTTTACACATACCCATGCTGGGTGGGAGAAATCTCTCTGTAAATGGACAATTGTGTGTAAAAAAAATTTAAAAATACACCTCAAAACACATTATACTACTTCTCCTGAGTACGGCAATACCACGTGTGGCACTTTTTTGCAGCCTAACTGTGCTAAGGGGTCCAAAGTCCAATGAGCACCTTTACGCTTTACAGGGGTGCTTACAATTAGGCACCCCCCAAAATGCCAGGACAGTAAACACACCCCACAAATGACCCCATTCTGGAAAGTAGACACTTCAAGGTATTTAGAGAGGGGCATAGTGAGTCCGTGGCAGATTTCATTTTCTTTTTGTCGCAAGTTAGAAGAAATGGAAACTTTTTTTTTTGTTTTGTTTTTTTGTCACAAAGTGTCATTTTCCGCTTACTTGTGACAAAAAATAATATCTTCTATGAACTCACTATGCCTCTCAGTGAATACTTTGGGATGTCTTCTTTCCAAAATGGGGTCATTTGGGGGTTATTTATACTATCCTGGAATTCTAGCCCCTCATGAAACATGACAGGGGGTCAGAAAAGTCATAGATGCTTGAAAATGGGAAAATTCACTTTTTGCACCATAGTTTGTAAACGCTATAACTTTTACCCAAACCAATAAATATACACTGAATGGTTTTTTTTTAATCAAAAACATGTTTGTCCACATTTTTCGCGCTGCATGTATACAGAAATTTTACTTTATTTGAAAAATGTCATCACAGAAAGTTAAAAAAAAAACATTTTTTTGCCAAAATTCATGTCTTTTTTGATGAATATAATAAAAAGTAAAAATCGCAGGAGCAATCAAATATCACCAAAAGAAAGCTTTATTAGTGACAAGGAAAGGAGCCAAAATTCATTTAGGGGGTAGGTTGTATGAGCGAGCAATAAACCGTGAAAGCTGCAGTGGTCTGAATGGAAAAAAAGTGGCTGGTCCTTAAGGGGTGTAAAGCTCACGGTCCTCAAGTGGTTAAATTGTGCGATTTTACCGTGATTTTAATGTAAGTCAATGGGAGCATTTAAAAAAAAAAAAAGCTCTCAGAAAGCTCTGATGGCCAAAAAGAATTCAAAAAAGCGCTTGTACTGTGTTTGAGCCCTTAAAGTGAATGTATAGAGATTTTGTTTTTATTAGTTTATTTACTGGGTTTTGTTCCTAGCTATCTTATACTACAGGTGAACCAATATGCGTATAAGATAAGATGTTGCAACCAGCTGCCAAGCTGACTGATCTCCCTTGCTTGTCCTGAGGGTTCCATCTTCCCCCACTCCACCATGCAGAGGGTAACATGGAGAGTCTACATTTCAACCTGCCTTTCAGAAATAGTCTTTTGATTATGAATTCGTGACAGAGGTAAGCTACCTCTTCTTTTTTTTTTTTTCTTTTTTCTTTTTTTTTTATTGGTAATCTTATGCCGCTTTACTAGTCCTTGGGCGGCTGGGCGCATCTTTGACACCACATTCAGTTGTTACAGCACACCTCCTAGTGAGGTGAGAATCCCCTGGTATCTGCAGATACATGCAGATAGAGCGGAACATGCAAGGAGAGCGACCGCCCAGTTCCAGAAGGCTCCGGGATACCGAGCGGAGACGGTCTATTCTCGCAGCATGTGCATACGATGGTTGCAGGATGGCAACCCTATCTTGTGAGCAGTCACTCTCACAGATTTTTAGTCCATTTATAATAGCGATACTGCTCCTGTTTTTCCTCATTCTACAGGTTAAGGGACCCCCAAGTATTGAGGGAACATCCCGACTTGATCCCTGATTTACTATAACATGGAGAGCATGCTGGAGACAGCCTGAGCTCTGGTGAGCATAATGGGTAGTCATATTTCCCTCTTCCAGGACCCGCCATTAGTCCTTACACCCATCTCCGGACGCTTCACCTGTTGGTTTGAATGACAAGTCTTGTTTTGCTCCAAAGTCGTGAAGCCAAGATGGCACTATAGAGGGCAAAAGGGTCTGGCCATTAGTTAACAACAGGGATGAGCGTTACGTATCGGAGTGCTGTCCTGAATGCTTTGGAACCAAACAAGAATGTTGGTGTATGTGCAGTCGTCACTCGAAAACCCCTTTGACCGATTTTAACGAAACTTGGTATACAGATACCTTACCACCTGGGAGTGTCCTGGGAGTCTCACACCATTCTTACAGTAATACAGCCAGAGTCCCCAACTTTGGCACAATTGCTCACTTGGTGACCGAGGTTAGAAATTCAGGGATAGTGAGCAGAGCATAAAACCAATCAAGTTTCAACCTTTCATTTTAAATAGGAGAATGTAAACTGCAGCCATTCCTTTACTGTTAATGGCAGGGTTCTCAAACTCGGTACAGTTGGTGACTGGGATTAATATTCAGGAAGGTGGGTGGAGCCTACAACAGCCAATCCAGCCAATGAAAATTCACCTATTGATTTTCAAGGGAAATATTTAAATTGTTGCCATTCTTACACTGTTAATGGCAAAGGCATCAAACCTGCTTCAGTCAATCTCTGAGTGACTGGGGTTCAAATTAAGAAAAGGGGTGGAGCCACAAACAAAAGCCAAAACACTTCAAAAGGCTATCATCTCTTTTGTTTTGCAGCTGACAGATGCAGATTTTATGCCACACTGACATGGCTGCTGCTTAGAATACTGTCTAAAAAATTCAGCTTTCAGTTAATAAACTGAAAATAAAAATAGGAGACTCTTTTTTTTTAAATATGTTACTAATGTTCTGGATGGTAGACCAATACCAATGACTTGATTGGGCAGTTTGTACGTTTCATGTTGTGGCGATGTCTGCCTGCCATATGTATAGACTAGAAATATCCGCTCTGATAATAGCCAGTGAACTGCTGACTACAGGAGAAGTTGAGTTTAGGATGTAAGTAGAGATGACTGCATCCAGGCTGTATGCTACTCATCCAACTCCAAGATGTGTCTTTCCATTTTACTGCCTGGCTTTTAAGCAGAAGCAGGGTGTCAAAACACTGTCAGTAACATAAACAGCCTCTGGCTGCGACCATAAAATGCAAAATCGCGGGGTGTAAAGCCTACTGGTATATCTAGAGTACGGAGCTGCACTCATTCTGAACTACAAATATTGTAATCTATTCCTATTGTCCGTATATAGAGTGTCCATATTGTCATATTCAGAGATAATCTGCCTAGATTAGCCACTGGCAATAATCGAAATCTATACTATAAAACTGAAATAAAATGTGAAGTCTTACCTGCCCAGGAGAGCCTCTGTCTTGTTTAATACGCTATTTTCAGTTGCTCACCACATTGCTGATTACAGATATTCATAAAACTAGAAAGGCAAAAGTGCTGCCTAGAATCTGTGAAAAAAAGACAAAAAAACTAAAGACTAAAAACGTAATTACTGTTTGTACTCTTTACCGTCCAAGGCCATTATCAGCAGCGGCCCCTTTTCAATATAGATTGCCATCCAGTATAGGCAGCCATATAACCCTCCCTCCCCCCCTCCCCCCTCCAGTAAAGGTAGCCAGATGACCCTTCCCTCTCCCTCCAGTATAGGTTGACTCTTCTATCTAGTATAGGTAGCTAGATGACCATCCCGACCCTCCTCCAGTTCAGCCTGATTACTCCTCCTTCCCTCCAGTATAGGTATCCTGATGACCCTCCCCAATTGCTACATTTGGTGAGGGGAGGCCATGCTTGTTATGGGGTGGAAAATAGAGGCAGCACTTGTTATGGAGGGGAGGGAAACACAGGCTGGGGCAAGGGGAGGAGTGAGTTATACGATGACCATAAATGATGTGATGTCACCATGAGGGGGTGCTAGAGTGGTGGCCCCATAACATTTTTTATAAAGGCTCACAGGATTTGTAGCATACCTTCCAACTTTTTGAGATAAGAAAGAGGGACACAAGCCACACCCCTGCTGCACCCCTAATCACGCCCCAGACACACCCCTAGTCATGCAAATCCTAAAGATTTCATTAGAAAAATATGTTCTTTTATAATTCAAACCACACTGGTGCTCTCTATACCGGTTCATTTTCCTTCATATTAGCATTTGAAAAAAATGAAATGTATCAATGTAAAGGATGGGAATAAAGTTTAGAGTCAATTAAACACATATTTCAGTAAAAAAATACATATATTTACATAGATCTGTACAGAAGTCCTGAAAGAGACAAATGAGGAGGAAAGAGGGATGGAGGGATTGGGTTCCCAAAGAGGGACCACCCCTTCAAAAGAGGGACAGTTGGGAGCTATGTTTGTAGTTACGCCCCTGCTGAGCATGTTGACATCACACTGTAATCAGTGTTGGGACAATGCCTGGACAGGATGACAAATCACATTGTACAGACCAATGTGACAATGCCTGAGCGGGGGGATGCCCCACTATAGTGAGTCGTGTGCCAATGCCTGACCAGGGGGATGTCCCACTATAGCAACCTGGGTGACAATGTCTGAGCAGGGTGACAAAAGAGAAAAACGCACAGGGACTGGTGTAGTACCTTAGGTGGACTGGATGAGTTGAATAAAGAAAGTACAGGATACTCACAAGTCTGGGTTGCTGTTCTAGCGACCACTATCTGCACATGTGGGGAAGAACTGCCACCACTGGACCTTGTGTGGTTCTGGCGTTCGACTCTCCAAAAGAAGAACTTTATGAAAAACATAAATTATAGGAAGGGTGACTGACTGGGAGGTAGGAGGGACCCAAAGGCAATCTCATAGTGAAAAAAATATATGAAAATGGCCTACCTTAAAGAAGACCAATCGAGATATTTTCAAAACAATAAAGTTGTGGTAAAGAAAGTTGTTTTGAAAATACCTCAAATTGTCTCCTGGTAGGCCATTTTTATATATTTTTCTTACTCCGAATTTACCTCTGGGCACCTCCTACTTCCCAGCTTGAGAAGGATGACATCACACTAGAGAGCTGTGTGACAATGCCTGGGCAGGTGACATCACACTGTACAGAGCAATGTGACAATACCTGAGAAGGATGGCATCACTCAAATAACTTCTCCTGCCTACAGGTATAGCAAGAATGGCTGAGCCAGACAGTGTGGGGCTACACCGCCTGAACTATACCAGTTCTCGTGGTCCGCCACAAGGGCACGCATTTGTATCCGTAATATTTGTATTCATAAGTCGACCATTCATAAGCCAGGGCAGGGCCAGTTCTAGCTACATCGGGGCCTTGGAGCAAAAGTAACTTTGGGGGGCCTTCCTAGCACAGCCCCCCCCCCCCCACAGAAAGTTCACCACCCAGGGGCCATGCCCCATCCCAACACCCCTTCCCCCATGACACACTGTGCAGCACTGTGCTCTATGCTTTGGACTTCTTCTCTTTCTCATTCCCTGCAGGCATAAATAGGGTCACCATAGCTGGAGAAGAGGGGGGAGACACCTTGAGGTCCCTACAGGCTCCTCTGGGGCAATTGCCCCCTTTGCCTCTATGGAAGTGCTGGTTCTGACCCAGGAACTACCTGTAGTTGGACATTGTTTATGCAATGTCTGAGAAATGCAAATATTTCGGTTTGATGCAAAACTTCATTTCACCATGTCTAGTGGGAACAAAACCTTTTCCATCTAGATCGGGGTCAAAAGTTTCTACCAAACCACTATTTCAGCAAACGCCTCAATCCCTACATTTTTTACAATGATCTGATATGACGCAGACGATAATAAAGTTTGTGGGATTGCAGTACTGGTGTTCTCTGTCCATTTCTGACTTGTATGTATTGCACCTTACTTCCTTTCACAGTCTGACGTATGAAAGTGACTAGAATACCTCAGCTATAGCTATTGCTGGTCTATCCATAGATGTTTTCTAGGAACTGTCATGAAGTTACAGATGCCGTAAATAACTGACAGTTCCTTGTGACACAATAAATTAAATCATAAACTTAAAAAGGCAACATTTACATCTGCATACACCACTCAGTCATCAACGTTATCATCAAGCCTATTTCCTGGATTTTATTTTATAGTATTGTTAGATAATGTAGGAAGAGGCCACAATTCATTTGAGATTTTTATTTTATTTTATATGGAACAATCTGAGAGTTTTTATCACTTCCTGTTAGACAGGAAGTAAGGCATTTACTCCACTAGTGACAGAGATAGCTATTTCTCTCTCTCTCTCTCTCTCTCTCTCTCTCTCTCTCTCTCTCTCTCTCTCTCTCTCTCTCTCTCTCTCTCTCTCTCTCTCTCTCTCTCTCTCTCTCTCTCTCTCTCTCTCTCTCTCTCTCTCTGGTCCAGGTCTAATCATCCCTTCAGCAAGATTGTGGATGCGCAGTCAAGGCCGTGTGCGTGCTCACTCCCGCTCGCGTCTCCGGGAGCTTACTGTGCAGGTGCAGTACGAGAAAACCTCATACTGCGTCTGCGCAGTAAGCTCCTGGAGACGCGAGTGGGAGCATACAGTAGTCGTTTTGTTAAATGAATAATTGACCGGTGCCAGTGGCGGGGAACGAATGATCGGAGGAGGGCAGCACAGGACATGACAGCGACAACAAAAGTTTGTGCTTTTTTTTTTTTAAACTCCACAGAACCCCTTTAAAGTAAACCCATGAGCCTGTGAGATTTGCATAGCATAATTTTAAATACTTACCTCTACAGAATCCAGAGGCTTCCCTCTCCTGAGGTAAGTATCTCCTAGAGGATTTTTTGTTGTTGTTGCTTCAGGTCCCCTTTAAAACAGAAGGTATTTGCGACAATTCAGCTTTAAGTGAGCAACTGTGGTTTCCCATACTGCATCACTACAGAATATACAAATCATCTTTTTAGGCCCCTTAAGCAAGGCTGACTTCCATAACAGCTGGTGTGTTGAAAGCCGATAGCTAATACATGTTACAGAGCTGCATCAACCCAACATGTATACAGCCTGTTTTGGGCTTTCTGGTCCTCATCAGTGCATGGCAGGGACAGGGCCGGTTTAAGCAACAGTGGGGTTCCAGGGCAAAATAAACCGGTGGGGCCCCCCCAACAGATACCCCGGAACAATAATCGGCATTAAGGGACCTTTTTTGCAGCTGGTATAGTAAGGGTGTGAAGCCCCAATTGGTCGGAGCTCCACATTCTGGCTACCCCAGCCTGCATGGGGACAAGGGGTTAAAAAGTTTCAGGAGGGGGGACCCCACATAATTAAAAAAAAAAAAAAATCCCTGACTAAACATAAATAAATAATAATTGGGAAAATAGGAAAAAACGCCAGGGATCTTCATACAGCCATATTGCGGCTGTATAGCGATCCCTGGCCAAAGCGCTGCGGCTGCGTATGGACCCCCTGGAAACCCCGTCAGGAAATTTACTACACGCTCTGGGGCCCTGGGGCAATTGCCCCCTTTGCCTCTATGGTCGCGCCGGCCCTGGGAAGGGATTGATATGACTGTATGGGATAGGGCTTGGACCAGTACTACAGAATACCCAGATAGCTCATGGTTACCACTAGGAAAGTATAAGAGGCTAAAAAGAGATCGAAAAACCCTCCTACTATTTTTATTAGAAAGAAGAAAAGTTAGAATTCCCAAAGTTTTATTCTTGTTTGTCATGTGTCCGTGGGACTAACAGTTTTTCATATTGCTAGAATGAGTGAGCTGGGCGGTGTGGGCTACACCTCCTTAACAATACCAGTCCACATAGTTAATGACATTGGAGGACTGTAAGAAAGGGGCAAAAATGTTTCCCTCATCACCTTCATCATCCATACTGAGGACAAGGGGCTCATCCCAAATATTACTCAGGGGAATAAGGGGAAACTTCCCAGAACTTGCACTGCGGGGACTTATAATGTAATCTGGGAGCCTCCTACATTAATAAAGGGACCCCCGGATGTCCATCCCCTCCCAAGTCTTCTTTTCCTATTACTCCCAGTGGAGCATAGGGCATCTGTGACGATCCATTCAGATCTATTTGTTGCTATTCTCAGGATCTCATTCAGGTGTTTACCATCTTTCTAATTTCTTCTTCCACTGATCTTTAATGCCACCCCCTTCTTCTTAATCCCTGTTCATTCCATCTTAGGGCTGTTCTTTCTGTAGCCTTCCTCAGTGTGTGTCTTATCCAGCCCCACTTCCTTTTCCTGAATTTCTATTGGTAGTTGGTTGATGGTTTTTCACAGTTCTTTATTCGTTACTTTCTCTGGCCATTATATATTCATAGCTCTCTGTATCACCTGCTTAAAAAGTCTCTGTAACAAAATGTTCAGCCTTATTTCTTGTATCCTATAAGTTCCTATACCTGTTTTAATGTGTTCTGGCTTACTGCAGCCTTTTCTAGTTGCACTGTCTGTAATATATCTAATCTTCTATTCTTTGTCAAGCTTTGTCGACCCAGGGAGGAATGCACTGCCTCTGCATGTGATAGGGCGAAGTTATGCACACCCCCCTCCATGCCGCCTGCAGGCTCTGTGTGTGTGCTTTGTTTATCCTTCAAACACAGGTCTCTGCTCTCAATTTTATCTTGTCTGAGGGGGGAGGGAGCTGCCCATGCTGAGAAACTTTGAGAATCCCTGACAGGAGTGCAGATAATTCACTATGTAATAAAACTTGTAGTATACTGTAACATTAAAAAAAAAAAAAAAAAAAAATATATATATATATATATATATATATATATATATATACACACACACACAGACATCACTTCCTGGTTAGTGGCCATGTTTTTGGTTTGTAAACACTGCCTAAAACTGGTGATCAAAAGCCAGGATCACGGCGGGGAGTGACAGAAACGGCAAAGAGGGATCCAGGAGGTCACAGTGTTTCGATTGGGAAGTTTTTTTTTTTATTGTACAAATCGGACAGTACAGATTCTCTTTAAAGAGATCTGGATTTTTGTGGCCATGGGTTGTGTGACCTTCCAAGTAAGAGTATGGTTAGGTCATCGGAATTAACTAGTTGAATATTGGTAATTTTACTGATATTCTAATAGTTTTATCCAGCGTACTTTTTACCGGGTGCCTTTTTACATGCATGCGTTTCCGAGGTTCCCTCCCTGCAGGCGTCACCCCCGGTTACTGCTATAATAGTAGAAAGAAAAGAGAAAGTCACCGCTCAGCTGCACTGTGGTGGAGGCTGCGTATTGGGCTTATTTACTGCACAATGTGCTCCGGGTCACTCTGGATTGCAGGTGGATTTGGTCTGTGCCTGGCAGGGACGGCTCTCTCATGAAGCAAGGTGAAACATTTGCATCAGGCGCAGAGATTACAGAGGCAGCATGTTTGTACTGTGTTTACACTTACAGCATGCAGCCAGAGTAGGCGGAGAAGCGAGAGGAGAGTGAGCGAGGTGAAGAGGTCATCATTGGGCAAAAGCAGCTTGTTGTGCTGAGTGAGGAGTCTGCCAGTGAGTAAGGAGGGGGAGGGAGGAGAGCAGCAGTGTTTCATTTGACTTGCACAGCAGAAGGGAGGAGGTGGCACTGCTGTCCTGACTGAGGAGGAATGGGGTGGCTGAGGGGAAGCAGTTTGTTTGTCACAGACCCACAGCCAGAGCCCGTGTGCTATTGTGTTGAGCTGCAGCATGTCATGTGGGAACATTAAATGAAGGGGGGGACCATCCTCACAAGTTTGCCTCAGACAGCAAAAAGTCTAGAGTCTAGAATCGGTCCTGGTGCCTGGAGCATCTGTTAAAGTAAGAAGCAGAAGGTGCCAAGCTTTGGTGAGGTCTGCATGCCAATGGAAGTAATCACAGGGCTTCGCAGATTCTGTTACAAGTGTTAGAGCAATACTATGCGCTGCAGGGAATTCCCATTGGATGGCGGAGATGGGAAAGCAGGAGATTATGTGTCACGGGCACAACAGCTGACATCTCAGCACTGGCTCACATAATCATCCCCGTAACTCGTGACTCCCTGTGCAACGTGGGGGGATGAATCCATGGGGGGGATGAGATCTGACTTCAGCACCTCTGTCACGTACTCATCCTGCTTACATTCCCAAACCTACTACCACCAATTGGAAAGTAGAAAGAATTTATAGTGTGTGTGTGTGTGAGTATGTGTGTGTCTGTCTGTGTGTGGTGTGTGTCTGTGTATATATATGTTGTGTGTGTGTGTGTGTGTGTGTGTGTGTGTGTGTGTGTGTGTGTGTGTGTGTGTGTGTGTGTGTGTCTGTGTGTGTGTGTGTGTGTGGTGTGTGTGTGTATATATGTTATATGTGTGTGTGTGTGTGTCTGTCTGTGTGTGGTGTGTGTCTGTGTGTGTGTGTCTGTGTGTGTGTGTGTGTGTGTGTGTGTCTGTGTGTGTGTGTGTGTGTGTGTGTGTGTGTGTGTGTGTATATATGTTATGTGTGTGTGTGTGTGTGTGTATATATGTTATATGCTATATGTTGTGTGTGTGTGTGTGTGTGTGTGTGTGTGTGTGTGTGTGTGTGTGTGTGTGTGTGTGTGTGTGTGTGTGTGTGTGTGTGTGATTTGTTCCATCTTCCCCATTGTACTGCCTTATCACTGCTTTCAGCTGGTATTTAAAGAAAAACTGTAGTGAAAATAACTTAATGAATAAGACAGTGTTTTCCCATTGTAAAATCTTTCCTCACTCCTATTCATTTTTTTTTTTTTTATTTCAGTCATTTTTTTTATTACTGAAACCAGGACATTTTTTACTGAGACCAGAAGAATTACCGTCCCGCCTAGCGTAGGATGCAGGCAGAGTGGGATCGATCAGCCTGAATGGGGCTGGAGGAAGCGAAATTTTGGGCAACCTTGTTAATCGTCATGATTTTCCTGTATAAATCGTTGGTTGTTACGATCAAAAATGTCAGTTAAATATATCATATAGGAGACACACACAGTGATATTTTAGAAGTGAAATTAAGTTTATTGGATTTACAGAAAGTGTGCAATAATTGTTTAAATAAAATGAGGCCGGTGCATACATTTGGGCACGGTTGTGATTTTATTGATTCCAAAACCTTTAGAACGAATTATTGGAGCTCAAATTGGCCCTGTAAGCTTAGTGACCCCTGACCTACATACACAGGTGAATCCAATTATCAGAAAAAGTATTTAAGGGGTCAATTGTAAGTTTTCCTCCTTCTTTAATGTTCTCTGAAGAGTAGCAAAATGGGGGTCTCAAACCAGTTCTCAAATGACCTGAAGACAAAGATTGTTCACCATCATGGTTTAGGGGAAGGATACAGAAAGCTGTCTCAGAGATTTCAGCTGTCTGTTTCCACAGTTAGGAACATATTGAGGAAATGGAAGACCATAGCCTCAGTTCAGTTAAGGCTCAAAGTGGCAGACCAAGAAAAATCTCGGATAGACAGAAGCGGCAAATGGTGAGAACAGTCAGAATCAACCCACAGACCAGCACCAATGACCTACAACATCATCTTGCTGCAGATGGGGTCACTATGCATCGTTCAACCATGCGGCGCACTTTACACAAGGAGATGTAGTATGCAGAGAAAGCCTTTTCTCCGCCCACAGCACAAACAGAGCCGCTTGAGGTATGCTAAAGCACATTTGGACAAGCCAGCTTCATTTAGGAATAAGGTGCTGTGGACTGCTGAAACTAAAATGTAGTTATTTGGGCATAACAAGTGGCGTTATGCATGGAGGAAAAACAACACAGCATTTCAAGAAAAACACCTACTACCTGCAGTAAAATATGGTGGTGGTTCGTTCATGCTGTGGGGCCGTGTGGCCAGTACAGGGACTGGGAATCTTGTCAAAGTTTTGGGACGCATGGATTCCATTTAGTATTAGCAGATTCTGGAGACCAATGTCCAGGAATCAGTGACAAAGCTGAAGCTGCGCCGGGATCTTTCAACAAGACAAGGACACTAAACACTGCTCAAAATCCACTAAGGCATTCAAGCAGAGGAACAAGTACAGTGTTCTGGAATGGCCATCTCAGTCCCCAGACCTGAATATAATTGAAAATCTGTGGTGTGAGTTGAAGAGAGCTGTCCATGCTCGGAAGCCATCAAACCTGAATGAAGTAGGGATGTTTTGTAAAGGGGAATGGTCCAAAATACCTTCACCCAGAATCCAGATTCTCATTGGAACCTACAGGAAGCACTTAGAGGCTGTAATTTCTGCAAAAGGAGGCTCTACTAAATATTCATTTCATTTCCTTTTTTGTGGTGCCCAAATTTATGCACCTGCCTAATTTTGTTTAAACAATTATTGCACACTTTCTGAAAATCCAATAAACTTAATTTAACTTCTCAAATATCACTGTGTGTGTCTCCTATATGATATATTTAACTGACATTTATCGTAACAACCAATGATTTATACAGGAAAATCATGACAATTAACAATGTTGCCCAAACTCTCGCATCCCACCTACTGACCTGAAAGGTCCCAGTAAGTCTCCTTTTCCTGCGTGTGTATTTAGCTTCACAAAACTGGAAGCATTGCATCCCTAGAGGATACTCAACTTCACTAATCATCAGACAGCTGATCACTGTACTGTCAGGAAGGCTGATCTATGCATGTTGGGTTTTTTGCTCTGTTTAATCAAACAGTGAAGCATATTTCAGTGCATCTTTTAGAGCCTTGGGTTAGGCTTAAACTTTATAGTGCCTGGAGTAAAGTCACTGAATTATTTATACAAACATGCTGGTGATTCCCTCAGATGCAGAAGCCACATGTGCTTTTAATCTGGCATATTACATCACTTACACTTGTAAGGTGTGTTGGGTTTGCGAGCACTGCGTTGCAATTAAGGGCAAAAGTGTTTCCAGAGGTGCAAATGCAGCTCTATATTGTGAAGAAGCCATGGCTGTCCTTGCCAGTGAATTCTCAGGTCCGTGTCACGTGGGTGACTCACTCACAAACTATTCTCTTGCTGTTGTAACCAGTCGCTAACGATAGATGCGCATTAGAGGAGACTGAGGCCAAATAAAATTCTTGTTCTCAAAAAAAAAAAAAAAAAAACACCGACAGCCTTCAGTTGCTGGGCAACCAGAGCTAGCAACTGAAGCTTGGCAACAGTCCTGTCTATCGACCTAATGCAAGTCAATTGCAACTGACTAGTTGCAGTGACATTATGCACTTGTGTGACTTGGGCGTTAGAGCGTACAGTGGACAAGGAAGACTAGGTTTCATTTTGACAATGTAGCAGTAAGGCCCGGTTCACACTTGCGGTTCTCTGCCAAACGGACCGGATGACCTGACCGGATCCGGATCGGAACCGTACGGTTCGGATCCGGATCCGATCCGGTCAGTTTGCATAAGGTGTTCATCAGGATGCGATCCGGATCCGTTTGGCAAAAGATAGTAGAAAAGGAATAAAAATGTTGGGGTCTGGGAGGTCAGCAGAAGGTGGACCTGTGGAATCAGGCCCTCCGCTGTTTAGCACTCACCTCCACCTCCGACATACTGCCAACATCTCCAGCACGTTAAAAATCACTGCTGCTCCACTCCAAAATGCTTGCCCATGTGTCCCCATCCAAAATCGCCGCTTCAATACGCATAGGAAGTGGGGTAGAACATCCGGATTTTTAGCCAGTGTGTTGTGCGCTCTCCGGTTCTCATAGCTTTGTATTGGCCGGATGGTGCAGTCCGGCTCCGCCCCGGATACGGCTGCCGGAGGAGCCGGACCAAAAAATAGCGCATGTTGGAACGGACGCCGGAGTCCGGATCCGCAGAACGGACGCATGTGAACGGACGCATAGGCTTTCATTGCTATGCCGTGCGTCCGTTCCGTCCGTTCTGCAAGCGGTCCGGCTCCGGCACGGCGATTCCGGACGGCCACCGCTAATGTGAACCGGGCCTTAGCTGTGTTTCTTGTTGTTGTTGGCTTTTCCTGGCCTGGGGAAAGATGGTACAGCCACACATCGAGCTGGAAACTGACTTGTCAACCACTTAAAGTGGCACTATGGCAAAAAAATTGTAATATTTAAAATATCTGCAAACATAGACAAATAAGAAGTACATTTTTTCCAGAGTAAAATGAGCCATAAACTACTTTTCTCCTGCTATCACTTACAGTAGGTAGTTGAAAGTAGACAGTTGACAGAAAGTTGACAGAAGTAACAGGTTTTGGACTAGTCCACTCTCCATAGGGGATTCTCAGCAGGGCTTTTAATCTTTACTAGTGACCATAGCCCGTTTAAAAACAGGCTAGGTCTGTCCCCACTCCGCCGCACGCATGTGCGCGCGACCTTCACTCCCGCCGTGCCCGACTGCGCACGCATACGCCCGCCCCTTCTGGCCCCGTCCTCCCTCAGCTCTCCTCAGTGTCTCTGCGTCCCTCCCTGCACATGCGATTACAATTTTTGATGCGATTAAAAAAAGTCCTGCATGCTGTGTTTTTTTTTTCTGTGTTTTCTTCTTGCGTTGCTAGCATCCACTAAAAATAGTGTATATAGTGGGGGCAGCAGGGCTTGGTGTAGCTGGTGGGGTCAGTGGGGGGTCTATTTGAAAAGGGCTCCTGTAAAAAAGGGCTCCTGGTGTAGCCCATATATACCAAATTCGTCTACAAAAAGGGCACCTGGTGTAGCCCATATGCCAACTTCGGCTACAAAGGGCAGTCTGGTGTAGCCCATATGCCAACTTCGGCTACAAAGGGTGCCTGGTGTAGCCCATATATGCCTAATTCGGCTACAAAGGGCACCTGGTGTAGCCGAAAAAGCTATATTTAGTTTATTAGGCAAAATTTGTTGGGTTATAAAAGGGCTCTAGATATAGCTAAGAAAAGTGATTATTATGACCCAACTGCTTCCTACTCTCACACAGAACCCTCCCCCGATGGTGCCTAACCCTAATCCCCTAGGAGGTGCCTAACCCTAAGACCCCCCCCCCCCTCCCCCGCCCCCTTGTGATCGCTAATCCTAACCTCCCCTGCACCCTCGAATCAAAAATCTCGGCTATAAAAGGGTGCCCTTTTGTAGCAGAATCAAAAACCTTGTAGCCTAAAACCTTGTAGCTGAATAAAAATATGGGCTACAAAGGGGTGCCCTTTTGTAGCCGAAAAACTTGTAGCTGAATAAAAAATATGGGCTACAAAGTGGTGCCCTACAGTAGCCTTAAAAAAAAATATGGGCTACAAAAGGGCGCCCGCTTGTAGCCTATATCAAAACTCCGGAGCCCTTTTCACCACCTTGTAGCCCATATTTGCAGAAATAACATTGATGTCTATGGAGGAGCCCTTTTTATACAGGCAGCTCAGGAGCCCTTTTCAACGGATCCCTCAGTGGGGGTTGGTGTACCTGGTGGGGCAGTGTAGCTTAGAGACATTCTTTATAAGGGAATTAGGTAGAGGCCTGCATCGGGTCGAGTATTTGCAGGTCACCCAAAATGCGGGTTTTGATTTTAATTGGGTTGCGGGTTGGGTGTGGGTAGCGGGTCTGCAGGTACCAGATTCACCAGAAAGTGGGTTGTGGGTCGGGTGCGGGTAGCAGGGCTGTGGGTGCGGGTACCAGATTCACCAGAAAGCGGGTTGCGGGTAGCAGGGCTGCGGGTGCAGGTCTGAAAAATAAGACCTGTGCAAGCCTCTAGAACAGTGGTGGCAAACCTATGGCACGCGTGCCGGGCCCGGCACGCGTAGCCTAATCTGCTGGCACGCCACCGCTGCTTATGAACTGGCCGCAGCGTCTACTAGACGCCGCCGCACCAGTTCATATCCCGCAGCCCCGCAGTCTCCCGGGAGGCAGACCAGGGCTACGGCAAGATGGCTGCGGAAGCCCTGTACTGGAGACTATTTGTGTCTCCAGTACAGGGCTTCGGGCGCCATCTTCCCGTAGCCCTGCACTCTGCCTGTCAGCGGCAGTGCGGGAGACTGCAGGAGGAACGTCCGGGGGAGATGCGCGCCAGAGCCCAGCCAAGAGAGAAGACTTCTGTCAGGTGAGTACATTACTTTTTTTTTTCAGGTAAAATGCGGCCCACTGTGTTATTTTCTGGTAAAATGTTTTGTCACATTGTGTTTATGTCCTGTGACATGCTGCCCACTGTGTTTGTGTTCTGGTGAAATGTGGCCCACTGCGTTTTTCTGGTGAAATGTGGCCCACTGCGTTTGTTTTCTGGTGAAATGCTGCCCGCTGCGTTTGTTTTCTGGTGAAATGCTGCCCACTGCGTTTGTTTTCTGGTGAAATGCTGCCCGCTGCGTTTGTTTTCTGGTGAAATGCTGCCCGCTGCGTTTGTTTTCTGGTGAAAAGCTGCCTGCTGCGTTTGTTTTCTGGTGAAATGCTGCCCGCTGCGTTTGTTTTCTGGTGAAATGTGGCCCACTGCGTTTGTTTGCTGGTGAAATGCTACCCTCTGCGTTTGTTTTCTGGTGAAATGTGGCCCACTGCGTTTGTTTTCTGGTGAAATGCTGCCCGCTGCGTTTGTTTTCTGGTGAAATGTGGCCCACTGCGTTTGTTTGCTGGTGAAATGCTACCCTCTGTGTTTGTTTTCTGGTGAAATGTGGCCCACTGCGTTTGTTTTCTGGTGAAATGTGGCCCACTGCTGTTTGTTTTCTGGTGAAATGCTGCCCGCTGCGTTTGTTTTCTGGTGAAATGTGGCCCACTGCGTTTGTTTGCTGGTGAAATGCTACCCTCTGCGTTTGTTTTCTGGTGAAATGTGGCCCACTGCGTTTGTTTTCTGGTGAAATGTGGTCCACTGCGTTTGTTTACTGGTGAAATGTGGCCCACTGCCTTTGTTTGCTGGTGAAATGCTACCCTCTGCGTTTGTTTTCTGGTGAAATGTGGCCCACTGCGTTTGTTTGCTGGTGAAATGTGGCCCACTGTTTGTTTTCTAGTGAAATGCTGCCCGCTGTTTGTTTTCTGGTGAAATGCTGCCCACTGCGCTTATTTTCTGGTGCAATGTGGCCCACTGCGTTTGTTTTCTGGTGCAATGTGGCCCACATTGCATTATTTTCTGCTGAAATGTTGCACACATTGCGTTTATTTTCTGGTGTCTGGAGTAACTTGCTGCATTTATTATTAAGGGCTCATTCACACTACAGAATGTATGCACGAATGCGATTTCATGCATGCGCTGCCAACGCACAGTGATCGCACGGAATGCACGTTGTGGTGCGCTAAAGCGTGGACGTCGGCAGCTGTACCCATCGGGGAAACGTATGCGTTGTGCGTTGAAATGTTCCCAGATGCGTTACAACGTAACGCATGGGAACGCACACCTGTTGTGTGAATGGTAACATGGAAGTCTATTGACTTTCATGTTACCATATGAATCTTACATTATGTGCGTTGCGTCAAAACTGACAGCGCAGCAAATAGTGTGAATGAGCCCTTAATGGTCATAGTTGGCTATATTTGCTGCTTTGGGGTTACGGCGGGTATAAATAGCATCATACAGTTTCTGCACACCCATGATGCGAATCCTCGTTTCACCCCCGCCCCCCCCCCCCCCCCCTCCCAGTGGCACTCGGAGATAAAAAAAGTCGATGCTAGGTCGCAGTTTGGGCACTCGGCCTCTGAAAGGTTAGCCATCACTGCTCTGGACTAAAGCATTCCTTTCACTTCAGGGTCCCTTTAAAGCCTGACTTAATTCAAAAAAGAACAGGGAAAATTATATTAGCAATCAGGTTGATAAGAGTACAAGGTCAACAGAATCAAAGTGATAAACCAGCTAACTGTTAAATGGACCAAATGTTACTGAAAAACTCCACTGCTGCTCTCATCCTCTCCCCTCTGGACGCAACCGTCAGGTGAGTTAATTAGGTATGATTGTGAGCAGCCCGTCAGAGATCAAACTGACCACTGAAAAACTGATGTGTTTATCTAGGTGAAGTACTCAAATCATTTCTAAAAAACAATGAAACATAAATATGATGCAGCACATTTTTATCTCAATTCAGTTTTTTTTCCTGGTGGTTCTGTGTAGATCTACTTTGGCTGCAGGTCCATTTTAAGAACCAACCAATTGCCCATATAGGAGGACAAAGTAAACCAATCTTATCTGCTAAATGATTGCTTTATTGCATAAAAACGCTGAACTGCAGAGCTGGCACCTGGAGAAGCGCTTGGCTGTTTCCAGCTGGCTCACAGCTATCTGGCTCCCATTCACTTCCATTAGGATGCAAGCAATCTTGCTGCCAAGGTTTAGGTGAGCTGTAAGACTCAATTCCAGGAAAAAAACAAAACATTCAGCTTTTAATAGTGTGTAAAGAACTTTTTCCCTGTGTTCCAACTGGAGAGATACCAGTATTCTTTCACTTCCTGTTACAAGGACCTCTGTGGAACTTTGCGCAGTAGTCCCCAGGGGTGTTTCTAGCCTTTTTGTCACTCCAGGCAAGAAGTCCTGTGTCACCCCCCCACCCCACGCCGCCACATAGGATGGATGCATAATACAAGCAAGAGATATTAGCAACCCGTCAATCCTGCCGCATTTTGTTGCACACCGCCTTCTGTATCCCCCAGCCCACGCTACATGAGGAGAACCAACACAAGAGGAACAGAAATCAGACAGGATGGGGGCACAGGCACAGCACTGGACTCCAGAGGGGAGGTTAGAGCACAGCTTCTGCTGAAACATTGGAGTAAGGGGAGCACGGGAGGGGGATAGGAACCGATAGTGGGACATGGAGACAGAGGGAGACACAGAGGGATGTACACAGAGATGGATCATGCACAAGGCAACTTAGGCAGGTGCCTAGGGCCTGGAGAGAGTCTAGGGGCCTGGTTTAGGCTAATCCCCAACAAATCTTGCCAAAAAAGCTAGGTGGTCATCAAGCCTGGGCCCAAAGTCATTGCTTGCCTAGGGCATTATTTTACTTTAATCCATCTCTAGATACACAGGGGGACACTAGGAGGCACAAAAGCAGACAGAAGGAGGCACAGGGAGTCATAGGGACACACAGGGGACTGAAGGTGGCACAAGGAGACAGAAGGAGGCACAAGGGGACAGAAGGGGGTGCAAACACCTGTATGGTGTGTGTTTTTTGTTCGGAGGCATGGCTCCATTCATTGTGGCACTTGGTTTAGGGGCAGAGCCTAATAAGGTGCATGGTGCCCCAGGATCAATGGCACTCCAGGCAGTGGTCTGTATTGTCTCTGGCTAACACGCGCCTGGGTAGTCCCACATGCAGGAAATTTAAACCGGCTCTAAAAAACTGGTTGTAGATTCAATCTTTCAGAATCAGCTTTATTCGCCAAGTACGAAAGATGTTGTACCCGGAGTAATTTTTGGAACACACAGCATGGTAATACTGTACTACAATTAACAGGCGGCAACGACAGGCATTTAGACATATTCAGACAAACAGAAAAGGGTACAAACATACTCAGCAATGCAAAGCTAGGGCATTTTGAATGGGTGGGGGCTCGAGTTCGAGAAGGGGGCAGCTTGGGGGAAGAAGGTGTTCTTTTGCCTAGAGGTTTTGGTGAAGATGGTTCTGCAACGGCGGCGCGATGGGAGACAATTGAGCCACACACACCCTGACGAAGACTCGCAAGTGGGCGGGTCATTTCCTGCACCTGCGTCTGAGCAATCCTGACAGGCTGCAGCCTCATCCCTGCTAGCAGGAAGCCTAGGGCATGACACTCCCTGGCACGGAATTATCAGCGTATGGGTCGAGTGGCTGATGCTGGAAGTGGTTTGTGTCTTTTCTTTCCTCTTGGAGCAAGTCACCTGGCCGGAAGCAACAAGTTGAAGATCGCGAGTGTGGTGAGATAACCGTGTGTAAGCTTTATGGACTGCTGCCGTCAGTGGTATGATTTGAATCATGTACAGGCAGGCTTGATGCTAATACAGCTGTAACCGTCATCTGCCAACATCTTCACAAACTGTGTCTCCCCACTCTGAAGACTCTGGAAGTGTGGTGGTATGGGTACCCAGTGTGTGGTTGAGACATTTTGGTTGTGAGGTGTGCAAGAGAGCGCTCTTCAGTAATTTTGAGTGATTTCGTTGGTTGGAAGTTTGGTTTACTGTTACCCAATAAAGCATTTTCTATTTTGGTATCCCTAATGCCACTATTTGTTAGTGAATCAAGTATATGCTGACTGTGGCGTCACTCCTACATTTTGTAGTTGGTCAACCCAGACAGGTGTTTAGTTGAATGACTGCCTGGGTGGATGGGGTAATTCAATATCCTGTTAGCCCTGGACCTCAGTTTGTAGTTGTGTAGGAGATACAGGCCTCAATTCACGGAGCATTATCAAACGTTTATCAAACACTTTATCAAACGTTTGATAATTTACCTCATGGGTAAAATCTCATTTTAAATTCACTAAGGTGTTATATATTTGTTGAACGTTTTATCGGTAAAACATTCCATAAGTATATAACACCTTAATGAATTTAAAATGAGATTTTACCCATGAGGTTAATTATCAAACGTTTGATAAAGTGTTTGATAAACGTTTGATAATGCTCCGTGAATTGAGGCCACAGTGGCGATAAGGCGACCCGAAGATCCTCTCTGCAGCATTGATTACTCTTTGACATTTGAGATAGTCTTTTCAGATTGTGTACCAAACGACAATGGAGGAGCAGAGGATCGATTTGATGGTGGCATACTGAACTTCCTCAATTGCCTCAGGAAGAACAACTTTTGCTTAGCCGCCTTCTGGACTTTACTGGTGTTTTCTCCCCACTTAAAATCTTTGGTGATGGTAGCGCCTAGGAACCGAATCCTTGACACCCTGGAGACATCAGTGTCTTTGATGAAAACTGGGCTGAGTGCGGGAGGGTACTTTCTGAAGTCCACTATCAATTGAACAGTTTTTTGCTGCGTTGAGTACGATCTGGTTGTCCTTGCACCATTTGCAAATACGCTGTATCTCATTTCGGTATGCATGCTCTCTGTCTCTATCACTGAGGCCAATGATGGTGGTATCATCTGCAAATTTGATGACCTTGACAGAATTGGCAGATGAGGTGCAGCTGGATTGGGGACTGTACACACCTTTGCCTGTGTTAGTGGTTCTTTCCTGGGAGGAGCAGCTGCCAGGCTTGACTACTGCAGGTTACGTCCTGTTGGTGAGGAAGTCTTTGAAACATGCACATAAAGTGAGGTCGAGACCAAGTTGTGCAAGGCCGTTATTGCAGGATGTTTGGGCAGATGGTATTCAAAGTGGAATTGAAGTCTAGGAAGAGGATCCACTTTACAAAGGTGTTCTATTTGTTGTTAAAAGGAACACCAAGGTGAGAATGATATGGAAGCTACCATATTTATTTTTAAACAATACCAGTTGCCTGGCAGTCCTGCTGATCTTTCTGGGTGGTTGGTAGTGTCTGAATCACACACCTGAAACAAGCATGCAGCTAATTTTGTCAGAAATTTGTCAGAAACATCTGATCTGCATGCTTGTTCAGGGTCTATGGCTAAATGTATTAGAGGCAGAGGATCAGCAGGACAGCCAGGCAATGTTCACATTTTAAAAGCAAATTTAATATGGCAGCCTCCATATCCCTCTCACCTTGGGTTCCCTTTAACTCTAGGAGGGAATTTCACACTTATTGCCACTCTGCAAAAACTCTGGCAAAATGTAAATGTTCGAGGCGAGATGTCGCCTGGAGTGGAGAAAGGAGGTCTCTGCATCTAGCCGTTGGGGCGGATTGATGAAATCCACGGAGATGGATACTCAGATATGGTGAGACCGTTTCATACTTTTCCTCTGTTGCACTCATGGCAAATTGAATGTGAATGTTAAAACACCGATGCAGCGTACACAGAATATCACTACTTTTACCCTACAAACATTATGGATCTGTGCCTATATACTTATTACTAACTCATGAATGGATATACAATACACCATTAATCGTTTGAGTGCCATATTCAATAACAAAACAGTGATTCAATGTGGTCATTAGGACATGTATTTTGGGAGATTATTCTCCTTTTTTTGATTTTTCCGGACTCTTTTTGATGGAAATTAGGAACTTTGGCATTTATAGAGATTTTGTCTGTAGGCCTCAGACAGGGCATGTTTGGTGATTTAAAGCTTGGTGTAATTGCCTTCTTAAAACAAAAGGAAATTTGCAATAATTCAGTTATAAATGAACATTTGTGGTTACCCACAATGCACTACTACTAAATATGCAAATTATCGCCATTCACATTATGCAGTGTGCACTGTAAGGACATTGCTTGGTTCACCCTAATCAGGGTTTTTTATAAGTATGTGTACAAGTTTTATATAATAATAAAATGTGAGAAAACGCGGAAAAGCCGCCGCGTGCGCTCAGAGTAAGGCGGCTGTTTCCGCGTCCAACGCGGCGGTCTGCACGCGTGGGCCTACATCTGCTAGTATGGCCGAACGCGGAGAAACCGCCGCATGCCTTGATAGCGGTGCGGCGGTTTCCGCGTCCAGCGCGGCGGGTGGTACGCAAGACATGTCTGGTGTGGCTGGGACTGATAGTCCACACAGGTTCAGAAGGACGCGCGCGCGTTGAGAGGCAGAACTTTTATGACAGCCAGAAGGGAGTCAGCTGACCAAGCCGGTCAGCTGACGATTGTACCAGTTCCCATTGGTCCAGGACTTAGGGGAGGCGCTGGAGAGCGCTGGGCTATATATACTGGGTGCTGGTCATTCTCTGGTTGTCTGCCGTTGCGATCACTACGTGGAAGCACTCAGACCTTATTGTCAGAATCTGTGTTATCATTCTGTTATACTTCAGACTAGTTCCAGGGTGTTGATGATCAAGGACCTCACACCCAAAGATTAGGAATCTGTGTTATCATTCGGTTATACCTCAGACTAGTTCCAGGGTGTTGATGATGAAGGACCTCACACCCAAAGATTAGGAATCTGTGTTATCATTCTGTTATACCTCAGACTAGTTCCAGGGTGTTGATCATCAAGGACCTCACACCCAAAGATTAGGGACTTGTGTTACCATTCTGTTATACTTCAGACTAGTTCCAGGGTGTTGATGATCACGGAGCTCACACCCAAGACTAGGCATTGTTTATTATCTGTTATAACCTTCTGCTTTCCTGACCACTCTTCTGTTCACTGATTTGGTACTTCGCTATATCTGATACTCTGTTGCCAAATCCTGCTTGCCTTAGGATTACCGAATCAGCCTCCTGTCTTTGTACTTTGTATGTCCCTGACATATCCACCACTACCATGGACAAGGTCTCCTCCTGCCTATCCGCCATCTCCTCCTGGATGTCTGCTAGGTTCCTGAAACTAAATCTAGACAAAACGGAATTTATGATCTTCCCACCCCGGCCATCCACGAACCTCCCAGATGTGCATGTCACTGTTAACCACACTACCATTCGCCCTACCTCTCAAGCCCGCTGTCTGGGTGTCACCCTGGACTCCACACTCTCCTTCACTTCCCACATCCAAAACCTCACAAAGTCCTGCAACTTCCACCTTCGTAACATCTGTAAGATTCGCCCTTTCCTGACCTCTGCCACCACCAAACTCCTCATCCATGCCCTCATAATTTCCCGCCTTGACTACTGCAATGCCCTGCTGTCTGGTCTCCCTATGACCCGAACAGCCCCACTGCAGTCCATCATGAATGCGGCAGCCAGAATTATCCACTGCTCCCATCGCTCCACCACGGCAGATCCCCTCCTAGAATCCCTCCACTGGCTTCCTATCCAGTCCAGAATCAGATTCAAGATACTGTGTCTGACCTACAAATCTGTCCACAAAACCTGTCCAACCTACATTTCCGATCTTACTCAGAGGTACACACCTAGCCGCTCACTCCGCTCTTCCAATGAATTTCGCCTAACCACCCCCCGCATCACCCAGTCCCATGCACGCCTCCAGGACTTCTCAAGAGCTGCTCCAACACTATGGAACTCCCTACCTCCACCCATTAGGGCAGCCCCCTCCTTCAACATCTTTAAGAAAGCCCTCAAAACTCACCTTTTCACTCTGGCCTACTACCCCTCACAAGTGCTCTAAACCTACAGCTGAACTCTGGTCCCCTACCATTCGTGTCCTTACCTCTCCCTCTAGATTGTAAGCCTTTGGGCAGGGTCCTCCTCCTTTTGTGTCCTACCTGATCTGGCACCTCCATTACTGTGAACCCATGCCATGCATTTGAGTGAACCTAACTTGCCTAATCTCCATGCTTCATCCAGTGACTAAGCATTACCTTGTACTAATACTGTGCTGTGTGATCTGGTTTTCTTGTATTCCTGTATTGTCATATTGCTGTATGTCACCCCTAAATATTGTCTGTAACCTAAATTAATGTTCAGCGCTGCGTAATATGTTGGCGCTTTATAAATACAATAAATAATAATAATAATAATAATGTCCGTGTGTTGCCGACCTGGCTTGTCCGACCAGATCCCAGCTCCTTCAGTGGGAAGCATCCGGTACCCCATCCCACGAGGGCACGCAACTATATGACTCTGTCTGGAGCCACGTCCATCTAATCTCAGCTTCTGCTCCAAGGTTCCACGAGGGACAGAGGCGTAGAGGCTGTCGCTCAGGTGCACTCGTGAGGCTAAGGAGGAAAGGTTTAAGGTCAGCCATTCCCTCAATCCTCCTAGCAAACGTTCGCTCCCTCCCCAACAAGCTGGACGAACTGCTCCTTCTCTGCGAGAGGAGGAATCTCAGTGCGAACACTCCAGTCCTCTGCTTCACAGAGACTTGGCTCCACAAGGATATCCCCGACGAGGCCATTCAACTCCCGGGTTTCAGCCTCACCCGAGCTGACCGTGACACTGTTCTGTCTGGGAAAAAGAGAGGCGGTGGCATCTGTTTCCTCATCAGCTCGGCATGGTGCCCCAACATCACAGTTCTAGCCAGGAAATGCTCCCCAGACCTTGAGCTCCTCCTTGTCAACTGTAGGCCAATATACTCACCAAGGGAATTCTCTTCATACGTCCTCGTCGGAGTGTACATTCCACCAGATGCCAATGTCAAATCTGCCTTGCTTGACCTGAGCGACTCCATTTCCCAGTGGGAGGCGTCCCTCCCAGACTCGTTCATAGTTATGGGCGACTTCAATAGAGCCAACCTCCGCCATGAACTGCCACACTATCACCAGCATGTTGCCTGCCCCACCAGAGACTCAGCCACACTCGACCACTGCTACACCGTCCTGAAGGATGCATACAAAGCTGCCCCATGGGCTGCACTGGGCTCCTCCGACCACTGCCTTATCCATCTCATCCCTACCTACAAGAGGCGCCTGGAGTCAGCAAAACCGGTCCTCAAGTCCTCCAAAGTCTGGTCAGCTGAGGCCAAGCTCCAACTTCAAGCATGCTTCGACTGTACAGACTGGAAGGCTCTAGAAGCACCTAACCTGGATGAGTGGGTGGAGAACGTTACCTCGTACATCAGCTTTTGTGAGGACTCCTGTGTACCAACCAAATCGTACAAAGTATTCCTGAACAATAAGCCATGGTTCTCCAATAAGCTGCGGCAACTACGGAAGAGCAAAGAAGCTGCGCATAAGTCAGGCAACCGTGTGGACTACAGGAGGGAGAGAAACAACCTTAACCGTGAACTGAAGGCTGCCAAGCGAGAGTTCGCTGAGAGGATGAAACAAAACCTCTGCTCAAACGATTCACGTGCCGTATGGAATGGCCTTAAAGCTGCCACCAATTACAAGTCTCCCCCACAACATGCCACACCTAGTATCGAACTCGCTGAGGAACTCAGCAAATTCTACTGTAGGTTTGAGTGCCAGGACTCACCTGCAGGGCATCTGTCACTGTCCAATACCCCTCTGACCCCAGCAGACCACACCTCTAGTCTAAGTCCACCCCCGCCGGTAGTGTGTGAAACCGACGTCAGGCACCACCTGTCAACGCTGAACCCCAGGAAAGCCTCTGGCCCTGACGGTGTGTCCCCTGCCTGCCTGAAGTCCTGCTCACAGCAACTTGCCCCCATTCTCACCACCATTTACAACAAGTCACTTCAGTTGGGCAAAGTTCCTGCATGCCTAAAGAGGTCCACCATCATTCCTGTCCCCAAAAAGCAGGGAGTCACTGACCTCAACAACTTCAGGCCTGTGGCACTAACATCTGTTATCATGAAGACCCTTGAAAGAGTTGTCCTGTCCTTCCTGAAGTCCCTCACCATGCCCCTACTTGACCCATTCCAGTTTGCGTACAGAGCAAACAGGTCCACCGATGATGCCATTAATATCAGCCTGAAGCTCATTGGCGACCACCTGGACAGGCCAGACTCTTATGCCAGAATACTCCTCCTGGACTTCAGTTCGGCCTTCAACACCATCTGTCCATGCACACTGCAGGAGGGTCTGGCAGCACTCGGGGTACATCCCACCCTACGCCTTTGGATCACGGACTTCCTATCCAACAGGTCACAATCTGTCAAGCTGGGTAACATCTCCTCTCTACCACAGACCACCAATATGGGGGCTCCACAAGGCTGCGTCTTGTCTCCAATGCTGTTCTCCCTCTACACGAACAACTGCAGATCCACAGCGGACTCTGTCAAAGTTATCAAATTTGCAGATGACACCACTATCGTGGGCCTTGTCACAAAAAATGATGAGAGTGCCTATCGTCAACAGGTAGACAGAATCTGTCACTGGTGCAGGGAGAACAAGCTGGTCCTTAACACAGGAAAAACCGTGGAGATGATTATCGATTTCAGGAAGCAAGCTCTCCCACCACTACCAATCCAGATTGAAGGCACTGACGTGGCGATAGTTCCCTGTGTCCGTCTCTTGGGCACCACCATCTCAAATGACCTCAGATGGAAGGCCAACACTAACTCCACCCTGGCGAAGGCCCAAAAAAGACTCTTCTTCCTCCGCCAGCTGAAAAAGTTTGGCATGCCCCATCAGGTTCTCACAAGATTCTACACTGCCACCACAGAATCTATCCTCTGCTCTTCCATCCTGGTCTGGTACGCTGGTTCCTCCGCCAGTGACAGGCTAAAGCTCCAGAGGGTCATTAGATCAGCAGAGAGAACCATCGGTAAACCCCTCCCTTCACTTGACCTACTTTACAACTCGAGACTGCGCACTAGAGCGCTGAAGATAGCAAACGACCCCTCCCACCCTGGCCAGTGCTACTTCAGTCGCCTACGTTCAGGGCGGAGATTCCGGGTCATCCCCACCAGGACTACGAGGCACAGGAACTCGTTCTTCCCCTCTGCCGCCAACCTCCTGAACTCCTCCCATGTTCTGCCTCCACCCGCACCATCTTAGGTTCACAGACTGGCCCTGTCACAGACATTCTGTCTGCTTGGAACTGTAAGGGCCCTGGCTGCCCTTTTCCACACAGACCTCATAGACTGGCATCGTTACCCATAGTGTTTTTTTTTTTTGTTTGTTTGTTTGTTAAATGCAACTGTATTATCTGGTTAATTGTGTTATCGTGTATGTCTCCTGTATACTGCACCACTGTCATGTTTGTTGTTTGTTGCTGAGCTCTGTATGCGCCAAATCCAATTCCAGGCATGACCCTGTCATGCTTGGCGAAATAAAATGATTCTGATTCTGATCTCCTCAGTTAAGAGATAGTTCACAGACCAGTCAGTGACATCCTCCTATTGTTGTCACTCACGCTCTGGTCCTTCCTCTCCCAGTCTGACTCCTCCCTGCGGGAGGTTCTCAGGCTGCTAAAGGTACTCATACTCTAGCAGTATTCCTTACTGCCTTTGTACCTGTCCTCCTGATATTGTTCTCAAAGTATTACTGTTGCACCAAACACTCATATCTCTCAGGTGTCCAGAGGTTAGTAATATATCTGATTATTGGTGATACTGCAGATCGTCAATAATCAGGTATGTATTTGTATTCTTGGTGATACTGCAGATCACCAATAATCAGACCCTCTCTGTGTTACACCGATCGTTACATAAAAGTTATATTTTAACTTGCAGAAGCCCATGTTGTAATGTATTGATATAATGTACTTGAATTATATCCTAATAGGGCTGTTTAAATAATTTATCTTTATGGGTTATTCAAGTAAAGGGTCTGTGTACCGTTTTTGTAAAAAATGTAAAGGGGAAGAGGAAGAGTTTCCTACAGCCAATGATATCCACTGTAATAACTGTTAGAGGATAGCCAGTGAGCTTAGGGTTATTAGTGAGCTTAGTTGGGTTATTTATCAGACTGCCTTGTGGGGCACAGAAGGTTTTTGTTCAACTGTGAGGTGAACTTGGTTGTAACTTCCCAGGGAGGTTTGTTTTGCTTTTGTCCAGAGAGTGAGTTTGAACATTCTTCTTTTATCAGCCTCTGCCCTCTGTAACTATGTAAGAACTGTAATGAGTGTTTGCTGGAGTCTTTCATCAGAATCCTCACAACATGGGGCCACGTGCTCTGGAGATCGCTTATGGCTGAAAATACTATTTGTGTTCTCAGCTCTCAGTTTCCTGGAAAGACATTGTCGTATGATCCTGGTAATAGATCTTCCCAGATAGTGTGGTGGGGCCAGCCCAGCATACAGTAGGTTAGGGCCCCTTCGTATTCTTAGTGTAGGAGGTAAGGAATGCCTGCAGCCTACAGAGGTCACATCCTACTGAATGGAAAATAAAACACACTGCTCTGCACTACTGCTCAGGGGCGACACTAGGGGGAGCAGCACTTGCAACTGCAAAGGGGCCAGAGGTGTGGGGAGGCCCCAAATTCTAACCTTCCCTTTCTCTGATACTCCAGATGTGTTGTGGCTAAACGTGTTATGGGTGTGTGGTGGCCATACTTTGTTTTAAGACCCTTGTTGTACGATGGACCCCCAGGCTGTGAGCTTCACCAAGAAAAGGCACAGGAAGGGTTGCGACCATTAAGGGGCCCCATCAAAGTTTTGCTGGGGGCCCCCATGATTTGTAGTTACGCCCCCTGCAACTGCTGTTTGCAATTCTGTGGAACTGCATTATTCCATTCATATGAAAAGGGAACAGTGTCAAATATGGCAGTGTAAACCGACCCTAAGAGGGTAATCAATGCTGAGTATTGGCCACATTTTAAATTCTCTGTGGGCTTCTGATGAGCTTCTGCTCAGCGTCTCTTGCAAACGCAGTGTTTTTTTTAATGCAGTGTTTTTTTTTCAAGAATGCCAGCGTTTAACAGCTAAGCTTTTAATGTCTTTTCAAGGCTTTCAGGAGAGCTTCGTGATTTTCTGGGCTTTTGGTGGTTTTTGCAGGAAGTGGGTGTAGAGAAAGGGCTGAGATTTGGGCTTTTGTTGGCTTTCATTGGCTTTTCCTTGCTTCCAAATGCAACGCCAGCAAAAGCAAATGACGTTTAGAAGCTGCCTGTTGCTTTTGAGATTAGACCCCTGGATCTACTGACAAGCTTTCATGAAAGCCGGCAAAAGCTCCTACTAAACACTCTCATTCACTTGCATGGGAGGCAGATCCAGGACAAGGTCCTCCAGCACCCAAGGCTGAAACACCAAAGTGCGCCCCTTCATCCCTGCCACCCCAGCCGTCACACACTGATTGCTATTACACTGAGGTGCCCCAGGGCCCCCAACACCCTAATCTCTAGTTATCTGGCTTGCAGTCACTGTCATGTATCCCCTTTTCTTATTTCTCTCTGCTTCAATCACAATAGGGGAATGATAGTGAGTTGTGTGCCACCTCCTACACTGCGCCTTGGGGCTGGAGCCTCTCTCACCTCTGCCCAGCACTGATGGGATGGCAGTAGATCCCTAAAAATGTTACTTCTAAAAGGCCACATTTAATGCCAGCAAAACCTCCGAAGGAACCAGCCCTTAGGCCTCTTTTCCAGGAACAGCTGTAGACTCAGCTCAGGTGGTGGACAGGCGCCCCTCCCATGCAGAGCAGGATCATCCACCAGGCAACCTAGGCAGGTGTCTTGGGCCTAGTAGGTGTCAAGGGGTTAACCAGCCATCTTTTCTGACCTCTCTCCACTTCAGCTGACCAAAACCACCACAAGGGGGCCCCAAATCTACTACCTTGCCTAGGGTCCCATGTTATCTTAATCCATATCTGCTCCCATGTAATTGCATTTTTGCATGGTGTTCGTGACACAAGGTTTGTTTTTCTGCGGTGTGTCAAATGTAACGTTACAGGACGCTTCCATTGGGCTGTATGTAATTGCAGCCAAATGCCACTTGTGGCTGGCAGCTGGGCTGCTGAACTGCTCGACAAACGAGTATAGTCCTCCGTGGAAAAGAGGCCTTACACTCACCTGCGCCATGATGGCTCTCTAGTCACTGACAGACTGGGCGGGATTAAGATATTGGTCATTCTACAGCAAACCCTACCTGATACAATTATACATCTTCGCCGTTCATGTGGTCAAAAGAAATCATGGCAATAAAAAAATAACAAATACAATGGCCTCAACTCTAGTAGGCTTAGCGTCCGTTTTACCTCATACGCAGTATTTTACAGCATGCGGTAAAAGCAGTTTGCTATTCTGGTAGATTTTAGTCAGAATTTACCTCATACTGTAAATTAGGTCATAGAATGCACAGTAATTTTGTGGTATTTTACCGAAAATCAGAATTCTCATAAAAAATAAGGGGCATTTTAGTACATATTTTACCGATCAATTTAAAGAGACTCTGTAACAAAATGTTCAGCCTTATTTATTCTATCCTATATCTATTCTAATGTGGTCTGGCTTACTACAGCCTTTTCTAGTTGCACTGTCTCTGTAATACAGTATATCTAATCTTCTTTTCATTGTCAAGCTTTGTCGAGCCAGAGAGGAATGCACTGCCTCTGCTTTGATTTGGAGAAGTTATGCAGCCCCCTCCACGCCCTCTGCAGCCTCTGTGTGTGTGCTTTCTTTATTAGTCACAGACAGCTCTCTCAATTTCAGCTTGTCTGAGGGGGAAGGGAGCTTCTCATGCTGAGAAACTGAGAATCCCTGACTGGAGTTCACTATGTAATAAAAACTTGCAGTATACTGTGACATGAGATATATATATATATATATATATATATATACATACATACACACACACACACACACAAGCATCACTTCCTGGTAAGCGGCCATGTTTTTTGTTTGTAAACACTGCCTAAAGCTCCTGATTGAAAGCCAGGATTATGGCGGGGAGCGGCGGAAATGGCAAAGAGGGATTCAGGAGATCACAGTGACTCGATTGGTATGTTTTTTATTGTATAAATCAGACAGTACAGATTTTCTTTAAAGAGAACCCGAGGTGTGTTTAAAGAATGTTATCTGCATACAGAGGCTGGATCTGCCTATACAGCCCAGCCTCTGTATGCAGATAATAATCTTCAAACCCACCTCGGGTTCTCTTTAAGACCTGCCTGTACCTGGCGTTTTTTTGCAGTTTTTAATGGAGTTCCTGTTCTAGTGGAGTTCCTATTCAGGCTGTGGAATAGAAAATAAATAGTAGAAATAAAACTTCAAATATTGACTGTAGTTTTTTTTTTTTTTTTTTTACAGGGGATGCCTAAAAAAAAGATAAGAGCTGGTTAACATTGGGGCGATTCTTCAGCGCTTTGTTGATCGCCGGCTATCAGCAAAGCGCTTCTACAATGTATTCCTATGGATACATTCACACTGCAGCGGTTGCGATTTCGATCAATTGCAAACGTGATGCATGCAGCGTTTTGGGGCGATTGCTCTGTGATACCCGTTCTATTGCACAGGAATCACAAGCGCAAAAATCGTGCTGAATCGCCAGATTTTGCCTGCAAATCACGATCATGGAGTCGAACACAATCGCGGGCAAAGCGCAGAGTGTGAACCGGCCCTAGCACTTCCCAAAGACTATCCTAATTTATGGAAGACAATTAGAGACTATTATTATCATTTACCGCATGCTTACCACTGAAACACCACACTTTTTTTCACACTCTCCACATTTTCTGTGCTTTTTACTGCATCTTCGGAAGTGCAGGAAAATCTTTCAGAATTGGCAAAAAAGGAAAACACAGATTGCGGTATTTTACTGACAAAAAAAAAACCCCGCACAAAGCTACTATAATTGAGGCCATTGTGCCCAAGTGAGGAGGATACTGGACCGGGAGGCAAGAAGCATGCTCCCTCCTCCTTCCCAGGATGCTCTGCTATACAGAGAGGGCCTCCTAGCACTGCTGTGGTTACAACATACTGTAGTTTCACCTGCAGCCAATAGCTGTAAAGAGAGACCTGGAGGTGCTGTCGGGAGCCTAAATAGAAGTTCTGGTGCTCCAAGTAGTATGCCACAGCTTTCTAGTGAACTCCTATAGTGGCATTTGTTATGCATGGGCACCTGTTAGCTTTGGCACCAGATTTGTCTGACAGAATATTGGTAAAGTGTGGTTACCAGTATTCTATTAGCTTGTAAGAAATGGGGTGCATCTGACCCACAGCATAGTCTTCAGTTGGCAGTCAATCTACTATGTGCACATGGACTTAAACAATAGCTTATTCCAGGTTCCACTTCCTGCTAACTTGGCTTTAGTAGGAACCATACATCCCAACTGTTACCAGATTTGGCCAGGACTGTCCCAGGTTGGGTGTATGGTGCCATGTGACAACCCCTTGTGTCCTGACATGCTCCCCCACCACTAGTATATGCAGCAGTGGTAGCTGTGCTTATCTCACCTCTTCCAGGCACTCCAATTATGTCCGTCCATTCACTACAGCTCACCGCTCACTTTAGTGCCTGCTTTTCCTCCTGCATCATGTGATAAATCGCAACGTGAGGAGAACAAGATGTTGGGCATAAAGCGAGTGGTGGGCTGTAGTGAATGGACTGCCTGGAGGTAGTGAAATAAGAATGGCTACTGCTGTTCATATACTCATATGCTGGGCAGCACAAAACAGGAAGCCACTAGACACCAGGGCTATATGGTGGTGGTGGTGGCGCCATTATACACCAGTGTATGGTGGAGGGAAGGGGTAACTACTAGACACCAGGGAAGCTATATGGGGTTGAAGGGGAGAATCACTAGACAACCAGGAAAGCCATAAGGGGAGGGAGAACCACTAGACACCAGGGAATGCTGTACGGTAGAGGGAAACCAATAGACACCGGGTAGCTATATGGGGAGGGAGGGGGAACTCATTACACTACCAGGGAAGCCATATGATGGAAGGGGACCCACTAGACATCAGGGACACTATATGAGGAAGGTAGGGAGAACCACAAGACACCAGGGAAATGTATAGGGGAGGAAGGACCATCAGTCACAAGGGAACTGTATAAGGACCAGTGCACACCAAAAACCTCTAGCAGATCCGCAAAACGCTAGAGGTTCTTGAAGCAGATTTCAGAGCGATTCTAGGCATGTTCGGAGAGATTTTCTAAACATGCCTAGCGTTTTTTGGAGGGTTTTTGTGTAGCAGATTTCATATATTGTTACAGCCTCCGGAGTTTGCCACCTCTCTGGTGTGCATTATCCCATTGAAATACATTACCCAAGCGGTTTTCAAACAGCTAGCGTTTTTAAAAACGCTCCAGAACTGCTCTGGTGTGCACCAGCCCTAAGGGAGGGAAAAGGGACCACTAAACATCATGGAACTGTGTAGGAGTGGGAGGATCGAGCACTAGGCACAAGGAAACTGTATAGGGGAAGAAGCCATCGTGCTGCATGTAAAATTGCGGCGTGGTTAAAGGTGTGGCAGGGGTGGGTCTTTTTCAAAAGTTCACAAAAGTGTAAGTGATGCGAACTTGACCTTCACCCACAACCTCCCTGCCCACACCTTCCTCATGAGCTGCTGGCTTCCAACATAACCCACACAAAGTCAATCTGAACTCTGAGTAACTTGCGTTCATACCCAGCTCGATGCAAGTTTCTACTGTATGTGGTGGGTAACCGTACATGAGGATTTTCAAGGACTATCAGCACTTTCCAAGCAAAACAACCCCTAAAGAGTAATAAACACACAACACCATCATTTTTGTCCAAAAATCAAATACTTTAATGTTATTTTTATTGCCATATTCAGTGAATTCATTAAGCAAACAATTACATCGCAAAAGCATGGAGCTCCTGATGATATATTACAGAGGTATGTTACAAAGCTCCTACTGGAAGACTGAGATAACAATAGACATCCAATGGGACCGTCAAGTGATTGGCTCAGTGAAACTTACAAGGGATCTATTTTAGTCTAAATACAGACAGTATAGGTGAAAGGAAGTTCAACGCACACTTAGGCTTATGTCTATTAAGTGCTAAGGTCTAAGGCACCTTACAGCCCACTTCCATGGGCTATAATTGGCTGTATGGCTTAGCAGAGCTTACTAATACTAGGCCTTGGCTAAGGAATACACAGTTTACCTACAGTCACAACTCACATAGAAAGCTAATTCTAATAGGATCTTAAAGCCGGGGGCCGCAGGGCATTGAGAATACATTTTATGATACAAGATGGAGTCAGTCCCATGTAAGGTGACAGGGTGGGTGTTAATCACTTGCTTGTCGTTTGCTTTTAAAGTGGACCAGAACTCAGAACTTCCTTCTCTGCTCTAAAAAATAAGCAACAGCATGCTAACCTTTAATGAAAAAACATTTCTTTGTTACAGCTTACAGAACACCTGCAATAAATCTGTGGTGTCTCCACTTGCTGCTTTCATGGAAGTAGACAAAAAGGGTTAACATCTTTGTTTACATGTTAGCTGTGTCTGGTGAGGACTGCCGAATTTCTGAGCTGACACAGCTGAGAGATCAAATTACACTTGTGATTCCTTACAGATGAGAAGGAATTAAACAAGCTCTTCTCTCTAAAAACACACAGGTTGCATTTCTCGGTTTTCCTTGTGTCCTATACAAGAGTTCAGGTCCACTTTAAGTTATGGCCCTATATAAGCCAGGTTGGATTTTTGTGGGCTACAAATGGGCTACATTACTGAATACAAAAAAACAACTACTGGTTTGGCTGAAAATTTTCTGAACATAGCACATTGTTCCCCCTCTCAATAAAGAGGCAAGATCGTCATGGGCCATCTACCAGATAAATATGTATGGCAGGTAGGATACAACCGCTGGAGGGATCGGTTGAAAAGGGCGCCCGAGCTGCCTGTATGAAAAGGGCGCCGCCATAGACATCAATGTTATTTCTGGAAATATGGGCTACAAGGTGTAGAAAAGGGCGCCCGAGTTTTGATATAGGCTACAAGTGAGCTCCCCTTTGTAGCCCATATTTTTTCGGCTACAAGGTTTTCGGCTACAAGCGGGCTCCCCTTTGTAGCCCATATTTTTTTCGGCTACAGTAAGGTGCCCCTCTGTAGCCCATATTATTGACTTTTTTTTGTAGCCGAAGTTTTTATATGGGCTACAAGCACTGTAAGCCGAATTATTTCATTCCCCCACTATCCATGGCGGCCTGGAGGGGGAATAGTAATTAACACATCCCGGAGTTTCTTTCTAGCCGAAGTTTGTATATGGGCTACAAGCGCTGGAAGCCGAATTATTTCATTCCCCCACTATCCATGGCGGCCTGGAGGGGGAATAGTAATTAACACATCCCGGAGTTTCTTTCTAGCCGAAGTTTGTATATGGGCTACAAGCGCTGGAAGCCGAATTATTTCATTCCCCCACTATCCATGGCGGCCTGGAGGGGGAATAGTAATTAACACATCCCGGAGTTTTTTGTAGCCGAAGTTTTTATATGGGCTACACCAGGCGCCTTGGTTTTTTTGTAGCCCAAGTTTTTATATGGGCTACACCAAGTGTCTTTTTATGTAGCCGAAGTTTATATGGGCTACACCAGGCGCCTTTTTTGTAGCCGAAGTTGGTATATATATGGGCTCCACCAGGCGCCCTTTTTTACCGGCGCCCTTTTCATGTAGACCCCCGCTGGATAGGTGACTGATCTGCGTGTCGTGGCACCATTTCATATCTACAGCTGATATAATGGGATGTTAGAAACAAGAGATCATGAGGGTGACCATACACTATACAATCTTAACTGTACAAATTTGCCAAATCTATGTAGAATTAGGGTGCCCATACATGTATCCATATTGCGACACGATCAACCTTTACGATTCAGTAATGTTATTGAACTGGAAGAGAATCGGAGCCGCAACATAGGCGCTGAGTTGACCGATTTCAAAATCCATCAAAAGATCAAATGGATCGATTGAGAATTGTGGAAAATCTTGGTCGCAAGAGCGCGATTGGATGTGCAACGGTTATAACGACTTTCAATATTGCAATGACAGATGGACCCCTGGCTGGTGTACCTCCCGGCCATGTGCTGTGTTAAAGAATCACCTTTTCGCTGGCACAACTCCTGGCCTCCGCTAGTGTCCAGCGTCACCGCGAACGCTTGTTCCACGTGACACTGGTGCATGTTGTGATCTCACTACATGTCATCTGGTGCAGGCACTTGCGGTGACAAAGAAAATCGGAGGCCATAAGTCATGCCAGCGTAGAGGTAAGCCTTACACTCGGTCGGATTTAGGGCAAGGCTATCTAGGCCATGGCCTAGGGCACCACAAGAGCAAGGGCACCAAAGCAGCAGGCTAAACTGGTGCAAGCTTGCAAATGCTGCAATGCATGGCGATCAGGCAAGAGCCTGACCGCAGTATTCTGCTGCCAGCGGCCTGTGCAGCGGCCACCTTGCTCTCTGTGCCCGTTTGCATTGTGGCCAGCGGCTATGGACTTGGGCAGAATTACAGATGGAAAGGAAAATGAAGCTTCTGCACTGGAGATGAGTGGAGAAATTAGTGACACTGATGGCTGCTGCGGTGTGTGAAGGCAAGCTGGCTACCTATACTGAAGGGGGGGGGGGGGGGAGAAAAAGGATGGATTAAGGGAGTCATCTGGCTATCTATAATGGAGGGAAGGGGGGAGGGGTCATCTTGCTACCTATAATGAAAGGGGGGGGGGGGTGGTTGGTGATAGTGGCCTTGGGCTGTAAAGAGTACAAATCCGGCCCTGCTTACACTGAGCATGGACGAGGCACTAATACATTAGTATTAGTATTAGGGGGGTGGACTGGCAGGTGGTGGCGGCGGCACTAGGACAGTTTCCAGAAAATGTTATGCTGAAATCTACTTGAAATTGCTGAGCATTGTGTAGACAGGCAATAGATCCCATCTGATCACAGTAGATCAGAAAGTGGCCAATTGAATGCTCAATCTGGCCAAAAATCGAGTAATGTATGGCCAGCTTAATCGAGCAGCATTTTTACCCCCTAGGACATATCATAGCACATTCAAAATGTATGCCAACAATGTGCCTCATTATCCTCAAAAATGCCATTCTATCTCTTCTTTTTACATTTAAATGTGTGTTAGTGTCTTGTATTACCCTACTTCTACTGCCTGCCGACCACAAAAAGAACATGCAGATAAAGACTGCTGTAATTAGCAGTAGCAATCAGCAAACAAAAGATAGGGTGGGTGGGTGTTGTGGGTGGTGGTGAGATAGGACACTGTGCTTCAAACAGTTAAGGGAAGTCACACTTGATTACATCCGCACCTTCCATTGGATAAAAAAGGGAAGGAAGGGGTAGAAATGGCAGCTCCTATAGCTATTAGAAACCAGGACTAGCTGCAGAAAAAAAGAAAAGCTGCTTGGGTCCCCTTTAAGGGCCAACAGATTCAAAATACTTTGTGAAAATTGTTTTCGTAAACTCTTTTTCTGTCTGAGATTGGTAAGATTAAACAACTAAGATTGTACAGTGTATGGCCAACCTAATACTCCTGGATGACATTATATAATAAGGACGAGATCAGTTTTGATAAATTGAAATCCCCTATCCTTGCTCTCTGTTTTCTGAAAAAAAAAAAAAATTCTCTGAAGGCTTATTTAAGACCACTCTAGGCGTAAGTGATTTCATTGGAGGGACAATTGACTCCATGCTGTATGCATATTGATACCAACGAACGTTTGGGATAAAACTTGACAAAGCTGTACATTAGCACTTTTTGAGCTTGGTAGAATTAAAAATAAATGCCACTTTGGGTTTCCCCAGTTTCCTGCTATAAACAAAAACACACAGATGACTTTCCAAGCATCAAGAGAGCTTTCCACAAACATGAAGATGGTCAACCAGATACTGGCAGGGCTTAGCAGAGATGTTTCTACACTGTAGCACAGCGGTGCGTTTATCTACCGGTCAGTCCGACACTGAGGCTACCATTGCAGGTCTCCTTCTGAAAATGCCCCTTTCTCTGCTGTCACGCATACAGTGTCAGCTTTCCAAACAAATATCCCAGAACTTGCAGCCCTGCCTCCTTCATGTATGGCCTACTTCTAGAGATGGATTGTGGTGAAATGGGGCCCTAGGCAAGATAGAAGCTTTGGCGCACCCCTACTTATCACCTGGCTTTTTCACTAAGACTTGGTGGGGGCTAGGGTCTGTCAGACCCCTGGGCAGTTTCCAGGCCCTATGAACCTTACTAAGTTGTCTTGTTGATGATCTGGCTCTCCCCACTTCAAGTACAACAAAGTCCCCCCTTCTATGTGCAGTAGCCCATCCTTTCATGTAATATACAGTAGAGGCCCCAATTCCATGTGCAGCCCCTCCCCATCCTCACCCATACCCAATCTGATCCCATTTACAGATCCTACTCTATATGTAGTTCCTGTGTCCAGGCGCCGCTTAACTCGATGTGCGGCCCAAACTCTAGGCGCAGCTCTTTCAGGTCTAGATTTCTCTTAATTCTGAGTGCAATCTATTCCTATCACAAATTCCCCATATCAAGCCTTCCTGTTCCATTAGAAGCACTTCCTGCCTTCTTTTTGTAACCCCATTACCACCATTTATCTACATCATGCCCCCTAAGGGCAAGGATGTCCAACTCCTGTCCACAAGAGCCATATCCATGCCAGTGTTTAGGATGGAAAGAGAAACAGAGAAATGTGTTCTGCTTGATAATCCACACCTTTCCTGATTCAGTCCCATCGCTTTCATTTGAGATGCTGTGCCAATAATGTGGGAGGAACTCGGCCCTTGAGGTTTGGAGATGGACATCCCTGCCTTAGGCCACAGTCTGTGCTGCCTTTGCAGGAATCTCACCTTGTGCATGACAGCTAGAGAAAAAACATTTACAGATTTAAGACATGATTGGCAGCCTCAATATCGTCATGTTGTTTCCTTCAAGGACCACTACCACGAAAAATGTAACATTTGAAATACATGCAAACGCATACAAATAAGAAGTAGATCTCTTCCAGAGTAAAATGAGCTATAAATTACTTCTCTTATGTTGCTATCCCTTACAGTAGTTAGTGAAAATCTGACAGGTTTTGGACTAGCCCATCTCCTCATGGGGGAATCTCAGGGTTTTCTTCATTTTCAGAAGCACTTCGTAAACAGGAGTTGTTCAGTCCAACAGTCAAAATAGTGTGCAAACAGGAAGGAGGGTGACCTGAATTTTTGTACAGATCCATTCAAGGGACAGCTTTTGTAAAGAATAAAGGAAATACTGAGAATCTCCCATGAGGAGATGAAATAGTCCCAAATCTGTCAGATTTCTACTACTTACTGTAAGTGACAGCAACATAGGAAAAAGGTAATTTATGGTTCATTTTACTCTGGAAGAAACACGCTTCTTATTTGTAGATGGTTACATGGATTTAAATTTTTTTTGCAATAGTGGTCCTTTAAATGCTGCTCCTTCAATACTTCATGACAGTTTTTGTTCTTAAATAATAATACTTCCAAAACGACCTCAGTTTGCACCATTATGCATTTGCCCTTCAAACCTGAGTCACAAATAATTTTGACTTGTAAACCGTCCTGCGCTCTTTTGATATTAGTGTTTCGAGTACCTCTGCCATACATTGTAAATTGCATACTTAAAAACATAATACAAGATATGCGTTGCTTGGGAGTATATAAAAATAGCAATACTTTGCCCACACAGCACCATCAAGATGTACATAACCCTTAGTCCGAACCACATTACATAGTAATGCATTGTTTAAAATATGCACCGCATCCTACAGAAGTCCTAAAATACAATCCAGAGTCTTTAGAAAACCAGCGGTTCTCAATACTGACAAAAGTGCAATTCATGCTTTGAGCTTCTTGAGATACTCAATGGCTTAATCTCAACAATTCACAGTCTTTTCTTACATGTTTCATGTATGCTGGTGAATTAATATTCAAGAACGCAAAGGTCGAAAAGTTGAAGAATTTAGAATATGAAACACAAAAGGCAAAGCAATAAAAACAATTTTATAAAAAAAAAAAAAAAAAAAAAAAAGATTTCAAACAAATTTAATACAAATATGTACAGAAGCTGTATGCAAGAAACATAACATACTCCAAAGTGAAGGAACAAGAGTACCAAAAATATAAATTGAATTGTGTTTGTGAGAATGGAGAGCAGAGTAACCAATCAGACTCCCACCTAATTATTCAACTACACTAAAGACAAAGGAGGCTGGAAGCTGATGGTTGATGGGCAAATGGAACATTTTATCACCTATGAGACTTGCCTCCGAGAGATCCGTGGTGTTTCATCTCAAACCTTCATGGCCAGCCCAACCGACTGTTCCAACCTGTGGTCCAGCACTTGAGATTGGCGGCCTTTTGTAGGCTATAAAAGGCCAAGATCGATCATTTTCTTGGCCTAACCAGCTCCATTGTGCGAGGCAATCTCAAAAATCGTAAATCTTGTACAATCTAGATTTACTGGTGATCATTCATAAACCAAAGTAATCTGAGCGTAAGATAAATAAGAAGTTAACCTATAAGGAACATATGTACCCAGACAATCAATAAAAAGATTAACTTACTGCTAACTTAACATTATCTACAACAATCATTACCCACAAACATTATAGTCTGCACATTCTTCCTCATTATTCATTATCTAATAGGTCCTGACCGTGTTGCTTCTAGTCTGAGGACACTTTGCTGTAGTCTGCTAGGAGGCTTGGTTCTCTCAAAGCTGGCATTTCTGCTTTGGAAATATTTCTAGGCGACAGATCTCCGCAATTGAGGTTGCAATTGTACCTAAGTGGTGTCACCACTAATGACTTATTACTCTCTCCCTAAATTTCAATCTACTTTTGTTTATAGAGCGTGAACTGGAGGAAGAGGACCTGTCCTGGTGCAGGAGGCAGAATGAGACTCTGTGGCAAAAGTGATTGGAAATTCAAGAGAGGACGTTATTATCTTTGTTTTATAAAGTGTCAACAGTGTTGTGCAAATTAATATGAGGTGCAAATAACATATCGGTGTACATACAGTAAGTACACATTTTAAAACAGGAGGAGAAAAGCACTCTGCCCAGTTGAGTTCACAATTCTAAGATGTGGGGGAAGGGGGATATATATATAGCATACATTAGGTAGGAGAGATGGGACTGTGGATAGTTAGTAATGTAGGGTTAGTCCAGAGAGGTTGATCAGTGGATTAATTTGAAGACGTATTTAAATGTGTTAGAGGTAAGAGCAAGGTTAATAGGCTGAGGGAGGGAGTTTCACAGGGTAGGGTCAGCTCTAGAGAAGTCTTGGAGCCATGCATAAGAAGGAGATATGAGAGAGGGCTCATTTATGCAAAGTGTTGGAAATGTAAGTGGGAGGAGCTCCAAAATGATTTCAAGTCTAAGCATAGCTTACATTTGATTTTGCAGTGAACTGGAAGGCAGAGAGGAGCAGTGGATTAGGAGTACTGAGAAAGTAAGTCTAGCTGGGGCATTTACGATAGACTTCAGAGGAAAGAGGGAAGTCAGTGGAATATTAGATAAGACGATGTTGGGGTTATTGCAACAAGATGTAAGGAAAGCGTCTATTTAGGACTTCTTTCCACTGGGAGCCAAGGCCGTATACGAATCGCTATGCCCCGCCATGCACAGCTGTAGTGATTTGGCTGCATGCTGCTGGACGGCAGGCCATGTATTAGAGAGGCAGCATTTTCCTGTATATCTCACATGCAGGGAAACGCTGTGAATCTGGCCCTAAGTAGAAATAAGCTCTAAGAGTATGATGGTCCATAGAGATGAGGGTGAAGCATTTTGGAACCAACTGATGTTAGAGATTTTCTTGGCGGAGGGATGCTAGTGCTAAAGGAGACACCAAGGCAGTGTGTCTGTAAAGTCGGGAAAATGCCACTGGAGTTCCCAAGTGCTTTGAAAAGACAGAGAGTAGCCTGCCAATAATATTTCTACCCAAGACTGAAATACCAGACCTGAGAGACATAACCCCTTAAGAAGCAGATGGGTAGGGTGTGACAACCATAAAAAAGGCATGCATATGTATGCACTTGATTGGCTTGGTAAGAACAATTTTTTTTAGGAAACAGGAGGGGGAGGAGAGCAAAATGACTCTCTTGCGAAAAAGTCCATAAGATCGGTAATAGTTTTCCACCTTCATTCAGATCAATACCCGTTATTATAGACCAGCTCACTCTCTTAAACAAATGAGAATCCCATCGAAAGACACATGGAGACGTAATAGTGCACTTGATTATGCAATACAGTAAAACCTTGGACTGCAAGTAACTTGGTTTAAGAGCGCTTTGCAAGGCAAGCAAAAAATGTTAAAATTTTGACTTGATAGACAAGCAGATGTGATGATGCGTGTTATGACACGTGTATAACTTCTGTATACATACGCCACGTCAACACCACTGAGCCAATGGCTCCTCTCCCTTTGATGCCGCAGGATTGCACTTAATTGTACTTATTGTGAGTGAATTAGGCAAAAGCAACTGTCATTGGATAAGTTAATCACACAGAAAAAGCTTGGTGTGATCCAACAGATAGCAATGATTCTATTAGTTGTACAGTAGTAACTTTTTTTATTTTACGTTTTTACTTCATACGGTATAGTACTTTGTATTAAATATTTTTCTATAAATGTTTTTGGATTGTGGAATCATCTGAGTTTTCATGAATCCTTATAGGGAAATTTGCTTTGATATAAGAGTGCTTTGGATTACAAGCACGTTTCCCGAACAAACTTTGTTTGCAAACCAAGGTTCCACTGTACGTTATTTACTTTCAGGGTTGGATAGGAACTCAATAGTTGATGAAAGCAGCCTACTAATTCACTAGGAAGCTTGTATTATTTTATCTCCTAGCACCACAAATGATAACATGTAGTGTTGATAGCCAAGTCCAGAGAGTGTAATAAGTCTCAGCTATCATTCCTTCAAGCAGGACTGTGGACACTGGATGGAGTTTATCATTTAAAATGTTTCTTATGTACCCGATATCGCCCCCTGTTCCTCTTGACTGTTAGCTTGAATAAGTAGTTATCTCTCATAGTACACTTTGTTCTTTGATTATGGATTACATATATTTCATTTTCACTTTGTATCTAGATTTAGTCTTCATTAAAGCAACATAGGAGATGAGAGTGCTAGGGAAAGCTGGCCAAAGCTATAAAAATCAAATATTACATTTAAAAGCCTCTGTAAGGTGTGGATAGAATAATCATCTGACACAGGAGACCAGGGTTTGAATCTTGGCTCTTCCTGTTCAGTAAGTCAGCACCTCTTCAGTAAAGAGTCCTTGGGCAAGACTTCCTAACACTGCTACTGACTACTGAGCCTGCCCTAGTGGCTGCAGCTCCGGGCCCTTTGAGTCCCCCAGGAGAAACCCACAGTATAAAGGTTGTTTGTCTTGCCTAAGGTAACCAGATCTTGTGAAATGCTGTTTTTTTTGCTTTTTAAAGGTGTCAAAAATGGTAACCAGTGTTTTCTCAGCAGAACCCGACAATTCTATTGTCTGCAGCTCAAAACCTCATTCCATTCTGACTGCAGTAGTCGGGCAGGCATTTCAGAAAGTCTGATTACCCCCGGTTTGTAAATTACAAATCTTATACTAACCCAGTGCCTAGTCCAGTGAAGGGTAATGGGAGTTCTCCTTTAAATACATCAAAGAATAGTCAATTCAATCTCAAAGTTATGATCATTTGTGCTTTTGTCTCCACTTTAGCCAGCTCTCTCAATAACTATACAGTAGCGGAGGCCATGGCACCTCTCCTGGCTCTGCAGGAGTTAATGGCAGTGCTTAGCAACGAGCCAGTAAAATGAGACCCTCCACAGAACAAGTGGAGAAAGTAGCATTCGCAGTCATGTGACCATAAGTATGACATGGAATTAAAGTAATTCTGAATATGCAGTAATTGTTTTAAGCACTGAGCAGTAATGAGTAGGTAACCTGGGGTTCATTTTTGCTGAGACTACTATTTAACTGTAAAAACAGGGGTATAGGGTAGAGTTTCTACCTAGTGAGGTGTACATTGTACAGTATCCTCTTCAGAGAGGGCTTGTATTTTTTTTTTTAGGACCATTGACTGTGAAATGCATATGTATAGTCTTAGGTAGCCATATAGTCCAAGCTTGTTTCTGCTTAGAATTAGAAAAAATAAATGCAGAGTTAGAACAATTAAAATAGATCTGGTAATATCAGAAAAGTTCACAAACCTCCTCTTTGCCTGGGTTTAATTCACAGTAACTAGCTATTACTTCATCCCCTCCCCCCCAAAAAATCATTATGACTTTACTTCTTTATACAAAATATAATAACCATAACACACACTTAGCCCTGCATGTCCCTTTCTTTCCCCAAATCACAAAATATAATTGTTTTTATTCGTTTTCCATAAAAATCTCTGTACATTTCTACCAAAAAAATAATTACATTTTTTTTGCGGCACAAAAATATTTATAGCAAAATTAAAAATTTGCATCTTTTTAAAAGCTGATTGTGAGTATTGCTGCCAAGGGCGCCGGGGTGGGAAGCACAGAGTTTTGTAGTGAATCATTATGAGCACACATGTATACAGCTTAATTTGGGGTAATATTCATAGTCTGTCTATCTAAGCACTAATGACACTTACTTTAAGTAATACTGCAAGTTTTTTGTTTGTTTGTTCTAGAAATAGTCAATAAGCCCCACAATGCATCACACCAAAGACAATTATCTTTTTTCTGTGCAAGGACATTGGAAGGACAATAAAACATTTCAGGCCTGTACCATCGAAGTGGACTACCCTGTGTTTGGCTGCTTTGTATGGCTTGAGCAATCTCAGCCTTTCGCAGCATCGCTCTACGATGCAGTGAGGCAGGATAAAAACTTTCAAGGAAGGCAACAGACGGCCTCCGGGGAAGTCTTCTTCATGCTTACACACACATCATTTGTCCCAATATGGATAGTTTGGATAGAGTAGGGACAGTGGGTAACAGAGAAGTCTTATTGAGGCATTGTGGCTTCACATACTTGTATATCTGCAAATAAGTGCAACAAGATGAAAGTATATATAGACCATGTTTTAGAAGGCTGAGGTGGGAGCCTCTTTTATTGTACATTGGATGCTAACCTTCTGCATTTTAGTGTATTGCCACCCTATAAATACTGTACAAGTCAAAGGTGGGTATAGCAATATGTAGTGCAGTGCATGGAGTTGCGAAAGGGTCCTTGCACTTCTAGTTTTCAGAAGAAACACAGATCTCTGTTTAGGTCTTTGTTGCTAATATTTCCTCTCATTTCCTTTCCCCATGACACTCAGGATATAACAAAATTCACTAGGAAGCAGGAGACACGGTCATCGGACTCTGTAGTGGCTCCAAAGAAGTAAGTGAAGAACATTTTAGCAGTGCAAGAAGTAAGCAACGAGGAAGGAGCTAATGAGGTGAAATAGTACCAATGGGTGGCGCAGACAGCAACAGGACCATAACAGAGGTGCTAACCAATTTCTACCCCACATAAAATGTTTCATTCAAGTTCCACAGATATCCTTACATGGGCACATGGGTAGAAATACTGGGTAATTGTAAATGGGATGTGTTAAGTTTGAAATCTCTGTTCCCTTAAGACCCAGAGGGCCTTTGAGGCAGCTTTTGGGCCCGTATTCCTTCAACGCTTTGTTAGATAATTAGGGCTAAACACACAATGAACATGTAACCAGAACTGGTTAAACGTTGTCTTTTGCATTGGTTGATGCATAGATTAGTAGGCCTGATTTATCAAAAGAAAAAAAAAGGTCTGAAATTAAGCAGCCAATCAAATTCCTCTTTTCACTCTCCAAGTACACATTAAAAAAACACCAGTGGAATGATTTGATTGGTTGCTAGAAGTTATTAGCGTTCCATCATACATTATGATAAATGAGGCCTGACGTTTCTAGAGGCACAAATCGGCCACCTGCCACAGCATTGTCTATAGCAGCAGATTTCCCTGTTCGCTAGGGACGGGTACAAGCAGCAATCTGGTAGGATACATGTCGGTTGATACCGGTTCCCTCTGGGTGACCTGTTCACACAACATACATGTACACATATACTGACAGAAAAATAAAAAAAAGTGCAATGATGAATTTACCAAACATGACATAAGAACACCTGACAATGGCAACCGGCTGTATTGCAGCGCATGAGGGAAAATAACAGAGCTGGCAACGGGATGTTGATATCTACGGGGGGTTAATCCTGCCAGAGCTAAAACTCACTGTTTAACATAACCCTCGTTGCTGGCACCGACTAACGTAGGCAGGCCAAGGCTTGCAAAACACGAGTGTTGTTTACACTGGCAAGCGCCACGTTGCAGTGCATTCTGGGAGCCGGGCATACTATTTGTTTGTAGGGATATTTTAGGATAAGTGTTCCTGGTAGTAAAGGAAGATGAGGATTTGTTTTGATATCCCAGTAGCATTTGGCAAGCCCCGTACATGGCAGATCTTCTCAGTAATAGCCAGGATCCCTATACCCGTTTGGCATGAATATTATCTTTGAACGTTTTCAGGTCTGTACATCTCCTCCATTAAAGCTATCCAGAGCTAACATTGAATGTAACTTAATAAGCAACATATTACAGGCAAGCATGGTACAGATTTGGTGAAATTCTCCATTAGCTCGCTATATTTCCTCAAGATATAACAAGTGGTTACTCATCCACTACCGGCCACTAGTCTCTCATGCAGCATAACCCAGACTGATTGGGAGGAGGGACCTTCATGAATCATACATGTAGTCTAGCAGCTCTGGTTAGCTAAGTCAAGATCATATTTTAAGTGGATGATGAGGATTTCACCAATCTTACCACTTCTTTAACATATTTCCAAGAAAACAGGAAATACTTGAATGGGTATTCCACTTTCTTAGGCTTTGGCTTTTGTTGTGTTTAAGTTAACTATCCTAATTTTGTTCTGAAGCTTCACCTATCTTCTTTGAAATGGGCCTTGTTTAGAGGATCAGTAGAAGTCATGTTTTTGCTTTCCAGAGGAATCTGCTAAGTGGAACCAGAATGTTCATTTTTTTCTCACTTGAGTAGTTACAAGAGATGTAGCACTGGGTAATTTGTGTCAGTTCTTGTCAGTCTGGATCAGCGGGGAGATGGAACTAGAGGCAGGAGCAGAACATCAGAGGAACACAGCTGGTGGAGGTCACTTCACATCACACTCTCAAAGATGATTACTTTGTTGTCGGACCCAGGGCTCAAGCTGGTCAAGCTCTTAATGTCTGGATCAGGTGCCATGTACTCTAAATGGTGAGCTCCCCAGACAGGTTCAGTCAAATGCTGCCAACGCTGTAAGAGAACACAAGCAAGGTTGAACAGATTAGAGAGAAGAGGTAGTCATAGTTAGACCCAATCAGACGTATAAGCAAGTCAAAGTTGGAATTTCAAAAAGTAGCAGATCACTTTATTGGTATGGATCTCTTCATATGGTAGATCCAAAGGGTGAAGTCTCTTTTATTGGTTTTGGTCAGATACTATATAGCTAATGCTAACTGTGTTCTGAATTGTGCAAAATCTATTTAATCAATGCCTTGCGAACACTGGAGGCCATAATTCAAGTCCCAGATGTGAGACAAGAGATAAGGAACAGCAATAAAAACCATATATCAACCATATATCAAATACAAAAATGTTTTAGCTCTTTGAGTTTATGCAAATTTATGCAAATTTGTATGCAAATATATGCACTTTCAAAATGGACCAATCGATTTAAACCTGGGTTGAAACGGATTGGTCCACTTTCAAACTGCATATATTTGCATAAACATTTACATCAACTCAGAAGTATTTGCATCTCATTGATCATCCCTAATTTTAGCTGGAGTTGGCCTTTGGCATCAAACCATATTCTAATATATTTCATAGTCTCATATTTTCCTAAAAGGGCCTCTCTAATGCATCTTGATACTTGCAATAGCTACAAGTACAGTTTCACCCATTGTATTGTTCATCAGGTAACTTACTTCTTTCAGGGTCCCCTTGGCACGTGTGAGTTTATAGATGAAGGTCACCGGAACACACAGCATGGACGACAGAGCAAAGCACCAGCCGATGGCTTCACCCCACCACGGGTAGGTGTAGGTCTTATTGTACGTCAGAGGTTTGTAGTTCACCAAGTTGAAGATAAATATGGCCTGTGTGGAGGAATGCAAGACACTGGTTACAAAATAACTCCATGGCTATTTCCTGCTGTAGCTTGGTTGAATTCAGAAGATAGCTCTCATATGCTCCTGGGAAAATGGTTTGTATTACAGACTCTTTCTGAATGGCACAAGAGGGAACTTACACCAAATGTAGGGTTACATAAAGACTTTTTCCGTCCCCCATCTTTGTCTTAAAGATAAACTGTGATCAAGAACTTCATCCCAATCAGTATCTGATACCCCCTTTCCCAGGAGAAATATTTTCCTTTTCACAAATGAATCATCAGGGGGTTCTGTATGGCTGATATTGTGGTGAAAACCCTCCCACAGTGTGATGTCAGGACCATGGTCCTGACTGTTTACTGTCTGTGAGCCTCATTGCATTGTGGGAAATAACAGCTGTTTACAGATGGCCCAAAGGGCCAAAATAGCAAGCAACATCTCTTTCTACTGACATCACCTGCAAGCAGAAAAAATGTCACCATTTGGTAAATGTCAGAATGTAAATCAGGGAAAGACTTTACAATGGGAAAACACTGACTGAATCATTTATACATAATTATTGTAAAAATGAAGCACTTTTTTTTATTAGACTTTCTTGAGTCGGATCATGTCAGAAAGTAGGGTGGAGGAGCATCCATGCAAAAGGAAAAATAGCTGTGTGCCCAAGCCTTGAATCCCAGTACCATCAGGACCCCTCGGTCCAATATGCAAAAGAGGCTGGCACCACAAAAATATTAGCTCTTTATTGATTTGTCATTAAAATGACATATAAGTCAGCAAGTAATAAAAAAAATTGCCAATTTTTTGATGACTTGCTGACTTATTTGTCATTTTAATGACAAACCAATAAAGAGCTAATATTTTATTTTTGTGATGCCAGCCTCTTTTGCACATTGGATTGAGTGGGATCATGAAATATTGGTTCAGGAGACATTACCCCTGTGTGCATGGCCGTTTCTACGGCCGTGCGGGGCGTGCCGCCGCCCGGGGCGCTGCTGGGAGGGGGGCGCTGTGATGGAGGGGGGAGTCGCAGCCGCGGGGAGGGCAGCCCGACCTCTCCCTCCCTCTCCCCGGGCCGCCCTCCATGCGATCCCCCCTTGGACGGACTCGGAGTGCAGAGTTATTATGCGCAGGGAAGCGCTATAGAAAACTACTCACCTCGCTGGCTCCACGCGCTGCTCTCTCGCCGCCAGTCTCCTCTCTCTGCCTACACGCTGATACACACACACGCTGCTTCCTGTTTAGCAGCGTGTGTATCAGCGTGTAGGCAGAGAGATGAGACTGGCGGCGAGAGAGCAGCGCGTGGAGCCAGCGAGGTGAGTAGTTTTCTATAGCGCCTCCCTGCGCATTACTCTGCACTCCGTCCGAGGAGGGATCGCATGGAGGGCGGCCCGGGGAGAGGGAGGGAGAGGTCAGGCTGCCCTCCCCGCGGCTGCGGCTCCCCCCTCCATCATGTGGGGCACCTACCTAACCTATATTGGGGCAGCTACCTATCTAACCTATCCTGGGGGGCACCTACCTATCTAACCTATCCTGGGGGGCACCTACCTAATCTAACCTATACTGGGGGGCACCTACCTAATCTAACCTATACTGGGGGGCAGATACCTAATCTAACCTATACTGGGGGGCAGCTACCTAATCTAACCTAAACTGGGGGGCACCTACCTAATCTAACCTATACTGGGGGGCACCTACCTAATCTAACCTATACTGGGGAGCACCTATCTAATCTAACCTATACTGGGGGGCACCTACCTAATCTAACCTATACTGGGGGGCACCTACCTAATCTAACCTATACTGGGGGGCAGCTACCTAATCTAACCTATACTGAGGGGGCAGCTACCTAATCTAACCTATACTGGGGGGCACATACCTATCTAACCTATACTGGGGGGCACCTACCTATCTAACCTATACTGGGGGCACCTACCTATCTAACCTATCCTGGGGGGCACCTACCTAATCTAACCTATACTGGGGGGCACCTACCTAATCTAACCTATACTGGGGGGCACCTACCTATCTAACCTATACTGGGGGGCACCTACCTAATCTAACCTATACTGGGGGGCACCTACCTAATCTAACCTATACTGGGAGGCACCTACCTAATCTAACCTATACTGAGGGGGCAGCTACCTAATCTAACCTATACTGGGGGGCACCTACCTATCTAACATATACTGGGGGGCACCTACCTATCTAACCAATACTGGGGGGCACCTACCTATCTAACCTATACTGGGGGGCAGCTACCTATCTAACCTATACTGGGGGGCAGCTACCTATCTAACCTATACTGGGGGCACCTACCTAACCTATACTGGGGGGCAGCTACCTATCTAAACTGGGGGGCAGCTACCTAATCTAACCTATACGGAGGGGGCAGCTACCTAATCTAACCTATACTGGGGGGCAGCTACCTATCTAACATATACTGGGGGGCACCTACCTATCTAACCTATACTGGGGGGCACCTACCTATTCTATACTGGGGGGCAGCTACCTATCTAACCTATACTGGGGGGCACCTTCCTATCTAACCTATAGTGGGAGCATTAACTTATCTAACCTGTATTGGGGGCACCTACCTACCTAGCTAGTCTATACAGGTGACAACTATACTGGCTACCTATATTGAAGGCACCTACCTAACTAACCTATACTGGGGGCATCTACCTATCTAACCTATGCAGGGGGCAACTATTCTGGCTACCTATATTAGAGGCACCCACCTAGCTAACCTGTACTGGGGGCACCTAACTATCTAACTTATAACGGGGACGCCTGCCTATCTAACCTATACTGTGGGCAACTATCCTGGCTACCTATGCTGGAGGCACCTACCTGGCTAACCTATACCGGAGGCAACTATACTGGCTCACCTATGCCTGGCTACCTATACTGGGGGGACCTATAGCTGGCTACCTATACTGGGGTACCTATTCTGGGGGAATCTATACTGAGTGAAACTAGACCTGGCTAACCTACACTGCGGGCACCCATACCTTGCTTCGGGGGGCGCAATTTTTACACCCTCGCCCTGGGTGCATTTTAGCCTAGAAACTGCACTGCCTGTGTGTACATGGCTGCTATTGTTTATGTAGGAACTTATATTGAGGCTGCAGCAGAGCTCACTCGTCCACCCTGCTCCAGTTTTGATAAAGCAGAACAGGCTGCTCGGTAGAGAGCTGAGCAGTGCGTCCATACACCAACACTTTCTGAAATGATCACGAACGACTGTTACATAGTTATTCGGGTTGAAAAAAGACATACATTTATCAAGTTCAACCAGAAAATAAAGTGATAACATAGTGTGCACACAGCTTCAGGGGTAGAAATGAGCTGCTTATAAGGTCTAAAAAGATGCGTCAGATGCAATTACTGACATTTTCAGAACTTTCAGAAAGCAAGATGGCGGTCTGTACAGCACATACACAACACATTCTGTAGTTCCGTCTAGCAAGGTTAGGTGACTGTGCATTAGTAAAACCATGTCATTTGGGTATGTACAACAAGGCTGAGATGAAAGCAAGTAGTTCAGGATTGCTTTAAATCTCTAGATTTCAAGCCTATTAATCTGGCCTCAAAGGAAGAGTATCAGCACAACAGGTTGTCAAGGAAAATATTTAAAACAACGCAGCAATGGCACCTTTTCCTTCCACTTCAAATTTCTTTAAAGGGTACCTGAACTGACATGTCACCAGATGAGATAAAGGTGTATATAAAGTTCTAAATCTACAGAGAACTAGATTGTGTTCCTCTTTCTTTTTTTTCTCACTGTAAGGATTAAAGAGAATCTGTATTGTTAAAATCGCACAAAAGTAAACATACCAGTGCGTTAGGGGACATCTCCTATTACCCTCTGTCACAATTTTGCCGCTCCTCGCCGCATTAAAAGTGGTTAAAAACAGTTTTAAAAAGTTTGTTTATAAACAAACAAAATGGCCACCAAAACAGGAAGTAGGTTGATGTACAGTATGTCCACACATAGAAAATACATCCATACACAAGCAGGCTGTATACACCCTTCCTTTTGAATCTCAAGAGATCATTTGTGTGTGTCATTCCCCCTGCAGCTATCTTCCACTGAAGTGTCAGGCTATTTCTTCCTGCAGAGTGCAGACAGCTGTGCCTGTCTGTAATTCCTCAGTATGTGAAAGCCCAGCCAGCTCAGAGGAGGATTTATCCAGCTTGTAAAAGATAATAGAACAGAGAGAAGCTGCACTAATCTAAATATTACACAGGCAGTGTGCAGAGAGGGGCCTGGATGGGGGAGATGCATCACAGAACCACAACACTGAAGAACTTGGCAGCCTTCCAGACACAGGCCTGACAAGTCTGACAAGAGAGAGAGATAAGTTGATTTATTACAGAGATGGTGATAGTAGAACGTGCTGCAGTAAGCCAGAACAGATTAGAATAGCTTTTGGAACTTGTAGGATGATAAAAAACAGGATGCAATTTTTGTTACGGAGTCTCTTTAAGAATTCAGGTATGTAAATGACACCATAATTGCAAGCCATAAAACTCTTGTATTGTAAAGAAATACTTCTAGTGTAAACAGTTCAACATGAGAGCTATGGACCATTAAAGGGCAGTGTCATTTGAGACAATAAAAACATTAAACGTACCTGTGTAACTTTTAATAAAACTAAAGCTTTAAATAAAGCTGGGATTATAGGAAAGTCATATTTAGGAGTTGGATTACAGATACATTTGTTTAACTCATCGGTTTATCAGTTTAGGTTTTCTTTAAAGGGATACTGTAGGGGGTCGGGGCAAAATGAGTTGAACTTACCCAGGGCTTCTAACAGTCCCCCGCAAACATCCTGCGCCCGCGCAGCCAGTCACGATGCTCCGGCCCCGCCTCCAGTTCACTTTTGGAATTTCAGACTTTAAACTCTGAAAACCACTGCGCCTGCGTTGCCATGTCCTCGATCCTGCTGATGTCACCAGGAGTGTGCTGCGCAGGCACAGACCATACTGGACTTATGCTTTCACTCCTGGTGACATCAGCAGGATTGAGGACATGGCAACTCAGGTGCAGTGGTTTTCAGACTTTAAAGTCTGAAATTCCAGAAGTGAACAGAAGGCGGGGCCGGAGCATCGGTGACTGGCTGCGCGGGCGCAGGATGTCTGCGGGGGACCGTTAGAAGCCCCGGGTAAGTTCAACTCATTTTCCCCCGACCCCCCTACAGTATCCCTTTAAACACTCCTGTTACACTTATCAGAAGTTTGGCTCTTTATTTCAACTTTGTAAAATTCTTGAAAAATGTGCAGACTTACCATGCAGACAAAGGGTGTGATCACAGACCAGCACCACTTCATCCAAGGGAAGGGGCGGTAGCCAATCATCCGTGCAATGTCATCCATAAATCTGTCGGCGCCTGAAGGGGGAACACAACACACAAAGTCATCGGACGGGCAGCGATGGCATGCAACATATCGAAACAAAATGACAGCCTGCCAGGGAATGCATTATAAAGACAAGCAATGCGCAGCAGATCTAGCAGAGGGAGCGTTCAGCACCCAAGGACAGGGCTATATTTAGAGTGAGAGCTGAGCCTATAGCCCATGAGCTGGAATACTGCCAGCCAGTGGATGCTTATGCTACAACTACAGACTCTTAAGGGATTTCTGGAGCTCCAAGAGCTTCTGCTGTTGTGTATTATTACTTAATATTACAGTCTTCTTAAAGGGAAATTACACTTTTTGGTCAATTTCATTCACTTTGTGTTTTTAAATTTATAAACGGATGTTTTATGTATTTGACATTGAGCATTTAAACTTTATTATTTTATATATATTTTTTTTTAATAAAAGTGCCAACATTCATTGAGGTTCTATATGGATGTCTAGCTTCAACAGGCATAAATGAATATCTTACACATTCAATCCACAGCCCTTAAAGAACACCTGAAGTAGAAGTGATATGTAGGCTGCCATATTTATTTCCTTTTAAACAATGCAGATTGCCTGGCAGCCCTGCTGATCCTCTGCCTCTAATACTTTTAGCCACAGACCCTGAACAAGCATGCAGCAGATCGCGTGTCTGACATTATTGTCAAATCTGACAAGATTAGCTGCATGCTTGTTTCTCGTGTGATTCAGACACTACTGCCGTAAAATAGGCTAGCATGGATGCCAGGTATATGGTATTGTATAAAAGGAAATAAATATGGCAGCCTCCATATCCTTCTCATTTCAGTTGTCCTTTAAAGCAGAGTTCCCAAACTCTGTCCTCAAGGCCCACCAACAGTACATGTTTTGCAGAAAACCACAAACATGCACAGGTGGGATAATTAGTGTCTCAGCAGAGCTGATTAACTACTTCTGTGGATTTCCACATAACATGCACTGTTGGTGGGCCTTGAGGACAGGGTGCTTTAAAGGACACCTTAAAGAGGACCTGGTAACTTCTAAGTTGACGTCCACTGTGCCTGTGTGGCCCTGGCTGTGTGCATCCTCGTACATGCTCTCGCGGCTAGGAGCACGGGCAGCGCGGACGCAGTATGAGAAAATCTGGGGGTGTGATCGAGGACGTGCGTGGCCAGGGCCGTGCAGGTGCTGTGGACGGTAACTGCCTGAAGTGAAAGTGAGCCGTGGCGGGGGGAACGGAGGATTGTCTGGTAACTTAGTGGGCACAGGTCGGCTGCAAGCTTTCTTTCTTTTTTAAATATCTTCAGGTCCGCTTTAAGTGAGAGCGATACGGAGCCTGCCATATTTATTTCCTTTTAAAAATTGCAAACTGCCTGGCTATCCTGCTGATCCTCTGTCTCTAATAGTAATAGCCATAGACCCTGAACAACCATGCAGATCAGATGATTGACTCAATTTGACAGGATTTGCAACACCTTGTTACAGGTGTGTGAATCAGACACCACTAATGCATGAAAGATCAGCAGGATGCTAGGCAACTGGTACTGTATAAAATGGCAGCCTCCAAATCCATTTCACTTCAGGTGTCCTTTAAGTGATGTGATGTAGTATGGCTGTTGATTCTAGCTCGTATACCACTGCTAAAAAACCAGCCTCGCCACTGTCGCATTACACAGATTATTCGCTCACTGCACTGACTACCTGTAAAATGGAGAATACTCTTTAAGAGTGGACTGGTGACATTCAAATCCCTACACAATGTGGGCTCTGGATACATGAAGGACTTGCTGAAACTGCACCACACCCCTCACAACCTTAGATCAGCAGGATCCATAAACTCGTTCACTCCCAGGGCCTGATTCACAAAGCGGTGCAAACACTTTGCACGCCTGTGAAAAGCCCTTTATCACGCCTAAACTTAGTTTAGGCGTGATCTGAAGGAATTCGCGCGAACTCCCGCGTGCAAAGTTTTACATGCGTAGCGCACCGCGCTTCGCGCGAAGCGCCCATTAAGCCCTATGGGACTTTGCGCGTGCGCGTACGCACGGTAGCTTCGCGCGAGTTAGAGCACAAAGCGATGATAACTTTGCTAGTGCAAAGGTTATCACGCCTAAAGTCTTTTAGGCGTGATAACTGAGTTATCACCGCTTTGTGAATCAGGCCCCCAGAGTGCACCTCAAAACTTTTGGAGCCAGAGCTTTATGTCATACTTCCTCTACCCATTGGAATTCCCTACCACACCCAGTAAAGACAGCCCCTTCCCTGGAGCTATTCACATCCAGACTGAAAAGCCACCTCTTTAGCCTGGCATTTGCGGACTTATAGAATTCTTCCTCTGTACCACAATTTGCCAATTAACCAATTATTGGTCTGAACCCTGTTCATGCGCTTTGAGTCCTATGGGAGAAAAGTGCTTTACAAATGTTATCTGTTTTTGTTGTTGTTGCCTAGGCATAACTAGCACTGCTTGGGGTAAAAGAAATGGTGGAGTGCTGAACTAGTCAGCACTAGTCTAGAGGTGCGTTTTGTTTTATTTATTGTAAACCCATTCCTTTATTTTGTCTGTTTAGCTCTCATGTACTGGTTGGTATGTTTGTGAAGCAGTTACATTTGTGATATGAAATCAATGGAAAACTAGAACGTGCAGTACTGTGTAACACCGTGTGTCACCTGTAGAGGTCTCCTCTCATTCAGATATTCTAGTTTTAGCTGTAACCTCTCACAACCTGCCTCTAATTTTAAATAGCTGCCAAACAAGTCGCTACTAATGTGATTTACTCCTTATACGGTGTTATGATTCATTAATTAAGGGTTGGGTATAATGACATGGCCAGCTGATTAACCTCCACGGGATATGGTGACAGCAAGAAGTCATGTGACTTTCTTTGGAAACTGTGTGACACATTCACTGCTAGCTATCAAAGTTAGCCATCTAGATAAACCCCACTCAGTTCTGGCTTGCTATTTCCAGTTATAGCTCAGCACAGGCTTAAAGCGGATAGCCAGTGTATAAGACATATTCCTCTATCTCCTATACCTTATAATCACCTGACGGGTCTTCTTGTCAATCAGTCCTGGCGCTCTGTGTCCGCTGGCTTCTGGCGAATGGTTCTGCTCCCCCTCCCCCCTAATTGGCGTTTCTCAGCAAGGTGGTGGGGATAAGCGCAGGAAGCCAGCCCCAGGACTGATTTAGGCTGGGTGCACACATAACAGAGCGTGAAAGTTTGCGTTTTTCCTCATGTGCGTTTTTTCCGTATATGCATTTTTGCGTGAGTTTGTATGCGTTTTCAATGTGTTTTTATATTGCATTTTCTGCAAATCACTAGGAAGACAACAGGAAGCGGAAATACATCACAAAGCAATTTTTTTGAAAAAACGCATGGAAAACGCAACACATTTCGTTCCCATTGACTTCAATTATGTGTGTTTTTGAACATTGTGGAACAAACCCAGCGTTTTTAAAAACGCAGCATACAAAACGCATATGCGTATTTTTATATGACCCATAGACTCCCATTATTGCAAAAACGCTGCGTTTTCCGCAACGCTTGCATTTCTGCTAAGTGTGCACCTAGCCTAACAGCAAGAACACCTGGCACGTAATTGTAATCTCTGATGAAATCTAAATCAGAGAGGGATCTTTTATGCTGGGAATACACGGTTCGTTTTTGCCTTCGTTTAAACCTTCGATTCGTTCGGTAAACGAATCGAGTGTTGAAAACGTATGTGAAAATAGTCATAATCTCATTATAGTTTCGATTAATAGACCCCAAAAACGAACGACTAGTGATCGAACATGTTTGATATTATCTCTCTTTATCCATCTAATCGAGCCATTGGTAGGCTTGATGGCTGTTCAGATCGATTATATATTCGTTTATGCTAGTCCGTCCCTGTAAAAAGGGATTTTCGTTTCGTTTCTTTGCAGCCTTCGATCATTGGAAAAACGAAACCATCAGAATCGAAAAAAAAAACGAAACCGTGGGTGGTGATATTAACTATATGACCGATTATTTCGGGATCGAAAAGGACAAAAGGCACAATCGAAACGAAGGTTTAAACGAAGGCAAAAACGAACCGTGTATTCCCAGCATTACTGCCACACACTGCTAATAGATTATTAAGAGAGATTTCACCTTGAAATCTATTAAAAAAAAAATCTATGGAGCAGCTGTATAGGGCCGACAGAGCAGGATCATCCACCAGGCAACCCAGGCAGGTGCCTGGGGCCTAGTGAGTGTCAAGGGGCCTTTCCACTTCAGCTTACCAAAAAAAAAACAACACAAGGGGGCCCCAAATCTACCTTACCTAGGGCCCCATTACATCTTAATCCATCTCAGAGGGCCAAGCACCGGACCCCCGGGTCACCCCCCATCTAAAATGTGCACCTCGGGGCCCATGCACAGCAGCCAGCCACATTACCCCTCTTCTGCCAGCACAGCCACCTGGTATGTCACCCCTGTACAGCCATCCTCCATTTAAGCCCCTCTATACTTCCGTTAACCCCTCTTCTGCCAGCACAGCTACCTGGTATGTCACCCCTGTACAGCCATCCTGCATTTAAGCCCCTCTATACTTCCGTTAACCCCTCTTCTGCCAGCACAGCTACCTGGTATATCACCCTGACCCCCCGTACAGCCATCCTGCATTTAAGCCCGACTATACCACCACTTCCAATTCTTTAGGGATCTGTCATATGCCTGCTACATTTGTCTTCTTTGTCCTCTTTACAATATACATAAAGTTGATTCATTTCAGTGAACTGAACTGCACCCCCAAGCAGGCAAGTCCCGCCCACATAAAGGCAGCAGTGAGTGATTCTTGCAAACTCCCCCAAAAACAAGACAATGGGAGTGTGTCAATAACCATTTCTGTGTAAGCATGCATAATTAACCCGTCTGCACGAGTGGCTTTGTGCTACTGGACATATGTAGCCCGTGCTCAGGCATGTGCAGTAGAGTAGCGCTCGTACACAGACGAGAGCATGGCCACAAGAGCATATCTAAATATCCCGTGTCAGATATGCTTAGGAGGACCCAGTGCTAGATTGGTGGGCTTGAGGAATATGGGGGAACCTCTGGACTACCCAAATGCTTCCTACTAATGAGGTAGGTATATAACCTTTATTACAAATCATGCTTCAGGTTAACTTTAAGGGGTTACTAAAGCCTAAAAAAATAAGTTTAACTTGGGGCTTCTTGTAGCCCCCTGGAGTCATGCTTTGCTTGCGCCATCTTTCTGAGACCCTCCAGCAAGCAGCGGCGATCCCCTCAAAGCTGGCCAGTCGGAGGTTGTTGCGCATGCGCAGCCCCGAGCTGTGCACGCCCTGATCGTGCTCCTGTAGTCGGGATGCGGTGAGGGGGTACGTGGCAGGCCAGCTTTGTGGGGGTCGCTGCTGCTGGCTGAAGGGACTCGGAAGGACAGCGTGGGCTCAGGATGACTCCAGGGGGCTGCAAGAAGTCCCAGGTAAATTAAACTGATCCCCCCCCCCCTTCTGATTTCCTTTAAAGCTTAGAAGAACTGCACACAAATCGTAAAAATTGTCAGCATGGCATATAAGATCCCATTTTATCCTAAAATTTACATAATATTGTAAAATTTTAATTTTTATTTCACATTAAATATTTTTGATTGTTGCACCGATAAACTTCTATTAAGTACATTATGACATTGGACCATAGTGTATGTGGCCAGCTTGCAATTAGTTAATTGCTTAAAAAAATAAAAAAGGACGGACTGTCTAGATTCAGGCTTTACAATTTAATTTCATCTTCTGCAACAACAAAGTGTTAATTCACTACACATCTCAAATGTTAGATTAGCAATCCTTGGCAGGAGGCCTGCTGGCTTACCGTACACCCAGGCAATGACCACGCACTGCCAAAATGTCTGCCACAGGAGGGTCATTCCACTGGCGGAGTAATAGTCAAACAGCTGGAATACATACATCCCACCCTGGGGAGAGAAAGAGAGACGTACGTGCAATGTTATGTGAAAAACTCATACAATAAGCCCTCCCACTTCCTCCTCGTGTTGTTTTCCTAGAATCTGGGGGAAATACTACAGAAGTTCAGCTGAGATATTCAACTCACGTGGTAGACCTCAATCACTAGGTCTACTGCTGATAGTCATTATGTGACTAGAAATAAACAGCAGTTCTCGAAAGATTGCTCAATTAAGACCTACAACTGTGTCTGTTTTTTAAACAGTTTCTAAAAGCAGATAAGGAGAACCTAGTGAAACAAATGAGTCCGACACATTAGACTTGTTTGTTTATTTATTGAATATTATCCGGTGCTTAAGTCATAGGTTTGCACTCCTGGAACATCTAGACCAGCCTTTCTCAACCTTTTTACCTTGGAGGAACCCTGTAAATAACTTTTGGATCTCAGGGAACCCCTGCAAACAATTTTTTGGTCTCGAGGAACCCCTACATTTATTTTTCAGGAGGCATGGTCTTTAAAAGTAGGTGTGGCTGTTTATTTCACTACTCCCTATTTCACTGCCACTCATTATACTGTCTCCTGACCCCCCAATTTAGTGCTTCTTGTTACAGTACCACCTATTATAGTGTGCTCTATTATACTTCCCCCACGATGGGGTAAAATGCAAAGGAACCCCTGCAGAGTCCTCAAGGAACCCTGGGGTTCCAGGGAACCCTGGTTGAGAAAGCCTGATCTAGGTGGTAAGCAGAGAGGCCACTATTTTATTGGGTGCTTCCAATGCCCATATCCAGATACAGCCACTAATCGTGGCTATTAGCATGGGTGCCTATGCCTATGGCAGCATGTATATTGGCAGGAATTGTGGCGGGGGTCAGAGGTCATAGTTAGGTATCAGTAGGGAAGGGGGTAGTACTTTAGGGTTAGGCAGTGGTTGGGGGCGGTTATTAGTTAGGCATCAATAGAGGGAGGTTTCAACTGAGAATTGGTCCAGATTGGTGATATTAACTTATTGGTAAAAATTACCAATATTTTACTCTTGTAATAGTTACATAGAACCCACATTTCCAAGAAGTTCTTTTAACAAGTTGACATTAATTGTACTCAGTGGACTCCTGCATCTAACCTGCTATCACTGGCCTGTATAACTAACACACCTGTTCGCTTTGGCTTTAGCACAGGCAGGAAGGATGTATTGAACTTCCCCCCATCTGCTTAGTATCATTGCTTTAATACATTGTGAAGCTGGTCCAGGTAAGCACTCACCTCAGTCAGCATGGAGAGATCTATGAAGAACATAAGTGTACAGCATATGGCCACAGCCACCTCTCTCTGGTAACGGAAATAGTAGCGGGCTGGGAGCAAGTCCAGGATGGCGGTAATGAATCCCTCCACACCCACAAACTGTAATGAGATATAAAGCTATTCTCAGTACTGTACAAATTGCAATATACAGTATGTACATCACTAGTTCCAAGAACACTTTCCTGGCCGCTACCGAAGGGACAGCAGCAATCCAATCAGAACATCGGCACCATAGGGAGCTAATTTTTGCAAGCATAAAGAAGTGGGTGCAAAGGTTAGTGTGCCACTAATCCTGGGGGGGAGCCCCAAAACGCTAATAATATGTAGTGCACTGAGTTAATGCTGGTTCAGGCCTCCCCACCTGCCAATACCGTGTCACCACCCCCCTCCCTTTAGATTGTAAGCCTTTGGCAGGGCCCTCCCTCCTTGTGTATCCTATTTGCCCACAGAGTAATGTGAACTTGTATTAATGGGACTACTTCTCCAGTGCATGATCTCCTTCGGTACAAGAGAAAGGAAATATTAGATTGAAAACATAACCACTTGCGTACCAGCCCATTAAGGACCAGAGAATGCTGGTACCAAAAAACAGGACTTACAGACGTCTCACTACATGGATCCGCTGTTCAAGCCCACTCACTCTGCTGTCGACATGACAGCCGATTCATTCAATGGCTGCTGCCCCTGTGATCATTGTGAGCCAATGTGATTGACTCACAGTGATCACAAGGACAGGAGCCAATTAAATTGGCTCCTGACCGGCTCATGGAACTTTGCTGTCATAGCGACGGCAGAGCTAATGGCCTGCAATGACAAGAGAGCGGTGCAATCAGCGGTAGTGGCAGGTCCGTGGTGAGCAGTAATTGAAATCTACACCCTGGCAGGAATAAGCAGACATAAACAGGGTTTAGATTTCAATTACCGCTGTTTGGAAATGGTTCAACTACTAAGAGTCGTAGCCTGGAAAGCGCATGTATGTGGAGGAAGTTACTCTTTATATTATATACCAGTATGATGTCAGAGCAAGAATATGATGGGTGAACAGTAGCATAAACAGACTGCACAACATTGTGTGCGATATAAAACAGCACAATGGCATCACTGATGCACTCCTATTTTTGATGAAGGTGGATGAGTCAGCCCCTAACTCAGGATCTTCTCAAAATGTTCAAGTTATTCTTGTTATATATTGTTTATGTTATTCTTGTTATATTTGGAGGACCGAAAACACAAAGAATGCTGTGTTATGTAAGCATTTCATAAAGAAGATGGCAGTGGTGATGATGATGGTGATGGTGGATGATGGGTCGTGTCCCCATTTTGCTGGATCTTCGACATACATAAAGTACAAGATTACTTGCCCCAAGTCTGGGTGCAGAGCTAAGGTCTGCTATAACTATAGCATGTTGACATTAAGACAAATGCTTTGGGAAGACACCATGTCATCACACTTAGCAGGGTTGATGGGTAACCTGGTTCAGTGAGGACTCCCCCCCCCCCCCCCCAGTAGGAAATCATGGTGACCAACTACCATCTCCACCAGTAGCTGACTAGTGCTTTGTAGCAGAATTTCTCAACTCGGTTCTCAAGCACCCCCAACAGTGCATGTTTTGTGGAAATGCATAGAGGTAGTTAATGAGCTCTGCTAAGGAACTTATTGCCTCACCTGTGCATGTTTGTGGTTTTATGCAAAACATGGACTGTTGGGAGTTACTGGAGGACTGAATTGAGAAACCCTGTTCTATGACATGTAAGCCAATAAAAGTGGCATAAGACATATATAAATACCTGGCTGTCCAGACCGAGAAGTAGCAGCATAAAGAAGAACAGAGAGGACCAGAGAGGTGCCACGGGCATCAGGCTCACTGCCCGTGGATAAGCAATAAAAGCCAGGCCAGGCCCTGTACATGAAAAACAGATACATTATTGTTTGAACTGTATTTATGTTATTTTATGAACTGTCACACGCAACTACATAAACATAAATGTATACTATATATACAATATTTTTCCATTAAAGAAAGATTTCCAAGCAATAATAAATTGCTGTAGAAAGGAGAACGTTATTCTCAACTCTCCAGTGGGACTTGATATTCCTCAGGCCTCCTCTTCATTACTCAGAACCCCTCCTATCTCCCGGCCCCACAGAGCGAGTGTTCGAGAATGTTTGGTGCCATCCTCTCAATCACTCCTGTGATGGGGAAGGCAAGAGCGTAGGACCACTACCCTTTACTTCCTATTGAATTTTTTTCCAGAAGAGGCAGTGGTGGCCACTTTGGAAGCCAAATCCAAAGAATATTTACTGCTGTCACAGTGGTGGTGCGGGCGGAAAAAAGACCTGTAAAGGAGAAGACAAGGAACCACTGTGAACTCATACTGCTTAAACGTTCAGTCAATCGCCTAGGCCCACTGTCTCATAACCCACTTTGTTAGGGGTTAATATCTATCCTTTACTCTGATCAAAATCACCCACCTGCTGAACTCCAAGTGGGAGCTCAATTTGAATCTCGAACATGCTCTGGACAGATACGTTGGTTGCTTTAAAAACACTGGCTACCGGTATCCTCTACAGCACGCACATCAAAGTATCCCTTAAACGTTTGCACCTCCCTATTGGACACCTCACAGGTGCGGCCATGGTGTCCAAAAAGATTAAGATTATTGCCAGGCTGGAGGACAAAACCGAAATCTTCTCGAAAACTTGGCCACCTTGGTTATAATATAGAAGGTGCTCCTCTATAGCCCTCATAAGCCAATATGCCTTGGTTCTATGCTAGATCGAGACCCTATTTATTTATTTATTGAAGTATTTATATAGCGCCAACATATTACTCTGTACAGAGTATATTGTCTTGTCACCAACTGTCCCTCAGTGGGGCTCATTATCTAATCCCTACCATAGTCATATGTCTATGTATGTATCGTGTAGTGCATGTATCATAGGGCCAATTTAGGGGTGAGCCAATTAACTTATCAGTATGTTTTTGGGATGTGGGCCAAAATCAGTGTCTGTGGACAACATACAAACTCCTTGCAGATGTTGACCTGGCTGGGATTCGAAGCGGGGACCCAGTGTTTCAAGGCGAGAGTGCTAAGCACTACGCCACCATGCTACCCTATAATAAATGGCCACATTAGTGTTTCTCCCCACCTGCATCTTGCATCCATGTGTATTAGTCTGCATTTATTTAGGCAACCTACTGTTGTTCACTGGGGTTCTTTTCATGGTTTCTATACTGTTCAATGTTGTTAGACCTCATAGCTGAGTTATTACTATGTTACAGCTGTTACTCGATTTGTGATCAACTGCTGTACTTTATAGTTCTGAACACACTGCCTCTTACATGCCTCGTTTGTACTACCTTTTTCAAATAAAAGACATGTTTGAAAACTAAAAGTTCAATGTGTGTATAGCTGTATGACCCAGCAGGGGAGGGAGGGAGTATTGCACGAAAGAAGGGCCAGACAAAGTTTTGTTGCGTTGCCCCATGATTTAGAGACACCCCTGTGTCAGAGGATTAGGCCTCTTTCACAGTGGGACGTTGCGTTTGATGCGACGTTAAAGTTGCACAAAGTGCCCCTAAAGCAACGCATGTAGGTTATAAAATTGGACGTTATTTTGCACTGCGTTATGTGTCTTTTGGTGCGCCGTTTTTGTCGCATACTGATGGAACGAAAACGGTGCAAGCGTTACATTTAAAAAAACCAACCAAACATTACTGAGCATGTGCAACACACATAACGCAGCAAATGTATTGCTAAACGCACAGCATGCAGCACTTACGGTACTAAATATTGCTACACTTTACACACAACGCAACGTGTGCACTGTGAATGTCGCACAGACTTTGTATTGCTGTGCGTTAGTCTGCGTTATAATTTTTTATAAAGTGCGACTTTAACGTCCCACTGTGAAAGAGGCCTTAAAGTAAAAACGAAAGGTTTAAAAACGAAATGTCAGTGGCTTATATAGCGTGATGGATACTTTTGCTTAGAACAGCAGGAAATTTGCTTTTAAAATACAGTAGATGAGTTTCTAGTCCTGAAACCCGAGATTCTTCTGTACAAGTTCAAGTGAACTTTGTGTTCATAATCCCATTCCCACAGGACATTGCATGAACTCCTATTTAACTTCCTTATACTGAAATGGCTGATATTGCAAACCAGTAACTTGAACTGTTATCTGTGCAGATTCTGGACAAAGTTAAAAGAGAAGTATCTTACATCCTGTTAATAGCAGGATTTTTTGCAAAGTTTCGGCATAATTTCCAAGTAGCAGTAGTGATGTTTAATAACCCTGACAAGCAACCAATCAGATATCAGATTTAATAACTTCTACAGCCAATCAGACAGGGGTAGGAAGATTACGAAAAGCATGTTAATGATTTGTTGATCATGATTTCTACACCCCACCATTTTTTAAACGAAAGGGGGAATAATTTGTTATTTATTTTACTGAGTTCTGTGATATGTTTTGTTCTTCTTGACCCAACCTCCTCTCACCAACAGCAGAATTACAGTCTAAAACCATAAAAATGTCCACAGACTTTTAACTATCAAACAAAAACAAAACAAAATACAAGAGTCTCTTTGAGATTGAGCTATAATGGTAAAATCAGGGCACTATCTGCATGGAGTTTGTATGTTCTATCAGTGTTTGTGTAGGACTCTGCCTTACTTTCCAAAAAACATATTAATTAGTTCCGCTGAAAATTAGCTATAGTGAATAATAAAGACGTTAGACTGACTATGGTAGGGATTAGATTGTGAGCAGATGTATACCTGCTGGTGGGAGCAGTCCCTGCAGCCGCAGGAGGTCCAGGGCAGTGGGAGCCCTCCCAACTTCTCACCTGGAGTCTGTTCCGATAAAGGGCACCACTCCACCCAAAGTAGTTGTTGTTCTAGCCACACTTGCTATGGGTGGGGGATTCATGGTGACCAAACTGTAAGGGGTGAGAGGGGTCATACTGGCTACACTATATGACCAGATGGGGGGGGCATGGTGATCGTCATGGGGAGGGGGAAGTGATTGTGAACATAACGGAAGCCGCACCAACGTTTTTCTGGTGGATCCCATCACCTGTGGTTACACTCCTAATTGAAAACACCTCTGAAGGACAGTTACTGGCATGGCTGTGGACTCTGTATAGCTATACAAAAAATGTTAGTGCTATAGGAAATACATTATAATATTACAAAGTGAAAGTAAATCCTTGATAACTTTTTAGAGCTGCTGAAAGTGAGGTGAAAATACTCTCTTCTTGCAAATATCCCACCAACCACATTGCCTATAAACTAAATACTAATAAGACACAGTGTTCTCCCCAGGCTTTTTTAGCCAGGTGCCCGGCTAATTTTGATTGGCACCCGGTTGTCATTGGATCCCCTCCTTAGCCTCCTCCTATGCTGTAAGCAGAGTTGCACCGGCCCTGCATTCCCCTATCGTGCCCCACCTGACTACTTTTTCATGCCACCCAGCTGGAACAAAATTCTCGGGAAAACACTAAGACAGGTATGATAGCTGCTCATTCCCTCCCCATTTATGCTGACCTTCTTCTGCAATACTCATTCCTCACCCATTCAAACTTCTGCAGAAACCCTCAGCCCGAGAAGCAGTTAAATTGGGCCTGGAGACTTGTGGACCACCATTGGCCACAATGCACTTTGTGAGCTATATTGCAAACACAGGTTAATTTGGGCGCTTGAGGCACTGGACTCTGGCTATTGATATTGTATACTTAGCAGCAGTGACTCTGTCTAGCAGCAACAGACGTTTTGGTACACTATAGCTGAGCACTGGGGGGCTAGTTTGGGCCCTGAGCAGTGGGTAATAGCGCTGGGCAGTGGCTACAGTCAGGGTCAGTGGTTAGTGTTTGGCATAGGTAGCGGGGTGGTTAACATTAGGCGAGTTGTGTGTGTGTGTGGGGGGGGGGGGAGGGGGATTTTGGAAGTGTTAGGCGCATAGGTAGAGGAGGGTGAATGTGAAGTTTCGATTTGGGAAGCTGGTAGTACAATCCATAACCCAAAGAAACTAAGAGAAATCACATCATGTGATCTGTGTCTGTTGTGTGTAACCACCAGATGTTTCACCCCCCAACAGTAGTTCAAACATTTTGTTTTCACTGACCACATTTATAGAAAAGCCTTTGGAGAAGGAACTCACCTGACTCGGCCACTTTTGAGATGTCCACTCCCTGCTCATTTGCCATATATCCGAGAATGGAGAAGACCACAAAGCCAGCAAAGAAACTGGTCCCACTGTTAATTAGTGCAAGGATAAAGGCATCTCTGTAATGAAGAGAGATCTGAGTGAAGAACAGATGCCGTTTGCATCCTTCATTTAACAATATGTCAAGATTATGCAAACACTGAAAACAAATGGAAGGAAAAACAAATGTACAATATTATAAATAACAGCTGTCATTTTCTAAGTGTTCTATATGAAGTCTTATAACTGTAAACTATATAACTATAAGTCTTATAACTGTAACTTGCATAGCTATGTAGCTTGAAGAAAGAAGAATGTGTCCTGGATCTCCTAGTAAGTGTCCCAAATCCTGGACCTGCAACACCCCAACCCTAGCTCATCCGTAAATGAAAATACTCCTGGCTAAAGTAGGAGACGCCAACAATTAAAAATAAAGCTTAAAGCGGACCTAAACCAAACATTTTTTTAATTCAAAATATTTAGTTGCACCTCTCTGACACATACAAATATAAATAAACACTCCTTCAAGCCTATGAGCATTTCAGTGCATGCTTTTCACCCTTCTCTTTTCATAACTGGGGTTATACAGGTGGCAGCCATTAGCAATTCCTCTTTTGCTGGACACCTCCTACTCCACCAGTCTGCCGGATTCTGTCCCGGCAATATGAAAGGAAGGGAGGGGTTCCTCCAATAAATGTAAAATATTTGATATTTGTCATCATGCAGCTGAAAAAAAGCTGCTATTTATTATTATAATTTAGAAAATAGATTTTATTTCTGAACTCTTGTATTTTTAATTTGGGTCCACTTTAAAAGCAGATTGAAAATTGGAGAGGGTGGCTACTTACCTCCTACAAAGAACAAGCATATGTGTACAAAAAAAGTCTTGTGTAAAAAATATTTTTTGTGAATGTATGCATGATCCTTGGAAAAAATAAATTCCCACCCCTCCTCCATTTTTAAACCACTATTATTGTTGCTGCCTTCTACTTCAGCCAGCAGTTTTTATTATTATTGATTTACAAAGCACCAACATATTCCGTGGTGCTGTACAGTTAGAAACAAACATGGGGTACGTAATAATACAGACAATGGTACACACCAATATACAAAATACAGAATTGGTAACAAAATACAGAATCAATATAACATATAGGATCAGTAATTACAGTGACAAAATTAACATGAATAAATGTGTAACAAATTTCAGACACAAAAGGGTGGGAAAGCACTGCCCTTGCGAGCTTACAATCTAAAGGAACAGGTCGGGGGACTAAAGGTGGGGTAAAAAAAAAAAATACCCAGAGGCCTTGTGCTTTTTGGTTATTTAGTAGGAGTGCAATTTGGCCTTAAAGGACTTACGAGGCCAAATGCGTTAAATAAGTGAAGTACCTGCAAGATGTCTAAATGCACGGAGGACGCCGTCCGCGCCCTCCGTGCACTTCCGCCGGGTCCCCCTCCTGAAAGCGCCCCCCGTGCCGCTGGCGACCCCACGGGCCGGGTCGGGCTCTCCTGCCGCTCCCAAGATGGCCGCCGGAGCTGGCCGCGGCTGCGCAGTCCGCATTGCCGTGAGTGCGGCTGCGCAGCTCTAGGGCCAACCCCTCCGTACCACGCACTGTAGCGTGGTACGGAGGGGTTGGCCCTAGAGCTGCGCAGCCGCACTCGCGGCAATGCGGACTGCGCAGCCGCGGCCAGCTCCGGCGGCCATCTTGGGAGCGGCAGGAGAGCCCGACCCGGCCCGTGGGGTCGCCAGCGGCACGGGGGGCGCTTTCAGGAGGGGGACCCGGCGGAAGTGCACGGAGGGCGCGGACGGCGTCCTCCGTGCATTTAGACATCTTGCAGGTACTTCACTTATTTAACGCATTTGGCCTCGTAAGTCCTTTAAGTCAGAGTTGGAATGGCCTAAGGTAGAGCGTACGCTTGTCAGAAAAAAGTGAGTTTTGGGGGAGCGTTTAAAGACGTCAACGGTTGGAGAGTGATGGATATGTTGTGGAAGGGCATTCCAGAAAAGAAGTGAAGCATGTTACAAACCTTGGTGGTGGTTTGAGGGTTTTTTACCTGCCCCCTTCCCTTCCATGGGGTGGGACGACACCCATGACCCGAGTGTGAGACAGGCTTGTAGTCCACACCCACAGTGTTTTTTGTCTTTTAGGTAACCCCATCTTGTGAGTATTACTCTAAAAGATCTACATCTACATACTATACTATAAGAGGCTCTCAGTTCTCCCCTTTTGACAATACTCCTTTCCTTTCCCCTTAAATTGGAAGGCAGTTTCTCTTCTCAGTTTGACTGTGGCAGAGAGAATACATTGCTGGTAAGTTGCACAATGCTACCATTTTACTTGATCACGTGACAAGGTGCACAGAGGACAGGCCAGAGTATAGGGGCCCTTGTATGCTTATCTCATGAATTAGCTTTCACTGTTATATTTGGACTGCCGTACACATGCTAGATTCTCGGCAAAGGCGGTCTCGGACAGCTAAAAAAGTGAACTGAATAATTATGTCACTACCACAAGTGACATTTTCTGTTCACATGAGGTTTAGGAAGGAATACTAAGATATTTATATCTTCTCAGGTCTCCAGTTACCTCAGAAGAGGCAAAAGGGGAGGCCTCCTATGCATGATTTAACTACCTAGTGGAACTGTAACCCGAAGAAGCAGATTGTATCCTGCGGAATGTGTTGTTTTGGTGACTCCTAATAATAAAAAGCATTTGTTAGTACTTTTACTGTTGGTTTCTTAGAAACCAGAAGGTAAGTACTTACCCCCCCCCCCCCTCCCCATCACATGTCCTTCACTCAACTATTTTTTTCCTACATTCTACTCAAGATATTTAGGTATACAGCCAATTTATAACTCAAGGCAGCAAAAAATCCAGTCTAACTGAAACTCTTTACAGACATTTTGCCACTTGAATAAATGGTATTTGCATGAGTTTTAAATATGCTAGAGTTTTTGTTGCCCAAGGGTACATGGAATATGTGTACAAATATCATTCCTTCACCTTACAGGAGGTAGATGAAGTTAAGAGGAACCCGAGGTGTGAGACCTATGGAAGTTGCCATATTTATTTCCTTGTAAACAATACCAGTTGCCTGGCAGCCCTGCTGATAGGTTTGGTCAGTAGTGTGTGAATCACACATCTGTAACATGCATGCATTGTCAGATTTGTCATATCTGATCTGCATGCTTATTCAGGGTCTATGGCTTAAAGTATTAGAGGCAGAGGATCAGCAGGGCAGCCAGGCAATGTGCATTACTTAAAAGGAAATAAACATGTCAGCCTCAATATCTCTCTCACCCCGGGTTCTCATTAAGTTTAGTACGAACCTGAAGATCGCGATTGCGTAAGTACGAACGTTTTACGAGCAAATTTTGTGAACAATTGTTTTTGTGATTGCTGTAATTTTTGTGAGCAGCAATGGTGATCTAAATGATGGCACGTCCAGTGATCTGTCATGATGATCGTTCGCTGTGAAAAAAAACATTGGAAAAATCACGTTGTGGGTATGGATCTCACATGATGCGCATACCCCAGGGGGTACTTATGTAAACTCAGTTGGTACTTGAACTTTGATTTAAAAAAAATGATAAACCATATATAAATGGATATGAATCAGTGTTTATAGTTAATGTTAAACATCAAGGTATGTTTGAAAAGCATTTATGCACAATTATGAAGTTCTCCTCCTAAGTAGGCATAGTGAATAAGATGCAAATTGTTGAATTAAGCACATTTCTAATGCAAATGTATGCAGCTTGAAAAAAAAATTATCAAATTGTAACGATTGGTGTCAGCACACATAGAGAATCTGATTATTGATGATCTGCAGAATCACCAACAATACAGATGTATACTTGATTATGGATGATCTGCAGAATCACCAATAATACAAGTATGACTAACCTCTGGACACCTAATGAAGTATAAGTGTTTAAGTGTAAATGTAAGCTATCTCCCGTGAGGCGGGAGATCCGGGCAGCTCGGCCAGGAACCACCTGAGGGGCAGGTGGCCCTGAGCTGTGCAGGGACTATCTCCTTGAGAGAGGAGATAGAGATAATCCGGCAGCCAGTGATTCACTGGTAAACTGGAAATCAGACTGTACTGCAGCCAGGGGACTCCAATGGGATAGAGGCCACTGGCTGAGCTGCAGGAAGGACTCTCTGATGAGCAAGAGGTCCTTGCAGCTAACTGACACTTGGTGGAATAGTGTCACGGGTAGTACAGACAGACTGAACACTCGAGGGATGAGTGACAGCCAGAAGGGTCGGGCAGGCCAGGTCGGCAACACCCGAGCAAATGGTCATAACAGATATAAATCACAATCCTAGTCTGGGGTGTGAGGACCTTGGTCTCGACACCCAGGAACTAGTCTTAAGAATAACACGGTATCCTATGCTTGGGTGTGAGGTCCTCGGTCTCAACACCCTGGAACTGGTCTAAAGTATAACACAGTAATGACACAGTAATACTAAGCTTGGGTGTGAGGTCCTTGGTCACAACACCCTGGAACTGGTCTAAAGTATAACACAGTAATGACACAGTAATCCTAAACTTGGGTGTGAGGTCCTTGGTCACAACACCCTGGAACTGGTCTAAAGTATAACACAGTAATGACACAGTAATCCTAAGCTTGGGTGTGAGGTCCTTGGTCACAACACCCTGGAACTGGTCTAAAGTATAACACAGTAATGACACAGTAATCCTAAGCTTGGGTGTGAGGTCCTTGGTCAAAACACCCTGGAACTGGTCTAAAGTATAACAATAGCGTAATCTGGCGAAGTGTGAATTCCCAGGTCCACCTGGTTCTAACACACTGTAGGATCTGACTGAGGTCTGAGTGCTCACGCTTAAGTATTTGCAACGGCAGACAACCAGCAACTGACAAGCAAGATCTATATATACTTGCAGTGCTGTGCAGCTCCGCCCGAGCCACTCAGCCAATCCAGAGTCCAGCTGGGATCAGCTGATCGGCCTGATCAGCTGATTCCCCTTCTGCTGGTATAAATGTCCTGTTGCCTGGCGCGCGCACGCGTAGCTCTCCATCTGTGTGAACTAGAAGGTCCAGCCAAGCCAGACGCGTGTCGCTGCGCGGAAACCGCCGGTCTGAACGCGGAGATAGCCGCCCTGTCACTAGACCACGCGGCGGCATCTCCGCTGTTCATTACACAAATCCTGCCACAATTTTGATTGGCCCATTTTCAAGCTGCATAGATTTGCATTAAACATTTGCATAATTCTGCATGAACACCAAAATGATTTGAATCTCAATGACCATTGACGATGGTCATTGTACTTGCTATCTGTATGTGCAAGGGGTACTTGAGATGATGTTACTCACAACAGGGAGTACTTGGATACGTCTCGATGTTTCACTTAGACTTAATCAGTAGATACGGTACCAAAAAATTGTTTCTGGGAGATTTTCTGCAACCTGCATCAATTCCAGCCAGGGGGTCTATGAGACACACTGGTAGAGGAGTCTGAACATCTCTCGTTAGCCCGAATACACAGCATAGTGCTAGCATGCAAAAGCAAGCAAATCAGGAGGTGTGGCTTATTTTTATAGTACTGCACCTTTGTTGCCTAAAGGCAGTGGGAGTTTAGCTGGGCATACAGATATTCTATTCCGTGCATGTTGCATTCCATCATTTATTTATTCTCTAAATATTGTAAGGTGTCTGTTGGTCTGCGCCTACATTAGCATATTTTGGGACTCAATTTAGTTCTTTTGGTGTTACAGTGATGTTGTGCTGTAACCAGGGCCGGGCCGAGGCATAGGCTGGAGAGGCTCCAGCCTCAGGGCGCAGTGTAGGAGGGGGCGCACAAATCATTCAGCTGTCATTCCTAATTGTGTTTGAAGCAGAAAGAAATAAGAAAAGAAGATACATGGAAGTGCCTACAAGCCAGATAACTAGAGATTAAGGTGTTGGGGGCCCTGGGGTGCCTCTTAGTCTAATAGCAATTAGTGTGTGACGGCTGGGGTGGGAGGGATGGAGGGGCGCACTTTGGTGTCTCAGCCTTGGGTGCTGGAGGACCTTGTCCCGGCTCTGGCTGTAACCATTTTTTCCTGTCATGTATATCATTTCTTGAGGCACAAAGGCCAAGACTTGATGAGGGCAAGAGGAGCCGAGATGCGTCTGGGATCTATTTATACCCTAAGAAAGTGACGTCAGCCATTGGTCGGAATATCTATTTCGGACCAGCTGTTGGGCTGCAGTCACTTCCATGAATTGAGGAGGGGAGCGGAGGAGATTCCGGAGAGCCATGCCTGCACGGCGTGGACACGGCTAAGATCTGCCTTACACACAACAGCTGAGGTGTCATGCAGGCCCAGTGCTGAGGGTCTTCCCTTACAACAGCTGCTGCAGGCCGCCCAGCCATCAATCTCTCTTTGTAGCACTACTGCCAGAGCACGTCTGCTTTCTTAAAGTGGACCTGTCATCACCGTTTAAGGATTGCTGACTCAATAGTAAATTGCTGTTTAGTGCTGGATTTCAACTAAGTGGTGATGTAAACCATTTTGATCATCCTGCTATTCCAGAAAGGAATGAAGTTCCACCCATGAAACTCATCAGGGGTGTTGCTCCCTTCCACGGTAATACCGGTTGTTTATTTCCCCGCAGAAATAGTGCAGAAGCGGAGATTCAGGATGTATACCATGGTATCCATAGAAGATCTCTACAATGGAGATACAGACAGCATTACAGGTAGTCCCCGGTTAACGAAGTTAGGCACTGTAGGCAGGGCCGGTTCAAGTAACAATTGGGCCCTAGGGCAAAATTATCCTGGGGGCCCCCCAACAGACACCCCCCGACCAAAAAGTGTCATTAGAGGCCCTTTGTTGCAGCCAAATTTTCCTCCTGGGCCCAACAGCTGGCTGCTGACCCTCCCCCAATCACCTCCCAACTTAACAGACTCTGCAGAGTCCCTGGGGAGCAACAGTTAAGATGGGGAGGGACACCTTGAGGGCCCCTACAGGTTCTGGGGCCCTGGGGCAATTGCCTATTTTTTCCTATGGTAGCTCCGGCCCTGACTGTAGGCTTGTTCTTAACCGGCATCCATGTCTGTACCTCCAGTGACCCCGCTCTGTGCCTCCTTTGTTCCCTGAGCCTTCAGTGTCCCCTTCTGTGCCACTTATGCTCCCCACTGTGTCACCTCTCTCCTTTCAGTGCCCCCCTTTGTGCCCCCCCCCCACTGTGTCTCCTCTGTCCCCTCATTGCCCCCCTTTGTGCCACCTCTGCCTCTACTACTACTTCTCACACTATTCAGAACTAAAATGATCAGATAAAAAAGTATCCGCTTGGGATGTTGCGTTAAACGGAACACAGAGTTCCAACCAGCTGCATTTTTACTGTAGATCAGATGTGTTTTCCATAAAAATCTATGGTAGGAACGCACCGACCTCGGACACGAACGGGATGAGAAAATGGAGCGGAGACTGAACTAGTCCGCTCTGATCGAAATGGGTCTTTTGCTAGGTTCCAAATGGGAACTGACCGAATATCTTTCTCTCTATACAAAAAAAAAGTATTCATTGTCTCTGTCACCCTTGCAGAGATATCCCCACATCCTGTCTGGAGAGGAAACAAGGGAAATTCATATAGATAGAGACACAGCAGTGGTGTAGCAATGCAGGACACAAAAGTTGCACTGCACCAGGGCCTGGCAGGACCAGATGGGCTCACTAGGTGCAACTGCAGTATTGTCCCTTTTGTGGTGTTTTGCTTATGATGATGCTTAGTTTGATCAGCTGATAGATTTGTAAGGTTCTTATTTGCTGTGATGACTTCCTCAGAACGGCTCACTAAAATGATCACATGCTTCTCCATGAGCTCTCCTAAGCATTGCCATCCCTATCTTTCAATAATGGTAATCATTAACATATTGTTCCCCTTTCCTCTGACGCTGCATCCTTGGCATATAGTATTGTTATGTTTAGAGTGCTTGAAGGGGCCCAATGTAAAACTGAGGCCCATGGCTTCTTAGCTGGCACACAAAACGGCAATGAAAATCCAAAACAGGTTCTAACCCCTTACATTACTATCCAAATTTACAATAAAAACAACATTCCTGGAATTAGGCTTTGAGTATAAACACAGTACTTTAAAGTGTGTTCTCACTGGAGCGATTGATAAAACTGAGGTTGCTGTGTAACGTCAGTGACTGCTTATTTCCCAGCAGGCAGTGGGAGTAGCAAACAAGTTTATCCCGCATAATTCTGAACTCCTTTCATTCAGTCCCGGGTACTGTATGTACTGTGTGTCGCGGTCTCTCTACCCACACAGCTAAACAGGGAATTAAGGCTGGACGAGACAGGTTCTAATTCCTCAGCAAAAACATCTTTCTTGACTTAAAACCATTTCATTCGTACGAGGGGGCTTGTTTGCCTGACCTGTAGTGTTCATGTACATCACATAAATAGCATAGAACATTCTCATCCCAGAATTCTCTCCTGGTCACATGAAACAGCCTCATACCTTCATACGGCCCCTAACACCAGAATGTCCAAGAAACCCCATGCCAAATATATTCACAGCCACAAACTTTACGAGGCCCCCAACATCTAATGCGAGAGTTGTCAACACATTTTTGCCAGTTTGATATAAAATGTATTTTAGGCTTGGTTCACACATAAATGTACATTTCTGGTCCAGTCCAGTCCTGTGAGTTTTGCATCAGTTTTACCTGACTGGACAGGAAATGTTCACCTTTTATGTGTGAGCACACCCATAGAAACACACACACAAAACTGACCGGACAGGACTGGACTGGAAATGTACACCTTTTATGTGTGAACACAGCCATTGAAAAACATACCACACTGATACAAAACTGACAGGACATGACTGTATAAATGTATACATTTATGTGTGAACACATCCAGACCCGTTTCTAGGGGCGGGCGAGCCATGTGACCGCCTGGGGAGCTGAGAGGGAGTGGGGCATGGTAAAGGAGGGGGGAGCAGCGGGGAGAGGGACCCGACTCCTCCCTCCCTCTCCTCGGGTCCCCCTCCATGCTCCCCCCTCCATTGAAGACAAGAAGCGGTGGCGGGGTGTTAGCAAGACTAACCTTCTGGGCTACAGGCGATGTTCACGTGCCTTTCAGCACATCGCCACTCACAGGAAGTAGTGCACTTCCTACTCCCTGTGAGCGTTGACGTGTAGAGAAAGCAGCCCGGCAACACGTGGACATCACCTGGAGCCCCGAAAGAGGGAGGAGTTGGGTCCCTCTCCCAGCCCATGTGCCCCTCCTCCTATTCTGACAGCCTGAGGGGGGCACCTTTGGCTGGCTAAGCTACCTACACTGGAGGCACCTATGGCTGGCTACCTATACTGGAAGCACTTATCGCTGGCTAACCTATCTATACTGAGGACACCTATGACTGGCTACCTATACTGGAGGCACCTGTGACTGGATGACCTACCTATACTGAAGGCACCTATGGCTGGCTAAGCTACTTATACTGGGGGAACGTATCGTTGGCTAACCTATACTGGAGGCACCTATGGCTGGCTAACCTATACTGGGACACATATGGCTGGCTCACCTAAACTGGGGGCACCTGTGGCTAGCTAACCTACCTATACTGGAGGCACCGATGGCTGGCTAACCTACCTATACTGGAGGCACCGATGCCTGGCTACCTATACTGGAGGCACCTATGACTGGCTACCTATACTGGAGGCACCTATGGCAGGCTAACCTACCTATACTAGAGGCACCTATGGCTGGCTAACCTACCTATACTGGAGGCACCTATGCCTGGCTACCTATACTGGAGGCACCTATGGCTGGCTAACCTACACTGGGGCACATATGGTTGACTAACCTAAACTGGGGGCACCTATGGCTGGCTAACCTACAGGCGATGTCCACGTGCTGCTGGGCAGCCCAGCGACACAGCGCTGCGGAAGATGTGGACACTAAATAATAATAATAATGCTGCAGGTAACGTTTTACAGCACAAATCATAATGTCCATTAAACTATTTTCGGCATAAAATAATATGTGAGGGAGCAGATAAGGCACAAATGTTGCCCGTTCACTTTATTACAACACTGTCAACAGCAACACCTACAGGTTTTAAAAGGTATCACTCTGCTTGAAATAAAACACACAAGTTAACACATCATTTTTGAGAAAAGCGATTCTTTTCATCACATTGCTTGTGCTTACCTATAGGAACGGTCCTTGTGTGCGCACATCTGATTGCTTATTACTGTATATATGTATTATGGCATATAACTATACATTTGCTTTCCTTACTTGTAGCAGTCATTGTTAAAGCGGTTATAGCTGCCCAGGGCTGTAAGCGCTCCGAGTCCGATGGCGTAGGAGAAGAAGATCTGTGTCCCGGCATCAATCCACACCTGGTGGGAGTCACAGGAACATCATTAGAGTCCATACAAGTGCACAGATAGTGTGATTGCTTGTTCAGTGCTTTTGAACACCTCCTCTGTGGCGAGCTACTCTGCTTTTTAATTATTGATCTGCCTTGGAAGAAAGGATATGCGTCTATGTATGTTTCTGCTCAGCCATCCAGTAAATGAACAGAGAGTGGAAATTCGAGCTGGCTGTACTTAACCTCCAGCGTTATTTCTTTGCTTGGCAGTGAAACAGATCTAGTGCTACGACCCGCTATGCGGTGCAATAAATAGTTTAACGCTGAACCTCAGGCACAGATATTATTTTATCTTGTGAATATTATCGGTACTATAAGAAAGACTATTCTGTTAAGTAAGCCAGCACCTATTCACTAAGGAGACCTTGGGCAAGACTCCCTAGCACTGTTATTGCCTACTGAGCCCACCCTAGTGGCTGCAGCTCTGGTGCTTTGAGTCCACCAGGCAAGGCCAGATTTATACTTTTTGTGCCCCTAGGCCAAGAATGTTGAAGTTGGAGGGTAGTTTTAGGCACAGGATAGGGTAGGTTTGTGTTAGGCAGAAAGGTTGATGTCAGGCAGAGGAATGGTAGAGGTTGCAAATTCAGATGAAGTTGCAAATATTTTCACTACAGGTAGTATTTTATGCAGCCTGTCAGAATTTGCATCCCATAGGAAAAGAATGGTAGAGGTTGCAAATTCTGACAAGGTTGCATGTATGTTCAGCAAACCGAGTCTGCTGTGCAGGATGATGACAGAGATGGATTGCCCGTAAGAAAATTTGAGGCAGGTGCCAAGATCATGATGGGTATCCAAGGACCTGACAGACATGTCACCACACCCACCTCATCACCTTACCAGAAGGCCAGGTGGCCAACAGGAGGGTACAAATCTACTATCTTGAATGCTTGAAGTGACATGACATATGTAGGTAAAAATCCCGATCCTATTTAAAAAATAAGTTGTGTTAATTTGTTCTTGCTATAAGGGTACCCATACATTACTTTATATTACGGCCCAATTGGCCTTATGATTTGATAATTTTATCAAATCAAGGAAAATTGGTGCCGTAATATAGCTGCCTGATCTTTCAATCTACTTCTGGCTGAAATAAGAAGAATGCCAAACCACCTGTGTAGGTGTGGTGGATAGGGGGTGTGGTCTCCAGGTATTTAAGCCTGTTTGATGCATGTCACAATAGCCACGACTAAGGACCCGGTAGGGTCAGAAACACGTCAGCTGGCATGCTGCCCTATTTTTTATGATGGTTCAATAAAAGGATTTGGTTTTACTCTATGTGAGGTGTGCGGAGGAATCTTTTGAACATTTCTTCTGGCTGATATAGTTAGAATGGATCTCATTCACAAGGGCTCAATCGGGAGTGCATCAGTAATGGCGTCTTGTGGAACCAATGGACCTCTGGACAGTGTCCCCCCAAGTGTATAGTGTGCCCCACCTCCTTGCCCGTAAAGGCTCACCCACCCGCCTGCCTGACTCCTGGAATCCTCTGGTGTCCCCTGTTACCACGAGCTTCTGTTTCATATGACAGTGGCACATTTTATGAGGTCATGTGCCAAGTCATGTGGTACCGGCAGACTTGGTGATGCCGAAAACCGGAGGAGGCCATGAGTTGTGTCAGTGGAGAGCTGGAACTTTACACTGAGCACAGGCATGTGGGACACACACACACTTAGGTGGTGGCCCAGCAGATGGCAGCGCAATGACAATGTCCATCAGGTTTCATGCTAAAATCTATTGGAAATTCACTGGGCAGTGTGTAACCAGTCAATAGATCCCTCTGATCAGATTCGATCAGAGAGGGATGTATCTAATGGTCGATCTAGCCATATATCAAGTGATGCCTGTAATTTGTAGTGGTGGTTGCGTTCATGGATTAGTATCCTCCTAGGTGCTCAAAATGCGATTCAAGGACAGAACAATGGGAACTGATGCCAACGGTTCTCTGTATAAGAAATAGGGTTAAGCGTCTGCAAAACAAAACGGCAACCGGCCCTTATACTGGATTTACACCATACAATTTTTTGGCAGATTTACCTGCCAGATTGATTATTTCGAGCATGTCCGATCTGAGGATCGATAGTTTTTTTGAGCAATTTTGTGATCGATTTCCATAGAAACGAACGGAAATTGATCAGAAAATTGCTCAAAAAACGATCAATTCTCAGATCGGACATGCTGAAAATAATTGATCTGGCAGGTAAATCTGCCAAAAAATTGTATGGTGTGGATCCAGATATTACTGTTAACGAATTAGGGTTGTAAAACCTGGTAAGGCTGAGAAAGCACACATCAGACTGCAGGGAACATATAACAAGTGCAATAGTTCAGCATTGTATGGGAGCTAAATAACATTACAGAACGGCTATCATGTACCTGAGAAAGTCAAACGTTTAATGGTAGATTAAACACAAAATGGGATTACAGGTTTCCAGGAAAGTCCTATTTAGAAGGACAATCCTTTTTTTCCATCTCATTATTTTATTTTCTTCAGGTTTCCTTTATTTGAGCTTTTGTATGGCGTAACCCAAATACTCATCAGACTGTGAACCAATCCAATGAGAAATGATTATTTCAGCCAACAGGAATCTAAACTCTGTATGAGGCTTTGCTTAGTACAGCAAATAGTCATCTGCTAACGGATGTATGTGAATATCAGTAATATAATTAGCTTTAGCGTGCTATGCCAGTGGAAGCCTCATCAACCTGTCAGCACTGTCGCTACCCGTATAGGCAGCACAGGATAGGGAGGTATAATTACCTGGGCAGCACCAAGCTTAGACCAGTCAGGTTTCAGGTAGTATATAATGCCTTCAACAGCACCGGGCAGCATGGCACCACGAACAAGAAGGATGAGCAGAACCACATAAGGAAATGTGGCCGTGAAATAGACAATCTAAGGAGATAAAAGACAGCTTTAGATATTGGTTTCTTTTTATTGGTAAAACATAGATGGAATTAACATAGCACCACCTAAAAATTTGTCTCATTGGTAGTTTGGTATGCAGTCTCCCATCAGGTCCATTTCTTTGTTTTTTAACTCAGCAATTGGTCACCCTCTCGTAGTGTGTGCCTATTGGTCCATGTGACCTTTTAAAGGGGTTATATAACTAGATGATGGGGAGTTTTGTGTTAGAGAGAGCCTGCACAGCTTGAAGAAGGAGCAATACTCCGAAACAGCTCTTATGCCTCTCTTATGTCTGCACATTACAAGCCTCTATACTGTAAGCTCGCAAGGGCAGGGACCTCCTCCTAGTGTTTCTCATACTGCTGTCATTTAACATATGCACCTGTACCAACTACACATCGCATAGGCAAACGCAGGGGGGGGGGGATTACAGCTGCCCAGAATCCCCCCTCAGACCAGGATTGGTGCAATGTCTGGGGACAGTCAGGCACAAGTTCAGACACCAGAATATCTACAGGCATCCTGCAGCTCAGCCTGGAGCAGCAGTGTGTGTATAGAGCATGGAGCAGCATACATATAGAGCATGGAGCGGCAGCATGCTTCTACAGCATGGAGCAGCTCTGGGAAACGTAACAGAGTCAGGTATGCCCTGCTGTGTGAATGGTTCACTTTCCCCTTCATTACCAATGTTGGCTGTCCTCATTATTATCTGTATCCAAACTGCGCCTGATTGACCCCGTTGTCGATCGGGAGCAGATAGCACATTTAGGAAATGATTGTCAGATCCTGGCTGTCAGTCGGACAGGAAATTGCATTATGTGTACCCAGCATGATGTCTTACCATATTATTATACTGTATTGTGTGTGGCTGAGGGAGACCTTTCAGGAATCCCCTCCTTGAAAATCCTGGGTTTGCCCCTGCATCAACTATGTATGTATTTGTACTTCTACTATTCAATGTCATGACTGTAGGTGTCTTGTATTTCTTATGTATATTTGTTCTCCATTATTGGTTTTGTACTATGTACAGCGCTACGGAAGATGTTGGCGCTATATAAATAATAATAACATTAAATGAGCTTTCATTGTTCATATGTCATGTTGCTGGATTCTTCTGCTACTACTTCACAGAGGAACGGTAACCAAGGATTGCACTTCATCCCGATCAGTAGCTGATACCCCCTTTCCTGTGAGAAATCTATTCCTTTTCTCGAATAGATCATCAGGGACATCTATATGGCTGATATTGTGGTGAAACCCCTCCCACAGTGTTTCCTGTCTGTGAGCCTTGTTGCATTGTGGGAAATAACAGCTGTTTCCAACTGCCAAGAACCAGCATCTCCCTCTGTGCATATATATATATATATATATATATATATATATATATATATATATATATATATATATATATATACACAAACTTTTAGCCTATCACAATATTAGTGGGTGTGGTTATAAATAATGGCAGTTGGTGCTGTCTAGTTTTTTTCTTGGCTGCCAGTAGTAAAGATGATGACATGCAGGCTCACTGTGTAACAAACAAGATGAACCAATTACATGGCGAATATCAATCATTTCTTGATCTCTCTTCTATTTTTTAACTTCTCACTTTGCAATGCATTCATTTATTTTTTCCCCCTTTTCGTTAAAGTTTGCCTTTAAGACCTCCCCTCTTGTTCCCACTTGGGCCTCAATTCACGGAGCATTATCAAACGTTTATCAAACACTTTATCAAACGTTTGATAATTTACCTCATGGGTAAAATCTCACTAAGGTGTTATATATTTGTTGAACGTTTTATCGGTAAAACATTAGATAAATATATAACACCTTAGGGAATTTAAAATGAGATTTTACCCATGAGGTAAATTATCAAACGTTTGATAAAGTGTTTGATAAAGCTTAGTGAATTGAGGCCTTAGTATCAGTGCCTGGCTCTGGAGTAAACAGAGGTTACATACTGTAGTTATTTGGGTTGAAAAAAAGCCATCCATCCATCGAGTTCAACCAGTACAAAGTACAACTCCAGCCTGCTCCCTCACATATCCCTGTTGATCTAGAGGAAGGCGAAAAACCCTTACAAGGCATGGTCCAATTAGCCCCAAAAGGGTAAAAATTCCTTCCCGACTCCAGATGGCAATCAGATAAAATCCCTGAAACAACATCATTAGGCATTACCTAGTAATTGTAGCCATGGATGTCTTTCAATGCAAGGAAAGCATCTAAGCCCGCTTTAAATGCTGATATAGAATTTAGCATTACTACTTCCTGTGGCAATGCATTCCACACATTAATCACTCTTACTGTAAAGAACCCTTTCCTAAATAAATGGCTAAAACGTTTTTCCTCCATGCGCAGATCATGTCCTCTAGTCCTTTGTGAAGGCTCAGGGAGAAAAAGCTAATCTGCCAAGCTTTTATATTGCCCTCTGATGTATTTATACATGATAAGGCATGTTATCTCTAAACTAAACAAAAACCCAGTTTATCTAACCTTTCTTGGTAAGTGAGACATTCCATCCCTCGTATCAATTTTGTTGCCCGTCTCTGCACCTGCTCTAAAACTGCAATATCTTTTCTGTAATGTGGTGCCCAGAACTGAACTCCATATTCCAGATGTGGCCTTACTAAAGAGTTAAACAGGGGCAATAGTATGGTAGCATCTCAAGTTTTTATTTCCCTTTTAATGCTTCCCAAAGTTTTATTAGCTTTAGCTGCAGCGGCTTGGCACTGAATACGAATATTTAACTTGTTGTCGATGAGTACTCCTAAGTCCTTCTCCAAGTTTGATATCCTCAAAATAAAGCATATTCAATTCCACTCAAACAAAGATGTCACCTTTCACTGAGGTCTATGTTGGATGAACGCCTCCCTAGCACTAAAAAAATAGGTTAGATAAAAAATAAATAAATCACAAGACCGTCATTCCACTCTAAAATGACGTCTGTGGTTTTCCTTTATCCCCAGTCGCTGTGTTTATGTTCATTGTAGTTCTGCTTTGACCAGTAAGTTTCCATCATACATGAAGTCTGCTGTACTCATCTTCATGTGATCACAGCGTTTGTCACAGTCTTGAGGACGGTCTGCCCATGACGTGATGCTAATCTTCATGTCACAGGGAATCAGGGTAAAGCACTCTCATTCAGAAGAAGCTCATTCCTCAGAGCTGAATGAGTTTCATTTATTAAAAGGACAGCCTGTCAGGAAGAGGTATTAGATGGCCGGTCTCATTCAGCCGGGTACAGTTCAGTTACTGAATAATGACTCCGCTCACAGCTTGAGACAGCAGTGTCACTGAGGGAAGAACAGTCGCTCACTCATTAAAAGGTAATCAACCTGTTGTGTCACGGATGGTCAATGATGAGTAACTGGCTTCTTCGTTAGGCCAAGGACTCTCCCTGATTAGAAAGTTATTAACAAACTGCTAACTGATGGACTGCTTACATATTGGCCATTTTATTAAAGTGAACCTTAACTGAGAGGGATATGGATGTTTCCTTTTAAACAATACCAGTTGCGTGGCAGTCCTACTGATCTCTTTGGCTGCAGTAGTAATTAAATCACAGACCTGAAACAGGCATGCAGCTAATCCAGTCTGACTTCAGTCAGAGCACCTGATCTGCATGCTTGTTGAGGGGCTGTGGCTAAAAGTATTAGAGACACAGGATCAGCAGGAGAGTCAGGCAACTGGTATTATTTTAAAAGGAAAAATCCATATCCTTCTCATTTTAGGTTCCCTTTAACTGACTATGAAAACAAAGTTTCACTTACCTGGGGCTTCCACCGGCCCCCTGCAGACACCCTGTGCCCTCGCCGAAAGCAAACCGATCCTCCGCAGCAAGCCAGTGGGGACACTGCATCCTTGATCGCACTCTCATTGCCGTGGCCGTCCTGCGCATGCACAGTACGAGAACAGGCGACAGGCAAGAACGTCAGAACTGCATAGACAGCACTTCTGCCGTTCCCATCATATGCGCTGCGCATGCATTTTTCAGGAATCGTAGAGCTGACTCATTCACTGTAGAGAATGGGATCAGCAGCACATAGCAGTGCAGATGGCGCTGGAGTTGCGTTCCGATCGCACGTCCATCTGCGCTAAATTATGTGAACGAGGCCTTAAAGGACATCCGAGGTGAAAATAAACTAATGAGATAAACAATTGTCTCTGTCCTCCTCCTTCTAAAAATAACTTTTTTTAGTTATCACACAGTTTAATTTTATATTTGAATCTACTTTTTTAAGTTTTTACTTTTTCATGGCCTCTTCTCAATGACACTGATGGCTAACACAGTACAACACTCTACTGCTTCTCAATGACACATTCATTTAATTATGCCAGAGCTAAAATCTATGAACTATTAATAGTTTTTATCTCTTTCCTACTCTCCAAAGCCATTTACTGCCAGGAAATTGTTTTATGGCTTCAATTCCTTATCAGTGAGAGTTATGTTGTAGTCCGACCCTGTCCCGACCCAGACAGTAACTGTCACTTGCATACCTGATTTTTAACACTTTCAGACAGAGAAAGGAAAAAAAGGAACACAGAATAGTTATTTGTGTGCTTGGCGCTGTACATACACATGTCTATCTCTTAATTTCACATGTCCCCTCGGTTGTCCTTTAATAGGAACACTGACACTGACAGACAGGCAAGGTGTGTGTGTGTGTGTGTGTGTGTGTGTGGGGGGGGGGGGGGGGGGGTCAGAGCAGCGACAGAAGGTGGCCCCTTCAAGCGGCACTGTAGCTATGGCCAAGGCTGGATTTATATTTTTTGTGCTCCTAGGCCAAATATCTTGTGGCTCCCATTTCTTAAGGTACGTACACACGTCCTGATTTTCCACCCAACTTGTTGTTTGAACAAGTTGGACGTGTTTACGCGCAGTCGAGTGACTGATAACAGTCGGTTTGCCCGATCCGCTTGGTGGATCAGTTGGACCAACTGCCGTTCAAACGACTGTCAGGTCCAGCGGTCGTTTGACCAACTAATAAGTCAAAGAGAGTTGGACGACATCCAGTCTGTCAGACGATATGTAAATTAGTTTGTCGGCCGCTTTGTTTGGATGTGTGTACGGGACATTTAAACAACTTGTTGTTTGCCTGACAAGTCGTGCACATGACTGATCCAAACACCAATCAGGCATAAAGTTGGATGTGTGTATGCACCTTTATGCAGTTCTGCTCCTTCCATTCCATGTGCAGCCCCTGTTCCATGTGTATCATCCATGTACTGTAACCCCTTCCATTCCATGTGCAGCCCCCTCTTCCATGTGTATCATCCATGTACTGTAACCCCTTCCATTCCATGTGCAGCCCCTGTTCCATGTGTATCATCCATGTACTGTAACCCCTTCCATTCCATGTGCAGCCCCCTCTTCCATGTGTATCATCTATGTACTGTAACCCCTTCCATTCCATGTGCAGCCCCCTCTTCCATGTGTATCATCCATGTACTGTAACCCCTTCCATTCCATGTGCAGCCCCCTCTTCCATGTGTATCATCCATGTACTGTAACCCCTTCCATTCCATGTGCAGCCCCTGTTCCATGTGTATCATCCATGTACTGTAACCCCTTCCATTCCATGTGCAGCCCCTGTTCCATGTGTATCATCCATGTACTGTAACCCCTTCCATTCCATGTGCAGCCCCTGTTCCATGTGTATCATCCATGTACTGTAACTCCTTCCATTCCATGTGCAGCCCCCTCTTCCATGTGTATCATCCATGTACTGTAACCCCTTCCATTCCATGTGCAGCCCCTGTTCCATGTGTATCATCCATGTACTGTAACCCCTTCCATTCCATGTGCAGCCCCTGTTCCATGTGTATCATCCATGTACTGTAACCCCTTCCATTCCATGTGCAGCCCCTGTTCCATGTGTATCATCCATGTACTGTAACTCCTTCCATTCCATGTGCAGCCCCTGTTCCATGTGTATCATCCATGTACTGTAACCCCTTCCATTCCATGTGCAGCCCCTGTTCCATGTGTATCATCCATGTACTGTAACCCCACTCTTTCATGACAGCTCCCTTGAGCCTCAGTTTCCTTTGCCATGTGTTGTTTCCCATTTTCAGCCTCCTCTTTCATATGTAGCAACCCTTCTTTCATGTCCAGGTGCCCCCTTGGCCCAGGCCTTTGTGCCCTCTCCAGAAATCTGGCCCTGGCTATGGCCTGCGGGTCACAAAGAGTTAACAACTGTAGAGAGCTTTGAAGGTCACCAGAAAAGGTTCGGCGGGCTGCATTTGGCCCCCGGGCCAAACTTTGGACATGCCTGCTTTAAGGAATCAACATTCTCACAGCACAGAAGCCAGGTAAACTTCAATAAATGCATTACAGAAATTAGCATCATCCAGGCTAATTTAGTGCAACAAAGTAACCAGAAATGTCCTCTGAGCTTCCTAGAAAGTCAACCAGCCATGTGCAGCACCTAAAGCTGAAACGGTTAAAGAAACATATTCCTTACTGAAATTAACTTCCTGTATTTTACGAGACAAAGAAAATAGCTCTTCTACAAGATAATGAAATCAGCGGAAACTGAAATACATCCTCGGCTGAACAATGAAATATTGACTGCTTGGTCGCTGCACTTTGTCAATTGCCTTTAGCCCTTATTAAATAAATCTTGAATTCATTGCTTTTGTGTCAGGCTGGTGCTATTTGCAGCCTCTTCCTCTGCTTGGGTCATATTGCTGGTGACTATGACCATTGTCCTGCAGACCATTCATCAACAGCCGCCGAGGTCTGGAAGTAGGTGGGTACCTCCCTCTGCTTCTTATTCAGTGAGATATGAGTCCCAAGAGGGCGACGGGTGCTGCTGACCAACAGACTAAGGTCATCAGCTGGAACCTCCAGCACGGGAACAAGCATGGCTGCTACACAGAAGAGGCTTTCAGAGCAATGTTCCTGTCATGTTTCACGAGGTGATAAAAGTTTAGTGCAATCGAGATCATGTCCATTCTTCAATTTCCATTCATAAATCTAACTTGAGGTCACCAAAAGACCAATACACAAGAGAAAGCTTGATATAAGAATGATCTACACAATGCATCTGACGTACCCAATAAAAATGTTCCGGGTGGTTTCCTGAATACCATGGGCGGTGCTACACTGGGGCACCGGCACCCCCCCAAGGAATCAGCCCCTCTGAGTGACCCCCCTCCCCGGCTCAGTAACATACACTTAACCTTTTTCGAGCTCCAGCAGCGTACAGTGAGTAGGATAGAGTCTATAAAAAACTCTCCATGTCAGTCTGAGTCTATGACAGCGTTAAGTAAACCAGGGGTCTTATCTATTCGCCATAAATACCTCACAATCCTTGCATGATTCCTTGTAATCAATGTATCTGATTGACAGTTCTATTTGCCAAAAAAATTCTCTCTACCTCCTTCTGATTGAATGTTCTAACACTGTCAGTCAACAGGAATAGAGTCTGAAAGAGGCTTACAAGCCGTTTTTCTTTTAAATTAGCCAATAATCTAGAGCCTGTATTTCACAGACAGGAAGTTTTGAATCAGAATTGTAATCCTGTCTTGCTATGTCTCATGTGTGTTTTGGTTTTTAGGGCCAAATGTATTCATCAAGGAGAGGGGGGGCACTCCGCTGGTAGTTTCATGTATATTTGGCCACCGTATATCATGTTTTGCCTTTAATATTCCAGTTTCAGTATGTCTGGATTGCAAAAAGAATTTCCTACTCAGAACTCTAGATGCAGCATATCTCTGTCTGCTGTACTTAGAAAATCAATCAGTCTCAGCTTCTCATTAGCTTGGCTGTAAAATCTTTGGATTAACATTCAACTAATACTGGAATCCCTGTACCAGCCACCTGCTGCTGATGTATTCGGTCACAGGACATGCTCTAACGCCACTGCAACGTCCCCCGGGAAGAAGGGACGGGTGACCGGATAAAGAGAACGGCCGGGGCTGATAGTTCAAGGGCATGCCGTCCACTCCCCGGTGCGGTCTCAGGCATTCCTCATTGTTATTTTATAGTTGTCGCACAATTGGGCCAGTTCTCATTCTTAAACAGAGACAGACCGCTGTTCTCGTAATGCTGACACTGCAAATCTGCGTGGGGTTTTGTTTGTAAAGTCTTTTATTAGGTCATAAGTGTATGCATCCCTCACTCTGGTAACTCTTTTCTGATATGACCTAGATAAGGCTCAGTCTACACTAGAGCCGGGTCATCTAATATGACCTAGATAAGGCTCGGTACACACTAGGGCCGGGGAGCAAACAGCCAGCTGGAGAGGACAGCTCATCCACTAACCCCTGTGTCTCCTTCCCTAGTGTCTCCACCCTACTACACTCTAGATTGTAAGCTTGCAAGGGCAGGGACCTCCTCCTAGTGGTTTTTATTCTGATGTAATATGAACATGCGCCAGTATTGGCGATGCCTCAAACTACACATCAACTACTGTATGTATGTATTTGTATTGCTGGATGTCCTGATTGTACAGAGATCTGAACTTCTCATGTATCTCTGCTCCCCACTATTTGTTTTGCACAAATGTACAGCGCTATGGAACATGTTGGTGTTATTTACGTGAAAATAAGAATAATAATACAGTCTACAGGCTTCTACAAATGCTAGATCAGTATGCAATCATTAGACGATTATTAGGGTGACACTGTGGGGAATGAACGCTGTACAGACACGCTTCTCGACTATAGTGAAGCAGCATTGACTACTCAATGGAAAAGGGAGGAGGGATGATGGGGTGACGAACGTGTGTGCAGCTTCCGGTGGGCAGAGTAGGTGGATTATCCACTTGTTCATCATTTAGCAATTTGGCGGGGCAGATGACTGAATGATTTTGGGGGACAGATGTACACAAGCTAGATCCTTAGACTGAGACAGTGACAAACAAATGCCTTGGCTGAAGACTATCTAGAGTATCTATGAGGCCTTGTTGGAGACAACAGGATATCTGCAGAGCAAGGAGCTCGCATCCCCTCTGCCCACTGTTAGCAGAGACCTTCCTGTTGGTGAAACTCTCATCAACCATCTGTACAACTGACAAGTTATTTTAAGCTTCTGTAGAGTAACGAGCTTAGAGAACAGATGTGCAGGGAGCAGCATGGAAGATCAAAGTCTATATTTATAATTCAGTCCCACCCACAGTCATAAGTTCTGGGAGTAAAAGTAGGGGTGACCTTCAGCATAAATCAGCTTAGAATGCACCCCCCCCCTCAATTGTAGGGCTCTGTAGTTTTAGGTGCCACAGCAAATTCAACCACCTACACTGATTCGTTTTATTTTTCTGTAGTATGCTAATCATTTCAAATGCCTGTTACCATGGTAACCACAACTCTCACAGGAAAACAATGAGAGAGTAGCTTTGTCAGGCTTTCGGAAATCATCAAGTCATTTAGTGTGTGCCCGTGTTAACTCCCTCCTCTCTGAGCACACAAAACCTCAAAATAGTCAGGGTCTTCCTAATTAACAGTATTTCAATTAAAAGTGCATGAATGGTAACCCCTTTCCCATGAGAAATATTTACATTTTATAAGAATGGATCATCAGGGACATCTGTATGGCTGATATTGTGGTGAAACCCCTCCCACAGTGTGATGTCATGGCCATGGCCCTCACAGTTTCTCACCTGTGAACCTGGTTGCATTGTAGGAAATAACAGCTGTTTCCAATTCTGTGTGCATATACTGTGTATGTGTATATATAAAAGATGGAAGACTAAAGGGAAGTGAATGGTGTGGAGGATGTGGTTGCGGTGGCCAGGCCATCACCCTTCTCCCTCAGACAGGTATCCAATCCTTGGACATGCAAACCACCTGCATGTCCTGTCAATGGCCTGTAGAGATAGCAGGTAAATATAATATAACATCACCCATCAGCCCTCACCAATTGCTCCTTTCCCAGTTCATGCTTTGTTGGGGTTGATGAGAAGCACTTACTATTATGGTGTATAAAGTCTAAACTTTTTTTCAAATTTGTTTATCTCACTATAAAATACATCGACTCTTAATATTTTTTCGATGTGCTTCTTTCTAGTTTGACTTTTTAATGACATTTTGAGTTTTGACCCCAGAAAACTATTAAAACCTTCTCCAGCCGCTATACAGCAAATCCCATTATGTCAAACATCATAAGTCAGGGAATGGAATTTTCCATGAAGATCATTTTACATAGAGGCTAGTCCATAATCTGACCTTGATAAGGAAGCTGTGTTCAAAGTTCTTTCAGGTAACTCCCTACTGGCTGGAAAATACCCATAACACTCGCTGGCTATCACGGTTACTGATAATAATGGTGCTGATAATAATAACGACGTATATCATAAAGCTCAGGAAGGAACTATGAATGGGATGCTAGGACTGCCTCTGTAGTTATTGAGGGATTTTATGGACCAAGCTTATCACACCACTTGTTATGTTTTATCTATCAGAAGAGGGAATTGTGTTATCAGTTATGATCATTCCTGAATACAGGATGTGTCTGAGCCTGGTACCAAAACCTATGTGCAAGCAGTGGGTATAGCAATAAACATAGCAGCTATAGTGGCTGCGATGGAACCTTGGTACTTGGGCAGTCCTGTTGGGCACCCTTCCTCGTCAGCTGCCCTTGGTTCGAAGCAGGTGGTTTTGGCGCATGGTGCTCAGTGCCAAAACTAGGCGCCATAGCAGTAATGTTATACTGGGAGGGGCACATAAGGGTAACTTGGGGTTCCAGAGATCGCCACACCCCAAATAACTCCTCCCTCCGAGTTTCTATGACTCGGAAGGGGAATAGAAGTTAACGCTGCCAGAAGTTAACGCACTAATACGTATGCTGCTGTAAGACCCCATTTTATACCACATATTGAAGACTGTCACTTGGTGCCCTTCCTTCCCCCTTTCCTCTGTAAATGGAGATCCTATCAGTTTCTCTGGAATATCTCACAGCAAGAAGGCTTAAATAACTCCTAGTCATGAACATGTTAAAGCAGTAGGCGTTTTAGAGACTGGTACACAAATAAGATTTATGTCTAGTGAGTAGGAATAGTTCCGCATCATGGAATACGGTGTCTAGGATGAGCTGCAAAGCCTTGAAAGAATTTCAAAGCATCTCTATTTTGCGTTTTTTCCATCTGCACTTGAACGCGTCAGCCTTTCGCCGGCTGCCCAGGCAGAAGTGTGATATAGACAGGCTCGCCTTGTCCAGCAACTTGATTCAATCATTTTCTTGTTTGGTTCTTTCAGAAGCAAGCGCGTCATTCAAGCCCACCCTCCCTGGTTGTAGGTGGAAAGTTACAGAATGAGAAGAATGGCTGTTCTGACTTTGCAATTCTAAAAGGTTTCTAGGAAGCTGCTCAGCGAGTGCCCATGGTCCGCTCACAATGCAGGCAGCCATGGTTTTAGCAAAGCATTGTTCGGTAGAACTCTGACAGCTTCCCTGCCAAATGGGGCCTCCTCAATGGAAACTGGTGGAAAGGAATGGACAGAAACATCAGATAGTTTTATCGCTAGTGCTGGAAGAACATCTGGACTTTCATGGACTGCTCCAAGTCTGGAATAATCAAGGCCTCCTCACTCGCAGAAAAGGTTCAGGGTGATCACATGATGCTCTGCTCAGAATGATATTATCTTTTACCCAGGGCCTCAAGTTCCAGCAGGGTTACAGTCTAGAAATGAGCTTGTTAAATTTTTCATAGTTAGGTCTTTTCCTCATGGACATGTTCATTGAATCCGGTGGGCAGTCATTGTCTAATACCTTACTGCTTAGGGGAGCGAATGTCAAAACACAACAAGTTTACTGAGTTGAACTTAAAGAGGAACTGTAGTTCAAATAACATTATGAATAAAATTGCTTATTGCTTACAATATTAATTTATAGAGTATTAACTCAGTGCTTGCCCATTGTAAAATCTTTCCTCTCCCCGATTTACATTCTGAAATGTACCACTGGTGGTGACATCTTTAGTCCTGCCAGGGGATCTGTACGGAATGTTCGATACTGAGAGTTCTATGCACAGAGGGAGATATTGCTTGCTTTGCAGTTGGAAAAAGACGTTATTTCCCACAATGCAATGAGGTTCACAGATAGGAAACTTTCAGGACCTTGGTCATGACATCACACCGTGGGAGGAGTTTAACCATAATGCGGCCTAACAGACCCCCCTGATGAACTACTCAATAAAAGGTAAAGAATTCTTGTGGGAAAGGGGGTATTAGCTACTGATTGGCATAAAGTTCAGTCCTTGTTTAAAGTTCCTCTTTAAGCATGCCGGATGTTTAAGTGATGCTGGGCGGCTGCTGTACAGGGAGGAGGTGAATAATTGCTAGATTCTCTTGTTTTTACTGGCCGCCCGAGTAGCATGTGTATGTGGCTGGTATATGAAGGAATATAGCCATTGCTTGCAGAGCAATTAGAAAAACAGCATATAAATTACTATTTCAATCATATTATTAATAAGCATTGGAATGTTCTTGAAATGGACCTGAACTATTGCAGAGGACACAAGGAAAATGTAACAGAAACGCACCCTGTATGTATTTAAAGAGTTTTGCCTGTATAATTTCCCCCTCACTTGTATCTAATCACTAGTTGTAATTTGACCCCTCCCCCTCCCGTCCCATGACTGCCTATGATAAGCAGATAACCCCATTTGAAAGCACAGGCTGTTAACAGTATGACTGCTTCCATGAATCAGGAAGTATAAACTGTCCAGATTTATTTTAGGCTTTGTATCAGCTGTAACAAATACATGTTTTTTGTTTAAAGGTTATTATGCAGTTGTGTATCTTTTAGAGCAGAGAGGAAGTTCTGAGTTCAGGTCAACTTTAAGTTGATTTGCCAGGTTAAAAAAATGCTGCCCCCAATGGTACCGCAATGTTGATAGCTGGGATTAGCAGCTATTATTGGTAATTTGGGCGCAGGAGGGGGCCAATAATATAACGGGCGCTGTGGCTACCTGCTATGCAAATTGCAGCTACAAATAGCAGGTGCTCACATACTACTGAGGCGCCAGGCTCTCTACTATGGTTCCTTGGAGATTTTGTTCTTTTGATATGCCTACAGAAGCAGCAGCCTAGCCCCGAGAAGTGTTGCAATCTATGAGAGTTGTGTTCATTTGGATCTCCAAAATTACAGTTCTTCACTACTGAGTTATTTCCCCTGAGAGTAGGTAAGATTACCTTTACCTCCTCTATTTTTAAACGGTTTTTAATAATTTTATTTCACTTTTCACTTTGGCGCCTCTGAACCACATAATACTGGACCAAACTGTCTTGCTGGAATGTGTGGTGGGAATTTTTGGAGATGTCCTGTGGGCAATATAAAAAAAACCCCTCTTGCGAATAGTTTTATATTAGGCAAAAATAAATCCCTTATTCTAAAATGGAAACTGCAGTTTACTCGTAGTAATTGGCAGGGCTGTGGAGTCGGAGTTGGAGTAATTTTGGGCACCCGGAGTCGGAGTCGTTGATTTCCTAAACTGAGGAGTCGGGAGTCGGATGATTTTTTGTACAAAATCCACAGCCCTGTTAAGTATTAGACTAAGGAGTTGGAGTCGAGGAGTCGGGGCAATTTTGGGCACCCGGAGTCGGAGTTGGAGTCGTGGTTTCATAAACTGAGGAGTCGGAAGATTTTTGTACCGACTCCACAGCCCTGGTAATTGGAAAAAGTTGATTAACCTAGCCCTTCCACTCTATAATTTAACCTATCAATCTCGTAATCAGCCCAAGAAATTAGATAAAGTGGGGAGTCCATGGTTAGACACTTCTGATATAACTATACCTAATCTAGATATTACTGTATCTATTTCAGACTTATAGCAGTAAAAGTACTATTGTTTATTCTAATTGTTAAACGGACTTGGAGCCACCTTGATCTGTGTATCCAGCTGCACCACCTTGATCTGTGTATCCAGCGGCACCACCTTGATCTGTGTATCCAGCTGCAGCTGTGTGAATGTCCAGTTGATACAAGAGTAAATGCGGTCATGAGATCACTGGTGCCGAACAGTGGTTACCAAGTGCAACCACTCACATTTTATCATCCTCAATGTCCTATAACCCTGCTCAGTATATGCATTACTTTTACTAGAATAATTTAATTCTCTGTATAGTGCAGCCTATGATTAACACTATGTATGTCACTATTGTGAGTATACACTCACCTAAAGGATTATTAGGAACACCTGTTCAATTTCTCATTAATGCAATTATCTAATCAACCAATCACATGGCAGTTGCTTCAATGCATTTAGGGGTGTGGTCCTGGTCAAGACAATCTCCTGTCCTGAACTCCAAACTGAATGTCAGAATGGGAAAAAAAGGAGATTTAAGCAATTTTGAGCGTGGCATGGTTGTTGGTGCCAGATGGGCCGGTCTGAGTATTTCACAATCTGCTCAGTTACCGGGATTTTCACGCACAACCATTTCTAGGGTTTACAAAGAACGGTTTGAAAACGGAAAAACATCCAGTATGCGGCAGTCCTGTGGGCGAAAATGCCTTGTTGGTGCTAGAGGCCAGAGGAGAATGGGCCGACTGATTCAAGCTGATAGAAGAGCAATGTTGACTGAAATAACCACTCGTTACAACCGAGGTATGCAGCAAAGCATTTGTGAAGCCACAACACGCACAACCTTGAGGCGGATGGGCTACAACAGAAGAAGACCCCACCGGGTACCACTCATCTCTACTACAATTAGGAAAAAGAGGCTACAATTTGCACAAGCTCACCAAAATTGGACAGTTGAAGACTGGAAAAATGTTGCCTGGTCTGATGAGTCTCGATAGAGTCAGAATTTGGGGTAAACAGAATGAGAACATGGATCCATCATGCCTTGTTACCACTGTGCAGGCTGGTGGTGGTGGTGTAATGGTGTGAGGGATGTTTTCTTGGCACACTTTAGGCCCCTTAGTGCCAATTGGGCATCGTTTAAATGCCACGAGCTACCTGAGCATTGTTTCTGACCATGTCCATCCCTTCATGACCACCATGTACCCATGCTCTGGCTACTTCCAGCAGGATAATGCACCATGTCACAAAGCTCGAATCATTTCAAATTGGTTTCTTGAACATGACAATGAATTAACTGTACTAAAATGGCCCCCAAAGTCACCAGATCTCAACCCAATAGAGCATCTTTGGGATGTGATGGAACGGGAGCTTCGTGCCCTGGATGTGCATCCCACAAATCTCCATCAACTGCAAGATGCTATCCTATCAGTATGGGCCAACATTTCTAAAGAATGCTTTCAGCACCTTGTTGAATCAATGCCATGTAGAATTAAGGCAGTTCTGAAGGCGAAAGGGGGTCAAACACCGTATTAGTATGGTGTTCCTAATAACCCTTTAAGGGCCCTTTTCCACCAGCGCTGGCTGAATCGCAAAAACGCAAACCGCTAGCGATTTTACAATCGCTACGGTTTGCTTTTTAACATGGGAATCGCGGTAGGTCATTTCCACTACCGCGATTCGTTTTTGCCGGGAACGCAAACGCGCGGCGGAGCGATAATTGCCGCGATTTTGCTATGCAGTGCATAGCAAAATCGCGGCCGCGAACGTCGGGGAATCGCTGGTAATTGCGATTCAGCAATCGCTAGCGTTCAGCGTGAACGCTAGCGATTGCTAGTGGAAAAGGGCCCTTAGTGAGTGTACATCTGCTTGGATTGCTATAGTGTGTATTTTTTTGTCATGTCTATTGGTTGTCATTTTTGTGTCTCTTAACTATCGAGTACCAACTTTGTTAAAAGTCAATAAAAATTCTCTTAAAAAAACCCAAACTGTTTTTCTGGGGTTTAGAGAAAATATCCCAACCAGCAAGTCATGCTAAAACATTACTTCTAACAGTGCGCCTGTAGCACAGCACAAAACCAGTTATGTAAGTCCCAATAGTCTGACTGCATTAGGAATGGTTCTATGAATAATTGAAGTATCAGTGTCCGTAAAGACATCCAAGTTCAGTCTGGCAAGCCAGAACCTGTCAGCGCTTTGTTGTTGGCCTAATGTGGGTTTCACAGTTCTTTTGGCTGCTTCATCAGAAGCTATAAATGTACTAAAGCTCTCTATAACAATACAGAACACAAAGGTTGCAAACAATTCTAAATTGCAGTTAATAAGGATTGTGAGGAAATCACAAATGAAAATTAACACCTCAATTTGCAAATATATCACGAGGTAACAAGATGTATTTAAAGGGGCACTATGGTGAAAAATGGCTAAATCTAAAATATGTGCGAACATAGAACAATAAGAAGTATGTTTTCTCCAGAGTAAAATGAGCCATAAATTACTTTTCTCCTATGTTGCTGTCACTTATAGTAGGTAGTAGAAATCTGAGAGAAGCGACAGGTTTTGGACTAGTCCATCTCTTCATAGTAGATTCTCAGCAAGGCTTTTATTCTTTATAAAGATATTCCCTAAAAAGTATTTAAACAATGATGCTGGCCAGCCTCCCTGCTCACTACACAGTTTTTTGGCAGTTGGATGGAGCAACTGCCATTCACTAAGTGCTTTTGAAAATAAATAAATCCCTGAGAATCCCCCTATGAAGAGATGGACTTGTCCAAAACCTGTGGCTTCTGTCAGATTTCTACTACTTACTGTAAGTGACAGCAAAATAGGAGAAAAATAATTTATGGCTCATTTTACTCAGGAAAAAGTGTACTTATTATTTGTCTATGTTTGCACATATTTTACATTTTACAATTTTTCGCCATAGTGCCCCTTTAAGGAACCGTAGATTCACTCTGTGCAGTGCCCACTCTATCCCTGAAGAGAGAAGGATGATTCTGACCCTGCTTACACGCTGTAGTGCATTATGGGACCTGCATACAATAATATAACTCAAACCACAGAATAAATTGCACTGAAAAGCCATGTAATGCATATTCACTAAAACAGGAGGTTGAATTTCCTGCAGTGTATCAATTCCCATTTTTTAGAGTTCCAACCCACACCAGGTCCAGCTTCTACTGGACAAGGTTGTAAGCCTTGGTGGGAAAGGACATGAGCCTTGGTGGAAAAGTCGAATGGATTAATTGCTTTAACTCAAGTAATGTAAGAACTATCTTCTGCCAGGTCATGTGTGCCAGGATGTCAATTTGCATTGTGGTAAACTAGGGCGACGAGAAAAAAGAAACTCCAACACTGCTGACCAAAGTAAAGTATTAGAAACAATCACTCACATGTACCTCGGACTACAGATGCCTATCAAATTACAAGTCCAGCTCACAAGATCCAGTACTTTAAAACATGAGGGTGACAGTTGTCTTCCAATGTGACATAAATTATGAAACTGAGCCATTTTGTTTCACATTAGTAGGTAGTTCAAGTCATCACAACCTCCATGCTGGATCTCATGTTGCAAACAATCTCACGCAAAACAAACAGAATGTGGTTGGTTATCAGATCTCATCTCTGATCAGTTTAGGTTTTGAGTAAAGGACACCTGATCTGAGAGGGATATAAAGGCTGCCAAATGTATATCTTTTTGAACAATACCAGTTGCCTGATGCCCTGCTGATATTTTTGGTTGCACACCTGAAACAAGCATGCAGCTTATCTAGTCAGACTTAAAGAGACTCTGTAACAATTTTTTCAGCCTTAGTTCTTCTATCCTATAAGTTCCTATGCCTGTTCTAATCTGCTCTGGCTTACTGCAGTCTTTCCTAACTGCACTGTCTCTGTAAGAAATCAATGTATCTTTCCTCTGTCCTGTTTGTCGGGCTAAGGATTGATTGTGTGGAATGTGCAGGGCTGCTTGTGATTGGTAGAAGCGATACACACCCTCTGCAGGCCTCCTGCATACTTTGAATGACTCACACACTATGCTTAGCTGAGCCTATTAGAAGCTGGTTAGTTTGTTTGTAAACACTGCCTAAAACTGTTAATTACAAGCCAGGATTGCAGCAGAGAGTGGCAGAAACAGCACAGAGGGGCACAGGAGAAAATAATGAATAGAATGGTATGCTTTTTATTGTAAGAATATTAGAGTACAGATTCTCTTTAAGTCAGAAACATCTGATCTGCATGCTTGTTCGTGGTTTATGGCTAAAAGTATTAGAAGCAGAGGATCAGTAGGACAGCCAGGCAATTGATATTGTTTAAAAGGAAATAAATATGGCAGTCTCCTTTTCCCTCTCAGTTCTGGTGTCCTTTAAAGAGACTCTGTAACGACAAAAAGATCCCCTGGGGGGTACTCACCTCGGGTGGGGGAAGCCTCAGGATCCTAATGAGGCTTCCCACGCCGTCCTCTGTCCCACGGAGGTCTCCCTGCAGCCCTCCGAACAGCCGGCGACTGTGCCGACTGTTCAATTCAATATTTACCTTTGCAGGCTCCAGCGAGGGCGCTGTGGCTGCTTTCGCTCCGAAGGAGGCGGAAATACCCGATCTCAGTCGGGTCCGCTCTACTGCGCAGGCGCCGGAGACTTGCGCCTGCGCAGTAGAGCGGACCCGACTGAGATCGGGTATTTCCGCCTCCTTCGGAGCGAAAGCAGCCAGAGCGCCTGCGCAGGAGCCTGCAAAGGTAAATATTACGTCACCGCTGTACGGAGGGCTACAGCGAGACCCCCGAGGGACGGCAGACGGCGTGGGAAGCCTCATTAGGATCCTGAGGCTTCCCCCATCCGAGGTGAGTACCCCCCAGGGGACGTTTTAACGTTACAGATTCTCTTTAAGATAATTCAGCTATGAAATGGAAAGCAGAGCATCACTATATAAACAAACCATTCATCATTTGAAGAATGGCTTACAGCATGTTGCTACAATTAAAAAACTTTAGACATCATTTTCAAACTTTGGCGGTAAAAACAATGGAGCTGACTTGTAAAAACTACAAATGACTAGGTCTTCTATGAAACTTTCTGCAAGGACAATTCACTGAGAATTAAAGAGAGAAGATTTATCAGGTGATCATTTTGTACTTCTCTGATTGGCAGTTCATCCTTCCTAAGTAATAAAAGTGACACATGATCACATGGTTGTGGGCGGGCAATCAGGGAAGTACGCATCAAGTCAATTCTCCATGAATTCTTCTAGCAGAAGTATGTCTAGCTGATAATATCTGATGAAGGCCGCCCAAATAATACCAACAGAGATGGTCAATGAGATGGTAATAATTCTGGGTTGTACGCCAGCTGGAATTACTAGCATTCCTTTGACCAGCTCTAGTAACCAGTCAAGCGTTGGCTGTTGAATGAAATAAGGACCATGACTGGTTGAATTGAGCATCTGCTTCAGCTTCTCCATAACTGTCTTCATAACTCAGCCTAATGCCCAGTATTCAGAAACCTTCTTGGAATTGACCTTACCTTTCCAGTAGACTTGACTCCCTTCCAGACACAGAAGTAAACCAGCATCCAGCAGGCAAGCAGACACAGCAGCAGTTCCCAATTTATAGAGCCCAAGTCATCCAGGCCGCTGGAAAGTCTCAGCACTTTTCTCCTGGAAGAGTGAATGCACTGAGCAATTCTGGATAGTAATGACAGCGAGGCGACAGCTACACACCATATTAACTTATGTTAGTCCATAATGAATGCTTGATGATGGCTCTAGTCACATGTTTTACATGGAAATTGAGGAAAAGGGACAGACAGAAAAGATATTTTAAGCTTCTCATGTTATTAATATTATTAAAAAAGCACCTGGACTGTATAATTAAGTTGAAGGCCAACTCCAAACAAAGCTATTCCAGTTTTGGCTGGGCATCCATTGGATTAACTGCTGCTAGCCTCTTATATCGTGAACACTACAGTGGCAAGATTCTTCTGCCATATTTAACATAAACCCGAGTCCAACAATTTAGGGGTTGAGATTATAGGTGCTCCCTAATGATATAATCTTCATTGTCCAATCTTACCACATCTAGGTAATATGAGGGACTATCTTAAGTATCCATTCAAACTATATTCACTCAGTTTACCCTTCTACTGCATACATTTGGTATAACTGTACAATCAAGATTGTATTATTAGTGGACACCTTTAGAGCTCAGTTGTAAGTGGTGGCCACCCTTTACTTCCTCACTTAAGTACTTCCATTGGCCAACTACACCACTGCCCTGTCACCGATCACAAGACTAGAGATGACAGTTGGCCATTCTGTCTTAGGACTGAGTATCACTCCATAAACAGGTGAACCCATGTTCACTTTAATATCTCTGCTCTCCCCCACAAAGCCGTAATTAACGGTATCTTTATAAGGGCACTTGAAAACAACTCTTACACCTTCTATGTGTGAATGCACTTGACAGAGCCTGATTGGCAGCTGCTTGTAGGGTTCACTGGATGCCATCACGTGAAGGCTATTCTGGTGCACATGGGCTTTGAACAAAGTCAATTTTAAAAATCGTGCACTCAACTTGTCAGGCCAAAAAAGTGACCGGATGCTGCTTTTATTCTAATATAGGTACACCACTCCAGCTAAGGGCTAGTTCACACTGGGTGCTTCCCGGCGATCAGGTTTGTGTCTGCGATCGGTATTCGGCGGGTGAAATCTTGCAATTTGCGCTTGTGATTCTCATTCAATAGAACAAGAATCACAGCGCGATCGCCCCCAAAACGCTGCATGCAGCGTGTTTGCGTTAGATTGCAAAAGCTGCAGGCAGTGTGAATGTATCCATAGGGGTAAATTAGTAGCAGCGCATTGCTGATCACTGGTGATCAGCAAAGCGCTGAAAAAGCGCCAAGTGTGAACCAGCCCTAAGAGTACAATCAGCTATCAGCTATGCTGATGTTCTGAGCAGGTTCAGCCCACGTTGTATACTGAAGATAATAATAATTACAAACCAGAGGCAGCTGCATGTTGTCATAGTCTCATTATGTCCATTCCTTGCTTCCTGGGGACCTAGTACAATGTTGGAGGATACAGTGCCTCCTGTAGTGCTCTGTGTCAGGGGGTGTGGTCTAACCATCCAGGGTGCCAGACATTGTCAGACAATCCATGCTGGGGACCTAGTATAATGTTGGAGGATACAGTGCCTCCTGTAGTGCTCTGTATCAGGGGGTGTGGTCTAACCATCCAGGGTGCCACACATTATCAGACAATCCATGCTGGGGACCTAGTACAATGCTGAGGATACAGTGCCTCCTGTAGAGCTCTCTGTCAGTGGGTGTGGTCTAACCATCCAGGGTGCCAGACATTGTCAGACAATCCATGCTGGGGACCTAGTATAATGTTGAGGATACAGTGCCTCCTGTAGTGCTCTGTGTCAGGGGGTGTGGTCTAACCATCCAGGGTGCCACACATTGTCAGACAATCCATGCTGGGGACCTAGTACAATGCTGAGGATACAGTGCCTCCTGTAGTGCTCTGTGTCAGGGGGTGTGGTCTAACCATCCAGGGTGCCACACATTATCAGACAATCCATGCTGGGGACCTAGTACAATGCTGAGGATACAGTGCCTCCTGTAGTTCTCTGTGTCAGGGGGTGTGGTCTAACCATCCAGGGTGCCAGACATCGTCAGACAATCCATGTTGGGGACCTAGAACAATGTTCAGGATACAGTGCCTCCTGTAGAGCTGTGTCAGGGGGTGTGGTCTAACCATCCAGGGTGCCACACATTGTCAGACAATCCATGCTGGGGACCTAGTACAATGTTGAGGATACAGTGCCTCCTGTAGTTCTCTGTGTCAGGGGGTGTGGTCTAACCATCCAGGGTGCCAGACATTGTCAGACAATCCATGCTGGGGACCTAGTACAATGCTGAGGATACAGTGCCTCCTGTAGTTCTCTGTGTCAGGGGGTGTGGTCTAACCATCCAGGGTGCCAGACATTGTCAGAAAATCCATGCTGGGGACCTAGAACAATGTTCAGGATACAGTGCCTCCTGTAGTTCTCTGTGTCAGGGGGTGTGGTCTAACCATCCAGGGTGCCACACATTGTCAGACAATCCATGCTGGGGACCTAGTACAATGCTGAGGATACAGTGCCTCCTGTAGTTCTCTGTGTCAGGGGGTGTGGTCTAACCATCCAGGGTGCCAGACATTGTCAGACAATCCATGCTGGGGACCTAGAACAATGTTCAGGATACAGTGCCTCCTGTAGAGCTCTGTGTCAGGGGGTGTGGTCTAACCATCCAGGGTGCCAGACATTGTCAGACAATCCATGCTGGGGACCTAGAACAATGTTCAGGATACAGTGCCTCCTGTAGTTCTCTGTGTCAGGGGGTGTGGTCTAACCATCCTGGGTGCCACACATTGTCAGACAATCCATGCTGGGGACCTAGAACAATGTTCAGGATACAGTGCCTCCTGTAGTTCTCTGTGTGAGGGGGTGTGGTCTAACCATCCAGGGTGCCACACATTGTCAGACAATCCATGCTGGGGACCTAGTATAATGTTGAGGATACAGTGCCTCCTGTAGTTCTCTGTGTCAGGGGGTGTGGTCTAACCATCCAGGGTGCTAGACATTGTCAGACAATCCATGCTGGGGATCTAGAACAATGCTGAGGATACAGTGCCTCCTGTAGTTCTCTGTGTCAGGGGGTGTGGTCTAACCATCCAGGGTGCCAGACATTGTCAGACAATCCATGCTGGGGATCTAGAACAATGCTGAGGATACAGTGCCTCCTGTAGTTCTCTGTGTCAGGGGGTGTGGTCTAACCATCCAGGGTGCCACACATTGTCAGACAATCCATGCTGGGGACCTAGAACAATGTTCAGGATACAGTGCCTCCTGTAGTTCTCTGTGTCAGGGTGTGTGGTCTAACCATCCAGGGTGCCAGACATTGTCAGACAATCCATGCTGGGGACCTAGTACAATGCTGAGGATACAGTGCCTCCTGTAGTTCTCTGTGTGAGGGGGTGTGGTCTAACCATCCAGGGTGCCACACATTGTCAGACAATCCATGCTGGGGACCTAGTACAATGCTGAGGATACAGTGCCTCCTGTAGTTCTCTGTGTCAGGGGGTGTGGTCTAACCATCCAGGGTGCCAGACATTGTCAGACAATCCATGCTGGGGATCTAGAACAATGCTGAGGATACAGTGCCTCCTGTAGTTCTCTGTGTCAGGGGGTGTGGTCTAACCATCCAGGTTGCCACACATTGTCAGACAATCCATGCTGGGGACCTAGAACAATGTTCAGGATACAGTGCCTCCTGTAGAGCTCTGTGTCAGGGGGTGTGGTCTAACCATCCAGGGTGCCACACATTGTCAGACAATCCATGCTGGGGACCTAGAACAATGTTGAGGATACAGTGCCTCCTGTAGAGCTCTGTGTCAGGGGGTGTGGTCTAACCATCCAGGGTGCCACACATTGTCAGACAATCCATGCTGGGGACCTAGTACAATGTTGAGGATACAGTGCCTCCTGTAGTGGTCTGTGTGAGGGTGTGTGGTCTAACCATCCAGGGTGCCAGACATTGTCAGACAATCCATGCTGGGGACCTAGAACAATGTTGAGGATACAGTGCCTCCTGTAGAGCTCTGTGTCAGTGGGTGTGGTCTAACCATCCAGGGTGCCAGACATTGTCAGACAATCCATGCTGTGGATCTAGAACAATGCTGAGGATACCGTGCCTCCTGTAGTGCTCTCTATCTGTGGGTGTGGTCTAACCATCCAGGGTGCCACACATTGTCAGACAATCCATGCTGGGGACTTAGTGGTCCCATGATGATGACATATGGACCTTGAACAGAGGTATTTTGGAATAATTTACAGAAAGCGGTTTAAAGCCTGCAGTCTTACTATGTAAAGAGTGAGGAGGTCATGAACCAAGTTCAGCTGCAAACTCCTGGACTTTTGTTTTAAATTATCCCCTACCTTAAAAAAAAGGCTCCCACGGGGCAAAGAATCTGCACAAGACTGCAGTTTCACCAAGTCTAGGAGAGGAGTTATTTAGTGACATCATCATATTCAGTTCAGCTCTACAAGTCTGCACTGGCGGTGTCCCAGGCCAAGCATGGATGTTTCACTGCTAAATAGTGGTCTCCCGTCTACAAGGTTAACTTCCTTAGCCTAAATTATGGAGAAACCATTACAAAGGGCAACAGCATCGTTTGGCTTTATAATGACTTCATGATTTGGGCAGAGCTTTGAATTCTGGTAAGAGTACTGGTTTGCTTAAGATATATAAGAAACTTGCATCCCAGCAACTACAAAGGACTGAAAAATCAGCTTTTTTTCTGGAGTTGACCTTTAACAACTAGATCTATTACCCTGTCTTTGACTACAAATAATTGAAATAGTTTACTACAGTTTGATTATTACGGTATTTATTAGCAAAATCACTGAAATCTGAAATAGGCTAAAAAGCCGTACATTCTGCTGGTCTTCATGCAGTTCTAATAATACAGATATAATAAGCAATACAGTGTTCTTAGAAGGTTCATCATTTCAGTGCTTGTGCCAATATATAACCACAGACCTATACATTTCGACTATAAGATTTTTTTTTTATCTTTTCTGTTTTATATTCTACCTTCTAAAAACTGTATGTGTGAATCTGTGAGATCTGGCATTTTAAAAATGAGTTAAATAAGAATAAATATGTTACACACTGACATTTTAACCTATTAAAGTTGGAGAGCAAGGTTCTTTGTAGCCCACGGCAACCAGATTCTTATTGTGATGCTGAAACCTGCAGTATTCAAATGACACTTAGGATACTGTTGCTATGGGCAACAATGATTTCTTACCTCCAGAGGCAGTGCTTAAATTGAACTATTTTTTTCCATTCAATTCTATTTGAAACTATCTTTAAAAATTGGCTTGTTTACATAGCAATCTTTTATATGTTTAACACACACTGTTTTGTGTATTTAAAGGTGCAGCCATTAGGCTTAATCAGGAAAGCTTACTGGGTTTTCTAATAAGAATCCCAGCACTGCCTGCATTTGGAAGGAACCCTCTCTGACTTTGGAGTCAGTCTCCTGTGCTTTGCAAAGAGAGTAGAGGGAGTGCATGAGCCAATGTGGAGTTTAAGGTAGTCTGATCACATAACAGCAAACAGACACAGATGTGTCCCTAGCCTGTAGGCTAGCAATGTATATGCTGCTACGAAGGAGGCAGAGGGACAATGGTATGGCACACAATGGAACAACACAGACCAGAAGCAGTAAGGAGAACAGCAGCCTCGACCTATGCTAGGACGAGGTGATCCATCAGGCTGGATCTCTCCAAGTTGCACCAGGGCCACCGTACACACGCTAGCTTCTTGGCATAGGCAGCTAAGACCTGCCGCCTTGGCTGAATAGCATCTATCCTGAGTATGAAGCGTTAGTTTCTGCCACTACATGTATTTTATTAAAAAGCTCCAGAGTAACAGCAAGGTATTGTTTTACAATGCAGAAATCACAAAGTTAACCCTGTCTCGTTATTAATGCTAGGTGCACGCAATGCTATTTCCCGTCCAATTGACGTGATCGGACAATTATGTCCGATTTGCTTCCGATCGATAATGGGATTGATTTTGCAAACCTATCATAGGAAAATCAACCCCTTTATCAATCGGGAGCAGTTTGGACAAGTACAAATAATACAACTTCCTGTCAGATTACTCGTCGATTAGATGGGAAATTGCATAGTGTGTACCCAGCATTACACACCCCTAGCACACTGCATAGAAACACAAGTGGCCTGTATTGACTTTATCAGCCTGCTCACAAGACTAACAAATGTGGAATGATGCTGGGTCAGTGTCCACCGAGCACACAGCAGACAGAGGAAGCTACAAAGGTGGAATGAGGCTGGCTGAATAAAAACAAAGTTGACCAAATAAAATAACCTGCTGTTTGGCAGATGAGAAATTTCCCATACACAGTATATAAGCCAACTGTATAATACAAGGCTGTGTGTTCAGTAGCCAGGAGTGACACTCTGTCATTTATGCTTCTTATAGGGGGTGAGTATTAAGGCAGAACTGCATGTACAGAATGTTCTGGGATGAACATTTTCCCCGCCCAGTGCCAGTCTATCACCAGGCTCAAGAAGTCACACACATTTACCAGAAGTCATAATAAACAGTTGGCTGAGTAAATATGTGGTATAACGCAAGTCCATTGTGTAGTGTGTAAACGAAAGCAAAGTTAAAGGAGACCTGTTCTCCTCAAAGTACAAGCCAAAGCTACAATAACAACAGTGCCTTATGAAACATGACAGCTGTGAAATATGTACCTATCCTCCAATAAACAGCTTCTCAAGGAGCAGGTCACATGACGAACCTTAATGGTGGCTGCCCAAGTGGCTTATGGGGGTGACATTCAGAGTCAGACAACCATCAATCCTCAACCTGCTGTGGGAAGGACTCTGGAGGACCAGTTTCTTCAGGAATGTTAAGTATTTCACAGGCACAATTCTAGACTATGGGTTACTTTTTAAAGCAATGGTTCCTGATGAATGATCCAGGGACCAGGGAAGATTCATGATTGTACACTAGGTGCTCCCCTAACATCTTCCTTGGTCTGTGCTGTGCTATAGTATCTGTTACTATAAGGGGAGGCAGACAGTGACTAGAGCACCGTGATGAACATTGTGGACCCACAACAGAGGGAACACTGTGGATTCTTTGTTAACTGTAGTGAGCTCCAGCACCATTTCCCCAGGGCTCTTCCTTGGGTTGAAAGATTAGCGTAAAATAGAACAACTGCAGGGCCCTATTTAGGGCTAATTCTAACCCACTATGAGTTTTCCTTTGCTTAAAGTGATTTGTGGACCAAGAAACGTTAAAAACCACCATGAATGATGGGAGTCTCAGTCAAGTAATGACTACTGGACTCGCTGACAGGCCAATGTTTATGTATATAAGAGTTTTCTGAGTGGATGGACATCTGCATAAAACTATGAAGATATGTATGGTCACCATAAAGTACTGATATGGAGGACATGAACTTCTGGTTAGCCTCTGCTGCACTGGTCAGTCCCTGCTGTATTGGGTATTTGTGGCCCTCTTTCATGTGCATGATGTGTATATAAACTGTTTCGGTAAAAGGAGGCTGGAACATAAACCACCCTGCTTGGAGTGGAGTTGGTAAGGTCTCTCCATGTTTGCTTGGATTTTCTCTGGCACTTCAGCTTACCCATACATCCCAAAAATATACTAGTAGTTACACTGTCGTAATCCAAACATTGATACAAGATATGCCATTAGGTTATGACAGAGGTAGATACTTTAGATCATGATCTACTTTGAGGGACAGCTGGTTCCACCCTTGCAATTCAACAAGAGCTTCCTCTGCTGGGCTCTGTGCTAGCTGTGATATCTGTGAACAACTATACACCGGAAGGGGTAGTTGCAGGCACAACAGTTTTGAAGAGTATCGGCTTCTAGACTAGTTCCCACATTTCAAGGAAAGTTGGTGAGCCGATTATATTCTGTGATTTCAGCAGATTGTCATTTTAAAACAATATCCCACTTTTCCTTTAGGCTTTAGTCATGGTTTATACAGTTAAATAGTGTGCACATTGACATCACCTCTGTTTATTCTGGCAAAGACTATGTATGATGAAATGCAAAAATATTCTGTTTAGGGTCAAAACTACGGATTAGCTGTACACACAAAGCTGGCACAGGTCTTAATGTATCCATTGTACCCAATGGTGAAGGTTTTACATGGTCATTGAGAGTTCCAGGCAAAACATCAGCAGAATATTGGGTCTGATTTAATACGCTTTTATTAGGATGGAGGTCACAAGTTATCCAGCAAACCTGTCATAAATGTGTTAAATAAAGTTCTTGCTCTGGGTGGGTGCATGGGGCAACATTACTCCCCCCCAGGTGGGTGTCCCTCGGAGTTCTGTTACGGCTTCCCACTCAGTCACCGCTCCCAGAAAAAGCCACATTGTTACCATTCATCCAACATTCTGTAAGATCGTGGCTTACATGGAGGAAGAAGACTAATATGTGTTACCTCCACGCTGTTCTTGAGGCACTATTCTATAATGCTGAGATCCCCTTTACAACCCAAAATGTTAACTGGGATAGATGGAGGCGAGAAGGTGTCATCAACCTTAATTCTCTCATCCAAGATGGCAAGGTGCTCTCGTGGGATGCCCTTACATCTAAATTTAGGCAGGCCAACTTTCACTTTTTGTTTTCTTCAACTTAGAAAATATATATTTTATCTATAATCAGCTTATACCCTGATTGGGACCTTTCTCTGATTGAACATGAATACGTGCAGGGGTGAGATAGACCAGGTCTAATTTCCTGACTATATACTATATTATAGTATGATACCCTTCCGCCTCTCACCCCTCCTATGGAAAAGTGGGTACAATCTTTGGCTTTCGAATATCCTGAAGAGTGGACCGAGATCTTTGATAACATGGCTAGAGTCTCATCCAATATAGTAATAAAAGAAAAAGCCTATAAAATGTTGTATCATTGGTGTGGTTGGATTTACAATTGGTTGTACAATTGGTTTTACTCAGCAAAAACAGGCAAGGATTGAGGCCGTGGTGTAACTACAATTCAAGGGATCCCCAGCAAAACCTTGAGGCCCACTTAATGTTCACACCCGTTCTCTTGCCTCCTCTTGGTGACACTTACAGCCTGGGGGCCCATCTCATAAGGATCATAAAACAAGTGTGGCCATCATGATCTTCAAATTCATTACAAGTGTAGCCACAACAACTGATCTGAAGTATAGTCTCTGTATCAGAGGAAGGGAAGGTTAGTGGTTGGACCCCCCAAAGCTCTGGGCTGCTCCCCTCTAGTTATGCCCCTGGATTAAGGCCCTTCCTTCTCCTCAGTGCTCCACTGCAATTCCGTTAACTCTGATATGGAGCACTGCTGGTGGAGTTGCCCTGTTGTCTAAAAATCCTAGGATGAGTGTTTTCAACAGAGTTCCTTGACTATGGGATTCCCAGTACCCAAAGATATTGGCCTTAGAAAAAGTTAATTGGGCCTGATTTACCACATAGAGCAAATCACTCACACTCTGAAAACCACTATACACATATTTGACCAAATGTGGGCTCCCTGGATAGCTTGTTTCCCATTGAGCCAGACAGCTTCTAACAATTTACGTTTGTGTTTTTTGATGGTATTATGTAATTTGGAAGCACATTCGGAAAATGCTTTGCACATATGTATGCAGACGTTTATTTCTCCCTACTGTTAATTAACATAATTTTATATGTGACACCGAGTTGTTTTTTTTAGTTGCACATTGCTGTTGGATTTGAATCGTGTATTTGAAACTAATAAAAATCAAAGTAAAAAATTTTTGGGGGGTGGTGGGTTATGTTTTAATTATTTTATTTCTGGCTTACTCTTTTAGTTTTATTAATTAGTCTCTTGTGCTGCTCTTAGTAATCATTTTATATGTAGGCTAGATATCAATGTCCAGATGTGGTTAAGTTTCAATTTATGACATCATCAAGAAGCGACATTTCAAGATAAAAAGGTGAAGTACACAGAGTCATTATAAAAACAACAATAGAAACGATAATAAAACAGGATAGGCTGTTGTCAGGCTCACATGTCTCAGAATCATGCTAACAAGACCATCCCACCCTGCAGCTGCCAGCGAGAGGCCATTTGATCCGCTCCTGTCCTGGGTTTGCTGGGGCGCAGTGCATGGGCACACTTCCCCCACCATCGCCACTCGCTCGCAGCACTGCAAGAAAACATCATAGCAAGAGAACGGACAAAAGCACAGCAAGTGAAGTACGCCATCACATTGGGAAACTACAGTTACATAGTTATCTGCATTTATTGACACTTACATACATTGGGAAATTAATTATTTAAAAAAAAATAAAAAAAAAATTCTACACTGTCTTTAAAGTTTTAGATTACCCAGCAAGCTCATGGTGAACCACAACTCCTAGGAGTGTGTAAAGGGGCTAAAAAGCCTTCTTACTAAAAGACGCTATGCAAAACAGAAATTTGCCTTCCTAAAACAGAAGGTATTTGTGATTATTCAGGTTGGAGTGAGCATATGAAGTCTCCCACAATGCATCACTGCTGAATGTGCAAAACATCCTTTGCTGTCCCTGTGCAATTAACAAGCTGACACATTATTGCAATGTAGCGGTTCTGGAGGTGTGTTTTGCTATCAGGGACAACAAAGAGGTGATTTGCATATTCAGCAGCAATGCATCGTGGGAGACATCATATGCTTTCTGAAATCAACCTGAATAATCGCAAATACCTTCTGTTTTAAGAAGGCGCATTTTTATTTTGCACTGCCTTTAAAGTGCACCTGTAGGATTGTAGAAAACAATAACATTGTTATGGAGGTGGAGATAGCTAAGAAAAGGACCTATTTAAGTTTTAGGGTTCATTGAAAGGTTGATAATGACCAGATATGCTTATGTAATCATCTGAATCTTCCTTTTGGGTTATTTTCAACAAAGAGATTTTACCTGTTGCGGGAAACAGTTTCTGCTGTTATTTAATTGTATTGTGCTTACAAACCACAGTTCGACGTCAGGCTACAATTAGCCTGCAAGGTTGACAAAACCCACCACCGAGGTCCATGAAATAATGTTTTATTATAACATGGACCATGTTGTATTTAACATGGTACAACACATATTTGTTTTAGACACAAAGTCATACACATGCTCTTGTTAAATAAGACCCTTTAAAAACAGCTACTACATAGGGGAGTCTTCTAGCAAAGAAAACCTTACCATGGAATAACCATTTTCTAATTGTATCCCTTTCCCCCTCCAGAGAACCCCCACCCCCAGATCCTACCTACACTGTAACACCCCAAGACTCAATGCTACACAATAGCCATGCAGTAATCACAACAAATGCATATGAAAAGATGCCCATTTTAACACTCTTATTAATTGAATTCTATGGCCTTTCTATGCAAAATGTTTTCAATTACTTTGTCTTAGGCCTGGTTCACACTAGCCTTACAGTCCGTTCACAGATCGCAACAGATCCTAACGGATGCAATTTGATCCAATGCTAACTTATGGATCCGTTTACATCCATCCGCTCAAATGGAACCGTTCTGCACAATCTGCTGAATGGAACGCAAGTTCCCTGCGGCACCAATTATTCTGGACCGCTGAGCCCAGTGGAACGGAAATGGAAGCCGAAGCGCTGCATTTGGGGCAATGAGAAAACAGAACGTTTCTTCACACTAGTGAAGAAACGGACCTTTCTAAGTGGCAAAATCCACTTTGGGGGTGGGGATCTGGGGTGGATGTGGGGAAATGGAACAGAAGCAGCAAAACGGAAACGGAGTGGCAACCAAGTGAAACCCGATCCGATCGGTGATCAGATCCGTTTTCACAGATCCGTTTGCCACTGTAACGCAAGTGTGAACCAGGCCTTAGTCTGAGCTTCCCCGGTATTCCCCATGGATCCTCGGTGCAATACTAAGTAATACATCAGAGGTTCTCCATTGGTAGATTATTTACTTCTGCCTGGGAAAAGTAGAGGATTTGATTTTCTTTATGAAAACCACCTCTTTAGATTTGACAGTTTTATGAGCATCTATTGTAAGCTGAGACAATGGACTGGGCAGTCATCCACTGGACACGAATGGCTGACATGCAAACCAATATTCACTCTTGATCAACAAACAATCCGATCAAAATAATTGGATTGGCTGTTGATCGTTGGTGAATTCTGCTGCGGGCCCCCAAAAGGTTTAATTTGTTTTTTTGTTTTAGCTGACAGCTCCTGCACTACTTAATGCTGGGAAATTATACACGGTTCATTATTGAGGTGATTAGATGATAAAGATTGGGATGTCTTTACAGATGGCTTAGAGTGGGGATTTCTTTGGCACTAATTAAAGAATAGCAGAGATGTCGCATTACAAAGATTTTTTACTTACCTGGGGCTTCCTCCAGTCCCATAAGCACGGATGCGTCCCGCGCTGTCCTCCCGTTGTCCTCTGTTTGTCCACAATCAGCCCCGGTAACTTGCTCAGTCGGCTCCAGTCTGGGTCTTCTGCACATGTATGCACCTTCTGCGCATGCGCGGAAGACCCTGGCTGACTTCACTGAGCCAGATACTGGGGCTAATTGCCGATAAACTAAGGACCGCGGGAGGATGCGAGGGACGCTTCCGTGCTTATGGGGCTGGAGGAAGCCCCAGGAAAGTAAAAAAAACTTTGTAGTGTGCCGTCTCTGGTATACTTTAAGCACTGCTACCATTAAAGCCCCACCTCCCATACCATCACTTGGAATTATGGTTAATGTCTTTGTTTTGTTGAGCGGTACTAAGTGACCACTGATCCATCTGCATAAATAAGGTAACAATTTTAATCCTTATAGGTCCCGGCCATGGCCACTCTTGGAGGAATGATTGTTCTGTTATAATGCACACTGTTCCAGCAGAAAGCCCTCAGAGTGGTTGGACCTTCTCTAAACAAGTGTCAGCCCTCACTGGCTGTCCATTATTTATGGACACACTAAAGGCTGAAGTACAGTTGATGGTTGTTGGCCACAGGAAGTCTTATTCAACAACCATCACAGCAGATGAACATTATGGACAGACACCTTGAAATTACCAGGTGGCCTGTTCATCTCCATGGAGAGAGATGGAGGGGAGAAAAGGAAGGGAAGCAGAGGAATTTAATTGTAATTTAATGAAAAACCCAATATAACAGATTTACACTTAAAAGAACAGGCTTTAAATTATACTTTGAAAGTAACTTTTAAAGACAACCAAAGGCAGTGAGCACCGTACCATACATCCTACAGGTGAACTTTAAAAAAGTAGACTAGTTTTGGTACTATAACATTCCAGCATGCCCTGCCAGGCCTTAGTAGATTACCTTCATTATCCTGCAGGGTTGAGGGGTCGGAGTTGGAGTCAAGGAGTCGGAGCAATTTTGAGTACCTGGAGTCGGAGTTGGTGTTTTTATAAACTGAGGAATCCGAGTCGGATGATTTTCGTACCAAATCCACAGCCCTGGTAAGATTTAGACTAAGGAGTCGGAGTCGAGGAGTCTGAGCTATGTTGGGTACCTGGAGTCGGAGTTGGAGTCGTTGGATTCATTAACTGAGAAGTCGGAGTTGGATGATTTTTGTACAGACTCAACAGCCCTGTTATCCTGTGCCTCATACAATCAAGAGCATAGCCAGATGTATTCTAGCCAGCTTGAAGCAAAACACTCAGGGATATGCCCCATAAACCTTTATACTTGGCTTAGTTTATTGTAAGTTTATGCCTTTTCAAAGAAGTGTGAGTGTGTGTGTGTGTGTGTGTGTGTGTGTTTGTGGAGGTGGTGGTGGTGGAGGTGGTGGTGGTGGTGTTGGGGCGGTAATGACGTCTTTGCTACTAAGGGATATCTGGCAACTCTACTCACAATTCCTCAGATGAACTTTGAACAAAGAGAAAACTATACTGCTAAACAGTAGCCACAGAATATTTATAAACAGAATGGACTGCTTTACCGCCAGCCAGCTTCTAACCTAAGTACACACTGCTCCCAGGAGATGTGTGTAAACACAAGCATTGAGGCCTACTCTTACCAGAAGCCTTGGCTGCATAACCTATTATGAGGCATTTCTAATGATAGTTCTAAATATAGCTGATTCTATATTTTGCATTCATGTATGAATGAATAGACTGTCAGCATTGGAAGACTAAAAGAGAACATTATGAGCTGATGGTTAGCAGGTCAAAACATAGATATGTGGAAGCTTTGATTTCTGTACTGAGCCTTTAACTTAGGGCCACACATGGAAGAGGGTTGCTGTGTTTTTAGTGACCCACCATACATCACGTTCTAGCTTCCCCCTTTGGTGGGTTCTAGTTATGTCCATGCCCAGTGGCATAACTATATTCATGCCCCCCCCCCCCCCCCTCCAGGGAAACTTTGATGGACCCTCAACAATGTTCACACCCCTTCCCTCGTCTCCCCTTATGGTCTTGGGACCCGTCTCACAAGGGTCATAAAACAAGTGTGGCCATCATGATCTTCACACCCATAACAAGTGTAGCTACAAAAACACCTGATCTGAAATATAGCCCCCTGTATCGGAGTAAGGGGAGGTTAGTAGTTGGGGACCCAAAACAGCTTGGGGCCGCCCTGTGATCGCTGGGGCTTCTCCCCCCTAGTTACGTCCCGTACCCCTAGCATGCTTGTGTCCCTGAAGTGGTTCCAGCATCCCAGTGCAATTCCAAGTGTGTCCCAACTTCCCACAGCCATTCTACTACTGTGTTTTAGCTCTCCAGTGACCGTCCCTACTTGTAATGTGTCCTAGATTTCCAGTGTCCCTCCAAATATTCTCCATTCAGATCCACTGAGGTGTACGCATTAGTTTCCATGTCTGCAGACTCAGGGACAGGTGAGCATTGTGTTTTTCTGAAACCTCCAAAGAACTTCCTCTTATGCTGGATGACTGCAGTGTCAGCTCCTAGTGACCAGTTAGTTGAACCTGACTCTGTTTTACCTATGCTACGACTGAAATCACATCAGCTTCATGCTACAGTACCTCCCTCAGATTATTGAACTCTTGTCGCTGACCTATGATACAGTGACTTTGCTTCTACTTGACCGTCTGGTTCTTCACTCAGATTGTTTATACTTCTGACTCTGGCCTCTGCTACATCTGACCTCATTCCAGATTGCCTCTTTGGTACCTGCCTCGGACTGTTTGAACACCTGTTGCTACAACTGACCTTACTTACCTTACTGGCCCTGTTTGAGTGTTCACTGGCGAGTGCAACCTGGTATCTGTCAGCAGTGCAGCATCCTTACCATAGGAGACTCTGAAGAAGTCCTTAGATTCTGGGACTCAGTTCATGCAATGTCAGTCAAGTGGGCTAGCCCTTGCAAGCATCTTTCTGGTGAGTCTTGCTCTGCCAGGGTAAGATCCTTTTTCTATGTACCAGTTGCCCTCAAAGTGTGTCCAAACAAGTGTCCCAAAGCGTATCCCAGGAGAATCCCTCAAAATATGTTTCAGCTTTTTAGTGACTCCCTTGTTCCTATTGCTCCACTTGTCAGTGCCATCTGAAGCATATCCTCAAGTTTGTAGTGCCTACTTCAAGTACAGTCCCTGGTAGTGCCGCTAACAAGCAGAGTTTGGTAGGGAAACATGCTCCTGTACAGAGATTTGCAGCTCAGCGTGCTCACTCAACCACAGCCAGCACTGAATGAAGACTTTAAAACTCAGAAGAAGAGGACAGAGTCAGTAGAGGCTGCAGAATGCTAAAACTGCAATGTGCAACTCTATCAAAGTCTGCACATATGCCCTCCTGCCAAACTGTGCATGCACACTTCCCTGCCAATCTCTGCTTATAGGGGTTGGAGAAGTGGATGGTCATGGAGATCACAGTAGAGAATCCAAAGTAGTACAGGCCACTGCATGGGGAGGTCTTCTACCTCTGATTTTTCTTGACCGATTAGCGACCTCACAAGACACTAACTGTCCTCCTTGACACTAATAATGTACTTTGTGACACTAAGAAGTAGGGCAAGGGCTAATATGATAGCCCTGAAGCCTACACCTCTAAAATGAGTCAGAAATGGTAGACCAAAATTATTTGTTCTTTAGTGTGAACTTCAAACTCCAGGCAAAACTTTTTGTTGTTGTTTTAGATGGGTGGAGAATGGTTGGAGCTTTTGTCAGATTTTTACTGTTGTCTTTATCTATCTTATATCTAATTCCAGAAACAAGAAGTAAAAGGAAACATTTCCACAGAAAGGGGAAGTCACGTCTCAGTCAGTTGTTACTGGAACAGGTGACTCTACTGATGACTTGGGATTCAACATTAGTGCCTCTTAACTACAACCGTGAAATGTAGAGATCCAGCTCATCTAATATTTTGATGCCAACTGCCACAGGGACAAGCAGTGAGACAAGATCTCCCCAAGACACAGATAGCAAAAAAACCTTACACAGGCTTTAAAGGAATACTGTAGGGGGGTCAGGGAAAAATGAGTTGAACTTACCCGGGGCTTCTAATGGTCCCCCGCAGACATCCTGTGCCCGCGCAGCCACTCTCCGATGCTCAGGCCCCGCCTTTGGTTCACTTCTGGAATTTCAGACTTTAGTCTGAAAACCACTGTGCCTGCGTTGCTGTGTCCTCGATCCCGCTGATGTCACCAGGAGCATACTACGCAGGCACAGACCATATTGGGCTTGTGCATTACACTCCTGGTGACGACAGCAGGAGCGAGGACACGGCAACGCCGGCGCAGTGGTTTTCAGACATTAAAGTCTAGAAAGTTCCAGAAGTGAACCGGAGCCGGAGCATCGGAGAGTGGCTGCGCGGGCACAAGATGTCTGCGGGGGATGATTAGAAGCCCCAGGTAAGTTCAACTCATTTTCCCCCGACCCCCCCTACAGTATTCCTTTAAGCATTCCCTAAACTCTGATAGGTATTAAGATGTAATGGGCCCCTAGGCAAGAAAGTAGTGTCCCCTTGTGGACTTTTGGCAATCTGAGGTGGTAGAAGGGTTAGAGAAGGTGGCAGGTGAGCCCCTTGACACCCACTAGGCATCAGGCACCTGCCTAGGTTGCCTGGTGGATGATCCGGTTCTGCCTGAACTATCCACAAAATGTTTACAATATCAGCATACTGATGCTCCGTTTTTCATAGCTATGCTATGGAAGCTAGTTTACTGGCCACTTGAGCGCAAGTGTCTTCCATGGCAGGGCATGCTGGGATATGTTGTTCTACTGCGTCTAACTAGCCGTCTTACTTTGACGTACAGCTGCATGGGTTATGTGGGTACACATCCTGTCTCTTTAGCATTATTCACATGGTTTATATATACTAGATTTGGTTTTCAATTTAACTCAAAAACAGTCATCCTCACTTATCAATGAGTGAGAGGGGTGCGTTGCTTCAATCTGCGTCACCCGTAGCAACCATTTGCTGTTCCGCTCTCCACATGAAGAACAAAATGGACAACTGGATTGGGTGCTGGGAGGAATACAACTTCCCTCACACACATTAACAAATGAGGCAATTTTACACTCCTGTTTGCTGACGTGATCGTTTTTTTTTAAACTTTTTTTCTGCAATCAGTAAGTTATTCATTACCTCAAAGAGGTCTTGTCATTGCACTACGACGCTTTCTGTGCCCCTTGCTGAGAGGGGCCTCAGACCACAAAGAAATGTCTTTAGCTATGTCCCCCTATTTCCCCCTCCCACTTCCCCATCCTCCCCCAAACCACCAGTCTACTTGCATATTAACCCTTTGCTGCTAGGGATTTATAACATACCCCTGTGCAGCAGAGCAGTTAGTACGCACTGCAGGGTGGATGGTGCTTGGAGACAGGCATGATATCTGCCACATAGAAATGAATAATGGTTTATGCCAACCGATTGCACAGTTGCCTTGCTTACAGCAAAGCTATCTGTAGAAACAGGTGCAACCCGTCCATCACATAAACAGCAGCCATTTCCTAAAGTAAACCAATATTCATGACAGTACACTGCGCTAGTGTTGTGACATTGTTAAAACATGTTGATTGGCTTCTTTCTTATTTAAAGGGGAACTGAAGTAAGAGGTATATGGAGGCTGCCATATTTATTTCTTTTTAGTCAATACCAGTTGCCTGGCAGCCCTGCTGGTCTATTTCTCTGCAGTAGTATCTGAATAGCACCAGAAACAAGCATGCAGCTAGTCTTGTCAGATCTGACTTTAAAGTCTGAAACACCTGACCTGCTGCATGCTTGTTCAGGGGCTATGGCTAATAGTATTAGAGGCAGAGGATCAGCAGGGCTGCCAGGCAACTGGTATTGATTAAAAGGAAATAAATATGGCAGCCTCCGTATACCTCTCTCTTCAGTTCCCCTTTAATGTAGAACTGCCCATGTAATGAGTTGTCTAAAATGAATTGATACAAATATTTGTGTGGTATGTGGCCAGTTATTGGGGCGTATTCACAAAATAGTGGTAAATTGATGAGTGCAGGGCACTTTTACATCTGTTAAGTGAACATGCCCCACTGGTAAGTGGTTCTTGCCATCCCATCTTAAAGTAGAACCTTAAACCAGTGTTGAACTTCATGCCAGTCAGTAGCTGATACCCCCTTTCCCATGAGAAATCTTTTCCTTTTCTCAAATAGAGCATCAGGGGAGTGTATGTGGTTGATATTGTGGTAAATCCCACAGTGTAATGTTATGACCATGGCCATGGATTGCAGTGTCCCTGAATCTTGTTGCAGTAGAGGAAGCCTCTGGATAATGCAGAGGATTCCCCAATCCTCTTATGGCCCATACTCACGGGCAACTTTTTGGGCCTGTCGCCAGCACACCTGAGCGTGTGGGCGTCAGGCCGGCGACAGCTCCTCGCCAGGTCCCTCCGCATACACACGCGGAAGAGGGACCAGCGGCGCGATGGAAGCTGTTGCCGACGTTCCTCCTCTCCCTGCTGGAAGCTCCGTATTCCTCAATGGAGGTTGCTGACGCTAGTCCGCGTACTCACGCGGACTAGCGACAGTTGTGGTGGAATTGCGGCGGCAACTGTCGCCAGGCGATTGAGCAGTTCAATCGTCTGGCGACATCAGCGACAAGCGACAGTTCGGGGTGTGTGCCCGTGCAACGGCGCATACTCACGGGCGACAATTGTAGCCCGTGAGTATGGGCCATTAGACCCCTCTGCTGCCGGTCAGTACCCTCCACTTCTTCGTAGCTCTCTGTGAACGAGTATGGCCCTTCTGCACAGGAGCCAGTAGGGTTCAATCTTGCATAGTAGGACAGAGCCGCCACAGGGTGGAAGCACCATACTTGACGCACCGTAATTGTTGAATATTTCCAAAGGGTACCAGCACAGTAATGGAGATTGGGGAGGCCTCTGGGGACTATCCACAGGCTTCCCTCTATTGAGGTAAGTATCTAACTTTTTTAGCTCCTTGCATACCAGCCCCTTAAGGACCAGATACTGCTGGTACCACAAAACAGTGCTTACCTTCAAATCACCGCACATACACGACGCTCTCCCATCGCTGTAGGCCCCTCTCTCTGCCGTTGCTATAACGGCAAAGTTTTGTGCCTGTCAGGAGCCGCTTTCATTGGCTCCTGACCCTGTCCATCAATGTAAGCCAATGGGATTGGCATACATTTTTATGCCTGATAAAGCAGGGGTGCTCCCCTGGGAAACGCGTCGCAATAAAGATTACAAACACAGCCTTTGCATATCATTGCGGCTAACACCGCCTTGCTTTGCTAGCTGTTTTTATCTCTTACTACACTCATAGCCGGGGAATGAGGCTTTTTCCGAACACAGAAAAAAGTTTACACGCCCACCACAGCGTGTTCCAAATAACCACCGTGCAATCCCAACCGGATCACCATCCAAGACCGTGAGGATATCCGTGCAAGCCAGGTCCCCGGCATAGGAGGGACACAGGCGTGACAGCTGGCAAACCTATATAGGTTTCTCCAACCTCGACAACCAGGTGAGACCTTTCCTATTGGGCCTAGAGCCCTCACCTACTAGTATCACAGTGTGCACTTATTCTAGGGAGTGGCCACACATCAAAATATGGTTGTGGCTATGGGTGGAGTCAAATGTACAAATGCTGTATATGTATAGTCATATGTGCCCCCTTTTCCCCATTTAGGTAGCCAAATGTGCCCCCTTCCCTCATTCAGATAGCCTGATGTGCCCCCCAAAGCTAGCCATATGTGCCCCCCCCCCCTTTAGACAGCCAGATGTGCCCTGCTTTTTCTGCTGCTATTAATGTATCTGTACTCCTCTGCAGAGGGAAGAATAGAAGAAGGGGCACTTCAGGCAGCCAGCAAACCTCTCCTTACATACATGGGGATGCAGTGACTGTGCTGAGCGCCCTCACAGTGCCATTTGTCCCCCCTTGCCCACCCACAGCTACACCTCTGAATCCACCTGCTGGCCAAGCAGCAGAAACCCTGTGTTATCACTCCCAATACAAACCTGGAGCAAGTCTTCTCTGTGAGCAGCAAACACCTGATTACTGCTGCTTGGCCAGCAAGTGGATCATCTCATCACCTCCCACTCCGACACTGCTGCCATTTACCGTCGTTCATGCAAATGCCATGTTTTTATCCCCATTTTCGGGTCGCTTGCCCCGTGCTTAGGTTATTAGGAAGATTGCTTTTTCATGGCCACATGCCACTGAAAGCTGCATAAATGCTTTTTGCAAGTGTACAGAAAAGCATTTAGAGGAGGCCCCATGCAGAAGCCTATGTGAACCGGCCCTTGAAACAGGCACTTTTTGCCTGTTTTATAGATTGGCAAATAGATCCTATGTTACTAACCCTGAGGCTATGTTCACATTATACAGTAAATCGCCAGCGCTATCACAAGCGCTGAGCGTTTTATTGAACTTTTTTTAAAGCACTTTTCCCTGCGCTTTGTGCTTTTCTAAGCGCTTTTGTGAAGCAATTACGATTTTCACTTCCTGATGTCAGTCCCGAAAATGAATAAATGTATTCATAAAAGCGCTCGGGAAATCGCAATAAAAAAACAGTTTTGCAAGTTTTTTGCGATTTCCCTATACCTTCCATTGAGCCAAAGCGCTCAGAAAATGGTACATGTAGAGCATTTGCGATTTTAATAAAATCGAAACCCGCACATGTGAACAGTCTCATAGGAAAACATAGCACAATCGCTTTTAGGGCTTTTAAATCGGAAACTCTCATTTGGTGAGCAAGCCCTAGACTGCCACTAACTTTATAATAAGCTGCATGCCTGTGCTAGCTATTTTGAAATACTGGTCTTTAGGAATTTCCAGTTGTTCGACTCTTTTCATCATGAGCATCTAAAAGCATATCTTTATCAACAATACTTCCGAAGCTACACTTCTGGATGTCCGCGACGTATGGAGGTAAAAATGAGGAAACGCCTAAAAACGTTTGCAGCAGTTGAGTGGAGATTTGCAGAATAAGGCCTCTTTCACAGTGGGACGGTGCGTTTGATGCGACGTTAAGGTCGCATAACGTGCCCCTAATGCAACGCATTGAAAGACTATAACTTGGACATTGTAGTACATTCTTTAGCCCTGCGTTTGGTGCGCCATTTTCGTTGCACAGTGATGGAACGAAAACGGCGCATGCGTTACATTTAAAAAAAACAAAAAACATTACTGAGCATGTGCAACACACACAACGCAGCAGATTTATTGCTAAACGCACAGCATGCAGCACTTCCTAAATATTGCTACACGTTACACACAACACAACGTGTGAACTGTGAATGTTGCACAGACTTAATAGTGCTGTGCGTTAGTCCACGTTAAAACATTTTCTATCGTGCGACTTTAACGTCGCACTGTGAAAGAGGCCTTAATCTTTAGACATTCCGCTTCAAATGGAGGAGGTTTTTCCAAAACATCTAAACACATCCACGGCAATCTAAAGGCCCGTGCCCACTACAGGATTTCTAATTTTTATTCAGATGACTGGCAATTTTTTGAGCGATGAGCGATCTTGCATGCGATCTCGTGACGTGGGTACAGGCCCGCGATACCGCGAACGACATTTGGTGACGTACGGTGATAATGACTGTTACGGCGGATCAGATGTTTAAGATCCCCAACAAATCCGTGCAAAGTACTGCTGTTGCATGAACCCCTCGGCAGAAAGATGGATCGGGTACCGCTTGTCGTCAGGGGACGTCGCTGGGATCCATCTTCCTGTGTCATCAGGTGAGAATTTAGCTTACGGGTGAATAGAATCTGTTCACATTTGTTATTTTGATTGAGGTCAGTGGAACACAAAGACCCAATAAGAGTTTCCCATGGAAGCCTATGGTTAAAAAGCATCTACTCCAGACTCCAAACAGACCACCACAGCTCCAGCTGGCTGCCTCAACTGTGAACCAAGCCTTTTAATCACCCAGAAAAATTGGTGCACATATGTCAGCCTTGTAGCTGAAAGCCATAAACATCTACAGAAGCAATCTTGGTTATTACAAAAAGCTGTCATGATTGTGAATAATGGTTTACTTCGAGAAATGGCTGCTTCCATCATGGGTAGATGGCAGATACATGTCAGTTCTGAGGGATCTTATTATTCCATACAAAAGAAAAAAATATTGCATACTCCAGAAGTGAGAAGAAAAGACACTTACTCCCAGAATTCGGTGATTGGGGACACCTTGTCAGAAAGTTCGTCACAAGTCAGGTTGCCGAAGGTGGAGTTGGCGGTAGCGTTGATGCAGTCCTCGTGGCGAAATATCTCCACACATTCCTCGGTGTTCCAGGTGTTGTTGCAGTGTGACCAGGGCAGCACTGCAGTGAAGGACTTCACTAGGTAATAAACTCCCCAGGTCAGGATCATGATGTAGTACGTATTGCAGAAGAAGACGATCACCACGGATGCAAAACCGATACCTAGAGAGTGAGGGCAAACAGGGATCAAAGAGGGCATTTGTAAAGTGAATCAGTCATAACGGGGTATTTGTATTGATATGAAGTGCGGTCCGGTGTTAGTCGAGGAGCAGAAATGCACACATTAAACCAACAAACATTGATTCCGGTAATACCTTTAATGACTAACCGTACATGGTGACTGAACTTAGGCTTTAACTTAGTGACAGAGATACTTCAGAGCAAGAGGCTGAACAGTACAGCCAGCTGATTACCGATGGCCAGTGGTGGCTTCTCCACCGATCTCTCATGACAGGTGTACTTCATACATGATGATTCCCAAACACACTAACGTTTTAATCACTGAAAGGACAAAGAAGCCCATTAGCTGATGTACCTCTCCTCAGTCCTGCACAATTGTCTAGTCCGGAGCTACAAGAGCACTGTATAGGACCACTATTGTGAAAAAATTGTAACATTTAAAATAAATGTGAACACTTACAAATAAGAAGTATGATTCTTCCAGAGTAAAATGAACCATAAATTACTTTTCTTCTATGTTGCTGTCACTTACAGTAGGTAGTAAGGCCATGCATAGTAGTAAGGCCAAGGCCACACTGAGAATCCCCCATGAGGAGATGGGCTAGTCCAAGACCAGTCAGTTCTGTCAGATTTCTACTACCTACTGTAAAGCTGGGTACACACGTTTGCAATTTCCCGCTCGATCCACGGGATTGATTATTTCCGACATGTTCGATCGGGATTTGATGGATACAACTGTCGATTTTTCATACCTAACATGAGTAAATCGCCGGCTGTATCGATCGACACCCGATCGAACATGTCGGAAATGATCAACCGGGATTGAGCTCGGGATCGAGTGGGAAATCACAACGTGTGTACCCAGCATTAGTGACAGAAACATAGGAGAGAAGTAATTTATGGCTCATTTTACGCTGGCAGAAACATACTTCTTATCTGTATGGGTTTACATGTATTTTAAATGTTAAACTTTTTCACAATAGTGGTCCTTTAAATCATTGCATGAACAAGTTATACTCCTATAACGTTGACGTGAGTCAGGCACATCACCCATGAAGATATTCCCACACCACCAGCTCTGCCTCTTTCAGAGCGGGAACAGACGTGTCCAGGTAATGAGAAAACACTATTACATATTATTCAATTAACGAAGGCCGCTGGGGGCTAGAACAGCACAACCTTGTCAAACAAGAGGTGGAAATGCAATTCCTGTCTGAGAGGGAAATGCTCTGCTGAGCTCGCATGCATTAGTTGAGGGTCATGAGGCAGCTTGTAGTGTGCAGAGTAAAGGCAAGGCCAGAGTCAAGTCACCTGGCTAATCCTAATAATAACAGCCTGATTTACTGAGGCTCTTCAAGCTAGGGATCACTGGAGAACATATGTGATTCTGCAGGCGTGTCCTGGAATTGTTAAATGCTGGTTGCTCATTGGTGGTTAGGCCTGAGGTTGCGATTTGAGCAAATTGCAATTGCGTGTACTGCAGCATTTTTGGAGCAAGGCATAGGAGCTGTTCAAAAGCCATTTTGTGCGCCTCAATTCTAGTTTCAATAAAGTTTTATCTACCTGCCTTCTGGCACGTAGCTCCGCCCTTTTGCACAAAAGTGATAACTTAGTTCTTTTGAGTCTCTACTTTTATGGCAGTCTGGCTTCTTGCCCACCAGCATGTAAGAAGGCGTGTGGGGGTGATACTGCCCTTCCTCACAAAATACCTTTTAACCAACCCTGGTCACTATAAAAGCTGGTAAATAAAGTTAAAGGGGACCCTCATGTTGATGAGATTTCTTTCTGGAGCTGGTCAAGCTCCAGGGAGCTATTCCAGTGGTTTTGTTTGAGCTGCTGGAATGTTAATTTTCATATCAAAAGCACGTCTGTTGTGCATTATCAGTAAAAGAAAATAAAAGTTGCTGTTTGTAGCTTTTTAGTTAGCCCTTAAAGTGAACCTCCGGACTAAAAATCGGCTCAGCGGCACTGAAAAGGCTTGGTGTTTCTTTAACAGTTTCACAGCATCAGAACTTTGTTTCTCTTATACAAGCCAAATTTTTAGCTGCACAGAAAAAAACTGCCCGGGCTTTTTTCCCCTGATGCTGTGCAAAGCATTATGGGATTTCTGATTTTGTTGTTCTCGTTCTGCTGTTTTGGTGCAATTTTTTATTTTTTTTTACATTTGGAATTTGACATTTGAAGCCTAGCGTGTGCAGCTGGGAGAGGTTATCAGGACACAGGACAGTTGGAACTGTGTCTCATGCTCCCTGTCACCTCCTTTCAACCAAAAAGATGTCTGCCCCCATGACAAAGATGGCAGCCCCATGAATCACAAACATTTGCCTGTTCTTTTAAAACAGGGTGGGTAAGAGATTATATTACCTATCTATGTATGTTTGTTTAGGCTGAAGTTCCCCTTTAAACCAGGCATGGGAGACAGCTGAAGAGCTATCAAATCATTTAGAAATACAGAATAGGATAATTGGCACCATATATGTACAATATATGTGTTAACTTTGGCACCTAGTTTGATGCTAAATTGAACACAAAGCTTTTTACATTGCAGTTAACGGTTTATGAACAGTCAGTAAAGGTCTAAAAATAAAATAAAGAATAAGGTAAGTGCAAAAGGCACTGAAAATCTCATGAATGAACCCCAATGTAATTGCAATGTTAGATGGAAAGTTCATCTCTTTTTATACAGTGAGCACTGAGTGGTTCCTGCAGGACTGACCTTGGAAGAGCGGAGCGATGTTCCATACAGCAATGCTCCCGGCTTTCATGAACTGTCCCAAAGCGATTTCCAGGAAGAATATTGGAATTCCACCAAAGATGGCGATTAGGACATAAGGAATGAGAAAAACACCTGGACAAAAAAAAAAAAGAGACAACAGATTTATTTTTTTAGTTTAAAATTTAAAAAGTTGAAAAAATCAAGTTGAATGCTACAATTCATTATCACTGTCACAGAGACCTATAGAGAAATAGTGCAGTTACTTTGAGACTTTAAAGGACTTAAATAAGGACCAGCACCAGTACTGTTGTTGTCCAAAAACTGCTGTACACAACCTATGTATTATGCCATCTGACTCTAATTACAATTTTTATAAAATATGCAACCATGTTTCTCCTGAAAATAAGACACTGTCTTATATAAATTTTTCCTTCAGAAAAAGTGCTATGGCTTACTTTCAGGGAGGTCTTGTATTTTGTGGGGGTAGATAGATCCCCCTTTAGTTTATAGCCAGATTCCCCCTGTATATTGCCAAATCTCCCTAGTATATAGGCAGATCCCCCTAGAAATATAGCCTGATTCCCCCTATATATATATACCGATCCCCCTAGTATATAGCCTGATTCCCCATATATATATATATATATATATATATATATATATATATATACCGATCCCCAGGGGTCTCAAACTCAATTTACCTGGGAGGCCGCAGGAGGCAAAGTCAGGATGAGGCTGGGCCGCATAAGGAATTTCACAATCGCGGCGCATCGCTGCCTCTGCCCGCCCCTCTCACTCTTCCTTCACAGAGAGGGGCGGGGAGAGGCGGCGATCCGTGCGGCGATTGACGTCAGGAGGGGCAGAGCTGAAGATGAAAGCTCTGCCCCTTCCAGGAAATGCCGGCGAATTGCCCCCTGGGCGATTTGGGGGCTCTGAGGCCCTCGTTTAGCGGTGGGGATGCAGCGGATTACTTGGGAGCACTGAAGCAAACTATAAGGAAGCTTTTGCCGGCGAGGGCCACAAAATATTGTAGCGAGGGCCGCAAATGGCCCGCGGGCTGCGAGTTTGAGACCCCTGCCCTAGTATATAGCCTGATTCCCCCTGTATATAACCAGATCCCCCTAGTATATAGCCTGATTCCCCCTGGATATAGCCAGATCCCCTTAGTATTCAAACTGATTCTCTCCTCCCCTGTCTGCCCGCCCACTTTACGTCTTCAGTTCTCAGCTCCAGCCCCCTCCATTAAGAAAATTTGGATCCCCCTGCTGCTTATCTCCACGCATAATTCACACCACAGATTAGCGGTGAAGGTAGCTCATGTAGTCCAGTAAGCGCTGACATATACAGGAAGTGATCTCCTTTTACTTTCTGTATAGGGTGGCGCTGTTACTGGACTACATGAGCTGACGTCACCGCTGCTCTGCGGTTTGAATTATACGGGGAATAAGCAACAAGGGGATCTGGACTTTCTTAATGGAGGGGGCCAGGAGCCGAGAACCGAGGTAAAGCGGCAGGGAACAGAGGAGCAATAGCAAGCGAGTAGGCGGGCAGAGGGGGGTATGTGTGTCAGGGAGCAGGCCCCCAGCACCGGCTGTGTCCCCGCTTGGTCTACTGCCACTAGGACTTATATTAGGGGGGTGGCTTATATTTCGAGCATACTCGAAATATAAGCTAGGTCTGATTTTCAGGGGAGGTCTTAAATTCAGGGAAACACGGTATGTTTTATTTGAATACGGTAAAGTCCCCACAGGCGGGGACTGCCAAATGCTGGATATGTGTTCCTTTCGGTTGCTTGAGAAGTTATGCAATTGGGCTTAAATTTAACACTAACCAACCCCACATATGAAATGCAAGGCAGCGCACAGTGGAAACAACTTACAAAACCTCTGGGTGCCGATCCTCTTCACTTCCTGCAGTTCACAGCTGCTTTGCTGCACCCACTCTGCATGGATCCCGAAGTGTGCATGTGACCCGATGCAGGTGAGGTGACACACCGTACCCCAGCAAGGATGCAGCACAGCAGCCGGCAGCTGTAGGAGTAAAGAGGGATCGGTGCCCAGAAGTTTTGTAAGATGTTTCAAATGTGCGCTGCCTGCGATCCCCAACAGCTTCACCAACCAACCGCGTGAGTGTTCCCTGCTAATCCCCGCCCACCGCTCTTGATGCCAATCGGCATTAGACAGTCCTGGGGCTGCCACCCTCCTGCCGCCGATCGGTGTTAGGCGATCGGGAGGGGGTAATATATAAATACAGCAGCTATGCAATAAAATGCAATGGCAGCTTTCATAGCAGATAAACTGTACTTTGGGAATTTGTAATTTGTAGAAAGAAAATATTACTTGTGCACAAAAGCAAAGTTGATAACGGTATGGGTAATAAAAAGTAGGCAAACACACACATTTTTATTCAATGTTATGCCAGAGTTTTGTACCACTTTAAGGCTCAGACAGAACTTTGCAATGAGGCCTCATGAACTGCAGTCACACCTCTAAACTTGACCTCTGAGGAACTGTTTTTTTGACTACTGGGGAGGGGCATAAGGAAGGAGAATGAGAGGGGGTATCAGAGATTTGGCAGTCAGGATCCCCTACACAAAGTCATTTCAATTTCTAGACTGTGTTTTTTGGACTATGAGACTCACTTTTCCTCCCCCAAAAGTGGGGAAAAAGGTCACTGCCTCTTATAGTCCAAATGCAGGGAGTCCCTGACTTGTAAACGCCTGCCAATACGAACCTCCAACCCAATGTAATGTGGGGGACTCCCTGTACTGTGCCCATGCAGAGAACACAGTGGGACAAACAAGAACACAGGGGGACACAAAGGGGCATAGAGGACACAAGGGGGACATAGGGAGACACAAGAGGTACAATGGGCATGAGGTACAAAGACGGCATAATCCACAAGATGCCCCTTCACCATGGATGCACCAGGTTTAGAGAATTTGTTTCCCCTCTGGTTTTGTCCTCTAAACCTAGGTGTGTCAGGTGCGTCTTATGGTCAGGAGTGTCTTACAGTCCGAAAAATACGGTACTTAGTGCAGGGGGTAATTGGCCAGATGTGCATTTGGGAAAAGTTCATTCTTAAACATGCCCCAGTCCTTCTTATCTTTATTCCATCTATTAGAAGAGTGGGCCCGTGAGTGAGGCAACGAACACCATGGTTTCCAGCACTTGTTTATCTACATCTACGTTTAATATTTAATGTGTGAAAGCCAAGTGCTTTATTAAGCACCTTCAGGATAAATACCAGGGCTTGCAAAGTTCTTCTTTTATAAATCTGCTGTCGCCTATTTTTACCAGCCAGGAGACGGCAGCGGATTTAATACTTGCGTTAGTCATCGGCATGGCTGCAGAGAGACAGTTTAATTTGTGTTTATGGCCAGTGAGCACTGGAGACAGTTTGATTTGTAAGAGGATTCTGGGGATTAGGACATCAAGATAAGGTGACGCTGCAGCCAGGAGGGCTGCTGGGTAATAGCAAGACCTGTCTGTCATTGCTGCAGCATCAAGAGACTACAGTAGCACAATAGATAGCAGCACTGCTGATCCTTATGCTGTGTACACACAATGCAATTTGTTAGGCTTAGGGTGAAGGTAGCTTTAGTCACTTATTTCAAATTTGCAATAATTATGGATGTGTTGCAGCGCCCAAAATTTTGTGCTTTGTTTACTGCAGGAAGCAGTGGCGTAATGACGATCCATGGGGCCTCCCAACAAAACTTTAATCCCCCCCCGAATGTTCACACCCCTTCCCTTGCCTCCCCTTGGGGCCCGTCTCACAAGGGTCATAAAGCAAATGTGGCCATCATGGTCTTCACACCCATAACAAGTGTTGCCACAAATACACCTGAACTGAACGGACACCCGAGGCAAAAATAAACGAATGATATAAATGATTGTATCTATCTTCCTTCTCCTAAAATGACTTATTAAGATATTCCACAGTTTTAGTTTATGTTTAAATCTACTTTTTTAGTTTTTACTGTTTTTGCTCAATGACACATTCATTGAAGTATGCCAGAGCTAAAATCTATGAACCATTGACCCTTTTTATCTCTTTCCTGCTCTCAGAAGCCATTTTCTGATAGGAAAGTGTTTTATAGTTGTAATTTCTTATCAGTGAGGGTCACACTGTAGTCACTTCCTGTTTGAGTCAGGACTGAGTCAGCCACTTACATACCTGATGTTTAACTCTTTCAGGCAGAAAGAAAAAAAGGAACACAGCCCAGTTATTTGTGTGCTAGGCACTGTACATACACATGTCTATCTCATCATGTCACATGTCACCTTGGGTATCCTTGAAGTATAGTCCCCTGTATCAGAGGAAGGGAAGGTTAGTAGTTAGGGACCCACCACAGCTCTGAGCCCCCCTGTGATCCCTCCCCTCTAGCTACACCCCTGGCAGGAAGTCGCTTTCCAGCAAAAGTTTGATTGGTCTTCGCAATGTTCAAAGCCCCTCCCCCCACAGTGACTTAGGGGACAATCTGGTGAGGTTTATATAACAAGTGTGGCCACCATGCTTGCCTTCCTCCATTGCACGTCTGTTTTAGAAGAAGGTAGAGGGAGTCGCTACCTGCCTTCATTAGTCCGGTCTAGCTACCAGAGCAGGGACAAGGTCCTCCAGCACCCAAGGCTGAGACACCAAAGTGCGCCCCTCCATCCCTCCCACCCCAGCCGTCACACACTGATTACTATTAGACTAAGAGGGCCACAGGACCCACAACCTCCCCAACACCTTAATATCTAGTTATCTGGCTTGCAGTCACTGCTATGTATCCCCTTTTCTTATTTCTTTCTGCTTCATACACAATTAGGAATGACAGCTGAATGAATTGTACGCCCCCTCCTACACTGCGCCCTGAGGCTGGAGCCTCTCCAGCCTATGCCTCGGCCCGGCCCTGCTGGCTACCAGTCTCTGCATCACTCCCTCCTGCATCTATTGGGATTTCCTAAGTAACCAATCAGTATCAGCCATTCTGTGCTCACCAAATGGATTTATATACAAGCGTCTAGTGCAGTGGTGGCAACAGTGGACCCTGAGCAGAAAAAAAGGTAAGGGGCACCCTGCGAGTGGGTGTGGTCAAGACAGATCATGGGTGGAACCAAAAATGGTTAATAACAAACGTACCTGAATCTAGGCTGCATTCTATAGGCACTGTGTTAATGTAGCACTTAATTTCTAAATCCTACCTATTCATTATGTGTCATGCTTGGGCCACAAGCAATTATCCCTACTCCTCACCCATGTTACAAAGATAAGGATGAAGACTTGTAAAAATGTTTAAATGGTTGAATCCCCCCCCCCCCCCCCCACACACACACACACACACACTCTCACTATACCATTACTCTGTATCTAGATAGCACTGATATCTTTCACGGTGCTTTTTACAGAGTAGACTTGTTACTGTCTGTCTTCACAAGAACGATCTAATCCCTACCATAGTTATAGCATAAGGTCTTTCTACCATATATATTATTATCATGTATTTATATAGTGCTGACATCTTCAGCACTTCACAAAGTAATGAAATAAGAAAGAAGGACACTTTAAAGAGGACCTCCAGAGTATAAACGAAAATCCGGCAGCCTGCAAGTAAAAGAAAGTTATAGTTAACCGAGAAGCCGTCCCAAAGTCCCCATCACCCGACATCCAGCGCCTGGCCCCTCCTCCTCTCTCTCCCCGGAGAAAAACGCCAAGCTATTTACTGTAGTGAGAGGAGGCGGGGCCAGGCGCTGGAAGTCGGGTGATGCAGGGACTTCGGGACGGTATTGCGGGACAAAACTTCTCAGGTAAATATAACTTTCTTTTACTTGCAGGCTGACGGATTTTCTTTTCTACTCTGGAGGTCCTCTTTAAGCCACACTTCTAACCACAACCTGTCCCTCGTCATGCACATTACAAAGAATCCAGAACCAATCATGGCTAGGATGGAGGCACCCAATGTGTGTGCTATTTTAGTGTTTTAAAATATAAATAAAATATATCTCCAGAACACATAGACACCAGTTTAACTGGAAAAAAGTTTTTTATTAAAAAAGCAATCTGACAACGCATTTCATGGATCATGGCCCGCTTCCTCAGGTCAATACAAAATGCCTTGATGGCATAGGGGATAGAATGTAGGCGCCTCTAGTCGATTATTTTCAAATGTTAAATCGAAGAAAAACTATACATTTTATTGATGGAAATAAAGCTTAGTCAGTTAAACACATATTTCAGTAGAAAAATACATATATTAACACAGATCTGTCCTGAAAGAGGGATAAATGAGGAAAAAAGAGGGACAGAGTTCCAAAGAGGGACTGTCCCTCTGAAATAGGGACAGTTGATAGCTATGCTGAATGTGGTGCAGCTGCATGGGCCCCAGAGGATGTGGGGGCCCCTGTGCGGCTGCATGGCGTGTGCTGGCCTAACTCCGGTGGTTATGAACTGATGTTAAGCAGAAAATAAAAAACGCAGTATATAAGTTACGGAGAAAGTGACCTTGCACTCAGGCCCGGATTTACATCACAGGAGCTTATAGGCACAGATGTCTTGGCACCCTAGACTTCACCCTCCATAAATCTACAAACCCCGCCGAACTGCACTGCAAGTATACTGGCTGGCCCAACTGTCACTTCTCCTTAACTCCCCTCAGTATTAGGTAGCCAGAAGTATCCTCAATATTAAGTAGCTAAAGGTGCCCGAACTGAAGATAGATCTCATCAGTGGAATGTTTAGCGGTGGGTGAGTAACCTCTCATTTACTCTCTGCTCAGGACTCTGCATAGCGAAAGAGGGAGGCGCTCGAGGAGGAGAGTCAGCCACCTTCCCATCATCAGGCGCCTGTAGGCACATGCCTACAGTGCCTTATGGTAAATCCGACCCTGCTTCCACTGTTTCTTGGCCTCTAAGCAGCTGCTATAGCTATGCCCATGCAGGCCAGTAGAATCTAGGTCACACTTTAGGTTGCGTTCTGCCCTTACAGCACAGGGTCTCCATCAGCCATGTAACTAGTTACAGCAGCTATCCAGCTGTTAATACTATTCAGATTCACAGGGGAATGTAATATGCTGAAAGAATATGTAAACACTCTTCAGCGCTGCAGAAACACACACAGGAGGCCCAGTAGCTGAAAAGCAGAGAAGATAGATGGGCAGGAGGCACAGTGTGGGTGTGAAATACCTAAACAGGGCAGGAGAGAGATGAATGGAAAAGGCGTATTTTTAGCATAACATCCAGTATGTGAATACATTTTTATTCACAAAGAAAAATAGTGTTTCTTAAAATTACTCAACATCACATGGCTGTCAAGATATGGCAAAAATGTGAGCATGACATGCTTAAAGGGGATATTATAGCAAATTCTCATCAAGCACATTTTGAGTCATTATTGCGATCTGACTTCCTTTAACCACTTGAGGACCGCAATGTTAAACCCTCCCCAAAGACCAGGCCATGTTTTGAGAAATTGGCCACTGCAGCTTTAAGGCCGCACAACTCAGCACACAAGTGACCCCCCCCCTCCCTTTTCTCCCCACCAACAGAGTTCTCTGTTGGTGGGGTCTGATCGCTTGCCAGGTGTTTGTTTTTTTTATAAATATTAATTTATTTTATTTTTTATTTTATCATCCCCCCCGCCCTCCCTCCCCCCGACAGTCAATCAGCGTGATCAGCTGTCATAGGCTTCAGCCTATGACAGCGGATCACTTCCATAGCAACAGAGGGGACAGTACAGCGCTGCCTTAGATCGCAGCGCTGTGCGAGGTAATTCGATGGCGTAACCGTCTAACAGTCTCCCGAGCGGCGATCCTACCAAGCAGGAGATGCGCGCTCAGCCTGCGTGCGATCTCCTGCAGTAGCCGTCCACAGAACTTGACGTCAATAGGCGTTAGGCAGTCCTGGGGCTGCCGCTGCGGTCACGCCCATTGGCGTGACACGGTCTTTAGGTAAATCTGAAGAAAAACTAAAAAAAAACAAACAAACAAAAAAAAACCAGATACTCACCTAAGGAGAGGGAAGGCTCTGAGTCCTTTCCCATTCCTCCTACTGTACCCGCTTTCCAGCACTTGATCTCCCGTTAGCAGTTTCCGACCGATGGGTGAAAGACTACAAGTGAAAACCACATACTTCCTCTAAGGTAGAAATACCAGGCTTTTTGGTAGTGTTGGTGTTCGAACTCGTTTTACCAAGTTCTAAAACCTCAAATTCTCTCCAACACCACCCTTCAGCACCATATCACCACTGAACAAGTGGACAGGGTCAGTGGGAGTTCACTTACTTACACTTCATGTGACTCCACACTTCCTCCTTGTGACTTTGGAAGAAGGAAGCATCGTAGTCACGTAAAGCACGTCGTGAAGTGCAAGTACGTGAACTCTCACAGACCACCTCCGTTTGCTCGATACTGATATGGTGCTGAAGTGCGTTCTGGAGTATCTGGGTGTTCAGAACTCGATAACAATAATTCTAACACCGACACTACTGTTTGACAACAAACTTTATCAAAGCACCACAAACAATGTGTTTCGCTCCCCTCTTTTACTTAAAGGCTTTCAAATCACATATACAGTTGAGTCCCAGTTATCCGGAACTCAACCAACCAGCACAAATCCCCGGCAGTGCTGAAGGCCACCTTCTTAGGCTGTCTGTGGGCTCTGCTGTGCTTATAGACAGGGTTCCACAGCTTCCCAAAGTTAATATTGTAAGGAGAACAGAGGCACTAACAGAATAAAATATATCTAAAAACTTTCAAATTCCTCAGGAGGCAGTGATGGACTCATCTCCCCGAAGCAGACATGATACTGTCTGTTTTAGTACAAACAGTAGTGACTCGAATATAGGGCTGAGACCGATAAGCGCTTATGCACTGTGTGTACTCCTGTTCGTTATTGCCTGAAGAAGCAGGAATATACCAGCAAAACGCGTTGCGCTGTATGTTGGAGAATATAAATACATTTGTTTGCACTAAAACCGACAGTATCATGTCAATTTCGGGGAGATGAGTCCACCACCGCCTCCCGAGGAATTTGAAAGTTTTTAGATATATTTTATTCTGTTGGCGCCTCTGTTCTCCTTACCATATCAGCATCCACCCCTGGTGGAGGGGTTGAATTCCCTTTCTTCTCCTAATCTACAGAGAGCGACATCTTAATCCTGAGTGAGGACAGACCTAATCTCCTCACCTGCCTACACAGTGGTTGCCTAATTGGTAACCCTGAACTTGTGAGTATATCTATCATATACTTTTCCATTTACCCATTACCCAACTTACTACCCTATATTGGGCTGTCGGTGTCCCTTTTCTGTATTTTAACATTTAATTAATTTCTAACATTGAGTCTCATGGTCCTTTCACACTGGGGTGGTGCGGTATTTTTACCACACCCCATCGCAGGTCAATAAAAGTTTATGGGGACTTTCATATCGACGCGATGCGATGGAAGTGATGTTTTTCCCGCATCCTCGATACTAGGGCAAACCTACGTTACAATACACAGAGAGGAAAGAAGTGACTGGTACTCGTTGTTCATTGGAAAGAGCACTTGGATAATGAAGATATGAAGACTGTGCTCACCACCAATGAGTAGACGTCAATCCAAAACGAAGAAGAAAAGCCAGTCGGGCACCAGTCTAATGGCTCAGTGAATTTTTAATCCAAGGAGGTACAGCAAGATAACATTAGGAAGTGAACAAAGATGACCTGACAGCCGTTTCGGAGGTTCCCCTGCTTCGTCAGAGGCCAAAGCAGGGGAACCTGCTAAACGGCTGTCAGGCCATCTTTGTTCACTTCCTAATGTTATCTTGCTGAACCTCCCTGGATTAAAATTTCACTGAAGCATTAGACTGTTGCCCGACTGGCTTTTCTTCTTTGTTTTGGGCAAAGATACATTGCCATGCGGTTTTGCGGCGACGTGCGGCAGACCGGAAGTCATGTAAGTTTATGGCGATACGTGTTTGTTAAAACGCCCGCCGCTTGTTTGCAATATGTTAGCAATATGCCTCCGCACATGTGATCCCTTCGGCCACAGGAAGTGAGCGTCACTTCCTGCTTGGCCGGCTGCCAGACAGGGATTACCCTGTACTAATATATATATATATATATATATACATATATATATATATATATATACACATACACAGTATATATAAACAGTATATATGAAATTCAACAGCACATGATCAGCGTATCCAAGTATACATTAACAATCTCACATTGGATACTACTTTCATCAAAATGACAAGGCCTGGTGTTGTACAAAGCACATTTTATAGAATTACTAATAAAAGTATTACAAAATATAAAACACAGCACTATCTTCCTCAGTAGGAACACATGTGTCAAGCAGATGTTATGTTCACACGGCCTGCTCATCATTTCTATAGTCATAGCAAACTTAACTACTTGAAAGGTATATACATTTACTTTAACCATGCAGGGAATAGTTTCACATATCAGGAAAGAACAGCATGGAATAAAATGTGAAACACACTGTACTCAAACATCAGTGTTAATATCGCTGATACCCAGGGAAACTAAATACAACTTGCTTCATTTACATATGAAACCATCCCCTGCCTGGTAAAGTAAGTTTATAAAGTAAGTAGGCTAGCTACTTGTCTGTTGCTATGGAGGAGGGACTGCATGCAGTGCACGACGGAACGCCTTGTTTGCAGTACTTCGAGTTTGTTGCCAAACAAGCTGATATGCCTTATAGGAAGTCAGTGGTTTTCATCTACACTGTAGTCTCTCATCTTGTACACTTTAATATGTTTTTTAGGTACTTATCCGTTAGCCGGGCGCATCCGGCAGGTGGCGCTAATTACTATTCCCCCTCCAGGCCGACATGGATAGTAGGGAAAGATGTAACTCTGGTGGAGTTTTGTCGCCACCTGCCGGATGCGCCCGGCTAACGGATAAGTACCTTTTTTTATATATATTTAATTTTATTTATTATATTTTTATCACCTGAAGTGTGTCCATTTTTTTTTTTAACGTCCCATAGTCCTTCCAGTTTTCTTTCGGCCTGTGGCCAAGAAAACTTTTCTTTAGGTGAGCAACCCACTTAGGCCCCTTTTACACTTACCACATAACGCACCTCACCGCAATGGGCATTAAACTCAATAAAACATGGCACACTAAGCCAGCACCTACTCAGTAAGGAGTTCTTGGTCAAGACTCCCTAACACTGCTACTGCCAAGTGAGTGCGCTCCAGTGGCTGCCTCGCAAGCGGTTTGAGTCCAACAGGAGAAAAGAACTATAGAAATACTGGAATTATTATTATTATTAATTTATAAAGCGCCAACATATTCTGTGGCGCTGTACAAAGTATTATTGTGAGCTGATGGAAGTACTAAAGCTGACACAGAAGCTGAAGTGCGTTACCACGCAGCGCATGCGGCACCAGAGGCAATGAAAGTCAATGGTAACATACACATTTAGAATTTCTGCCGCATTTGCGGTGCAGTGCGCAGATGCAAGATTTCAGATGAAGTACTTCCTTTCCAGCAGAATATACGTGACTAAAGGGTGCGACTTTTTGAAGGCAGGTTGCCTCCAATTTTCCTGCCAACGATATCTGCCATTTAACTTAAAGTGGAGCTGTCAGCCATATTCTCTCAGAAAAAAAACAACACATATGTAAGTAGATAAATACTTGCTCTACTTACATAACATATGTATTGCACTGTCCACGTTTTGATTTTAGTGATTTTGCTATAGTAAAAAAAAAAGAGAAACTCCTTCTTAGGATTTTCAATTTTGTCTGTGTCTATATTGAAGCCAACCCTGACATAATTTCCTCCCTTACAATGCCTGTGTATTATTGCCCACCCTCCTCCCAGTCTTCAAACACTCCCACCCAGGTCATCAGTAGAAAGTGCACTGAGAAATATTGGCCAATCCGAAAGGAAAAGAGGTGTGGGAGGGGAAAACAGGAGGGAAAGAATCTTCAGCCAATCAGGCTGCATTACCACCTTAGCGGTATGGACGAGCTCAGCTCGTCCATTACCGCCAGAGGGTGCCGCTCAGGCCCTGCTGGGCCGATTTGGATGAAATAAAAAGCAGCACACGCAGCCGGCACTTTGCCAGCCACGTGTGCTGCCTGATCGCCGCCGCTCTGCGGTGATCCGCCGCGAGCAGCGGCGAAAGAGGGTCCCCCCAGCCGCCTGAGCCCTGCGCAGCCGGAACAAATAGTTCCAGCCAGCGCTAAGGGCTGGATCGGAGGCGGCTGACGTCAGGACGTCGGCTGACGTCCATGACGTCACTCCGCTCGTCGCCATGGCGACGAGGTAAGCGGAACACGGAAGGCTGCTCATTGCGGCCTTCCGTGTTACTTCTGGCCGCCGGAGGCGATCAGAAGAACGCCTCCGGAGCGCCCTCTACTGGGCTTTCATGCAGCCAACTTTCAGTTGGCTGGATGAAATAGTTTTTTTTTTTATTAAAAAAAAACTCTCCCGCAGCCGCCCTGGCGATCTTAATAGTACGCCAGGGTGGTTTAAAGAGACTCTGAAGCGAGAATAAATCTCGCTTCAGAGCTCATAGTTAGCAGGGGCTATCAGGGATCAGGGACCCCCCGTTAAGCCGCGGTATAGCGGCGTTTTAGCAGGGGCACACATGCCCCTGCTATCTATGAGGTCTGAAGCGAGATTTTTTCTCGCTTCAGACTCTCTTTAAGACTGAGGGGAAAGTAAAGGAAAAAAACAAACCAGCATGCCCTGCAACTTCCTTTGTGCGGCAGATGTACCAAATAAGAGCCAGGGAAACTGGGGAATGATGTTTTATGGAGAAGAAAAATAAGAGTGATTTTGGATTGCCTGGTTAGCATCCTTATTACTTGTTTACCAGAGAAAAATAAAGAACTGATTTTTTATTTTATGCCCGAAAGTTTAAGTGTGTCTGATGGCGTGATGCAATGCACTGAGGTAGCCATTTTGCTGCTCGCAAATAGCTTTGCACCAAGTGTAACAGGACCATCAAAGGCAACTCACATTTATCTCCACAAACAACATAAAGTGGTGACCTGTGTCTGCGAGTAGACTGTTGATTTTACTTCCCTCAGGACATCCTGATATTACACTTTTAGCGGATTTTGGTTTTATTCTTGTCTGTTTCGTTTCCCCAAAGAGCTCTTCTATTTGTTTGGATCATTCGCGATCTGCATGCAATTTACAACAAAACTGCTATAAACGTAGAAATGTAGCATCTTTTTTATAGCCTGTAATTTATGGTAAAAAAGTTAAAATGATGTCGCTTACACTGTCACAGATAATCACAAATGTTTAGGCTAAGTTTCCATTCATGTGAATCCTCTCCATTTCCCTGCACACAAATTCAGACACAGAATTACAGCCTACTAAAATCAATAGGCTACTTCCAAATTTGTGTGCGGGGAAAAAATAAATGGAGTGCCTGCTGGTTTTTCGGGCATCGCATCCAAACCCCGTTAACAAGGCTATTGGATTCAAATGCGATTTCTGAAATGGAACCTAGTAGAGACGTAGCCTTAAAGAGATCCAAGCAGCTTTATCTGCAGTTTGTCCTGGTTTCTAATAGCTATAGGAGCTGCCATTTTCCCCCTCCCCTTCCCTCTGCCCTTATTTATCCAAGGGAAGGTGTAAATGTAATCAAGCGTGGCTTCTCTAAACTGTTTAAAGCACAGTGTCCTATCTCTCCAACCCCCTACTGATGAAAGCTTTAGTTTGATCATTTCTACTACTAATTACAGCAATCCTTATCTGCCTGCTCTTTCTGTAGATTGCAGGCTGCAGAAGTAGAGCAATAAAAGCCTCTAACAAACATTTAAATGTAAAAAGAAGAGGAAGAAAGGTTTTTTTTTGTAATGCATTTTTAATGTGCTATTGAGATGCCCTGAGTGCTAAAAATGGTGCTCCAGTTCACTTTAAAGGCAAGGCTAAAGATGACAATTGGTATAAAGAACTAAATGAATGGCTGTCACTGAACTCCCCCTCCCCTTTTTAAACTGCCCTATAAAAACTGTTACGTATGTCTTATATAGGTAAACATACTACACTCCTTTGTTCACATGGCAACTACTAACCCCACCAAATGACTACCTTTCAAGGTAAAAGGAGATAGAATACAGACGGTGCGAGATTTTCCAGGCTTGAGATCATCAGATCTACAGTAGCAGATGTGTGAAACACCAATAAAAGAAGGGACACGCCAATGGCCGTAAATTTCAACTAAAGTTTACAGCCTGTGACATGCCACTCTTACGGGATTAAAGGTCGATCAAAGGTCATGGTAAGTGTCTAGTAGAGATGTAATGTGACATTCAACTTTCCAGGTTTTGTTTTCCTCTTCAATTACCAGGATTAAAGAAGGCTGAATCTGAACTTTGCAGAGGGAGAAAGATTCCAGAAGCAAATGTGTGATTAACTCACAGCTTGATTAAGGGCCGGTTCACACAGGCCGGCAGCTAATTTTGCCGATGTCAAATGTTTTTCTGCTAATGAGCAGAAAAGTTTTTGGCATCTTTTACTGTCAATTCGCCATTGCGTTCTGAGTCCTCAGGAAAAATATGGAATTACAAACACAGCAGCTTCTTGGAAACTTTGAAAGGCCGCAGTGCTTGCACGAACAATGGCAAGTTCATTGGAATGGATGCAACCATTCATTTCAATGCGGGACCCGGTGGATCCCGGCGCTAAACTAGGAGGATGGCTGTTGGCATTTTCCCGTGTGAACTGGACCAAATTCACTCACTTCTCGATTAGTCCCAAGCAAATTCTGGTTCAAGATCCAGTAGATTGACAATTGAACCCAGGCTCATGTCTACTGGTTAGCGAGAACATTTACCTTGAGGTACAGATTGCTAACAGTAGCAGATTTAGTGGTCTAGCTCCACCGTAAAGTCGTGTACATACAACAGAGAGTTATTGACCAGTGGACGCCACCTTTGCCAGCCTACAACTCTTTCCAACACATTACAGAGAGAGGCCAAGGGCATTGTTCTCCTCCTTACCCCTCCTGCCCTTCATGTGCTACATGACCTTTCTCCTTCTCGTACCATAGCAACAGCAACCCAACTCTGAACTGTCACCCAAGAGATCGAATCCCAATCCCTGTGGGCAACAGTACTCATACATGTACTGGCCTGAGTTTATTATAAAATGTCTATTTTTTGAGTTTTCAACCCTAAGCTGTGTCCTGTCAGAACATGTGGTGGGTTCCTGAATTAAGTTAGTAAATTAAGGGATATGGACAAGCAGCTGTCACATTTAGACCAACCGTGCTGCTTTCAGAGGTGTAACTATAGGGGGAACAGACCATGCAGCTACAGGGGGGTGGGGGGTGGGGGGGGGGGGGCGGCAGCTTCTTACAGGAGATGACCCTTCAGAGTAGACATTGTTGTGGTTGGGGGAGTCACGGTGGCCAAACTTGTTTTATAGTATTCCAGGCAGATGCGTCTCCTTGATGGCCATCACTAGGGGAAGAGACTGATTGGTGCAGGCCTGTGATTTGTGATTGTGTCCCTGCCTGGATTCACCCAAAATGTCGAATGAGGCCTTTTTTTCAATCTTTGGATAATCCTTGGTCCAGAGGTTCAGGCCTTCTGCAGTATACTGACTCACCGACACATTAAGGCAAACTTTGGACTTTTACTCTTAGGCAGTAAACTCACCCTGTTAAAAACAATCTTGTAAACCATAAAAACACTTGAGCTTGTGACTCAGAGATGTAACAATGTCACTTTCAGAATGAGGCCACGAGCTCAGCTGATTCCTGACTCTTGTGTGAACCAGCGCTGTGCAGTGACTGTAAACATTCACTGGGATCTACTATTATTCAGTTTGAAGAAACTAATTATATACAGACGGTAACTTTAGCTTAATGGTACAGTCTCCCCCGTCACAAAATATACAGCTGCTAGCTTCAGCCTGTCCTTCTCCCATTCCACTGTTTAGAATCTTTTTTACTTAATTTTTTTTAAATCCTTTACTACAAATTTGTTTACCAGCCTTATTTTTTGTGCATAAAAATACAACCATAAAAGAAGGGTTTTTGTAGTAGAAACTGACAGATATGGTCGGACAAACTTGATTGACGGCGAACGGTTCCTGGCAAATAATCGACCATTCACCGTTTTACAGCAAACGTTTGTGTCCAAAATGCGTGTTCGCATTTAACATTGAAGTCAATTGCAGCACACCTTAGCAATGCTCTCCCATACACTAAATTTGGAGGGTACGTTAAGGAGAACAGTGGAGACTTTTTCAAAAAGACCTTGTAGTTTTTGAGAAAATCGATTTAGAATACTTCAAAGAAAAAATGTTTTTTTAAATAAAGCAAAATTACATTCTGCTGTAAAATTCTGAATGTCATTGCTCTGGGGGGAAAAAAACACACCCACGAAAAAAGTATTTTAACTACTTCACCCCAAAGGCGTTTTTACCCTAACGGACAAGAGCGATTTTCACCTTTCAGTGCTCATCCCTTTTATTTGCCAATAGCTTAATCACTACTAATCACAATGAAATGATCTATATCTTATTTTTCCACCACCAATTAGGCTTTTTGGAATTGATATTTGTTTTCAGTAATTACTTTATTTTCTATGCATTTTAAAGGGAAAAACAAAGTAAAAAAATGAAAAAATACACTATTTCTCCAATTTCATCCCCTATAGTTTTAATATAAACACTGCTACTGTGCATAAAACCCGCACATTATATCTGCCTATTTGTTCTGGTTATCACAAGAATTTCATTATGTCCCTTGTACAAAGTATGGGGACAATATAGTATTTGGAAATAAAGGTGTCTTTTCTTTGTTTTTTGTTTTTCCCCCCACTATTTTCACGTGCATGCGCGGGGACGTGCACGTGCGCATGTGCACAGTGGCAGCAGCACTGTCTGACTTATAAAAACGTCTTGCAGCCATTAAAGGGGAACATCAGCCTAAACAAACATACTGTCATTAAGTTACATTAGTTATGTTAATTAAAATAGATAGGTAATATAATCTCTTACCCACCCTGTTTTAAAAGAACAGGAAAATGTTTGTGAATTTCATGGGGGCAGCCATCTTTTTCATGGGGGCAGCCATCTTTTTGGTTAAAAGTAGGTGACGGAGCATGAGACACAGTTCCAACTGTCCTGTGTCCTGATCACCCCTCCCAGCTGCGCACGCTAGGGTTCCAATCTCAAATTAAAAAAACAAAAACAGAATTGCACCAAAACAGCAGGAGAACAACAACATCAGAAATCCCATCATGCTTTACTCAACATCAGGGGAAAATGCCCAGGCAATTTTCTTCTGTGCTGCTAAAAATGAGGCTTGGGTAAGAAAAACAAAGTTCTGATGCTGTGAAACTGTTAAAGAAAATCCAAGCCTTTTCACTGCTGCTGAGTAGATTTTTAGTCTGGAGGTTCACTTTAAGAGGCTCTAACAGGACGTTTTTATAAGTCAACTTGTCATTAAGTGGTTAATGTTCTTAATTAACCATAAATACTTACCTTTCTTTACTCCCAGGACAGTATCAATGGCAATGATCCAACACCATATCCTCTTAATACCCAACGAACGACAGAGAACTCCGCACGCGTCAATCCCTAGACATTAGCATGCCATTAAAGTCAATGGGGTTTTCGCTGCGAACATTCGTTTCAGGAATTTTCACAACAAATCGTGATATTCGGCTATCCCTACTGTCGGGTGGGCATGTCAAAGCCAACTGATAGCTGCTAGTTAAAGAGGACCTGAGCCGAAGCACTGGGTTCAGAAACACATACCTACCTAAGGAGAGGGAAGCCTCAAGATACTAATAAGGCTTCGCTCACTGTACTCCGACCCCGTTGCCAGGAATCCTCCGGCTGATTGAGGCCATGCTTCTCTTCAGAGCAGGACACGAGTGTGGCCTCGCCTGCACAGTAGCACGGAGACGCTCGTGCTTCTATATCTGTTTATAGAAGTTCTTTAACAAAAGATTTCAGCATTGACAGGGAGGGAAAGTGTTAGAGATGCTGTTAAGTGTCTCCTGGGAAATTCTGATTGATTGTGAAGTAGCACTGTGACCACATGGTCAGCACATATTGCTCAGTTTTCTACCTAGAATTTTTTTCTAGCCGGGTGGCATGAAAATGTTGCCGGGTGGGGCAAGATGGGAGAATGCGGGACCGGTGCTTTTCTGCACAGCACTGCTCACAGCAGAGGAGGAGGTGAGCCGATGACAGCTGGGTGCTCACCAAAATTAGCTGGGTGGAGCACCCGGCTAATAAAGCCTGGGGAGAACACTGTTGCTTTATGCTGGGTTAACAGTAAAGCTGAGATGACAATTGCCTGTAATGCCCCCTTGTCTTCAAAGAAATAACCTCCATATCGTCTCCCAGTCATGTAAAACACAAGTACCCTTTTGAATTTGCTCTCCAAACAATAATTCTAGTATGGGATGATACAGATAAACACTCCTACACATACGCCAATCAGCAACAACATTAAAACATCTCTCGGCTGAAGTCATATTTAGGGGCTTATTCACAAACTTTGAATTATTTCACCTTATGTATAATTCCTGAGATAAACAAATAAGGGAAGAGAATGCATCATTTAAGACAGATAAAATAGAGATAAAGTATGAGATGAACAGAGATTTAACTCACTAGATACATTTTGTGAATAAACCCTTCATTATCTCCTTACAATGGCACATGTGGAGAGGTGAATACACGAGGCAGCATTTGAACTGTCAGTTCTTGAAGATGATGTGCTGCAGGCAGATAAAATGGGCAAGGATAAGGATCTAAGCCTTCTGGGAAGGGCCAAATCATGATGTCTAGGTGACTGGGTCATAATGGAAAGTTTTGTGGTCCAAGGAAGGCCAGCGACTGACAGGATCACGGGTGCATAACGGTCATTGGTGGGCATGGGGGGCGGCTGGCCCGATTACACAGAAAACCTATTGTAGCATTCATTTCTGTAACATCTAAAGGCGGGAAAGGGGATCTATAAAACTAACTGAAGGTTGTAAAGATGCACACCACAACGCCTGCACTAAGCCGCCACCCACAAATTCATGGATGCAACGGGTTGTCGTACCAGGAGGAGCATCAGGGGGTAACACAACAGTGGGGGCATTGGGTGTGATGCACTCGGGGGGGAGGGGGGGGGGGGGCGGGGAGAGGGAAATCGGGGCTTTAAGATTTTTTTGAGGATCAGGGGTATTTACCAAAAGACAGTAAGGTAGTCCACTCACGTCAATTTTATCGCTACTTACGCTGTTTCAGTGGCCTGATTGGTGCAATTAATGCAACCTATATTGACTAGTTAATGCGTGCGTTGCTAGTTTAACGCCCATTAATGTAGAAATGCCCATGTTACCTAGGTAACGCCGGTTGCGCTAATTGCGCAATGCATACATAAACTGGGTAGGTACCAGTAAAACTGCTTCATCAAAGGGGGGATTGAGGGCTGCCATACACACGTTAGATTCTCAGCAGAGGCGCCTGCAAACAGCCCATCTAGCATGTCTAGGCTTTAGTTCATATATTCTCATGTGGAACATACAGGAATAAGAGCCAATTGTAAAAATGACTGGCCACTGTCTAACTGCTGCCCAAAAATGACATGTGACTGCCAGGAAGGCCCGCAGCTGCCACGTGCCACATCTTGGCATGTCACACGGACATCTGAATACATTCTTTTACACTGGGCAGCTGGGAGTGGTTGGAGCGCTCAGTCACCCCCCCTCCCCCCTCGTTTTCAACTATTGAGAGAAGCACATTGCCAGTTGCTTCTCTCATTCACATATAGAAAACGCTGGCACTGAGTCTTTCAACAATATGAATGTATTTGTGAAAGGCTATAACACCTACAGAATGCTTATTTAAAGCAAACCTGAAGTGAAAATTATTAGTAGCACAGAAAACAGCGTCATGTTTTTATTTTCAGTTATATAGTTTTTTTTTTTTTTTTTTTTTTAATAACATTGCATCATTCTGCCATTTTTAAAAACCACACTCTGTCTTCTAAGCTATAAACCAAAGCAGAAATAATGACCCTTTGAACTGTCCTGCAGTAAAACCTTATCTCAAGCTGTCTCTCACTGTTTCTTGGCTGTTTAACTGCATCAGAAAAAAACAGTGGGTCAAATAGCTCAGAGACGCTCTTTTGCAGGGGAGATTTCCGCGGTAGATGCAGCACAGGCAAGTAAAAGAACACCCACGGGGGCAGGACTTAGTCCAGGGGTGGGGCTTCATTTGGGGGCAGGGCTTAATCCAGAAACATGGCGCCCCCAGAACCAATGGCACTCCCGGCATTGGCCTGTACTGCCTATGCCTAAAGGCGCCCTGAGTCAGGCACATGTGAGAAAGGGTTGAATGGAAGAGAAGTCTTGTAGGAGACGAGGGTGGAGCCAGAGCTGCGTTAGGATATCCATTTCAGGACCAGAGCAACATCAGGGTGAGGAACCACATTAAAAAAATGCATTTTTTACAGGCATAGAAGTATACTAATAAAATCTTCCCTGCTTACATGCCAATAAAAGGCCAAGTATGCAATTATTCACTGGCTAATTGGTTATATTATGTCTGTAGTGTGCGCTGAAGCATGCATTGACCCCTGCTGGAAATGCTCAGATTTTGCTTGATGCCTTGGGAGTCAGTGTGCAGCTGTCTAGCTATGTATGGAATGTTCACATAGATGAGGCATTGCAGTCTACTCTTCCCACATGGCAAGAGGCCGAGCCAGACAGTTCAAGACTCATTATAACAAATCATGAATTCAAGAAGATAATTAAAACTATCAAGCTGATCAAGCTGATTGTCCTAACTTATAATCTCCATCTGAGAAAATGTAAGACTTAAAGAGTACCCGAGGTGACATGTGACATGATGAGATAAACAAGTATGTGTACAGTGCCCCCCCAAAAAATGTAGAAAAATAAACTGGCACTAGACGCTGATGGGAGGCTGACTGGCCACACACTGGATTGTGTACCAGCAATGCCGTGCTTAACAATAAGCTTCCTTAAAGTGGATCCGAGATGAACTTTTACTCATTGCATAATTGTGTTCCTTTCCTGTTGTTTATAGGGCATTCCTCAAGCCAAATACTTTTTTGTTTTTGTTTTAATACTCTAATCCCCTATAAACTAAAGCTACGCCCACAGGTTTTCAGAGAGCCAAGGCACTTTCAGACAGTAGCAAGGGCTCATGGGAGCTCAGTCTAAGCAGGAGGAGGGGGAAGTATTACTAGCCAGAGATTTCAGAGGCAGAGGGGAGGAGGGAGGAGGTGGGGGGATTAGGTTTTTTTGCTCAAGATGCAGATAAGCCTGCCTCTGTGTAATGATTACAAACAACATGGCTGCTGTCATTGTATCACAGGAAGAAAGAATCATATTCTATTAAAGCTGTTTGCAGCTAGATTTGTTGTGTAAACTATCTAAACTTTAGATAAGATATATAGATTAAGTTACTTGTTATAGTTAGTTTTTCATCTCAGATCCGCTTTAAGGTGGCCATACACTGGTCGATTTGCCATCATATCGACCAACAGATAGATCCCTCTCTGATCGAATCTGATCAGTGAGGGATCGTATAGCTGCCTTTACTGCAAACAGATTGTGAATCGATTTCAGCATGAAATCGATTCACGATCTGTGGAGCTGCCGCTGCCGCCGCCCCCTGCATACATTACCTGATCCGGCCGGCGCGAGTCCCCCGGTCTCCGCTGTCTTCTTCTCCGCTCTGGGCTCTAGGGCTGCAGCTTCACTGTACTTCCTGTCCGGGGAAGCTAAAACAGTAGAGGGCGCTACTGTTTAAACTTCCTGTCGGCACAGGAAGAAGTGAAGCCAGCCGGAGCCCAGCGGAGGAGGAGCAGCGGTGACAGCGGGGATACGCGGCAGCGATCAGGTAATGTATTGCCGCCAGTGTTAGTTGACGGACATTCGAAAGCCGCTATCGATGCACTCCCAACCTGCTGGCGATCGAGCGAAATCTTCCGCACGGACGGATCAATGGGAACAATCGATTTCGGGCGGAAATTGATCGTTCGGTCAGCGTTTTCGCAACGATTTCACAGCAGATTCGATCACAGTGATCGAATCTGCTGTATACCGGCGGGAAAATCGCTAAGTGTATGGGCCCCTTTAGAGGCCAATAGAGTGTACACTTTATTGGCCTCTGAGGAAGCTTATTATTAAGCGAAACGGCTGTCAGGCCTCCATCACCCCCACTGCATACCCGATGTCTGTACACTGTTGATTAAAAGGTACCTTTTTGCAATTTACAGTGCCTCATCCCTCTTCTTCTATGTTTACAGTGGCAAGCACACAAATAACTAGACTGTGTTCCTATTTTTTCTTTCACTGCCTGAAAGAGTTAAAAAATGTACGTTGATTCGGAGATTGGGATTTCTGACATTCCCTATACATGAGTGCTGCACCACCAGTGAGAGAGGAACAAATAGGCCGTGGAGTCGGAGCAATGTTTGGGTACCTGGAATCAGTTTTATAAACTGAGGAGTCGGATGATTTTTGTACTGGGGGCAAAGTACACATCAGATAAGATGTAGGTTGTGTTTTGTGTTGTCTTTTGTGTGCACTGTACATTTTGTAAATAGATAAAAAATGTACTGTGCTTACTTCCCTCTTAAAGCCCTCATGTCAGTGCCCTCTGTACACAATACCCCCGGATGCAGCTTTATTGGAAATCAGCTGTATGCATTTCTTATTATCTGAATATCTGGAATTTCCTGTTTTCAAAGGAACTGCTACACATTGTCTGCGGCTACAGAAACATATATCTGAGGTGGTACAAATGCTGCTTGACTGCAATCTCAATACCTTGTAATCATTTTGTTATTCACCTAGAAAGGGTAAGTCCACTTTAATTTAAAAAATATAGGCAAAGGCCTCGTTCACATTGCAATCCGATCGGGTTGGCCGTTTTTAACCTTTTTTTTGCAATTTCTGGCGATTTTGGTGTGTTTCGTTTTTGTCAAAACACCTTTCTAAGCGCTGTTGTAGAGCGATTGCGCTTTTTCACTTCCTGACGTCAGTCAGGAAGTGAACTCTTTGAACCGGAAAAGAATAAATACAATGGGCCTGATTCACAAAGCGGTGCAAAGTGTTTGCACGCCTGTGAAAAGCCCTTTATCACGCCTAAACTCAGTTTAGGCGTGATAAAATGAAACTCGCGCGAAATTCCGCGCGCAAAACTTTGCACTCACCCGGCGCACGGTGCAGTTCGCGCGATGTGCCCATTAAACCCTATGGGCGCTGCGCGCGGAATTGCGCGATTGCACGCGCAAAACTTTGCGCGCGGGACTTTGCGCGCAATAAAGAGCAAAAGAGGTGCTAACTCAGCAGTCCACGGCTTATCACGCCTAAAGTCTTTTAGGCGTGATAACTGAGTTATCACCGCTTTGTGAATCAGGCCCAAAGTATTTATTCTTAAAAGCGCTGGGAAATCGATATGCAAAGCACTTTTACAAGCGTTTTACGATTTCCCTATACCTTCCATTGCGGCAAAATCACCCCGAAAATGGTCCGTGCAGTGCTTTTCAGAGCGGATCGGAAACGAACCGCTCAGATGTGAACTCTCTCATAGAGAATCATTGCACAAGCGGTTTTAGGGCGATTTTGAAAATCATCTGTGCTTAAAAAATCCCAAAAACGCCTCTAGTATGAACGAGCCCTAAGTATGAAGATTTGTTACAAAAGCCATTTTATGACAATGTTGTTACAGAATGATCTTTTCAATCCCAGTCTCCAGCCAGCTATGATATTTAGACCTGTCAAATGGCTCAGTTTCGCTGGCAACAATTAGACATTTGGCAGACAAAACAAACCTCAAAATCTAATTCCCCAATTTGGCTCAGGAAGCAAGGTGTAAACTTTGAGCATCCGCAGCCAAAGTCTTTAGGTTATTGCAATCAGTACTATATGTATATGGCTTGGGTTTATGTACATGTAATAGGATATTAAAAGTAATAAATATAATTTTTGCAAATACGCGCTGATCCTCTGCAGGTCCACTTTGCTAGTGGTCTAAAAATACAGATTGCAGTGTTCACAACTGTGACCAGGCCCCTACTACAGAGGGCCCAGCTGGGTACTTCTCTAGCCACTGTTACCAGTTCACTGGTGCTATAGTGCTAATTATTTGCATATAGTGGTAGGGCTGGTGCGCACCAGAGCGGTTCTGAAGCGGTTTTTAAAACGCTTGCAGTGGGAAAACCGCTTGGCTAATGAAAGTGAATGGGATGGTGCACACCAGAGCGGCTCGTTTTTTTTCCACAAACTCGGGGGCTGCTGCATTTTTGAGATTTCTGAGGCATTTCTGCCTCCATGTTAAAGTATAGGAAAGTGGAAAACCGCTCTGAAAAACGCTAGATCAGAGCGGTTTTCCAGGCGTTTTTGTTACAGTAGCTGTTCAGTAACAGCTTTACTGTAACAATATGTGTAATCTGCTACACAAAAATGCTGCAAAAAACACTAGGCATGTTTAGAAAACCTCTCTTTACATGCCTAGAATCGCTCTGAAATCTGCTTCAAAAACCTCTAGCGTTTTGCAGATCTGCTAGAGGTTTTTGGTGTGCACTGGGCCTTAATTATTATTAAACTGTCATCTGTTCCACCCACTCAGACCTGTATCAGTGGTTCCTCCCAAAGGTTTAGATTGGAGGTGGCACTCTACCTATTGTAACTTTTGGTGTACATAATATGTGAAGCAGAGCAAAGATAGGAAATGCTTCCGATACCAGCAGGGGAGTGAGAGGTACGTTAGTTAATAATTACCACTATGACAAGCACACATATACGCCTCAATTCACTAAGCTTTATCGAACACTTTATCGAACGTTTGATAATTTACCTCATGAGTAAAATCTAATTTTGTATTCAGTAAGGTGTTATAAATTTATCGAATGTTTTATCGATAAAATGTTCAATAAATCTATAACACCTTAGTGAATTCAAAATTAGATCTTACTCATGAGGTAAATTATCAAACGTTTGATAAAGTGTTTGATAAAGGTTAGTGAATTGAGGCCTATGGTAGTTATTAGGTATATGCCACCAGCATAGTATGGGGGGTGGGAGGGGGGTCATACAACAGTGCTGAGGCCAGGATGTAGCAGTACTGGGTTGGGAACCCAGAACTAGGGAGACAGTGCTAGAGGAGTACTACTGGAGGCAGACCTTGTATTATTTACATTAGGACTCATAATTGTCTAAATATAGCTCTGCTCACAAACTGATTGTGGTGTCCTGTTTAAAAAGCAACAACCCAAGATTGTCTTTAGCTCCCTCTTCTGCTTGGAGGGTTCCATTGCAGCTGTCAGTAAGAAAAAATAATTAATGTTCTTGCTGCTAAAACAGGTGCAAATAGAAAGGAATGACCTAGCATCCCTGTGTCAGCTGCTGGCACTAGTGTTGGCAGACCTGCTACCAGAACAAGAGACTGGTCACCTTGGCTCCAGCTGTTAGAACACCCAGAAATAGTTGGATGTGACCTAGATACCCAATTCCAGGTGTTCAAACAGATGCTAAGTACCACTGCAGCCCTCTAAATACAGGCATTTGCCAAAGTGCTCTTATTGAGGCAGTTTATTTACTGCCTCTAGAGGGAGCTCTCAAATACATTGTTCCAGACCTGTTTACTGTGTATGATTTCATGAATGCTGCCCTCTAGTGCTTGAGGGAGTACACATCCACCTTTGCAGAAAATGCTTTACAGTACGCTGGCTTTTTGTTCACAATCTGCCTTTATCAATATTATAGGAGGGCTCCTGTCTAAGTAACAGATTGATAGGTGGTTTCAGTACAATGGCACATTATACCGAGGCTTTCAACCTTAACTGTAGTAACCTGGACTTTGCACTGTGTCCATATAGGAGCACCTGTCACCATCATAGAGACGTGAACTGAGGCACGTGCCTTTCTGTCTCCTTCATCGCAATGTTTCAGTCTGCGTGTGGATAGTGAATTTTCAATCTTGCAATGTCTTCCAGCAATCTCAGACCTCATAACTAATGAATCTCTATGGTGGATGTAAGCGAAAAGAGTAAAGGTACCCATACAGCTACCAATCAAATCTGATTAGAGAGAGATTTGCCGGCTGCCCATACACCGCAGGCCGACTACCGATTGATTTCAGCATGAAATCTCTCGGGAATCGTCCTTGTGATGTCACATCCGCCACCTCACTGCCACCCGTGCTGTCCCCACAGTGTAAAATGTACCTCCCCATCCCCCGTGTGCGGTGCAGTATACTTTACCTGACCATGTCCACCTCTGGCTCCATCTGCAATCCATGGCGCCCACACAGGCGCCCACGTTACCACGGCAACAACGTGGGGCATGTGTATGCGGATACAGAGCCCGGACCCAGCGGCGGACATTGACAGGTAAAGTATGCTGAACCGGGGGGGGGGGGGGGGGGGGGGGGCTCTGTATCGTCACGGCCATACACCCAATCGACCACAAGAGCTGGACATTTTGCAGCATGTCCGATCGATACATGCAACCTATTTTGGCCCAAGATTGGTCGGATTGCCGATCGGACATGCTCTTGGCGGCACAGATTTTCATCAGATTCGATAAATATAGAATCGGATGGTCAATCAGCTGCCAAGTCGATAGATCTAGGTCCACCTTAAAGCATACACATGTGAGATAAAAATCTTCGGAAAATGAAGGATTAACAATCAATCTGAAAATAATTGTTATAGTTTGTAAAAGACCTCCAAAGATAGCATGAAAAATATTTGTCTCTCAGTCTCTCACATCCATCTTGGCAGATATGTTCTGCCGACCATCGTCCTTTTCACAAAGGACCACCAGTGTTCTCCCCAGGCTCTTTTAGCCAGGTGCTCCACCCAGCTAGATTTAGTGAGCCCCCGGCTGTTATCACCTCACCTCCTCCTCTGCTGTAAGCAGAGTTGCGCACAGAAGCACCGGCCCTGCATTCTCTCATCTTGCCCCACCCGGCTACTTTTTCATGCCACCCAGCTGGAAAAAATTCTGTGGAGAACACTGGACCACTATCATGAAAAATTGTAAAATACATGTGTACACATACATATGCAATCCACTATAAAATTACTTTTCTACCATGTTCCTATCGCTTACAGTAGGCATTCAAAATTTTACTGATCTGACAGGCTATTGACTAGTCCATATTATCATGGGCGATTCTCCCGGGGTTTTATCTCTTTTAAAAAACACAGTTGCTCACTCCCACTGCCCCAAACGCGTGCAAACGAGCATGAACCCTTACTAAGATCTTCACAAAGGCTTGGTTTACACATAAATCTTTCTGGTGCAGTCCGTTTAGCTTCAGTTTTCTATCAGTTTTACCTGACTGGATTGGAATTGTACACCTTTTATGTGCGAACACACACAGAAAACTGATACAAAAACGGACATGACATCTTTTATGTGTGAACACAAAGAAACACATACAAAACTGATGCCAACTGTCAAATACTGACAGGACTGGACACCTTTTGATGTGTGAAGAGGTACAGGGAACATTGAAGAGCAGCAGAATGCCAAGATGTATAGCACACACAGTACACAGGCTGCTGTTATTGGTACAGTGTTTGTGGCAACTATTCAATTCCCAAACGTCCTCACAGCAGGCAAAATGAATAATCTGACAATGGCATTATGGATCGAGGCCAAGTTTGAGACTGATTTTGAATAGTTCTGTTATAATTTTACTATTCCTTACAGTGGACCTGAACTTTTGCACAGTGCCGAAGGAAAACATAGAGAAATGCACCCTGTATGTATTTAGACCGTTTAGCCTGTCTAATTCCCCCTCATCTGTGACTCACTAATCACAACTGTAATTTGATCTCTCAGCTGTGTCAGCTGGCTGCCTCGGTAGAGCAACTAATGTGTAAACACAGGATGTTAACCTTATGTCTGCTTCCACAAAAGCAGGAAGAGAAACATTGCAGGTTATCATACTGTTGTGTATCTTTTAGAGCAGAAAGGAAGTTCTTAGTTCAGGTCCGCTTTAAGACCCACCTCAGTTCACCAAATCCCACCCCCTTTACTAAATCCCACCTCTTCATGGGGTTAAATTGGAGACAGACCAAAAGATAATGACTGTTCGAAGCTGTGCTGTCATCACTAATAAAAAAATCCCCTCTGATTTCCATCAGCGTATAACTCCTCTCCTGTCCAAACCGGAATGCTGAAAAATTCCCACAGCTGTCCCCCAAGGTGACTCAAGACTAATGGTGTCTGTTTATTTCATATCTCAGGCCAGTTGCAAAGTTATAAGACGCAGTTGGTTAAATATTAACTCTTCTGTTAGATGTGTAAGCTAGTATACGTGAGTATAGGAGGAAAGCGCTTCTCATAGATCCTATACTGTGACTGGAAGATAGCCTGCGATCTAACATAGAATGGCAGGTTCATATGACTTCATAAAAGGCATGCAACTGCAAAGTACACAGAAAGTCACTTATTAACAAGGAACAGCGGATATATGATCCACAGCAGCGTGCAATTAGTTCTGAATGATCATAGTGCATGGCTGTCACATTCCATTGTCACTTAATATACAAATACCCAAATACCTAGTTAAAGTCCTAGCAGCTCTAGTGGCTGCAAAAGGGTAAAATCTGTTCGGTTGCATTTTGCATTTCTGCCGCACACTCGGCTGAGGAGCGCATGCAATAAACACAATACTTAAAAAGTGTTTGTGGGCTTATACTTGAATGTGCTTAAAGAGTAACTGTCGGGCATAAAATAAAAAATCAATTGTTTATTTTTATCTGGTAAACAAGTAATAAGGATGCTAATCAGGCAATCCAAAAGTTAAAATCACTATTACTTTTCTTGTTGATAAATTATCATTCCCCAGTTTACATGACTCTTATTTGGTACACAGAAAATATGGTAAACAAAAGAGAAGTTGCAGGGCATGCTGGGTTGTCTTTTTTTGCTTCTCTACTTCCCCTCAGACTTAAAGAGAATCTGTATTGTTAAAATCACACAAAAGTAAACATACCAGTGCGTTAGGGGACATCTCCTATTACCCTCTGACACAATTTTGCCGCTCCTCGCCGCATTAAACGTGGTTAAAAACAGTTTTAAAAGTTTGTTTATAAACAAACAAAATGGCCACCAAAACAGGAAGTAGGTTGATGTACAGTATGTCCACACATAGAAAATACATCCATACACAAGCAGGCTGTATACAGCCTTCCTTTTGAATCTCAAGAGATCATTTGTGTGTTTCTTTCCCCCTGTTCTCATGCACTGAAGTTTCAGGCTGCTTGTTTCTTCCTGCAAACAGCTTTGCCCTTGTCTGTAATTCCTCACTATGTGAAAGCCCAGCCAGCTCAGAGGACGATTTATCCAGCTTGTAAAAGATAAGAGAGAAGAGAGAAGCTGCTCTAATCCTAAATAACACACAGGCAGTGTGCATAGAGGGGTCTGGAAGGGGGAGTTCATAGCAGAACCACAACACTGAAGAACTTGGCAGCCTTCCAGACACAGGCCGACAAGTCTGACAGGGGAAAGATACATTGATTTATTACAGAGACAGTGATAGTAGAAAGTGCTGCAGTAAGCCAGAACACATTAGAATAGCTTTTTGAACTTGTAGGATGATAAAAAACAGGATGCAATTTTTGTTACGGAGTCTCTTTAACAAATGATAGCCTGATTGGCTGAAGCCTCTTTCCCTCCCACACCTCTGTTCCTCTCTGATTGGCCAAAATTTCTCAGGCTGAAACAATGCACTTTCTAGAGGGAAGGGCGGGCAAATCAGGCAGAGGAGACCAAGGGCAGATATTACATCACAACTGGCTTCAAAATAGCCACAGTAAATATGGAAACTGTCTAGAATAGGATTCTCTACATTTCCTTTATAAAATTCACAGGAATCATAATGTGGACAGTGCAATACATATGTTATGTATGCAGAGCAAGTATTTATCTACTTATATATTTGTTTTTTTTCCCTGAGATAGTATGGCTGACAGCTCCTCTTTAAAATATCTTAAAATGAAGCTGCAAACAATCATGCAGTGTATTTCATTACTGATTTGGTTTCCGCTCTAAAATCCAAACTTGTCATAGCTTTAATATGCAGCCCGTACTCCCGTGAACTCAGAATTTCATGTCATGTGATAGTGAGGCATGATTTTTAGCTATAGCAGCCTCTTGTAAAATAATGAGGTAATATTTAAAAAGAATCTGTAAAGAAAAAAAACACCCTTTGGGGGATACTTACCTCAGGAGGGGGAAGCCTCAGGGTACCAATGAGGCTTCCCCCTCCCCTGTAGGTCCAAGGAATCCAGCGCTGGCTCCTCCGACAAGCTTAATAAAGCTTGATTTATTTACCTCTCCGGGATCCAGCGCAGGCCCAGTAGCGGCTCGAGTACAAGAAACAAACAACTGTGCATGACAGCTTGCCTAAAATTGGGAAGTGGGAGTGTGTACCTCGACTGCAGGACCATCAACAACTCCCACTTCCCAATTTTAGGCAAGCTGTCAAGCACAGTTGTTTGTTTCTTGTACTCGGTCCAGCTTTGGGCTGATATGGATACTGCAGGACACGGTGATAAAACACAGAGTCCTCCTATCCGGGAGCAGAAAGCCCAATCCAAGAAACTGGAGAAGACTGCTCAGTTTGACGACTGTTTTAACCCACTGCACCACAGAAGGCCAAAGTCCTCATGGAAACAGGCCTAACTTAGTGTCGACAGACCACGCTGCTGCTTTTTATAGAGGTCAGTCCTCCTGGTATAAAGAAGGACATGGAGCGAGCCTACAGGTAATCTTAAAGAAGGACATGGAGGGAGCCTAGAGGCAATATTAAAGAAGGACACAGAGCAAGCCTAGAGGCAATATTAAAGAAGGACATGGAGCGTGCCTAGAGGCAATATTAAAGAAGGACACAGAGCGAGCCTAGAGGCAATATTAAAGAAGGACATGGAGCGTGCCTAGAGGCAATATTAAAGAAGGACATGGAGGGAGCCTAGAGGCAATATTAAAGAAGGACATGAAGCGAGCCCAGAGGCAATATTAAAGAAGGACATGGAGGGAACCTAGAGGCAATATTAAAGAAGGACATGGAGCGAGCCTAGAGGCAATATTAAAGAAGGACATGGAGCGTGCCTAGAGGCAATATTAAAGGACACAGAGCTAACCTAGTGGCAATATTAAAGAAGAACATGGAGCGTGCCTAGAGGCAATATTAAAGAAGGACACAGAGCTAACCTAGTGGCAATATTAAAGGACACAGAGCTAGCCTAGTGGCAATATTAAAGAGGGGCAAGGAGCGAGCCCAGAGGCAATATTAAAGAGGAACATGGAGCTAGCCTAGAGGCAATATTAAAGAAGGACACAGAGCTAGCCTAGAGGCAATATTAAAGAAGGGCATGGAGCAAGCCTAGAGGCAATATTAAAGAGGAACATGGAGCAAGCTTAGAGGCAATATTAAAGAAGGACACAGAGCTAGCCTAGAGGCAATATTAAAGAAAGGCAAGGTGCGAGCCTAGAGGCAATATTAAAGAAAGACATGAAGCGTGCCTAGAGGAAATATTAAAGAAGGGCATGGAGCAAGCCTAGAGGCAATATTAAATAAGGACACAGAGCTATCCTAGAGGCAATATTAAATAAGGACGCAGAGCTAGCCTAGAGGCAATATTAAAGAAGGACACAGAGCAAGCCTAGAGGCAATATTAAAGGACATAGAGCAAACCTATAGGCAATATTAAAGAAGGACACAGAGCTAGCCTAGAGGCAATATTAAAGAAGGACATGGAGCAAGCCTAGAGGCAATATTAAAGAAGGACACAGAGCTAGCCTAGAGGCAATATTAAAGAAGGACATAGAGCGAACCTATAGGCAATATTAAAGAAGGACACAGAGCTAGCCTAGAGGCAATAGTAAAGAGGAACATGGAGCAAGCCTAGAGGCAATATTAAAGAAGGACACAGAGCTAGCCTAGAGGCAATATTAAAGGAGGGCAAGGAGTGAGCCTAGAGGCAATATTAAAGAAAGACATGAAGTGTGCCTAGAGGCAATATTAAAGAAGGGCATGGAGCGAGCCTAGAGGCAATATTAAAGAAGGACACAGAGCGAGCCTAGAGGCAATATTAAAGAAGGACATGGAGCGTGCCTAGAGGCAATATTAAAGAAGGACATGGAGGGAGCCTAGAGGCAATTTTAAAGAAGGGCATGGAGCGAGCCTAGAGGCAATATTAAAGAAAGACATGGAGCGAGCCTAGAGGCAATATTAAAGAAGGACACAGAGGGAGCCTAGAGGCAAAAGTAAAGAAGGGCATGGAGCGTGCCTAGAGGCAATATTAAAGAAGAAAATATAGCAAGCCTAGAGGCAATATTAAAGAAGGACATATAGCAAGCCTAGAGGCAAATTTAAATAAGAAAATGTAGCAAGCCTCTAGAGGTTATATAGTAAATCCACTTATAGTAAACTTTAAGGGACATGGCCAAGTAGTTCACTATATAAGAATTGATCACACACATGGTATATTCATAAAGGTGCATGATCGGGACCTGTGGACTAGGTTTACTATAAAGTTTTAAAGATTCTACTGTATTAAAGAAGGACCTGGAGCAAGCCTAGAGGCAATATTAAAGAATAACCTGGAGCAAGCCTAGAGGCAATACTATGTATGCATTTTCATAAGATCCTTACTTTAGACTTCTTACATAATCTACATTGATAATGACGTTTGAACACTCACTGCCATTTCCCTCCCCTATAAAAACCTATACCTTATGCTTCTTTTCATTTAAAGCATCAGCATTGTTATCATCATTTCTATTTACGTAAAAAAAAAAAACACCACCAGATTACCGCACACAGCACAGTACATGAAATAAGTAAATAAGAGAAGTGTAGTTTAGAAACTTGAGACAATCAAACGTAAATGACAGAAGGAGAGGCATGCCCTTCCCAAAATAGCTTCCACTTAAATGAAACAGCACCATAGAGCCATACTGAATCAGCCGCCCAAAGGGCCAGTTTAAACCATGCCTGTTTTGCGCATAGAATTTTGATACAAAGATGTCATTCATTTGAATCGAATAGCAACAGAATGTGCTGCATGCTTAAAATACCCGCAGCAGTACGTTAAAACGGTGGAAGTGTAAACCTGCCAATTTAACACTGGGCCTGTATAAGTGCGTTCTGCGCTATACATTGGGCACCGTGTTTAAACACAACTCACAGCACTGCAACAAGCATGGTGTAAACTGGCCCTGAATGCATAAAACATTCAGAAAGTCAGAAATAGGTTACAATTAACAAATCTTATGACTATAAGACTAAAAAGATCAGTTATACCGCATGCCCACTTGCCAATCTCTGATACCAACAGGGATGGATAATAACGTTTCTTCTTATGCAGACAAACATTACCATATAGAGAGCAATGTTATGGAGCACTTTTTGGGTACCCGGAGTTCATGGTTTCACAAATGGAAGAGTTGGAGTCGGATGATTTTTGTACCCACTCCATAGTCCTGCAAGGGATGTGGAGTAGAGTCAGAGTATTTTGGGTTGGAGTCGGTGGTTTCATAAATTGAGGAGTTGGGAGTTGAAGTTGGATGATTTTTGTACCGAGTCCTCAGCCCTGATAGAGAGAGTACCAAAATACAATGCGACACATGAGGTACAGAGTGAGACAAGATGGCGATGATTTGTGCAGAAATAATGGCATTTTTTAGTCAGCCATATTTGTAATAGCAATCAGCTGAAAAGATCACCAATTTTCTGCTTGGTCGCCATGTTTATATTTCAGAATTTTCAGCAAACATCAGCCTGATAAATCCATGATCGAGATATATATATATATATATATATATACATATATATATATATAGTGACGATCAACCAGTCACTTTGTGGATCTCCAAGGAGCATTGCTCGTTTTCAACTGTAGCAGCCATGGAGATGAGTGAATATAGGCGGCGGTTTTTCTACAAACAACCCGTCTGTTACTTTTCAGTGCAGATCCTCAATTTAAAGTGTATCTGAGGCGACATGACATGCTGAGACACACATGTATGTACAGTGCAAAACATTAACAGCCAGGCTGTTTTTCTTTTTTTATTTTGCAGCCTGAGAGAGTTAATTTTCAGGCATGCAAGTAACAGCTTCTGTCTTGTCGGTACCTTGTTGGGAATATTGTAAGCCTCACTGATAAGCAAATTACAGCCATCAAAGTTTTACTGGCAGAATACAACTTCGGAGTGCAGGGAGAGATATAAATAGGTCCGTAGTTCATGTATTTGAACTTAATAGATTGAATTTTTTTTGTCTTTGCTCAATGGCAATCTACTTTTTAAATGTTTAAATATAAGATACAACCATGGGATGTCTAAAAAAATTTCATTTTTAGGAGTAGGAGGACGGATGCAATTGTTTACCTCATCTTTTTATTTTCACTTTGGGGTTCACTTTAAGGGGGAGCAGTAAGTGGCCACAATGAACATCAAAGAGGTGCTTAATGCTAATATTATTACTGAGAGGTAACAATCATAGCTAATGACCTGGTACTGCATTAAAGTGCTTAAAGAGAACCCGAAGCACGGTTCTAGGACTGCAATCCACATACAGAGACTGGGTGTGTTTTTACAGCCCAGCCTCTGTTGCTATTTCAAACCCCCCTAACTTCCCCCTGCGCTCTGTATTCAGACATAAATCACAGCCGCGCTGTGCGGGCTGTGTTTACATTAGTAGTGTCACTCTGCCGCGCCCCCCCCCACCCCCACCGCCTCCTGCATAGCTCTGGTCCCCGCCTGCGTCCCTTCTCTCCAATCAGCGGCGAGGGAAGGGACGCGGGCGGGGACCAGAGCTCTGCAGGAAGCAGGGGGAGCGGCAGAGTGACATTACTGATGTAAACACAGCCCGCTCTGACAAGCTGTGTGTCAGCAGTGCGGCTGTGATTTATTTTTGATTACAGAGCGCAGGGGGAGGTTAGGGGGGTTTGAAATAGCAACAGAGGCTGGGCTGTATAGACAGACCCAGCCTCTGTATGTGGATTGCAGTCATAGAACCCCGCCTCGGGTTCTCTTTAAAGCCCCAGATAGCCAATGTAAGTGAATTGGACCAGTGAACAAAATGTTATTGCCCCATTTCATAAAGATGGAGTTATAAAACAGGTGATCATACTTTTAAAAATAGAGATCAGAAAAGCAGAGATCTGATAACACATCACATCTTCGTCACAAGCAGTCCCCGATATGAGAGCAATTGTGGTATGAAGACTTCTTCACAAAGATATTAGACCAGCAGAACATTTACATTTTTTATTAGGATACAACAGAAGAGCCTATTGAGTTACAGTAACATCATCACCTTCAGGGCAGTGAAGTCAATGAGGAGCCATATAGGCAGTAAAAATAGCTTTTCCCACATTATAAATAGCCTAGCAATGGGTGGATTATTCCAGAAGGAAAGCGTGCAGCTTAATTAAAGCACAACTTAAAGTTAATAAAAAACATACCGGTATGCAACTAAGTCTGAACAACAGTAGCAATGTTTAAAGTTCTAAAGCAATATATAGTTACAAAGATATCACCCATAAAAGTTTTGGCGAGCATGCATTTCAGTCATGGTCCCCCGCTCCTGGACCTCCCTCTGCTGGCCTGATTTAACAGCCCGCTTAAAGAGGAACTCCAATGAAAATAATGTAATAAAGCGCTTCATTTTTACAATAATTATGGATAAATGATTTAGTTGCCCATTGTAAAATCTTTCCTCTCCCTGATTTACATTTTGACATTTATCACATGGTGACATTTTTACTGCTGGCTGGTGATGTCAGTGAAAGTAGCTGCTGCTTGCTTTTTTGGCAGTTGGAAACAGCTGTAAACAGCTATTTCCCACAATGCAACGAGGTTCACAGACAGGAAACTGCCAGGACAATGGTCCTCACAGTTTGCCATCTCCAATCCATAGCATTGTTATTGACCAAATTAAGACTCTCAAAACACATTAATGGCCCATTTGCAATTAACTTTTTTTTCTCCTAGGAGATCATTTTTAATCTTATTTAACAAAGAAAAACTTTGGTCCTCACAGTTTCCTGTGGGAGGGGTTTCAGCCATACAGAGCCCCCTGATGATCCGTTTGTGAAAAGGAATACATTTCTCGTGGGAAAGGGGCTACTGATTGGGATGTGGGAGGGGTTTCAGCCATACAGAGCCCCCTGATGATCCGTTTGTGAAAAGGAATACATTTCTCGTGGGAAAGGGGCTACTGATTGGGATGAAGTTTAATTCTTGGCCACGGTTTCTCTTTAAGGTCCAACATCAGAGGATGCTCACACATTATTATTACGTATAGCAATGGCACATTGATATGGCCTGAGGATGTAAGGATGATTCATAAAATGCCAAAGCCTGGTATACACTCTGATCATAGTATTCAAAATCTCCAGTGGCGGACTAAGGGGGTGGCACAGGAGCAGACCGCACCATGGCAGTGGGTGACACTAGAGACCTCCTGCAGCCGCCTGAATGCAGAGTATTGCGAGCAGAAGCAAGCCGTGCCATGAACTCACCAGAGTCCGGTAAAGTGCGACCTCCTGTCACCGCTCAGCTATCCCCCTAGTGTTGGCATCTCTTCCTGCAGGTGTGTAATCACGGGATGCAGGAAGGCATGCCGGGTACCGGGGAGAGCAGAGCAGTGACAGGAGGATGCATCGGTGGACTCCAGCAGTGGAGTGGGCGAGATAACGGCACGGCTTGCTTCCACTCGTAATACAGTAAACTGAGTGTTAGGTGAAGGTGGGCTGCGGGCAGAGTCTAAGGAATAGGTGAGGGTAAGGGTCCTTCAATCACTAATGCAGAGCACCTCCCCCCCCCCACACACACACCTAACCGGAGCAGTGACGTGGCGCGCTTAGCACGCCGCACTCACTCTGAGGGAGGGGGGATGGGTTGCCAGCAGTTTTCATTTAACACTCAGCACCGCATGTCAAATGGCCAAGGTACGCCACTGGTTAGCCCTCATACTACATAAGAGTGATAAAATTGGCCAATCATTGGCCAATCAATATTGAATGTGTGTATGCACCTTTAAGGTACCCCTTTAAGGTACCATATATCAAATGATTATGGTAATTCTTTGGTGTCTCAGAAACTGAAGAGATCTCAGAAAGCAGATTGCTGTGTGGTGCTACTACGCGAGATTTTTCAGAGAGCAAACACAAGCCAGCAGTTTCCAGTGGGCAGAGTAAAACAATGCGCTTGTTCATGGTTCTTGTTTAGTAAGCAATGTCACAGGACATCTGTACATATGCCTGATTCTCGGCCAAGGCAGGCCTGAACAGCCACCTCAGCCAAGTTCCCTCTAGTGTGTGTGGGAGGCTTATTTTCTGAGTTCTGTGGACATTTAGTAAGCATAGTGATTGCCTCTTATATAGTCTGTCACAATAAGGTGAAGATAACAAACAAGATAAGATGCAAACACTGCGACAGTTGCCTTATCTAGTTCATGCAGTCAGTCACAGTGTTGTGGTAGCTAATACGGGGACACGTGTATCTGCAGGGAGCCCTTTGTACAAAGTAGTGACAAGAACACTTAGGCTGACCTGAAATAGAACATTCCCTCATCACACATGACCAAGCCTAGCATAGCCTCAGGTCACCCATCAGTGTAGACACAGCTTACGTCTTTTGGAGTCGTACCATCTCATGAGGTACCCTGTTATGTGTTTAAAGTGAGAGGGAAGAGGAGCCCCTAAAATGATGGTAGATGTCTATAGCATAAAAGGATTTTCTAGGCTTGGTTCACACATAAAAAGGTGTCCAGTCCTGTCCTCAGTTTTGACAGTTGGCATCAGTTTTGAATGTGTTTTTATAGATGTGTTCACACATAAATCTGAACACTTCTGGTCCAGTCTTGTCCGTTTTGCATGTGTTTCTGTGGCTGTGTTCACACTTAAAAGGTTTACATTTACGTTCAGTCAGGTACAACTGATACAAAACGAATGCAGAACTGACAGGACTGGGACCGCAATGTGAAGATTTATGTGTGAACCAGGCCTTATACCTGCGGGAAGACATACAACTTCCTTGAAGTAAACACGTTTTTCCAATTAGATTGTAAGCCTTTGGCAGGGTCCAAGTGTGTCCCTCTTAATCTTGCTACCCCTAACTTAAACTTGATTTGCTGGGTTTCTGTAAAACGCATTTTATACCCTGTTTGCATGTATAACCTTGTGCTATGTTGTAAAACTGTTTTCTACCTCTCTGTCTGTCACCCCTTGTTTACAATGTATGTATCCATGTATCCTTTATTGTCCAGCGCTGCGTAATATATTGGCACTTTATAAATACAATAAATAATAATACTAATAGTAATAATGGAACACTTTAAATACAATGCGTTTCAGGGGTCTCTTTCCGTTTCCTCAGGTTAAATCAAAGAAAACGGTCCGCAACACGGAGCACCTGTAGTCTAGGCGAATAGGTGAGTGTAAGTTCTGCTAACGCTGCACGTCGGCTGTCCCATAACCAAACACTGATACCCCTGCACTCCCGAACTGCTACCTACCAAGCAATGTCTTTCGTCTGCCACGATAGACTGATTCACAGTGATCGAATTCATCAGATATTGATGGGAAACTTTGATAAGTATATGGGCACCATAAGTGCTGGCCTACCTCCAATAAACTCACAGCTTGCCTGGCAATCACCAAAAGGACCATTTTTTCAGCAAAATAAAAGACAACATTCCTGAGTCTAACTTGCCATCTCCAATCCAAAATTGATCCCAATAGCAACGCTGCAGTGAAAATGTATCCATAGGGATACATTAGCTGCGGCGCTTTGCTGATCGCCGGCGATCAACAAAGCGCTGCAAAAGCGCCCAGCATGAACCAGCCCTCACTGAGGAGGGGGATGTCATTGTTAAAGGACACCTATATTCACTTTAGACTGTCACCTGAGCCAATCATGAACAATTTCAAGCAACAAAAATGTAGCGTGTGTATGTAGTTTAAGATTCATCTTAATAGCTACTACGTGTTTCTTGTGTCCTTGAACTCCGCCTTGTTTGTTGTCCTTCAACACATAATTATAGGCCATTCAGTGGCAGCTTGCCTGTGTCACATGCGGAAAGGTATCTGCCCCAGCGCAAAAACTATATTCACTGAAACATAATCACGTTCATGAGACCAAGTACAAGTTAAAGTGAACCTCCGGACTAAAAATCTACTCAGCAGAACAGAAAAGGCTTGGTGTTTCTTTAACAGTTTCACAGCATCTGAGCTTTGTTTTTCTTACCAAAGCATCATTTTTAGCTGCATTTCAGCTATGCTCCACCCATCAAAGAAAAAAAGCCTGGGCTTTTTTTCCCTGATGCTGTGCAGAGCATGATGGGATTTCCTATGTTGTTATTCACGTTGCCTAGCAACTGGGAGAGGTGCTCAGCACACAGGACAGTTGGAACTGTGTCTCATGCTCCCTGTCACCTCCTTTCAACCAAAAAGATGGCTGCCCCCATGAAATCACAAACCTTTGCCTGTTCTTTTAAAACAGTGTGGGTAAGAGATTATATTACCTATCTATTCTAATTAACATAACTAATGTAACTTAATGACAGTATTAAAAAAAACAGATTTCAGTGCCGATACAAAACTAATCAACAACATTTACTCCACATAAAAAAAGAACAAACATAAATCAGGAATGGACAGGGCCAATCAACGGCACAAACATACAGCTAAAACAGATATCAGAAATGTCCTCAATTCACTAAGATCATGCTGGAGATAATAAGGCAAGAGTAAACTTGCCACCACATAGTGAGAGAGTTATCCTATCTCTTCATTCCTTAAGATTACCTCCTCAGAAGTTAAGTTACCTCCTCTGTAGTTAGATTACCCCCTCTGTAGTTAGGTTACCCCCTAGTTATTTTCCCACGCAGTTAATTAACAGCCTGTCTTTAACTTTAGAATTCAGGAGTTATTTTAAGGATTGAAGAGTTAACTTAAAGACAGAAGAGTTAACGTTAGGTTTGCCTGAGGTAAATGTTTCCTGAATATTACATGCCTTATCACCATGGTGATAACTCTAGAAACGTTATTAAAGACAGGCGATAAGCTTAGTGAATTGAGGCCCTTGATCACGCAAGTTCTCCGGGCCCTGTGCGATGAAAGTACCTAAAGCGTGCCTGACGCAAGAGGAATAAGGAGGCTGCCACCTTTACCTCATGCTGTCAGGTGCCTGGCTGTCCCAGCCATGTTTTGGCTTCCGTGGTGTTGAAGTCACACCTGGAAAGAGCAATGCAGCCAGTGGATTCAGAACCAGCACACCTAATTAGCATACTAATTCTGGGTCAGCGATTCGGAAAGTATTGTTAGTAAAGGGATAAAAGAGCTGATAGGGATGTCCCATTTTCAAAATGGAATCAATGATGGCATTTTCCATATTTAACTCACTTCAGGTTCCCTTTAAGTGAGGACGGGGCATGTTGGTTATCTAGTGAGATGTGAAGATAAGTCACGCGGCTGTTAAATTTATGGACTGGCAGCACAGATATGGGAAATATGTTGGGAAGATATGGATCATAGCCACGGGTAAGGACAGGAGAAGGTGTAATAATACAACAGGGTTCATTTACTGCGATTGGTGAGCCATGGAACACTCTGGAGAACATACAACTGTCTGCTGTTGGGTGGCACAGGTCTGTAAACTTCACCTGAGTGATGTCAGATCATAGTAAGTGATGCGAAAACATGCGTAAACTAGCGGCTGTGTGACTGCAGTCGTGTGCAGGGCCTTCTGTGGGAACTTTTTTTTAGTAATATATTCAGGCTATCCCTGTAATGTAATAACCTTTCTGATATGATGCAGGTCAAGCTGCTGGAAACGAAAATATTGAAAGCGACTGCAAGCGCATTTGATTGGCTCAATACCAAACAGCATACAATGTGCAGAATGTTTGCAGTTCAAACTCCTAACACTAACCTACAAAGCTCTCCACCATCTCTCTCCCCGGTACATATCCTCACTAATTTCCAGATACCAACCCAATCGCAATCTCAGATCAGCACATGATCTTCTGTTGTCCTCCTCTAGAATTACCTCCTCGCATTCACGTTTACAAGATTTCCCACGTGCTTCACCCCTCCTCTGGAATGCCCTCCCACAACACATCCGTCACTCGCCAACCTTTGTTACCTTTAAACGCTCTCTAAAAACACATTTGATCCGACAAGCATATGCGCTACCTTTGGCCACTTCCCTTTGTCCTAAGACCAAATTGCACTCCTACTAGGTATCCTAAAACACACTGCCTTTATATTTTATCGTATACTACCCCTCCTCTTGTTTCCCCCCATTCCCTTTAGATTGTAAGCTCGCAAGGACAGGGCTCTCTCCCCGTTTTGTGTCTTGCAAATCATTATACATTTTATTCATCATGTTATTATTATTATTGATTTATAAAGCGCCAACATATTCCGTGGTGCTGTACAAAGTAATGTTACTTTTATCACTGTCATTACCAATTCTATATTTTGTATCATTCTTTGTATTTTGCCACTAATTACGTATCTTGTATATTGGTGTACACCATTGTCTGTATTATTATGTACCCCATGTTTGTTTCATACTTTGTACAGCGCCACGGAATATGTTGGCGCTTTATAAATCAATAATGATAATAATAATGTTTGTTTGCAAAGCAGAATTCAACCAAGGTGACAGGTGACATGATGAGATAGACACGGGTATGTACAGTGCCTAGCACACAAATAACTATGTTCATTTTTTTCTTTCTCTGCCTGAAAGAGTTAAACATCAGGTATGCCAGTGATGGTTTCTGTCCGGGTCGGCACCGGATCAGACTGGGTCAGACTACAGTATAGCATAACACTCACTGATAAGTAATTACAGCCATAAAATACTTTCCTGTCAGTAAATGGCTTCTGAGAGCAGAAAAGAGATAAAAAGGGTCAATAATTCATAGATTTTAGCTCTGGCATACTTAATGAAGGTGTCATTGAGTAGAGACAATGAAACAGTAAAAAACTTAAAAACTAAATTTAAATATAAAATAAAACTGTGGGGTATCTAAAAAGTCATTTTTAAGAGAAGGAAGATAGATACCATTTTTTTTCATCAGTTTATTTTCACCTCGGATGTCCTTTAATACACTTAAAGAGAACCAGAGAGGATCTAAACAAAAGCTGTTATACATACCTGGGGCTTCCTCCAGCCCCATACGCGCTGATCGATCCCACGCCACTATCCAGCGCTGCCCGCAGCTACGAGAACCGAGCACCCCGCTCTGCCGCCAGTCGGAGCCAGTCTAAGCGTAGCAGAGGTGCGCTCTTTGCATCTCTCTGCAGTAGAATATGGAGAGATATGTAGAGGGCACACTTCTCCTGCGTAGTCCGGCTCCAATGACGTCAGTGACGGGAGCCGGTTCTCATAGATGCGGGCAGCGGTGGATGGCGGCGTGGGATTGATCAGCGCATATGGGGCTGGAGGAAGCCCCAGGTATGTATAATAGCTTTTGTTTAGATCATCTCTGGTTCCCTTTAAGTATTTATGGATTTTCGGATATATATGTATCTCTGTACTCAAGTACTGAGCTCCTTTTAAATTGATGTTTTTAGGCACTGTAAATGGCCTGAGGAAGTGGGCATAAACGCGAAACGCGTTGCCTGTGCTTATTAAACTTCATATGAATGTGTCGTTATTGAGGTAAGCTACCTTTCCCTTTATTATTTTTGCTGTTTTAAACACAGTTTTATCTATCTATTTTTTCCCTTTGTGTATTTTATTGCGCCTTTTTAGTGCTAGATGGCACAGTGGTGGATAGTAGTGGATTGCACTCTCGCCTTGCAGCGCTAGGGTCTCCCGTTCAAACCTAGGCTTAAGACACTATCTGCATAGAGTTTGTAGTTTCTTCCCGTGTTCGCATGGGTTTCCTCCAGGTAATCCTGTTTCCTCCCACATCCCCAAAACATAGAGACAGGCAAATTGGTAACCCCCATAAATGGTCTTAAGCCCAGGAAACACTCTCATAATTATGACTGGCCAATCAGTGGCCATCCACGTAGTATGAGGGTATTACTTGCACAATCTGCTCACAGTATTCAATAGTTGTTGAACCTCATACTACATGGAGGTAATGAAATTGGTCAGTGATGGCCAATTATAACTGAAAGTGTGTACCAGGGTTTACACTACAATAAGAATATAAAATCATGGTACGGATTAGATTGTGAACTCGAAGGGACAGTTAGTGACATGATTCAGCGCTATATAAATACACAATAATAAAAGTAAGGTTGTGTACACACATTCAATTTTGAATGACCAATTACTGGCCAATTTTACCAATTCCACATAGTACAAGAGCTTACCTACACAATCTATTTATAGCATTGAAAATCTGCCAGCCCTCATGCTACATGAAAGTGCTAAAATTGGTCAGTCATCGTCTATTCAAAATTGCATGTGTGTATCAGTCTTATGCTAAACACACACCATACAATCTTGGTTGTACAGATTTACCAAATTTATGTAGTATAAGGGCCATCAAATTAAAAATACCTTGAATGATTCATTGGATAAGCTCTTATACTACATGAAAGTGGTAAGATTGAACAACCAAGATTGTATGGTGTGTGTTGAGCCTTAAAGCAAACCCGAAGCGAAAAAACCGTTATGACATAATAAATTGTATGTGTAGTACAGATAAGAAATAGAACATTAGTAGCAAAGAACAGAGTATCATATTTTTATTTTCAGTTATATAGTTTTTATATATATATATATATATATATATATATATATATATATATATATATATATATATATATATAACACTGCATCATACTGTCACAGTGGCAGTTTTAAAACCATACTGTCTTTTAAGCTATAAAAGAAAGCAAAAATGATGACCCTTTAAACTTTCCTGCAGAATAAAGTTATCTCAATCTGCCTCTCAATTTCTTCAGAAAACAGTCATGTATTTCCCATTAGGTTGAATAGTTCAGAGAAGCTCTTTTGCATAGATAACAACTGAAGTATTTTTAACTCTTCCTCTGCTGGAAAACAGTATGAGACTCTTTTCTATTCTACTAATGTTTTATCTCTTAGCTGTGTTCGGTAGATAGACAGAGTAGATGTGTGGTAAATGCGTGAATGAACGATGTTGGTAAAAATGTTTAAAAAAAGGATCTTGCAGAACCTGCGTATAGACTAAAAGAAGAAGTTGTAAAGAACTGTAAACACAGACAGTTAAATTACTTCGGAATTTGGGCGGGCTCCAACACACGTCCTCAGATGGACTGCCCTTTGCAAAGTTTAAAGTGTTTCGTTTTTTTTAATCTTACGAGTAGATCACAGCCACACACACACACCCACCTCCTCCATTCTTGTAGCACAGGTAGGGGAACCTCCACACGTTTCCAAGTCCTACAGCAAAGCCCACGCACGACATGATAAAATCCATCTGCCGTGTCCACGTCTCTCTCTCCGGGACCTGCGTCCGGAATTCTTGGGGGTACATAATGCCCCCTTTGATGGATCCATTACGGCACAGATCTGTGTGTCCATTCCCGCTCGGTATGAGCTGCCCATTCTTCTCCTCCAAGTTCACTTTGTAGCTGCCATTCTCCAAGGACAATCTCCTCTTTTCCATCGTATGAGCCACTACCGCTATTTGACCCTCTTCAGAAAGGACCGGCGCGCCCCCCTGACCCCCTACCCTTCCGCTAGCACCTGCTTCTGGCCCGGAGAAGCCTCTTAACGTATAAATAATACTTTTAAAGAAAACAACGTAAGTATCAGAATGAATTTTAAAAAATTAACCGGTTTGGCAATTGGGTAAAGAGAAAACAATCCAAAAATAAGGGAAAATGAGAAGGGTGGGGGGAGAGGTGGGGGGGAGTCAGAAACCGTCCACAAAGCACTTAAAGGTAAGCCGAAAGAATCTCATGGGTTACAGCGGTGGTTGTCGAAGAGGAAGGAAATTTAGGGGGATTAGTGTGATACCAAAGCCCCCCTGAAGATGGCCAAAACTGCAGTGTAATTCAGTCCGTTATGAGCTGGATCGCAGTGGGAGCTGCAGGGATTTGTGAAGCGTGCACTTCTGCACCCCGAGGCTTAAAAAGAAGAGAGTGGATGAAGTCACTGTGCTGCACTCCTCCTCCTGGTCTGCCCTCCCTCTTCCCTGCCTTATACTTATTCCTTCTTCATCACCTGCTTGGCTTCACTGTAGCTCTGCTCCTTAGGTCCAGTCCCCTCTGTCAAATGTTTCTGGTGGCTTATAGTCCCTGCCTCCTCTCCTCTGGCTCCCCCCCCCTCCTCCTCTCTGCCTCTATTCAATCCATTCAGACAGCTGAGTAAAATCCTCTCTGCCATTGCACAGCGCTGTCAGTGACATAAGGAGAGAGGACCTCACATGGTTACTATTTTGAGAAGTACAGTGCTAGGAGTGGAAAACGCAGAAAGTGAAGGGGGCGCTGGTGGCATAAAGCATAGAGGCAGCTGCAGTGAAATGTATTGCTTTCTAATCCTGCTTTCATTGCATTTGCTGAGTGGGAAGTGCCAGGAATTATGCTGTGCAGTATGGTGCAGCCACTACATAGCTCGGCATGCAAAAAAGGGTATCCAACGGATAAAATTCAGGTGATGGAAATCAGGGACCGAGATGAAAAAAAAAGAAACAGAGAACACCAAATAGTGTAGTATTTCCAGGCAATGGGATAACAAATGAGACAAATACAGTACAACTTACAAAACTGGGTTGCTGACAGACAAGACACAGTACTTTATATTATGCTTTTCTCCTGGCGGACTCAAAGCACCAGAGCTGCAGCCACCAGAGTGCGCTCTATAGGCAGTAGCAGTGTTAAGGAGTCTTGCCCAAGGTCTCCTTACTGAATAGGTGCTGGCTTACTGAACAGGAAGAGCCAAGATTTGAACCCTGGTCTCCTGCCACTGCCTATCAAGCCATTGATAGGAAGCCGCAGTATCAGGCAAGTGGAGAATAAGGTCTCCACACAGATAGGAAATCTTCTCCAGGACGGGTTGGGTCGCACTCCAGCAAAACAAAGAACCTGCTGGATAAATGTCACAGGGGACACCCTTGGGGAGGGGAGAACTGTACACAAATTGGGAGGAGGAATCCCAAAGGTCACATGCAATCAATTCTGAGAGGGTAATGGAACAGTCTGACCTCAGACTGAAGGTATAGAAATTCCCTTTATTTTGATTGACACCATCAAAGCAGACATAGGGTTGACCAGTGTTTACAAATTAGCTGCTCTGCTGAGGCAGCCAGCTGCTCAAAAAGATACACAACAGCATAATCACCTTTAACCACTTTACCCCCATGTGTACGGATTTCTCCGCCCCTTTTTTCCCTCCTAAAAAACCAGGGACGGAGACATCCGTACCTTCCGCGCTCCCGCCGCTCGTGCGCGCGCACCCGCCGCTCGTGCACGCCGCCACCCGCTCGCCCGGAGATCAATGAACGGGAAAATCCATTCCCGTTCGTTGATCTAAGCCCCCGCAATGATCTGCTGCTTCTTTCAGAAACAGCGAGATCATTGTGAGTCTCCCAGCCTCCTACTGCTTCCTGTAAGCGTCCTTCCGGACGCTTACAGGTCGCATGTAAACAAACACTCTGTGGCCATCTTGTGGCCAAATAGTAAACTACACCCTAAAAGCATTTTACATATACAAACATTACATTTACACAATAAATTAACTCATTACCTCCCACACTCCCCAATTTTTATTTTTTTTTTGTAATTAAAAAAAAAAAAAAATACAATAAAAAAAACAAACATAAATAGTTACCTTAGGGACTGAACTTTTTAAATATTTATGTCAAGAGGGTATACTGTTACTTTATAAACTATGGGCTTGTATTCAGGGATGGATGCAAAAAACCTTTATTTCCAAATAAAATATTGTCGCCAAACATTGTGATAGGGACATAATTTAAATGGTTTTATAACCGGGACAAATGGGTTAGTACATTTCATGGGTTTTAATTACAGTAGCATGCATTATTTAAAAACTATAATGGCCAAAAACTGAAAAATAATATTTTTTTCCCACATTTTTTCCTATTTCCCCATTAAAACACATTTAGAATAAAATAATTCTTGGCATAATGTCCCACCTAAAGAAAGCCTAATTGGTGGCGAAAAAAACAAGATATAGTTCATTTCATTGGGATAAGTAATAATAAAGTTATAGACGAATGAATGGAAGGAGCGCTGAAAGGTGAAAATTGCTCTGGTGGTCAAGGGGTAAAACCCCTCAGTGGTGAAGTGGTTAAAGTGTACCTGACCCGAAGCTCGGGTACAAAATCAGATACTTACCTAAAGAAAGGGAAGCCTCAGGATACTATTGAGGCTTCCCTCAGTGGTCTGTTGTCCACCGTCGCTGAGCACGGCCCCAGAAGATTATGCAGTGCCGCTAATCCTATTGGGGCAGCACAGCTTGTCTTCCGCATCCATGGCCGCGCAGTAGCCGACTGAGCCCATCCGCGCATACGCAGTAGCACCGAGCCATGAGTTCCGTGTTACTGTGCATGCGCAGGTGGGCTCAGGCTTACAGTGCGCGACCATGAATGCGAAAGAGAAGCTGTACGGCCATGACGAGGAGAGGGTCCGGGCTCAGCAACAAGGGTACTGCGGACAACCAAGGGAAGCCTCAGAAGGATCCTGAGGCTTCCCTCTCTGCAGGGTAATTATTTATTTTGAACCCGAGCTTCGGCTTGGGTTTGCTTTAAAGAAAAACATTTCTTTGTTACAGCTGCAATAAATCTGCAGTGTTTCTACTTCCTGCTTTCATACTTCCTGCTTTCATATTGTTTACCTCCAGTGTTTACAAACTAGCTCTCAGCCATGACAGCCAGCTGACACAGCTGAAAGAACAATTTACAGTTGTGATTAGTCACAGATGAGCAGGAATTAGCCAGGCTAAACTCTCTAAATCAGGGGTCCCCAAACTTTTTCCGGTCAAGGGGCGAGTCAACATACTTCAGACTGCTGGGGGGGTATACATGAAATGATGTAGAAAACATTGCATTGAGCCTAGGTAGTATAAACTACTACCTGTTAACAGTGTTGCTTTCGCTCATCATCTGCACTTGCTGTGTTGGGGGGTATACTATCTGCACATGCTGTGTTGGGGGGCATACTATCTGCACATGCTGTGTTGGAGGGCATACTATCTGCACATGCTGTGCTGGGGGGCATACTATCTGCACTTGCTGTGTTGCAGGGCATACTATCTGCACTTGCTGTGTTGCAGGGCATACTATCTGCACTTGCTGCGTGGATGGGTGGTGCCAGCACTGCTATTCCATATGTAGGCTGCCAATATTTGAAAATGCAGTAAACCGCATCTATAAGTAATACATTTTGAGAGTGGGCATTCGGCCAGCGGGACTTAGTTTGAGGACCACTGCTCTAAATACGAGCAGGGTGCATTTATCTATGTTTTCCTAGTGTCCTGTGCAAAAGTTCAGGTTCACTTCAATATGAAACTGCTGGTTCCTGTTGCAGAAAATATAAACTAGTTGGGAATTCAATTTTTTCTTCAATGTACAAAAATGTTTTACTTGCTGCTGTCTATGTCACTCTCGGGTTCTAGAATAAGAATGAGCAGGCAAAATTTGATTCAGTTTGAATCTGGCTGATTTTAAGGCTAATTGTGGCATTATTTCGTAGTTAAATAACCTCCATTTTTTTAACCTTATCAACACATTCATACTGCTCAGATTTTTGGGATCACTTCAAAGGATGAGTGTACATATAAAATGCTGAAATAACTGATCCCCTTTCCCTTATTTACTGTCCTGATGGCTTCTACCATCTGCCACCCCCAGAAATATAGAAGCCCCAATTCAACAGAGAGGCCTACCTACAGACTGCTTACCTCCCAGTTGCTAACCTTCTTCTTCATGATCTATGGTTTTACAGTATAAACAGTAGATGTTCTACCTAAAATGAATGATAAAGCAGTCTGCAGCACAGTGCCCTCTGGTGGCTCCAGGGAGTAATGGCACAGAAGGTATATTAGTTTACTTTTTTTTTTTTTTTGACGATTATATCCCCGGGAGAATGCACTTGCACATTGATGAAGCAGATACTGACTGAGGTATGTTACTAGAGTAATGGTGACTGGGGCTCAATTAATATAGTAACTACAGTGTTCCTATTCAAGCTGACACAGCGTTTGCTAGATGAATTGCTTTAGTGCAGAGATGTCACACTCAAATACAATTAAGGCCTCAATTTATAAAAGTGAGTGTGGTAGTTCAGAGACGTGCGGGAAATTACCGCTAGCAGTAAAGTAGGGGTTTTTGCAGTGAATTCATTAAAAAAATTCAGAGTGCGAGGTGATTGCCATAGCAGTCGGTAAGTGTGCGGTGTGGTGTGGAAAGCTGTCGGTATAATTTGCTGAGTGCAGTAGTTTGCCGCTGACTTCCTAATGACAAGGTGCATGCTGGGTAGAAGTGGGCAGTTTTAGACACACGTGACTTATTTTTTATAAATTATATTTTTTATAAATTATTATATTTTATATATATATGTATATAACGTTTACATTACCGCACTGTTACCGCACTATACGGTAAACATGCGGTAAACATGCGTTAAATTCTATGAATCCACTAACAAAAACATACCATGCGGTAATTTACCACTTGGGTGATAACACATGCGGTAATGCTTTATGAATGGAGGCCAAAGTGGGCAACATTTCAGCAGAAAATACACGCAATTTGGGCAACATTTCACCTGCAAAAAAAAATAATTTACTCACCTGACAGAATTCTCCTCTCCCGGTTGGCCTCTGGCGTGCAGCTCCCCGGAGATATTGCTCCTGCAATCTCCCGCGCAGAATGGAATAGCAGGGATACGGGAAGATGGCGCCCTAAGCCCTGTACTGGAGACATAAATAGTCTCCAGTACAGGGCTTCGGACGCCATCTTCCCGTAGCCCTGCTCTGCCTGCCGGAAGACTATGCAGGCTGGAGCGGGGCTGTGGGCTATGAACTGGCGTAGCGCCTATTAGACGCCGCGGCCAGTTAATGCAATGGACAGTGGGCTGAGTCCCGAGGCCGGGAAGTCCTGCGGCTAAAAGCGAGATGTTTCCCGGGACCTAGCGCAGCCTGGGACAAGGGAACCCGAATCCAGGATGCGTCCCGGCTAAAGCGGGACGTCTGGTCACCGTTACAATGCGGTGTAATGATGTTCCTATGGGTGTAATGCAGTGGGTTCCATTGGTATAAAGTGCTGCTGGCAGTGAGTTTCCAGAGTAAATGTGCACATTTACAGTGGCAGTGAGGCATACTTCAATTGTACTATATGCCTCACTATATGGTCACATTGCACCGTTAACACGGAATGTGACTTTTTGGCTCTGTTGCAATGCGATTGCACATGAATAGAGTGAATGGAGCCTAAAGCCCTGCACACACTCTTGATCAAAGTCAGGCATGTGTACAGTATCCGTGGACCACCGCCCCGCCCCTCAAGCGATCCGCCAGGTGGATCAACTTGAGTGAGCGACGGACGATTGTATTGTGCATGCCACTCCCCTGCCTGCCGCATGGCGACATACATGCACCACTCCATCGTCCCTCAACCCCCGCCCCCCCCCACACACACACACACATATCAGCCCCCCGCAACAGAATGCATAGTTTGCTTTACAGCGTCTGTACAGCCCGACCCAGTGATGTAGCCCAAGTGTAACTGTCGGGCATAAAATCAAAAATCAATTCTTTATTTTTATCTGGTAAACAAGTAATAAGGATGCTTATCAGGCAATCCAAAAGTTAAAATCACTATTACTTTTCTTGCTGATAATTGATCATTCCCCAGTTTACCTGACTCTTATTTGGTACGTTGCCACACAAAGGAAGTTGCAGGGCATGCTGGGTTGTCCTTTTTTGCTTCTGTGTATTAGTTTAGTCTGAGGGGAAATAAAGAAGCAAAAAAAGACAACCCAGCATGCCCTGCAACTTCCTTTTTGCGGCAACATACCAAATAAGAGTCAGGTAAACTGGGGAATGATCATTTATAAACAAGAAAAGTAATAGAGATTTTAAGTTCTGGATTGCCTGGTTAGCATCCTTATTACTTGATTACCAGATAAAAATACAGAATTGATTTTTGATTTTATGCCCGACAGTTACACTTTAAAGTGAACCTAAAGCAAAGGAAAAAAACAGTTTAAAGAGGAACTTCAGCCTAAACAAACATACTGTCATTAAGTTACATTAGTTATGTTAATTAAAATAGATAGGTAATATAATCTCTTACGTACTCTGTTTTAAAAGAACAGGCAAATGTTTGATTTCATGAGGGCAGCCATCTTTTTGGTTGAAAGGAGGGGACAGGTAGCATGAGACACAGTTCCAACTGTCCTGTGTTCTGATCACCCCTTTCAGTTGCTAGGCAATGTGAATAACAACATAGGAAATCCCATCATGCTTTGCACAGCATCAGGGAAAAAAAGCCCGGGCAGTTTTCTTTGATGGGTGGAGCTTAGCTAAAAATGCAGCTAAAAATGATGCTTTGGTAAGAAAAACAGTTTTTTTCTGATGCTGTGAAACTGTTATAGAAACTCCAAGCCTTTTCAGTTCTGCTAAGTAGATTTTTAGTCCGAAGGTTCACTTACTTACCTGAGGCTTCTACCAGCCCCCTGCAGCTGCCCTGTGCCCACGCTGTCACTGCGCGGTGTTCCAGTCCCTCCGCAGTGCCCCTCTTTCAGCCAGGCGACTCGGCAAGTCAATGGTCACTGCTCATGCATGGCAGAGGGCTCGTCCTCGATCGCGCTCCTGTCCCCGGGAGTGTTCTGCGCATGCCCAGTAGAGATTTTCCCGTACTGTGCATCACAGAGCACTAAGGTCCAATGCAGTGCGGTCATGAGGCATGCGGACCGGGCTGCACATCCACTTGAAAGAGTGGCGCTGCGGGGGACTGGAGCATCGCACAGTGAGAACGTGTGCACAGGATAGCTGCAGTAAACTGTTTTTGTTTTTTGCTTTAGGTTTCCTTTAAGAAGTACTGTTTTGCCAGGACCTTACAGTAAAAAATCCAGATCTGGCCTGAATGCAGGGAGGACGTCTGACTGGGCCCTGGAAGCAGGGCCGGTTTAAGCAACAATGGGGCCCCAGGGCAAAATAAACCTCCCCCCCCCCCCCCCGACAGATACCCTGGAACAAAAATCAGCATTAACCTCCTTGCCGGTTATCCTGAGCTCAGCTCGGGGTAACCTGCGCAGGAGGATTTCTCAGGCCCCACTGGGCCGATTTGCATAATTTTTTTTGTTACAAGCAGCTAGCACTTTGCTAGCTGCTTGTAACTTACGATCGCCGCCGCTCGCCAATTAGGGCCAGGCAGAGCTGAGGGGTGGATCGGGATTCCCTATGACATCCCACGTCATCCCGCCCCGTCGCCATGGTGACCGGGGAAGCCAAGCAGGAAATCCCGTTCTGAACGGGATTTCCTGCTTTCTCCGATCGCCGGAAGCGATCGGAGTGGCTGCAGAGCTGCCGCTGCTCAGCGGCTATCATGTAGCGAGTCCTGGGCTCGCTACATGATTTAAAAAAAAAAATATCAATAAAAAAAGTGCTGCGCTGCCTCCTTGCCGGGGGAATTAGACCGGCAAGGAGGTTAAGGGACCTTTTTTGCAGCTGGTATAGTCAGTGTGTGAAGCCCCAATCGGTCGGAGCTCCACATTCTGGCTACCCTAGCCTGCATGGAGGACAAGGGGTTAAAAAGTTTCAGGAGGGGGGACCCCACATAATTAAAAAAAAAAAAAATTCCCACACTCTAAACATAAAAAAAATAAATAAATGGGAAAATAGGAAAAAATGCCAGGGATCTTCATACAGCCATATTGCGGCTGTATAGCGATCCCTGGCCAAAGTGCTGCGGCTGCGTATAGACCCCCTGGAAACCCCATCAGGAAATGTATTGCTCTTTCTTTTGATGCATGTAAAATTACACTACCGTTAGGTTTGCCACTAAAAGTGACATTTACCGCATTTAAAAGTATACTTTTTTCCTTCGAAACTTTAAAATCAATTTTCTCAAAAACAAAAAGTCTTTTTGAAAATTTGTTTTATCCTCTTATTCCCAATGATCTCCTTAACATTTCCTGCTAATTTAGGGTTTCTAGCATTTAAGGTGGATTTGCTATTAATCATTAAAGTCGGTGGGTTTTTAAATGTGTATTTCTTTTCCTTTGAAACTTTAAAATCGATTTTCTCAAAAACTATAAGGTCGATTTAAAAAAAAAATTCCTCTTGTAGCCACTGGGGGCCCCTACAAGCTCTGGGGCAATTGCCCCCTTTGCCTCTATAGTAGCACCGGCCCTGCCTGGAAGATGAATACTGCTCCTGCCCTCCCAGCTAATGATGCTGCTACCTGTCCATCTTCTTGGAGAGAGAATGGAAAGGTAGGCTGAGAGCTGCGTCTCCAGCTGCACGGGAATAAAAGACTCTGGGGAACAGAATAATTTCCTCCCTGTAATCGGGTTGAATCTGGATTGTTTTCAGTGGGATCCTGGCAAAATGGTACTTCTTGGAGCAGCAGAAGCACAGAGATTTAGGATAGCTTTTATTAAAGTCTGTGAAACACATTTACTGTAAATAAATAAATGTATTTGTGCTCTCAGGTACACCTTGAATCACAGAAATTACAGAAATTACCGGTATTAACCATGTAAAGGTGGACACACACTATGCAATCTGACTGTACAATCACTGATCTTACCACTTTTATGTAGTATAAAAGACTACCTGAAAAATAGATTGCAACACTGTACAATGTAAATAGATGGCGGTTTCACCATATAACAGTCTGCTAGCGGCGATCGCCACTGATAGCAGAGCATTCAAGCGTGGATGCGTGCGCAACGGTATGTGCGATCCCGTGCAAATCACATCCCCAGAACTTAACGCCAATTGGCGTTGCGCAGTCCTGGGGGAGCCGCAGCGTTCACAGGTAACACGGCCGTTGGGTAGTTAAAGACAACCCGAGGTGAGAAGGATATGGAGGCTGACGTATTTCCTTTTAGGCAATACTAGTTGCCTGGCTATCCTGCTGATCCTCTGCCTCCAATACTTTTAGCCATAGACCCTGAACAGGCATGCATGCTTGTTTTTTTGTGCTATTCAGACACTACTGCAGCCAAACAGACCAGTAGGGCTTCCAGGCAACTGGCACTGGAGTTGATGCAGCATTATGCAAATGTATACAGCTTAAACATTAAAGGGACTCCGAGGAGTAGCTAAAAACAAAATTGGAACTTACCTGGGCCTTTTTTCCAGCCCACCGTAGGTCGGGAAGTCCCCGGGCGTCCTCTTGGCTCCTCTCCCGGTCCCTCCGAAGAAATTGCGACCGGCGACACCGGGGCCGAGTGTCGGGCTGACACTTCCTGAAGGATGATGCTCGTTGTGGTGATATATTGGGGCGCTTATGATGTAGGGATAATGCAGGGACATATCTTGTCATTTTTCTGTTTGAACTACCTCAGATACGTATGTCTGCTAAAAGCTAGTCTGGCTTTTGAAGGTGTCACCTGGCTCCAGAAACCTGAATGCTAATATGTTAGTCTGTATGTAGATTAACTCTACCATTGTCTGCTAGAAGGGAGCTGTTACCTGGAATTACTAGCTTGGGGCAAGGAAATGGCTCATTAGGCAATCTGCTGTCTCAGGTGTGATGGTCTGTTTGTCAATGACCACTACAGGTGCCTCTGAAGGTGACCGATGGTGAATAGGAACATGAATGTTTGAAATTTACATGACAGCCTACTGGAAATTGGATGTTTAGGAAGTCTTTTGTTGTGTGGGTGCTATAATACACTTTTTACATGTCGAAGTAGATCTCTGGGAATCAAATTATGTCTGGGGATGTAATTAAAACTAGTTCCCCCCGTCCAAACAGGCTTGAAGCCTCAAGGCAAATATTCCAGCATACAAAGCAGGGCAGGTACCTAAAATCAGTCCACTCCTGACGGTAGCTGCAGCTGGATTCCCCGCCCCAAGCTAAGTAGTGCTCCTGGTCCAACCAGAACTGTGTCCGTCCACAAAAGTCCAAGGTTCTTCTATCTTGATCCCTGTTATTTTGGTAAGCAAATAGCCTTGTGTGTAACTTTGTAACTTTTATCCTTGTAATTTTTACTGTTTTTGTAAATCTTTTGTATATATATTTTTTTCTGCATTGTTCCATTTTTTCCTGGAATATTAAATTCCTATTTAATAAGTTTGACTTCTGCTGTACTAAACAAACACTCATAGCCTAGAAGAGACTGAAGTGTAACTAAGTTCATGCCTGATTGTTTGATTGAGCGACACTACCTTATAAGATTGTAATTGCATTGTGTGTAGGGCGTTTGTCATACGTTGGCCTAAAGCGTGCAGCTGACCCAACGTACGAAAACGCCAGTGCGAGTAGCTCGACAGCAGAGTGGCTAACAGTATCGTTCGGAACGACTGTTAGTGGTTTTGCTTCACTACAGTGTAAGATTGCAACTGTGTGTGTGTGTGCGTGGTGTTCCCGTATTCGGCCTAAAGCGCAAAGCTGACCGGAATACGAAAACGCGGATTGTGGGCTGAGCACTCGACAGCAGAGTGGAAGTGTCTAGCAGCAGCTAGTGGTGGCAGTGAGAAGTGTTCTGAGGGGTCACAGCCCTGTTTTAGCGTGACTAAGGCTGCTTCCCCTCTCGATCTGGTCAAACCCGCAGTCGGGAACCGTATACGCAGGCGTGCCGTGGGCCGGTTCCTGACACTCGTCATCACGCTGGCCGCTACGCGTAATCACGCCGGCTGGCGTGACAGTACTGCGCATGCCTGTGTAAACCTCCCGACCTACGGTGGGCTGGAGAAAGCCCCAGGTAAGTTCCAATTTTGTTTTTAGCTACTCCCCGGAGTCCCTTCAACCAATCAAATCCTGCTGAGGTAATATTTGACTGGTCCATTTTCAAACCACATAAATTTGCATACAAAACTTTCCATAATCCTGCATCAACTCAAAATGATTTGTATCTCATTGACCATCCCTACTCAAGAAGACAAAACAAGGAAGAGAGAATGCTCAGAATGGTAAGAAAATGAGCATGCTGTGCAGGGGCGTTTCTAGGTTCCTGGAAGATCTGGGGCACCCCTGGGCACCAAGAGGGAAAGACCTGGGGGTGGTCATTCTGCGGGAAAGTGGGCGTGGTCATAGATCGGGCCAAATGTACATGAACATAGCAGTGGTGTAACTTAAATATATTCAATAGGTAGTATTTCACATAAATAAGCCCCTCACCTGGCTTCTGTCTTATATTCGGCTGGCTGGCCTGTGTGCTGTACTCGGCTGGTGGTTATGCTGGGCTTGCTGGTGGTGATGCTGGGCTGCATGGCTGGTGGTGATGCTTGGTGCTTTGCTGAGTGCTGGTCCTGGGGCTTAGCTGGGTGATTTGCTGCGGGCTTCACTGGGGTGAGGGCATTTTTGAGCGCTTTGCTGGGCTGCGGGCTTTACTAGGCTTTGCTGAGCTGGGAGCTTTGTTTGGCTGTACGCTTTGCTGGGCTGGGACCCGGAGGCTTTGCTAGGTTGAGGGGTTTGCTTTGCTGGGGGCTGGGCTGTGCATTGCTGGGCTGGGGCCCTGGGGCTTTGCTTTTCTGGGCCGGGGGCTTTGCTTTGCTGGGATGAGACCCAGGTGCTTTGCTTTGCTGGGATCGGGAGCTTTGTGTTGCTGGGGCTTTGCTAGGCTGGGCTATGGACTTCGCTTGTCTGGGGCCCGGGGGCTTTACCTTTGCTGAGGGCTTTGGTAGGCTGGGGCTTGGGTTCTTTGCTTTGCTGGGCCCGGGCCTTTGCTTCAGCATAGGTAGCTAGGTATGCATGCCTTCAGTATACAGTAGATAGCTAGGTATAGGGGCCTTCAGTATAGATATGTAGGTATGAAGTCCTCATTATAGGTAGGTAGGTAAGGGGTCTTCAGTATAGGTAGGTACAGGGTCGGACTGGCCCAGCATAGGGTTGGTTGACATGGCGACTATTAGTTGCTATGGCGACCGTTGCCATGGCGACTATTGGTTGCTGTGGCGACCGTTGCCATGGCGATTATTGGTTACTATGGTGACCGTTGCCATGGCGATTATTGGATGCTATGGCGACTATTGGTTGCTATGGTGACCGTTGCCATGGCGATTATTGGTTGCTATGGCGACCATTGCCATGGCAATTATTGGTTGCTATGGTGACCATTGCCATGGCGATTATTGGTTCCTAGGCCAACCATTGCCGATTATTGGTTGCTATGGCGACCGTTGTCATGGCGAATATTAGTTGCTATGGCGATTATTGGTTGCTATGGCGACCGTTGCCATGGCGGTTATTGGTTGCTATGCCGACCGTTGCCATGGTGACTATTGGTTGCTATGGCGACCGTTGCCATGGCGATTATTGGTTACTATGGTGACCATTCCCGTGGCGACTGTTGGTTGCCATGGCGACTGTTGGTTGCCATGGCGACTATTGGTTGCCATGGCGACCGTTGCCATGGTGATTATTGGTTGCTATGTCGGCCGTTGCCATGGCGACTATTGGTTGCTATGGAACCGTTGCCATGGCGACTATTGGTTGCCATGTCGAGTATTGGTTGCCATGGCGACTATTGGTTGCCATGGCGATTATTGGTTGCTATGGCGACCGTTGCCATGGCGATTTTAGGTTGCTATGGCGATTATTGGTTTCTATGGCAACCGTTGCCATGACGATTATTGGTTGCTATGCCGATTATTGGTTGCTATGGCGACCGTTGCCATGGCGGTTATTGGTTGCTATGACGACCGTTGCCATGGTGACTATTGGTTGCTATAGCGACCGTTGCCATGGCGGTTATTGGTTGCTATGGTGACCATTGCCGTGGCGACCGTTGGTTGCCATGGCGACTGGTGGCATGGCGATTATTGGTTGCTATGGCGATCATTGCCATGGCGATTATTGGTTGCCATTGCGACCGTTGCCATGGCGACTATTGGTTGCTATGGCGGCCGTTGCCATGGCGATTATTGGTTGCTATGGCGACCATTGCCATGGCGACTATTGGTTGCTATGGAACCATTGCCATGGCGACTATTGGTTGCCATGGCGACTATTGGTAGCTATGGCAACTATTGGTTGCTATGGCGACCGTTGCCATGGCGATTATTGTTTGCTATGGCGATTATTGGTTGCTATGGCAACCGTTGCCATGGTGATTATTGGTTGCTATGGTGACTATTGCCATGGTGCCTATTGGTTGCTATGGCGACCGTTGCCATGCCGATTATTGGTTGCATACAAACATATAGGCAAAGATATACAAATTCCCCCCATCACACACAAACATACACAGACCCCCGGGAGAGGGTGGCTCTCTGCTCCTCTGCTGCTTGGGTGGTCCCCTCCACTCCTAATTCAATCCTCTTCTGTGGCTCTTCCCAGCAGCAGGCAGAGATTAACCCTCTCCCTGCCAGAGGCGGTTCCAGCATGGAGGGTGAGGAGAGAAATGTAGACACAGGTTAGAACTGTCTACAGCTACCTGTGACTGGACACAGCTTGCCTCCTTCTAGCTAGTTACAATGGAATTATTTTCTACCTGCTGCTGTTGGGGAGCGCTGATAGCTCCTGCGATGTTTGTTTGTTTGTTTTTTTGTGTTCCAATCATTTTTATTAACGTTGAGCGTAATAAAACATACAGTAACAAGAAGTTTTGTAGGAATAGCCTGCGAACATATAAGTCAGCATCATAAGATGAGAACCTATTAACATTGTCTCAATGTAAAATACAGAGTATAAACACAGTGTAAACAAGTATAATCATGAAAGTTACCAAGACTGTAGGTTGATGAATCAAAAATTGCATAAATCAAAACTTTTAAGTCTGCAGTCGTCACTTATCTTCCACTGTAATTGGGTGAGGTGCAGGGGCGTAAAAATAGACCCTGCAAGGGAAGCAGCTGCAGGGGACCCCAGAAGCCACAGGGGGCCCCATGGGGGTAAAAGTTTATTTTCTCTGTCCTGAGATACTGACAACGAAGGACACGGAGAGAAAAAAAACGTTATGCTCTCTGCACGATTGTTCTAATGACTGCATCTGCCCAGCCACTGATAAGGAATCATACAAAGTTTTGCAGACAAAGATTAGACAGTCCCTATTCAGTGTTCAGTAGTGATGTTTCTCTGCATGAGGAAAACACGTTTAAATGTGCACTAGCCACTTGAATAACATTGGTTTACCTGTGCAGAGGGGGAGGGGGGCCCCATCATAAGTTTCGCAGGGGGGGGGGGGGGCAGTGATTTCTAGTTACGCCCTTGGTTTTGCCCATAGTAAAATCTTTCCTTACCCCAATTTACAGTCTGAAATGTATCACAGGTGAAAACATCTTTAGTTCTGTCAGGTACATCTCTACAGAATGTTTGTTTACGTAGAGTCCTGAAGCCATTAGAAAATATACCTGGTCTTCCAAAATTCTTGAGCAGGAGAATTCCACATAGCTAAACAACTTAGGCTAGGCATAACTGGAAGGGCGGGGTTTCATACCAATGTACAGCAATATATAGATATAGGAAGTGTTTCTGATGCTGAAACCAGAAATATTACTGCAAAAGTGTTTACCCACAATAACTTAATACAGTCTACTATATGTCATTACAGTGCCTCTTTAACAATTACAAGGCTTATTATATTCTCTGATGCTGCAAAGTTTGTGCTGTCAACAACCATTGGCCCCTGTGAGCCACGGTCTCTTAATATCATTACACAATGTACCTCTTTTAAAAAGATGTTGTTTACCAAGAACCCTCTTTTGTGAGGATCATCACATCAAGTGCCCCATGAGACGTTGCCCGGGTATGTACAGTGGGATGCGAAAGTTTGGGCAACATTGATTTTCCTGTATAAATTGCTGGTTGTTACGATAAAAAATGTCAGCTAAATATATAATATAGGAGACACACACAGTGATATTTGAGAAGTGAAATTAAGTTTATTGGATTTACAGAAAGTGTGCAATAATTGATTAACCACTTGCCGACCAAAGGATTTTTCACTGATCGGTGCTGCGGGGGCTCTACAGCCCACAGCACCGATCAGGAGTGCAGCAGGGCGATCAGACTACCCCCCTTTTTTCCCCACTAGGGGGATGTCCTGCTGGGGGGGTCTGATCGCCGCCGGCCATCTGCGTTTTGCGGGGGGGGGGGGGGGGCTCCTCAAAGCCCCCCTCTGCAGCCATTTCCGCCCTCTTCCTCCTTACCTCCCTCCCTCTCTCCGTAATGCGCAGGACGGAGTTCCGTCCTGCGCATTGAAGGATAGGCTTCAGCCTATCATATGCCGGCGATCCCCGGCCAATCAGAGGCCGGGGATCGCCGATCTGCCTCACGGCGCTGCTGCGCAGCAGCGCCGTATGATGTAAACAGCGGGGATTTCTTCCCCGCCTGTTTACATTTTGCCGGAGAGCTGCGATCGGCGGCTCTCCGGCTGTTCACGGAGACACCCTCCGTGAACTGACATGGAAAGGCCGCTCGATCCGTTTCCATGGTAACCCGCAGACGACCAGTTTACGCCAATCGGCGTTAGCTGGTCGTCAAGAGGTTAAACAAAATTAGGCAGGTGCATAAATTTGGGCACCACAACAAAGAAATGAAATCAATATTTAGTAAATCCTCTTTTTGCAGAAATTACAGCCTCTAAATGCTTCCTGTAGGTTCTAATGAGAGTCTGGATTCTGGTTGAAGGTATTTTGGGCCATACCTCTTTACAAAACATCTCTAGGTTATTCAGGATTGATGGCTTCCGAGCATGGACAGCTCTCTTTAACTCACACCACAGATTTTCAATTATATTCAGGTCTGGGGACTGAGATGGCCATTCCAGAACATTGTACTTGTTCCTCTGCATGAATGCCTTTGTGGATTTTGAGCAGTGTTTAGGGTTGTTGTCTTGTTGAAAGATCCAGCCCCGGCACAGCTTCAGCTTTATCACTGATTCCTGGACATTGGTCTCCAAAATCTGCTGATACTGAGTGGAATTCATGCGCCCCTCAACCTTGACAAGATTCCCAGTCCCTGCACTGGCCTCACAGCCCCACAGCTTGATGGAACCACCACCATATTTTACTGCAGGTAGTAGGCGTTTTTCTTGGAATGCTGTGTTGTTTTTCCTCCATGCATAATGCCCCTTGTTATGCCTAAATAACTCAATTTTAGTTTCATCAGTCCACAGCACCTTATTCCAAATGAAGCTGGCTTGTCCAAATGTGCTTTAGTATACCTCAAGTGGCTCTGTTTGTGCTGTGGGTGGAGAAAAGGCTTCCTCTGCATACAACATCTCCTTGTGTAAAGTGCGCCGAATGGTTGAACGATGCACAGTGACTCCATCTGCAGCAAGATGATGTTGTAGGTCTTTGGTGCTGGTCTGTGGGTTGACTCTGACTGTTCTCACCATTTGTTCCTTCTGTTTATCTGAGATTTTGCCACTTCGAGCCTTAACTTGAACTGAGCCTGTGGTCTTTCATTTCCTCAATATGTTCCTCACTGTGGAAACAGACAGCTGAAATCTCTGAGACAGCTTTCTGTATCCTTCCCCTAAACCATGATGGTAAACAATCTTTGTCTTCAGGTCATTTGAGGGTTGTTTTGAGACCCCCATGTTGCTACTCTTCAGAGGAAAATTAAAAGAGGAAGGAAACTTACAATTGACCCCCTTAAATACTCTTTCTCATAATTAGATTCACCTGTGTATGTAGGTCAGGGGTCACTGAGCCTACCAAGCCAATTTGAGTTCCAATAATTCGTTCTAAAGGTTTTGGAATCAATAAAATGACAACAGTGCCCAAATTTGTGCACCTGCATAATTTTATTTAAACAATTATTGCACACTTTCTGTAAATCCAATACACTTAATTCCACTTCTCAAATATCACTGTGTATGTCCTCTATATGATATATTTAACTGGCATATTTCTATCATAACAACCAACGATTTATACAGGAAAATCATGGAAACTAACATAGTTGCCCAAACTTTCGCATCCCACTGTATATATATATATATATATATATATATATATATATATATATATATATATATATATACTCCACGTTTGGGTATGAATTCTCTGCAAACATTATGATTTTAGGTTGATTATATGCAATTTGTGTGGCGTAGAAATAGGGGATGCAGAGGCTTCGTGGCTCCTAGGTCCTTGGACCAGAGGGCCCATCTAGGGCTCAATCAGGGCCGGCGCTACCACAGAGGCAAAGGGGGCAATCGCCCCAGGGCCCCACCAACCTGAACTGTTGTCATATGGAAGGATTGACTCATGTTTTTATGTTGTGTACGTATGCCAAATTCTGACCCTGCCATCCGAATACTGCAGGTGAAATAGAGACTCATCAGACCAAGCATCATTTTTCCAAATGTGTATTGTCCAATTTTGGAAAGCTTTTGCAAATTATAGCCTCAGTTTCCTGTTCTTAGTTCACAGCAGTGGCACCCAGTGTGGTCTTCTGGTGTTGTAACTGTAACGAACGGTGAAGCACAGAGAGGATCTGATTACCGGTGATCTGCAGTATCACTGGGAATACAGATGTATACCAGATTATAAGTGATCTGCAGTATCACCGATAATCCGATATACCAGCTAACCTCTGTTCACCTGAGTAGAGTGTAGTGTTTGGTGTAACAGTAACACTTAGAGGACTGGCCTCAGTGCAGTGAGGAGTACTGCACGGCTTCCTTCCGAAGGCCTGAACTCTCCAAGGCGGGAGGAGTCGGGCTGACAGTAGGAAGGTAAGTCTGAAAGTAACTCTCAGGCGGTAGTGTCACTAACAGGACGGGGAACCGCCTCCAATAGTAAGGTCGGTTCTCGAGGTCGGACAAGCCAGGTTGTAACACACGGACAGATAAAGTACAGAATCAGAAGGCAGAGGCGGAGTCTAGGTACAGGCAGGGTTCGGCAACAGGGTATCAGAAATATCGAGGTACAAGATCAGGAGGCAGAAGCAGAGTCTAAGGACGAGCCGGGGTTCGGCAACAGAGTATCAGAATGGCATGGTACAAGATCAGAGTTCAGGAGGATAGTCAGGCAGGCAAAGAGTCATAACAGATAATCACAATCAAACAAGTACTTTAGCTATCAACAGAATCTAGCTAAGTGTAGGATTACAGCTCCAGCTGGTCCCGGCACACTTAAGGATCTGACTACAGGTCTGAGTGCTCCCACGTATGTGTTTGCAACGCCAGACAACCAGCAACTGAATAAGCAGCAGAATATATAGTTGCTGGACTCTGCTGCCCCGCCCAAACCATTCAGCCAATCATGAGTCCTGCAGGAATCAGCTGACCTTCCTGATCAGCTGACACTTCCTCTGCAGGTATAAAGGTCCTGAATTCAGGCCCGCGCGAGCATAGCTCTCCATCTGCCTAGGTGCACTAACAGACCCAGCCACACCAAGCACATGCTGCTGCATGCAAACAGCCGCTTTGCTGTTAGGACATGCGGCGACTTTTCCACGTTCCACCACACAACCAGACGCGTGCAAACCGCTGCGTAGGACGCGGAGTCAGCTGCCTAGCTCTTGGCACACGCGGCGGCTTTTCCGCATTTCCTCACAGTAACCCATCTGCTTACAGGTTTGACGTGTTGAGTGGTCAGAGATGGCATTCTGCATACCTTAGCTATAACAAGTGTCTATTTGAGCTCCTGTTGCTTTTTGGTCTTCTTAAACCCTCGGTCTTCTCGCTCTCTTCTGGCAAGGCATTTTCATCCGCACAGCTGCCAGTGCCACTCACTGGATATTTTCTCTTTTTCGAACCATTCTCTGTAATCCCTTGAGATAGTTGTAGATGGAAATCCCTGTAGATCAGCAGTTTCTGAAATACTCAGACCAGCCCTTCTGGCACCAATAACCTGAATTCAGGCCTGCGCGAGCATAGCTCTCCATCTGCCTAGGTGCACTAACAGACCCAGCCACACCAAGCACATGCTGCTGCATGCAAACAGCCGCTTTGCTGTTAGGACATGCGGCGGCTTTTCCGCGTTCCACCACACAACCAGACGCGTGCAAACCGCCGCGTAGGACGCGGAGTCAGCCGCCTAGCTCTTGGCACACGCGGCGGCTTTTCCGCGTTCCCTCACAGTGCCACCCCCCCCCCGAGGAGTGGACTCCGGACAACTCCTACCAGGTTTCTCGGGATGTAAAGCGTGAAACTCCCTCCTTAATTTGTCCGCATGCATGCGACTCCCCGGTACCCATTGTCTCTCCTCAATGCCGTACCCTTTCCAATGTACGAGATATTGTACCGAGTTTTGTACAAAGCGTGAATCTAAAATCTTTTCTACCTCGTACTCAGGCTGGTCATCCACCAACACAGGAGGAGGAGCAGTGGGACCCACCTGGACTGCTGGCTTAAGCAGGGATACGTGGAAGGATCTTACCCCACGCATGCTGGCGGGAAGATCAACGGCGTAAGTGACGTTGTTGATCCTTCTGGCTATCGGGAAAGGCCCGACAAACCTGGGACCCAACTTGTCTGAGGGCTGTTTTAGGGCCAAGTGACGTGTGGATACCCAAACCAAGTCTCCTGGTTGGAATCTCCACTCCAAAGACCGTTTCTTGTCAGCTTGACCCTTCTGACTCAGAAACGCCTTTTCCAAACTGTCTCTCACCGTCCGCCAAATGTCTTTAAAAGACCTTTGCCAAGCCTCCAGAGCTGGAAACGGAGTGGAGGCCACTGGTAACGGTGAAAATTTGGGCAATCTTCCAGACACTACCTGGAACGGAGAAAATCCAGTGGAAGAACTTTTCAAATTGTTTTGTGCAAATTCTGCAAAGGGCAGAAATTTGACCCAGTCATTCTGCGCCTCTGCAACGTAGCATCTCAAAAACTGCTCTAATGACTGGTTGACCCTCTCTGTCTGACCGTTGGTCTGTGGGTGGTAGCCCTATGAAAACGACAGCTTCATGCCCATTTGATGACAGAATGCCCTCCAGAATTTAGATACGAATTGGACTCCCCGATCGGACACTATGTTTTCCGGAATGCCGTGCAGCCGGAACACGTGTTTGATAAACAAGTCGGCCAATTCCTGGGCCGAGGGGAGTCCTTTCAAGGGCACAAAATGGGCCATCTTGCTGAAGCGGTCGACTACCACCCAAATGACCGACATGCCCTCTGATCTGGGAAGCTCACCCACAAAATCCATGGACAAGTGAGTCCATGGTTCACTCGGGGTGGGTAAAGGCTGCAACGTCCCTACAGGTGCCAGCCGGGAGGGTTTGCTTTTAGCACATACCGCACAATCCTTAACAAATTCTTTGCAGTCGGCTGCCAGAGACGGCCACCAAGCACACCTGGCCACAAGATCCTGCGTTCTAGATGCCCCAGGATGTCCCGCATTCTTGTGTGAATGGAATATCTGTAGCACGCGGAGACAGAATGGCAGAGGCACAAATAAAACCCCCTCAGGCTTTCCCTCAGGGACATCCTGCTGAAAAGGACTCAAGGTCTCTGTCCAGTCTTCCCAAGTCTCTGTTACGGCCAGCACCAAATTTTGTGGGACAATGGTCTCTGGGGCAGAAGGCTGTGCTGTCTCCAACTCAAAGCATCTGGACTTAATGCCTTAATGTTCTTGCTACCCGGGGTATACGTAATTACGAACCTGAACCTCGAAAAAAACAAAGACCATCAAGCCTGACGGGGACTTAATCTCTTAGCCCCCTCGATGTATTCTAGATTCTTGTGATCCGTGTATACCGTAATTGTATGTTCTGCTCCTTCCAGCCAGTGACGCCACTCCTCAAAAGCAAGTTTAATGGCTAAGAGCTCTCTGTTGCCTATATGGTAGTTTCTCTCTGCCGGAGAGAACCTACGAGAGAAATGCGCACAAGGGTGTAGCCTTCCCTGCAACCCTGACCGCTGAGACAGCACAGCCCCTACCCCAACCTCCGAGGCGTCCACCTCAACAATAAAAGGATAAGAGGTGTCTACATGTCTCAGGATGGGTGCGGAACAAAACAAATCTTTTAAAGTGGAGAAAGCACTTAATGCATCAGGAGACCAGTGGGTGGTATCTGCCCCTTTTTTTGTAAGACAGGTGAGGGGTGCGATAACCGTGGAATACCCCTTTATGAACCTTCTATAATAATTCGCAAAGCCTAAAAACCGCTGTAAAGACTTAAGTGGTGTAAGATACCCCTCTGAGACAGGAACTACCCCTGGTCTGTTTTTGTTAGCGCAGCCTGCGGTCGATTCGGATGGCCGCTGAGATGGCCTCATCGACTGTTCTGGGCTCGGGCTGGCTTAACATCAAATCAGAGACCTCATCGGACAGCCCTGACAAGAAACGATCTAACAGGGCATAAGTGTCCCACCTGGCCGTAACTGACCACCTCCTAAACTCGGCCGCGTAATCTTCGACCGGACCTTCGCCTTGACGCAAAAGCTTGAGCTTCCGCTCAGAAGTCGAGGCAAGGTCCGAATCGTCGTAAATGACTGCCATAGCTTTAAAGAATTCCTCTACAGAGGTAAATGCTTTGTCTCCGGCGGGCAGGCTATACGCCCAAGACTGGGAGTCGCCAGACAACAAAGTTTTAATAAACGTGACCCTCTGGGTCTCAGTACCCGAAGATTGGGGTCTCATCTCAAAATAGGACAACACCCTACTCCTAAAATTCCGGAAGTCAGATCTGTGACCGGAAAAACTTTCAGGTACAGGCATACGTATGTCAGAGCTAAAAGGGGATCGCACATGATCCACTGATGTCTGGAGGGTTTGTACAGACCCTGATAGGGCATCAATAAGAGTTATGTGGGTGCCCAGTACTTGATTGGTTTTGTCCACCGAAGCGGCAAGTACACCCAGACAATCAGTGTTTGCGTCCATTTTGTATTTTGGTCTGGCGTTCTGTAACGAACGGCGAAGCACAGAGAGGATCTGATTACCGGTGATCTGCAGTATCACTGGGAATACAGATGTATACCAGATTATAAGTGATCTGCAGTATCACCGATAATCCGATATACCAGCTAACCTCTGTTCACCTGAGTAGAGTGTAGTGTTTGGTGTAACAGTAACACTTAGAGGACTGGCCTCAGTGCAGTGAGGAGTACTGCACGGCTTCCTTCCGAAGGCCTGAACTCTCCAAGGCGGGAGGAGTCGGGCTGACAGTAGGAAGGTAAGTCTGAAAGTAACTCTCAGGATGTAATGTCACTAACAGGACGGGGAACCGCCTCCAATAGTAAGGTCGGTTCTCGAGGTCGGACAAGCCAGGTTGTAACACACGGACAGATAAAGTACAGAATCAGAAGGCAGAGGCGGAGTCTAGGTACAGGCAGGGTTCGGCAACAGGGTATCAGAAATATCGAGGTACAAGATCAGGAGGCAGAAGCAGAGTCTAAGGACGAGCCGGGGTTCGGCAACAGAGTATCAGAATAGCATGGTACAAGATCAGAGTTCAGGAGGATAGTCAGGCAGGCAAAGAGTTATAACAGATCATCACAATCAAACAAGTACTTTAGCTATCAACAGAATCTAGCTAAGTGTAGGATTACAGCTCCAGCTGGTCCCGGCACACTTAAGGATCTGACTACAGGTCTGAGTGCTCCCACGTATGTGTTTGCAACGCCAGACAACCAGCAACTGAATAAGCAGCAGAATATATAGTTGCTGGACTCTGCTGCCCCGCCCGAACCATTGAGCCAATCATGAGTCCTGCAGGAATCAGCTGACCTTCCTGATCAGCTGACACTTCCTCTGCAGGTATAAAGGTCCTGAATTCAGGCCCGCGCGAGCATAGCTCTCCATCTGCCTAGGTGCACTAACAGACCCAGCCACACCAAGCACATGCTGCTGCATGCAAACAGCCGCTTTGCTGTTAGGACATGCGGCGGCTTTTCCGCGTTCCACCACACAACCAGACGCGTACAAACCGCCGCGTAGGACGCGGAGTCAGCTGCCTAGCTCTTGGCACACGCGGCGGCTTTTCCGCATTTCCTCACAGTAACCCATCTGCTTACAGGTTTGACGTGTTGAGTGGTCAGAGATGGTATTCTGCATACCTTAGCTATAACAAGTGTCTATTTGAGCTCCTGTTGCTTTTTGGTCTTCTTAAACCCTCGGTCTTCTCGCTCTCTTCTGGCAAGGCATTTTCATCCGCACAGCTGCCAGTGCCACTCACTGGATATTTTCTCTTTTTCGAACCATTCTCTGTAAACTCTTGAGATAGTTGTAGATGGAAATCCCTGTAGATCAGCAGTTTCTGAAATACTCAGACCAGCCCTTCTGGCACCAATAACCATGCTACGTTCAAAGTCACTTAAATCCCCTTTATGCTTTGTTTAAACTTCAACAACGTGTCTTTACCATATGCAGATACCTGAGGCTCTGTTCCTACTTGTTGCCGAGCCACGGGTGGCCAGCGGGAACGAACAGTGTAGTGTCCACTCCGATGGTCTTCCATGGTCCGGCTGGAGCCCAGGGCGGATGCACTTCCCTATAAGCTATATGGGGGAATGCATCCGCCTGCCTGGGATTATCGCAGAAGTGCAGTTTACAGATCCGTTGCAGAGTGATAAGTGTAAACGACTCTTACTTATAAAATAGAAGCCGTTCCCTGTCTGTTCAGCGATGAGTGGAGACTGGAGAACGGACAAAAAATGTCTGTTCTCCGCTCTAGTGGGAACACAGCCTAAATGCATCGAGTTGTTGCCATGTGATTGGCTGATTAGCTATTTAAATTCCCACTGGAGCCCATGTGGGTCTTTTACTATGCCACTGCCTACCAATCTTGCAATTTGCAAGTACAAGATAAAATCCCTAGTTGAGTTAAAGTTTCTTTTATGCATTTAATAGAACATTAGTATTTTTTGTAGTGATTACAAAAAAAGTTTTGTAAAAAATAAATAAATCAGGTTTTGCAAAATAAAAGAGGAAGATGCCTTCAGTTTGAATTCACAGTTTTTAATTTCCTCCTCAGTAATCTCCTACTTTATTTATCATTGCCAAGGTTGTAAAACTAGAGCCTTTATTTGTCCAAATGAGCCAGTTGAACAGCAAGTCGTATGCAGCCACAACTCTCCTGAAAAGTAAGCAAAAGCCAAACCACTTGATTTGGCTCAGGAAACAATGCTGACAATACTTTATCAATGGGTCATTATGTCTGTTTTACAGCTAAATGTGTAAGAGAGATTACTGTAGTTAAAATTAGGTGATCAGATTTGGTTTTGATTAAATGTGCACATTTGTATAGGGCAGGGGTGCCCACACTTTTTCGGCTCGCGAGCTACTTTAAAATTTGCTGAGGCCAGGAGATCTACCAACGTCTAGGCATGCCCCCCCCCCCGCGTAGGTTAGCCAGGTATATGTGCCTGCAGCATAGGTTACGTGCCCTCAGTATAGGTTAGCCAGGGATATGGGCCCCCAGTGTAGGTTAGCCAGGTATATGGGCCCTCAGTGTAGGTTAGCCAGGTATATGGGCTCTCAGTGTAGGTTAGCCAGGCATATGGGCCCTCAGTGTAGGTTAGCCAGGTATATGGGCCCCCAGTGTAGGTTAGCCAGGTATATGGGCCCCCAGTGTAGGTTAGCCAGGTATATGGGCCCTCAGTGTAGGTTAGCCAGGTATATGGGCCCTCAGTGTAGGTTAGCTAGGTATATGGGCCCCCAGTGTAGGTTAGCCAGGTATATGGGCCCCCAGTGTAGGTTAGCCAGGTATATGGGCCCCCAGTGTAGGTTAGCCAGGTATATGGGCCCTCAGTGTAGGTTAGCCAGGTATATGGGCCCCCAGTGTAGGTTAGCCAGGTATATGGGCCCCCAGTGTAGGTTAGCCAGGTATATGGGCCCCCAGTGTAGGTTAGCCAGGTATATGGGCCCTCAGTGTAGGTTAGCCAGGTATATGGGCCCCCAGTGTAGGTTAGCCAGGTATATGGTCCCCCAGTGTAGGTTAGCCAGGTATATGGGCCCCCAGTGTAGGTTAGCCAGGTATATGGGCCCTCAGTGTAGGTTAGCCAGGTATATGGGCCCCCAGTGTAGGTTAGCCAGGTATATGGGCCCCCAGTGTAGTTAGCCGGGTGTATGGGCCCTCAGTGTAGTTAGCCGGGTGTATGGGCCCTCAGTGTAGTTAGCCGGGTGTATGGGCCCTCAGTGTAGTTAGCCGGGTGTATGGGCCCTCAGTGTAGTTAGCCGTGTGTATGGGCCCTCAGTGTAGTTAGCCGGGTGTATGGGCCCTCAGTGTAGTTAGCCGGGTGTATGGGCCCCCAGTGTAGGCTAGCCAGGTATATGTACCTGCAGGCAGTCAGAGGAGAAGAGGCGGCGAGGAGAGACTATGGCAGGCCAATGGGATGCAGGGGAGAAGCGGCGGCGAAGAGAGAGGCGGCGCGGCTGCTACGTCATGGCTGGGGGCGGCGCCGGGTACGTTACAAGCACGCACGTTGCAGGCTGCCTGTCGCCGCCCCCAGCCATGACGTAGCTAAGGAGCTTTGGGCCTCCACAAGCACTCTATACATAACAATTCATATGGTGCGCCAAACCTGCCAAGGACTGCCACAGTATTAGAGGTTCAAGGAGGAGATCAGGGAACAGTTTGTTTATAAATACAGCTATTCAAAGCATCCATAGAAGTGATCATTACCAGCACATGACCAATAAAGAGCTAATACAGCTAACGAGGAAGAGCCCCTTGGGCCTTGGTGCAGTCACAACCTCTGCATCCCCTATTGCTGAGCCACTGGATCCAGCCTGGTCTTCTACGTCATCTGGTATTAAAAAGGATAACAAAAACGGTGACTAATAACAAAGCGTAGCAGCCAAGCATGAAAGTACAACAGAAGAGTAGCAATGCTGCAACGTCAATAAGGAAGAGGCTTTGACTGACAAAACTATTATCTTTTCACCTAGGAGCTATGGCAACACACTGGTGATGACAGAGCACTTTATCGCTTTCCATGTCACAGCTGCATCATTGGTTGAGAATTTGAAATGTTTCTCCGCTTTACCTGAGGTAAGAAAATATCCTTAGCAAATCCTTTATATATATGCCAAGTAATTTAAGAAGCTGTATTACACAGATCTACCTGTGCTTGTTCTGGTGTCTCCTTGTAGGAATGGCCTATGAGATGCAAATAATTTATGTAAATGTTGTGTGCAGCTTCAAAATGGACTAATCAAAATCCACCTCAGTGGAAAATGACTGGTCCAGTTAAAATATGCATTCATTTGCATACAGCATTAGCATAATTCCATCTGAATGAATATCCGTAGTCCCTGTTTACTGCTCTGGGGCATGTACTTTCAAAAGCTGCCTATCATTACACTCAGCTGCTATTTAGATGGGAGTGACTATTCCATTTGCCTGGTACACTTTTCCAGCATCCCCATGGATGCACAGCAGGGTCTTTCCCTTCTCATTCTCTCACAGTAAATCCAGCTAGCTGAAGGGTGCAGTTACTTTTACTTTCTGCTGAGTGAAAGCTCATGAACCAAAGAAATAAACACAGGGAATAGAACTATGGGTATATTTTACACCAAGCTGCATACTATTGCCATGCCTCCTGCTCCTCCTCCCCTCTCCATAAGACAAAACCAGCTGCTCAGCACACAGCTCAAAATTACATCTGTACAAACATTACCGGAAAACCATCTGCTTAAACAGTCACAAATTATACATTCGGGTATCCACAGACTGTGACTAGCCTTCGGAGCCCATCTGATTCTGAAGAATCACAGGATAGTTTCCATTGACTACTGAATGACTGGATCTTTTAGGACAATACTAAGATACAAAAAGTCAACTCAACTGTTAAGGTGCCCATAGACTTGCCCGCCAACTGACCATCTGATAATTATAATCAAATTGGATGAAAATCGGTGCCGCCAAGAACATGCCCGATCAACGATACAACCAATTTCAGACCGAAATTGGTCCCATTTATCGATTGGACATGATGGCAAATTTTGGGCAGACAACCTCTATTGGGTGGGGGTAATGGCGTACTTTAATCGCGAAGGATACTCTTAGCCGCTACTCCCCCTAATCTTTTATGTCCCCCCCAAGTACACTGCCATGGTCCGCGATGTCGCCGTCCTTGTACTTCCATATTTGGGACCCACTTTACTACCACCATATAGCATGTGGGACACATGTGTGATATCACACATGTGCACCACGTGCTGAAATGGCGGCAACCATGGGGGGGCGCAAATGCAGAAGTAGGAAGACACTCAGTGAGGGCAGCGGCAAGTAAAGTATAACTGAATGGGCACGGGGGGGACAGCGTCGGGGGCGGCGTGGCAGTGTCACAAGGCCAATACCCGCTTTCATGCTGCAAAATGATCGGGAATCGGATCAGAGAGAGATCTGTCTCTTGGTTGATTAGTCAATAAAATCGCTAGATGTATGGGTGTGATGTATCACAGTAACGCGTGTACTTTGCTATGCTGCCGCCATCACGTGCACCTACTGTTACCTTGCGGTCATTAATGTATCAGTGTTAAATTGATCAATCAAGGCCTTATTGATTTGTTGACCTTAACTTGTGTCTCTCACATGAAGCTAATATGCAGAGTGGAAGAAGCCTGTGAATGATGACTGATCCAACCCTAAATTGCCCCTGATGAATGAAGCAATTCTCATTCATAGCTGATTTTGTCCCCCTGTCTGTAGAGATTTGATGATTTCCTGGTTTTCTACTGATTGCAAGCACTTTCCAATTACCAGCAGTCTGTACTCCATATACATAAATGCAGCGGCTGCTTCCTGCTTCCCCTGGTCTCTAAAGGGGACCATACACTGGTCGATTTCAGCCACCGATCGATCGACCGTTTCTATGGAATCGATCAGAAATCGATTCTATCAAATCTATTGATCGATTTGAGGCCAATTTTGATTGATTTCAATCGATTTGATCTATCTGATTTATCTACCTGAGTTGTCCTACAGAAGATGTTTTCATACCTTATCAAATACTTTTTCAGTCCTTCCTTAAAGAGACACTGAAGCGAAAAAAAAATATGATATAGTGAATTGGTTGTGTACTATGAATAATTACTAGAAGATTAGCAGCAAAGAAAATATTCTCATACTTTTATTTTCAGGTATATAGTGGTTTTTCTAACATCATTCAATAATATGTGCAGATTACACAACACTCAGCATTCAAAATGAGTCTTTCAGAGCAGTCTGTGAAGTAATGACCTCTCCTCTAGCAGAGGAAAAGTAAATAGTCCAGGAACAGTTGAGATAATAAAAGTCAGATAACAGCCCTCTCCACCACTAACTTAGTCGGAAAGCTTAATGGCTTGTTTGCATAGAGATAACAACTGGAGTTTCTCAACTCTTCAGGTAGCCATACACTGGTCGATTTGCCATTGGATCGACCAGCTGACAGATCCCTATCTGATCGAATCTGATCAGAGAGGGATCGTATGGCTGCCTTTACTGCAAACAGATTGTGAATCGATTTCAGCCTGAAACCGATCACAATCTGTTGAGCTGCTCCTGCCGCCTGTGCCCCCCCCCCCCGTATACATTTACCTGAAGCTGGCTCCCAGGCGTCTTCTCCGCGCTGCACCGCACCGCTCTGTTCTTGCTCCATCCCGGCGCTTCCTGTGTCACTCCGTGACCAGGAAGTTCAAATAGAGCGCCCTCTATTTGAACTTCCTGGTCACTGCAGTGACACAAGAAGCGCCGGGATGGAGCCGGAACAGAGCGGTGCAGCGCTGAAAAGACGCCCGGGAGCCAGCGTCAGGTAATGTATACCTGATCGGATCGGCCGTCGCTAGCGACGCGCACCCTACCCGCGGGCGATCGAGAGTAATTTCCCGCACGGCGCGATCGACGGACCGATCCGATTTCGGGAGGAAATCGGATCGGCGGGTGCGTTTAGAGCGAACGATTGGCAGCAGATTCGATCCCAGGATCGAATCTGCTGTCGAAACGGCCGCGAATCGGGCCAGTGTATGGCCACCTTTCCTGTACTGGAAACAATTACACTGATGTATCTGATCTTAAGTTAGCCATACACTGGTCGATTTGCCATTAGATCGACCAGCTGACAGATCCCTATCTGATCGAATCTGATCAGAGAGGGATCGTATGGCTGCCTTTACTGCAAACAGATTGTGAATCGATTTCAGCCTGAAACCGATCACAATCTGTGGAGCCGCCGCTGCCGCCTGCCCCCCCCCCCCCCCCCCGCGCATACATTACCTGACGCTGGCTCCCGGGCATCTTCTCCGCATCTTCTCCGCACTGCACCCGCTCCATCCCGGCGCTTCCTGTGTCACTCCGTGACCAGGAAGTTAAAATAGAGCGCCCTTTATTTGAACTTCCTGGTCACTGCAGTGACAGGAAGCGCCGGGATGGAGCGGGTGCAGCGCGGAGAAGATGCGGAGAAGATGCCCGGGAACCAGCGTCAAGTAATGTATACCTGATCGGATCGGCCGCCGCTAGCGACGCGCTCCCTACCCGTGGGCGATCGACGGTAATTTCCCGCACGGCGCGATCGACGGACCGATCCGATTTCGGGAGGAAATCGGATCGGCGGGTGCGTTTAGCGCGAACGATTGGCAGCAGATTCGATCCCAGGATCGAATCTGCTGTCGAAAAGGCCGCGAATCGGGCCAGTGTATGGCCACCTTTAATGTTTTATTTCTTAGCTGTGCTACACATACAAATCATAATATCATCATTTTTTTTCGCTTCAGTGTCTCTTTAAGGTGGCCATACACTTATACATTTGCAGCAGATTCGAACATCAGATAGATTTCTGTCAGATGCCCGTCAAGTTGAATCTGACAGGAATCTATCTGATGTGAATAAAATATGTTGAAAATCTATCTAAATGCATTATTGGACCATTAGATCCAATGCAACTCTATGGGCCATGGATCTGCTACCTGCAGGAGATCGACCTAGATTTTCCATTCTTTCATTCTATAGAATCGATCGATAAATCAATGGCTGAAATCGACCAGTGTATGGAACTCTTTAGTAAGAAAAACAAGATCCCCTCAAATTAAGTAAATTATTGTTTTATTACCTAGTCTTTTTCACTTACTAGGCACTGAAAAGTTATTTTGTAAGACAAGAAACCTTGATTGAAGCATGGCACTGATGTGCACAGTTCTAGTGCTACCATAAGGTCAAACTGGGTAGTTGTCCAGCCCCTAACGCTCCATAACACACAAACTCTGTACAGAGGGTCCACACCAGAAATCAAACCAACCATTTGTCTGAGAAATCGGGTTTACCTGCAAAATGCATCACAATTTTGAGTTTTTTTAAATGAAAATATAAGCCCCTGATGAGTCTGGAAGTGACGACTAAACGCATAAGGCAGAGCCAGTAGGTCTGACGTCATTACACCCACCAGCCAGGAGGAAGCGAGTACCAGGATAGTAAGAGCCGGTCAGAGTATATTAGCTGCCGTACTGGAGGATTAGCGAGTAGGCGGGACGCCGCGGAGAGGCCACTAACACCTGTAGGGCAGCAGACGGCAGCATTACTTGATGAGCCTTGTCTAATCTTGGAGCGCAAATGCATTCTATATGCTCAGTGAGAAGCCCATTGTTTTAGATTGATTTGTGATGTAGTTTTATTGTTTTATGTGAATTAAAACGTCTTGAATATTTGAACATAAACGTTTGATTGGCTCATTCCACGCAGTCCCACCTGTAAAGCTAAGTAGGGTGGGATAGATCTTGTGAGCTGTTGGTGGAAGGGGGTGTGCAGTGTACCCACAGTTATGAAAAACACGATGTGACACATATTCACATGGAGATGCATGCCTGTTGTGGTTTAATTGGAATCTGAGTATCCATACTGTATTACGCGATGCGGGGCTATTTTGATCTGTTACAGGAATTCAGTTGTGAAGGAGAGCGCAGCAGGATTGATATACAAATTAAACTATAAGCTGATGAGTCTGACTTCCTGGAGGTAAGTCCACCATGGCCTCTTCTTAACCTGGATTTAACTTATTTTATGCTGCGTTGTCGGCTTTGTTACTTTGCTCAGTCTCTATTTGAGACATCCACCCTTGGTAGGGGCAGGGCCAGTTCTAGCTACAATCCCTGGGGCAAAAGTAACTTGGAGGGCCCCCTAGCAATGTCCTTCCCCTGCCCGCAGCATCCAAGCCGATGCCCAGGACCCATCCCACCACTCTCCCAACCACACAAAATCATTAGGTGTCCATTGTATGTCCCCAATAACATTGTTGGGACCCCATTATTCCCCTCCTCCTTTCCCTTATAAACTCCGAGTGTACACACAGCTGGGTATTATTCCAGACAGGACACAGGAGGCAGCACCATGCTCTACATTCAGGACTTCTCCCCACGATGCCTCTCTTCCTAATTCCCTGCAGGCATGTATGGGGTCATCATACCTGGAGGGAGGGGACAAACACCTTTGGGGCCTCTACAGGCCCTGGGGCAATTGCCCTCTTTGCCTCTATGGAAGCTCCAGCCCTGGGTAAGGGGTGTGATAAAGTGCATGACCCACCTGTAAGGCTGAGGTGGCTTAGATCTGGTGAGCTGCAGGTGGAAGGGGTTCGGGGGAGAACACTGCAGTGGTTACTTTGGAAGTAACCCACCTTTGTGAATATTTTTCTTCACAAATTTACAATCTCATAGTCTTATCTACATACTACCCCATATTGGTGTCCCTGTCCCCTTTTTGTCTTTAAAACAGCATACTTCAAGTTCTACAATTTTTGAATTTCTCAAATGCAAGATGGCAAACTCGTGAGAGAAAAACAACATACTCTGCAGCTCTGGCCAGCAAAGTTAGATGACATTGGCCTCAATACACTAAGCTTTTATTCAGTAATACAGAAAACAGCAGATTTTATTGATCACCTTGGCAAATGCCAATTCACTAAATTTATTACCGCACTGAAAAGTAAATTGACCGACTAGTGAGGAGCAGTAAATACCTCAAGAAATGTCAAGAAATTGCAATTCACAAATATTAAAGCATTTGGTAAATCAAGCAAAAGTGTTCGGTATTTACCACCAGCTCTGACCAGCCAGTAACTCACAATCTCCATGCGGTAACATTGAGAGATGTAGCAGACAGCCAATAGGGATCCCTTTAGATGTACATATCTGTATGCTGGTACACAGTAGAGTTCACTCTGGGGCTGCAGCACATCTAAAGGGATGCCGAAGATGCACTGGACAGAAAAAACCCCTGACTCATGCACACCACTTGTGGGAAGACTCACAGCTTCCTTCCTGACCTGCTCACAGCTGGTGAGACTACTGAGCATGTTCGGTAAATTACCAAATTTCTACCACATACAGGAAATCTTAGTGAATTTGGAAAAAAAAAGTGTAAAATACAGACTGTGGTTTTTTCCGACCTAAATTATTTTACTAAACCGCCTTTAGTGAATTGAGGCCATTGTGCAATAATAATAAAATGCTGTTTAGAAGGAAGAGGAATGAGTTCAGATTTGCTTTAAAGGGAAGGTCCAAGCAAAAAAAAAAAAATGAGTTTCACTTACCTGGGGCTTCTACCAGCCCCATGTAGCCATCCTGTGCCCTCATAGTCACTCACTGCTGTTCCAGTCCCCCGCTGGCAGCTTTCTGACCTCGGAGGTCAGGGCCGCATTGCGTACATTTTTACGCATTCCCGCTAGTGCAGGAACATTAACATATACATTTTTACGCGTTAGTGGTGCAACGCATACATTTTTGTTCCTGCACTAGCTGGAATGCGTAAAAATGTATGCAATGCGGCCCTGACCTCCGAGGTCAGAAAGCTGCCAGCGGGGGACTGGAGCAGCAGTGAGTGACTATGAGGGCACAGGATGGCTACATGGGGCTGGTAGAAGCCCCAGGTAAGTGAAACTCATTTTTTTTTTTTTGCTTGGACCTTCCCTTTAAGCCATTCCTGTGCCTGCTGTTCTCTGGCAGTGAGCGGGTTACACATTCATTCGCGTACAGATGGGAATTACATGCTGCAGTGCTTCACTATCTCGGAGCAATGTGACATTTTTCAGCGGCGCCCAGCAGCAGCCGGCTCAGGTACACAGAGATGTTCTGCACCACTAGCAATAACGCAGCAAAATTCCGCCAGACGGGGGGGGGGGGGGGGGGGGGGGGGGAGAGAAGTGAGAAGCAGACGGTGGCTGTGCCCTCTTTTCCCTGCAGAAGGCAGCTTTATTCCTCACACGGTTGGCTCGCCACTCTGCAGCACTGTCAGGTGATGGGATTGCTGCATTGTCATCCGTGCGCTGTGCTGACGTCACAGGGAGACCAATGCAAGGACTCTGTCGGGTTATATATAATGTGGATGATAACGTGACTGGGATCTGCCTGGAAATGACTTACAGAAACTCAGCGAGGAGGGTAACTTATTGCCTTGGGAAGGTTAAAGGATAACTTAAATGAAGATGCAATTTTTAGACATGGTGATAGATTAAAAGCCCAACTCAAAGCAAACATCTTAGTCCTGTGTAGGTAGTCAGTGGCAGATCATTTTTATCCATGTAGGAATTTCTTGATTGATATCAGGTAAATAATTGCCTAGGCAAGGTAGCAGTTCAGGATACCTCTCAGGGGCGGAGCCAGAAATCATGGAGACCCATAAAAAATTTTGATTGGGGCCCCACCCCCACAAAAAAATGCATAAGGTACCTTTGTGCCCCAGGTAGCCCTAGTATAGGGAACTAGGTATCCCCCACACAGTATTAGGTCACCCCCAGTATATGTGGACACAGTATGAGCAGGTAGAGCTATGCTACCCATACACAAGACAATAAAAATGTAAAATGTTCCAGTTTTTTCAACTAAAACGGTCGACTCAAATGAAAGTTGAAAATAATCTTTTTTTTTTTTGATCAATACAAACAAACGATTATCTAGTTTTTTCTATAAAAATCCAATCAGACATGTTGGAAAAATCTTTATATTCAATATAACTGAAATCGAAAAAAATAAAATGAAAAATTGGACCATGTATGGACACCCTTAGCCAGATTAGCCCCTCAGTATCTCAGTATAGGTAGCCAGATTAACACCTTGAAGTATTTGAAGCCAGACTAACATCCCCCCCCCCCCCCACACACACACACACACACAAAGTATAGGTAGCCAAATTAACCCTCCTAAGGTATAAGTAGCCATATTCGCTTACCTTCCCCCTCCCCCCCCCCAACTTTGGATAGCCAAAGAGCCGAAAGTATAAGTAGCTAGTTTAGCCTCCCCAAGTATAGGTAGCCAGATTAGCTCTGTAACTCAGGACTGCCTCCGTGAGGCCCGTAGAGGATCCCCTGTGCACCTGAGATATAAAATAATAATTTATACGTACCTGGGGCTTCCTTCAGACCCATCAGGCCGATGGCTCCCTTGCCATCCTCCCAGGTGCTGAGACCATATGGCCCCCCCATGGCTGCGGGCTCCATAGGAGCTTTTACTGTATAGCTGCTATGGTGATCCCTGACACCTTTGACAAAGCAAGGCCTTTTAATGTGGCCTAAATCAGATAGAAGCATAGGATCAATGGTAGGTAGTGGGCAATTGCAGTGTGTGGGTGGAAGAACTCAGTTCTTCTATAGTCTTATCAGCTGTAGCTTATAGCAGATATCAGGCAGCAATAACATAACCAAGTTCTGTCAGGCAAACATTGCAACTGCTAAGGAAGACAACGGAAGAAGTGTATCAATTAGGATTCGTTTGTTTGAGAGTTATTTTAGGATGGTCATTAATATGGGATTGGGTAGGGAGAAGCGCTGAGAGCCTCTAGGCACAGAAGTTCTGACGCCCTAGACTCCGCCCCCTGCCAAACCCGCAAATCCCCACGTGTATGCAGATTTGCCTACCGAACCACAAGCGTGCTGTCTGTCTCTGCTCTGTGGCCAGCCCGGCCCTCTCCCTCCTTTTCTCTACCCATCATGCCCATGTTAATCATACTGCAGATGCAGTCATGCTGATATAACAACCCCCATTCAGCCTGCCTGTTCTGTCATATAACCTATAGATGGTGAGTGCAGGTTTGTGAACACATGACAGCCGCCCCTCAGCACCCTGGCGCCTCTAGGCTTGTGCCTAGTGTGCCTAGTGCTAAATCTGTCCGAAGTATAGTGAGTATTGGGGTTAGGTATCAGAAAGGTATGTACCTTGGAGGAGGGATTAGGGGTAGACATTAGGAGAGGGTATTGTTTGGAAGTGAGATTAGGCTTGGGCATTAGGAAGGATTTAAAGGGGAACTTCAGCCTAAACAAACATACTGTCATTAAGTTACATTAGTTATGCTAATTAAAATAGATTGGTAATATAATCTCTTACCCCACCGTGTTTTAAAAGAACAGGCAAATGTTTGTGATTTCATGGGGGCAGCCATCTTTTTGGTTGAAAGGAGGTGACAGGGAGCATGAGACACAGTTACAACTGTCCTGTGTCCTGATCACTCCTCCCAGTTGCTAGGCAACGAGAACAACAACATCAGATACCCCATCGGGCTTTGCACAGCATTAAGGGAAAAATGCCTGGCAGATTTCTTTGATGGGGCGGAGCTTAGCTTCTGTGCAGCTAAAAATGAGGCTTGGGTAAGAAAAACAAAGTTCTGATGCAGTGAAACTGTTAAAGAAACATCAAGCCTTTTCAGTGCTGCTCAATAGATTTTTAGTCTGGAGGTTTACTTTAAGGTTGAGGGAGAGCTAGGATTGCTCATTAGGAAAGGGGGTATGTTAAGATGTGAGGTTAGGATTAGGCACTAGGAAGGAGAAGGGGATCATTAAACAATATCCAGGCGATGGGGAGATTCTGAAAAGCCTGCCGGAAGCTCCATTGCAAGGCCAATGGTATTCTAGTATGTGTACAAGACTTTAGTTATCAGCCTGATTGATCGGTCTACCATTTCTTTGCAATATAATGGTTATAGTCCTGTCTCTAGGTGGCACTGTTGAGACGTTCAGATTAGTACAATGCAAAGTGCAGTGTTTTTGCTTATAAAGACAAGAAATTTGTAAGTCATCATTTCCATGCTTGCAAGAAGTAACACCCACAATGCATCACTTTATGAGAGAGGAAAAAAACAGGTAAATAATTTGCTTGTGCCCTTGGAAGCCAGACACCCATTCCGAGGTTACAGCTACAGTCATATAACTTGCAGATAGCTGTTTCAGGCTGGTTTGACCTTCATCAGTGCAAGATATGCATTGGATATATCTCTATGGGTATTGATCTGGTGTTGAAGGGTATCCAGTTTGAAACACCAGCACCACTATGTTAAGGTGCATAGACTTCAATGTTAATTGTGTCTAAAGGCAGCACCCATGAGGGTATTTGGGTGCCTAGGGCACCCTATAAAAAATATTGGGATCGCGGCCTGCGCCTGATAAATAGCACGATAGCGGAGGGTGTATTTAGCGCTGAAAGCGACCTGTATAGCCAGGCCCGGGTTTACCTCACCTGTTAGCCTATAGGCACAGATGTCCTAGCAACTTAGATTTCGTCCTCTATGAACCTGCAAACCCACAAACTGCACCGTAAGTGTGCTGGCTGTCCCAGCTGTCCCTTCTCCCTTACTTCCCCTGCCCATCATAGGTAGCTACAGGTGCCCTTTAGTATTAGGTAGCCAGAAGTACCCTCAATATTAAGTAGCTAGAGGTGCCCCAAGTATCAGGTAGCTAGAAGAAACTATATTAAATAGCTAGAGTTGCCGCTGGCTGAAGGGAGATCTTGTCAGTGGAATGCTAACAGCAGGGTGAGTAACCTCTTATTTACACCCTCATCAGGACTCGGGGTGGGGAGTGAGCCGCCTTTACATCATCAGGCACCTGTAGGCACGTGCCTACAGTGCCTAAGGCCTTGTTCACATTATAAATCGCCAGCGCTATCGCAAGTGCTGGCGATTTTGAAAGCACTTTTACAAGCGCTTTCAGAGTAATTTCGGCTTAGAAAAGCGCTTGTATAAGCAATTTTCTAAGCGCTTTTGCAGAGCGATTGTTTTTTTTCACTTCCTGATGTCAGTCAGGAAGTGAATTCTAACCCAGAAATGAATAAATACAATGTATTTATTCATCAAAGTGCTCGGGAAATTGCAGTGCAAAGCGCTTTTTCAAGCACTTTGCAATTTCCCTATACCTTCCATTGAGCCAAAACGCTCAGAAAATGGTACAAATGGTACATTTGCGATTTAAAAAAAAATACAAACACTCAAATGTGAACACTCTTATTTGCAAAATCGCCAGCGCTTAAAAAAAACCAGCAAATGCTCATAGATGGTAAATCGGCCCTGCGGATAGCAGCGTGTTTTGAGATGGGGAGCGGGGAAGTTGGGTTAGGCAATGGTGGAGTTTGGTCAGGGTTAGGTATTTGTAGAGGAAGGGCTCGTGCGAGAATAAGGTTAGGGTTAGAGATTGTAAAAATAAATCAGAATTACCACTGTCAAAAAGTAGAATATCAGTAATGATACTGATATATTATCTGCTACCTCCCAAATTATCGCAGCACCCGTTTTACTGGTACGCATCTATTTATGTTATGGATAACTGCTGAAGGATTAGCATTATTTGTTTTTCAAGTGGGCCAAATGGAACCCAAAAGCTCTATTTTGAAACTGCATGGCGCGATTCAGTACAAGTTTGCAAGTCATCCCTTCCACTGTTGTGAGAATCGGCTCCCATAATGCATTTCTGGGAAGAGGCGCTGTGATCCAGTTATACTCGCCATTATCTGAGCTGTCCTATTTGGCTCTTTCCTGGGTTATAAGATTTAAAAAAAAGTTATTTAAAAAAGTGGACCCATTAATAGAATTGAAAGTCTTCATATACTAAATTGCTTTAGCATTTCACGTCACATTACATAATCAATCTTATCTTGCTAGGAAACTACATGTTAGCAGCAAAAACACAGCTTTCCTGGAACTTCCATCAGAGAGTTTTGTCAAGGCAGTAATTTAAAGCTGATGACAGTGGCGTAGCAATAGGGGATGTAGAAGTTGCGACCGCACCAGGGCCTCTGGACCAGAGGGGCCTACTAGAGGCCCTCTTTAGTCCATCTTATTAGCTTTGAATTGCTATGCTGATAATGAACACCTCTACATGTGCATCGAATAGTGGTAATCCTTAGGAAACCTCCGCTGCCTGCAGCTCCGGTACCGGGTCCCATTATTCCTGCCAGTCATGGCCAGTGTGCTGAATAGAAGTATGCCCTATAGGTATCTCTCCGGCGGCTGCTGGAGAGATACGTAGAGAGCGTACTTCTCTTGCGTCAGACTGGCTGAAGTTACGGGACCCGGTACCGGAGCTGCACGCAGCGGAGGATGGTGGTGTGGGAGCGATCCGTGCACGTGGAGCTGGAGGAAGCCCCAGGTATGTATAAAACTGTTTTTCTTCATCTCTGGTACACTTTAAACTGTTTCTTTACTCTGATTACACCTCTCTGACACTGCAGCTGTCCTCAGTTTACAGACTTTTATAGAGCAGGCCTAAACTGACAAAAATTCACTTTGCGGCATCAATAAACAGCATATCTCGGATCTCTCCCGCATTTTGTTCACTCTCACAAGTCTGTACAAATTTGAGCTCAAATTATTCACTCAGTCATTAGTTTTACTGCTGTGTAAGCTTCACCCTCTGGTGAGATCCTTCCAAAGAGTACTTCACATCTAAAGGGATGTTGGGGAATTACAGTACTCCCTACTACACCACTGATGTTCATCTGGCTTTTTGAATAAGATTTGTTGTGGACTACTAGCATCCACAAGGCCCTTATACCCTCTTCAGGACCTAGGCAACTGCCTAGGATGTCCTTCTGGATGCTCTGGCTCTGCCTGCAGGGGACTGGAGTGCTTCCCAGTCTCACTTTTTAGACTAATTTTTACATAAGTAACAGAATACGCAGATGGGACAAAGCAAGGCCAAAATAGCAACATTTTTGTTCCAAAGATTGCAAAATATTTAGATTTGCTTTGAACAGCTATTATTATATTTCTACTATTTATGATTTATAAAGAGCCATCATGTCTTGTGGAGTTGTACAGCATTTTGCTGTGAAAGCTATTGCACGCAGAACGCCAGCTAATCAGTAGTGAGGTCCTCAGACACACAAGGCCTTAGAATGCATTGAATGGGCGCCACCTTGTGGCTTGGTTAGTGCTCACATTTTTTACATGATTATTAAATTAAAATACAGTAATGATAATTCCATATGTATATCATATTTCCACCTAATAAAAAATGTTTTGAAAAGAAAATAATAATAATGACTATGCTTAGTAATTATCATGGGCTCAGGAAAATAGTGCTGCCCCTCCCCTCATATATTTTGTTAAAATAAATGGGTTCTAAGGATTGTTTTACTTATTCTGAAGATGTCCACGGATGGATGGATATAAACCTGTTTGGAACTTTGACTGACTTCTAATCATTTTGGTGTGGCCCAATCAGAACACTCTGGGTTTCTCCTCACCCCCTCCTGCCCACCACTCACTCACCTTCAGTACTAGGGTCCTGATAATAATATTCCTGTGATGTTACTGCTATAGGTATGAGCCATCCATGACAGGGGCATAATTTCAAATCATGGTGCCCTAGTGGCGTAGCAAAAGGGAGTGTAAAGGTTGCGACCGCACTAGGACCCTTGGGCCAGAGGGCCCTCCCTCAACTGCAGTATTAGCTCTATATTGGTCCTGTGCTGGTAAGGTGACCTATATACAAAAGAACTACACGTATATTCCGGTATATAAGATGACTGGTAACAGATAACAGTATATAGGCGATTGACTGGTTGGATTGGTCAACTCTCCCTAAGTGGATTGGTCAGCTCTCCTTGTCTACCTGTTTATTAAAGCGGTATGGAAGAATAGATCGCGATGTGCCCATAAAACAGGCCTCTTTCACCCTTCTGGCCCACCCTTGTATCCTATTTACCTCCTCCTCTGCCTCTCAGATCTCGCACATGTGCGCCTGCGCCGCTTCACTACAGTCCTCAGCAGCGAGATCTGAGAGTCGGTAACAGGATAGGGCGTATCACCCGGCATCAATGACACCCGGCGTATAAGACGACCCCTGACTTTTCAGAAGAATCTCAAGGGTTAAAAAGTAGTCTTATACGCCAGAATATACTGTATATAAGAACTGTGGCCTTTCCCCACATTAGTAAAAGAGAGGAAAGTCCAATGTTTAGACCTATTGAAGAAGGAGCTGTTACAGCCACTAAGCATGCACCCTGCCCCCATACAGCTCAATGGCAGGGGATTGGCGTAGCAAGATGATGGGGTGCAGCATTGTTGGTTGCGATGATGGTGGTAAGAGAAAATAGAGAGGAGAGAGCATGGCAGGCCTGAAAGACCTGAGGAGTAGAAGATGCAGAAGGTATCCTGTGTACTAGGCGGGTACCTCGTAGGTGAGCAGGTTGGTTTTTGGAGGTGTGGGTGGGGCCTCCTTAGTAGTGGGAAATATTTGTGGAATTGAAATTTAATATATGTACAGATTAAATGGTTGTTTTTGCCAAGAATGTCCATTTGTGCTGCAGGCATCAAAATGTAGAGGAACTGTACGGATAATAACGTAATGAAATATAACATAATTAATAAAATTGCTTTTTTGTCAGCAATGACTTGTTGGATCTCTAGCTCTGTAAAGGGTTCCTCTAATAATTCCTTTACCTCATCCATTAATTTAAGGAGGCCAGATTGTTCTAGATATTCTTCGATATCTTGTTTCTCTGATTCTGTACAATTATTATGGGGATTCTCTGTTAGATTATATAGGTTATGGTAAAAGTCAGGGAATGTACGTGCGTTAGATTCACTTTTTTTGTGTTCCTTGCCAGCTTTGTCAATTATCTGTGATATACTGTATATGTGCGTTGTTGTTACTGTTTAAGGGCTCTAGCCAGGAGTTTTCCTGACTTGTTACCATGTACATAGTGTGTGAGCATCTGCGAGCAGCTTGTCTAGCCTGGTCCTGAAGCAATTTGTTTAATTTCTGTCTCGTGTCTGTCAGAATCAATAGATCAGTCTGTGTTGGTTGGGATTTATGTTTACGTTCCAGATCGCAGATTTTTCCCAGGAGCCTCTCTACCGCTTCACCCCTCTCCTTCTTCAGCCATGTGCCCAGCTTGATCAAGTACCCCCTTATAACACACTTATGGGCTTCCCAGAGAATGGAAGGTGACACATCTTGTGTATTGTTTAGGTTAAAGTACTCCCGAATTTGTTCAGCGATCTTTCTCCTTATGTGATTATCCCGTAACATATTCACGTTCAACCTCCATGTGAAGGGTTTCTCTCATTTAGATTTACAGTTAAGCATCAAGTTCACCGGAGCGTGTTCGGAATATGACATCACTCCAATGTCTGTGGAAATGTGTTCTGTCATTAAATTATGAGAAACTAGAATGTAATCTAATCTAGAGTACATATCATGCACCGTGGAGTAATATGTGAAGTTGTCACACTCACCATGGCGGCCGGTCACGACATTCGGGGATGCCTTCCCTGGTGCGCACGCGCAGGGGCTCATTCGCTGTCCTGTGTTCACTTCAACTGCGGCGCGCGGCGCGGCGCGCGGTGCGCATGCGCGCAAAGTATTGCGCGCGCATGAAGTTGCGCGCGCATGCGCGTGTGCCGCTGCGCGCGTGTACGCGTGCGCATGCGCATGCGCAGAACACTGCGCACGTCCCGCGCATGCGCAGGGCGTTAATTTCGGCGCCAATTTCAACTATATAAGCAGCACTGCCCTTTACTGCAGTGCTGCTCGTTCTGACAGTTTGGCTAGCCTGTTTGGTGAACCGTGTTCCTGCATTTCTGATTCTGATTTGATTCCCTGTTGTGACCTTGGCCTGTGACCCCGACTTCCGCTGATCTCTGCCTGCCCTGACCTCTGGCTTGTTCCTGGATTCCCGCTGTCTGCCGCCTGCCCCGACCTTTGGCCTGTGTACCCGATACCGCTGATACCCGCCTGCCCTGACCTTTGGCTTGTGACCTCGACCTCTGTTGCACTCTGCCTGGCCTGGATTTACAATCATCGTTTGACCCAGCATACTCCACAATTAGTGTCACCTGTTCTCCTGACCACTCGCTGAGGCTATCCCAGTAGTGACCTGGTAGGGCACTAGGCAGCTAAGTTCCACTTCCCCCTCCTGGGGTTGTGGTCCTGCACTCCCCTCAAGGGGGTGTGGGTGAAGACCCGTGGTCACCTAGACTCCACTACTGGGTAACGCCTCTTCCTTCGTGGGAGGGTCAACAGGGACTGAAGAGAAACCTAACCAGGACCTAACAGTAACGAGCAGCCAGGATGGACACTAGTGGAGCTCGTTCTCCTGTGGAGATTTTGTATGAACTGGTAACGCAACTGCGTGTCTCCATCGATGAAGTCCAGAAGGGTTATCAGGAGATCCGGGACCAACTTCGCGGCACTCTTCCCGCTGCTGACGGAGCGTCGGCTCCTGCCTCGGCCCCTGTCCCTGCTCCTGCGATGCTTCCTCCAGCCGGTGATGGGACAGCCCCAGTAGAGGGGGCTGCTGTCCTTCTGCCCGAACCCAGACTACCTTTACCTGAGCGGTTCTCGGGAGATCGCTCCAAGTTCAGGTGGTTTCAGAGCGCCTGTCGTCTCCACTTCTCACTGATGCCTCGTACCTACGCGAATGAGGAGATAAAAGTTGGAGCTGTCATTTCACTTCTCCAAGGGGAACCCCAAGCTTGGGCCCTTCGGTTGGTGGAGCAACGTCATCCTTCTCTCAGCAGTCTCAATACCTTTTTTGAAACTATGGCGGAGATTTATGACGACCCTGGGAGGGCAGCTTCGGCTGAGACTGCTCTTCAATCTCTGAAGCAAGGCAGGAGACCGGTGGAAGAGTATGTTATGGATTTCCGCCGCTGGGAAGCAGACACCACCTGGAACGACTCCGCGCTCCGATTCCAGTTTCGCCAAGGCCTCTCAGATACACTCAAGGATGAGCTTGCCAGGGTCGGAGTTCCTGAATCGTTAAAGGATCTGATCCAGTTATCTATCCAGATAGACAGGCGTCTAAGGGAGAGAAGGGCCGAGAGATCAGGAGCTGTCAGACCAGCCTGGAGCCTGCCTGCTCCTAAAGTATCTTCTGCCCCTGTGCCTTTTACTCCTACAGTCCAAGACGAACCTGAACCAATGCAGATAGGCCTGGCTCGCCCGGCCATTTCACAGGAAGAAAGACAACGCCGGAGGTCGTCCAATCTATGCTTATACTGCGGGGCGTCCGGTCACTTCCGCATCAACTGCCCGGTCAGACCCACTGGTGAGCCTGAGATTCTAATATGTGCTAGTGGTTTTCCTTCTCCTCCGCTTATTTCCTCTCATATACCACTCACCCTCTCGTTACAGGGCCCGCAAGGAAGAACCGTTACGATTAAGGCCATCGTGGACTCAGGAGCCTGTTCTTGTTTTCTGGACTGTCAAGTGGCTCAACAACTTATGCTTCCCACTTGCCAGAAACGCCTACCTCTAGCCATCCAGCTGGCAGATGGATCAGCTATCGGCTCCGGCCCTATCACTATGGAAACTTTGCCACTTCTGGTCACCATCCAAGGGGAGCATCAGGAATATCTAAGCTTTGATCTGCTGCCCTCTCCTTTGTTTCCTGCGATCCTAGGCATGCCCTGGTTAAAGACCCATAATCCTACCATCGATTGGGTTTCTCACGAGGTATCCTTTCCCTCTGACTACTGCCGACGCTCTTGCTTTCCACGAGCGGGGACTCTGTTCTGTTTGAACTCTCCTAAGAAAGACATCATCCCCGCAGCATACCATGATTTCTTGGATGTCTTTGACAAATCTAAAGCAGACACTCTTCCTCCTCATCGTCCGTACGATTGTCCTGTCGAACTCCAACCGGGAGCTCCCATTCCTTACGGAAGAACATATCCACTCTCGGAACCTGAGACTCTAGTACTTAAAGACTATATTGAAGAGAATCTTAGGAAGGGATTCATTCGGCCATCTACTTCTCCTGCTGGGGCTGGAATCTTCTTTGTTGAGAAAAAAGATGGCTCCCTTCGACCGTGTATAGATTACCGGGAACTCAACAAGATTACCATCAAGAACCGGTACCCTCTACCTCTCATGCCTGACTTGTTTCAGAGACTCCGTTCCGCTTGCATCTTCTCTAAGTTGGACTTGCGAGGAGCCTACAACTTGATCCGAATCCGCGAGGGAGATGAGTGGAAAACTGCCTTCCGGTCCCGGTTTGGGCATTTTGAGTACTTGGTGATGCCCTTTGGGCTGTGCAACGCCCCGGCAACTTTCCAACACTTTGTAAACGATATTTTCAGAGACTATATCGATAATTTCATGGTAGTCTATTTAGACGACATCCTGATCTTTTCTCCATCCCAAGAAGAACACCAGAAGCATGTGAGGAAAGTTTTAAGTCGTCTTCGCACGCACGGACTCTATGCCAAGCCTGAAAAGTGCGAATTTAATAGGGAGAATATTCAGTTTCTAGGCCTCAAGATATCCCCGGGAGGAGTGGAGATGGACCCTCAGAAGGTCTCAGCTATCCTCGATTGGCCTGTCCCCGTGGATCGAAGGTCTGTACAGCGTTTTATTGGCTTTGCCAATTTCTACAGAAAATTCATCCAGAACTTCTCACGGATAGTAGCTCCTTTCACTCAGCTGACCAGTACTCGTCAGACCTTTCGGTGGACTCCTGAAGCTCAATCCGCGTTTGAGAAGCTGAAAGCCCGCTTTACCTCCGCACCCATACTGAAACACCCTGATCCCTCCAAAGCCTTTGTGTTGGAGGTGGACGCCTCTGAAGTGGCCGTGGGTGCTATCCTGTCCCAGCGTTTCGGCCCGAAGGCTGTTCTTAATCCAGTAGCTTTCTTTTCTAGGAAGTTGAGCACAGCTGAAAAGAACTATGATGTGGCTGACCGGGAACTCTTGGCGATTAAAGCAGCTCTCGAGGAGTGGCGTTATCTCCTGGAGGGTGCGGAGCAACCTATTCTGATACTCACCGATCACAAGAACCTGGAGTATCTCCGGACTGCGAAGAGGTTGAGACCCCGACAAGCCCGGTGGTCCCTCTTCTTCTCCAGATTTAACTTTCATCTGACTTATCGTCCTGGGGCTAAGAACTCTAAACCTGATGCCCTGTCCAGAATGTACCAACCAGAAGCTACTGCTGATCCCACTCCTGAGAACATCTTGTCCTCTCAACATTTTCTTCTCCTGCAGTCTAGCTTGCTGGATCATCTCAGACAAGTCTCCTCCTGTCTCAGCACGGTTCCAGAGTTACCGCTAAAGGAGGGTCTTTACTACTTCCAGGACAAGATCTATGTGCCCGCTGACGCTCGTTTGGCTGTTCTTCAATCCTGTCACGACAACCGTCTAGCCGGACACTTTGGGGTCACTCGGACTCGAGAACTTCTCCAGAGAAATTTCTGGTGGCCGGAACTTTCCAAGGATTGCAACTCCTTTGTTTCTTCATGTGAGATCTGTGCCCGTTCCAAGAGCACCCGTACTCGACCCTGGGGCCTTTTGAATCCCTTGCCTGTTCCAACTCGACCATGGAAGGACATTGCCTTGGATTTTGTGGTGGAATTGCCTCCTTCTGAAGGGTTTACCACTATCCTGGTGGTCGTAGACCGGTTCTCAAAGATGGCCCATTTCTTACCTTTCAAACAGATTCCCTCTGCCGCAGAGACTGCTCAGGTGTTCATCCGAGAAATTGTCCGTCTCCACGGATTGCCGTCGGATATTGTTTCCGATCGTGGGTCGCAGTTCACCTCTAAGTTTTGGCAAGAACTCTGCAAGGGCCTGGGAATTAATCTTTCCCTCTCATCTGGGTATCATCCTCAGTCCAATGGGCAAACGGAGCGGACGAACCAGACCTTGGAGCAATACATCAGGTGCTTTACCTCCGCCTCCCAAGACGATTGGTTTCCGCTGTTGGCGTCGGCTGAATTTGCCTTTAATAAATCCGCACATGCATCCACGCATAAGTCTCCATTCTTTATCAACTATGGCTTCCATCCTTCGTTCTTGCCTGGGTTGGATATTTCCTCACCCTGTCCTGGGGTACAGGAGAGGCTCTCATCGCTCCAAAAGAACTTTGATATTGTTCACCAAGCTCTGAAAGCAGCACAAGAGAGCGGAAAAAGATTTGCTGACAGACGCAGAAGAGAAACTCCAGCTCTTATCCCGGGGGATCTAGTCTGGTTATCGACTATCAATCTCAAACTTCACTGCCCCTCTAAAAAGTTAGCACCAAAATTCATCGGTCCGTTTCCTATCCTGCAGCAAATTAATCCGGTGGCATTCAAGATATCTCTTCCCGCATCCTTACGAATTCACCCGGTCTTTCACGTTTCCTGCCTGAAGAAGGTGGTGCCTAATAGCTTTCCGGGCCGGTCTTTTCTTCCTCCTCCGCCAGTTCTAGTTGATGGCTCAGAAGAATTCGAGATAGAAAAGATTCTGGACAGCAGGAGAGTGAGAAATTCCCTTCAATATCTCATTAAATGGAAAGGGTATGGAATGGAGGAGAATTCCTGGGAACCTGCAAACAATGTACATGCTCCTGGACTGGTGAGAAGGTACCATTTAAGATTCCCTGATAGGCCAGGTCCTAGGGGCACCCGGAGGTTGCCCCTGGGGGGGGGGCAATGTCACACTCACCATGGCGGCCGGTCACGACATTCGGGGATGCCTTCCCTGGTGCGCACGCGCAGGGGCTCATTCGCTGTCCTGTGTTCACTTCAGCTGCGGCGCGCGGCGCGGCGCGCGGTGCGCATGCGCGCAAAGTATTGCGCGCGCATGAAGTTGCGCGCGCATGCGTGTGTGCCGCTGCGCGCGTGTACGCGTGCGCATGCGCAGAGCACTGCGCACGTCCCGCGCATGCGCAGGGCGTTAATTTCGGCGCCAATTTCAACTATATAAGCAGCACTGCCCTTTACTGCAGTGCTGCTCGTTCTGACAGTTTGGCTAGCCTGTTTGGTGAACCGTGTTCCTGCATTTCTGATTCTGATTTGATTCCCTGTTGTGACCTTGGCCTGTGACCCCGACTTCCGCTGATCTCTGCCTGCCCTGACCTCTGGCTTGTTCCTGGATTCCCGCTGTCTGCCGCCTGCCCCGACCTTTGGCCTGTGTACCCGATACCGCTGATACCCGCCTGCCCTGACCTTTGGCTTGTGACCTCGACCTCTGTTGCACTCTGCCTGGCCTGGATTTACAATCATCGTTTGACCCAGCATACTCCACAATTAGTGTCACCTGTTCTCCTGACCACTCGCTGAGGCTATCCCAGTAGTGACCTGGTAGGGCACTAGGCAGCTAAGTTCCACTTCCCCCTCCTGGGGTTGTGGTCCTGCACTCCCCTCAAGGGGGTGTGGGTGAAGACCCGTGGTCACCTAGACTCCACTACTGGGTAACGCCTCTTCCTTCGTGGGAGGGTCAACAGGGACTGAAGAGAAACCTAACCAGGACCTAACAGAAGTCTTTAGTTGTTGGATGTGTCACTCTCCATGCATCTACCAGCTGTCTATCGTATAGAGCTTTCTTTATCCTATTAAGCTTAGCATAGGCAACACTGGTCTTCCCTAAGCCAGTGAAAAAATGCCTTGTCTCCCAGAATGCTCTGGGAGGAATTCTTCATAGTGAAACAGCTTAGGCTAAGCATCACTGGAGGCTTAGGCTAAGCATCACCATACCAATCAGAGCCGGGCCAAGGCATAGGCTGGAGAGGCTCCAGCCTCAGGGCGCAATGTAGGAGGGGGCGCACAATTCATTCAGCTGTCATTCCTAATTGTGTTTGAAGCAGAAATAAATAAGAAAAGGGGATACATAGCAGCAGGGGAGGACTGGGACCTTTCAGCCTGGGGGGAAAACACCAACAAGAGGCCCGTTTCCATGGCAGCCCCAGCCCAAATGACATCATACACGCACACCACGTGCTACATGCTGGTAGTCATGTGGGGCGCCCATGTGGAAATACAACAAGGACACTTTCAGGGCAGTGTGACAGGTAAAGTATAACTGCACAGGCACCGGGGGTCACATAATACATTTGGAGGGATGACAGCAAAGGGTTTCCATTGTGTCCGGCGTTCGTGATTATCGCACGTCATTACCGCTGCGCACCAAATCAACCACATCGGCCTGAGATTTCCCAGCATCTCAGACTCAACCAATTTCCGACCAAAATCAGTAAAAATGGTCAATTGGGCATGCTTGTTGCTGCACCGATTTTCACCCAATCCGATAGTAATTATCAAAACAGTTGGTTGATCGCTGAGACAACAGATGTATGGCCATATTAATTCCCCAAGATCCCCCCCACACACACACACACAGAGACAGAGGTTTTTTTCTATGGACCCTGTAGGCAAGCCTCTGCTCTGCATCTTGCTGTGAACATTTACCAGCTTACCCGTCCTCTAATTGCTCCGTAATTGCACCTTTATTTCTCTCAGCCACCCTAATATTTCACATTGCCTTATACAAAAACCTGAATGCAACAGGCACTGTACCAGCCCTAAATCATTAAATGAGAGGCAGCCTGGGGGGAAATCTCCCCCTTTCCCCCCTGGCCAGTCCTCCCCTGCATAGCAGTGACTGCAAGCCAGATAACTAGATATTAAGGTGTTGGGGAGGTTGTGGGCCCTGTGGCGCCTCTTAGTCTAATAGCAATCAGTATGTGATGGCTGGGGTGGGAGGGATGGAGGGGCGCACTTTGGTGTCTCAGCCTTGGGTGCTGGAGGACCTTGTCTGATACCAATACATAGATGTAGGAAGTGTTTTTGATTCTGTAACCAAAATTACCATAAAAGTGGGGTTCCTGAATAATTTATTGCATTGTACTTTATGTCACTACAGTGCTTCTTTAAAGAGACTCTGTTATGAATAGGCATCTTCAAGAGTCAGCATCTACACTTGCCATCTAAGTGCCATCAAACAATCACAACATAAACATCGCTGTATCAAACATAATGTAATTGCAACGCCTTCGTTTTGAATCCTGTTTGTACTGAGTAAGTCAACTTGCTGCATTCAAAACAATCAGAAATTTCTCAAAAAATGTAGGAGTTCTGAACAGAATGCATTGTGGAAATCTACAATGCAAATAAAACCCAACAATGAATGCATTTCAAACCAATTTCTGGTTGGTTCCTTCCAGTAGTGACTGAGTTGTGTACATGTATTGTCACAAGACTAGACACATAACATGTATATCACGCTTTCCTCCTGGCTGGACTCAATGCGTTTTTGGGGATGTAGCCACTTAGGGCGCACTCCACAGATGACCAGGATTATGAGGGAGCCTTGCCCAAAGACTCCTTACTGTTTTACGTACTTCTGTTTACGGACCTCTGTCGCAACAATCTTAACCACTTCCTAACTGAGGGGTTTTACCCCTTGACCACCAGAGCAGTTTTCACTTTTCAGCGCTCCTTCCATTCATTCGTCTATAACTTTATCATTACTTATCGCAATAAATGAAATGAACTATATCTTGTTTTTTTCGCCACCAATTAGGCTTTCTTTAGGTGGGACATTATGCCAAGAATTATTTTATTCTAAATGTGTTTTAATGGGAAAATGGGAAAAAATGTTTTCGGCCTTTATAGTTTTTAAATAATGCATGCTACTATAATTAAAACCCATTAAATGTATTTGCCCATTTGTCCCGGTTATAAAACCGTTTAAATTATGTCCCTATCACAATGTTTGGCGCCAATATTTTAATTGGAAATAAAGGTGCATTTTTTTCAGTTTTGCGTCCATCCCTAATTACAAGCCCATAGTTTATAAAGTAACAGTGTTATACCCTCTTGACATAAATATTTAAAAAGTTCAGTCCCTAAGGTAACTATTTATGTATTTTTTTTAATTGTAACTTTTTTTTTAATTACAAAAAATAAAAAATTGGAGAGTGTGGAAGGTAAGGAGTTAATTTTTTGTGTAAAACTAATTTATTTGTATGCAAAAAATGCTTTAGGGTGTAGTTTTACTATTTGGCCACAAGATGGCAACAGTAACTTTTCCTTCCGGACGCTTGCAGGAAGTACTAGGAGGCTGAGAAAGTTTTTTTTTTCACAATGATCGCGCTGCTTATCGGAGAAGCAGCAGATCATTGCGGGGCTTAGATCAATGAACGGGAATGGATTTTCCCGTTCATTGATCTCCGGGCGAGCGGCGGGCGGCGTGTTTACCAGCGGGAGTGCGCGCTAGAGCGAGCGGGAGCGCGGGCAGCGGCGGGAGAGCGGAAACTACGGATTTCTCCGTCCCTGGGGGTGAAAGGATGGAAAAAGGGACGGAGAAACTCGTACGCGTGGGGGTAAAGTGGTTAAAATTTTAAATACATGTAAACATATACAAATAAGAAGTACTTTTCTTCCAGAGTAAAATGAGCCATAAATTACTTTTCTCCTATGTTGCTGCCACTTACAGTAAGTAATAGAAATCTGACATTACCAACAGATTTTGGACTAACCCATCTGCAAATGGGGTGTTCTCAGGGTTTTCTTTATTTTTAAATGCACATAGTGAATGGCAGTTGCTCTGTCCAACTGCCAAAATAGTGTACAGTGAGCAGGGATGCTGGCCAGCATCTTTGTATAAAGATTTTTCAGGCAATGTCTTTATAAAGAATAAAGGCCATGCTGAGAATCCCCTATGGAGAGATGGACTAGCCCAAAATCTGTCGGTAATGTCAGATTTCTAATACTTACTGTAAGTGACAGCAACATAGGAGAAAGGTAATTTATGGCTCATTTTACTCTGGAAGAAATGAACTTCTTCTTTGTATGTGTTTAAATTTTAAGATTTTCGCGACAATTCCTCTTTAAATCCCACATCAAAGGCAACAGTATGCTATCTAGCTGACCCTTGTCTTACAAAGGGGAAGAAATCAGTGATGAAAATCTGACCCAGGTGATTGCTAGTCTCCTGCTCTATGTTGGATGTAATAGACAGGTCATGGTGCCAGTGACAGTTCATAATGTGCAGGCTCATTATAACAGACATCTGATGTTCTCACTGGATTCCTGTACATGTAGATGACAGCTAATCATGATCATCCTAAAATTGTGACGCCAAATCCTCTTTCAAGTAGACTTTTGTAATTCATCATCCTCTTTCCCTGTGGTTGGGCATGAATCACTGAAGTAGCAGTAGACTCACCACCACCCCCCCTCCCCGCAATCAGGAGAGGGGAGGGGGGGGGGGTAGGGGGAACAGGGGCTATGGGGGACCACTCCTTCTTCCTCCAGAGTAGGGCAGGGAGCAGTGTAATATTTATCTGTTCCGTGTAATATTTATCTGTTCCAGCACCATGCCTCCCAACTGTCCCCATTTTGCTGGGACTGTTCCAGGTCTAAGGCATGATTTCCTCCCTTTCCTGTTTGGGGCGGAAGAACCACTAGACACCAGGGAAAACTGTATAAGGGAGGTAGGGGAAACCACTAAACACCAGGGAACTGTATAAGGGAAGTAGAGGAAACTACTAGATACCAGGGAAAACTGTATAAGGGAGGTAGGGGAAACCACTAAACACCAGGGAAATGTATAAGGGAAGTAGAGGAAACTACTAGACACCAGGGAAAACTGTATAAGGGAGGTAGGGGAAACCACTAAACACCAGGGAAATGTATAAGGGAAGTAGAGGAAACTACTAGAAACCAGGGAACTGTATAAGGGAGGTAGGGGAGACTACTAGACACTAAGGAACTGTATAAGGGAGGGAGGGTAAACCATTAGATACCAGGGACCTGTATAGGTGAGTGAGGGGGTCACTAGACACCAGGGAACTATATAGGGCAGGGAGGGAGAGAGAACCACTAGACGCCATGGAACTGTATAAGGAGGAAAACCACTAGACACCAGGGAACTGTATAAGGAAAGTAGGGGAAACCACTGGATACCACGGACTTGTATAGGGGAGTGAGGGAGCCACTAAACACCATGGAACTGTATATGATTGGGAGGGAGGACCGTTAGATACCAGGGAACTGTATAATGAGGATAGGGCAACCACTAGACACCAGGGAACTGAATAATGGAGGTAGAGAAAACCACTAGACACCAGGGAACGGTATGGGGGAGGTAGAGGACACCACTAGACACCAGGGAACTGAATAATGGAGGTAGAAGAAACCACTTGACACCAGGGAACTGTATAAGGGAGGTAGGGGAAACTACTAGGCACCAGCGACCTGTATAGGTGAGGGAGGGGAACACTAGACAACAGAGTAATGACAACTAGACACCAGAGTACTTTATAGGGGAGTGAGGGGGGCCATTAGACACCAGGAAACTGTATGGCTATGTGAGCCCCACTGAGAACAGTTAAAGGGAACCTAAACGGAGAGGGATATGGATGTTTCCTTTTAAACAATACCAGTTGCCTGACTCTCCTGCTGATGTCTTAAGTTGCAGTAGTGGCGGAATCACACACCTGAAACAAGCATGCAACTAATCCAGTCTGACTTCAGTCAGAGCACATGATCTTTATGCTTGTTCAGGGGCTGTGGCTAAACGTATTAGAGGCAGAGGATCAGCAGGAGAGTCAGGCAACTGGTATTATTTTAAAAGGAAAAATACATATTCTTCTCAGGTTTAGGTTCCCTTTAAGAATGAGACTTTATATACTCTATAAAGTGTTTTAGATCTCAACACTAAATACATCATAAAATAAACATCTCATTGAAATAATTTGAAACAGGCAGATGCACCAAGATCACATATGGAGAGGAATGACAGCTGGCGTAGTCTGTGCGTGTGCATGTACGTATTAATATAAATCCAGCTGTTAGTAACTAACACATAGGAACACAGACTTACCTCCTCCGTGTTTGAAGCACAAATATGGAAACCGCCAGACATTGCCTAGGCCAACAGCACACCCTATGCAGGACATCATAAAATCCATGTGCACTGACCAGATCTCCCGCACTACAGGTTCTTCAGCCCCTGATGTCTCTTTATCACCTGTCTCCAAGCTGGGCTTCCTGTCCTTCTTCAGGATGATTTCCTTTGAGACATGAGAGTCACATGTATCCCCCATGTCCACTGCATAACTACTGGTTGGCCCCTCCATCATGTGCTTCTCCATCTAATAGAGCACTAGAGTGCTTCTCTGTTTAGATGTCAGCTTGGAGTGGTGGCTGCAAATGAATGAATGGTCTTCGAGGTCTGAATCAATATAAATACTTGGGAGGCAATATAAGCCATCAACAACATACTAAAGGATGTTGTAATAGATATTTATGGGTTCCACCTTAGGCCTGGAAGATACATAAACCTCGTACATATGTTTTTGACCTCACTTGTGCAGGTCACTGTCACTACTGCTACAAATATTGACATGAAATGATGGGACACAGCTGGATGAGACCTTAGATGCCTTTTTGGAAGTCTCGGGTCTCCAGTCCTATACAATCTGAATGCACTGGTCCTAAACAGGGGCGTAGCAATAGGGGTTGCAGAGGCTGTGACTGCATCGCGGCCCTTGGGCCAGAAGGGGCCCCGACGGACCCTGCCTCAACTACAGTATTAGCTTTCTATTGTTCCTGTGCTCATAATAATCACTTCTATAGATACCTTTAATAGTGGTAATCATTAACAAACTGTTCCCCATCCCCTTCTTATTATTTATATCTTTTTTATTTATGTCTACAAAATTTACATAAAAAATACAACAGTTCAGGTTATATGTAAGCTCCATCCAACTTACAAATACCGTGGTTTACAATGGCCATTATATACTATAAGATGAACTATACAAAACAGCCTATTTTCTATTCACAGTAATTCCTTCCTTCTCCATTATTTCAATTCTAATACTTTATATCTCTAATTGCACTTTGAATACAAAGAGAAAGAACATAACAAAAGAAAAAAGCAAAACAGATCACTTATTATTTCCTGTCTTATCCCCCCGAGGTGGTATATCCATTTCCCATGCTCCATAAACCAAGCATTCATTATCTTTATACATCTATCTGCCAGGGAGAGTTGACTGAATGTTTAATACATCATATATAAAAAATAGATTAATTATTCTTATCATTCTTAATACTAAAAAAATTCTGCATATCTTTCATTTTCCCTAAACTCTAGCCACTTTCTCCATTTTGCATAATGTATATCTGTATGCAACTTCCAATATCTGGGTACTAGACTCTTAGCTGCATTAAGTAATGAAGGTATAATTGACTTTTTATAGCTCTTTACCCCTGTTTTAATACCATGTAATAAGATAACCCAAGGATCCCTCGAGATTGTTTCTCCCACAATTAACTCACCTCAAGAATAGTATCCCAGAAAGACGTGATTTTTGGGCAAGTCCACCATATATGAAAGTGTGTTCCCAAACCCCCACAGCCTCTCCAACATTCCTCCGAACTTTCTGGATATATCTTATGTATCTTGTCCGGAGTCATATACCATCCAGGAAGCAGCTTGAAGTTGATTTCTTGGATAGGTGATCCAAAAGAGGATGTATGTGCCAATACTAAGGCTGCAGTCTTTTGCATATCTGAGCCGGGTATCCCCATTTCTCTCTCCCATTCTGCCACATATTTAGGAATGTCTGGATACACAGAGTTTATCAACAGTCTATACAGGGGCGTATCTGGGTAATATAGAGCCTATGGCAAACACTAAAATTGCGCCCTCCCCCCCCCCCGGCCCCCCGTCAGAGCCCCCTCCCATCTAAAAGCAGCATCCGTTCTAGCGTACATGTGTTATGGTTGCCTATGTTTTTTGGCTCGGGATATTGCTGAAGTAACTCTTCTTATTTCATCTTTGTCCTCTCTTTTTCTAACACTAAGCCAAGTGCACCCTACATACATAAACTAAGTAGCCATGTTTCCCAGATAACAGAATTAATCTGATCTGAAATCTGAGTCACAGGGACAGGCATGGGGCGCAGCACAAGGACAGGAATGGCGCCCATGGTGCTGTGGCGCCTATGGCAGGAGCCATGCCTGCACCCCTCTAGATACGCCTCTGAGTCTATATAATACAGAAATACCATGTTTAATTTTGATTTTACTATTAACCAAGATTTCAAATTTGTGACTTTGATTCGTCATCCTTATTTGCCTGGCCAAAGAGGCTACGAAGTGAGCCAACTGCCTCCATCTCCAAAAATCCATCGGAAATTCCCCTCGTTCATGGCGGAGAGTATCTAAAGAGGCAATTGAGTCCCCCCGCATCACCTGGCTCAGACGCAATTCAGAGTCCACCAACCATGTACCAAAACTCTTCTTCTCTATGCCGGGAGGGAAATACAGCATTTGAATGAGAGAGAGAAATGGCGAAACAGTATCATCCATACCAAACATTTTTTCTACTCTATTACAAATTCTAAGCGTATCATTTGAGTATATAGAGCGCACTGTATTTGTCAACCTCCACTTCCTGGGAGCCCAAGGTAAATCTTTCAAAGGGAATCAACATAGTGTTCCCTCAATTCCCACCCACTTCTTATTATCTCCCGATTGGGTCCAGTCTATAATTCTCTGCAAATGGATAGCATAGGAATACAATCTCAAGTCGGGGAGTGCCAGCCCACCTCTCTCTTTCATTCTATATATAATTTTTCTTCCCAATCTTGCTCTTTTTCCTTGCCAAATGTATTTATGAAAAGTTGATTCTATTTGTTTAAAAAAAGAGAGGGGTATTTTTATCGGAATAGTTTGCATAACATACAATAACCTTGGTAATATGTTCATTTTAATAACATTTATTTTCCCCATCCACGTTATATGAGAATGTGACCAATCAAGAAGATCTTTCTGGATCTGTGTCAGCAGTGGGGGGGAATTAAGGGTAAACATGTCCCTTTCGACCGCAGATATATAAATCCCCAAATACTTCAAACTTCTATCCCTTATAACAAAAGGAATCTTCCGGTTCAATTTTTCCACTTCCGCTAGTGGGACACTAATATTCAACAATTCGGATTTCTCTATATTTACTTTGAGGTTAGAAATGGAACCGAACAAGTTCAATTCTGAAAAAATATGTGGGATAGTTTGCATCGGATCTGCCACTATGAGCATCATATCGTCCGCGTATGCCGCTATCTTTTCTTCTTGACCATTATTTAATATTAATCCTTTTATATTCCTGTTTTCTCTCATTTTTTGTAACAAAGGTTCTAAGGTTAAAACAAGAATCAGGGGGGAAAGGGGACAGCCCTGTCTGGTTCCATTTCCAATCCCCACTGAGTCAGAGAGGGTCCCATTTGTCTTTATTCTAGCAGTTGGTTTGACATACAGTGCCATTATTCTACTAAGAAAATTAGATCCCATCCCCCATTTTTTAAGGGTCATCTCCATATACTCCCAGTCCACTCTGTCGAAGGCCTTTTCAGCGTCCAATGACAACAACATAATATTTTGCTTTTTAGCCTCGACAGAGTGGACCAGGTTCAGGATCTTTACCGAATTGTCCCTGGACTCCCGTCCTGGGACAAAACCCACCTGATCAACCGATATCAGACCCTTCTTGTACCTCTGACACTGTGGTTGCCATTGGCAGGTTTTGGTGCGCCGTATCAATTGTTATGTAGCGTGTTTTGAGGGCCCCAATGTAAAACTTACATCGGGGCCCACAGCTCCTTAGCTATACCACTGGTACCAACAATATCTCAGTAGGTGCCTGGCCTAGCATTTACTGTTCAGTCTGATAAGTATCTATACCCATTCACTAAACTTACCTACAATAATTGGTGCTTTCTGCAAAAGTAGAGGGTCAGGGTGGGAATGATGCCACTCTCCCATCTGTATGCCATCAACTATGTTCAACCTTCTATCCCATGTGCATTCCCATTCTGTATGCCATGTGTGTTTCATATGCAACCCACTTCCATGTGTATCAGCGTATGTATAAGTGCTCACCCGGTGAGCTAAGCGTAGGGTGAGACGAATGACGGCTCACCCGCTCTAATCCCCGGCGGTGTTACATTCTATTCCCCCTCCGAATCATAGCAACTCGGAGAGAGGAGTAATTTGGGGTCCAGCGATCGCCACAACCCCGAATTACCCATACATGCCCCATGCAGTATAACACTACTGCTATGGCAAGGCCTAGTTTTGCTGAATGCCGTGCGCCAAAACCACCAGCTTCATGTGTAACTTCTCATCTGTTACGATGCCCAAAAGCAAAAGTCCAGGAACCACTTTTGTATCAATTTAAGACTGAACACAGGAATAAATAAATGATGGTCATTAATTAAAGTGCAACTATACAAATAATACCGTTGAACATGCACACACAAGACCACCAATCCTAACTAGTATAATACACAGCAATGGACAAGGCAGCCAATGGCATCACTAGGGTTAGTTTCACCGAGTGCAGTAACCCATGGGCATTCCCCCAGACTGTCCCCCCATATGCTGCTACAATGGTATACAGAGAAGCAGCAGCGAAGAGTTATACAATACCTCCCGCTTTCGGAGGTTGGACATGTCCTCCTCATACTATTGTAGACACGCCATGCAGCCTATCGCCTTGCCTGTCACATGACACACAGAGACAGGAACCGCAAGGTGAGAGGCTGTACGGGGCAGAGCTGCACTGAACTGGAGTCAGAGGATCCTGTCTCGCTGATGGAAGCAAGTAAACTATAAGTATAATGCTCTGCTGCTGAATGGCTACCTAAGGTATGTGTTTGGGGAAGGAGGGGGGAGGAGTTGTGTGGCATCATGGTTTTGCTGGGGGGAAGAGGGGGCTGACCCTAACAGTCTGGGGACCCATCTTATAAGCATCAAAAAACAAGTGTGGCCATCAGGATCTGTTTATCAAGTAGCCAGTAAAAACACCTGATCTGGAGTATCAGAAGGTGGGAAATTTAGAAGTTGGGGCTCCTTCACACCTCTGGGCCCCCCTGCAACCGCAGGTGCTGCTCCCCTTTAGTTACTTCGTATCCCATGTGTACCCTCCTCTATGTACTGCCCTTATCCCATGTGTACCCTCTTCCATGCACTGCCCTTATCCCATGTGTACCCTCCTCCATGTACTGCTCTTATCCAATGTGTACCCTCCTTTGTGTACTGCCCTTATCCCGTGTCTACCCTCCCCCATGTACTGCCCTTATCCCATGTGTACCCTCCCCCATGTACTGCCCTTATCCCATGTGTACCCTCCTTCATGTGCTGCCCTTATCCCATGTGTACCCTCCTTCATGTGCTGCCCTTATCCCATGTGTACCCTCCCAATGTACTGCCCTTATCCAATGTGTACCCTCCTCCATGAACTGCTCTTATCCCATGTGTACCCTCCCCCATGTGCTGCTCTTATCTCATGTGTACCCTCCTCCATGTATGTACTGCTCTTATTCCGTGTGTACCCTCCTTCATGTGCTGCCCTTATCCCATGTGTACCCTCCTCCATGTGCTGCCCTTATCCCATGTGTACCCTCCTTCATGTGCTGCCCTTATCCCATGTGTACCCTCCCCCATGTGCTGCTCTTATCTCATGTGTACCCTCCTCCATGTATGTACTGCTCTTATTCCGTGTGTACCCTCCTTCATGTGCTGCCCTTATCCCATTTGTACCCTCCTTCATGTGCTGCCCTTATCCCATGTGTACCCTCCTTCATGTGCTGCCCTTATCCCATGTGTACCCTCCCAATGTACTGCCCTTATCCAATGTGTACCCTCCTCCATGAACTGCTCTTATCCCATGTGTACCCTCCCCCATGTGCTGCTCTTATCTCATGTGTACCCTCCTCCATGTATGTACTGCTCTTATTCCGTGTGTACCCTCCTTTATGAACTGCTCTTATCCCATGTGTACCCTCCTCCATGTGCTGCCCTTATCCCATGTGTACCCTCCTTCATGAACTGCTCTTATACCATGTGTATCCTCCTCCATGTATGGACTGCTCTTATCCCATGTGTACCCTCCCCCATGTGCTGCTATTATCTCATGTGTACCCTCCTCCATGTACTGCCCTTATCCCATGTGTACCCTCCTTTATGAACTGCTCTTATCCCATGTGTACCCTCCTCCATGTGCTGCCCTTATCCCATGTGTACCCTCCTTCATGAACTGCTCTTATCCCATGTGTACCCTCCTCCATGTATGGACTGCTCTTATCCCATATGTACCCTCCTTCATGTACTTCTCTTATCCCATGTGTACCCTACTCCATGTGCTGCCCTTATCCCATGTGTACCTCCTTCATGTGCTGCCCTTATCCCATGTGTTCACTCCTCCATGTATGTACTGCTCTTATCCCATGTGTACCCTCCCCCATGTGCTGCTCTTATCTCATGTGTACCCTCCTCCATGTATGTACTGCTCTTATTCCGTGTATACCCTACTCCATGTGCTGCCCTTATCCCATGTGTACCCTCCTTCATGTGCTGCCCTTATCCGATGTGTACCCTCCTCCATGTATTTACTGCTCTTATCCCATGTTTACCCTCCTCCATGTACTGCCGTTATCCCATGTGGGCCCTCCTCCATGTACTGCTCCTATCCCATGTGTACCCTCCCCATGTACTGCCCTTATCCCATGTGTACCCTCCTTCATGTGCTGCCCTTATCCCATGTGTACCCTCCTTTATGAACTGCTCTTATCCCATGTGTACCCTCCTCCATGTGCTGCCCTTATCCTATGTGTACCGTCCTCCATGTACTGCCCTTATCCCATGTGTACCCTCCTCCATGTATGTATTGCTCTTATCCCTTGTGTACCCTCCTCCATGTACTGCTCTTATCCCATGTGTACCCTCCTCCATGTGCTGCCCTTATCCCATGTGTACCCTCCTCCATGTATGTATTCCTCTTATCCCATGTGTACCCTCCTCCGTGTATTGCTCTTATACCATGTGTACCCTCCTCCATGTGCTGCCCGTATCCATGTGTACCCTCCTCCATGTACTGCCCTTATCCCATGTGTACCCTCCTCCATGGATGTACTGCTCTTATCCCATGTGTACCCTCCCCCATGTGCTGCCCTTATCCCATGTGTACCCTCCTCCATGTATGTACTGCTCTTATCCCATGTGTACCCCCCTACATGTGCTGCCCTTATCTCATGTGTACCCTCCTTCATGTGCTGTCCTTATCCCATGTGTACCCTCCTCCATGTATGTACTGCTCTTATCCCATGTGTACCCTCCTCCATGTATTGCTCTTATCCCACGTGTACCCACTTTTATGTACTGCCCTTATCCCATGTGTACCCTCCTCCATGTACTGCTCTTATCCCATGTGTACCCTCCTCCATGTAATGCCCTTGTCCCATGTGTACCCTCCTCCATGTACTGCTTTTATCCCATGTGTACCCTCCTCCATGTACTGCTCTTATCCCATGTGTACCTTCCTCCATGTACTGCCCTTATCCCATGTGTACCTTCCTCCATGTACTGCCCTTATCCCATGTGTACCCTTCTCCATGTACTGCTCTTATCCCATGTGTACCTTCCTCCATGTACTGCCCTTATCCCATGTGTACCCTCCTCCATGTACTGCTCTTATGCCATGTGTACCCTCCTCCATGTGCTGCCCGTATCCCATATGTAGCCTCCTCCATGTACTGCTCTTATACCATGTGTATCCTCCTCCATGTACTGCTCTTATCCCATGTGTACCCTCCTCCATGTGCTGCCCTTATCCCATGTGTACCCTCCTCCATGTGCTGCCCTTATCCCATGTGTACTCTCCTCCATGTACTGCCCTTATCTCATGTCTACCCTCCTTTGTGCGCTGCCCTTATCCCATGTGTACCCTCCTCCATGTACTGCCCCTATCCCATGTGTACCCTTCTCCATGTACTGCCCTTATCCCGTGTACACCCTTCTCGATGTACTGCCCTTATCCCGTGTGTACCCTCTTCCATGTTACTGCTCTTATTCCATGTGTACCCTTCTCCATGTACTGCTCTTATCCCATGTGTACCCTCCCCCATGTACTGCCCTTATCCCATGTGTACCCTCCTTCATGTGCTGCCCTTATCCCATGTGTACCCTCCTTCATGTGCTGCCCTTATCCCATGTGTACCCTCCCAATGTACTGCCCTTATCCAATGTGTACCCTCCTCCATGAACTGCTCTTATCCCATGTGTACCCTCCCCCATGTGCTGCTCTTATCTCATGTGTACCCTCCTCCATGTATGTACTGCTCTTATTCCGTGTGTACCCTCCTTCATGTGCTGCCCTTATCCCATGTGTACCCTCCTCCATGTGCTGCCCTTATCCCATGTGTACCCTCCTTCATGTGCTGCCCTTATCCCATGTGTACCCTCCCCCATGTGCTGCTCTTATCTCATGTGTACCCTCCTCCATGTATGTACTGCTCTTATTCCGTGTGTACCCTCCTTCATGTGCTGCCCTTATCCCATTTGTACCCTCCTTCATGTGCTGCCCTTATCCCATGTGTACCCTCCTTCATGTGCTGCCCTTATCCCATGTGTACCCTCCCAATGTACTGCCCTTATCCAATGTGTACCCTCCTCCATGAACTGCTCTTATCCCATGTGTACCCTCCCCCATGTGCTGCTCTTATCTCATGTGTACCCTCCTCCATGTATGTACTGCTCTTATTCCGTGTGTACCCTCCTTTATGAACTGCTCTTATCCCATGTGTACCCTCCTCCATGTGCTGCCCTTATCCCATGTGTACCCTCCTTCATGAACTGCTCTTATACCATGTGTATCCTCCTCCATGTATGGACTGCTCTTATCCCATGTGTACCCTCCCCCATGTGCTGCTATTATCTCATGTGTACCCTCCTCCATGTACTGCCCTTATCCCATGTGTACCCTCCTTTATGAACTGCTCTTATCCCATGTGTACCCTCCTCCATGTGCTGCCCTTATCCCATGTGTACCCTCCTTCATGAACTGCTCTTATCCCATGTGTACCCTCCTCCATGTATGGACTGCTCTTATCCCATATGTACCCTCCTTCATGTACTTCTCTTATCCCATGTGTACCCTACTCCATGTGCTGCCCTTATCCCATGTGTACCTCCTTCATGTGCTGCCCTTATCCCATGTGTTCCCTCCTCCATGTATGTACTGCTCTTATCCCATGTGTACCCTCCCCCATGTGCTGCTCTTATCTCATGTGTACCCTCCTCCATGTATGTACTGCTCTTATTCCGTGTATACCCTACTCCATGTGCTGCCCTTATCCCATGTGTACCCTCCTTCATGTGCTGCCCTTATCCGATGTGTACACTCCTCCATGTATTTACTGCTCTTATCCCATGTTTACCCTCCTCCATGTACTGCCGTTATCCCATGTGGGCCCTCCTCCATGTACTGCTCCTATCCCATGTGTACCCTCCCCATGTACTGCCCTTATCCCATGTGTACCCTCCTTCATGTGCTGCCCTTATCCCATGTGTACCCTCCTTTATGAACTGCTCTTATCCCATGTGTACCCTCCTCCATGTACTGCCCTTATCCCATGTGTACCCTCCTTCATGTGCTGCCCTTATCCCATGTGTACCCTCCTTTATGAACTGCTCTTATCCCATGTGTACCCTCCTCCATGTGCTGCCCTTATCCCATGTGTACCCTCCTTCATGAACTGCTCTTATACCATGTGTATCCTCCTCCATGTATGGACTGCTCTTATCCCATGTGTACCCTCCCCCATGTGCTGCTATTATCTCATGTGTACCCTCCTCCATGTACTGCCCTTATCCCATGTGTACCCTCCTTTATGAACTGCTCTTATCCCATGTGTACCCTCCTCCATGTGCTGCCCTTATCCCATGTGTACCCTCCTTCATGAACTGCTCTTATCCCATGTGTACCCTCCTCCATGTATGGACTGCTCTTATCCCATATGTACCCTCCTTCATGTACTTCTCTTATCCCATGTGTACCCTACTCCATGTGCTGCCCTTATCCCATGTGTACCTCCTTCATGTGCTGCCCTTATCCCATGTGTTCACTCCTCCATGTATGTACTGCTCTTATCCCATGTGTACCCTCCCCCATGTGCTGCTCTTATCTCATGTGTACCCTCCTCCATGTATGTACTGCTCTTATTCCGTGTATACCCTACTCCATGTGCTGCCCTTATCCCATGTGTACCCTCCTTCATGTGCTGCCCTTATCCGATGTGTACCCTCCTCCATGTATTTACTGCTCTTATCCCATGTTTACCCTCCTCCATGTACTGCCGTTATCCCATGTGGGCCCTCCTCCATGTACTGCTCCTATCCCATGTGTACCCTCCCCATGTACTGCCCTTATCCCATGTGTACCCTCCTTCATGTGCTGCCCTTATCCCATGTGTACCCTGCTTTATGAACTGCTCTTATCCCATGTGTACCCTCCTCCATGTGCTGCCCTTATCCTATGTGTACCGTCCTCCATGTACTGCCCTTATCCCATGTGTACCCTCCTCCATGTATGTATTGCTCTTATCCCTTGTGTACCCTCCTCCATGTACTGCTCTTATCCCATGTGTACCCTCCTCCATGTGCTGCCCTTATCCCATGTGTACCCTCCTCCATGTATGTATTCCTCTTATCCCATGTGTACCCTCCTCCGTGTATTGCTCTTAAAACATGTGTACCCTCCTCCATGTGCTGCCCGTATCCATGTGTACCCTCCTCCATGTACTGCCCTTATCCCATGTGTACCCTCCTCCATGGATGTACTGCTCTTATCCCATGTGTACCCTCCCCCATGTGCTGCCCTTATCCCATGTGTACCCTCCTCCATGTATGTACTGCTCTTATCCCATGTGTACCCCCCTACATGTGCTGCCCTTATCTCATGTGTACCCTCCTTCATGTGCTGTCCTTATCCCATGTGTACCCTCCTCCATGTATGTACTGCTCTTATCCCATGTGTACCCTCCTCCATGTATTGCTCTTATCCCACGTGTACCCACTTTTATGTACTGCCCTTATCCCATGTGTACCCTCCTCCATGTACTGCTCTTATCCCATGTGTACCCTCCTCCATGTAATGCCCTTGTCCCATGTGTACCCTCCTCCATGTACTGCTTTTATCCCATGTGTACCCTCCTCCATGTACTGCTCTTATCCCATGTGTACCTTCCTCCATGTACTGCCCTTATCCCATGTGTACCTTCCTCCATGTACTGCCCTTATCCCATGTGTACCCTTCTCCATGTACTGCTCTTATCCCATGTGTACCTTCCTCCATGTACTGCCCTTATCCCATGTGTACCCTCCTCCATGTACTGCTCTTATGCCATGTGTACCCTCCTCCATGTGCTGCCCGTATCCCATATGTAGCCTCCTCCATGTACTGCTCTTATACCATGTGTATCCTCCTCCATGTACTGCTCTTATCCCATGTGTACCCTCCTCCATGTGCTGCCCTTATCCCATGTGTACCCTCCTCCATGTGCTGCCCTTATCCCATGTGTACTCTCCTCCATGTACTGCCCTTATCTCATGTCTACCCTCCTTTGTGCGCTGCCCTTATCCCATGTGTACCCTCCTCCATGTACTGCCCCTATCCCATGTGTACCCTTCTCCATGTACTGCCCTTATCCCGTGTACACCCTTCTCGATGTACTGCCCTTATCCCGTGTGTACCCTCTTCCATGTTACTGCTCTTATTCCATGTGTACCCTTCTCCATGTACTGCTCTTATCCCATGTGTACCCTCCCCCATGTACTGCCCTTATCCCATGTGTACCCTCCTTCATGTGCTGCCCTTATCCCATGTGTACCCTCCTTCATGTGCTGCCCTTATCCCATGTGTACCCTCCCAATGTACTGCCCTTATCCAATGTGTACCCTCCTCCATGAACTGCTCTTATCCCATGTGTACCCTCCCCCATGTGCTGCTCTTATCTCATGTGTACCCTCCTCCATGTATGTACTGCTCTTATTCCGTGTGTACCCTCCTTCATGTGCTGCCCTTATCCCATGTGTACCCTCCTCCATGTGCTGCCCTTATCCCATGTGTACCCTCCTTCATGTGCTGCCCTTATCCCATGTGTACCCTCCCCCATGTGCTGCTCTTATCTCATGTGTACCCTCCTCCATGTATGTACTGCTCTTATTCCGTGTGTACCCTCCTTCATGTGCTGCCCTTATCCCATTTGTACCCTCCTTCATATGCTGCCCTTATCCCATGTGTACCCTCCTTCATGTGCTGCCCTTATCCCATGTGTACCCTCCCAATGTACTGCCCTTATCCAATGTGTACCCTCCTCCATGAACTGCTCTTATCCCATGTGTACCCTCCCCCATGTGCTGCTCTTATCTCATGTGTACCCTCCTCCATGTATGTACTGCTCTTATTCCGTGTGTACCCTCCTTTATGAACTGCTCTTATCCCATGTGTACCCTCCTCCATGTGCTGCCCTTATCCCATGTGTACCCTCCTTCATGAACTGCTCTTATACCATGTGTATCCTCCTCCATGTATGGACTGCTCTTATCCCATGTGTACCCTCCCCCATGTGCTGCTATTATCTCATGTGTACCCTCCTCCATGTACTGCCCTTATCCCATGTGTACCCTCCTTTATGAACTGCTCTTATCCCATGTGTACCCTCCTCCATGTGCTGCCCTTATCCCATGTGTACCCTCCTTCATGAACTGCTCTTATCCCATGTGTACCCTCCTCCATGTATGGACTGCTCTTATCCCATATGTACCCTCCTTCATGTACTTCTCTTATCCCATGTGTACCCTACTCCATGTGCTGCCCTTATCCCATGTGTACCTCCTTCATGTGCTGCCCTTATCCCATGTGTTCCCTCCTCCATGTATGTACTGCTCTTATCCCATGTGTACCCTCCCCCATGTGCTGCTCTTATCTCATGTGTACCCTCCTCCATGTATGTACTGCTCTTATTCCGTGTATACCCTACTCCATGTGCTGCCCTTATCCCATGTGTACCCTCCTTCATGTGCTGCCCTTATCCGATGTGTACACTCCTCCATGTATTTACTGCTCTTATCCCATGTTTACCCTCCTCCATGTACTGCCGTTATCCCATGTGGGCCCTCCTCCATGTACTGCTCCTATCCCATGTGTACCCTCCCCATGTACTGCCCTTATCCCATGTGTACCCTCCTTCATGTGCTGCCCTTATCCCATGTGTACCCTCCTTTATGAACTGCTCTTATCCCATGTGTACCCTCCTCCATGTACTGCCCTTATCCCATGTGTACCCTCCTTCATGTGCTGCCCTTATCCCATGTGTACCCTCCTTTATGAACTGCTCTTATCCCATGTGTACCCTCCTCCATGTGCTGCCCTTATCCCATGTGTACCCTCCTTCATGAACTGCTCTTATACCATGTGTATCCTCCTCCATGTATGGACTGCTCTTATCCCATGTGTACCCTCCCCCATGTGCTGCTATTATCTCATGTGTACCCTCCTCCATGTACTGCCCTTATCCCATGTGTACCCTCCTTTATGAACTGCTCTTATCCCATGTGTACCCTCCTCCATGTGCTGCCCTTATCCCATGTGTACCCTCCTTCATGAACTGCTCTTATCCCATGTGTACCCTCCTCCATGTATGGACTGCTCTTATCCCATATGTACCCTCCTTCATGTACTTCTCTTATCCCATGTGTACCCTACTCCATGTGCTGCCCTTATCCCATGTGTACCTCCTTCATGTGCTGCCCTTATCCCATGTGTTCACTCCTCCATGTATGTACTGCTCTTATCCCATGTGTACCCTCCCCCATGTGCTGCTCTTATCTCATGTGTACCCTCCTCCATGTATGTACTGCTCTTATTCCGTGTATACCCTACTCCATGTGCTGCCCTTATCCCATGTGTACCCTCCTTCATGTGCTGCCCTTATCCGATGTGTACCCTCCTCCATGTATTTACTGCTCTTATCCCATGTTTACCCTCCTCCATGTACTGCCGTTATCCCATGTGGGCCCTCCTCCATGTACTGCTCCTATCCCATGTGTACCCTCCCCATGTACTGCCCTTATCCCATGTGTACCCTCCTTCATGTGCTGCCCTTATCCCATGTGTACCCTGCTTTATGAACTGCTCTTATCCCATGTGTACCCTCCTCCATGTGCTGCCCTTATCCTATGTGTACCGTCCTCCATGTACTGCCCTTATCCCATGTGTACCCTCCTCCATGTATGTATTGCTCTTATCCCTTGTGTACCCTCCTCCATGTACTGCTCTTATCCCATGTGTACCCTCCTCCATGTGCTGCCCTTATCCCATGTGTACCCTCCTCCATGTATGTATTCCTCTTATCCCATGTGTACCCTCCTCCGTGTATTGCTCTTATACCATGTGTACCCTCCTCCATGTGCTGCCCGTATCCATGTGTACCCTCCTCCATGTACTGCCCTTATCCCATGTGTACCCTCCTCCATGGATGTACTGCTCTTATCCCATGTGTACCCTCCCCCATGTGCTGCCCTTATCCCATGTGTACCCTCCTCCATGTATGTACTGCTCTTATCCCATGTGTACCCCCCTACATGTGCTGCCCTTATCTCATGTGTACCCTCCTTCATGTGCTGTCCTTATCCCATGTGTACCCTCCTCCATGTATGTACTGCTCTTATCCCATGTGTACCCTCCTCCATGTATTGCTCTTATCCCACGTGTACCCACATTTATGTACTGCCCTTATCCCATGTGTACCCTCCTCCATGTACTGCTCTTATCCCATGTGTACCCTCCTCCATGTAATGCCCTTGTCCCATGTGTACCCTCCTCCATGTACTGCTTTTATCCCATGTGTACCCTCCTCCATGTACTGCTCTTATCCCATGTGTACCTTCCTCCATGTACTGCCCTTATCCCATGTGTACCTTCCTCCATGTACTGCCCTTATCCCATGTGTACCCTTCTCCATGTACTGCTCTTATCCCATGTGTACCTTCCTCCATGTACTGCCCTTATCCCATGTGTACCCTCCTCCATGTACTGCTCTTATGCCATGTGTACCCTCCTCCATGTGCTGCCCGTATCCCATATGTAGCCTCCTCCATGTACTGCTCTTATACCATGTGTATCCTCCTCCATGTACTGCTCTTATCCCATGTGTACCCTCCTCCATGTGCTGCCCTTATCCCATGTGTACCCTCCTCCATGTGCTGCCCTTATCCCATGTGTACTCTCCTCCATGTACTGCCCTTATCTCATGTCTACCCTCCTTTGTGCGCTGCCCTTATCCCATGTGTACCCTCCTCCATGTACTGCCCCTATCCCATGTGTGCCCTTCTCCATGTACTGCCCTTATCCCATGTACACCCTTCTCGATGTACTGCCCTTATCCCGTGTGTACCCTCTTCCATGTTACTGCTCTTATTCCATGTGTACCCTTCTCCATGTACTGCTCTTATCCCATGTGTACCCTCCCCCATGTACTGCCCTTATCCCATGTGTACCCTCCTTCATGTGCTTCCCTTATCCCATGTGTACCCTCCTTCATGTGCTGCCCTTATCCCATGTGTACCCTCCCAATGTACTGCCCTTATCCAATGTGTACCCTCCTCCATGAACTGCTCTTATCCCATGTGTACCCTCCCCCATGTGCTGCTCTTATCTCATGTGTACCCTCCTCCATGTATGTACTGCTCTTATTCCGTGTGTACCCTCCTTCATGTGCTGCCCTTATCCCATGTGTACCCTCCTCCATGTGCTGCCCTTATCCCATGTGTACCCTCCTTCATGTGCTGCCCTTATCCCATGTGTACCCTCCCCCATGTGCTGCTCTTATCTCATGTGTACCCTCCTCCATGTATGTACTGCTCTTATTCCGTGTGTACCCTCCTTCATGTGCTGCCCTTATCCCATTTGTACCCTCCTTCATGTGCTGCCCTTATCCCATGTGTACCCTCCTTCATGTGCTGCCCTTATCCCATGTGTACCCTCCCAATGTACTGCCCTTATCCAATGTGTACCCTCCTCCATGAACTGCTCTTATCCCATGTGTACCCTCCCCCATGTGCTGCTCTTATCTCATGTGTACCCTCCTCCATGTATGTACTGCTCTTATTCCGTGTGTACCCTCCTTTATGAACTGCTCTTATCCCATGTGTACCCTCCTCCATGTGCTGCCCTTATCCCATGTGTACCCTCCTTCATGAACTGCTCTTATACCATGTGTATCCTCCTCCATGTATGGACTGCTCTTATCCCATGTGTACCCTCCCCCATGTGCTGCTATTATCTCATGTGTACCCTCCTCCATGTACTGCCCTTATCCCATGTGTACCCTCCTTTATGAACTGCTCTTATCCCATGTGTACCCTCCTCCATGTGCTGCCCTTATCCCATGTGTACCCTCCTTCATGAACTGCTCTTATCCCATGTGTACCCTCCTCCATGTATGGACTGCTCTTATCCCATATGTACCCTCCTTCATGTACTTCTCTTATCCCATGTGTACCCTACTCCATGTGCTGCCCTTATCCCATGTGTACCTCCTTCATGTGCTGCCCTTATCCCATGTGTTCCCTCCTCCATGTATGTACTGCTCTTATCCCATGTGTACCCTCCCCCATGTGCTGCTCTTATCTCATGTGTACCCTCCTCCATGTATGTACTGCTCTTATTCCGTGTATACCCTACTCCATGTGCTGCCCTTATCCCATGTGTACCCTCCTTCATGTGCTGCCCTTATCCGATGTGTACCCTCCTCCATGTATTTACTGCTCTTATCCCATGTTTACCCTCCTCCATGTACTGCCGTTATCCCATGTGGGCCCTCCTCCATGTACTGCTCCTATCCCATGTGTACCCTCCCCATGTACTGCCCTTATCCCATGTGTACCCTCCTTCATGTGCTGCCCTTATCCCATGTGTACCCTCCTTTATGAACTGCTCTTATCCCATGTGTACCCTCCTCCATGTGCTGCCCTTATCCTATGTGTACCGTCCTCCATGTACTGCCCTTATCCCATGTGTACCCTCCTCCATGTATGTATTCCTCTTATCCCATGTGTACCCTCCTCCGTGTATTGCTCTTATACCATGTGTACCCTCCTCCATGTGCTGCCCGTATCCATGTGTACCCTCCTCCATGTACTGCCCTTATCCCATGTGTACCCTCCTCCATGGATGTACTGCTCTTATCCCATGTGTACCCTCCCCCATGTGCTGCCCTTATCCCATGTGTACCCTCCTCCATGTATGTACTGCTCTTATCCCATGTGTACCCCCCTACATGTGCTGCCCTTATCTCATGTGTACCCTCCTTCATGTGCTGTCCTTATCCCATGTGTACCCTCCTCCATGTATGTACTGCTCTTATCCCATGTGTACCCTCCTCCATGTATTGCTCTTATCCCACGTGTACCCACTTTTATGTACTGCCCTTATCCCATGTGTACCCTCCTCCATGTACTGCTCTTATCCCATGTGTACCCTCCTCCATGTAATGCCCTTGTCCCATGTGTACCCTCTTCCATGTACTGCTTTTATCCCATGTGTACCCTCCTCCATGTATTTACTGCTCTTATCCCATGTTTACCCTCCTCCATGTACTGCCGTTATCCCATGTGGGCCCTCCTCCATGTACTGCTCCTATCCCATGTGTACCCTCCCCATGTACTGCCCTTATCCCATGTGTACCCTCCTTCATGTGCTGCCCTTATCCCATGTGTACCCTCCTTTATGAACTGCTCTTATCCCATGTGTACCCTCCTCCATGTACTGCCCTTATCCCATGTGTACCCTCCTTCATGTGCTGCCCTTATCCCATGTGTACCCTCCTTTATGAACTGCTCTTATCCCATGTGTACCCTCCTCCATGTGCTGCCCTTATCCCATGTGTACCCTCCTTCATGAACTGCTCTTATACCATGTGTATCCTCCTCCATGTATGGACTGCTCTTATCCCATGTGTACCCTCCCCCATGTGCTGCTATTATCTCATGTGTACCCTCCTCCATGTACTGCCCTTATCCCATGTGTACCCTCCTTTATGAACTGCTCTTATCCCATGTGTACCCTCCTCCATGTGCTGCCCTTATCCCATGTGTACCCTCCTTCATGAACTGCTCTTATCCCATGTGTACCCTCCTCCATGTATGGACTGCTCTTATCCCATATGTACCCTCCTTCATGTACTTCTCTTATCCCATGTGTACCCTACTCCATGTGCTGCCCTTATCCCATGTGTACCTCCTTCATGTGCTGCCCTTATCCCATGTGTTCACTCCTCCATGTATGTACTGCTCTTATCCCATGTGTACCCTCCCCCATGTGCTGCTCTTATCTCATGTGTACCCTCCTCCATGTATGTACTGCTCTTATTCCGTGTATACCCTACTCCATGTGCTGCCCTTATCCCATGTGTACCCTCCTTCATGTGCTGCCCTTATCCGATGTGTACCCTCCTCCATGTATTTACTGCTCTTATCCCATGTTTACCCTCCTCCATGTACTGCCGTTATCCCATGTGGGCCCTCCTCCATGTACTGCTCCTATCCCATGTGTACCCTCCCCATGTACTGCCCTTATCCCATGTGTACCCTCCTTCATGTGCTGCCCTTATCCCATGTGTACCCTGCTTTATGAACTGCTCTTATCCCATGTGTACCCTCCTCCATGTGCTGCCCTTATCCTATGTGTACCGTCCTCCATGTACTGCCCTTATCCCATGTGTACCCTCCTCCATGTATGTATTGCTCTTATCCCTTGTGTACCCTCCTCCATGTACTGCTCTTATCCCATGTGTACCCTCCTCCATGTGCTGCCCTTATCCCATGTGTACCCTCCTCCATGTATGTATTCCTCTTATCCCATGTGTACCCTCCTCCGTGTATTGCTCTTATACCATGTGTACCCTCCTCCATGTGCTGCCCGTATCCATGTGTACCCTCCTCCATGTACTGCCCTTATCCCATGTGTACCCTCCTCCATGGATGTACTGCTCTTATCCCATGTGTACCCTCCCCCATGTGCTGCCCTTATCCCATGTGTACCCTCCTCCATGTATGTACTGCTCTTATCCCATGTGTACCCCCCTACATGTGCTGCCCTTATCTCATGTGTACCCTCCTTCATGTGCTGTCCTTATCCCATGTGTACCCTCCTCCATGTATGTACTGCTCTTATCCCATGTGTACCCTCCTCCATGTATTGCTCTTATCCCACGTGTACCCACTTTTATGTACTGCCCTTATCCCATGTGTACCCTCCTCCATGTACTGCTCTTATCCCATGTGTACCCTCCTCCATGTAATGCCCTTGTCCCATGTGTACCCTCCTCCATGTACTGCTTTTATCCCATGTGTACCCTCCTCCATGTACTGCTCTTATCCCATGTGTACCTTCCTCCATGTACTGCCCTTATCCCATGTGTACCTTCCTCCATGTACTGCCCTTATCCCATGTGTACCCTTCTCCATGTACTGCTCTTATCCCATGTGTACCTTCCTCCATGTACTGCCCTTATCCCATGTGTACCCTCCTCCATGTACTGCTCTTATGCCATGTGTACCCTCCTCCATGTGCTGCCCGTATCCCATATGTAGCCTCCTCCATGTACTGCTCTTATACCATGTGTATCCTCCTCCATGTACTGCTCTTATCCCATGTGTACCCTCCTCCATGTGCTGCCCTTATCCCATGTGTACCCTCCTCCATGTGCTGCCCTTATCCCATGTGTACTCTCCTCCATGTACTGCCCTTATCTCATGTCTACCCTCCTTTGTGCGCTGCCCTTATCCCATGTGTACCCTCCTCCATGTACTGCCCCTATCCCATGTGTGCCCTTCTCCATGTACTGCCCTTATCCCATGTACACCCTTCTCGATGTACTGCCCTTATCCCGTGTGTACCCTCTTCCATGTTACTGCTCTTATTCCATGTGTACCCTTCTCCATGTACTGCTCTTATCCCATGTGTACCCTCCCCCATGTACTGCCCTTATCCCATGTGTACCCTTACTGCATGTGCTTCCCTTATCCCATGTGTACCCTCCTTCATGTGCTGCCCTTATCCCATGTGTACCCTCCCAATGTACTGCCCTTATCCAATGTGTACCCTCCTCCATGAACTGCTCTTATCCCATGTGTACCCTCCCCCATGTGCTGCTCTTATCTCATGTGTACCCTCCTCCATGTATGTACTGCTCTTATTCCGTGTGTACCCTCCTTCATGTGCTGCCCTTATCCCATGTGTACCCTCCTCCATGTGCTGCCCTTATCCCATGTGTACCCTCCTTCATGTGCTGCCCTTATCCCATGTGTACCCTCCCCCATGTGCTGCTCTTATCTCATGTGTACCCTCCTCCATGTATGTACTGCTCTTATTCCGTGTGTACCCTCCTTCATGTGCTGCCCTTATCCCATTTGTACCCTCCTTCATGTGCTGCCCTTATCCTATGTGTACCCTCCTTCATGTGCTGCCCTTATCCCATGTGTACCCTCCCAATGTACTGCCCTTATCCAATGTGTACCCTCCTCCATGAACTGCTCTTATCCCATGTGTACCCTCCCCCATGTGCTGCTCTTATCTCATGTGTACCCTCCTCCATGTATGTACTGCTCTTATTCCGTGTGTACCCTCCTTTATGAACTGCTCTTATCCCATGTGTACCCTCCTCCATGTGCTGCCCTTATCCCATGTGTACCCTCCTTCATGAACTGCTCTTATACCATGTGTATCCTCCTCCATGTATGGACTGCTCTTATCCCATGTGTACCCTCCCCCATGTGCTGCTATTATCTCATGTGTACCCTCCTCCATGTACTGCCCTTATCCCATGTGTACCCTCCTTTATGAACTGCTCTTATCCCATGTGTACCCTCCTCCATGTGCTGCCCTTATCCCATGTGTACCCTCCTTCATGAACTGCTCTTATCCCATGTGTACCCTCCTCCATGTATGGACTGCTCTTATCCCATATGTACCCTCCTTCATGTACTTCTCTTATCCCATGTGTACCCTACTCCATGTGCTGCCCTTATCCCATGTGTACCTCCTTCATGTGCTGCCCTTATCCCATGTGTTCCCTCCTCCATGTATGTACTGCTCTTATCCCATGTGTACCCTCCCCCATGTGCTGCTCTTATCTCATGTGTACCCTCCTCCATGTATGTACTGCTCTTATTCCGTGTATACCCTACTCCATGTGCTGCCCTTATCCCATGTGTACCCTCCTTCATGTGCTGCCCTTATCCGATGTGTACCCTCCTCCATGTATTTACTGCTCTTATCCCATGTTTACCCTCCTCCATGTACTGCCGTTATCCCATGTGGGCCCTCCTCCATGTACTGCTCCTATCCCATGTGTACCCTCCCCATGTACTGCCCTTATCCCATGTGTACCCTCCTTCATGTGCTGCCCTTATCCCATGTGTACCCTCCTTTATGAACTGCTCTTATCCCATGTGTACCCTCCTCCATGTGCTGCCCTTATCCTATGTGTACCGTCCTCCATGTACTGCCCTTATCCCATGTGTACCCTCCTCCATGTATGTATTCCTCTTATCCCATGTGTACCCTCCTCCGTGTATTGCTCTTATACCATGTGTACCCTCCTCCATGTGCTGCCCGTATCCATGTGTACCCTCCTCCATGTACTGCCCTTATCCCATGTGTACCCTCCTCCATGGATGTACTGCTCTTATCCCATGTGTACCCTCCCCCATGTGCTGCCCTTATCCCATGTGTACCCTCCTCCATGTATGTACTGCTCTTATCCCATGTGTACCCCCCTACATGTGCTGCCCTTATCTCATGTGTACCCTCCTTCATGTGCTGTCCTTATCCCATGTGTACCCTCCTCCATGTATGTACTGCTCTTATCCCATGTGTACCCTCCTCCATGTATTGCTCTTATCCCACGTGTACCCACTTTTATGTACTGCCCTTATCCCATGTGTACCCTCCTCCATGTACTGCTCTTATCCCATGTGTACCCTCCTCCATGTAATGCCCTTGTCCCATGTGTACCCTCTTCCATGTACTGCTTTTATCCCATGTGTACCCTCCTCCATGTACTGCTCTTATCCCATGTGTACCTTCCTCCATGTACTGCCCTTATCCCATGTGTACCTTCCTCCATGTACTGCCCTTATCCCATGTGTACCCTTCTCCATGTACTGCTCTTATCCCATGTGTACCTTCCTCCATGTACTGCCCTTATCCCATGTGTACCCTCCTCCATGTACTGCTCTTATGCCATGTGTACCCTCCTCCATGTGCTGCCCGTATCCCATATGTAGCCTCCTCCATGTACTGCTCTTATACCATGTGTATCCTCCTCCATGTACTGCTCTTATCCCATGTGTACCCTCCTCCATGTGCTGCCCTTATCCCATGTGTACCCTCCTCCATGTGCTGCCCTTATCCCATGTGTACTCTCCTCCATGTACTGCCCTTATCTCATGTCTACCCTCCTTTGTGCGCTGCCCTTATCCCATGTGTACCCTCCTCCATGTACTGCCCCTATCCCATGTGTACCCTTCTCCATGTACTGCCCTTATCCCATGTACACCCTTCTCAATGTACTGCCCTTATCCCGTGTGTACCCTCTTCCATGTACTGCTCTTATTCCATGTGTACCCTTCTCCATGTACTGCTCTTATCCCATGTGTACCCTCCCCCATGTACTGCCCTTATCCCATGTGTACCCTCCTTCATGTGCTGCCCTTATCCCATGTGTACCCTCCTTCATGTGCTGCCCTTATCCCATGTGTACCCTCCCAATGTACTGCCCTTATCCAATGTGTACCCTCCTCCATGAACTGCTCTTATCCCATGTGTACCCTCCCCCATGTGCTGCTCTTATCTCATGTGTACCCTCCTCCATGTATGTACTGCTCTTATTCCGTGTGTACCCTCCTTCATGTGCTGCCCTTATCCCATGTGTACCCTCCTCCATGTGCTGCCCTTATCCCATGTGTACCCTCCTTCATGTGCTGCCCTTATCCCATGTGTACCCTCCCAATGTACTGCCCTTATCCAATGTGTACCCTCCTCCATGAACTGCTCTTATCCCATGTGTACCCTCCCCCATGTGCTGCTCTTATCTCATGTGTACCCTCCTCCATGTATGTACTGCTCTTATTCCGTGTGTACCCTCCTTTATGAACTGCTCTTATCCCATGTGTACCCTCCTCCATGTGCTGCCCTTATCCCATGTGTACCCTCCTTCATGAACTGCTCTTATACCATGTGTATCCTCCTCCATGTATGGACTGCTCTTATCCCATGTGTACCCTCCCCCATGTGTTGCTATTATCTCATGTGTACCCTCCTCCATGTACTGCCCTTATCCCATGTGTACCCTCCTTTATGAACTGCTCTTATCCCATGTGTACCCTCCTCCATGTGCTGCCCTTATCCCATGTGTACCCTCCTTCATGAACTGCTCTTATCCCATGTGTACCCTCCTCCATGTATGGACTGCTCTTATCCCATATGTACCCTCCTTCATGTACTTCTCTTATCCCATGTGTACCCTACTCCATGTGCTGCCCTTATCCCATGTGTACCTCCTTCATGTGCTGCCCTTATCCCATGTGTTCCCTCCTCCATGTATGTACTGCTCTTATCCCATGTGTACCCTCCCCCATGTGCTGCTCTTATCTCATGTGTACCCTCCTCCATGTATGTACTGCTCTTATTCCGTGTATACCCTACTCCATGTGCTGCCCTTATCCCATGTGTACCCTCCTTCATGTGCTGCCCTTATCCGATGTGTACCCTCCTCCATGTATTTACTGCTCTTATCCCATGTTTACCCTCCTCCATGTACTGCCGTTATCCCATGTGGGCCCTCCTCCATGTACTGCTCCTATCCCATGTGTACCCTCCTTCATGTGCTGCCCTTATCCCATGTGTACCCTCCTTTATGAACTGCTCTTATCCCATGTGTACCCTCCTCCATGTGCTGCCCTTATCCTATGTGTACCGTCCTCCATGTACTGCCCTTATCCCATGTGTACCCTCCTCCATGTATGTATTGCTCTTATCCCTTGTGTACCCTCCTCCATGTTCTGCTCTTATCCCATGTGTACCCTCCTCCATGTGCTGCCCTTATCCCATGTGTACCCTCCTCCATGTATGTATTCCTCTTATCCCATGTGTACCCTCCTCCGTGTATTGCTCTTATACCATGTGTACCCTCCTCCATGTGCTGCCCGTATCCATGTGTACCCTCCTCCATGTACTGCCCTTATCCCATGTGTACCCTCCTCCATGGATGTACTGCTCTTATCCCATGTGTACCCTCCCCCATGTGCTGCCCTTATCCCATGTGTACCCTCCTCCATGTATGTACTGCTCTTATCCCATGTGTACCCCCCTACATGTGCTGCCCTTATCTCATGTGTACCCTCCTTCATGTGCTGTCCTTATCCCATGTGTACCCTCCTCCATGTATGTACTGCTCTTATCCCATGTGTACCCTCCTCCATGTATTGCTCTTATCCCACGTGTACCCACTTTTATGTACTGCCCTTATCCCATGTGTACCCTCCTCCATGTACTGCTCTTATCCCATGTGTACCCTCCTCCATGTACTGCTCTTATCCCATGTGTACCCTCCTCCATGTAATGCCCTTGTCCCATGTGTACCCTCCTCCATGTACTGCTTTTATCCCATGTGTACCCTCCTCCATGTACTGCTCTTATCCCATGTGTACCTTCCTCCATGTACTGCCCTTATCCCATGTGTACCTTCCTCCATGTACTGCCCTTATCCCATGTGTACCCTTCTCCATGTACTGCTCTTATCCCATGTGTACCTTCCTCCATGTACTGCCCTTATCCCATGTGTACCCTCCTCCATGTACTGCTCTTATGCCATGTGTACCCTCCTCCATGTGCTGCCTGTATCCCATATGTAGCCTCCTCCATGTACTGCTCTTATACCATGTGTATCCTCCTCCATGTACTGCTCTTATCCCATGTGTACCCTCCTCCATGTGCTGCCCTTATCCCATGTGTACCCTCCTCCATGTGCTGCCCTTATCCCATGTGTACTCTCCTCCATGTACTGCCCTTATCTCATGTCTACCCTCCTTTGTGCGCTGCCCTTATCCCATGTGTACCCTCCTCCATGTACTGCCCCTATCCCATGTGTACCCTTCTCCATGTACTGCCCTTATCCCATGTACACCCTTCTCAATGTACTGCCCTTATCCCGTGTGTACCCTCTTCCATGTACTGCTCTTATTCCATGTGTACCCTTCTCCATGTACTGCTCTTATCCCATGTGTACCTTCCTCCATGTACTGCCCTTATCCCATGTGTACCCTCCTTCATGTGTTGTCCCCATTCCATGTGTGACTTATCTCCATGTACAACTTCCCCTTCCATTTACAGCCCTTGGCCTTTTTATAAACCTTATTCCATGTGTGATTCCCCACTATGTTTATCCTACATATACAGCACAGCACAGGCAGCTGCATATGACCTCCGGCGTCAACATACAGACAGATCGTTTGTCAAATTAAGTATCTTGTGAGTGACATTCCCATATGCTGCAGACCAACCGGTTGCCGAAGCTGCATCTCAGCTTTTATACAGTGCTGTTAAGTTCAAATGATGATTCCTTATCTAATATACGTAAAACATTTGACATGCAGTGCAGCACTAATAAGCATAGTACATAAATCAATGTTCTATTTAATTGATAAGAGTAATTTCTCACTGAAGGTTGTGTCAGACAACAACAACAAATAACATTTGTAGAGCGCTTTTCTCCCATAGGACTCAAAGCGCATAAGCATGTCTCAGACTATCGTGGTACAGAGGAAGAATTTTATAAGTCTGGAAATGCCAGGCTAAACAGGTGGCTTTTCAGTCTGGATTTGAATAGCTCCAGGGATGGTGCTGTCTTTACTGGGTGTGGCAGGGAGTTCCAAAGAGTAGGGGCAGCATGACAGAAGGCTCTATCTCCAGATTTTTTGAGGTGCACTCTTGGAGTGACCAGACAATACAATCGCACAGCAAACACAAAGCAATGCTATTGTTACGAGACGTAAACACTGACACTTGAGCAGTGGGAGGCTGTGGAATAATGTGAGAATGCTGTGCCGTACTGAACGACATGCATGTTTTACAGTTGCAGTGAAGAAGCATACTTTTCATGCACTGTATGCTTCACTGTATGTATGGTGTCACACTGGTAACGTACAATGCGACTTTTCCCCTCCAATGGGTTGCAAAACTGCCTTTATAGGATCTGCAACGCAAAGCGCCAGTGTCAAACTAACCCCAGGGCTCTTTCAAACAGGCAGCTATTCTCTTACAACCATGCTCAGATGTGTTGTGGTTCTCTGGTGGCCAAAGGAGCGCAGGGGGGCCTGGCCACACATGCGCAACTGAACAAATGTACCGGGCTGCTCAGAGCAACATTGGATCGTCCTGTGGAGACAGGCAGCGAGGGAGCCCACTTATAAGGTATTATTTTTTACAAAACGTTGTTTTTTTCTACCTATATAATTTGTTTGGCTAACACGGTACATAAACTTTTTTGCTACTAGTTATATGCTAATGTGTCTCAACTCTGAAGTACTGCATTCTGGTTATTTGTTAATGTGTGTGTCTCAATAAAGTTTTGTTGTTGTTGTTCTCTCCAGGAGGCAGTGGTAAAGAGAAACTCTGACCAAGAATTGAACTTTATCCCAATCAGTAGCTGATACCCCCTTTTACATGAGAAATCTATTCATTTTCACAAACAGACCATCAGGGGCGCTGTATGACTGATATTGTGGTGAAACCCCTCCCACAAGAAGCTCTGAGTACCGTGGTACTTCTGGCAGTTTCCTGTCTGTGAACCTTGTTGCATTGTGGGAAATAGCTGTTTACAGCTGTTTCCAACTACAAAAAAGCATGCAGCAGCTACATCACCTGCCAGCAGTACAAATGTCACCATGTGATAAATGTCAGAATGTGAATCAGGGATTTAAAAGATTTTACAATGGGCAAACACTGACTAAATCATTTATACATAATTATTGTAAAAATGAAGCACTTTTTTATTACATTATTTTCACTGGAGTTCCTCTTTAACACAGCGTAGCATACAGTCAATGAAAAGTATGCCACACTTTCACTGTTTGCTGTAATGCACTGTTGGGAATGCTGTTAGACTAAACTGTGAACATCGCATTGGGTTTTCATTGCAGTGCAGAAAGCCGCGTTACAATACGTCAATTACGCTACAACGCAACACCCCACTGTGAACCTAGCCTATGGGTCCATTCTATTTGTCTGTTGGTGCACTACTGCTCCCTCCCACTCAGGAAAAGACCTAATATGAACTGACCCTAATACGGTCACACCAAGCCATGGCAGCAGTGAAGAGGTTTATGGATAAACCCCACAGTGCACAGACAGGCATTGTCTAAATATTTAGAATGGTCTTTCACAAGGTATTTTACGCAGCGTACGTGTATTGTGTAGAGATGAGTGTATTATGCATAACAGGGTAATGCTTTCCCTGTTATAAGCTGTGTTCCATGTCAGATAGAAATAGCACTGTCTAGACATAAACCACAGGAGAGGAACCCCCAAGAGCAAGAGATGCAGTGGCGTAGCTAAGGAGCTGTGGGCCCCAATGCAGGTTTTACAATGGGCCCCCCATGCACTCTATACATAGCAATTGAAACGGCGCACTAAAAGCTGCCAATGGCAACTACAATGTCAGAGGTGCAAGAAGGGGATGGGGAATAGTTTGTTAATGATTACCACTATTCAAAGTATATATATAAATGATTATTATGAGCACAGGACCAATATAGAGCTAATACTGTAGTTGAGGGAGGGCTATTCGGGGCCCCTCTGGCCCAAGGGCCCCGATGCGGTCGCTACCGCTGCACCCCCTTTTGCTACGCCCCTGAAGAGATGTATCACATCGTAAAACTTGTTATTCATGCACTGTGCAGGTGATTTACTAAAGGAGATGTGCAGCAAAGGACTGTACACACTCCTGGGTTCCAGTCTTGAGCAGAGAAGCTCCCCACGTTTTTTTCCTCAGTCCATTTGCAATGTAAGTACTATTTGTTTCTCTCTGCTGCACAGTCAGGGCCAAATCACCCTCAGTGCAACCTAGGCAGCTACCTAGAGCATGCTGAGTGTTGAGGGGCCTGGCTGACATCTTCTCTGACCCCTTCCCCACCTCAAATAGTCAAAAAAGCCAGGTGGAAAGTAGGAGGAGCCAAAGCTACCTTCTTAAGAGGAACTCCAGTGAAAATAATGTAATAAATAAGTGCTTCATTTTTACAATAATTATGTATAATTGATTTGGTCAGTGTTTGCCCGTTGTAAAATCTTTCCTCTCCCTGATTTACATTCTGACATTTATCACACAGTGACATTTTTACTGCTGGCAGGTGATGTCAGTGGAAGGAGATGCTTCTTGCTTTTTTGGCAGTTGGAAACTGCTGTAAACAGCTATCTCCCACATGCAATGAGGTTCACAGACAGGAAACTGTCAGCCATACAAACCTTCCCCACTGATGATCTGTTTGAGAAAAGGAAAATATTTCTCATGGGAAAGGGGGTATCAGCTACTGATTGGGATGAAGTTGAATTCTTGGTTACAGTTTCTCTTTAAGGTTTCTCTTGGGGCTGTATGACCATCCGATTTTGATTATTATAATCGAATTGGATGAAAATCAGTGCTGCCAAAAGCATGTCTGATCGACCATGCGACCAATTTCGGACCGAGTTGTCAAATAATGATTGGACATGCTGCAAGATGTCTGGCCGACGTGCTCGATCGGGTGCACGGCAGTAACGGCGTGCGATATCGGGACAAGCGATCAACACAATGGAACCCACTAGTGTAAAATGTCCCTTCCCTGGTGCCAATCTGTGAAGGATTGAAATGGTATCTCCCTGCTCTTGCTATTTTACAGCTGAAAAAGGGGCATACTGTATCAAAAAGGACATATAAATCATATAGCATATCTATTGTAACTTCTTGTTTCTTCACAACATAATATATCCAAAGAAAACAAGACAATCCTAACTACATTATATTCTAGAAAAAGCGTTAAGGTTGCCATACATCAGGTGACTTGGCAACCGATCGACCATCCGATTTGATTATTATAATCGAATTGGATGAAAATCAGTGCCGCCAAGTGCATGCCCGACCGACAATGCAACCAATTTCGGGGCGAAATTTGGTCGTATTGTCGATTGAGCATGCTGCAAGATGTTGGGCCGACTTGCTCGATCGGGTGCATGGCGGGAACGGCGTGCAATTTCGCGACGATCGTTGAACGCAATGAATGACTTCACATGCGTGACCTTACTAGGAAACCATGTGGGGTGCGCGTGTATGCAGAGCTGAGGTAACCCGGAAGCCAGCGGAGGACAAGCGCAGGCTGCGGACAGGTAATGTATACTTTACGCTAGGCCCCAGGGGGACATTTTTCATTCGGGTACGGCAGCGTGGCGGACGGATGCGGAGCACAAGGCTGTTTCCTGATCGATTTCAGCATGAAAGGAGATTTGTCTCTTGGTCGAATCTGCCCATCATGTATGGCTACCTTTAACGTTATTCTAAGCTGCAGAGTTAAAATCATTGAACTGAGGATGGAAGCCAGTTGGGTTGATGGTGAAATGTCTGTATGAAATACAGTATGTATTCAATATGCTGTTGCATTGCAGTGTCTCCCAGCACTAGTAGGCTGAATTCACACTGTGAATGTTGCATAATGCACAAGTTACTGTATAATGTGTGTGAACGACAAGTGCGTTATACCATGCACAATAATTTAAAGTCTACATGCAGAGAGTTAGATTAATGTGTCAGTTACAAGGCAGTGTGAACTGCCCCTTAGAATTGTATAAGTGGCAAGTTGACAAGTAGAATTACTCTGCAATGCAACTGATGCAATGTGAAAGGAGCCTGCCTGGCTGTGCGTGGCACATCTGGCTACCTAATACTGTGGGGCATATCTAGCTATCTAGTTCTGGTGGGCAACTCTGGCTACCTAATACTGGAGTGGGTACATACAAAGAGCAGTAGTTCCCTAAATAGACCGCACCACTCATATAGATCAATATATAATCATCTTTATTCACAAAATAGTATAAAAACTGCCAGTACAGGAATATGAATGTATACCAGGAAGACTCTCAAGCCCAGTGGAAGCCGCCAGACTCCTTAGAGCGGCGAATCGCGAAGGCTCTCTTAGGTTACCATGCCCCACATCCCCTGCTGATTTATACTCTTGGTAAGCACCAGCATCTTGCTCCAGCGTTCAGACGCTGTCTTTTTGCTCTTTTTTTCTTTGGCATCTCTTGTCACATTACATTGCTCTTCATGCACTTTTCTATTTTCAGCATTTGCATGCTCCTTACTTGCACTTACTGCACTATATTGCACTTTACTGCTTTTTTGCACCATCTTCTCCCTCTTTTTGGGAATCTACCTCATATGTTTTTGTTATTTATGGATATATTTACACTGTATTGCTGAGGCTTCCTGGTATACATTCATATTACTGTACTGGCGGTGGGTTTTACTCATTTACACTGCCATTCATGTATTTTTCTATCATTTTTGGTATGTGGAGTGGAAACATATGTATTTCTTGATTATGTATATGTATTGGTTTGTTTCCATGCATGGTTATCCTTATTGTTTTTAAGGATAACTGAGGGACACCTCTGATCACCTACTACTGGGGGACACCTCTGATCACCTACTACTGGGGGACACCTCTGATCACCTACTACTGGGGGACACCTCTGATCACCTACTACTGGGGGACACCTCTGATCACCTACTACTGGGGGACACCTCTGATCACCTACTACTGTGGGACACCTCTGATCACCTACTACTTGGGGACACCTCTGATCACCTACTACTGGGGGACACCTCTGATCACCTACTACTGGGGGACACCTCTGATCACCTACTACTGGGGGACACCTCTGATCACCTACTACTGGGGGACACCTCTGATCACCTACTACTGGGGGACACCTCTGATCACCTACTACTGGGGGACACCTCTGGTCACCTACTACTGGGGGTCGGGGGACACCTCTGATCACCTACTACTGGGGGACACCTCTGGTCACCTACTACCGGGGGACACCTCTGGTCACCTACTACCGGGGGACACCTCTGATCACCTACTACTGGGGGACACCTCTGATCACCTACTACTGGGGGACACCTCTGATCACCTACTACTGGGGGACACCTCTGATCACCTACTACTGGGGGACACCCCTGATCACCTACTACTGGGGGACACCTCTGATCACCTACTACTGGGGAACACCCCTGATCACCTACTACTGGGGGACACCTCTGATCACCTACTACTGGGGGACACCCCTGATCACCTACTACTGGGGGTCGGGGGACACCTCTGATCACCTACTACTGGGGGACACCTCTGGTCACCTACTACCGGGGGACACCTCTGGTCACCTACTACTGGGGGACACCTCTGATCACCTACTACTGGGGGACACCTCTGATCACCTACTACTGGGGGATACCTCTGGTCACCTACTACTGGGGGACACCTCTGGTCACCTACTACTGGGGGACACCGCTGATCACCTACTACTGGGGGACACCTCTGATCACCTACTACTGGGGGACACCTCTGGTCACCTACTACTGGGGGACACCTCTGGTCACCTACTACTGGGGGACACCTCTGATCACCTACTACTGGGGCACACCTTTGGTCACCTACTACTGGGGGACACCTCTGATCACCTACTACTGGGGGACACCTCTGATCACCTACTACTGGGGGACACCTCTGGTCACCTACTACTGGGGGACACCTCTGGTCACCTACTACTGGGGGACACCTCTGGTCACCTACTACTGGGGGACACCTCTGATCACCTACTACTGGGGGACACCTCTGATCACCTACTACTGGGGGACACCTCTGGTCACCTACTACTGGGGGACACCTCTGGTCACCTACTACTGGGGGACACCTCTGGTCACCTACTACTGGGGGACACCTCTGGTCACCTACTACTGGGGGACACCTCTGATCACCTACTACTGGGGGACACCTCTGATCACCTACTACTGGGGGACACCTCTGGTCACCTACTACTGGGGGACACCTCTGGTCACCTACTACTGGGGGTCACCGCTGATCACCTACTACTGGGGGACACCTCTGATCACCTACTACTGGGGGACACCTCTGGTCACCTACTACTGGGGGACACCTCTGGTCACCTACTACTGGGGGACACCTCTGATCACCTACTACTGGGGCACACCTCTGGTCACCTACTACTGGGGGACACCTCTGATCACCTACTACTGGGGGACACCTCTGATCACCTACTACTGGGGGACACCTCTGGTCACCTACTACTGGGGGACACCTCTGGTCACCTACTACTGGGGGACACCTCTGATCACCTACTACTGGGGGACACCTCTGATCACCTACTACTGGGGGACACCTCTGATCACCTACTACTGGGGGACACCTCTGGTCACCTACTACTGGGGGACACCTCTGATCACCTACTACTGGGGGACACCTCTGGTCACCTACTACTGGGGGACACCTCTGGTCACCTACTACTGGGGGACACCTCTGGTCACCTACTACTGGGGGACACCTCTGATCACCTACTACTGGGGGACACCTCTGATCACCTACTACTGGGGGACACCTCTGATCACCTACTACTGGGGGACACCTCTGATCACCTACTACTGGGGGACACCTCTGGTCACCTACTACTGGGGGACACCTCTGTAACCTGTAACCACCTCTGCTATTACTGGGGGGACATCTAGTTATCTAATTCTGCGGGGCATCTTTGGCTATCTACTGCTGGGGGGCATTTGTAGCTAACATACTGTTTCTGGCTACCTAATACTATTTTACACCTCAGACTATCTAATGCTGGGAGACACCTCTGATTAATTATGGAGTAGAGTGGTCGGTACACGCAGATAGACACCTCGTATAACAAGTAAGAACTCTTTGCTGGAGAAAAATGTGCAGAGATTAAATCATACACCACCCTCAGGTAATTCAGCTTACTTAGAACAGAGAGGAACACACAGTGAACACAGAAAATCACAATACCATAGAGATCTTCACATCATTCCACAGACAGTGCCATCTTGTGGTTGCTTTACTACAGGGCAGTATCAACAGAATTACTTTAAACTGCAAACAACTGATACTGAGGGGCATCTCCAGAGTGAAGTGCCCCTTCTCAGTGCACAGCGCCAGCCACGTAGCCATGTGCGTCCCTGGCTATAGTTTGCAATTGTATAGTCCGCGGCTTGCAATGCAAACTCGTAATGTCTGAAATTCATAATTCGTTTGGAATTTTGTATGAACTTTGGAAATGCGTCAGATTCCGAATTCAGCAACTCCAGTTATCCCTAGGCTCTGTATACTCTGTAAAGTGCTGAACAATAAGTCAGCTCTAGATTAATGCACAAAATTAGGAGTGAAGTTTAGTGGAGCTGCTGGCTAATGATATAAGAACACAAACTTACCACCACCATTCTTGTAGCACAGATATGGAAACCGCCACACATTGCCTAGGCCAACAGCAAACCCTATGCAGGACATCATGAAATCCAGAGGCATTGTCCATGTCTCCCGTGGTGGAGGACCTTCAATTCTAGGGATCTCTTTATCATCACTTTTCCACCTGGGCTCACAGTCCTTCTTCAGGCTTGTTTCCTTAGATACAAGATTCCAAACTGTATTCTCTAAGTCCACCTTTTGACAAATGGCTTTCTCTTCCATCTTCTGCTCCTCCATCTAGTTACGTCGGTAGAACTTCTGTTTAGATGTCAACTTATAGTGGTGGCCGCGGATAAATGAATGGTCCTTTGTCGCTAAATCAATATAACCACTTGGCAGGCAGTGACTGCTGTCAACAAAGTACTAGTGGATGTTGTAATGGAGATTGATGTGTTCCAATTGAAGGTTGGCAGATACACATGCCAGGTACATTTGTTTCTGACCTGAGTCATGCAGGTCCAAGATGTGCTTTCACTATTGCAACAAATATGTCCTGGGACACACGGGGAGAAGACGGCCTGAGACAGCTGAATGGAGCCTTTGGTCAACTTGCCCTTTAAAGAGTTGCCTGTGGGAGGTCTCCAGTGTGAAGTCCTATTCTTGCCTCCTAGTCACATTTTAGTATACAATGGCTCTGAGATTAGATTGACAGCCAAGTAACTTGAGACTTTTCAAACTCATTATTGGTTAATCAAATAGATCTGATTATTGATTAAATAAAAAAAAAACATACAATAGAAGTGAATGGGTTAATCAAATTGCCCCCTTCAGTCAAAAGCTGGCCACACAATAGAGCATGTGTAATGAGATACTGTACAACAGAGTAACCAAGCAGCTCAGGGTGACCCAATCCACTAGGATATGTTCTGAGATGTTACAGAGGTCACATCAGTGCAGGGCATGCATTCTTGTCAACTTACAGGCATTCATAGTGTTGTTTCTTTTCAGGGGAATACCCATACGCTAAAGAACAGAGATGATGCTTTGTATTAGTTCTCCAAAACATGACCGTCATGCATAATTTAGCAACTCTTTCACTTTTGCTGCAAGTTTTCTTTACACTTTCTTGACATCAGCCTCAGCCCATCTAAACAAGGTTCCTGTTTCCTGTTTTAGTAGATCAGTTCCAGGCAGAGCTCTAAATATACCATCAGGCAGCTTAGTAAGCAGAGTGCCTAAATTGTACTTGCTTAAAACAAGTTGTTACAGAAAAATATAAATATTTTTGTGCTGTTTACAATAAATACGTTCACAAGAGCAGGCTTATTTCATTATCATCTAGTAGGTCAGACTACGAGAGGACAGAGCCGAACTCCGTACGCCACTTTCTCAATCCCTTAACCGATATCAAGGGTGGCTCACACACATACAATCAGATTGCTTGCCACCACATGTCTATGCAGGGACACGATCTGAAAAGAAAAAGTTATGCAAAACAACTTTTACTTATCCCTTTGCTCTATGCAAAAATATAAAATTTCAATGCTTGCATACTCAGAACAAGTGATAGCCTAAAGTGACTTATGTCATTTAATTAAGAAAGGCAAAAATAGTGCATTCAAAGATTTTAGACAAACAATGTAGCCAACATTAACCTGTTCCGTACCAACTGTCTCAGCCCCCTTACGGATCAGAGACTGTTGGAACAGCAAAGCAACGAATCTCCGCTCAGCAAACATGCCTCACATAAATAAAAGGTAAAAAGCCGTTTTTAAACTGGCTTCAGTGTCTCTTTAAATAGAAGATGAAAAAATATCTCCTAGGAGAAATGTTAATTGCATGTGGGGCTTTGCTTGCTTGCTGGTGGTTTAAAAAGTATTTTATTTAGAAGTAAATATCACCTTGGTGAAAAAGTCAATTGCATATGGCCCCTGTTCATAAAATGCCAGTTAAACCACCAGCAAGTAAGACGATACTCAAAATAATTTCTATAATACGTTTTCACCAACTTTTGGGTATTTTTTCAATTGTAAAAATGTTGAAAAGTTATTTAAAGGTGCATACACACGCACTACGGCAGCCAACAGCGGGTCCGTCGGCACCTCCCGCTGGGCGGGTTTTCAGCAGACTGTAGTGCGTGTGTACGCACTGTCGGCGCACTGATAAGGCTGTTCCTGAACGATCCGCCGAGCGTTATGGGCCATGGGCCCATATGCAACTCATTTTTTTACCTGCGTTTTCTCCTAGGAGATCATTTTTCATCTTCTATTTAGATTAATTTTTCCACTCTTTGCAATTGAGAAAGTATGTATGGAAGCTGGAATGGTGGGTTCGAGGGGGATCAAGGAAGCCTCTTGACCATCCAGAGGCTTCCTACTATTGCGGAAAGTATCTCATTTTTATTGTAATATTTGCTTCAGGTGCACTTTAATTTTCCAGGACCCAAGGAAGCCAACATGCGGAGACGCACTCAGGGATCTATAGGAAAGTGACTCTGATGGCAGGAAGTGGGCTGGTAGGGGATGAACTTTGGCATCCCTGCTTTGGATGCTGGAGGGCCTTGTCCCTGATCTGTCTGAATGGTTATTAATTACATTCCAAGTGCATAAATGCACACAGACTCCACCAGGAGAAACAATCGCTCTAATGAAGTACCTGTAATGAAATGTATCCGTAAGTAATTACTAATGAGATGCTCTCTGCTTCCACCCTGCTAGAGTTTAGGTAACGCTTGATGGAAATAAGAGGGAACTTGTTGCGGGAATTCACATGAGGCAGTCCTATTTTTGCACAGCTAACAGCATCTAATAATGGACTTCTTAGCTCAGAAAGTCTGTTGTATTATAATGCTTGTATGACTGCATGCAGTGTGGTGAAAGCAGCGAATTCTGCTAATTCTGCAAAGTTACAAATCATTTTGATTTTCCCACCATGAAATAGTGCAGATGAGTAAAGGGGTCTCTTACCAGTACCAGTAAAGGGGACTCCTTACCAGTAAAGGGGACTCCTTACCATGTGCTATATCCTGCTACATACACTAGGCTTCTGCCACCTGAAATTACCATTCATGATCACTTCAAGTGATAGTCTTTTGCTGCCCATACACCGGAGGCCGATTCCCGATTGATTTCAGCATGACATTTTTCGGGAATCGCTTTGTGACGCCTCCATGCTGCTTCCGTCTGTTGCCGCCAAGTGTCTGCTGTATTTCCACCTTGGTGCACTGTGTGGCTGCTGGTGAATAGCATGTGGGGCATGTTTGATGTCACACTAGTTCCCTAAGTGCTATATGCCGGTAGTCACGTGGAAGCGGCTGGACACCAGCAGCAGCAGTGGTGTACTAATGAAAGTAGGGGAGGCAGAGGTTGCAACCACACCGGACCAGCGTGATCCACAGGAAGAAAGGAAAGCGGTTCCCATAGCAGCTTGTGTACTGGAAGTAATTACTTCCGGTATACGCCATTACGCGCTGCTGTGGGAGCCGCTTTCCTCTATTCACTGCGGCACTGTGGGAAACGCTGATCTGGTCTGCAGGCAGGCAAGGGGGACCCAGCGAGACTGTCGGTGGCCACTTGTTTCAAGAACTTAAAACAGCGGATGCCAGGAAGGGAGGTGGGTTGCAAGCAGGCTCAGGCTGGCTATATTTGGGGAACCTACCTGGCTAATTTATACTGGGGGAATCTACATGGCTACCATGTACTGGGGGAACCTACCTGGCTAACCTATTCGGGGGGAACCTACCTAGCTACCTATACTGGGGTAACCTACCTGGCTAACCTATACTGGGGGAACCTACCTTGCTACCGTATACTGGGGGAACCTACCTGGCTAACTTATACTGAGGGAACCTACCTGGCTACCTTATACTGGGGCACTTACTTGGCTAACCCATATTGGGGATCCTACCTGGCTAATTTATACTGGGGGAACCTACCTGGCTAACCTATACTGGGAGCACCTACCTGGCTAACCTATATTGGGGATCCTACCTGGCTAACCTATACTGGGGACACCTACCTGGCTATCCTATACTGGGGGCACCTACCTGGCTAACCTATACTAGGGAAACCTTCCTGGCTAGCTTATACTGGGGGCACCTACCTGGCTAATCTATACTGGGGAAACCTACCTGGCTAACCTATACTGGGGGCACCTACCTGGCCAACCTATACTGGGGAGCCTACATGGCTAACCTATACTAGGGGAACCTACCTAGCTACCTATACTGGGGGAACCTACCTGGCTAACCTATATCAGCAGTTGGCTGATGGTGTAATGGTTAAGGGCTCTGCCTCTGACACAGGAGACCAGGGTTCGAATCTCGGCTCTGCCTGTTCAGTAAGCCAGCACTAATTCAGTAGGAGACCTTTGGCAAGTCTCCCTTACACTGCTACTGCCAATAGAGCGCGCCCTAGTGGCTGCAGCTCTGGCGCTTTGAGTCCGCAAGGAGAAAAGCGCAATATAAATGTTATTTGTCTTTTTGTCTTGTCTATACTGGGGAACCTACATGGCTAACCTATACAGGGGGAACCTACCTAGCTACCTATACTGGGGGAACCTACCTGGCTAACCTATACTGGGGGAACCTACCTGGCTAACCTATACTGGGGAACTTACCTGGATAACCTATATTGGGGGAACCTACATGGCTCACCTATACTGGGGGCATCTATACCTGGCTTCCTATAAAGGGGCCACCTTTACCTGGCTACCTACCTATTCTAAGGGTGTTTATTTGGTAGCACCCAGGGCTGGGCAGAGGCAAAACGTGGTAGCACCCAGGGCCGGTGCATCCTCAGGCAAAACGTCTAGAACTGGCCCTGCTTACACGTTCCGTATTGTAGATGCAGGTTTTGTTGTGTCATATGAATTTGTATGTATAGGATGTTAAAGCTTGCACTGGGGCCCATAGCTCCTTAGCTATACCACTGCCTTCCCCTGATACATTACATTGCACGTAGAAGAGTGTTCTTCATCCCCCTGCCTCTTCTCTCTCTCCAGCAGTAGTAGTATCATTCAGCTAAAGGTGTTTGTGTGCATACCAGATGAACAAGTGTATTGAGGGTAGTCAGTAGGTGTCTGCACAACCTCCTGCCCTCTGATGTCATTATGTGCATAGGCTGTCCACATGCTCTGGCCAGTGCATCCTAGTGGCGCTCCATTAAATACTGGTAGTTGCACACTATAGTGAGGTCATCTCCTGTCGATACAAAAAAAAAAAAAAAAAGATAGGAGGCAAAGAGGAGATAGGAATAGCAAACCCATTGTGTTGGGCATTCTGACATTATAGACTAGACTTCTTTCCCCCACCCACCCTCAAGCTTCTTATTAACCTGGCTGGCCATACATTGATTTTACTCAATGATTTCCAGCCGACTACATCATTTGAACAATTTGATTGATGATCAGTTGGTTTCTGCTGAAACGGACTTTGCTGTGTAAGGTAGGAATCAATCACTCTCCGATCAAATTCCAGTGAAATAGGGGTAATGCCAATAGTAAAATATCGGTAATAAATACCAATTAGAGATGGCTCGAACCTCCGATTTTCTATTCGCGAACCTCGAATGCGAACCTCCGCAAAAAGTTCGGTTTGCGCAAACTTTTCGAACCGCAATAGACTTCAATGGGGAAGCGAACTTTGAAAACTAGAAACATTTATGCTGGCCACAAAAGGAAAATGGAAAAGATGTTTCAAGGGGTCTAACATCTGAGTTTTTGCATGGCGGAGTGGGATACACGCCAAAAGTCCCCAGGAAAAATCTGGATTTGACGCACAGCAGCGTTTTAAGGGCAGAAATCACATTGAATGCTAAATTGAAGGCCTAAAGTGCTTTACAACATCTTGCATGTGTATACATTAATCAGGTAGAGTAATTAGTGTACTGCTTCACACTGACAGACCAAACTCACTGTGTAACGCACCACACTCAGCTGTTTGTGTAGCGACAGCCGTGCTGGACTGGTGCGCACCATGGCGAGAGTGCAGGCCATGGCAGTTTTCAAGCCCATATGGTCGCCGGGCTGAGGTAGCTCAATGACAGAACAGTGACTGTCCAGCTGATCGAATTTGGTCTGTCCACAATGAAGCAACAACCTTATTATCTTGGGTGTGCCACCCTCGAGACACTCATATAGCCGGTCATTGCTTTATTGTGATACGCAATCCCCTTTACCGCAGCAAGGTAACAGTCACACAGCATGCAGGCAGAGATGCTGTGTGTGGGGACTGACTTATGCTGGATACACACGGTGCGTTCATGCACTCGATTTTCCCGTTGATTCCCGTCGATTCGTTTATTTCCAACATGTCCGATTTGGATTTCGATGGATCGTTAGGTCGATTCGCATGCAAAGTATGCCGAATCGACCTAACGATCCATCGAAATCCAAATCGGACATGTTGGAAATAAACAAATCGACGGGAATCGACGGGAAAATCGAGTGCACGAACGCACCGTGTGTATCCAGCATTAGTCTTCGGGCAGGCAGTAGCCCTCCGGGATCCATGCCTCATTTATTTTGATAAAGGTGAGGTACTGAACACTTTTGTGACCTAGGAGACTTCTCTTTTCTCACTGACAATGCCTCCAGCTGCGCTGAAGGTCCTTTCTGACAGGACGCTTGAGGCAGGGCAAGCCAGAAGTTGGATGGCAAATTGTGACAGCTCTGGCCACAGGTCAAGCCTGCACACCCAGCAGTCCAGGGGTTCAGAGCTGCTCAGAGTGTCTCTATCCACACTTAAGTCCAGGTAGTCAGCTACCTGCCAGTCGAGGCGTTGGTGGAGGGAGGATCCGGAAGGGCTAAGGCGAGGCGTTGAAGTAAAGAATGTCTGCATGTCCAACATCACCATGAGATCACCTGTCCTTGCCTGCATGGATATGGGAGGTAGAGGAAGATTACTGGCAGTGGCACCTTTATTCCGTTGTGCTGTGACATCACGCTTAAACGCACTGTAAAGCATACTTCCCAAATTGTGTTGCAAGTGCTGCATCCTTTCAGCCTTGTGGGTATTTGGTAACATCTCTGCCACTTTGTGCTTATATCGAGGGTCTAGTAGCGTTGCCACCCAGTACAGGTCATTCCCCTTGAGCTTTTTATACGGAGGTCCCTCAACAGGCTGGACAGCATGAAAGACGCCATCTGCACAAAGTCGGATGCCGATGTACTAGCCATCTCGTCTTGCTCTTCCTCAGTGATGTCAGTTAATTTCTCCTCCCCCAGCCACGAACAATACAGCGGGAAAGGTGAGCAGCACAAGCCCCCTGCGTCGCCTGCTGCGGTTGTTCTTGCACCTCCTCCTCAAAAAAAACACCTTCCTCATCTGACTCCTCTTCCCCAGACGACTCCTCCTCTTCCTCCTCTGTGATACCGCAGGTGATGTTTCTAACAACTCTTCCCCACACCTTTCTCGCACCTCTGTCAGAGGCGCTCAAACCTATTGCTTGACCCACTGAGTTGTGCTCCCATTTTTGCCTGAGGAAGCAGGGTCACGCCCGCGAAACGCGTTGCATTTGTGGAGTTGAATAAATTATTTGTCAATTCTGTTTTATCGAGACTCAAGTGAGTTTTCTTTTTTTGTAAGAGGGAGGTGAGTCCACTTTAACATACCCCTCTGCTTTTAAGCGTTTTTTAAAACGTTTTACTCTACTCTGGCACCTCTGTATACTGAGTTTTTGCTGATCTTCTAGTCCACCTATGGGTAACGTGCGTGTGTGTGTGTGTGTGTGTGTGTGTATAAAATTGTATTGAACTCTTCATTTTACCTGACAATACTGCACCATATAGGGCTCTCGAATTCTCTTCTTGTTTTTAAGCAACCATTGCTGTTTGTGCTTTCTCATCATGTGCCTTCGTAAGGCAGTTGTCCCTACGTGGGTCTTGGTCTTTCTACGACTCTATGACCTTGAAGGGCATGTTGGCTAGCTGTCCATCGGTGGCGATACATGCCGCCGGACACTGCCACGAGCTGTTTCTGATGACAAGCTCCCCCTGCTTCTTTCAGCAACTCGTCTCCTCCTACTCCTCTCTGACCCACCCTCTAAACTGTCTATTAGGATTCCATGTGACATCCATGGCAGCATCATCATCATCATAATCATCCTCCACAGCTTCGCTTGTATCAGACACCTCTAAAACTGCACCAACAACAGATACTTCATCATCCTCACACCTTACGTCCATACTGGCGCCTAACTCCGATATATGAGGTGGTGGTGTAACATGCTTAGTGCCGTCATCTTGCAACAATAATTGCTGTGAATCAGTTAATACCCCACCAAATAACTTCTGCGAAGTGTCAAATGGGGTGGTGTGGTGCTAGTAGTAGCAGTGGTGGCATGGTTCCGTGTGGAAGCTGAGGAAGATAAGGTGTTCTGTGTTAAATAGTCAACTACGTCCTGGCAATCTTGGGAGTTGATGGCACGTGCCTTCTGAACACTGTACTTTGGTCGAGGGCTGCACGAAATCACATCAGCACGACCTCGAACAGACCTGCCGAGTGCCCTGCCTCTGGCTCTGCCTCTGCCTTTTGTTTTGTCCATATTGGGGGGTATGAAGTGAAAGGTATGCACTGACTTGACTAATACAATGTGCAGTCACACAGGTGCAGTGAAAAGGTTGCAGTGACTGCTGGTATAACAGCATGAGGCCACACAGGTGCAGTGAAAGGTATGCACGGACTGGTATATAAAACTGTGTTCTGTCACACAGGTGCAGTGAAAGGTATACAGTGACTGGTCTTACAATACAATGTGCAGCTGTCACACAGGTGCAGTTAACAGGTATGCACGGACTGATATATAAAACAGAGGGTGGTGACACAGAGGTGCAGTGAACAGGTATGCAGTGACTGGAATATAAAACTGTGTGCTGTCACACAGGTGCAGTAAAAGGTATACAGTGACTGGTATTACAATACAATGCGCAGCTGGCACACACACAGGTGCAGTGAAAAGGTAGGCACTGAATGTGCTGGGCCTGGCACAGTATAGCAATTAGCAAGAACCAGCTGCGACAGACAGGGCTGTATATGCAAGTGTCAGTGGGCCACACACACACACAAAAAAACACATCACAAGAACATTAGCTCTCAAAAGAGCTGTTTTAGTGGTGCTTCTCAGCAACAAATATCAGCAAGGAGCAAGCTAACAGGCCTCCTAACTATCGCTTTCCCTATCTCTCCAATGTCTCTCCCTTCACTCACTAATACTGCAGCACACAGAGTGAGAACATGGCCGACGCTGCTGCCTTATATAGGGAAGGGGGGCTCCAGGAGGGAGTGCAGCCTGATTGGCTGCCATGTGCTGCTGACTGTGATTTAGTAGTATCCCAATGATCTGCATCCCAATGATGTAGTATAGAGGGGTGGGTCGAACCGCCATAAAGTTCACGGTTCCCCCGAACGCGAACCCCCGATGTTCGTGCAAATATGTTCGCCGGCGAACCGTTTGGGCCATCTCTAGTGCTCGCTTACAGGATGGAATAAAAAAAAAAATGACTGTGGCCATCTTGTGACCAAATAGTAAAACTACATGTACATACATTTTTTTTTCACACAAAACACAATAAATAACATTTGAAATTAACTGTTTACTTCCAACATCCAAAAAATACACAAATAACATTTTTAACTAAAAACAAAATAAAAATTACAATTTAAAAACAAAACAGAAATATAAATAGTTACCTAAGGGTCTGAACTTTTTTTTAATATGCATGTCAAGAGGATATTACTAATATAAATTATAAGCTTGTAAATAGTGATGGACGCAAAAAATGAAAAAAACGCACCATTATTTCCAAATAAAATATTGGCACCACACATTGCGATAGGGACATAATTTAAATGGTGTCATAACCGAGACAAATGGGCAAATAAAATGAGCAAATAAAATGTGTAGGTTTTAATTATGGTAGCATGGTATTATTTTAAAGCTATAATGGCCAAAAAAATGAGAAATAATGATTTTTGTCCATTTTTTTCTTAATATTCCTGTTAAAATGCATTTGGAAAAAAATAATTCTTAGCAAAATGTACCACCCAAAGAAAGCCTAATTGTTGGCAGAAAAATCAAGATATAGATCAATTTATTGTGATAATTAGTGATAAAGTTATTGTCGAATGAATAGGAGGTGAAAATTGCTCGGATGCATAAGGTAAAAAATGACTAAAGGCTAAAGTGGTTAAACCATCACACTCCACAAACTACCTAACTAACGCCTAAAGGTGCGTACACACATCAGACAAAAGTCTTTAGTAAAGGCAAGATCACAGACCAATTTTACCACCTTCCATGTAGTATGAGAGCCATACTCTACACAGTCTATTCTATTGAGCTGAACTCCCCATCAGATAAAAATCTTTGCAAGATGCTGCACACACAGATGCTGTACAGACACAAAAGATCAGTATCTGCAAAAGATCCGTTCCTGCAAAAGATCCGTTCCTGCAAAATGCATTCATAGTCTATTATATCTGCAGATCTCATACACACTTTGTTTAACGGACAATCATCTGCAGATCAGATCCACCAGGATGGATCTTAAGATCTGCAGAAGATTGTCTGATCTGCAGATAAATGTCCATTAAACAAGGTGTGTATGAGATCTGCAGATATCATAGACTATGAATGCATTTTGCAGGAACGGATCTTTTGCAGATACTGATCTGTTGCATGTGTACAGCATCTTGCAAAGATTTTTATCTGATGGGGAGTTCAGCTCAATAGAATAGACTGTGTAGAGTATGGCTCTCATACTACATGGAAGGTGGTAAAATTGGTCTGTGATCTTTCATTTTCCAAAGACTTTTATCTGATGTGTGTGCCCACCTTAAGCCTTAACCCACCCGCACAAACTACCTACTTAACACTTAACCCCCCAAACTAACTACCTAATGCCTAATCACCTGCACACAGCATCGCTGCCTCTGAACCCCAAATTCTCGGGCGCTGCCATAGGCACCTTGAGCCACAATTTGGGTGCCTGATTAATTGCGGGCGCTGCACCAGCTCTTACTATTTATCAGGCGCCCAAGTTTCCGCTCTGGCGCTCAAATTTTCCTGACATACATTGGCGCCTATGGCGGCACCCAATTAGTCCACTTGCCGCATGCGCCCAAATGTACTGCTTTGTGGCAGGACTATATGAATTGCAAAGTGAGTTATAGAGGCAGTAGGCTGGAGTGGTCAGATCTTTGTTCTATATTTGGACCTCTCACAGCAATCTTTTCTTGCACTTTTGGGGGACAAACAGATGAAGAGTCGCAATCAGGTGAAAAGTCTCATTGCGTGCTAGAGTGACAGTAAAGCAGACAGTCCACAGAAAGTACCTTGTTTCACTGCCACTGTACATGTACATGTTGTCCTATAAATGCAGGTCATGCTGGCCATTAGTCTCAGTGGTGCTCACCGCCAGGTCGTGATCACGCTTATGCGTGGATTCACGACCATTTTGACGCATTCCGCCTCGGACACGCTAAGCCGTGAATAGATTTCCAACCACGAAAATCTACTTCGGCTTCGCGTGAATGCGGACAGAAATCCGCATTCACGCTCGTGAAACCCGGTGCTGAAGTCGTGGTTTGCGGAAATGCGTCAAACTATGCGGAAGTGACACATTGCAGGCCAATCAGAGTGCCCCAGCCAGGCCCTAGCAACCAATCACAGGAGGGGAGCTATGCCCTCCCCTCCTGAATATAAAGTGGCGGCCATGATGGAAAAGCTCTGTCCTTGCTAGACTGTGGTGCTGAGAGGATTATCTCCAGGCCATTGTTGTTTGAGCAAGTGCATTTATTGTGTTAAAAACAAAGCGTTTTTTTTGCTAACACTGCTCTTATACTGTACACAGTTAGCTAGTCAGTGAGTGATTGCTGTAGTTAGTTGTAGTCAGTGTAGTGTAGTGGGAGTGTGGGAGTCTAGTGATTATTTAACTGTGTGTAGTGCAGGCAGGTTCAGTGCTGCAGTGTAGTCAGTGTAGTGGGAGTGGGGATTATCTGTGTGTAGTGCAGGCAGGCAGGTTAGTGCAGCTGCAGTGTTCACTTGCATATTCCAGTGACAGTTATACACTTGTACTATTTGCAGGCAGCCAGTCACACCGCCGGCGCCGCCACTCTCTGCCAGCGCTGTTCATTCATTCTGTCAGTGACCTTGTGCCGTGCCCAGTGCCCACTGCTCGCTCGCTGGCATATGAGCATCTCATTACACAGTGTGACATCCTTGTGTGCCCACTGCATCCTTCAGTGACTAGTTGTATATCCAGTGCCCACTGCATCCTTCAGTGACCTTGTACTGTGCCCACTGCATCCTTCAGTGACCTAGTTGTATATCCAGTGCCCACTGCTGTGCCCACTGCATCCTTCAGTGACCTTGTACTGTGCCCACTGCATCCTTCAGTGACCTAGTTGTATATCCAGTGCCCACTGCTGTGCCCACTGCATCCTTCAGTGACCTTGTACTGTGCCCACTGCATCCTTCAGTGACCTAGTTGTATATCCAGTGCCCACTGCTGTGCCCACTGCATCCTTCAGTGACCTTGTACTGTGCCCACTGCATCCTTCAGTGACCTTGTACTGTGCCCACTGCATCCTTCAGTGACCTAGTTGTATATCCAGTGCCCACTGCTGTGCCCACTGTATCCTTCAGTGACCTTGTACTGTGCCCACTGCATCCTTCAGTGCCGTTGTACTGTGCCTGGTGCATCCTTCAGTGACCTTGTACTGTGCCCACTGCATCCAGTGATTCATTACTAGCAACATGTCTGGCAGGGTTTCGCGGGGTGAGAGGAAAGGGAGTTCAATTGCCTCAGCCACTTCTGGGACTGCTCCACGTCCAGGGAGAGGACGCCCAGCTGTACGTGGTCGTGATGCAGCAGAAAGGGGGGCAGCAAAGCCTGGGCCGAGTCAGCGGACGCCATTGTCCAAATATTTTAAAGTTTCTGGTCCCCGTGTGGTGGTTGAGCAAATGGAACCTGACGTACTCATGGACATCATGACTTCCTCCCAGACCTCTACTGTGAGCACCACTCCAAGCAGCAGCAGCAGCCAACGTCCCACGCTTGTTGTGACATCCACCCCAGCACCCACTGGTCAGCAGCCCTCCCAGGATGACAGCGTTCTGTCCCTCAGTCCGGCTTCTGGGAACCTGCTGATGCAAGAAGCTCAGGACTTACTGGGGACTGATGTGGCAGAGATTGAGATCGGGCCACAATCACAAGCGTTGTTGAGTTCTGGTGATGAAGAAGAGGGGTCTGTGTCTGGGGATGTAGGGACAGAAGAGGAGGCGGGGGAGTCAGAGGAAGAGCTGGATTATGATGATGCTGCTGATGATGACGACGTTGTGGACCCTAACTATGTGCAGCCTGCTGAGTCCGTGGAAGAATGGTCAGAGGCAGAGCAGGATGACGAGTCACCTCGGCCTAGGCAAGGATATCGCCATATGTCAGGCAGGGGCATCGGCAGCAGTGGGCGTGGAGGAAGTAGACAGGACACTGCTTCAGCCGGCACCACCACCATGCAACCCCCCGGCAACTACTACCACACATTGTTCCGCTGCACCCTCTGCTAGTGGGGGCCGCAGTAAATTAAAGTCACCAGTGTGGGATTGCTTTGAGGAATGTACTGATGACAAAAGGTATGCGGTGTGCAGGTTATGCAGCAAAAGATTGAGCCGTGGGAAAAGTCTGAGCAAGATGGGTACCTCATCCCTCCAGGGCCACCTGAGAAGCCGCCACTGCCGCGAGTATGCGGACTTTAAGAGGAAGCAGGCACTGCTGGCAGGGGTTCCTGAGAGCAGAAGGCCCACCAGCGCAGCATCATCATCCCTCCCTCAGGGTCGTGAATCCCCCACAGCAGCAGCAGTAGTAGCACGCAAGCGCTCTTCCACCTCGGCTACTCAGGACACAGACATTGAGGCTGGCAGCCAGTGTTCGTCTCGCTCCTCTGTCTCCCCTGCATCCCAGCGTCGTCAGACCCTGCTGAGCGACACCTTTCAGGGTCTGACCAGGCCTCTGCCTCCAAGCCACAGGCGGATCCGCAAACTAAATGGCTTGCTGGCCTGGGCCATGGCATCACAGCTGCTTCCCTACTCCCTGGTGCAGGAGGGGAGCGCCATGCGGACGCTGCTCCAATTTGGCATCCCCAAGTGGCAAGTCCCCAGTCGCCACTATTTCAGCAGGAGCGCGATCCCAGCACTCCACAAGTTTGCGGTGGAAAACGTGGCCCGTTCCCTGGACTACTCTGTGGGCAAGCGGGTCCACGTGACCATGGACTCGTGGAGTAGCAGATTTGGGACAGGTCGCTACCTGTCCTTTACGGCCCACTGGGTGACACTGATGGAAGGGAGGGAGGACAAGAGCGCATCAGCCCAGCTAGTGGTTACACCACGCGGGATCAGGGGGGATGCAGAAGGGTCCTGTCACGACACTCCCTCTGCACCCGGAAAGCAAGCCCGCCTCGGCAGCAGCAGCGCCAAGCCTCGGCACTGCCAAGCCCTTTTAAAATTGGTGACCCTGGGGAAGGAGAGGCTTACGGCCACCAACATCCTGGCCGCCCTCAGGAAGCAGGAGCGGAGGTGGCTGACCCCCAGAGGCCTGGAAGTGGGGTATGTGGCAGCCGATAACGGTGCCAACCTGGTGGCAGCAGTGCAGCAGGGAAACCTCCAGCACATCCCCTGCTTGGCCCACGTGCTCAATCTTGTGGTGCAGCGCTTCTTGCGCACCTACCAGGGGATGAGCGAGCTGCTGCAGGATGCCCGGGCGGTGGTACGCTTTTTCCGCCTGTCAGCCACTGCCTCTGCACTCTTGTCCACCTTACAGCAGCAGTATGGAAGGCCACAACACCGGATGATCATCGACATGCCAGTTCCCTGGAATTCGACTCTGGCCATGTTGGAGCGGCTGTGTCAGCACAGGCTGGCTCTTAGGGCCTACATGCTAGACCCAAGTGTCCCCAGCAACCAGCAAGTCCCCATGATTACTGCCACTCAGTGGACACTGATGCAGCAAGTATGCCTGGTGCTGAGTCCCTTCCTGGAGGCAACCAAGATGGTCAGTGAGGAGCGGGCCTCTGTGAGCCAGTGGGTGCCCTTGGTTTGTCTACTGGAGCAGGCAATGGACAATTTAATTGAGCGTGGGGATGAAGCCCTGAGGCAGTTGGAAGAACAGGAGCAGATGGCAGCACAGTCCAGCTCAGAGGAGGGCTCACAGCAGGTAGTGGAAAAGTTGGAGGTCCCTAACCTGAATGAGGAGGAGGAGGAGGAGCAGAGTGCAGCAGGCGTTGTACGTGGATGGCGGTTTGAGGAGGACAACGACATGGCACAGGAAGAGGACAGGCATGCGTTATGGGACAATGGCGAGGACGAGGAAGATCTTGCTGGCAGGGCCCACTTGTTTCCCATGGCTGTGCACATGTTGCGCTGCCTTCGCAGGGACCCCCGGGTGATCCAGATGCGTTCAAGGGAGGACATCTGGATTACCTTGATGCTTGATCCCCGTCTGAAGGGGAAGCTGGGAGACTTAATGACGCCATCCACCACCGAGCAACGCCCAAGGGAGTTGAAGGAGGCCCTTGTGCGCAGACTACTGGAAGCATTCCCCCAGCCTTCCACCCCCACTGTAACTGCTCTGCCAAGCCAGCAAGAGGTGCCTGCCATTGCCACTAGCAGCACAACAACAACCACCAGCAGCAGCAGCAGCAACTGGCGCCCCGGAGACCTGAAGAGCCTAAGCAAGAGCCTGTATGCAGTGCAGCAGCCCAGAACAGAGGTGCCCGCCACAGCATCCACCACCAACCAGCACAAGCAACGACTGACCACCATGGTGTCTGACTATATGGGGTCATCCAGTGGGCTCAATGACACCGACAGCCCCGTGGACCCCTTGGAGTACTGGGTCAAGAGACTGGACATCTGGAGCGAGCTTTCCCAGTACGCCCTGGAACTCCTATCCTGCCCTCCTTCCAGTGTCCTCTCAGAGAGATGCTTTAGTGCGGCCGGTGGCGTGGTCACAGAGAAGCGCTCTCGGCTCTCCCACGCCTCTGTGGACAAACTCACCTTCCTGAAAATCAACCAGGCTTGGGTGGAAGGTGAGTTCCTGGCCCCTATTGTCGGACACAGGGGGACATGAAGTGGCTGCTGCATGTGCTGTTGTTAACTATGCCTGCCTTTATAAAGACAGTTACTACCTGCCTAGTGCCTACCTTGGTTAATTTTTTGGTGTTATGGTACTACTACCAGTAAGTTGCCATGGTCCTCCTTCTGAGCTGCTGAACTGACCGCCCGCTTTGTCCTCCTGACTCAGTCGCTACTACACTCTGCGTTCACACTGCCCGGGTCACTGGGTGCATTTAATTTTTTGGCCAGCACTATGATGCTGTGCTACTACTACTACCACCAGTATGTTGCCATGGTCCTTCTGTGCTGCTGAACTGACCGCCCACATTGTCCTCCTCCTCCTGACTCAGTCGCTTCCACCAATGTACTCTGTCTGCGTTATCACTGCCCGGGTCACCGGGTGCATTTAATTTTTTGGCCAGCACTATGACGCTGTGCTGCTACTACTACCACCAGTATGTTGCCATGGTCCTTCTGTGCTGCTGCTGCTGCTGCTGAACTGAACGCCCGCTTTGTCCTCCTCCTCCTCCTGACTCAGTCGCTACCACGGTACCACCAATGCACTCTGTCTGCGTTATCACTGCCCGGGTCACCGGGTGCATTGAATTTTTGGCCAGCACTATGACGCTGTGCTGCTACTACTACCACCAGTATGTTGCCATGGTCCTTCTGTGCTGCTGCTGCTGAACTGAACGCCCGCTTTGTCCTCCTCCTCCTCCTGACTCAGTCGCTACCACGGTACCACCAATGCACTCTGTCTGCGTTATCACTGCCCGGGTCACCGGGTGCATTTAATTTTTTGGCCAGCACTATGACGCTGTGCTGCTACTACTAGCACCAGTATGTTGCCATGGTCCTTCTGTGCTGCTGCTGCTGCTGCTGAACTGAACGCCCGCTTTGTCCTCCTCCTCCTCCTGACTCAGTCGCTACCACGGTACCACCAATGTACTCTGTCTGCGTTATCACTGCCCGGGTCACCGGGTGCATTTAATTTTTTGGCCAGCACTATGACGCTGTGCTGCTACTACTACCACCAGTATGTTGCCATGGTCCTTCTGTGCTGCTGCTGCTGAACTGACCGCCCGCATTGTCCTCCTCCTCCTGACTCAGTCGCTTCCACCAATGTACTCTGTCTGCGTTCACACTGCCCGGGTCACCGGGTGCATTTAATTTTTTGGCCAGCACTATGACGCTGTGCTGCCACTACTACTACCAGTATGTTGGCGTGGTCCTTCTGTGCTGCTGAACTGACCGCCCGCATAGTCCTTCTCCTGACTCAGTCGCTGCCACCACTGCACTCTGCGTTCACACTGCCCGTGTCCACTGACAACTCTGCTGCGATGTCATTGCTAATTGCTGCAAAAAAAAACAAAAAAAAATTACAAAAACCTCTCTGGGGCCTTTTTGGCGTCAGCCACTCATCCTCCTCCAGCGGTACCTTCGCCGCCAAGTGCCATTGGAACTCGCCTTCACCTCTTTGACTGCTTAACGCGTATATCCCTTTTTAAAACCACTTATTACCAATTAATAGCCCCATTTAAAGTGTTGATTTCACTTCAAAATCCATTTTCTCTAGAAAAAAAAAATTTGGGGGAATTTTTTTATGTTGAAGTTATGTTGCCCCTTATCACCTCGATAATCCATGCAATTTGGGGGATTGTAGCATGTATGAGGGCTTTGTTATTAACGTTAAAAGAAAATCCGCCTCCGGGCGGGAATCCACGCGTGATTACGCCATTCACAGCAGAAAATCCGCGTGGTTGCGTGGACGCGGACGAAAATCCGCATGCGGCGGGGCCGAATGCGGATTTTTTTTTGCAACCACGCGGATTGCCGAATTCGTGGATGAGGCACATCCGAGCATCCCTGATTAGTCTAAAAGAAACCCGTGCACCCAATGTGAATGTACCAAATAAATATCATTGCATTGCATTGTGATGCCATAATACGGTCAATTGTAACAGACGCAGTTTGAAAGGACCTAAAGCAGATCTGAACTAACACTAGCAAATGTAACCTGAAAGTAAGTCTGTCTTATTGAGCTGGGGCTGCTTTGACTATTGTTCTGCACTTCTGGTTAGGAGATGTATCGGTATGCAGACTGTGACGCTCCTCCAACCTCTGCACCAAAGCTGGAGCACAGTCACGTGATGGAGGAGGAGCCTGAATTACTGAAACTCTCGTCACTCTTCACAAATCAGGACCTGCCAGAGCTATGAAATAACTCAATTTACTAATAGTTAATAAAGTGCATAAAAGGGATTCATTTTTTGGGGCCAGTTGACAGCTCTTGTCGTTAAAGTCAATGGGAATCGATAAGCCCCCCAAAAAATCATCCAGATACTTATTTAACCAGTTGGGGACCATAGGCTTACACCCCCTAGTGACCAGGCTATTTTTTACAATTCAGTGCTCTGCAGCTTTAAGAGCTCGCTGCAGAGTTTTTGCCCCCTTTTCTTGCCACCAACAGAGCTTTCTGTTGGTGGCATCTTATTGCCTCTGCAACGTTTTTTTTTTTTAATAATTTTATTTTTTTTTATATAAAAAGCTTCTTTTTCTTTAATTTTCCCTACCAAGCATCCCTCCCTCCCCCCAGAGAACCAATCAGTGTGATCAGCTCTCATTGGCATTAGCCTATGAGAGGCGATAATCTTTTTGGCCAATCGAGGGGACAGCTCAGCGACAGAGCTGTCCCCATACATCGCTGCAGGAGATCGCAGCGCTGCACAAGGTAAGTAAATGGCGGTTTCGCCATCTAACAATCTGCCGGCAACATTCGCCGCTGGCAGACTGTTTACGGAGCTCCTTTACTCAAGCGGGCGATCCCCTGCAATACACTCCCTAGGACTTTACGTCAATCGCCGTTAGGCGGTCCTGGGGGAGCCATCTTGCGGCCACCAATCGGCGTTAGGTGACATGTGACATGATGAGATAGACATGTGTATGTACAGTGCCTAGCACACAAATAACTATGCTGTGTTCCTTTTTTTCTTTCTCTGTCTGAAAGAGTTAAATATCAGTTATGTAAGTGGCTGACTCAGTCCTGACTCAGACAGGAAGTGACTACAGTGTAACCCTCACTGATAAAAAATTCCAACTATAAAACACTTTCCTAGCAGAACATGGCTTCTGAGAGCAGGAAAGAGATAAAAAGGGGACTTTCTTATCAGTGAGGGTCACACTGTAGTCACTTCCTGTCTGAGTCAGGACCGAGTCAGCCACTTACATACCTGATATTTAACTCTTTCAGGCAGAGAAAGAAAAAAAAAAGAACACAGCATAGTTATTTGTGTGCTTGGCACTGTACATCAGAATCAGAATTACTTTTATTCGCCAAATATGACAGGAGTCAAACTCGGAATTATTTGTGGTTTACATGGCATAGACAAGCACAGAAAAGAAATAAGAAAACAAGCACAGGAAAGAAAATCGAACAGGATAACACAAAATAGGCAAATTAAAGTCCAAAAGTTAGTTCAGTTCAGTACAGTTCCAGCCAGGCTGCGGTGACTCCAGTCCACATAAAGTCTGCATATAGTCCAAAAATTAGCACAGGTCTGTTCCAGCCAGGCTGTGGTGTCTAACCGACCTAGGTGCAGTGAGGGTGAGCTGCAGAGAGGGGGTGCTACCCTTGGGACAGTACGCCATTAGTTTAGCAGCAGAATTGCTTGGGGGAAGAAGGAGTTCCTGCACTTGGTGGTTTTGGATGGGATAGTTCTATAGCGGCGATCCGACGGGAGGAGCTCAAAGTAGCGGCTGCCATGGTCTATATCTATCTCATCATGTCATATGTCACTTCAGGTATCCTTTAAGAGGAATAGAAGAATTAAAAAAAAAAAGACCTTGTAGTTTTTGAGGAAATCAATTTTAAAAATGCAAAGGAAAAATTACAGGTCTTTTTGACTTGTTCCCACTATTCATCTTAACATCTTTGCAGCTTTATTTACCTTCGCCCCTAGAAGTCTCTGTGTCCCTCGCCGCAGTTCCGCTGTCACCCCATCTTGTCCCCTGCTGTCCCCTTCATAGTGGCTGGCGACCCGGGCAGGTCGGAGGCTTCTGTGCATGCAGAGGTGCATGCACGCGCCACTCTCGGTCGCACTCATGTAGCCGGGAGAGTTCTGAACATGCACAAAGAATGGGTGACAGCAGAACTGTGGCAAGCCCTCATGTATCCTTTAAGCCCCCCAGGGCGCCGGTGTAGGACTGTAAATTTGGAAGCGGGACTCACCCAATAAAATAGTGGGTGCCAGGGGGGGCCATCCATGCTGCAAATTATGCTATTTATAGCCGCAATATGCAGCACTGATAACCTCTGCATCTGTGCTATTTTATCGAGCGAGTCTCACGGCCAAATTTACAGTCGTAGCCAATTGTTTAATGGGTCCCTATGGCGTATCGCACCCTGTGTAATATGTTGGTGCTTTATAGATACAATAAATCAAATTTACGTTACCCCTGGTATCCTCTTTGCAAAAGTGAATATTTAAATAACACCGATCTCCGAGTGCATTGCTCTCTTCCTTATCCTTACTATCAGTAATTGCTCCATTGTGCTTTTGACTGGTGGCTTGAGGAGGAGGATGATGTGCTTAGGGGTCATTTGGGCATTACTGTAACTAAAGATCCAGCATGCCGTATGTTTAGGTGACATCAGGGTTCTCACTGCCTAGAGTCACACAACACAGACCTTAAAACGCATCTAAATTGGTACATAAAAGAACATTTTTACTTACCTTGGGCTTCTTCCAGCACCCCATGGTCATTCAGGATCCTAGGTGTCCTCTGGGTCCCCTCCTTTGTGCCACTGCCCCCTCTGAAAGATATGTTACTGCTAGTTGCGGCTACTGCGCATGCACCGCCACATCTGCATGCCTCCTGCATGGACAGGTGCACTCTGCACATGCGCATTTATCTATATGAACTGCTAGGACTTAAATTCCAGTTGCATATCTGGACTCTGAAGGATCTGGACTGGAGTTCCAGTTGCAGATCCTTTGGAGGGGTCAGAGGCACAATGGAGTGGAGGGGAGGACACTGAGGGACCTGACACACTATGAGGGGCTGAAAGAAGCCCCAGGTAACTAAAAATTTATTTTACTGTTCCAATTCAGGTGTGCTTTAAAGAGAATCTGTACTGTAAAATTCTTACAATAAAAAGCATACCATTCTATTCGTTATGTTCTCCTGGGCCCCTCTGTGCTGTTTCTGCCACTCCCTTCTGCAATCCTGGCTTGTAATTTCCATTATAAGGCAGTGTTTACAAACAAAAGACATAGCAAGTGATAGGCTGAGAGTAGTTCAGTGTGTGAGTCATACAGAGTGTGCAGGGGGCCTGGAGAGGGTGTGTATAGCTTCTATCTAATCACAAGCAGCACAGCACATTCCAGCCTGACTGCCTCAGCCCGACAGAGCCGACAGAGGAGAGAAGATTAGATCATATAACAGAGATAATACAGCCACTGTGCAACTAGGAAAGGCTGCAGTAAGACAGACCACATTAGAACAGCTATAGCAACTTATAGGATAGAAGAAATAAGGCTCAAAATTTTGTTACAGAGTCTCTTTTAATATCCGCCTTGCGGTGCAATAACTCAGTGATGCAGTGTGAGTGTGTGAGAGGCCTTGAGGTGTGCGCCGGTGGAGGGCTCACATATGTCAGATAGTGATTGAGGGACCAATCTGGCCTGGGCGACCAGTAAGGGTCAAATCCCTCACTATGACAGTGGGATTTTATATGAAGCTCACTAGGGCCGGTCATTGTTTTTATGGGTACTTGTGAGGATCCGCTGGGCTGCCTGCGCAGGCAGGCAGCCTTTTGACCAGTGTTCAGGTCTGCATTCTGCAGGTCTCTGGAAGAGAGACCTTTTGTCAGTATTGCAGCTTGCTGCTGAAGAATTTGCATACCTTTGTCATGCAAATTGCCTAGCCACATCCCTTGTAGGCCTGCTCTATATATACCATGTGATATCACAGACCTTTGCTGGTCATAAGAGTTAGATCCTGTGTGACACTCGCCGGGAGTGTCAGCCTTGCTCTTTGTTGAAGATTAGCCTAGAGTAATCCCTGGAAACTGCACTGGGCAGGTTTCCTTAGTGCAGTTAGGATTGCTTATCTGTTTTGTTTGTCTGTTGCGATTGTCCTGTCCCAGCGGTGGTCGACAGGAAATCGTTCTGTGTGTCTGGCTGCTAACCAGAACAGCGGTTGTTACTGGTAGCCCCTTCTGATGTGTTTACCTGGATCGCACTAGCATCCTGCGCTAGTGCTGTGGATCCTTCTGTTCTGCTACTCTGTACCTGGATCGCACTAGCATCCTGCGCTAGTGCTGTGGATCCTTCTGTTCTGCTACTCTGTACCTGGATCGCACTAGCATCCTGCGCTAGTGCTGTGGATCCTTCTGTTCTGCTACTCTGTACCTGGATCGCACTAGCATCCTGCGCTAGTGCTGTGGATCCTTCTGTTCTGCTACTCTGTACCTGGATCGCACTAGCATCTTGCGCTAGCGCTGTGGATCCTTCTGTTCTGTCTTCCTGGATCGCGCTAGCCACTTTCGCTAGAGCTGTGGATCCTATCTCTCGCTTGTCCCTGTTTTCGTGTGTCTATCTTGTCTGCTACGAACGCTTGCTGGAGGCTCGGTGAGGTAACCGTTAAGCAAGCGCTCGCGTCCTCTGTTTCATGTTTGTCTGTCGGTGGTTAGTTAGGCGTGTTTGTCTCTATTGTGCTTATCACGTGGAGACCGCGCATAAACGCGTGCACTGTTGCGAATGAGTGCGGTGTTCGCGTTTAGCTAGCGTTTGTTATTTTCCGTGTCTCCTCATTGTATGATTTACTGTGCCTTTGCTACTCTTGTGCTCTGCCTTGCTGTAACCTTGTGTCACGTCTGGCGATCGCACCTCTCGCGATCGCGTTCCTACGTCCTATCTGCTGTGGTGTGTGCACCGTCGCGGGTTGGCGACTAGTTTGGTGCACACACATACAATCTGTCTCTGTGCTCATTCTCAATCGCCTCTCTTGCGATTGCGTTCCGTCCCTTCGTGCAATTCCTGTCTGGCGTGTGTGGTAGGGCAGAGGAGCTGTTCCTCTGCACTCCACAGCTCCCCCTGTCGACAGGAATTTCCCTCTACAGGTGCATTGCACCTTCTGCTGGGTTTCCGCAAATTATACGTTTGTGGAGGATTTCCGCAGTGTCAGCGCACACGTCTTGTGCGCTGATCACGGAGAGAATTCCACAATCGTTACAGTATGACCAGCCCAACCAAAATTCCCAGTGTAAAGGGAATTTCTGATTTGTACGATTTTGTCGAGTATGGGTCCTGTGTCTTTAAGAGCTTTAAAAGGCTAAACTCAGAGACCAAAGCGGAATTTCTCTCTGAATGTGTGAGGTTTTGCCTGAATCCCACCTGTCAGATTACTGATCCGTGCACGTCGGCTCTTCAGTTTGCCTATGTGCTCCTTACCTCCCTGGCGGTTAATTTATTTTCCCAAATGAGCAAAATTCCTTTTTTTTTTATTGTTTCATGTAAAGCTACCAGAGTGGTAGCTACATGAAACACCACTAGAGGGCGCATGTGGCCCTCTAGTGCGATCGTCGCCGGCATCAATAGCAAACAGGGGAGCGCGTATATAACGCGTTCCCCTGTTTGGCTTCTCCTGTTACCATGGCGATGATCAGCATGACGTCATGGACGTCAGCCGACGTCCTGACACCAGGCGCACTCGATCCAGCCCATAGCGCTGCCCGGAACTCATTGGTATGGGCAGCGCAGGGCTCTGGCGGGGGCCCTCTTCAGCCGCTGCATGCGGGCAATCGCCGCAGAGCGGCGGCGATCGAGCTGTGCGCGCGGCTAGCAAAGTGCTGGCTGCGCGCACAGCACTTTGAATGGGGAGCAAGCAGAGCCTGAGAAATCCTCCTGCGCGGCATAGCCCGAGCGGGCTTACCGCCAGGGAGGTTAAAAGACGATTTGTTCACCTGGGCGTATGATGTGCTAAAAAACTATTCTTGGAATGATAATCTGTATCAGTTTCTTGCAGTGATATTCTCTCACTGGTTTGGACTGCCTGGCTTACCACCTGCTCTGATTGAATGTGTAGCTGCTGATAAGTCAGCTGATCTTTCCCTTCCATGCAAAACCATTCAGTATGATAATGATGTTGTCTCCTGGTTTTTTGCCTCAATCCAAAGCTTATGTGGATCCTACTATAGGTAGGATCGCACACTATATTAAAGCAGTTAAAAAATCTGTTCTTGTTCCTGAACTCCACCCATATGGAGATTATCTGGATACTGGCCTGTTTGAACCTCCATTTGCCTCATGGGACATTGAGGCCTTGATGGAGGAATTTGATTTTGATTGGAAAGCCTTTTGCGATGTTTACATCGCAAAAAGCGAAGATGTCTTGAATGATTGTCTCGATTCTATGTACCTATTGATTGATTCCGATGAATGTGACGAGGGTGATGTGGATCTGATGATTTATGTATGGCAGACGATTTTGGATGAGTTGCACACACACCAACCAATTGATTCCAATAAAGAGACATCGTTGTCGGATGATTGTTCCTGCCTTTCTGAGGTAAAGCATGTGAGTCGTGACATTGTGCGATCTGAAGTGAGTGGGTGCGCCACTGTGGTTGATTCCTGTGCGAATCCTGGAGGATTCTCTCCTGACTGCGTGCAGTTTAAATCTGTGCGATCTGATGCCTGTTTCTCTGATGTTCCTGCAAATTGTGATCAGCATGAACGTGCCAGTTTTCTCAAGGATATGTGGGACCCCTTGTCATTAGAGACAGATCTTTAAAATCTTCCATCTGTGATCCTGCCATGGGGAAAATTCCTAAATTTTGCAGCATCAAAAGTAAAATTAATATGTCTAATAAAGTTTTTCCTGATGTTGTCACAATTTCTACTGCAGATGCGTCTTTGTCTCACCCTGTTCACACCTGTAAGGGCCCGTTGCCTGGTGGCAGCTGCTCCAGCGTTTCTGTCCTGAACACCTTGCAGTCTGCCCCGCAGATCGCAGAGGTTTGCGCTATGGAAGCGTCAGTTTCACAACCTAAAGCGATTTTTGATTCGCAGGTTTTGCGTTCTGGCTCCTCGGATTTGACATTGTTAGCCGAATCTAAGAGTGAGACAGCGCTTCAGTTTTGCGAATCTGACTCTGAAACATTTTTGCTGGGTCCAGAGAAAGTTTCTCTATGCCTGCCCTGTACCATGAATAACAATATGATGTCCAATCACACTGACATTTGTGAGTCCCTTTCTCGTTCTGAGGAAAATGCTGATTCTGCACCCTGTACTCTGGATGAGTTAAGATGGCCTTGTTTAGAGTCTCCTGCAGTGTCCCTAGAGGCTCATCTAGGTATTGCCACTATACTCACCTGTTTTTCTGCAGTTTTGGAGTTGCAAGCTAGTTTGACTGCTACGCAGAATTCTGGGTGCAGCGAGATTAAAGTTAGGGAGTCAGTGTGTGTTCCAGTAAATATTCCTGTACGTTCCGCTCATGATGATGAAATTCAGTCTCAGTTGATGGTGGAAACTGCCCTGGGACATCTGCCCTGTTCACAAAATAAAGTTCCAGTTTTGCCCTGTAACATGGATAGTTCAGAATCCTTCTCAGAAAACTTGAAAAATGATGTTCCTGAGGTCTTGTCTGATGTCCTGGAGACCTCCGAGTTCCTCCCAAAGGGTGCAGAACTTGTAGGAGATGTCTCCTGCCCCCCAAGTCCTTCTGAGGTGTTGTCCACTTCAGTAGGCATTGCTGTTGTGCTGACTACTTTTTCAGCTCTGGTGGAGCTTCAGTCGTGTGTAGTCAATGATGAGTTTTTGTCAGATACCATTACAGTCACTGAGACTTCTAAGCCTGAGTACGAGTTTTTTTTTGAGAGTCCAGTGCTTGAGACCCCTGCTCATGATGATTCTCTGCCCGGTACTGGTTTTGGTCCTGTCGTGCCGGACTCTGAGGTTGGCAGTTCCCCGACATGTTCTGAGGTTTCTCCTGTGCTGGTGTACCCCAATGTGCTCTGTGACCCAGAAAGCCCAAGTGTGCCTCGGTTACCAGCATGCTCAGATGCTTCCTCGGTGGAGACATGCTCTGATATGGCCTGCCTGCTTGCATGCCCAGAAGTGGTCCCGGAAAGTCTTGATCTTGATGGGTGTCCTCGTAATTCTGAATCCAGAATAGTCATTGGTTCCATGGGAGGGCTTGGTGGTTCTCCGTGGGAGCCTGGTGGTTGTTCTGCCCTCTTGGGATCTCTGTGGTGCTTCTGAGGGTTCTGGGAGATTCCGGGAGAGATTTTGCTTGGTGCCCTGGATAAGATCAACGGTGGCTTTTGTGTTGTAAGGGACACTTCGAACAGGTATTGTGGCAGGTTTGGTATTTTCGGACGCTCCTTGGAAGGTGGTGGGTATTGTCTGGAGGGTGTCTATGGCTTCTTCTCTGGCGTTCACAGTCCTGATGGGTGTTATACTGAGACTGGTAGTACTGATGGACATGTTTCGGTGGCGTTTGCTTCTGATGAGGTCGGTTTCGGCTGGACTGACTCTGGAATTGGGCCTTGTCGGGCTGGCCTGACCTTCATGAGTCTTCAGTTAGAGTCTTTTGTTGATATCAGTTTGAAGGGTCGTCTGGAATCCGACCCTAGAAGGGGGGGTACTGTGAGGATCCGCTGAGCTGCCTGCGCAGGCAGGCAGCCTTTTGACCACTGTTCAGGTCTGCATTCTGCAGGTCTCTGGAAGAGAGACCATTTGTCAGTATTGCAGCTCGCTGCTGAAGAATTTCCATACGTTTGTCATGCAAATTGCCTAGCCACATCCCTTGTAGGCCTGCTCTATATATACCATGTGATATCACAGACCTTTGCTGGTCATAAGAGTTAGATCCTGTGTGACACTCACCGGGAGTGTCAGCCTTGCTCTTTGTTGAAGATTAGCCTAGAGTAATCCCTGGAAACTGCACTGGGCAGGTTTCCTTAGTGCAGTTAGGATTGCTTATCTGTTTTGTTTGTCTGTTGCGATTGTCCTGTCCCAGCGGTGGTCGACAGGAAATCGTTCTGTGTGTCTGGCTGCTAACCAGAACAGCGGTTGTTACTGGTAGCCCCTTCTGATCTGTTTACCTGGATCGCACTAGCATCCTGCGCTAGTGCTGTGGATCCTTCTGTTCTGCTACTCTGTACCTGGATCGCACTAGCATCCTGCGCTAGTGCTGTGGATCCTTCTGTTCTGCTACTCTGTACCTGGATCGCACTAGCATCCTGCGCTAGTGCTGTGGATCCTTCTGTTCTGCTACTCTGTACCTGGATCGCACTAGCATCCTGTGCTAGTGCTGTGGATCCTTCTGTTCTGCTACTCTGTACCTGGATCGCACTAGCATCTTGCGCTAGCGCTGTGGATCCTTCTGTTCTGTCTTATTGGATCGCGCTAGCCACTTTCGCTAGTGCTGTGGATCCTATCTCTCGCTTGTCCCTGTTTTCGTGTGTCTGTCTTGTCTGCTACGAACGCTTGCTGGAGGCTCGGTGAGGTAACCGTTAAGCAAGCGCTCGCGTCCTCTGTTTCATGTTTGTCTGTCGGTGGTTAGTTAGGCGTGTTTGTCTCTATTGTGCTTATCACGTGGAGACCGCGCATAAACGCGTGCACTGTTGCGAATGAGTGCGGTGTTCGCGTTTAGCTAGCGTTTGTTATTTTCCGTGTCTCCTCATTGTATGATTTACTGTGCCTTTGCTACTCTTGTGCTCTGCCTTGCTGTAACCTTGTGTCACGTCTGGCGATCGCACCTCTCGCGATCGCGTTCCTACTTCCTATCTGCTGTGGTGTGTGCACCGTCGCGGGTTGGCGACTAGTTTGGTGCACACACATACAATCTGTCTCTGTGCTCATTCTCAATCGCCTCTCTTGCGATTGCGTTCCGTCCCTTCGTGCAATTCCTGTCTGGCGTGTGTGGTAGGGCAGAGGAGCTGTTCCTCTGCACTCCACAGCTCCCCCTGTCGACAGGAATTTCCCTCTACAGGTGCATTGCACCTTCTGCTGGGTTTCCGCAAATTATACGTTTGTGGAGGATTTCCGCAGTGTCAGCGCACACGTCTTGTGCACTGATCACGGAGAGAATTCCACAATCGTTACAGTACTTTTATGGAAGTCAGTGGATTACCACATTCATACATTTTGTATGCCACCAATTAATAAATATTTTATGTAAGCACATTAGCAGCTTCAGGTTGAGATTGTTTTGTAGAACTGAGCGGTCTAAGGTACTGAAGCAGCTCTTCCTTGGAGTGGTGCTAGTTATAAGTGTTGGCCACCCACTTTTGATTTTGTGTTTTTTAAAAATCTATTTTACTGTTCCAATTCTGGTGTGCTTTAATGTCCGCCTTGTAGTGGCATTACTACAAATCATGGGGCTCCCCAGAGAAACTTTGATGGAACCCCCAATGTCCACACCCCTTCCCTTGCCTCCCCTTGGTGCCCTTCACATCCTTGGGGCCCGTCTCACAAGGGTCATAAAACAAGGGTGGCCATCATGGTCTTCACATACATAACAAGTGTAGTCACAAAAACACCCGATCTGAAGTATAGTCCCCTGTATCGGAGGGAGGGGAGGGAAGTTGTTGGGGCCCCCACAGCTCTGGCCCTCCTGCGATCACAGGGGCTTCTCCCCTCTAGTTACAACCCTGCCGCCTTGGCTGAGCTTAAAGAGACTCTGAACTCTAGGTAAAATCAAAAATTTCACTTACCTGGAGCTTTCTCCAGCCCACTGTAGGGCGCGAGGTCCCCCGGCGTCCTCCTGGCTCCTCTCCCTGTCACGCTGGCGGCTCCGATACCGGCGACACCCGGGTTGACACTTCCTGTATCTGGACGCTCCGCGTCATTACTCCGGCCGCTACATGTCATCACGGTGTCTGGCGTGATAGTCCTGCGCAAGCAGTGGCGTAACAATAGGGGTTGCAGAGGTAGCGACCGCATCGGGGCCCTTGGGTCAGAGGGGCCCTGAGGGGCTCTCCCTCAAGCACAGTATTAGCTCTCTATTGGCCCTGTGTTGGTAATGATCACTTCTATAGATACTTTAAGTAGTAGTAATCCATTAACAAACTGTTTCCCATTCCCTACTTCCACCTCTGACACTGTAGTTGCCATTGGCAGGTTTTGGTGCGCCATATCAATTGGTATGTATAGTGCTTGGGGGGGCCCCGTGTACAACTTGCACCGGGGCCTATAGCTCCTTAGCTACGCCACTGTGCGCAAGTGCAGTTTTCTAACATGCACAGGATTGTCACCGGCCACCGTGATGACGTGTAGCAGCTGGCGTTATGATGTAGAGTGTCCAGGAGGACGCCGGGAGACCTCGCGGTCTATGATGGGCTGGACGAGGCCCCAGGTAAGTGAAATTTTTGATTTTACCTACTGCTCAGGTTCCCTTTAAACCAGTGTGTGTACTTAGCATACATCTGCATGGGGGGTGAGAAGAATGACTTCATATATTTCTTGTAATTCTTGAAGATCCATTTTAAAACCACAAGAGGCTCCAGGGATTTTGCTCGTGTACCGCCTGCTCTACGTTCTGTTCATGGAATTCAGCAAGATAAGGATAAGAACGGCTTTTTTTTTTTTTTTTTTTGATTACGAGAAATTTGATTAAAAGAGTGAAAGCTATTCAAGGGTTTAAACATATTTGAAGGAAGAGGAATGTTTGAGATTAATCCTGGCTCCCAGCCTATCTTCAATAAACCAAGTCGCTGTGGGATAAGATAAATGTGTGGTCACCATAGAGACCTCCGCATCTGTTTACTCAGCATACATTGATGGAGAAGCTTATTGTTATAAAGAATTTCTTCAGCTCCTTCCTCGTTTCACAGCTGATACAGGTAAAATATATCACTTGCCGCTATCGCTATTAAAGGTGCCCTATCAATCACATTTCAACCCGGCATGATATAAATAGCTTCAGTATCACAAGACATACTTTCAGTATTAGTTTGCCAAGAAAAGAGGAGGTTTTATTCTAGAAAGCAGCCCTGGGGGATCTATTTCCTGACTTTGCATAGGCAATGACAATCAAATACTGTATCACAGGAGCATTGTGGGAGAGTGGAGCATTGTGGGCATGTGCATGGTGCATATTAGCTCCCATATTTCTATCATGGCAGGCTTATGCTTAAAGGACAACCGAGGCAAAAATAAACTAATGAAATAAACAATTGTATCTATTCTTCTTCTCCGAAAAATTACTTTTTAATATACAGGATCTCCTCAAAAAATTAGCATATTGTGAAAAAGTTCATTATTTTCTGTAATGTACTGATAAACATTAGACTTTCATATATTTTAGATTCATTACACACAACTGAAGTAGTTCAAGCCTTTTATTGTTTTAATATTGATGATTTTGGCATACAGCTCATGAAAACCCCAAATTCCTATCTTAAAAAATTAGCATATTTCATCCGACCAATACCAAAAAGAAAAGTGTTTTTAAAACAAAAAAGTCAACCTTTAAATAATTATGTTCAGTTATGCACTCAATACTTGGTCGGGAATCCTTTTGCAGAAATGACTGCTTCAATGAGGCGTGGCATGGAGGCAATCAGCCTGTGGCACTGCTCAGGTGTTATGGAGGCCCAGGATGCTTCGATAGCGGCCTTAAGCTCATCCAGAGTGTTGGGTCTTGCGTCTCTCAAATATCCCACAGATTCTCTATGGGGTTCAGGTCAGGAGAGTTGGCAGGTCAATTGAGCACAGTAATACCATAGTCTGTAAACCATTTACGAGTGGTTTTGGCACTGTAAGCAGGTGCCAGGTCGTGCTGAAAAATGAAATCTTCATCTCCATAAAGCTTTTCAGCAGATGGAAGCATGAAGTGCTCCAAACTCTCCTGATAGCTAGCTGCATTGACCCTGCCCTTGATAAAACACAGTGGACCAACACCAGCAGCTGACATGGCATCCCAGACCATCACTTACTGTGGGTACTTGACACTGGACTTCAGGCATTTTGGCATTTCCCTCTCCCGACCAAGTATTGAGTGCATAACTGAACATAATTATTTAAAGGTTGACTTTTTTTGTTTCAAAAACACTCTTCTTTTATTGGTTGGATGAAATATGCTAATTTTTTGAGATAGGAATTTGGGGTTTTCATGAGCTGTATGCCAAAATTATCAATATTAAAACAATAAAAGGCTTGAACTACTTCAGTTGTGTGTAATGAATCTAAAATATATGAAAGTCTAATGTTTATCAGTACATTACAGAAAATAATGAACTTTTTCACAATATGCTAATTTTTTGAGAAGATCCTGTATTCCACAGATATTCCATATTTTATTTTATATTTAAATCTACTTTTTAAGTTTTTACTGTTTTATTGTTTTTGCTTAGTGCCACATTCATTGAAGTATGCCAGAGCTAAAAATCTATGCACTATTGAACCTTTTATCTCTTTCCTGCTCTTAGAAGCCATTTTTCTGCTAGGAAAGTGCTTCATTGATGTAATTTTTTATCAGTGAGGGTTATGCTATAGTCTGACTCAGTCCTGACTCATACAGGAACTGCTACTTACATACCTGATGTTTAACTCTTTCAGGCAGAGAAAGAAGAATAGGAACACAGCATAGTTATTTGTGTGCTAGGCACTGTACATACACATGTCTATCTCATCATGTCACTTCGGGTATCCTTTAAGTAAATAAATAATAATAATCTGAACATTTGTATAATATATTATTAGGAAGAAGGGGCTATGCTCACCCTGCTTAGGGATCATGATTTGAAATGGACACACAGGTGCTGAGGGGACTGGTTAATTTACATATGAAAAATTACGTTTATCTGACGAAGGCGTGGAACGCCGAAATGCGTAACAACGCAACCAGCACACGCTTATCCCTTGGGGGAGCATCCAGGGTCACTCTCCACCTGATCCACTCGACTCCGATGGCCACGGCAGTTTGAGGTGCACCCACCAAGGAAGGATTTTAAGGCTGCAAAGCCTGACTACATGCTTGTATGCAACTTACATCTAGTAAATGAATTTTTATTTTGCGCAATTTGCGCAAGTGTAATTTGATCTCTCAGCACTGTCCGCTGGCAGCCGCGGCAGAACAGCTAATTTGTAAACACAGGATGTTAACCCTATGTCTGCTTCCATGAAAGCAGGAAGTAGACACACTGCAAATTTATTGCAGGATTTCTATCTGCTTTAACAAATGTTTATGCTATCATGCTGTCTCACTGTGTGGGGCATTGTACATACCTAGAACTGCAATGTTTATATATTTGTACAATGTACAGTATGCTTCTTTTCTGTTAGTCATTTTAATAAAAGAAACCAAGATCAACAGCACCACTCTTGAAGAAATAGCTCTTTATTCAGACACGTAATTAAAATCACATGCCAAATCATAATCATGATTATGAGTTTGCAGCTTGACAAAGAAGCATTCAAAACATCGGACTTGTTGCTGTGTCTAAGCCCATTTTTTTGGCATGTGATTTTAATTACCTGTCTGAATAAAGAGCTATTTCTTCAAGAGTGGTGCTGCTGATCTTGGTTTCTTGAATCGGCGACCCTTGGGCATCAGAGTCATATCAGCTCTAGCACACTCCTATCTCCATTGGAGTGCTCGGTCTAACACTGTGTGAGTCATTTTAACCACTTACCGACCGCCCACTGCACAGGGGCGGCCGGAAAGTGGATCCCGCAAAGACCGCCGCATGCACAGAGGCGGCGGTCCTTGTACGGGCATGGGCGGCGCGATCGCGTTATTCATTACGCGATCAGCCACCGGCGCCTGGCTCCGCCCCCCTCGCGCTGTAACCCGCCGGCCATTCGGAAGCGCCGGCGGGTTACTAGCACCCGGATCGCCGCATACAAAGTGTATAATACACTTTGTAATGTATACAAAGTGTATTATACAGGCTGCCTCCTGCCCTGGTGGTCCCAGTGTCCGAGGGACCACCAGGGCAGGCTGCAGCCAAGCACACTGATTCCCCCCCCCCCCCTGCCCCCTGATCACCCACAGCACCCCTCAGACCTCCTCCTTGCCCACCCCTCAGACCACTGTTTGCACCCAATCACCCCCCTAATCACCCATCAATCACTCCCTGTCACTATCTGTAAATGCTATTTTTGCCCTAAACTGCCCCCTGCTCCCTTCTGATCACCCCCCCACCCCTAAGATTCTCCCCAGACCCCCCCCCCCCAGACCGCCCCCTGTGTACTGTATGCATCTATCCCCCTGTTCACCTGTCAATCACCCGTCAATCACCCATCAATCACCCCCTGTCACTGCCACCCATCAATCAGCCCCTAACCTGCCCCTTGCGGGCAATCTGATCACCCACCCACACCAATAGATCGCCCGCAGATCCGACGTCAGATCATCTCCCAAGTACATTGTTTACATCTCTTCTCTACCCTAAACACCCACTAATTACCCATCAATCACCCATCAATCACCCCCTATCACCACCTGTCACTGTTACCCATCAGATCAGACCCTAATCTGCCCCTTGCGGGCACCCAATCACCCGCCTACACGCTCAGATTGCCCTCAGACCCCCCCTTATCAATTCGCAAGTGCATTATTTACATCTTTTCTTCCCTGTAATAACCAACTGATCACCTGTCAATCACCCATCAAATACCCCCTGTCCCTGCCACCCATCAATCAGCCCCTAACCTGCCTCTTGCGGACAATCTGATCACCCACCCACACCAATAGATCGCCTGCAGATCCGACGTCAGATCACCTCCCAAGTGCATTGTTTACATCTCTTCTCTACCCTAAACACCCACTAATTACCCATCAATCACCCCCTGTCACTGCTACCCATCAGATTAGACCCCTATCTGCCCCTAGGGCACTCAATCACCTGCCCACACCCTCAGAACGCCCTCAGACCCCAGCCCTGATCACTTTGCCAGTGCATTGCTTGCATCTATTCCCCCCTCTAATCACACCTTGAGACACCCATCAATCACCTCCTGTCACCCCCTAGCACACCTACCCATCAGATCAGGCCCTAATTTGCCTCGTGTAGGCTCCTGATCACTCGGCCAAACCCTCAGACCCCCTTCCAATCACCTCCCCAGTGCATTGATTGCATCTATTTTCCCCTCTAACCACCCCCTGAGACACCCATCAATCACCTCCTGTCACCCCCCCTAGCACTCCTATCCATCAGATCAGGCCCAATACAACCTGTCATCTAAAAGGCCACCCTGCTTATGACCGGTTCCACAAAATTCGCCCCCTCATAGACTACCTGTCATCAAAATTTGCAGATGCTTATACCCCTGAACAGTCATTTTGAGACATTTGGTTTCCAGACTACTCACGGTTTTGGGCCCGTAAAATGCCAGGGCGGTATAGAAACCCCACAAGTGACCCCATTTTAGAAAAAAGACACCCCAATGTATTCTGTTAGGTGTATGACGAGTTCATAGAAGATTTTTATTTTTTTTTTTCAAAAGTTAGCGGAAATTGATTTTTATTGTTTTTTTTTCACAAAGTGTCATCTTTCACTAACTTGTGACAAAAAATAAAATCTTCTATGAACTCGCCATACTCCTAACAGAATACCTTGGGGTGTCTTCTTTCTAAAATGGGGTCACTTGTGGGGTTCCTATACTGCCCTGGCATTTTAGGGGCCCTAAACCGTGAGGAGTAGTCTAGAAACAAATGCCTCAAAATGACCTGTGAATAGGACGTTGGGCCCCTTAGCGCACCTAGGCTGCAAAAAAGTGTCACATGTGGTATCGCCGTACTCAGGAGAAGTAGTATAATGTGTTTTGGGGTGTATTTTTACACATACCCATGCTGGGTGGGAGAAACCTCTCTGTAAATGGACAATTGTGTGTAAAAAAAAATCAAACAATTGCCATTTACAGAGATATTTCTCCCACCCAGCATGGGTATGTGTAAAAATACACCCCAAAACACATTATACTACTTCTCCTGAGTACAGCGGTACCACATGTGTGGCACTTTTTTACACTCTAAGTGCGCTAAGGGGCCCAAAGTCCAATGAGTACCTTTAGGATTTCACAGGTCATTTTGCGACATTTGGTTTCAAGACTACTCCTCACGGTTGAGGGCCCCTAAAATGCCAGGGCAGTATAGGAACCCCACAAATGACCCCATTTTAGAAAGAAGACACCCCAAGGTATTCTGTTAGGACTATGGTGAGTTCATAGAAGATTTTATTTTTTGTCACAAGTTAGCGGAAAGTGACACTTTGTGAAAAAAACCAATACAAATCAATTTCCGCTAACTTGTGACAAAAATTCATTTAGGTGGTAGGTTGTATGAGCGAGCAATAAACCGTGAAAGCTGCAGTGGTCTGAATGGAAAAAAAGGGTCTGGTCCTTAAGGGGGGTAAAGCCCACGGTCCTCAAGTGGTTAATAAAACATTTTTGAAAAGAAAAAGGTTATTATGCGGTTGCTTATCTTTTAGAACAGAGAGAAAGTTTTGAGTTCAGGTCCGCTTTAATAGTAAGTTTTATTTGAAATAAGAATATATATTATACTAGCTGATGACCTCGAGTTGCCCGGGTATGTATTTGGCTGGTATTTGCTCCACCCACTTTTCTAACCCTAACACACAATTACTCAATTACCTAGTTTGTGAGCTTTGCGGTCTTTAGGTGCATACACACGCACTACTACACGTGTCGAACTCCAGGCCTGGAGGGCCAGATCCATGCCAGTGTTTAGGATGGATACAAAGTGGGGTGGTGGATCAGCCCCAGGTGCGATCAGGTCATCAGTTGTAGTGCTCGGCCGCTCCCCAACAAGCCACTAAAAATAGAAAGAAGAAAAGAGAGGGGGCGCACTGAGCGATGTATACAGTAAGGAGGGGTGATGTCCCAGGACACACCTCCAGTGTTTAGGATGGACTGAGAAAGAAAGGAATGTGTTCTACCTGATGGACCACACCTTTCCTGATTGAGACCCATCAATTCATTTGAGCTGTATCAAAAATGTGTGAGGATCTCGGCCCTCGTAGGACCGGTTTGACATACCTGCACTACTATAAGGAACGACGAGTCCGTCAGACCCTCCCGATGGGCGGGCGTTCCAGCGATAGTAGAGCGTGTGTACAGTCTGCCGACAGACTGTACACACGCTCTACTGTCGCTGGAACGCCCGCCCAACCAAGCGGGAGGGTCTGACGGACCCGTCGTTCCTTTATAGTAGTGCAGGTATGTCAAACCGGTCCTACGAGAGCCGAGATCCTCACACATTTTTGATACAGCTCAAATGAATTGATGGGTCTCAATCAGGAAAGGTGGCATCAATAATTTGCATTGAAATGAAACAAATCTGTGCCTCCACCCTCTTTTCTGAATCCCAGTCACCCAATGACCAACTGTACCAGGTTTGAGGCTTGTGCCATTAACATCAATTAAATATTCCCCTTGAAAATCAATAGGTGAATTTTATTGGCTTTTGTAGGCTCCACCCACTTTTCTGAATATTAATCCCAGTAACCCAGTGATCAGCTGTGCAAAGTTTGAGAACCCTCCCATAAACAGTGTAAGAATGGCTGCAGTTTACATTTTCCTAATGAAATTTGGAATTGTCTCCGCCCACTGTTTAGTTATGGGGATAAAAAGTATCCTATACAATAAAACCTAAGTGTCCCTGCGTCATCCTGTCCCTGTGTCCGTGCGTTTGTGCTACTGCGCAGCACGGACAGCCGTCGGGACAGGAGGACGGGGCCAGGGAGCCGGGCGGACGGGTGTGCGTGCGGCGGGGATTGCACTGACATGCGCGGTGGCGGCGGCGTGACAGACCTAGAGCCTGTTTTTAAATGGGCTTAGGTCAACTAGTCCTATATGTTATTCCAGGTGATGCACTATGTGTGTACCAAATTTCATTCAAATCCGTTCAGCCATTGTTGCGTGATTGAGTAACAAACATCCAAACCTACGCATTTATAATACTAGTGAGATATAACTATACAGTGATGTGAAAAACTATTTGCCCCCTTCCTGATTTCTTATTCTTTTGCATGTTTGTCACACTTAACGGTTTTTGATGAGCAAAAACATTTAACTATTAGACAAAGATAACATAATTGAACACAAAATGCAGTTTTAAATGATGGTTTTTATTATTTAGTGAGAAAAAAAACTCCAAATCTACATGACCCTGTGTGAAAAAGTGATTGCCCCCCTTGTTAAAAAATAACTTAACTGTGGTTTATCACACCTGAGTTCAATTTCTGTAGTCACCCCCAGGCCTGATTACTGCCACACCTGTTTCAATCAAGAAATCACAGAGAAGTAGACCAACAGCACCTCAAAAGCTAGTCATCATGCCAAGATCCAAAGAAATTAAGGAACAAATGAGAACAAAAGTAATTGAGATCTATCAGTCTGGTAAAGGTTATAAAGCCATTTCTAAAGCTTTGGGACTCCAGCGAACCACAGTGAGAGCCATTATCCACAAATGGCAAAAACATGGAACAGTGATGAACCTTCCCAGGAGTGGCCGGCCGACCAAAATTAACCCAAGAGCGCAGAGAAAACTCACCCGAGAGGCCACAAAAGACCCCAGGACAACATCTAAAGAACTGCAGGCCTCACTTGCCTCAATTAAGGTCAGTGTTCACGACTCCACCATAAGAAAGACTAGGTAAAAATGGCCTGCATGGCAGATATCCAAGGCACAAACCATTTTTAAGCAAAAAGAACATTAAGGCTCGTCTCAATTTTGCTAAAAAACATCTCAATGATTACCAAAACTTTGGGAAAATACCTTGTGGACCGACGAGACAAAACTTTTTGGAAGGTGCGTGTCCCGTTACATCTGGCGTAGAAGTAACACAGCATTTCAGCAAAAGAACATCATACCAACAGTAAAATATGGTGGTGGTAGTGTGATGGTCTGGGGTTGTTTTGCTGCTTCAGGACCTGGAAGGCTTGCTGTGATAGATGGACCCATGAATTCTACTGTCTACCAAAGAATCCTGAAGGAGAATGTCCGGCCATCTGTTCGTCAACTCAATCTTAAGCGATCTTGGGTGCTGCAGCAGGACAATGACCCAAAACACACCAGCAAATCCACCTCTGAATGGCTGAAGAAAAACAAAATGAAGACTTTGGAGTGGCCTAGTCAAAGTCCTGACCTGAATCCTATTGAGATGTTGTGGCATGACCTTAAAAAGGCGGTTCATGCTAGAACACCCTCAAGTAAAGCTGAATTACAACAATTCTGCAAAGTGAGTGGGCCAAAATTCCTCCAGAGCGCTGTAAAAGACTTGTTGCAAGTCATCGCAAACTGTAATGATCTGCTCAGGCAGCTTTTTGACCATTGTTCAGGTCTGCATTCTGCAGGTCTCTGGAAGAGAGACCTTTTGTCAGTTTTTCAGCTTGCTGCTGCTGAAGAATTTGCATACGTTTGTCATGCAAATTGCCTAGCCACATCCCTTGTAGGCTTGCTCTATATATACCATGTGATATCACAGACCTTTGCTGGTCATAAGGATTCTTCCTGTGAAACACTCCGGAGAGTGTCAGCCTTGCTCATTATTTGAAGATTAGCTTAGAGTAATTCCTGGGACTGCACTAGGCAGGTTCCCTAGTGCAGTTAGGATTGCATATCTGTTTTGTTTGTCTGTTGCGATTGTCCTGTCCCAGCGGTGGTCGACAGGAAGTCGTTCTGATCTTTGTTCTTGGAGTACAGCTGGAGCAGCGGTTGCTACCAGCTATCTCATCTGATCTGTCTTCCCTGGATCACACTCGCCTAGCGCTAGTGCTGTGGATCCGTCTGATCTCCATCTCTCTGTCTCCCTGGATCGCACTGGCCTCTTTTCGCTAGTGCTGTGGATCCTATCTCTCGCCTGTTCCTGTTTTTGTGTGTCTGTCTTGTCTGCTACGATTGCTTGCTGGAGGCTCGGTGAGGTAACCGTTAAGCAAGCACTCGCGTCCTCTGTTTCATGTTTGTCTGTCGGTGGTTAGTTAGGCGTGCTTGTCTCTATTGTGCTTATCACGTGGAAACCGCGCATAAACGCGTGCACTGTTGCGAATGAGTGCGGTTTCACGTTTAGCTAGCGTTTGTTATTTTCCGTATCTCTTCATTGTATGATTTGCTGTGCCTTTGCTACTCTCGTGCTCTGCCTTGCTGTAGCCTTGTGTCACGTCTGGCGATCGCACCTCTCGCGATCGTGTTCCTACTTCATATCTGCTGTGGTGTGTGCACCGTCGCGGGTTGGCGACTAGTTTGGTGCACACACATACAATCTGTCTCTGTGCTCATTCTCAATCGCCTCTCTTGCGATTGCGTTTCTCCCCTTCGTACAATTCCTGTCTGGCGTGTGTGGTAGGGCAGAGGAGCTGTTCCTCTGCACTCCACAGCTCCACCTTCCGACAGGAATTTCCCTCTACAGGTGCATTGCACCTTCTGCTGGGTTTCCTCAAATTATACGCTTGTGGAGGATTTCCGCAGTGTCAGCGCATGCCTTGTGCGCTGATCATGGAGAGAATTCCACAATCGTTACACAAACGCTTGATTGCAGTTATTGCTGCTAAGGGTGGCCCAACCAGTTATTAGGTTCAGGGGGCAATTTCTTTTTCACACAGGGCCATGTAGGTTTTGAGTTTTTTTTCTCACTAAATAATAAAAACCATCATTTAACCACTTTACCCCCGCCCGTACGCATTTCTCCATCCCTTTTTCCATCCTTTAACCCCCAGGGATGGAGAAATGCGTACTTTCCGCGCTCCCGCCGCTGCCCGCGCTCCCGCTCGCTCTAGCGCGCACTCCCGCTAGTAAACACGGCGCCGGCCGCTCGCCCGGAGATCAATGAACGGGAAAATCCATTCCCGTTCGTTGATCTAAGCCCCGCAATGATCCACTGCTTATCCAATAAGCAGCACGATCATTGTGAAAAAAAAAAACACTCACAGCCTCCTAGTACTTCCTGCGAGCGTCCGGAAAGACGCTTGCAGGTCGCAATAAACAAAAAGTTACTGTTGCCATCTTGTGGCCAAATACTAAAACTACACCCTAAAGGATTTTTCACATACAATTACATTAGTGTTACCCAAAAAATTAACTCCTTACCTCCCACACTCCCCAATTTTTTTTTTGTAATAAAAAAAAAAAAATTACAATAAAAAAAAAACATAAATAGTTACCTTAGGGACTGAACTTTTTAAATATTTATGTCAAGAGTGTATAACACTGTTACTTTATAAACTATGGGCTTGTAATTAGGGTAGGACGCAAAACTGAAAAAAATGCACCTTTATTTCCAAATAAAATATTAGCGCCAAACATTGTGATAGGGACATAATTTAAACGGTTTTATAACCGAGACAAATGGGCAAATAAATTTCATGGGTTTTAATTACAGTAGCATGCATTATTTGAAAACTAAAAAGGCCGAAAACTGAAAAATAATAAATTTGTCCCCACATTTTTTCCTATTTTCCCATTAAAACACATTTAGAATAAAATAATTCTTGGCATAATGTCCCACCTAAAGAAAGCCTAATTGGTGGCGAAAAAAACAAGATATAGTTCATTTCATTGTGATAAGTAATGATAAAGTTATAGATGAATGAATGGAAGGAGCGCTGAAAGGTGAAAATTGCTCTGGTGGTCAAGGGGTAAAACCCCTCAGTTGGGAAGTGGTTAAAACTGCATTTTGTGTTCAATTATGTTATCTTTGACTAATAGGTTTTTGATGAGCAGAAACATTTAAGTGTGACAAACATGCAAAAGAATAAGAAATCAGGAAAAGGGCAAATCGTTTTTCACATCACTGTATGTATGATCCATCTGTCCTGAAAGATGAAAACATACACAGAAATGTTTCCTACCAAAGTTTTCCCCAGAGATAATGGATGTTCATTTTGCATTGGAAACTATTCCAGTCACAGCCTGGCTACTGTCAGCGTTTGCCTACACTTAGGAAATGCTAGCGACAACCATGCTGTGACTGGAATTGTGTTTGATGCAGTGCTGACAGTGACCATGCTGTGACTGGAATAGTTTTGGCTACTCTATGAACATCCATTATAAGCGAGGGCAACTTCACAAATGTGGCTGGAACCATTTCAGGATATATATTTTTATCTTTATGGACTGATCATCATCATCATCTTTCGCGAGAGTAATTCAAAACGTAACAGCCATCTGCTTTTATTTGCCACGCAAGGTATTCTGTGTAATTCACCGTAACCTGCATCTGTCAAGTGTACTGTTTACAGCAGTGATCCTCAAACTAAGGCCATGGGCCGAATGCGGCCACCTAAGGATTTTTTGCTGGTCCCTCAAACACAAAATGTTTAACCTATAGATGCAGCTCACTGCACCTTTAAATATCGGCGGTGCCGGCCCACATATAGAATAGCAGCGCTGGCACCACCCATCCACATACTGTAGAAGTAGAGATGTCGCGAACCTCCGATTTTCGGTTCCTCCGCGGAAAGTTCGGTTCGCGAAAAAGTTCGCGAAAAAGTTCGCGAACCGCAATAGAGTTCAATGGGGATGCGAACTTCAAATTTTTTAAAAATTTCTACTGGCTGGAATAATGTTAGAAAACATGTTTTAAGTGTTCTAATACCTGGCCCACCCTTCACCTTCTACCCTTCTCCCTAGGGTCTCATCTGCCAGGGAATTCCAGTATTTCAAAAGCCAGCTAACATACCGTGGCTGGGGATTGAACTCAGGTATCAGTGTATGGTAGGTAACTAACTTATCCATTATACCACCAACACTTCTAGCTGAAGCTAGCTGAAGCTAGCTGAAGCTAGCTGAAGCTAGCTGAAGCTAGCCTAGCATGTACAATTTATGCTCAGTCCAAAAGAAAAATAACATTTATATCATGCTTTTCTCCTGGCAGACTCAAAGCACCAGAGCTGGGGATTGAACCCAGGTATCAGTGTATGGTAGGTAACTAACATATCCATTATACCACCAACACTTCTAGCTGAAGCTAGCTGCAGCTAGCCTAGCATGTACAATTTATGCTCAGTCCAAAAGAAAAATAACATTTATATCATGCTTTTCTCCTGGCAGACTCAAAGCAACAGAGCTGGAGATTGAACCCAGGTATCAGTGTATGGTAGGTAACTAACATATCCATTATACCCTAGATTCTCAACATGTGGTACGCGTACCCCATGGGGTACTTCTGATGGTTCCAGGGGGTACTCAGGCTTCATATACTTAACCTCTTGACGACCAGCTAACGCCGATTGGCGTAAACTGGTCGTCTGCGGGTTACCATGGAAACGGCCGCTCGATCGAGCGGCCTTTCCATGTCAGTTCACGGAGGGTGTCTCCGTGAACAGCCGGAGAGCCGCCGATGGCGGCTCGCCGGCAAAATGTAAACAGGCGGGGAAGAAATCCCCGCTGTTTACATCATACGGCGCTGCTGCGCAGCAGCGCCGTAAGGCAGATCGGCGATCCCCGGCCTCTGATTGGCCGGGGATCGCCGGCATATGATAGGCTGAAGCCTATCCTTCAATGCGCAGGACGGAAATCCGTCCTGCGCAGCACACAGGGGAAGGGAGAGGGAGGGAGCTGGCGAGAGGGCGGAAAGCGCTGCAGAGGGGGGCTTTGAAGAGCCCCCCCCCGCTAAGCAACTGCAGCCGGCGGCGATCAGACCCCCCCAGCAGGACATCCCCCTAGTGGGGAAAAAAGGGGGGTAGTCTGATCGCCCTGCTGCACTCCTGATCGGTGCTGCGGGCTGTAGAGCCCACGCAGCACCGATCAGTGTAAAATCCCCTGGTCGGCAAGTGGTTAACCAACAATACTTAACAAATTTAGAGTTTTAGAAAATGATAAATCTTAAACAACCCTAAATTAGTATTTTAGCTAATTATAAACAATAGTAAATGCTTTGAAATTGTTTAGAACCAATTATCATGTACTACGAGTAAATATACATTTATCAAGGGGTACTTGTAATAAGGTTTACTATGCTAGGGGGTACTTGGTGAGTACAGGGATTTAAAAGGGGTACATACCAATAGAATGTTGAGAAACACTGCATTATACCACCAACACTTCTAGCTGAAGCTAGCTGCAGCTAGCCTAGCATGTACAATTTATGCTCAGTCCAAAAGAAAAATAACATTTATATCACACTTTTTTCCTGGCAGACTCAAAGCACCAGAGCTGCAGCCACTAGGGCACGCTCTATAGGCAGTAGCAGTGTTAGCAAGACTTGCCTAAGGTCTCCTACTGAATAGGTGCTGGCTGACTCAACAGACAGAGCCGAGATTCGAACCCTGGTCTCCTGTGTCAGAGACAGAGCCCTTAACCATTACACCATCCAGCCACTGCTTAAGGATATGTAGCCAGGCATGGCCTTGCCACCACCAACACTACATGCTGAAGCCAGCCTAGCATGTACCATTTATGCTCAATCCATTTATGCGCAAAAATACAATTCAGCGGAAAGCGCGGTGACCATCCCTACTAGAGAGAGAGAGAGAGAGATGAGAGAGAGAGAGATGAAGATGAGAGAGAGATGAGAGAGAGATGAGAGAGAGAGAGATGAATCCACCTGGCTATCTGGGGTTCTCTTTGGACAACTGTTGAACACAAAAGGCAAGGCCATGCTACATATCCTTAAGCAGTGGCTGGATGGTGCTACATATCCTTAAGCAGTGGCTGGATGGTGTAATGGTTAAGGGCTCTGCCTCTGGCACAGGAGACCAGAGTTCGAATCTCGGCTCTGTCTGTTGAGTAAGCCAGCACTTATTCAGTAGGAGACCTTAGGCAAGTCTTCCTAACACTGCTACTACTAGAGTGTGCCCTAGTGGCTGCAGCTCTGGTGCTTTGAGTCTGCCAGGAGAAAAGCATGATATAAATGTTATTTTTCTTTTGGACTGAGCATAAATTGTACATGCTAGGCTAGCTGCAGCTAGAAGTGTTGGTGGTATAATGGATATGTTAGTTACCTACCATACACTGATACCTGGGTTCAATCCCCAGCTCTGGTGCTTTGAGTCTGCCAGGAGAAAAACATGATATAAATGTTATTTTTCTTTTGGACTGAGCATAAATTGCACATGCTAGGCTAGCTGCAGCTACCTTCAGCTAGAAGTGTTGGTGGTATAATGGATAAGTTAGTTACCTACCATACACTGATACCTGGGTTCAATCCCCAGCTCTGGTGCTTTGAGTCAGGCAGGAGAAAAGCATGATATAAATGTTATTTTTCTTTTGGACTGAGCATAAATTGTACATGCTAGGCTAGCTTCAGCTAGAAGTGTTGGTGGTGTAATGGATATGTTAGTTACCTACCATACACTGATACCTGGGTTCAATCTCCAGCTCTATTGCTTTGAGTCTGCCAGGAGAAAAGCATGATATAAATGTTATTTTTCTTTTGGACTGAGCATAAATTGTACATGCTAGGCTAGCTTCAGCTAGAAGTGTTGGTGGTATAATGGATATGTTAGTTACCTACCATACACTGATACCTGGGTTCAATCCCCAGCTCTGGTGCTTTGAGTCTGCCAGGAGAAAAGCATGATATAAATGTTATTTTTCTTTTGGACTGAGCATAAATTGTACATGCTAGGCTAGCTTCAGCTAGCTTCAGCTAGCTTCAGCTAGCTTCAGCTAGCTTCAGCTAGAAGTGTTGGTGGTATAATGGATATGTTAGTTACCTACCATACACTGATACTGGGGGTCAATCCCCAGCCATGGTATGTTAGCTGGCTTTTGAAATACTGGGATTTACTGGGACTGGGATTCCCTGGCAGATTAACAGGTGAGGGGTGAGGAGGGAGCGGGCCTCCAGCAGTGAAAGCAGTGTGTTTGGCAATAATATGCCTTCTGACTGTGATATAGAGGGTCAAACTTTTGGTCAATAGAGCTTTATGGGGCAAATCGAACTTCCGCGAAAGTTCGCCTGGTGCAGGCGAACGCGAACCCCCAAAGTTCGCCTGGAACCGTTCACAGGCGAACCGTTCGTGACATCTCTATGTAGAAGCCAGCTAGTAGTAGTTCGCTGGTTTCCAATCCAATTCTGCATCAGGTTACACTGCTTTCCAATTGGACGGCAGATTGTCACCTGGGTATACTTCATTGTCTGGTGCACAAAGACGTTCTTCGGGCGCCGCATGACTGAATGGCTGCTGCTGGGAGCTCTCCTCTGGGCATGATTGGGGGGAATCAATACCTAGATTCAATGTAATGTTTTTCAACATCATTTTATGTATGTTCCGGCCCCCCCAGCAGTCTGAAGTATATTGACCCGGCCATTGACCGAAAAAGTTTGAGGACCCCTGATTTACAGCATTCAGAAATTAAGTTTAGCTCCATCTTGTGGACAAAAAGTAAAAAAGCGCCCACACACACTATAGTACTACTGCCCAGGTGCAGAACGCTAACAGGGACAGGAGCGCGACCGGGAGTGCACCTGGCCAGGCTGTGCATGCGTGACCAAGCCATGCTTTCGGGCTGAATTGCGGGGGACCAGAGCCATCCGGGGAGACGGCGAGGGACCAGCAGCCTTAAAGGACAACTGGAGTGAGAAGGATATATGGTGGCTGCCATGTTTATTGCCTTTTAAGCAATGCCAGTTGCCTAGCGATCCTGTTGATCCTCTTCCTCTAATACTTTTAGCTATCGTCCCTGAAAAAGCATGCAGCAGATCAGGTCAAGACAAGACAAATAACATTTATATTGCGCTTTTCTCCTTGCGCCAAAGCACCAGAGCAGAGCAGCAGCCACTAGGGCGCGCTCTATTGGCAGTAGCAGTGTAAGGGAGACTTGCCAAAGGTCTCCTACTGAATTAGTGCTGGCTTACTGAACAGGCAGAGCCGAGATTCGAACCCTGGTCTCCTGTGTCAGAGGCAGAGCCCTTAACCATTACACCATCAGCCAACTGTGTTACTGACATTATTGTCAGATGTGACAATATTAGCTGCATGCTTGTTTCTGGTGTGATTCAGACACTACTGTAGCCAAATACATCAGCAGGACTGCCAGGCAACTGGTATTGTTTAAAAGGAAATAAGCAGCCTCCATATACTTCTCACTTCAGTTGACCTTTAAGGAAGCCCCTGGTGAGTATGGAACCTGAGATGCTTCTCGTCTCAGGGTTCCTGAGTTAGGGTCGGGGCGGAAAAAACGCAGCTCAGAGCAGTAATTCTGACCTCTGCTCTGAATGCAGAGCAATACGTTCAGGCTGTGTGCAGAGCAATGCGCGCAGCGGGAGCGTTTCTACATACCTCCCAGGAGATCCCGACGCCGGCAGCCAATCTTCTTCCGCTCCTCTGAGGCTCTGCCTCCTCCTGGTGAGATCGCAATCCTCCCAGAGGATGGAGGCATAACTGCAGTGCTGGAGCCAGGGAGGTGAGTGCAGACCGGCTGCAGATCTCCCTGGCAGCACGATTTTTTCCAGGTTTTAGGGTCTGAAAGGGTGCAAAAAAATTGCACCGCTTTTAGACCCTAAAATCCGGAAATAATCATAACGCCAAGGGGGGGGGGGGGGGGGGGGATTAAAGCTCCTAGCATGCAAGAAAATACTCAAACTAAAGGTGGCTACACACGATACAATAAAATAATCCGATTTTACGGCAATTCGATAAAAACGATCGGATCTCCTGAAAAAAATCGAAAGCTTTTTTTCATTCGACTGAAAAATCTGATCGGATTTCCAGTTTTCTTCGATTTTTATCAATCCGGAATGCCAGATATTTTTCTTCAATCTTTCTGAAGATTGTATGGTGTGTGTTAGATTGTCAATTTATTATTACACACACCCTAGCAATTTTGTCAGAGTTTCCAAAAAATGTTATTATAATTGGGGAAAAATTTAACACACGTGTGTGTGGTACATTGGTCATATTTTTGAAATGTTACAATCAGTCAGAAAAATTAATTGCAATTCTTAAATGGAACAGATATTTAAAAAATTGTATGGTGTGTGGCCACCTTTAGTTTGATATTACTTTTCAGTTTCTTTTTGGTACTTTTTCAGTTGCTACGTGTTGGAAAGTAATTTTTTTAAATGAGATGAAAAATCATCTCCTGGGAGAAAACTCAGGTAAAAAGCATAATTGGATAAGGGCCAGATGCACTACAGTACGGTAAAGTTGTCAAGCGCAATGATACAGTTACTAGCAGGGCCGGATTTCTGGCAAGGCCACATAGGCCATGGCCTAGGGCACCAGAAGTTTAGGGGCGGCTCAGTGAGTGGCAGTAATGCTGTTCTATGCAGCCATCCCTATCTACAAGGACAGCTTTAACCTTTGAACTCTCTGTCCTGTACTTGTGCTGTCCCTGCAAGATATGTAAGCTCTATCCTGCAGTTACACATTAGCCTAACTCTCATGGTGACACATTGGGTCCATCGTCAATGAGATGGCAAGCATACCATAAAAGTTCAAAACATAACATATAATCTATACGCATATTACTAAAATAGCTATTGTCTGTGACACCAATGATGGAAAGTAAGTTGAATTCTCGTTGGGGCACACAGAGCTAACAACCATACAGACGATATAGTTGGCCTTGGGCGTAAAAAGTACAAATCCGGCCCTGGTTACTAGTGCAAGAGGAGTAACAGCTATTAGCAGCATGTGCATTACTTGCGGTAACACGCCCAATGCTGTGGTGCCTGTGGTTGGATGTTCCCATAGCATAGCAATGTTCCTATAGCATTGTGCGTGTTACCTTGTTAGCGTGCATGGGGCGAGTAGGTTAATGGCCAGTGCTCCCTCTGTGCTAGTAACGATAAAATTGCAGTGCACTCCCTGAGCATGGCAGCTTTACTGTACTTTAGTGCATCAGGCCCAGTGTGTCTAAAATAAATAAATAAAATGTATCCTTAATTGATTAATTGAAAACAGCTGTTACTTTCCAGATGACTGTTGTACATTTTTAGTTCAAATAACAATATTAATAGTCAGTGTTTCAGACTACTTAGCTAGAACTGTTTATGACATACTCCCAAAAACCTCATTTGGCCCTATTTGGGACCTTTTTTGTACATCCCGGTTTTCCGGTCTCACAGCCTTGGCAGCACTTGCATGAGCACCCATATGAAAATTCACCACCCAACTTGATGGAGGACTCACCTGGCCGAGAGAATGGCCAACTTGGCAAAGCCTGCAAAATATGCGCTAGAGGTGATGGCTTGCCCTACTGTAAAGTAAACCAAACACTCATTAATTTCTCTCATACAGCTGATTCAATTGGTGAGAAATCGGTGCAGCATTTGACCTGATCAATCAACCATTCGGTTGATTGGTCCAGGAGGAAAATTTTGCTCAATTGGTGGTTGATTGGGAATCGAGATGGTAGCTGCATCCAATTCACCGACCGACGGTACTCTCACCTGTGTACCACACGGCCCGGTCACTGCTTCTTTGGGGCGTCTTCTTAAATTCCGTGTCCCAGGGGGCCTGTGTAAATAGACACTAGGGGCCTCTAGAGGTCACCGTGCCCCTAGTGTCTGTCCCCTGTATCACATCACACAGGCGAAGATGGCACGGCCGGTGGAGTGAAGCAGAGACCGGGAACATGCGGAAGAGAGGTGAGGACCATAGGGGGATTGAGTACCCACCAGATACTCGATTTCCTAAGATTTTATGCAGGAATGGATTGAAAATCTGTGTGTAGTGTGTAGAGGCAATCGAGCAGGTAGATCCCTCTCTGATCAGAAAATGATATGAGAGGGATCTTTCTGCTGGCCATATCCACCAGTGTATAGCCACCCTAAAAGTTTGAAAGAATGCCCATGAAAACAACAGTCCTATCTCTAATATAAAACATTAGAGATGAGGGTAAAGGATTGGGTTCCCGCTGTGATTTTTGTGGGGTTGCTCTGTCCAGGGGCGTCTCTAGCCATTTTGTCACTCCAGGCGAGAAATCCTGTGGCACCCCCCCCCCCCCCGTGATTGCCCCCAGTCCCATACCCCGCACCCCTCATGGTGAACACCACTCCTGTGGTGAACCCCACCCCCAAGACCCCCAAAAATCATAATGCAGCAGCGTTTCACCAGAAAATGTACTTATTGCGGCATGGGTTCACCAGAAAATAGTTGTTATGCAGCAGAGCGTTTCACCATAAAATATACTTATTGCGGCATGCACTCACACACACCACACACAGTACACACACACACACTATACACACACACACACACACACACACAGTGTACACACACACACACACAGTACACACACTGCACACAACATACACACTATACACAGTACACACACACACACACACTCTAGACATGCACAGCACAGTACACACACTATACACACACACACACACACTGCACACAACATACACACACACACACACACAGTACACACACTGCACACAACATACACACTATACACAGTACACACACACACACTTTAGACACGCACAGCACAGTACACACACTACACACACAGTACACACACACACACACACACACACACACAGTGTACACACACACACACACAGTACACACACTGCACACAACATACACACTATACACAGTACACACACACACACACACTCTAGACATGCACAGCACAGTACACACACTATACACACACACACACACACTGCACACAACATACACACACACACACACACAGTACACACACTGCACACAACATACACACTATACACAGTACACACACACACACACTTTAGACACGCACAGCACAGTACACACACTACACACACAGTACACACACACACACACACACACACACACACACACACACACACACACACACACAGAGAGCACACTATACACAGCACACAGTAGACATACACTATACACATACAGAGATAGGAGGAGTGGAGTGAGACTGAGAATAGCCTGAGATGGAGCAGTTTATCTGTATTGCAGTCCCACATTACACAGAGACTAGTTGCTGGTAATAGGACTGCTGTCCCTGCCAATCTCTTACACAAGTCAGCAAGCAGCCCTCCTGGAGTCTAGGGACTGTCAAAACTTTTCAACCTGTTTAAGACCTTACCCACACATGCAGTCATTATAACTAGAGTTGGGCCGAACCTCCGATTTTCGGTTCGCGAACCGGGTTCGCGAACTTCCGCGGAAGGTTCGGTTCGCGTTAAAGTTCGCGAACCGCAATAGACTTCAATGGGGATGCGAACTTTGAAAAAAAAAAATAATTATGCTGGCCACAAAAGTGATGGAAAAGATGTTTCAAGGGGTCTAACACCTGGAGGGGGGCATGGCGGAGTGGGATACACGCCAAAAGTCCCCGGGAAAAATCTGGATTTGACGCAAAGCAGCGTTTTAAGGGCAGAAATCACATTGAATGCTAAATGACAGGCCTAAAGTGCTTTAAAACATCTTGCATGTGTATACATCAATCAGGTAGTGTAATTAAGGTACTGCTTCACACTGACACACCAAACTCACCGTGTAACGCACCGCAAACAGCTGTTTGTGTAGTGACGGCCGTGCTGGACTGGTGCGCACCATGGCGAGAGTGCAGGTTTTGGTGGCTTTACAGCCCATATGGTCGGCCTGGCTGATGTAGCTGAATGACAGAACAGTGACTGTCCAGCTGATCAAATTTGGTCTGACCACAATGAAGCAACGACCTTATTATCTTTTGTGTGCCCCCCGAGACACTCATCTAGGCGCCGGTCATTGCTTCATTGTGATACGCAAGCCCCTTCACCACGGCAAGGTAATGATCACGAAGGGGAATGGGCGCATGTACATGCCTTTTCTTTTGTTGTTGCAGCTGCCCGCAGTGCAGCCAGAAAAATTAGGCAGTCATGTACACGCACCATAAAAATTATTACAGCGGCCGCTGCTAGCAGCGGCCTAAAAAATTCAGCAATCCGCCTGGAGTCCCGGACCCTGTTGGTGGTGGCGGAGAAGGTAGTGAAGCGGCCTGCAGGCAGACATGCTGTGTGGAGGGACTGGGAGCGACTTAGTCTTTTTGGGGCAGGCCAGGCAGCCAGTCACACGGCGTGCAGGCAGAGATGCTGTGTGTGCGGGGACTGACTTAGTCTTGGGGCGGGCAGCAGCCCTCCGGGATCCATGCCTCATTCATTTTGATAAAGGTGAGGTACTTAACACTTTTGTGACTTAGGCGACTTCTCTTCTCTGTGACAATGCCTCCAGCTGCGCTGAAGGTCCTTTCTGAGAGGACGCTTGCGGCAGGGCAGGAGAGAAGTTGGATGGCAAATTGGGACAGCTCTGGCCACAGGTCAAGCCTGCGCACCCAGTAGTTTAAGGGTTCCTCATCGCTGTTCACAGCAGTGTCTACATCCACACTTAAGGCCAGGTAGTCGGCTACCTGCCGGTCGAGGCGTTGGTGGAGGGTGGATCCGGAAGGGCTACGGCGAGGCGTTGGACTAAAGAACGTCCGCATGTCCGACATCACCATGAGATCGCTGGAGCGTCCTGTCTTTGACTGCGTGGACACGGGAGGAGGATTAGTGGCAGTGGTACCTTGCTGGCGTTGTGCTGTCACATCACCCTTAAAGGCATTGTAAAGCATAGTTGACAGCTGGTTCTGCATGTGCTGCATCCTTTCCACCTTCAGGTGAGTTGGTAACAGGTCCGCCACTTTGTGCCTGTACCGAGGGTCTAGTAGTGTGGCCACCCAGTACAGCTCATTCCCCTTGAGGTTTTTTATACGGGGGTCCCTCAACAGGCAGGACAGCATAAAAGACGACATCTGCAGAAAGTCGGATCCAGTACCCTCCATCTCCTCTTGCTCTTCCTCAGTGACGTCACGTAAGTCAAACTCCTCCCCCCAGCCGCGAACAATACCACGGGAAGGTTGAGCAGCACAAGCCCCCTGCGACGCCTGCTGCGGTTGTTCTCCTGCCGCTGTCCCCTCCTCCTCCTCCTCCTCCCCCAAAGAAACACCTTGCTCATCATCCTCTGAGTCTGACTCGTCTTCTGCACACGACCTCTCTTCTTCCTCCTCCTCCCCCCTCTGTGCTGCCGCAGGTGTTGAGGAAACAGCTGGGTCTGATGAAAATTGGTCCCATGCCTGTTCCTGCCGTAACGGTTCCTGGTCACGCTCATTCGCAGCTTCATCCGCCACTCTACGCACAGCACGCTCCAAGAAGTACGCGTAGGGAATTAAGTCGCTGATGGTGCCCTCACTGCGGCTCACCAGGTTGGTCACCTCCTCAAACGGCCGCATGAGCCTGCATGCATTTTTCATCAGTGTCCAGTTGTCGGGCCAGAACATCCCCATCTTCCCAGACTGTTTCGTTCTACTCCAGTTGTAGAGGTACTGGGTGACGGCTTTCTTCTGTTCTAGCAGGCGGGAGAACATGAGCAGGGTCGAATTCCAGCGAGTGGGGCTATCGCAAATGAGGCGTCTCACCGGCATGTTGTTTTTACGCTGAATTTCTGCAAATCGTGCCATGGCTGTGTAAGAGCGCCTCAAATGCCCACAGAACTTCCTGGCCTGCTTCAGGACATCCGCTAAGCCAGGGTACTTTGCCACAAATCTTTGAACCACTAGATTCATGACATGTGCCATGCAGGGTATGTGTGTCAGCTTCCCCATATGCAAAGCGGCAAGCAGATTGCTGCCGTTGTCGCACACCACGTTGCCTATCTCCAGGTGGTGCGGGGTCAGCCACTCATCCACCTGTTTCTTAAGAGCAGCCAGGAGAGCTGCTCCAGTGTGACTCTCCGCTTTGAGACAAGCCATGTCTAAGATGGCGTGACACCGTCGTACCTGGCATGCAGCATAGGCCCTGCGGAGCTGGGGCTGTGTAGCTGGAGAGGAGAACTGCCACTCAGCCAAGGAGGAGGAGGAGGACAGCGAAGAGCATGTAGCAGGAGGAGAGGAGGTGGCAGGAGGCCTGCCTGCAAGCCGTGGAGGTGTCACAATTTGGTCCGCCGCTTTCTGCTTGCCATCGTTCACCACCAGGTTCACCCAATGGGCTGTGTAGGTAATGTAGCGGCCCTGCCCGTGCTTGGCAGACCAGCCATCCGTGGTCAGGTGTACCCTTGACCCAACGCTCTTCGCAAGAGATGACACCACTTGCCTCTCAACTTCACGGTGCAGTTGGGGTATGGCCTTTCTCGAAAAATAAGTGCGGCCTGGCATCTTCCACTGCGGTGTTCCGATGGCCACAAATTTACGGAAGGCCTCAGAGTCCACCAGCCGGTATGGTAACAGCTGGCGAGCTAACAGTTCCGCCACGCCAGCTGTCAGACGCCGGGCAAGGGGGTGACTGGCCAAAAGTGGCTTCTTCCGCTCAAACATTTCCTTCACGGACACCTGACTGCTGCTGTGGGCAGAGGAGCAGGAACTGCTCAAGGGCAGAGGCGGAGTGGAGGAGGGTGCCTGTGAAGGTGCAAGGGAGAAAGCGGCAGAAGCAGATGATGCACCTGAAGGAGGAAGAGGAGAATGAGGGTGACTTTTCTTTTGTGTGCTGCTGCTGCTTTTGCTCAGGTGGCCATCCCATTGCTGTTTGTGCCTTTTCTCCAGGTGCCTTCGTAAGGCACTTGTCCCTACGTGAGTGTCGGCCTTTCCACGGCTCAATTTTTGTTGGCAGAGCGAACAGATGGCTTTGGTCCGATCTGAGGCACACACATTAAAAAATTTCCACACCGCTGAGCCACCCTGGGATGTGGGCACTATGGGGACCTCAGCAGCTGATGCTGAAGGGCAAGTTGGCTGGCTGTACATAGGTGGCGATACATGGTGCCGGACTCTGCCACCAGCTGTTTCTGACGAAGAGCTGCCCCAGCTTCTTTCAGCAACTTCTATCCTCCTACTACTCTCTGACTCCCCCTCTGAACTGTCCCCCTCTTCATCTCCTCTATTGGGAACATACAGAGGATCCCTATCATCGTCATCATCGTAATCATCCTGCCCAGCTTCGCTTGACTCAGAAAAATCCAAACATGCACCATCAGTAGGTCCTTCATCCTTCTTACACGTTACATCCATAGTGTTGCCGCGTAACGCAGACATATGAGCTGGTGAAAATTCATCTGGCTGTAACAATGGCTGTGCATCAGTGATTTCACCACCACTAAATAATTCTTGCGAAGTGTCAAATGCAGCGGAAGTGGTGCTAGTAGTAGCGCTGGTGGCTGAGCAAGATGAGGTGTTCTGTGTCGCTAAATACTCAACCACGTCCTGACAATCTTGGGAGGTGATGGGACGTGCCTTCTTCCGAGCACTGTACTGTGGGCCAGGTCCACACGAAATTACATTTACACGACCTCGCGCAGACCTGCCGGGTGGCCTTCCTCTGCCTCTGCCACTACCTCTTCCTCTACCTGTTTTGTCCATATCGGGTATGCACGGAGTGGTATATCACACTGCATGCACTCACGTAGGTAGGTGGGTTCACTTAACTGCACAGGTATGCGCACTGATGCGGTGGGTTCACTGAACAGTACAGGTATACAGTGGCGGGTTCACTGAACACAACAGGTATGCAGTGGCGGGTTCACTGAACAGGTATGCAGTGGCAGGATCACTGAACAGGTATACAGTGGCGGGTCCACTGAACAGAACAGGTATACAGTGGCGGGTCCACTGAACAGAACAGGTATACAGTGGCGGGTTCACAGAACAGGTATGCAGTGGCAGGTTCACTGAACACAACAGGTATGCAGTGGCGGGTTCACTGAACAGGTATACAGTGGCGGGTCCACTGAACAGAACAGGTATACAGTGGCGGGTCCACTGAACAGAACAGGTATACAGTGGCGGGTCCACTGAACAGAACAGGTATACAGTGGCGGGTTCACAGAACAGGTATGCAGTGGCAGGTTCACTGAACACAACAGGTATGCAGTGGCGTGTTCACTAAACAGGTATACAGTGGCGGGTCCACTGAACAGAACAGGTATACAGTGGCGGGTTCACAGAACAGGTATGCAGTGGCAGGATCACTGAACAGGTATACAGTGGGGGGTCCACTGAACAGAACAGGTATACAGTGGCGGGTTCACAGAACAGGTATGCAGTGGCAGGTTCACTGAACACAACAGGTATGCAGTGGCGGGTTCACTGAACAGGTATACAGTGGCGGGTCCACTGAACAGAACAGGTATACAGTGGCGGGTCCACTGAACAGAACAGGTATACAGCGGCGGGTTCACAGAACAGGTATGCAGTGGCAGGTTCACTGAACACAACAGGTATGCAGTGGCGTGTTCACTAAACAGGTATACAGTGGCGGGTCCACTGAACAGAACAGGTATACAGTGGCGGGTTCACAGAACAGGTATACAGTGGCAGGTCCACTGAACAGAACAGGTATACAGTGGCGGGTTCACAGAACAGGTATGCAGTGGCAGGATCACTGAACAGGTATGCAGTGGCAGGATCACTGAACAGGTATGCAGTGGCAGGATCACTGAACAGGTATGCAGTGGCAGGATCACTGAACAGGTATGCAGTGGCAGGATCACTGAACAGGTATGCAGTGGCAGGATCACAGTACAGGTATGCAGTGGGCTGAGGGCTCACTGAACAGAACAGGTATGCAGTGGCAGGATCACTGAACAGGTATGGAGTGGCAGGATCACAGTACAGGTATGCAGTGGGCTGAGGGCTCACTGAACAGAACAGGTATGCAGTGGCAGGATCACTGAACAGGTATGCAGTGGCAGGATCACAGTACAGGTATGCAGTGGGCTGAGGGCTCACTGAACAGAACAGGTATGCAGCCAGGAAGAAGTTAAGCCTAACTAATCTTTCCCTATATGAGAGACTGCAGCAGCTCGCCCTACTCTCACTAATGCAGGCACACGAGTGGCCGTAATGGCCGCCGCTGCCTGCCTTATATAAGGGGGGGTGGGGCTCCAGGGGCTAGTGTAGCCTAATTGGCTACACTGGGCCTGCTGACTGTGATGTAGAGGGTCAAAGTTGACCCTCAGGTGCATTATGGGGCGAACCGAACTTCTTCCGCAAAACATTCGCGTGCGGTACCCGCACGCGAACCACCTACGGGGAGAGACCAGACAGATTTTTTCCCACTGACCCTCCAGACGAGTTCTACATCATGCTGTGTATATTTACCAGCTAGCCTGCCCTCTAATTGCACTTTTATCAGCTAGCCTAGTATTTTACATTGCCTTACATCAACAAACCTGAATACAGCAGACACAGGACCAACCCTAAATCATTGAATGAAAGGCGGCCAGGGGGGAAGTCAATGCCTGGCTGCTACACAGTCTCTACATCCACGCAGTTAGCAGTAGCAGAGAGAGAGGGACTGAATTCTCAGGAGTCGGACTCAGGAGCTGATGATGCTGTACTCCTCGGATCCCTGACTAGGATGAGTGCCTTCTCTCACTGACTCATTCATTACTGTGGTTCTTTAAATCATTGAGCTGAAGTCCAGTCAGCCCCACTGCTGCTGCTGTGTAAACTGACACCTGAGTCAGCTGAGAGGCATTTCTTCTCTCACTACTCAGTGCAGAAGCGCCCTTGCCTCTTCCTGTCGCCTTAGGCAAAAATGTATAGCTGCCTAATGGCTCGGACGCCTCTGGCTCTGTCCCATTATGTGTTTTCAAATGGTTGACTAGACTCTTGCTGCAGCTCTTTGACAGACAGGTATAGTTTTGTTTGAGTAGCTTGCTATTTCCTTAAGGGTTGGTTCGCACGGGCGTCTGCCCGGCTTTCTGTGGCGTCACGTGTGGTGGCGTTCGGGCTTTCAGCAGCCTTCACATAGCTTTCGGATGCGGTCGGCGTTTTTCTTCCCCCAGGGGAACATTACCCGTGGCGGTTAACCGCCCCAGGATGCTACATGTAGCGTCCAGGGGCGCCTTGAACGCCAGGGAAAATCGGGACCCAAACGCTGCGTTTGCATAAAAGCCTGGTGCAACTGCCCCTATTCACTTGAATGGGAGCGTTTAACGCCAAGTCCTGAACGTTGGCGGTAAACGCTCCGCAGACGCCCATCTGAACCAGCCCTAAAGGGCAACTGTAGTGAAAGGTATATGGAGGCTACCCTATTTACTTCCTTTTAAGGAATACTAGTTGCTTGGCTTCCATGGTGCGCCTCTGCCTCTAATACTTTTAGCCATGGACCCTGAACAAGCATGCATCAGATCAGACATTTCTGGCATTATTGTCAGATCTGACAGGATTAGCTGCATGCTTGTTTCTGGTCTAATTCAGACATGACTGCAGCCAAATAGAGCAGCAGAGCTGCCAGGCAACTGGTATTGTTTAAAAGCAAATAAATATGGCAGCCTCCATATACTTCTAACTACAGGTGTCCTTTAATTTTATACCAGTGTTAAATCAAATCTGAACTCCCTCAAGACATATAGGCCCATATGCAATTAATGTTTTCTCCTTCGTTATCTCTAGGAGATCATTTTCATCTTCTCTTTAAAAGAACATTTCAGCATTTTACAATAAAAAAATGTCCTAAAGAAAAAGCAGTATCCAAATTATTCTGAGTATTTTCTTTCTTGCTGGTGGCTTAAAAGGCATTTTATAGTTTATGGGCCAGTGCACACCAAAATCCTCTGCAGATCTGCTAACGCTAGAGGTTTTTGAAGCAGATTTTCAGAGCGATTCTAGGCATGTTTAGAGACTTTTTTTTTAACATGCCGAGCATTTTTTGGAGCATTTTTGTGTAGCAGGTTTCATATATTGTTACAGTAAAGCTGTTACTGAACTGCTTCTGTAACACAAACGCCTGGAAAACTGTTCTGATCTAGCACCGCTGGTGTGCACCATCCCATTGAGATACATTAGCCAAGCGTTTTCACAGGCGGCAGCGGTTTTGAAAACGCTACAAAAAACGCTTGGTGTGCACCATCCCTAAAAGTGTATTGGAGCATTTCCCTCTTCCTATGGTTTTATTTTTCTAAGTCAAACTATATAGCGTACCACCACAATTGCAACAGTGACACCTACAGTTCTTTTCGGGAGCAGCACACAAAAATAATACAGAATGTTTCAGGAATATAATACTGGATTTGCTGGAATTACAACATAATATCCTCTTTACTGGAGACGATTGTGAAATTTTGACAACTATCTGAAATATGTGAAGTATTTAACCCAGGAAACCAGCAACACGTTCTAATATCTTGCATTACAATTTACAAAATAGTTACGGCCGAACATTTTGGATTAGGGATAATAGCACTTACTGGTGAACTTTAAAGGAATACCAAGGAGAAAATAAACTGATCAGATAGACATGTATATGTACAGTGCTAAGCATACAAATAACTCGGCTTTGCTCCCTTTTTTTTTCTTCCTCTGCCTGAAAGAGTTAGCATTCAGATATGCAAATGACAATTTCTCTCCAATCAGACTTAGCCGGACTATAGCATAACACTCACTGATAAGGGATTACAGCCATAAAACACTTTCCTTTCAGAGAACAGCTTCTGAGAAAAGGGAAGCGATATAAAGCTCAATAGTTCATATATATTAGCTCTGGCATACATCAAGGACTGTGTCATTGAGCAGAGACAATGACACATGAAAAACTTAAAAAGTAGATTTAAACATAAAATAAAACTATGGAGAAGTGATTTTTATGAGTAGGAGGATACATGCAAATGTTTATCTCATCAGTTTATTTTCCCCACAGTATTCCTTTCGAAGGTTCAAAGAGTCTAATCTCATACATAGACTGAACTCAGCCGAAAACCTAGTGTGTGTACAGGCATGTATAGAGGGGGCATGCAGCGGACCTAGATCAGGGCCCATCCATAACAGTTACTACTGATGTTGTTGTTCACATACAGGTTTCCAGAAAATGCCGTATACAGCAGTTCAGCATCATTATGAGTGGAGAGAGTCACGGGGTTGCTTTCCACATCATGCTACAGGTGTTTCCACCTTCCAAGCCAGAAGACAGAGGTGCTCGGATACCCCCAATCTGAGTGATCACAAATTCGTCTCCACCCACTTACGAATTGATACGTGATCATAATCACGAATAGAAACAGATATCCGACTAGAGTGCGGTTTTGAGTCAAATAACTGCACATAATCCCGAGTCGTGATTTGTGATTAAAAACCCGCCAACTTTAACGGTTAATAGCAAAACCCCCTTAAAATCTAGAAACACTGAATTTGCCAGACATGTTAAGAATATTTTTTTCCTTTGAACATTTAAAATCGATTTTCTCAAAAACTATAAGGTCTTTTTGAAAAAAAAATCCTCTTGTTCTCACTGGTCTTCTTAACAAATCGTGCAAATTTGGTGTTTCTAGCTTTTAAGGGGGCTTTGCTATTAAAGGGAACCTTAACTGAACGGGAGGTAAAGAGTTTCACTTACCTGGGGCTATTACCAGCCCCCTGCAGCAGTCCTGTGCCCTTGGCGCCGCTCTGGAATCCTCTGGTCCCCCGCTGTCACTTAGTTTTGTTTTTGACGACTCACCAGTTGCTGGCCAAAAATACGCGTTGCCGCATATCTACGCGTGCGGAATGCGGCAACGCGTATTTTTGCACGCGTTGCGGTCCGCAACAGCGCTAATTGCATTAGTGAATGCGTCCAATAATACGCATGGCGGCCGGTGACTGGTGAGTCGTCAGAAACGAAACTAAGTTACAGCGGGGGACCAGAGGATTCCAGAGCAGCTCCGAGGGCACAGGACTGCTGCAGGGGGCTGGTAATAGCCCCAGGTAAGTGAAACTCTTTACCCCCCGTTCAGTTAAGGTTCCCTTTAACCACTAAAGTCGGCAGATTTTTAATCACGAATACTGACTAGTGATCACAAGTAACTCGTGTTCACGAGTCAGGTAACGAGTGTGATCACGAGTGCATTCGTGATCGGCATTCGTGATTGAGAGCCGATCATGACCTCGTGATTGGCAAAAACGATCACAAGGTCATGATGGGCAACCCTGGCACCAGAGTCACATGAAGCCCGACATGGAACGCATGGGAGGGACTGTTCCCAACTCTTTTTTTTCTAGCCCTTCTCATTTGTCCATCTTAAACTTATTATGTACAGACCTGAATTTATATGTGCCGTTTACCTGCTGACAGTTTCAGCATCTTATGTTACTTTACTATATAATACTAATTTGTTTTTCTGTTATTCCTTTTTTGTTGTAATGGACGATTCTAGACATTGATAAATGCAGGAAATTAGCTCTTGCTAATGAATACTTGATGCTGTGCATCACTAGAGGCATGCCTGGGATATGTCCTTTGCTTAAATAGTTTTCCATTTTTCAGTATTATCTTATGTACTCTTTTCTCCGGGCTGATCACTTAGGTACTCTCATCTTTTTCTATTCTTAAAGAGAACCTGTAACAAAAAAAAAATCCTCTGGGGATACTTACCTCATCCCAATGAGACTTCCCCGACCTCTGAAGCTTGGAAGAATCCAGCTCTGGCTCCGAAACCTCCCCTGACAAGTGGTGATACATTTGCCTCTCTGCGATCCTGCGCAGGCGTGCTAGTGGCTCTTCGTTCAGGCTAGGTGTTATAATTTAAGTAGGCCTCAGTTATTTGGACTGAGTTAGTCAAAAAGGCTTGATGAGCAGACCTGTCCTTTAAGGGGATTTTCTCTGTAGAGAGAAAATCTGCAGTTCTGTCAGCAGAACTAGAACATACCAAGAAGCTGTTCTGAACAAGGCCGCGGGTCTCTCTGACCTGGGCATGTACCACCACCAGAACAGAAAACATTGGCCATGTTTACAAAACATCCACATTCCTGTAAGTAAAGGAAAGGTGACATTAAATATTAATCGAGTAGGCGTGTATGATGACACCACGAGTAGGGTCCACCAATAATCTGATCTAGGGGTGGCGAATATGATGTCACGTTTAACTCTTTCCTAGTCGGTATTAATAGCTGGACGAGCTGAAAAGGGGCTCTCTCTCTCTCTGATTCCTGCTATGCTTCAATACTGACTGGAACCCAATTAGTTCTCTAAGTATGTTCTTCCTTTCTGTAATCTGATATAAGGTATGCTGTACATAGGTAGTCTAGATGTAACATAGAGTAGATACAAGAAGACCTGGGTATCTTCAGTAGGATATATACTCAAGTAGCTGTAACGCAACATGGAAGTCTGCTTTGCCAGGAGATGAATGTATCTATCTGTATTCCTGTTTCCTGAATAAATAACGTAAATATCGGAAAAGCCTGAGAAAGTCTATATCCTGTTTGCGGTGTGGAGAGTCAAGTGATCTCACAGTCTGTGAGACGATGGTGTCGAAGCAAGGTGATAAGAACAGTTTATTACAGTTGGTGCCGTGAAAACCCTAGGCCAATCCCAGGTCGTTGATTGGTGATCCAGGTGGGCACAAGAGTCAGTCTAATTGAGACTTCTCGAAGCAGCGACTTACATCTCTGTGAAGCAAGCACAAGAGAACAGGAGAAGCTCAGAGCGAGCTGAGCTGGAAGAGTTAAGAGCGGACTACGGAGGCCAGAGACGAGAAGTGCAAAGCTTATCAAGCAGAGATAAGCTCTGTGCGGAGTGAGTCGGGAAAATCCCAGTGGCAGGGTCGATGTGGGCGCCCTAATTGGAGTGGACGTACGCCACACATAGGGGAAGGCAGTCCAAGAGAATGGGTTTGGCCAGATCCCATTAGGACCTTCAGCGCATCCGACGCCTGTGAGGAAAACTGAGCCAAGATTGCTGGGAGACTCAGAGCTCGTTTCTGGTACAGAGGCCACACACCGCAAGAGATTTTGATAAGGCAAGTATAGTGTTTCATTTGTTTAATTCTAATGCAAGTGTTGGTATTACATGTTGACAGTTTGTTCCAGCAGTGTTTTCTCTCTAAATTGTCCAGTGTATGTTCGTACTGGTTTTCCTGTGTAGGTGTAGGTGCGTGCAGTTTCAGGTTTTGTTTTTTCTTTCTCCTTTGTCTTTCTCCCGTGTATGAGTCTGGGAGGTTTGCCAGATATGGGAGTCCCCCGCAGGAGAGATAAGGGGGGGCTGAGGCTTTCGAGTAGTAGAGGGGGGGGAGAGGAGAAGGAGAGAGAGGGAAGTGAGAGGAGACTGGTAGTGAGGAAAGGGAGAGAGAGACAGCTGTGAGGTTTTAGTAGGAGTTAATGCATGTGTTAGCTGTTGGAAGTATGTTTCTTTTTTTTCCTTCTCGGGGAGCTATACAGATGCACGCAGCCACGGACCTGGGTCGCTTTGAAAGTATGCAACAGTTAGAGTGACAGCTGAGATAGTGGGTGGTGCTACTGTATGGGGCTCGGACGTAGTTTTTGTCAGCAGGGGTGTTCGGGAGATGTTCTGCTGGGTAGAGTCTGTGGTTCAGAGATAGGAGACTCCACGGTGGAATTTCTGGTATTTCTCTTTTGGGATGTTTTTCCATCCGAGAGTGTGTAGAGCGGTATGCCAAGCTTGGGGAAGAGCTTTTTCTGCTGAAATGTTTAGTGTGCATATACATTGTATGTATGTTCTAACTGGTTCTTTTTTCCTAATGTGTATAGGATTAAGCGGTTGCTACGGGAGATTGATAGCAGCCATTTTGGCTGGCATGCCATGACTCAACATGACGTTGGGTTTCTGAGAAAGCCACTCCCATCTGCATGATGTATCAGGAGGGGAGGGGGCGGGAAGCGCCCACTGATAGGCACGCCCCGATGGCAGGGGGGAGGATGTGCTGGGGGGGATCCCGGGTCCCACGTCACAGCTGGGCACAAGGCGCCGTGCACGGAAGCAGCTGGTGGGAGGGGGGTCCTGAGTGGGGACAGTAGAGAGATTCTACTGGGTTTTTTGGCTTCCAGATGATTTCCTCAGAAGAAGTCTGGACACAGGGAGTGTCCGCATACGGGAGCCAAGCAAGTTGCAGGCTCATAAATAGGAAGTGTTTCCCAGCTAGGAAAACACGTATAAGTCAGATAGTCCCCAGGGAGTGATTTGCGAGTGCTGCGCAGATCAGGGAAGTATCTGTACTGGGTTGCTTATGGGATTATTCCTGTAAGTGAGGCACCTTGATGGGTGGTGCAGCATGAGTTCCCAATTGAGAAGGGGGGGCAGCGCATCAGGGGGGGGTGCCGGAGTTGGAAAAAAGGGAGTTGACCAATCCGGGTTTCCGGTTTTTGTAGTGGACAGGGCCAGAGCTGGACTGAGAGGTCTATGCTGGGCTGGGGCTGTTTTTTTTGTTTGTGCGTTTTTTTTCGTCCACTGATTGGTCAAATATGTTTTTTCCAGCTCTTATCAATTGTAGCACAAAGAACAAGGACTGACAGCAGTTCAGCAGTTCATGGGGCATTATACAGAGGATAGAATTGCCATTTACAGAGTGACAGTGTATCAGTACGGTGTTTGCCAGGTGACTACCTACCAAGTGGGCATTCAGGGATCTGCATACAGGCATGTGACGCTGGTATGCTTAGCCCTGCACCCTGTGTAGTTTAAGGGCAAAGTGGTCCTTCCTACAGGGAGGCAGCAATTTTTTTTGGTAGTTTAGGTAGTGGCACGGCAAACATTGATCAGAGGGTACAACACACAGAACTTCTAGCAGAGCTGGTATCGCGATGAAGTTCTAGATAAGTAAATGCGATAATGAGTAAGAGCATTGCAGGCTCACCTGCAAAGCAGCAACAGGTGTGGCATCCGGAATCTGTGCATGCAACGGCCGCGCATGGACAGATAAGGGGGGATGTGGAGTGAGCTGCAATGGGGTGAGAGCTTCCAAAGGTGAAGCGAGCTTCCAAAGGTGAAGTCCGCGGGAGCATATTTTAAACAGGTAAGTACTGAAGATAGTACTGAGGTAGGGGGGTGAAGTTTAACTCCAATCTACCAATAAGAGTAAACAGAGTTCAGGAGAACCATAAAGCAACGAGATCAATTACGATATATATTGATCAATTTAAAGTGTAAAGAGTACAAGCCGCAGGGCGAATCCCAATTCATTAATAAGAATTGATTTGTTTGTATTTCGATTTCAGGTGTTTGGCAATATGGAATTGAGACAGCTGCAGTGCTGGCAGCAAAGATGGAGATGTCAGTCGGATAAGCGAAAGGTTCCAGATGCCAATCTAAGCTTGGAGGAACACGAGATTCCTGAAATCGGAAAGAGACTAAAACACGAGATTCCTGAAATCGGAAAGAGACTAAAACACGAGATTCCTGAAATTGGAAAGAGACTAAACCACGAGATTCCTGAAATCGGAAAGAGACTAACAAAACTCGGAGCAAAGCATAATGCAAAGTGCTAATGTTTTTCTTTCCCAGGGTGGTGCTTTTATAATGAAGTGTACCATGCTGATGGTGATCCTAGGTTGCCATTCCGTCCTAGGAGAACGAAGAGAGGACATTCTCATGTATAATAAGGGGTTAATGAGAATGCAAGGCCCAAGCATGTTAATGTTGGGTGACAAAGGTACTGATCCTTTCACACCTCCCTCCGCTTGGCACAGATGGACCATGCAGGGACGGAGGAAAGGAGCACTTGTGCCAGGAGAAAGCAAATTTCATGGCACAATGTGGGTGAAAGGTCTGAAGGGTCAAGTGTGCGGGCAGTGGGAATTTAATGGCAGTGTAAATCTGCTATTGAATGCCACACTCCCAGAATCAATGCACCGATCCAAAGGTTTGTTAAAAGGTACATTGCAGTATAATGGGTACATGCAAAAGGTGGAGTGTGTGATTCAGGGGTACCTTGTCTTGGTTATGCAGAGTGAGATGGGTCCAGATTGGAGAGGAACGAGCAGGAGGCGTCAATTCTCTTACCAGAGAGACGCAGGGGACAACATCACACTCTGGAGCTACCAACAGAGAGTGCCTCTGAAACAACTATACACACGTAAAGGCTGGAAAGCCAAGGGTGGGTGGTTCTCGAAACAAGAAGTAACAATCGAGATCAAGCCACATTTCCAGGTGACAAAGAGGGTGGGGAGAGCGGTCCCGGGGGAGGGAAAGCCAACACAGGGAACCCCATCCACACTACACGGGTCACAACAGGGGACGATATTACACAGTCCATATGCAGCAGCTTATCCTCATGATAGTTGGGTAAGTGAAGAGGTACTCTTAATCGAAAGATTGCAGAGAGTACAGTCTTCCCGACCTCAGGTACATATTGTGCCTCAGGACGTAAGGGGGGAAGAGGTCCAATCAGGACAGCTGGGGACATATTTTGTCAGCGAGAGATTGGACAAGGGGAGGTATAGTAACTTTTCTGGAGAAGGATCTTTTGCATGGCATCTTCGAGATGTTTGGGTGAACAAATGGAAACGGTGCAACATTCCTTTAGGCACCGCCACTTCCTTAGTTCCCACCTCAACACATGTCTTACACCAGGACCTGAGAGGTCAACCTTTTTTGGTGCTAGACGGGGAGGTGAAGCAAGTAGAGTTGTCCTCATGCGGGCAATTCTTGCAGAAGTATCTGCGTTGGCCGGGGCAAGCCAAATTTAGTGAAGAAGCCTGCGGGTTCAATAACGCAGACTGCGAGGCTACCATTCAAAAGATCCACCCTGAAGCCAAACCAATAGTTCCGGTGGCTGAAGGAAGGGTTTGGTTTTTTAACATAAGGTCTAATGATACATTCAAGGTATATTCTCATAATTGTTCCGATAAGGGGGATTTTCCAAGGGGAACATATTGTGTGAGTGGAGATCCCATATGGATCCTGTCATCCAGGCTGGATGACGTTGTTTCTCAAATTGTTAAGAGAACTCTAAAGGTCAAAGTTTCACGAGTAGTTCCCGTCCTGAAAGAGAACACGACATGGGACGAAGGGGAACAGGGTTTGATCCAAGACGACCACATTTTGTTACAAAGGTTAAACAAACAGTACACTAAGTTAGAGGTAAGATTTCACCATGATACAGGTGATCTTAACGAGGTAGAACACAAAAATGAACAGGTGAGTTCCAGTCTGCCCTGGTGGACAAAGGTTCCGGTGATGTTCCAGGGACACTCGGACGGGGCATCTGCAGTTCCAAAGTTCTTTCTACACCCACTGGTCGTCTGGATGGGGATGACAACTTTAGGCATCGTTATCCAGGTGAGGTTGCGGGTTAAAATTACGTAAAATAAATTAACCTGGTCCAGAGATTGGTGCCTCATAAACAATCTCCGGAACCAATAGTTTAAATTAAGGGATATACAGGGTTACGGGTATAGGTTTAGTAGTACCTAGGAGCTGATTGTATAAAGGCGCTCTTTTAGAAGGCACCTGGCACTGCTCCGTTTTGTAACAACCAAACGAGTTTCACTTTTCTGTGTTCATGCAAGTTTGTGAGTGATACGCAAGTGACGCAAATGCTGAGCATGTGGTGTTGAGGGACTTAGAAGTAGGGCTTCCCCAGAGAGCCTGGGTACAGGAAGACCAAGAGGTCTTGCTCTCTCTCTTCCCGGGGTAACCGCCTAGAGCAGAGAAGTTGTGTGAGCACGAACATCGAAAAGTGAAACATACAAGAAGAGAAACAGGTACTGGGAGGTTCAGACGCTGGGATCTGCGGGTCAAGCCGTTTTAGGGGGGATTGTTATAATTTAAGTAGGCCTCAGTTATTTGGACTGAGTTAGTCAAAAAGGCTTGATGAGCAGACCTGTCCTTTAAGGGGATTTTCTCTGTAGAGAGAAAATCTGCAGTTCTGTCAGCAGAACTAGAACATACCAAGAAGCTGTTCTGAACAAGGCCGCGGGTCTCTCTGACCTGGGCATGTACCACCACCAGAACAGAAAACATTGGCCATGTTTACAAAACATCCACATTCCTGTAAGTAAAGGAAAGGTGACATTAAATATTAATCGAGTAGGCGTGTATGATGACACCACGAGTAGGGTCCACCAATAATCTGATCTAGGGGTGGCGAATATGATGTCACGTTTAACTCTTTCCTAGTCGGTATTAATAGCTGGACGAGCTGAAAAGGGGCTCTCTCTCTCTCTGATTCCTGCTATGCTTCAATACTGACTGGAACCCAATTAGTTCTCTAAGTATGTTCTTCCTTTCTGTAATCTGATATAAGGTATGCTGTACATAGGTAGTCTAGATGTAACATAGAGTAGATACAAGAAGACCTGGGTATCTTCAGTAGGATATATACTCAAGTAGCTGTAACGCAACATGGAAGTCTGCTTTGCCAGGAGATGAATGTATCTATCTGTATTCCTGTTTCCTGAATAAATAACGTAAATATCGGAAAAGCCTGAGAAAGTCTATATCCTGTTTGCGGTGTGGAGAGTCAAGTGATCTCACAGTCTGTGAGACGATGGTGTCGAAGCAAGGTGATAAGAACAGTTTATTACACTAGGCAGAAATAGCCGAGTCCGAGTAGGGTCCACCAATAATCTGATCTAGGGGTGGCGAATATGATGTCACGTTTAACTCTTTCCTAGTCGGTATTAATAGCTGGACGAGCTGAAAAGGGGCTCTCTCTCTCTCTGATTCCTGCTATGCTTCAATACTGACTGGAACCCAATTAGTTCTCTAAGTATGTTCTTCCTTTCTGTAATCTGATATAAGGTATGCTGTACATAGGTAGTCTAGATGTAACATAGAGTAGATACAAGAAGACCTGGGTATCTTCAGTAGGATATATACTCAAGTAGCTGTAACGCAACATGGAAGTCTGCTTTGCCAGGAGATGAATGTATCTATCTGTATTCCTGTTTCCTGAATAAATAACGTAAATATCGGAAAAGCCTGAGAAAGTCTATATCCTGTTTGCGGTGTGGAGAGTCAAGTGATCTCACAGTCTGTGAGACGATGGTGTCGAAGCAAGGTGATAAGAACAGTTTATTACACTAGGCAGAAATAGCCGAGTCCGATCGTATCCACTCTGCTGCGCAGGCACAAAGGACTCACGCCTGCGCAGTAGAGCGGATAAGATCGGGTTCGGCTATTTCCGTCCTTCCCCGAATGAAGAGCCTGAGCAGTGCGCCTGAGCAGGATTGCGGTAGGTAAATATTTACCTCAACGTACTTCGGGGGGGTCCCGGCACTTGAATGGGAACGATGGAAGAGAACGGGGGAAGCCTCATTAGGATCCAGAGGTTTCCCCCTCCTGAGGTAAGTATCCCCCAGAGGGTTTTTTTCAGTTACAGATTCTCTTTAAAAGGTACCCTCTCCCACCCTAACCCCCAAAGATGACAACAAATCTGGTTCTCTGCTCACTGAACGCAGTACTGATGTGCTACCAAGACCCCCTTTTTGGGTTTTTGTCTTGGGAAACATCTACCACCATAACAGCCCACTGCCATCTGGAGTCTATTAGGTAGAACAGGGTGACAAAGCTATAACTTACAGTTTACAGCCCACATCTGGGCATCTGTAATGTGAATTCATAAAACGTGTAAACAAAGAACCTATATGTCACCAAGGCAATTTATTTCAGAGTAGTTTCAGAGCACATAAAATAACTCAAAGAGCACTTAGATGTAAAAGATAACATCCCTGTCCACACCCCTAACCACGCCCCGGCACACCCCTAGTCACACGTACCATAAAGATTTCATAAGAAAAATATGTTGTTTTATAAATCAAACCACACTGGTCCTTTCTATCCTGGTGCATTTTCGTTCATATTAACATTTGAAAATAAGACATATATCAATTTAAAGGATGGGAATAAAGTTTAGAGGCAATTAAACACATTTTTCAGTAGAGAAATACATATATTTACATAGAAAGAGGGACAAATAAGGAGAAAAGAGGGACAGGGCTCCCAAAGAGGGACAGTTGGGAGCTATGCATTTATATTGTGCTTTTCTCCTGGCGGAATCAAAGCGCCAGAGTTGCAGCCACTAGGACGCGCTCTATAGGCAGTAGCAGCGTTAGGCAGTCCTGCCCAAGGTCTCCTACTGAATAGATGCTGGCTAACTGAACAGGCAGAGCCAAGATTTGAATCCAGGTGGCCTGTGTCAGAGGCATTGCCCTTAACCATTACACTATCCAGCCACTGCTAATGAGGCTATGTTCAACTGCCCAACAAGATATATTACATGTTTTTAAAAGAATGTTCCATATACGGAGATGGTCAGTAGTAAATGAAATAGCTGAAGCTAATTATTCACATACTGGTAATAGGCACTATACTCTACGTATTAACATGTATATACAATATCACTAGTAATTGGATGATGCATGATTATATCACTGATTAAAAACAACATCATCCTACAGCATCCTCCATTTGTATGCACTGGCATAGTTGTGACACAGCACCTTTATGCCTCCTACAGTGCCTTCTGTGTGTGGCACGCTGCCACTTGGAGGTTTCTGTATATAATTCTGACATCACATGACATTTCATGTCATGTAAAAACTAAAGGCTGTCATGATAGTTTAATCATTTCAACCCTAGTAACACTGCTGGACCATGTCAAGCCTCTTCCTCCCACCAATAACATTCTGACAGGAAGTCCTGACAGTACCCCTCACTAGCTGTAGCTCAGATTGCATTCTGGGTATGGGTAATTCCAGTCAGGGACAGATAAGAAGTGTGGCCAATTGTACACAAGCTCAGTTGTCTTCCTGAAAAGTTTTCCTGTTTGCAATTTGCAATCAACTCATATCATTTGTAAATATGACATTTACCGTTGTATTGCGAGTTTCTGTGTGGGAGGAAATGTGTTCTCTGAGTAATTAGGATGTGAGAAGCTGTAATGAGAAAATCTCCATTTGCATACACTCATATGCATTTCATTTACACAGTCTTATCCAGCTTATAACACAGCTGTGGGTACATCATGAAAATCCACTTTATGGGCTGATGGGATTTGCTGCAGTGTGTAGGAGGCGTGTGACAATGGCGACTTTACCTGACTCAGTTTTAGAGACACATCAGAGAGAACATTTTTTTAAAAAAAACATCATTTTGACATCTTCGCAGAGTAATTTACATTACATCGTAATTCAATTAATAGTTCACACTTTAAAATTCATCATCATTATTTTAGCACATACCTCAAAACTCCACTTGAACTTCAGGTCACATGATGAGTATTTGCTGATTCCTGCAGAGCAGTGTTTCTCAACATTTCTACAGCATATACCCCTTTATAAACGTATGTGTGTGCTAAAGAGGAACTTAAAGGGATACTGTAGGGGGGTCGGGGGAAAATGAGCTGAACTTACCCGGGGCTTCTAATGGTCCCCCGTAGACATCCTGTGTTGGTGCAGCCACTCACCAAGTTCCGCTGATGTCACTAGGAGCGCACTGCGCAGGCACAGACCATACTGGGCCTGCGCAGTACACTCCTGGTGCCATCAGCGGGAGTGAGGACACAGCAACGCAGGCGGAGTGGTTTTCTGACTTTAAAGTCAGAAATTCAATAAGTGAACCGGAGGCGGGGCCGGAGCATCGGGGAGTGGCTGCGCCAACACAGGATGCCTGCGGGGGACCATTAGAAGCCCCGGGTAAGTTCAACTCATTTTCCCCCGACCCCCCTACAGTATCCCTTTAAAGCGGATCCGAGATGAAAAACTAACTATAACAAGTAACTTGTCTATATATCTTATCTAAAGTTTCAATAGCTTACACAACAAATCTAGCTGCAAACAGCTTTAACCACTCTACCCCCGCCCGTACGAATTTCTCCGTCCCTTTTTCCATCCTTTAACCCCCAGGGACGGAGAAATCCGTACTTTCCGCGCTCCCGCCGCTGCCCGCGCTCCCGCTCGTAAATACGCCGCCCGCCACTAGTAAACACGCCGCCGCCCGCTCACCCGGAGATCAATGAACGGGAAAATCCATTCCCGTTCGTTGATCTAAGCCCCGCAATGATCCGCTGCTCTCCGATGGGCAGCGCGATCATTGTGAAAAAAAACTCACGTGTCCAGCCTCCTTATACTTCCTCCGAGCGTCTGGAAGGACGCTTGGAGGTCGCATTAGACAAAAAGTTACCGTTGCCATCTTGTGGCCAAATAGTAAAACTACACCCTAAACATTTTTTAAACACAAATCAGTTAGTTATACACAAAAAATTAACTCATTACCTCCCACACTCCCCATTTTTTTATTTTTTTGAAATGAAAAAAAAATTAAAAAATGTACAATTAAAAAAAATACATAAATAGTTACCGTAGGGACTGAACTTTTTAAATATTTATGTCAGGAGGGTACAACACTGTTACTTTATAAACTATGGGCTTGTAATTAGGGATGGACGCAAAACTGAAAAAAATGCACCTTTATTTCCAAATTAAATATTGGCGCCAAACATTGTGATAGGGACATAATTTAATAACCGGGACAAAAGGGCAAATAAATTTCATGGGTTTTAATTACAGTAGCATGCATTATTTAAAAACTATAATGGCCGAAAACTGAAAAATAATTAATTTTTTCCCACATTTTTCCTATTTTCCCATTAAAACACATAATAAAATAATTTTTGGCATAATGTCCCACCTAAAGAAAGCCTAATTGGTGGCGGAAAAAACAAGATATAGTTCATTTCATTGTGATAAGTAATGATAAAGTTATAGACGAATGAATGGAAGGAGCGCTGAAAGGTGAAAATTGCTCTGGTGCTCAGGGGGTAAAACCCCTCAGTGGTGAAGTGGTTAATAGAATATTATTCTTTCTTCTTGTGATACAGTGACAGCAGCCATGTTGTTTGTAAACATTACACAGAGGCAGGCTTATCTGCATCTTGAGCAAAAAAACCTAATCCCCCCTCCTCTACCCTCCACCCCTCTGCCTCTGAAATCTCTGGCTAGTAATACCTCCCCCTCCTCCTGCCCAGACTGAGCTCCCATTGTCTGAAAGTGCCTTGGCTCTCTGAAAACCTGTGGGCGTGGCTTGTGTAGTTTATAGGGAATTACAGTATTAAAACAAAAAAGTATTTGGCTTGAGGAATGCCCTATAAACAATAGGAAAGGAACACAATTATGCAATGAGTAAAAGTTCACCTCGGATCCACTTTAAGCAAAAAAGGGAAAAAATAAATCAATACATTGCAAAGTGAAACGTTAAAAAATATAATATTTAAATATTTTAAATGTTACAGTTTTTCGTTGTAGTGCCCCTTTAACTATCCCTCAGAGGGGCTCCCAATCTAATCCCTACCATAGTCATATGTATGTATTGTGTAGTATATGTATTGTAGTCTAGGGCCAATTTTAGGGGGAAGCCAATTAAAGCGGAATATAACCCTGCATTTCAACTTTGCTCTAAAACATTATTTACAGCATATTATATGCAACCAGCATTTTTTTTTTTACTAGACAGGCATTGGAAGGGTTACACACTGAGCTTTAAAGTTCCATGGAGAGAAATGCTGCCACAGCCGTTTAGATAGATACATTTAAGTAAACACAATGTAACAAGACTGTGCAGGAGCTCCCGGACACAGAGAGAGAGTGAGTCACATTCCTCACTTGTTACATTGTATTTACTTAAATGTATCTATCCAAACTTCGGCTGCGGCAGCATTTCTCTCCATGGGACTTTAAAGCTCTGTGTGTAACCCTTCCAATGCTGGTAAAAAAAATGCTGGTTGCATATAATATGCTGTAAATAATGTTTTAGAGCAAAGTTGAAATGCAAGGTTATATTCCGCTTTAATTTATCTGCATTTTTTTGGGGTGGAGATGTGGGAGGAAACCGGCGTGCCCAGAGGAAACCCACACAGACATGAGGAGAACTTACAAACTTCATTGAAATGTGAACCAGGTACCCAGTGCTACAAGGTGAAAGCCCTGACCAATACACCACCTCGGGGGGGGGGGGGGGGGGGGGGGTGCACGTGGGGTAGTCGGGCTGCCAGTTATAGGCTAGTGCAGGGGGGCCCTGCCCAACCTTTGATCTTTATTAGCATCTTCTCTCCCACATTTTTAATGCATAAATTCCAATAGAATAGCTTAATACAGTTTACCTGGTTGATCCCATAGTTGATCCCTGGGCACCCTGTGGTACAAGGCGAGAGAGCTAACCGCTACACCACCTTGCTGTCCTTGCTAACATTACCTGGCTTTAAAGAGAATCTGTACTCTAAAATTCTTACAATGAAAAGCATACCATTCTATTCATTATGCTCTCCTGGGCCCCTCTGTGCTGTTTCTGCCACTCCCTGCTGCAATCCTGGCTTGTAATTGCCAGTTTTAGGCAGTGTTTACAAACAAAAGACATGGCTGTTAACCAGCATGTGATAGGCTGAGAGAAGCTCAGTCTGTGACTCATACAGAGCCTGGAGGGGGCTTGGAGAGGGTGTGCATAGCTTCTACCTATCACAAGTAGAGCAGCACATTCCTGCCTCAGCCGACAAAACTGACAAAGGAAAGAAGATTAGATTATATAACAAAGATAATACAGCCACTGTGCAACTAGGAAAGGCTGCAGTAAGACAGGCCACATTAGAACAGGTATAGGAACTTATGGGATAGAAGAAATAAGGCTGAACATTTTGTTACAGAGTCTCTTTAACAATTCACATACAGGGCTGTTATCCACTACACACTATTCCAATTGCATGCAAAACGCAAGAACATCAGCAAAATAATGATAATCACAGGGACTCGTTTATACTAGTGTGACGTGACTGCAATGTGTTTTTGCCTGATTGCAAAAAGTCCTGCATGCTGCATTTTTTCTGCGTTTTCTCCTTGCGTACCTAGTATCCGTGGCAATTCATATCAAAATGATACTGTAAATCGCATCTAAATTGCATCAAAATCATGTATCGATTTGCGACTTGTAGTGGAAAACAATTCCATTTATCACTTTATTTGTATGATTGATTAATGTATTCATTAAGCAGGTTGGATGCAGCAGACCGTTCCTCTGCATGCTAATACCTTCTCCGTCTCTCCCTGGTTTCTTTCCTTTCCCCCTCTGCAGAAAAGCACTGCGCTTTCTACTAGTTTGACAGACGTGACCAGAATCACCCCCCCTTTGAAGCCAATGCATTTCTGAAGTCATTACGTTCCAGAGGAAGCACTGCCCTCTGCTGGACATCCTCAGATAAAATATCCCACATTGCAGCCAGACTGTGATATCAAAAAGCAATGAACTATGAATTTGCTGCAGTGTGTCTTAGGACCAAGGACTCTCTTTGAAGCCATGAAATACGAAACTGAGAAACGACTTTGAGATGTTTTCCATGTCAGACAGAACTGTTGTTTTTATGTTATAAAAAAGAAAGATAAAATATAATTGGCTGGCTGTATGATTGTTGCAATGGTAACTTCTGATGTTCTCATGTTTCTATGGGAACGTCTCAACTTCATTCCTTGTGTTCCGTTTTTGCTTCTTTAAAGCCTGTCTGAAAGCTAAAATTAACATCCCCTCACTGGGTCAGTATTAACTACTTCAGCAACAGCCTATAGCTCTTACCTCCCATTTTTTCCAGCAGTGTAGGCCACAGCCTTCTTCTTTGCTTCAGCAACTGTAATGGAGCTTATACCTCTGAGATATTTCTATTTCCACTGGTCATGAGCTCCAAAAGACTACCTTCAGAAATAGAAAAGATACCGACATGGTCAGCGGTCAACTGAGTGAGTTAAAGGGTAACTGAAGAGATATGCAACACGTTGGGATTGTGTATGTACAGTTCCCATCCTACATAGAACTAGGCTGTGCTCCTTTTTTCTTCTTCTCAGAAGGTAAGGGTTAATAATCCAGGGTTCTAAATGAGAGTTTCTCTGCAACATGAGAGCATTGACTGTAGCCTAAACCTTACTGAAAACTAATGAGAGGTTCTGGCTGAAACATAGATTGTAATCTTTAAATACAAAATAGGACAGTGGGATTTTAGAAAAGTGCTAGGCCCGGTTCACATTAGCGTTCCCTGTCCGGATCCGCCTGATCGGATCCGGACCGTATACTGTACAAACGGAACGTACGTTCCGCATAGCAATGCAAAGGCTATGCGGACGTTCACACACATACGTTCCGTACAGTACGGAGCCGGATCGGATCCGGACTCCGGAGGCTTTTCCAACATGCGCTATTTTTTGGGTCCGGCTCATCCGGCCCACACACCCGGAACGGATCCTGACTGCACCATGCGGATGTGGAAACCTATGGGGAATGGAAAGCACAGAACACACAGGATGCAAACACCTGACGTTCTACCCCACTTCCTATGCGGATTCTAGCGGCCATTTCGGATGGGGACATATGGGCAGCAGTGGAGCAGCAGTGACTAAACGTGCTGGAGTGTGCTGGAGCTGTTTGGCAGTATGTCGGAGGTGGAGGTGAGGCCTACAGCAGAGGACCTGATTCTACAGGTGCACCAGGTGCACCTTCTGCAGACTCCAAGGTAATTTTGTTATTTTTTTGTTTTTAAACCCCATGGATCCAAGTGCATGCCTGATGCATGCCTGATGCAAACGGACCGGATCCGGATCAGATCCGGATCGGAACCGTACGGTTCCAATCCGGATCAGGTCCTGATACGATCTGGATCCGGTCCGTTTGCAAGCCAAAACGCAAGTGTGAACGGGGCCTTATTTAGCATTGGGGCCATAGATACAGTTGTTTATTACATTAAAGAATTGGAATTCACATAAAAAGACAGTACTCACCAGAGCTGGGACAAAGTCCTCCAGCACCCAAGGCTGAGACACCAAAGTGCGCCCCTCTATGCCTCCCACCCCAGCCGTCACACTCTGATTGCTATAAGACTAAAATGCGCCCCAGGGCCCCCAACCCCCTCCAGGAAGTGGAGGAGGAGATACGAAATCACCAAAACCAGGTAATGCATGCAGATGCGATGCCGGTAATGACACCTTCTTACTAAGGTTATTTAAAGTTTTAGGAGATTTCTAAAATGTGAAATAACCTTAGTAGCAAGGTGTCATTACCAGCATCATTCTCTACCAATTTTTGCAGCGCTATTTTTTAATGTACGCATCTGTTTTTTGTTATTTTATGCCATCATGGGATCTCTTTAAGTGAAAACTTGTAGAGATTAGTTCATCCCCAGGGGGTCACATCGGTACACTTGGAGCATACGCAGCCAGAGACTTAGAAAGGATGCTATGAAGGAAACTTAAACTGACCCTGGAATGACTCATCACATAATGAGATAAATGTGCTGCATGTTCTAATCCATCGCTATGGGAGAAACATGCTTAGAGCTTGCCTGCTTTCCCTTTTTTCTTACATTGTTTGTGATGGTTTATAAGCTGGTGGACTGCACTGTATTCATTGTTTAAAGAGGAGCTGTCAGCCATACTATCTCAGGAAAAAAAACAAATATATAAGTAGATAACTTGCTCTACTTACATAACAGATGTATTGCACTGTCCACATTATGATTCCTGTGAATTTTATAAAGGAAAAGTAGAGGATCCTATTCTAGACAGTTTCCATATTTACTGTGGCTATTTTGAAGCCAGTCGTGATGTAATATCCGCCCTTAGTCTCCTCTGCCTGATTTGCCCGCCCTTCACTATAGAAAGTGCATTGTTTCAGCCCGAGAAATTTTGGCCAATAAGAGAGGAACAGTGGTGTGGTAGGGGAAAACAGGAGAGAAAGAGGCCTCAGCCAATAAGGCTGCATTAGTTAAGTCTTAGGGGAAGTAGAGAAGCAAAAAAAGACAACCCAGCATGCCCTGCAACTTCTCTTTTGTGTACCAAATTTTCTGTGTACCAAGAGTCATGTAAACTGGGGAATGATAATTTATCAACAAGAAAAGTAATAGTGAGTTTAACTTTTGGATTGCCTGATTAGCATCCTTATTACCTGTTTACCAGATACAAATACAGGGAGTGCAGAATTATTAGGCAAATTAGTATTTTGACCACATCATCCTCTTTATGCATGTTGTCTTACTCCAAGCTGTATAGGCTCGAAAGCCTACTACCAATTAAGCATATTAGGTGATGTGCATCTCTGTAATGAGAAGGGGTGTGGTCTAATGACATCAACACCCTATATCAGGTGTGCATAATTATTAGGCAACTTCCTTTCCTTTGGCACAATGGGTCAAAAGAAGGACTTGACAGGCTCAAAAAAGTCAAAAAATAGTGAGATATCTTGCAGAGGGATGCAGCACTCTTAAAATTGCAAAGCTTCTGAAGCGTGATCATCGAACAATCAAGCGTTTCATTCAAAATAGTCAACAGGGTCGCAAGAAGCGTGTGGAAAAACCAAGGCGCAAAATAACTGCCCATGAACTGAGAAAAGTCAAGCGTGCAGCTGCCAAGATGCCACTTGCCACCTGTTTGGCCATATTTCAGAGCTGCAACATCACTGGAGTCCCCAAAAGCACAAGGTGTGCAATACTCAGAGACATGGCCAAGGTAAGAAAGGCTGAAAGACGACCACCACTGAACAAGACACACAAGCTGAAACGTCAAGACTGGGCCAAGAAATATCTCAAGACTGATTTTTCTAAGGTTTTATGGACTGATGAAATGAGAACGAATCTTGATGGGCCAGATGGATGAGCCCGTGGCTGGATTGGTAAAGGGCAGAGAGCTCCAGTCCGACTCAGATGCCAGCAAGGTGGAGGTGGAGTACTGGTTTGGGCTGGTATCATCAAAGATAAGCTTGTGGGGCCTTTTCGAGTTGAGGATGGAGTCAAGCTCAACTTCCAGTCCTACTGCCAGTTTCTGGAAGACACCTTCTTCAAGCAGTGGTACAGGAAGGAGTCTGCATCCTTCAAGAAAAACATGATTTTCATGCAGGACAATGCTCCATCACACGCGTCCAAGTACTCCACAGCATGGCTGGCAAGAAAGGGTATAAAAGAAGAAAAACTAATGACATGGCCTCCTTGTTCACCTGATCTGAACCCCATTGAGAACCTGTGGTCCATCATAAAATGTGAGATTTACAAGGAGGGAAAACAGTACACCTCTCTGAACAGTGTCTGGGAGGCTGTGGTTGCTGCTGCACGCAATGTTGATGGTGAACAGATCAAAACACTGACAGAATCCATGGATGGCAGGCTTTTGAGTGTCCTTGCAAAGAAATGTGGCTATATTGGTCACTGATTTGTTTTTGTTTTGTTTTTGAATGTCAGAAATGTATATTTGTGAATGTTGAGATGTTATATTGGTTTCACTAGTAAAAATAAATAATTGAAATGGGTATATATTTGTTTTTTGCTAAGTTGCCTAATAATTCTTGTTCACCTGATCTGAACCCCATTGAGAACCTGTGGTCCATCATAAAATGTGAGATTTACAAGGAGGGAAAACAGTACACCTCTCTGAACAGTGTCTGGGAGGCTGTGGTTGCTGCTGCACGCAATGTTGATGGTGAACAGATCAAAACACTGACAGAATCCATGGATGGCAGGCTTTTGAGTGTCCTTGCAAAGAAATGTGGCTATATTGGTCACTGATTTCTTTTTGTTTTGTTTTTGAATGTCAGAAATGTATATTTGTGAATGTTGAGATGTTATATTGGTTTCACTGGTAAAAATAAATAATTGAAATGGGTATATATTTGTTTTTTGCTAAGTTGCCTAATAATTATGCACAGTAATAGTCACCTGCACACACAGATATCCCCCTAAAATAGCTAAAACTAAAAACAAACTAAAAACTACTTTCAAAAATATTCAGCTTTGATATTAATGAGTTTTTTGGGTTCATTGAGAACATGGTTGTTGTTCAATAATAAAATTATTCCTCAAAAATACAACTTGCCTAATAATTCTGCACTCCCTGTAAAGAATTGATTTTTGATTTTATGCCCGACAGGTACTCTTTAACCGCACTGTGTTACCTGGTGGAAGAGGTCATAAAATATTTGTGTGACTTGAAGAAGTATGGCTAATGCTACTAAAGCACTGCTATCCTCAGTCCTCCTACGGCCATAACTAGTATCCTCAGTGCACCTGCTGCCATATCTAGCATCCTCAGTGCACGTGCAGCCATATCTAGCATCCTCAGTCCTCCTGCAATCATATCTAGCATTCTCAATGCACCTGCTGGCATATCTAGTATCCTCAGTGCACCTGCTGGCATATCTAGTATCCTCAGTGCTCCTGCAGCAATATCTAGCATCCTCAGTGCACCTGCAGCACTATCTAGCATCCTCAGTCTTTCCTGCAGCCATATCTGGAATCCTCAGTCCTCCTGCAACTATATCTAGCATCCTCAGTGCACCTGCTGGCATATCTAGCATCCTCAGTGCACCTGCAGCACTATCTAGCATCCTCAGTCCTCCTGCAACCATATCTAGCATTTTCAGTGCACCTGCTGCCATATCTAGCATCCTCAGTGCACCTGCAGCCACATCTAGCATCCTTAGAGCACCTGCAGCAATATCTAGTATCCTCAGTCCTCCTGCAGCCATATCTAGCATCCTCAGCACTATCTAGCATCCTCAGTCCTCCTGCATTCATATCTAGCATCCTCAGTGCACCTGCTGGCATATCAAGTATCCTCAGTACACCTGCAGCAATATCTAGCATCCTCAGTGCACCTGCAGCCATATGTAGCATCCTCAGTCCTCCTGCAGCCATATCTAGCATCCTCAGTGCATCTGCTGCCATATCTAGCATCCTCAGTGCACGTGCTGCCGTATCTAGTATCGTCAGTACACCTGCTGTCATATCTTGCATCCTCAGGGCACCTGGAGCAATATCTTGCATCCTCAGTCCTCCTGCAGCCATATCTAGCATCCTCAGTGCACCTGCTGGCATATCTAGTATCCTCAGTGCAGCTGCAGCCATATCTAGTGTCCTCAGTGCAGCTGCAGCCATATCTAGTGTCCTCAGTGCACCTGCTGACATATCTAGTATCCTCAGTGCACCTCTTGGCATATCTAGTATCCAGTCCCCCTGCAGCCATATCTAGCATCCTCAGTGCACCTACTAGTGTCACCTACTAGTGTATCTAACATCCTCAATGCAACTGTTGCCATATCAGGCATCAGTGCATGGGTAGCAATATCTAGCATCCTCAGTGCACGTGCAGCCATATCTAGCATCCTCAGTCCTCCTGCAATCATATCTAGCATCCTCAGTGCACCTGCTGGCATATCTAGTATCCTCAGTGCACCTGCTGGCATATCTAGTATCCTCAGTGCTCCTGCAGCAATATCTAGCATCCTCAGTGCACCTGCAGCACTATCTAGCATCCTCAGTCTTTCCTGCAGCCATATCTGGAATCCTCAGTCCTCCTGCAACTATATCTAGCATCCTCAGTGCACCTGCAGCACTATCTAACATCCTCAGTCCTCCTGCAATCATATCTAGCATCCTCAGTCCTCCTGCAGCCAGATCTAGCATCCTCAGTGCACCTGCTGGCATATCTAGTATCCTCAGTGCACCTGGCATATCTAGCATCCTCAGTGCACCTGCAGCACTATCTAGCATCCTCAGTCCTCCTGCAATCATATCTAGCATCCTCAGTCCTCCTGCAGCCAGATCTAGCATCCTCAGTGCACCTGCTGGCATATCTAGTATCCTCAGTGCACCTGCTGGCATATCTAGCATCCTCAGTGCACCTGCAGCACTATCTAGCATCATCAGTCCTCCTGCAGCCAGATCTAGCATCCTCAGTGCACCTGCTGCCATATCTAGTATCCTCAGTGCACCTGCTGGCATATCTAGCATCCTCAGTGCACCTGCAGCACTATCTAGCATCCTCAGTCCTCCTGCAACCATATCTAGCATTTTCAGTACACCTGCTGCCATATCTAGCATCCTCAGTGCACCTGCAGCCACATCTAGCTTCCTTAGAGCACCTGCAGCAATATCTAGTATCCTCATTCCTCCTGCAGCCATATCTAGCATCCTCAGCACTATCTAGCATCCTCAGTCCTCCTGCAGCCATATCTAGCATCCTCAGTGCACCTGCTGGCATATCAAGTATCCTCAGTGCACCTGCAGCAATATCTAGCATCCTCAGTGCACCTGCAGCCATATGTAGCATCCTCAGTCCTCCTGCAGCCATATCTAGCATCCTCAGTGCATCTGCTGCCATATCTAGCATCCTCAGTGCACGTGCTGCCGTATCTAGTATCCTCAGTACACCTGCTGTCATATCTAGCATCCTCAGGGCACCTGGAGCAATATCTTGCATCCTCAGTCCTCCTGCAGCTATATATAGCATCCCCAGTGCCCCTGCAGCCATATCTAGCATCCTCAGTGCACCTGCTGGCATATCTAGTATCCTCAGTGCAGCTGCAGCCATATCTAGTGTCCTCAGTGCAGCTGCAGCCATATCTAGTGTCCTCAGTGCACCTGCTGACATATCTAGTATCCTCAGTGCACCTCTTGGCATATCTAGTATCCAGTCCCCCTGCAGCCATATCTAGCATCCTCAGTGCACCTACTAGTGTCACCTACTAGTGTATCTAACATCCTCAATGCAACTGTTGCCATATCAAGCATCAGTGCATGGGTAGCAATATCTAGCATCCTCAGTGCACCTGCAGCCATATTTAGCATCCTCAGTCCTCTTGCTGCCATATCTAGCATTCTCAGTGCACCTGCTGTCATTCTTAGTGTACCTGCAGCAATATATATTATCCTCAGTGCACCTGTAGCCATGTTTAGCATCCACAGTGCACCTGTTGTCATATCCAGCATCCTCAATGCACCTGCAGCAATATCGAGCATCCTCAGTGCACGTGCAGCAATATCTAGTATCCAGCCCTCCTGCAGCCATATCTAGCATCCTCAGTGCACCTGCAGCCATATCTAGCATCCTCAGTGCACCTACAGCCATATCTAGCATCCGCAGTGCACCTGCAGCAATATCTAGCATCCTCAGTGCACCTGCAGCAAAGTATAGCATCCGCAGTGCACCTGCAGCCATATCTAGCATCCGCAGTGCACCTGCAGCAATATCTAGCATCCTCAGTGCACCTGCAGCAATATCTAGCATCCACAGTCCTCGCTGCCATATCTAGTATCCGCAGTGCATCTGCTGGCATATCTAGCATCCTCAGTGCACCTGCTGCCATATCTAGCATCCTCAATGCACCTGCAGCACTATCTAGTATCCAGTCCTCCTGCAGCCATATCTAGCATCCTCAGTGCACCTGCAGCCATATCTAGCATCCTCAGTGCACCTGCAGCCATGTCTAGTATCCTCAGTGCACATGCAGCAATATCTAGCATCCTCAGTGCACCTGCAGCAAAATATAGCATCCGCAGTGCACCTGCAGCCATATCTAGCATCTGCAGTGCACCTGCAGCAATATCTAGCATCCTCAGTGCACCTGCAGCAAAATATAGCATCCACAGTGCACCTGCAGCCATATCTAGCATCCGCAGTGCACCTGCAGCAATATCTAGCATTCTCAGTGCACCTGCAGCAATAACTAGTATCCTCAGTGCACCTGCAGCCATATCTAGCATCATCTGTGCATCTGCAACAATATCTAGTATCCACAGTCCTGCAGCCATATCTAGCATCATCAGTGCACCTTCTGCCATATCTAGCATCCTCAGTGCACCTGCAGCCATATCTAGCATCCTCAGTGCACCTGCTGTGATATCTAGCATCCTCAGTGCACCTGCTGCCATATCTAGCATCCCCAGTGCACCTGCTGCAATATCTAGCACCCTCAGGGCACCTGCAGCAATATCTTGCATCCTTAGTCCTCCTGCAGCTATATCTAGCATCCCCAGTGCCCCTGCAGCCATATCTAGCATCCTTTGTGCACCTGCTGGCATATCTAGTATCCTCAGTGCACCTGCAGCCATATCTAATATCCTCAGTGCACCTGCTGTCATATCTAGTATCCTCAGTGCATCTGCTGGCATATCTAGTATCCTCAGTGCACCTGCTGGCATATCTAGCATCCTCAGTGCACCTACTAGTGTATCTAGCATCCTCAATGCAACTGTTGCCATATCATGCATCAGTGCATGTGTAGCATTATCTAGCATCCTCAGTGCACCTGCAGCCATATTTAGCATCCTCAGTCCTCTTGCTGCCATATCTAGCATTCTCAGGGCACCTGCTGTCATGCCTATCATTCTTAGTGCACCTGCAGCAATATACAGTATTAGTTAGAATGGCCCAGTCAAAGTCCAGATCTAAATCCAATCGAGAATCTGTGGTAAGATCTGAAAACTTGCTGTTCACAAACGCTGTCCATCTAATCCGATTGAACTGGAGCTGTTTTGAAAAGAACGATGGGCAAGGATTTCAGTCTCTAGATGTGCAAAGCTGTGCATACCCTAAAAGACTGGCAGCTGTAATTGTAGCAAAAGGTGGTTCTACAAATGATTGACTCAGGGGGCTGAATAATTACGCACACCCCACTTTGCAGTTATTTTTTTTTTTTAAATGTTTGGAATCATGCATGATTTTCGTTCCACTTCTCACGTGTACACCACTTTGTATTGGTCTTTCATGTGGAATTGCAATAAAATGTATTCATGTTTGTGGCAGTAATATGACAAAATGTGGAAAACTTCAAGGGGGCCGAATACTTTTGCAAACCACTGTATATTATCCTCAGTGCACCTGTAGCCATGTTTAGCATCCACAGTGCACCTGTTGTCATATCCAGCATCCTCAGTGCACCTGCAGCAATATCTAGCATTCTCAGTGCACCTGCTGCAATATCTAGTATCCTCAGTGCACGTGCAGCAATATTTAGCATCCTCAGTAAACCTGCAACGAAATCTAGTGTCCACAGTGCACCTGCAGCCATATCTAGCATCCTCAGTGCACCTGCAGCACTATCTAGCATCCTCAGTCCTCCTGCAGCCATATCTTGCATCCACAGTGCACCTGCAGCAATACCTAGCATCCACAGTCCGCTTGCTGCCATATCTAGTATCCGCAGTGCACCTGCTGGCATATCTAGCATCCTCAGTCCACATGCTGCCATATCTAGCATCCTCAGTGCACCTGCAGCACTATCTAGTATCCTCAGTGCACCTGCAGCCATATCTAGCATCCTCAGTGCACCTGCAACAATATCTAGTATCCACAGTCCTGCAGCCATATCTGGTGTCATCAGTGCACCTTCTGCCATATCTAGCATCCTCAGTGCACCTGCACCACTATCTAGTATCCACAGTCCTGCAGCCATATCTAGCATCATCAATGCACCTTCTGCCATATCTAGCATTCTCAGTGCACCTGAAGCACTATCTAGTATCCACAGTCCTGCAGCCATATCTAGCATCATCAGTGCACCTTCTGCCATATCTAGCATCCTCAGTGCACCTGCAGCACTATCTAGCATCCTCAGTGCACCTGCAGCGCTATCTAGTATCCTCAGTGCACCTGCTGCAATATCTAGCATCCACAGTCCTTTTGCAGCCATATCTAGTATCCTCAGTGCACGTGCAGCAATATCTAGCATCCTCAGTGCACCTGCAGCAAAATCTAGCATCCGCAGTGCACCTGCAGCAATATCTAGCATCCGCAGTGCACCTGCAGCAATATCTTGCATCCTCAGTGCACCTGCAGCAATATCTAGCATCCACAGTCCTCTTGCTGCCATATCTAGTATTCGCAGTGCACCTGCTGGCATATCTAGCATCCTCAGTTCACCTGCTGCCATATCTAGCATCCTCAGAGCACCTGCAGCACTATCTAGTATCCTCAGTGCACCTGCAGCCATATCTAGCATTCTCAGTGCACCTGCAACAATATCTAGTACCCACAGTCCTGCAGCCATATCTAGCGTCATCAGTGCACCTTCTGCCATATCTAGCATCCTCAGTGCATCTGCAGCACTATCTAGCATCCTCAGTGCATCTGCAGCACTATCTAGTATCCTCAGTGCACCTGCAGCAATATCTAGCATTCTCAGTGCACCTGCAACAATATCTAGTATCCACAGTCCTGCAGCCATATCTAGCATCATCAGTGCACCTTCTGCCATATCTAGCTTTCTCAGTGCACCTGCAACAATATCTAGTATCAACAGTCCTGCAGCCATATCTTGCATCATCAGTGCACCTTCTGCCATATCTAACATCCTCAGTGCACCTGCAGCACTATCTAGTATCCTCAGTGCACCTGCAGCCATATCTAGCATCCTCAGTGCACCTGCAACAATATATATTGTCATCAGTGCACCTGCTACTATATCTAGCATCCTCAGTGCACCTGCAGCAATATCTAGCATCCTCAGTGCAGCTGCAGCAATATCTAGCATCCTCAGTGCACCTGCAGCAATATCTAGCATCCTCAGTGCACCTGCAGCAATATCTAGCATCCTCAGTGCACCTGCAGCAATATCTAGCATCCTCAGTGCACCTGCAGGCATATCTAGCATCCTCAATGCAACGGCAGCCATATTTAGCACCAGAATCCAGATATAAATCTCCAGGACACTTACATCCTTATTTAGCATCCCCAGTGCTATTTCATTTCATAGTGGGGAAAGGTTAGGAGCTTAGGACAGCCTGTCCTGGGTTTTTTTTATTGCTGCCAGTGTCTGATTTGAGTAAACTTCAACCCTTTGCAGTTTTCTCTCAAGGGTGTCAAAACAGTAAGTGCAAGGAAATCACCACAAAATGGAAACAGACAGCAATAACAAACTCACAGTGGTTCCAACGTGTCCCCTCTCTATATGAAGAAAATTTTTTGATGAGATGGTTTTTAAATACAATACTGTATTAGCTCTTCATTGGTGCTGTGCTGATAATGGTCACCTCTTCATGTGCCTTCAATAGTGGTAATCATTGACATACTGCTTCCCCCCCCCCCCCCCCCCCACACACACCTTTTGTGACACTGCGCCATTCTTGGCGCAATTCATAAACAACAGAAAGGTCTGAAAAGAACAGGACGTGATTTCCTCCTGACACCGAGATACTTCCTCCTGACAGTTGCCAACAGTAGTGCTTGTCCTGGACATGTGTTTGGAATATTCACTTTTTACTATTTGTAACCTCTGATTATGTAATGCAATCTATCACCACAGGCACAGTCCATATTTTGCTCTGTTCACTTCACCAAACCTGAAGCAACTTAAAAAATAAGATGCTCACCTAAGAAGAGGGAAGGCTCTGGATTTACTAAAGCCTTCCTGGTTCTCCTTTCAAAATTCACAACTTCAGGAGTCCTCTCTCTGTCCCCTTGTTCCAGCACTGTCCCCCAGTTGAAACGATTAGACCTGCAGGTCGAATACATTTTCTGCCCTCCTCTGGCAGCCAATGGATGTACTGGTGTCCCCGATGCACTCAGGTGTGCGCATTATGCATGTGCCCATGTTCAGAAGCACTTGGGGATGCAAGTGCTTCCAAACACAGACACATCTGTACTGCACACACGCATGCATCGGAGGACATGAGTACTTCCAAAGGCTGCCCGAGCCGGGGAGACAGTGCTGGAACAAGGGAACAGAGAGAGGACTGGGAAGGCTCAATGGCTGGGATGTCCAACTCCAGTTCTTAAAGTGTACCAGAGACGGGGACTCCCCTAATAAAATATACATACCTGGGGCTTGCTCCAGCCCCCTCCGGCCTGATTGCTCCCACTGCGTCCTCTTCTCCCTCTCAGTTCCACCGGGACTGGACATGTAAAATCCATCAGTCAGGGCCAGTAGGCACATGCGCAGTCCGGCCAGATGGGCTCCCCTGTCTTTGTTATGCGCCTGCACAGTATCCCTGGGAGTGTTTAGGCCGGAAGGGGCTGGAGGAAGCCCCAGGCATAGCTGTTACAATCACCCCTATGACCACTGCCATTGCATGGGGCCCAGAGGCTTTAGGGGCCCCTTCTCCTTCCTCTCCTGAATGCAAGTGCAGCCAATTAGCAAAATAACCTCCCCGTTTGCTCACAAATACCGTCCCTGCCACCTCCTCCTGCCATGCAGAGCAGCGAGTAGTGGAAGCGTTTGTAATTTCTTCCTGCTTCCAGACGCTGCTTCACAACTGAAAACTCTCTGCTGCCATTCGCCAAGGGGGCCCCATGCTATATTTTTTGCAGGGGGTTCCTATTAAGTCTAGTTACGCCACTGGCCCCAGGTATGTATATTTAATTCCTATTTCATTTCAGGGTCACTGGTCCTCACTTATTTTTGGCACAGCTTAAATTAATTGATGGGACTAAATCAGAAATTGTGTGGTTCAAGTAGAAGACATTTATCCATTTCTCGGTCCATCCTAAACACTGGCTTGGCTACGTGATGAGGGCATGACCTATAGCCACCATCCTACAAACCCCTTTGCTATCACACTACCCAACATAAAGGAAACATACAACACTTGTTACAAATAACCACACATAACTCAAAATGAAGTGGAAATTAAAGGTCAAAGCAGCCCTTAATCTATTTATTATTAACTTTAACAATAGTGCATAAAACGTAAACCAAAAAGGGGGAGGGATCCAGAGGCATAACATAAACCGATTATTAGCATAAAGGGGATACAGCTCTTGACACCGGCCCCCAGCCGCGAACACCGGCTCAGGGGCCGCTGTATCCCGCCCAATACAGTCCTCTTTCCAGATGTCGCTCTTCTTCGGAGGTATACGCACCAAGGCGCACCCCCACCTCACAGTTCTTATCCTCCTCTGAAAAACCGAGCCCCCTCCACACCGAGCTGGCAGAAAACCTCATGCCTGCGCGGCCCACCACAAACTATTCGCCCTCTGAATCCCTTCGCTAAGGGCCAGGGTCCACAAATCCGTACCCACTGCATTAAGGTGTACCCCGTCCAACCTCAGATACCTGGAAGTGTCCACCTCCAAATCTGAATGCTGTACCGCCCCCCCCCCCCCCCCCCCGTTACGGACCACAAAACGGGATACATCCCGGTTCAATTTTATCCGGGCCCTGTTCACCTTCTCAACCGATCTAGCTAGCCTCCACCTGCTCCGGGCCCACCACCTCCGACCATACCACCACCATCTCCGGGAAGCTAGAACGCAGGCGCAAAAAGTCAAATTTTATGTCCCTGGCAATGCACCTAGCAGGACGCGATGCCAGGTCATTTCCCCCAGCATGGATCACTAATACGTCAGGGGGGCGATCCAACCTGGCAAAACGGTGTATCTCAGGGACTACACGGGTCCACAGCATACCGGGTACCCCTATCCATCGTACACGTGCCTGGGCCCGAGATATACCCAGCTGTCGGCCCTCAGGCCTTGCTCCTGCACACCGAGCTCCCCAAGCAACGTATGAATGGCCGAAGATCCAGACCAGTCGAGGTGAGGCGTATGAAACACATAATATACATAAACACACCATAAAACTAATTCCCCAAAATGAACTAAAACCAATCACAACAGATGTGGCCTAACGTAAGAACGAAAGCGACTTGATTCCCATCTACCAATCCGCTTAATACACGTATTGCTCAAACCCCATCTGGCTGCCTCAGTGGCGGCCCCAATCCTGAAAGAATGGGACGCAAAACTAAGGGGGTCATAGCCTAATAGACCAATTAGCTTCCTAAATACTGCTATGAACTGGAAACGTGACAATGACTCACCCCCTTCGTGACATAAAAAAGAGGCCCCTCCAGCTGGCCTCAACTCTAAAAAGGACCTGACTAACTCGACTGGACATGCTGGAGAACCGTGTACCGGAAAAAGGGTAACCAACCTGCCTTTTCCCAGCTGGTCGGTCTTAGACCTACGCAAGAAAACTACCACCGAACCAGATAGGAGAGTAACGTCCCCTTTTAGCAATCCCCCCTGTCTGACCTTGCTAGGACTCACTAACTCTCCTACCCTGAATGCTCCGAATAAAGCAAGCGAAAAAGCAGCAGCAAACAAACGAACCTCGTACAAAGTAAAACATACTTCAGACAAACGTGCAAACATTGCAGACAAAATTGGAAAGGACACAGGGCGACGCGTGTCGCGCACTGTAGTCCCCGCCCGGTATCCTTTTAATGCCAGGCGTACTCTTGAATCTTTGGTAACATCCAAGACTCCTTGCATTCTGAACAGGAAGGCAAGAACGGTGAGTTTTTTTGCTAATGCTGATGGAGACACACCCCCCGAACCGTTAATCGCCATGAAATGGAACAAAATGCACAATTGTTCCTTCGTTGATGTACCACCGCCGCATTGTTGTAACAAATCCTGCCATTGCGACCGTACCGCTGCGTACGCGCTCCACGTGGAGGACGACACCGACCGTTGCATCCACTCCTCTATCTTTCGAAAGGAATCTTCCATAAGGCCTCTGGGCACTGCCGGCCATGCTGCTCGGCTTCCAGGGCCTCTTTTCGGAAACTATCCCACTGGAAACGAGAGAGGGCATCAGCTATGTCGTTGGCCGCACCGGGCAGATGTACAGCATACACATACACGTTGTTACGGAGGCAGACTAGCACAAAATAAAGAAGCAAACGGACAACGGGAGGTGACGAATCAGACACGCGATTGATGGCTGTGACCACACCCAAATTATCGCAGTTAAACTTAACCCTTTTATTGCTAAGACGATCGGCCCATAAGACCGAAGCCACTACTGTGGGGAACAATTCCAACAACAAGAGGTTCTTCATAAAACCTGCCTGAACCCAATTCTCTGGCCAAGGTGCTGCGCTCCACTGGCCAGCAAAATAGGCCCCATTACCGCACACCCCTGAAGCGTCAGTAAACAACTCCAAGTCACAACTTGCAATACTCTCGTCCATCCATACCGAACGCCCATTGAAATCAGCTAAGAAGGCCAGCCACATCAACAGATCATGCCTTTAAAATCCAGCCAGATAAAAAAGTTGCGATCACAATCCTGATCTCAGCATGAGTACAGAATCTCCCTGCAAAGAATGCAAATATAGTGCAATATCGTTTTTAATGAACCACCCCGTGATTCACTTCACATAGCCGTGCAAGAGATAACCTCCACCACAGAACAGAGAAAACGGGGGTATTTTTTCACCCCCTTAGTGAGTCTCACTCACCAGAAGCTTTCTTGATTTTCAGCATATAGGCCCTCCAACCTGGGCAACAACTGTATGGGACCTTTTAAATATATAAAAAACGGGACTCGCATAGCATAAAAAACCTTTTGCATTTATTGCTAAAATCTTTGTATAAAATCTGCGTACCAGATTGAAGTTTTCACAAGCGTTTGTCTATGGTGCCAGCACCGCTGCGGTCGGATCTCCGCTGCACGCCACAGTCCCCGCCTGGATCACTTCCTCCTTCCGTCCCTCGTGACTCCTTAGCTCCGCTAAGAGGTTTTTTATGCTATGCGAGTCCCGTTTTTTATATATTCAAAAGGTCCCATATAGTTGTTGCCCAGGTTGGAGGGCCTATATGCTGAAAATCAAGAAAGCTTCTGGTGAGTGAGACTCACTAAGGGGGTGAAAAAATACCCCCCTGTTTTCTCTGTTCTGTGGTGGAGGTTATCTCTTGCACGGCTATGTGAAGTGAATCACGGGGTGGTTCATTAAAAACGATATTGCACTATATTTGCATTCTTTGCAGGGAGATTCTGTACTCATGCTGAGATCAGGATTGTGATCGCAACTTTTTTATCTGGCTGGATCTTAACGGAAGAGTGTGTACTCAAGTAAAGTCTGCGGATCCCCTATACAAACTGGTGACATTTGTGTTATATCTATACAGATCTTATCAAAAGTGCTGTGGAGCGCGTTTTTTTTTGCCTCTTGGGGCATTACTGACTAATTTAGATCATGCCTTTGGTCCCTGCCCAAACGAATGTGATGATGAGGTGCCGAGACACCGGCCGTAGCTGCTGCCAGACGCTTGCAAGAAAATGCGACCCATGGGCATTATTCTGCATGCAAAGTTTAGTTTACCCAGTAAGGACTGCAAAGCCCTCAGGGTGGCCTTTTTTCCAGCTAGCTCTTCGGCTATCGTGTCTCGCAGGTCCGCCACTTTATCGTCCGGGAGATGACATTCCATGGCGACCGAGTCGATGGTGATACCCAAAAATTTGATGACTGTCTGGGGGCCCTCCGTTTTTTCTTCTGCAGAGGGAACCCCGAAAGAACTGCAGACTTGCCGCATGGTGGCCAAAAGATAGCCGCAATGCGGTGAATCATTCGAACCCAAAAACAAAAAATCATCTAGGTAATGGATCACCGACTTCAAGTCTGAGACATCCTTCACCACCCACTCAATAAACGTGCTAAAAGCCTCAAAGTACTGGCAAGAGATGGAACAACCCATAGGGAGACACAAATCTACGTAGAACCCATTGTCCCAGAAACATCCCAGTAGCCGAAAACTATCAGGGTGAACTGGCAACAGGCGAAACGCCTATTCCACATCCGTCTTTGCCAAAAGGGCACCTTGACCGCAACGCCTAACCCAATTAACCGCTTCATCAAAAGACGTGTAAACCACGGACGTTTGTCCCGGGTCGATGCCATCATTGACCGACGCACCCTTTGGGTATGAAAGGTGGTGAATGAGCCTGAATGCATTTGGTTCCTTCTTTGGTACCAGGCCCAACGGGGAAACCACAAGATCCGGAAGTGGAGGCTCCAGGAACGGACCGGCCATGCGTCCCAATGAAACCTCCTTTTCCAATTTCTGTGAAATTACATTGGGACGCAAGGCCACCGATTTTAGGTTACCGTAAGGGGGTGGGGGCGATGCCGTGCATTCGCTAGGGGTGACGAAACCCACAGTGAAGCCTCGTGACAGAAATTCTGCGGCAGCTGAGTCGGGGTACCTATTTAGAAATCGTTCCATCCCTTGCACTTTCACTGGAGTCTTCCCTCTTGTTTGAAGACTCAGTGGGACGACCCTTGCCCGCTTTGTGACACTTTGAGGAGGGGTGACCGCCGCTGCAGTTAGAGCACTCGTGTTTGAATCGACATGAGTTGCCGAAACGTCACGAGCCCTCATTAAACTGCCAACACAATCCTTTCTTTTTTGTGGCCAGCTGTCCCGAGGTTCCTGAACCACTGGCCCCACCTTGAAAGGGCTGACTGCCGCGGCCTGACGGCATCCTCAATTCCATCCACAACGTAATGTCCCTCTGATCCCAACGAATCACAAGACGGACGGACGGCCTTGCGTTGTCGGAACTGCTCATCGTAGCGGAGCCAGGCTACGCCGCCGTACGCCCGATGAGCCTTTCCAATGCAATCCTGGTAGCAAAATAGCGCCAAACAGCACTTAGGCTGCCTTTCGCCGATCACGCTAGCCATAATCGAAAAAGCTTGTAGCCAATTCTGAAACGTGCGTGGGATCAGTCTGTACCGCCTGTGCTCCTCCTCCTCCTTTTTACTTTCGTCCGGCTTTGCCCTATCCAAATTGAATTTCTCCAACTGCAGCAACGAGAATATCTCAATATATTCTCCTCTCCAAATCCGCTCCCTCACTTCCTGCTTCAAATGGGTCCCCAAAGGGCCCTCAAAGCAAACATATACCTCTCCTTTTGCCGTGTCACCCAACCTGGCTGGATCACCCGCTGGGGAAGGGGGAGAGGCCCCAGAAACGGCCACTGTTAATGGAGGGGGTGGGGGAGCCAGCAATGGTCCACTTGCCTGCGTCCCCGCATTTGTTGCTGCCACTGGGGCGGAAGGTGATGGTACAGCCACCCCTGTTCCGCCAACCACCCCCGCTGCCGACTGACTGGGGCTACCCACCCAAGCAACCGTAGGATTGGCTGGAGGGGTTGGCACTGGTGTTGGGGGCTGCAAAACATCCCTTAGACCCACTAACAAAGCATTAACAAAAGACAGTTCAAAAGCAGAAACAGGTAAAGCATTATCAGCATCAGATAAAACATTTAAAGGCCCACTACCCACGCTATCCCCCGCTATGCTCCCACTAGCAGCTATCCCCATGGTCTCACCTGGCTGCACCGAGCTTGAGCCCAGGTCAGCCGACGATCCGGATCCATCAGGGCCATCATCAAGATCTTCAACCTCCGAGGAGGAGCAAGAGCTCTGCCTGGGGGAAACCCCGGCGTCTCCTCTAGGAGGGCTACCTTGTGCGTCGTCCCTGAGCTGGGTCCGTCTTCCTTTTTGGGTAGCTTTTCGGCCACCAGGAGTGGGAAAGTGGGGGGGAGCCTGCCCAGGGGTCTAGGCAGCCGTTGTGCCACCTGCAGGGGACTGCATGGCCTGGCCAGAAGTAGAGGCACGCACCTCCGCGGATGCTGCCGTAGCAGGCCCAGCCGAGCCTGAGGAAGGAGGTCCTGAAAGCTGAGCCAGCCCACTGGATTTGGCCGCCGTTTTGCCGCGGGCGGACCCACCCGCCCTGGAATTGCTCTGGCGCTGGGCAGGCCTGTTCCCCTTGCGGGGAAGCGCTGCCGAGGAGGTGCTTGCTGAAGCCGGCGGTGCCTGCTGGGAAGGCGTTTTCGGGACACCGCCAGAAGAGCCCCACCTTTGTTGGGGATTCCTCCCAGCCGCCTGCTTGCTGCCTTTCTTGGTGCGCTTCGCAGGTGGGGCTGGAGGGTCCGCATTGGCGCTCCCATGTAGGCACTGGACTCTGGGGGAGGCATCTGGGCTGAGGCGCTCCGGGGGGCGAACTACCCAGGCCCTCGTGGCCACCCCTGCCGCGATCGGCGCTGCGCTGCGTTCCCAGCGAGGATAGCTGACCTGACACCCAGTCAGCTCCTCGGACTGCCGCCTCCTGACGGATTCTCGCCACAAGGGCCTCCACGTCCATGCTTGCGGTGAGGGAGATCACAGGTGGCACTTGTCTTCCTCCCAGCTTGCTCTCCGGGCAAAGTCCCTGTCTCTAACTCCGCCCCCGCTATCTAAACCCTTTCTTCCCGCCGGCCCGCCCCCTCCTTTCCTTGGCCTACGCTCGTCAGGCCCAGCCTCCTGCCTCTTACTTAACCCCTTCCCTGCTGGAGGCGAGTTCAGCCCCATCACGTGCCTGCCCTCCCCAGGCCCTGCAGTCCCCAGTCCGGGCTCTACTGCTTTTGAGGACTGGAGTTGAACCTCCTTGCTCTATGAGGTCCACAGACGTCCCTAAGTATAAAACTTTTTTTTTTAGGTTACTTTAGGGTCACTTTGAAGTGGGATTGTAAGCCATAAAATCAAATCCCATTTACCCTCTGCTCTATGTTTAATATGTAGTCTACATGCAGTCTGCATTGCAAGCATACCAATATAATCATAAATGTGTCTGTTGTAATTAATCTTATCTCAGTCAGCCTGGCTCTATTCTGGTACATTGCCGGGGGATGGAAGTTTGATATCTTCCCTCCCCCATTCCTGCTCCTCACTTATTGGTTGAGGACAGTTCAGTATGGCAGAAGGCTGAGAAGGGAAATACACTTCACCCCTCTGCAGAAGTTGCTGAAATACGATCTATGCTGTGCTCACATGTGTTTACAAAGCAAGCTAGATATGACAGTGCAGTTTCTAGGAGGGAAAAAAAATTAAGGGAAGACATGACATCAAGATTGGCTTCAGTCAGAGGCAGTAAAGATGGAAAATGCCTGGAACAGTTTTCTCTTAATTTACTATATAATATTCACCGAAATCAAAAGGTGGATAGTACAATACATATGCTTTGTAAGTAGAACAAGTATATCTACTTATATATCTGTTTTTTTCCCCTGGAATAGTAAGGCTGTCCCTGCTGCTTTAAGTAGGGTATTAAATTAATCCGATTTGCCACAATATTCTAGCAACCCCAGTCCCATTTTATGATCCATATCACAAGCCGGTATCCATGTTACTGCGGTTGTTGGCTATTACATTAATTAAAGCCCTGTAAAATATGCATTATCACCTGGACGACTGGAATGTTTCTTCCGCTTTATTTATCGCTTGACATGGCATTGACTTCCACAGGCTGGCACTGTCAGCTCACCCACATCTCCCTCCGCCTGCGTCTTGGCTTGCAGGAGCCTGGCAATGACGTCAGGGCATCTCCTGACCTGTTTTTAGTGCCGTCGCTTCTCCTTGCAACCTGCCAGCCTCATTCATCTTTCAAGGCACCAATTCAAGTTTAATGCCCCCGCTAAGAGCTGGAATGCCACTGCGCTGAGCCAAGCGCCGTCTTACTGATCATATCTCTGGCCCAGCTCATCGTGCTGCACGACAAATCTAGAGCACAGCATCTCCCCTGGATCTCTCAGCTCTGGCTCTAATCAAGAGGCAAACGACAGACGTCATAAAAACAGATTACCGCAATGTGCCAAATAAAAGAATCTCGTAGTTCTGTAGGTTATTACATTGCATTTTTAAACACCTCCTTTGGCTTTAACTCACTAAACCTTACTGCATTAATTTAAAGAGAATCTGTACTGTAAAATTCTTACAATAAAAAGCATACCATTCTATTCATTATGTTCTCCTGGGCCCCTCTGTGCTGTTTCTGCCTCTCCCTGCTGCAATCCTGGCTTGTATAATTGCCATTTCTATGCAGTGTTTACAAGCAAAAGACATAGCAAGTGATACGCTGAGAGTAGCTCAGTGTGTGACTCATACAGAGCCTGCAGGGGGCATGGAGAGGGTGTGTATAGCTTCTAGCCAATCACAAGCAGCACAGCACATTCCAGCCTGAGTGCCTCAGCCCGACAGAGCCGACAGAGGAGAGAAGATTAGATCATATAACAGAGATAACACAACCACTGTGCAAATAGGAAAGGCTGCAGTTAGACAGAGCACATTAGAACAGCTATAGGAACTTATAGGATAGTAGAAATAAGGCTCAAAATTTTGTTACAGAGTCTCTTTAAGCAGAAAACAGCCGATTTTACCGAACAACGGGACTTATTCACACAGCTTTTCTGATGAATTATCTCATCTTATTTATTAACTCACAATTTATCTCTCCTTAAACCAAACCTGAAGTGAAAATAACTTATGAGATAATGAATTCTATGTGTAGTACAGCTAAGAAATAGAGCATTGGTAGCAGAAGAAAAGTGTCTCATATTGTTTTTCAGTACAGGAAGAGTTAAAAAAAAAACCTTCAGGTGTTATGCAAAAGAGCTTCTCTGAGCTCTCCGACCCGACTTGGGTCGGATACAGTCTTATTTTCTGAAGCTCTTAAACAGCCAAGAAACAGTGAGTGACAGCTTGAGATAAGGTTTTATAGCTTAAAATACAGAATGTGTTTTTTAAACTGCAACTATAACAGAATGATGCAATGTTATAAAAAAAAGCTATATAACTGAAAATAAAAATATGAGACTCTTTTCTTTGCTACTAATGTTCTATTCATCATTCATACTACACATACAATTCATTATATCATTTTTTTTTTTTGCTTCAGGTTTGGTTTAAATAACTTAACTCATGATATATCCCTCATGATTTAACTGAATCCATGATTCTTGCTGATTGCACGCCATACACGTTGGTGAAATGCACATGGAAACGTGTATAGTGGGAATGAGGCCTTAACTCATGGATTAGCTCTCCTTATTCAGCTTAAAATTAACCTAAACTGAAAAAAAAGAGTTTCACTTACCTGGGGCCTCTACCAGCCCCTGCAGCCGCCCTGTGCCTGCGCCATCATTAAAGCGGAACTGTAGATCGAAAATACACACATTGTTTCACTTACCTGGGGCTTCCCCAAGCCCCCAGCAGCCGTCCTGCCGCTCCTCAACGAGCCTCCGTTCTCCCGCCGCCAGCTACTTTCGGTTTCGCCACCGGGCCACTGCGCCTGTGCGGCTCTGGCCACGCGTATCCTTTCTTCGCGTTCCCCGCTATTGCAGAGGGGAACGCGAGCAAAGGATACGCTTGGTAGGGCTGCGCTGGCCTCGATTTACAAGTCGAGGTACGGGACGGAGCGGCGGCGGGAGAACGGAGGCTCGGGCAGGACCGGCGCGGGACAGGACAGCTGCTGGGGGCTTGGGGAAGCCCCAGGTAAGTGAAACAATGTGTTTATTTTCTATCTACAGTTCCGCTTTAAGTGTCCCTCCAGCCCCCTGCAGTGACTCTCTTCCGGCTGGCTTACTGGAGAGTTGATGGGCCACTGCGCATGCGCGCGTCCTCAATCACGCTCCCATGCACAAGACAATCCTGTGTGAGGCTCACACAGGATTGTCATGATCCCGGTGCCCGGGCGGATTTTTGACAGTTGACAACACTGGAACGGAGGGATGGAAGGGGGCGGGGGAATCCTCATTAGGAGGCTTTCCTCTCTCGAGGTAAGTTCCCCATAGGGAACAGATTACAAATTCTCTTTAACTCATGAATGATTTATCTCTCCTTATCTGTTTATCTTACTAATTATCTCCCCTTATTTATCTATCCTTTTTCATTAGCTCTCCTCAAGCTGGCTATACACTTATGACTGCATCTAGCCCTACAGACACCAGAAGGTGGTAAGACTGATCAGAGAGATCAAATCTGCATTTAACCAAATGCGAAAATTGATGTGTGTATGGGCAGCTTTTACAGTTAAGGTAAAAAAAAAAAGCTTTGTAAATTAACCCCATTTTGTGATGTGTCAATTCGCTGTTACCGCATGGAAAACTAAAATTACTGATTTGTGAGCTAAATACCTCAATAACTGTTAGGGCCTGTTTCCACTACACGCAGATTGGATGCAGAATGGATGCAGAATAACTGACTCCAATGAATGCCTATGGGCCTGTTTCCACTAAACCCGACTTTTCTGATGCAGATTTTCCCATAGGCATTCATTGGAGTCAGTTTTTCTGCATCCATTCTGCATCTAATCTGCGTGTAGTGGAAACAGGCCCTTAATCCTGAATAAATAGAGCATGTGGTAAAACAAGTGAGATGTTTGGTATTTTATCTCCAGTCTGGAGCTGTCAGTAACTATTAGAGATGTCGCGAACCTCCGATTTTCGGTTCGCAAACCCTGTTCGCGAACCTCCGTGGAAAGTTCGGTTAGCGAAAAAGTTCGCGAACCACAATAGAGTTCAATGGGGATGCGAACTTCAAAATTTTTAAAACTTTCTACTGGCCAAAATAATATTAGAAAACATGTTTCAAGTGTTCTAATACCTGGCCCACCCTCCTCCCTCCTCCCTCCACCCTCCACCCTCCTTCCTCCACCCTCCTCCCTCCACCCTCCTCCCTCCACCCTCCTCCCTCCGATGATTCCTTAAAATACCGAAGGATCTACTTTATGAAGTAAAGATCTTAGTGTATTCTTATGCAGTTTTTGGGGGTAAATTAGCAAGCTATTACCACCAGAGCCGGAACTTTTTGCCGCCCATGGCCAACTATGACCAGCTGCCTCCGGATCAACAGCATCCTAAACTCCCCCCCCCCCCCCCCACACACACACACACGGCAGGGATTAGATTGTAGGGTCCTCTGAGGACAGTTAGTGACATGATGGAAGGGATTAGTGACCGGCAGCTCAGAGAACACTAGTGCCTGTTTGCTGCCCCTTCATTCCCTGAGTGCCAGATCCGGCTGTCGGTAGACGCCCACTGCCATGTTTAAACTCTGTGTTGCAGGACAAATGTTCAGCACGCTAACTGCTAATGCCACCCTGCTGCCCACAGTCCGCCCTTGCTTTCCTGGTGCCCTAGGCCATGGCCTAAGTGGCCTGGCCAGAAATCCGGCCATGATAACAGCATGTGTGAAAATCTTAGTGAATTAAGAAAAAAAAAAGTCTAAATACCGCATGAAGTAAATTACAGATCATTACATTTTTACCGCATGTGTCTTACTGAATTGAAGAACAGGGAGAGCTGCAATTTTGATCACCTAAAAAGTTTGTGTGTCACGAATTGTGATTGGTCCCTACCACACAAAGCACATCGATATTCAATAGATATCAACAATGAAATCTGCTGAAAATAACTTAAATTGAATCGAAGCGTTACAGTACAGTGCTATAGTCACAACCCTGCATCGCCCCCTCCCCCCCCCCCCCCCCCCAATCAATGTAAAGATTACATTCTGTTTGATTGATATGGAAAATTGCTCAAGATTTGATCAGTCGCACATATTGGGGCAACAATCGATGAGTGATGAAGCTAAGCATCAGTTAGTAGCTCTGACACAAAGTATAGTATATTAAGCACTTTGTTCCGCTGTCATTACTGAATGACTCGAAAGAAGCAGAATGTCAACGTTTTCAGTATAGTCAGCTGTCAATGTGCTCCCTTGGCTCATAACATTAGTTTGCTTCAGACAACATTAGTCATAGTAATGTGCTCGCAGCTACACTGTAGGCAATGAGGATTTCACAAGCCAGCATCTACTGATGAGTTGGAAATCACTAATTATAAATAAAAGTATACAATAAGCAAACAGATTTAATTTTTAAAACCGTCTATTGCAGACTGGCGTTGTCCCTGAGGCTGGTTTCACACTGTAAATTGGAAGTTAGCGATGCGCTGTATCGCGCCCACCGGACTACATCGCACTGCCAAAAACAGGCCTTTAGGGAACACCAAAGTGGAGAAAAAAGAGCGCTCCATAGTGTAACACCACTTTTAATAAAACAAATTGCGCAAATTAAAATACACTTACTAGATGTAAGATGAGTACAAACATGTAGTTAGGCTAAAGCCTAAGGGTTCGTATAGACGTACGATAAAGATCGTTCGTTACGAACGATTCGTGACGTTTACACGATATTCAAATTAGAGGGAAAAGATCATTCGTAATGAACGATTGTGTACACACGTGAACGATATAAGTATAAAGTACTGAACGACGAACGATTAAAAAATGACGTTATGACAGGCAATAAGAACATGCGTTATCGGACGATCTTTGTACACACTGCAACGATTGAACGATTATCTTTCGAAAAAATCCGCCGGGTTGGATCGGTTGGATTGAACGATAACGGTCGTTATCGTCCCAAAAAACTATCGTTGGAAAATTTGGAGCGCACGATTATCGGTCCTATTGTCGTTATCGTTGGTTTTTGAACGATCGTTATCGTACGTGTGTACTCAGCTTTAAAGTCCTGCCAAGCCAGGCAGTCTGAGGGTGTTCCCACCTTGGAAGGATTTTAAGGCTTTAGCCTAACTACATGTTTGTACTCATCTTACATCTAGTAAGTGTATTTTAATTTGCGCAATTTGTTTTATTAAAAGTGGTGTTACACTATGGAGCGCTCTTTTTTCTCCACTTTTGTCTTTTAATCAAGCCTCTTAACAGCCGGGCTAATAAGGAGCAGCTAAAGTGTGATCGTCAACAGCAACCCTTGAATACTGCCCTAGCAGCGCAAGATTGCACGTCTTTTTCACTTTAGGGAACACCGCCTTAGTACACGGCGTTCCCTGTCTGGCGGCCAGGCAGGAAGTGACGTGCGCTTGCGGTCATTCCCTGATTCGGGTATGCGGAAGTGTATGGAAGCGTATTGTAAAAATACGCCTCCGCACATGCGCGCCGCAATGCCAAGTTCTTTAAAGTAGCCTGCGTCACCATAGACTAACACGGCTTCCGGGCCGATGCAGATCGCTGCAGGTCGTTGCAGGAGCCGCGCGGTAACGTAGGTATGCTCTAGCGTTAAATTGGGCACTTCCGTAATGTGGGTATGAACTTCCCCATAGACTTTCATTAGGCTGCGGTAGCAGTGCGTCAGTTTGACGCACCACCCCAGTGTGATAGGGCCCTTAAGAGGAACTGTAACAACATATAGTAGAATGCAGTAAATTATTCAGGATACCCTCTTTTGCTTTAAATATCCTGGTTTCAGTATCAGAAACTTCCTATAGCTGTATAATGCTGCATATTGGTATGTAACCCTGCTTTCCCTCTGAGGCTTATGCTGCATACACACTTGAGATAAAAGTCTTTGGAAAAGGCAAGATCACAGACCAATTTTACCCCATTCCATGTAGTATGAGCGCCATACTCTACACAGTCTATTCTATGGAGTTGCACCCCTCATCAGATAAAATCTTTGCAAGATGCTGCACACAAAGATGCCCGTACACATTCAAAAGATCATTATCTGCAAAAGATCTCTTCCTGCAATGGATCCATTCCTGCAAAATGCATTCATAGTCTATGAGATCTGCAGATCCTCATACACACCTTGTTTAACAGACTTCATCTGCATATCTGGCAATCATCTGCAGATCTGAAAATCCATCCTGGTGGATCTGATCTGCAGATGATCTGCAGATGATTGCCTTTTAAACAAGGTGTGTATGATGATCTGCAGATCTCATAGACTATGAATGCATTTTGCAGGAATGGATCTATTGCAGGAACAGATCTTTTGCAGATAATGATCTTTTGAGTGTGTACAGCATCTGTGTGTGCAGCATCTTGCAAAGATTTTATCTGATGGGGAGTGCAGCTCCATAGAATAGACTGTGTAGAGTATGGCGCTCATACTACATGGAATGGGGTATAATTGGTCTGTGATCTTGCCTTTTCCAAAGACTTTTATCTCAAGTGTGTATGCAGCATTAGCCTAGGCTGTTTAGTATCCAGGTTTCTCCGCCTCCCCCAAGCATACACAGTGTTTCTCAACATTTTATTGGTTTGTACCCCTTTTAAAACCCTGTACTCACTAAGTACCTCCTAGCATAGTAAACATTATCACAAGTACCCCTTGACAAATACCGTATATATTTAATCGTAGTACATGATAATTGATTCTAAACAATTTCCAGACTTTTACTATTGCTTTTAATTCACTAAAATACTAATTTGGAGTTGTTAAAGATTTATCATTTTCTAAAGCTGTGTACACACTTGAAAGCTTAAAGGGACACTGTAGGGGGGTCGGGGGAAAATGAGTTGAACTTACCCGGGGCTTCTAATGGTTCCCCGCAGACATCCTGTGCCCGTGCAGCCACTCACCGATGCTCCGGCCCCGCCTCCGGTTCACTTCTGGAATTTCAGACTTTAAAGTCTGAAAACCACTGTGCCTGCGTTGCCGTGTCCTCGATCCCGCTGATGTCACCAGGAGCATACTGCGCAAGCCCAGTATGGTCTGTGCATACGAAGTACGTTCCTGGTGACATCAGCGGGAGCGAGGACATGGCAACGCAGGCGCAATGGTTTTCTGACTTTAAAGTCTGAAATTCCAGAAGTGAACCGGAGGCGGGGCCGGAGCATTGGGGAGTGGCTGCGCCAACACAGGATGTCTGCTGGGGACCATTAGAAGCCCCGGGTAAGTTCAACTCATTTTCCCCCGACCCCCCTACAGTATCCCTTTAATGAAAGATAAAGGACCAATTTTACCACCTTTCATGTAGTATGAGAGCATACTCTACACCAGGGCTGCCCAATAGGTCGATCGCGATCTACCGCCTGTTTAGCAGATCGCGGCCGCGTGGCTGCTTTCCTGTCAAATTTAGTTGCCGCTGTCAAAATATGCTATACACAGCCGCGGCTGTTAGGATTTGATGCCTAGCTGCATCAGTAAGGGGAGGGGAGAGGCGTGGCTGAAGGGGAGAGGGGCAAATGATGAGACAGCGTCTCCTCCCCTCCAGGCTGCGAAACATGCACAGTGTCTCCTCCCCTTCAGGCAGAACACAGGAAGCACTGTGGCTTTTCCCCGTTAGCAGGACATAAAAGGTGTGGAGCTCCTTATGGGGGCTGCTTATACTGGAGACACCTCTGCCTATTATTGGGTAGGGGGCTGCCATATTGGGGCACAAACTGTCTGTGCTGGGAGAGGGGGCTGCCTAATGCAGGGAACAAATCTGTCTATTGGGGAGGAACCGTTCTCCACGATTCAATGCAGCATGGCGGTCATTAGGTAACGAGCGATCACCACCCTTAGTTTCACACACCTTAGGTTCACTGGCCCTATAATTGCCATTGCCATCGGCTGGCAAAACAGTTGCATGCTGGGGGGTCTTGTTATCTATAATATATTCCTCCTGTTCCCTTCCCCCCCTCCTTCTAATGACATAAGTGCACTTGCACTTCCTAGTATAGACCTCAGTGGGAGTGTCTGAAGACTCTGGGAGGAGGGCGTAACGAAAACACAATTAGCAAGTGGAGAAAAATAGTGATGGAGGAAATGATGTCAGGATTAGCTTCATTCAAAGGTAACCAAAATGGAAACTGTCTAGAATAGGATTCTCTGCTTTTTCTTTATAACATTCACAGGAATCATAACATGGACAGAGTAATACATCTGTTTTGTAAGTAGAACTAGTATTTATCTACTTATATGTGTGTTTTTTTATTTCTAGTGCATGGGTGTTATCTTTAAAGAAAAATATTTCTTTGTTACAGCTGATACAAATCCTGCAATAAATCGGTAGTGTGTCTACTTCCTGCTTTCATGAAAGCAGACATAGGGTTAACATCCTTTTTTTTTTTTTTTTTTTTTTTTTACAAATTAGCAGCTCTACTGTGCCAGAGGAGATTCCTGAGCTGACACATCTGAGAGATCAAATTACAGTGGTAATTAGTCACAGATGATGGGGGAATCGACAGGCTAAACTCTCTAAATACATACAGGGTGCATTTCTCTGTTTTCCTTCTGTCCTGTGCAAGAGTTCAGGTCCATGTTAACAAATTTTCATTACACGATGTTGCACAATATCATGGAAAAATCGTTCCAAAAATCGCACCATGGGTATGGGCCTTTAACCAAATTAATGATAGCTCAAGATTTTACTTCACTTTGATTCCACATAGATCATCTGCCAAAACTAATGATGTCGCCACCAGTGGTACATTTCAGAAAGTAAATCAGAGAGAGGAAAGATTTTACAACGGACAGACACCCACTAAATGATTTATAAATAATTATTGTAAAAAAAAAAAGCAGTTTTATTAATTACGTTATTTTGACTACATTTCCTCTTTAAAACAAGACGGTTCATTTATAGGCCAAGGTATATAATTTCAGTTGGCATAGACAGTGCCAGTCACTTGAGTGCCAGGGCTTAGTGTGTAGATAGCCGTGTTCAGCCTGCAGAGGGCTTACTGCTGCTGCAGCATCTGTGTATTGGCGGGGGTCTTCCTAAGACATAACTGAGGTGGCACTTCTCTGGCAGATGGCAGGCAATGCCCCCCTGGAGGCCCCGCTACACAGAAGTTTACATTTCTGTGAGTTTTTACAAAGGATTTTCTACACTAGTATAGAAAGATACCAGCAGGCGTCAAACATTACAACAGCAGGGGGCACAGAAATACCTTCTGGCAGGACATTTAAACTGAGAGCCAGGCACACTAACGTTTCAGGGGCAGTAAAACAGATTTAGGTGATAATCCAAAGTGGATTATAAGTGTGTTTGAGAAAGGTTTTTCAAAATGAATATGATTAAGCGATATGAGATACTTTTATTTAATCCTTTACGTTTTTTATTTTATTTTAATACTCAGATCAAACACCTGAATGGGGGGGGGGGGGGGGGGGGTTGTTCTGACCATAGTATTTCTGTAACTGTTGATCTGGGATTCTCACAACCAACAGTTACTGGAATCTACCCTGAATGGTGTGAAAAAGAGGAGCAGTGCTGTGGAGGGAAATGTCTTGCTGATGGGAAAATTCATAGGAGAATGGCCAGACTGGATTGAGCTGACAGAAACTCTAAAATAAGTCAGATAACTGTTCTTTAAAACTGTGGTGAGCAGAAAAGCATTTTAGGGCCTGAGCACATTGCAGCATTGCTGTTTGGATTGCAGTGATGTGTGGCTCTGTGGTGCGGTGGGCACATGCTCAACAAACCTGGATGGCTGAAGACTGGAAAACATAGCTTGGTCTGATGAATCCTAAAGCTTGTACACATACAGTATATGAGGACTGACCTCCAGCAGGCATAGGAACTTGACCCCTCAGGCAGCAGTTCAAGGCTGAGTCTGTAAAGAGGTGTTAGCCTGCAGGTTAGCAATGTGTTCTGTAAAACACGTTACAGGATTGTATAGTACCACTCATCAAGCTATGCTTCATTGTACTTTTTATCCTTTGTAGCCATTATGCTGACAGATTATCCACAAGGCAGATTCTGAGGGCCTTGTGAGTGTCCATGGACCTGGCCACCTACCGCCTGCTCTAATTCCTGTCTCTACAGTGACCAGATTTTTCTGGGCCCAACCTGGGCTGGGGGGGGGTTGTTGGGGTATATGACACAGAACAGTAAGCAATAAATTACTTTGTAATCGATAACCCAATTAGTGGTACATCAATAATTCATGAATCTAATTGTGATTAATCAATAATTCAGCAATGCTAAATAACATCATAATAACAGTCATTCACTGAAAAAAACATGAGTTAATAATAAATATTTCAGCATAATGTTTAGGTGTTAAGGCAATCATGATGACCATAATAAATTAATGCTTAAAATCAAAATAAATGAGTGATAAACAACAGTGGGGTCAATGCTCTCCTGTAACCTAAGTTGCTTAACCACAAATAAATTGCATCAGTGCTCAAGAGTAAGAGAATGGTGTATCTGCTAAATAATGAAAATTTACACTTGTCGAGTTGGTGTGCAGGTTCTGAGCAGTGCAGTGCCGTGTTTGGGGCGGGCCTTACACTCTCACAGCGTACTGCTATTTTGATGGAGGCTGGGCACGAGTGAGGTATCAAATCCTTTTAAATATAGTAAAGGGCGGCACTAAGTGTTCCAGAAAGTTTTGCTGTGCGTGGTCACGCACAACACGTCACTGCGCTGCACGTTGCTAAGCAAAGCATGGACACAGAGACATATCAAAAATAGTGTTGCTCCAAAGTACTATGAGGATAATTAAACAGGCAATTGTTTATGAGCATGGAAATTTCAAGACATTGGCCGTGATATTCAATTTGAGGCCAGGACATTTTTTCAACTTTCGGGGGCCCTGGGACATGGACCCTAATTTCAGGACTGTCCAGGTTAACCTATGTCGTCTGGTCACTGTACAGTCTTCTACTCTACCAGGGTCCAGACAGCAAACAGTGGGAGCCTAAACTGGTACCTTGCTTAGGCCCTCATTTTATGTCAGTGTATCTGTGATGAAGAAGCATGTGAACAGTGTGATGGGAATCTCTGATTGGCTCTTCATTGTCACATGTCACTTATGCTGCGTAGACTTAATCTGGAAGTGATAGAAGTGGCTGCAGGCTGCCAGTCAGAGACTTACAAATCAATCACATGATTCTCCCCAATTTCCCTTACAAGCAATTATTTTCTAGTATGTATCCAATCAAATTCTCCTAATGACATTGTCTAGTGGAGTCAAACTAATGAAATTGACTGTGTTGTTAAAGGTTTGTCTTTTTCTGGCATACTGATGATTGGTAGTCCTGGCAGCGCTTTATCAGCAGCTCAAGTGGGATGTTTGTCAGGAGGTCCAGAAATAGTCTGAATACTTTGGAAGCCTCTGAGTAGTAGCTGTAGAAGCTGGGTGCATACTGTAAGCCTAGTGAAGTGCTAATCCTCAATACTTATATCTTTTCCAGAAGTCATTAATTAAGGTGCAGATTTTATTGATCCAGGGTGACAGTTCAGAGCACTAATCCTTTTTGTGCTTTAAAAAGGCACCATACAGTTATAGCCTGGAAGTGTGTACCATTCAATGGAAAGGAAATGAGGGACAAGGGGGCGTGACATGAAAGACTGACTTCCGATAGTGGTGGGTGGTGGGGGGGAGTAATTAAAACTCATCTGAATCACCATAGCCGTGCATAGCAATTCAGATGCGAATTCCCATTAGCACCGGTGCCACGGCTGACTCCACACCCTCGTGGAAACCCAGCCTTAGAGGTGCCCAGTACTGGAACAGTGCGCCAAAGGATGATCGTACTGTTGAGATGCAGAGGCGTCACTGGGGTTTGTGTCACTCGGTGTGGCCGGTATCCCATAATGTCACCTCCCTCCAGCCTCCCCTCATACACATTACCAATCCCACACCAGTAGGGGGACCTTTCTTTCCTCACTCCTATGGCCCCCTCCTTTAGGCAGTGTAGTACAGTGTAAGTGATGTGCGTAATGCAGAGCAGGCCTTACCACACAAGTGCCGTGTTTCCCGTCCAGTCCGCCTCCACTTGCTGCATCTGCTGGCCGGGTTCTATTTCTCTACGGTTCCTCTTTAAGCCACTAGGAGCAGATTGTCACATGCCCAGTACTGTTGTGTGTGGTCCGGTGTTAGTCATAAAGAGAATCCGAAGATAACAAAAGTGGTTTAGATGATACTTTTAATGACTAACTGTACAAGATTTTGTTTCGAAACTTTAAAAGACAACTGTAGTGAGAAGAATGCGTAGCTTGTTTTTATTTATTTCATTTTAAACCGGTTGCCGAACAGCCCTGTTGATTTGTTTGGCTGCAGTAGCCCCAGTATAGGTAGCCAGGAATAGGTGTCCCCTGTATAGTTAGCCAGGTATAGGTGTCCCCAGTATAGGTAGCCAGGTATAGGCTCCCCCAGTATAGGTAGCCAGGTATAGGCGCCCCAGTATAAGTAGCCAGGTATAGGTGTCCCCAGTATAGTTAGCCAGTATAGGTGTCCCCAGTATAGTTAGCCAGGTATAGGTGCCCCAGTATAAGTAGCCAGGTATAGGTACCCCAGTATAGTTAGCCAGTATAGGTGTCCCCAGTATAGTTAGCCAGGTATAGGTGCCCCAGTATAGGTAGCCAGGTATAGGTGCCGCAGTATAGGTAGCCAGGTATAGGTGCCCCAGTATAGTTAGCCAGTATAGGTGTCCCCAGTATAGTTAGCCAGGTATAGGTGCCCCAGTATAGGTAGCCAGGTATAGGTGCCGCAGTATAGGTAGCCAGGTATAGGTGCCCCAGTATAGTTAGCCAGTATAGGTGTCCCCAGTATAGTTAGCCAGGTATAGGTGCCCCAGTATAGGTAGCCAGGTATAGGTGCCCCAGTATAGGTAGCCAGGTATAGGTGCCCCAGTATAGTTAGCCAGTATAGGTGTCCCCAGTATAGTTAGCCAGGTATAGGTGCCCCAGTATAGGTAGCCAGGTATAGGTGCCCCAGTATAGGTAGCCAGGTATAGGTGCCCCAGTATAGTTAGCCAGTATAGGTGTCCCCAGTATAGTTAGCCAGGTATAGGTGCCCCAGTATAGGTAGCCAGGTATAGGTGCCCCAGTATAGGTAGCCAGGTATAGGTGCCCCAGTATAGGTAGCCAGGTATAGGTGCCCCAGTATAGTTAGCCAGTATAGGTGTCCCCAGTATAATTAGCCAGGTATAGGTGCCCCAGTATAGGTAGCCAGGTATAGGTGCCCCAGTATAGTTAGCCAGTATAGGTGTCCCCAGTATAGGTAGCCAGGTATAGGCTCCCCCAGTATAGGTAGCCAGGTATAGGTGTCCCCAGTATAGTTAGCCAGTATAGGTGTCCCCAGTATAGGTAGCCAGGTATAGGCTCCCCCAGTATAGGTAGCCAGGTATAGGTACCCCAGTATAGGTAGCCAGGTATAGGTGCCCCAGTATAGGTGTCCCCAGTATAGGTAGCCAGGTATAGGCTCCCCCAGTATAGGTAGCCAGGTATAGGTACCCCAGTATAGGTAGCCAGGTATAGGTGCCCCAGTATAGGTGTCCCCAGTATAGGTAGCCAGGTATAATTGCCACTGGGTGGGAGGAGATGGGTGACACTGCGGGGAAGGGGGTCGACATGATTCCTCCCTCCCTTTCCATGACCCCCCTCCATACCCCTCTCACTACAGTTTTCCTTTAACTTTTTTCTTCATGCATGATACAGAACAGAATCAGAACCACCAATGGTTCCTATCCAGAAAGTCATGATCCAGTTCTGAATCATGCCTGAAAAGAAACTAAGTTTTGAAAGATTGCAAAGAAACCTTCTACAGTTAGTCAGCGCTGCGCAAGATGTCAGCGCTATATAAATACTAAATAATAATAATCGCCAAGCACAACTGGTTGGTGCCCGGAATTGTGTTTGGCACATACAATTGCTCAGAAAAGGAATAAGAAATAAGATAATACATTTAGCATACACAGAAGTGACAACAAGAGTGACAGCAGGGTGCAAGTATTAACACAGTGTTCCACAGTCCACTAGACAGTCTATCGATCCGAAGGTCACAGCCAAAGGAAGGAGGGAGGGAATGATCTGGGTCGGCCTGAAGAGAGTTCAAGAGATTGACAGCAAAGGGAAAAAAGGAGTTCCTAAGCCTCGAAGTGCTGGTGGAGATGACCCGAAACCTGCGGCCTGATGGTAGCCGACTGAAGAAGCAGTGGCCGGGGTGTGAGGGGCCGTTGGTAATCTTAAAGAGACTCCGTAACAAAAATTGCATCCTGTTTTTTATCATTCTACAAGTTCCAAAAGCTATTCTAATGTGTTTTGGCTTACTGCAGCACGTTCTACTATCACCATCTCTGTAATAAATCAACTTATCTCTCTCTTGTCAGACTTGTCAGCCTGTGTCTGGAAGGCTGCCAAGTTCTTCAGTGTTGTGGTTCTGTGATGCATCTCCCCCCTCCAGGCCCCTCTGCACAATGCCTGTGTGTTATTTAGATTATGGCAGGTTCTCTCTGCTCTATTATCTTTTACAATCTGGATAAATCCTCCTCTGAGCTGGCTGGGCTTTCACATACTGAGGAATTACATACAGGCAGAGCTGTCTGCACTCTGCAGGAAGACACAGCCTGACACTTCAGTGGAAGATAGCTGCAGGGGGAAAGAAACACACAAATGATCTCTTGAGATTAAAAAGGAAGGCTGTATACAGCCTGCTTGTGTATGAATGTATTTTCTATGTGTGGACATACTGTACATCAACCTACTTCCTGTTTTGGTGGCCATTTTGTTTGTTTATAAACAAACTTTTTAAAACTGTTTTTAACCACTTTTAATGCGGCGAGGAGCGGCGAAATTGTGACAGAGGGTAATAGGAGATGTCCCCTAACGCACTGGTATGTTTACTTTTGTGCGATTTTAACAATACAGATTCTCTTTAATGTTCTTGAGCGCAGTCTAGAGCTGTGGAAGAGGCCGAATGAGAAGAGGAGTCTTCCGATGATCCTCTCCGTAGATCTAATAACCCTCTGAAGTTTTGAGACAAAAAATACTGGTCATTGCTTATGTACTAATCAAGGAGCTCCTACACAAATGAAAATAAACTATGTATCTCTAGGCACTTTGGTTTCTGGAGTGGAGCTTTAAAACACAAGAAAAAAAATGCCTAGTGTAAATCAATCATTCCTAGTGACTTCCTGCTGCAATTGCTTCTCATAGTGACAGTCGCCAACTGATTCACTTTCAAATAGCTGTTTCAATAGAGAGATTTGTAGCTGGCTGTTACTCCCCTACAGAAAAGCATTGCAGCAGGAAATCATTGCCTGCTTACGTGAACTACAGCAATGGATGAATGACAACTGGCTGAAACTAAATGCAGACAAAACTGAAGTCCTTCTGATTGGAGGGCAGAGCATGATATCAAAACAACTTAACTTGCAGTCTTCACCACTGGGAATAGGAGGCACGGATCTACGCAGCTCTGATCATGTGCGTAGCCTGGGAGTTCTAATTGATGGGGATTTAAACTTCAGAACTCAAATCTCTGCTGTGGTGAAATCATCCTATTTTCACCTGAAGAACATTGCAAAAATCAAGCACCTCATACCCCCAGAAGATCTGCCAACCTTAGTCCACGCCTTCATCACATCCCGACTGGACTACTGCAATGCTCTCTACACTGGCCTTCCAAAAAAGGTCTTGTACCGCCTACAGCTGATACAGAATACTGCTGCCAGACTGCTAACCAACCAACCCCGTCACTGCCACATAATGCCAGTCCTGCATTCCCTTCACTGGCTACCTATAGAATGGAGGGTCCTATTCAAGATCGGCCTACTGACATTTAAATCACTGAATAATCTAGGCCCTGGATACATGAAAGATATGTTACAGCTGCGTAGCAATCCCCGCATTCTCAGATCCACAGGTTCTAATAATCTAGTCATACCCAGAGTCCACTTGGAAACTTTTGGTCCCAGAGCCTTCTGTCATGCTGCCCCTACGTTTTGGAACTCCTTACCTCAACAGATCAGGACACAGATCAGGACAGCCCCATCCCTGGACGTGTTTAAATCCAGACTGAAAACCCACCTGTTCAGTCTGGCATTTGCAGAAATATAACTTTTGTTGTGTGAATACTTCATCCTACTAATTACTGAATCTGAGAGAGCCTAAGCGCTTTGAGTCCTATGGGAGAAAAGCGCTATAGAAATGTTATTGTATTGTATTGTATAATTAGCGATCTGTAGCTGCAATATACAGTATCTCTGTTTTCATGCTTGTTTTCACTCTTGTGACACTGGCCTTAGGCTGGCCATAGATGGATCGATCTTCTGAACTTTGCTGATTAGTTTAACCGAACCTGTCAGAGGTCTATTGCCCGCAAAAGTTGGATCAATCGACATGTGATCGACTTTGAGCAGCTTGTCGACCAAAAGCATGGCTGGGTTTCTCAGGATGTCTGCATCAAGTGGGCAAGAATAGGAGCATTGAGTGAACAACATCCTCATTGTGTTATAGTGCCAGTCCCCCAAAGCCCTCGTCTATATTTAGGACGAGGGACTGTTCTTCATCTCCGGTGCTCAGGAGAAGGTAGGAGCCCGGGGGGTTCATGGTGGGGTCCCCTTTAGTGATGCCTGCCACCCCCCCCCCCCCCGACCAAGTAAAATGGGTATAGTGGTACTTATTTAAGTTAAATAGAAACATAACAACAAAAAATGTGCCTCCCTCAACCTGGCAGGCTATGCAGAGTGGCAGGGAGCTGTCATAGTAACCTGTCCAGACGGTTGGACTGGCTTCTCCTTGCTTCCACATGCAGCAGCGCTGCAGTCCCGACATGTCTTCTGGGTTCCGATCACATGGTATTACATGTGATCAGGACCCAGAGGATGGTGTCAGCGTTGCAGCGCCGCTGGGTGGTGGAAAAGAGGTGATGTAAAAGATTCTTCTATCACCCCTCTTCCACCATCGGCTGATGACACGTCGACTCGTATCATGTGATCAGGACTCACAACTGGATGTCGGGAGTGCAGCGTTGCCCCGGGTGGAGAAGAGGAGAAGAAAGCTAATCAGCTGTCCGGATAGGTAACTATGACAGCTCCTTGCCGGCCACTCTGCATGACTGCATTAGGCAGCTGAGTTTAGTCGGCAGTGCATGCCCTGCCACGAGTTATCTAAAACTAGACAACTCAGGCAGGGCTGCGAGAAAGTTAAAGCACAGCACATCTGAACTGAGTGGAAATAGAAGCTGACATTTATTTCCTTTTAAACCATGCAGATTGCCTGGCTGTCTTGCTTATGCTCTGCCTCTGATACTTTTAACTATAGAACCTGAACAAGCATGCAGATCAGATGTGTCTGCATGCTTGCTTCAGGTGTGTAAATCAGAGGTTACTGCAGCCAAAGAGATCAGCAGAACTGCCAGACAACTGATTACGTTTAAAAAAGCAACTGAGTTTTTAAATATGGCAGCCTCCATAGCACTCTTAGTACAGGTGTACTTTAAATGTGCTGCCGGAGTTCCCCTTTAAAAATGCTTTGCTGAGGCTTACTATACAGTAGTATAGCAAGTGTCTGCGAGTTGGGGATCTTCAATGGTAAACTAAGAACAAGAAATATTTTTTTGTTACATTTTTTAACTTTAGGCTACTTTCCCACCAAGACGTTGCGTTTTAGGGAACGTTATGGTCGCATAACGTGCCCCTAACACAACGCATGGCGGTGTTGAAGTTGGACGTCAGATTGAGCTGCGTTGGTTCAGACGGACGCTTGCGGAGCGTTTACCGCCAGCGTTCGGGGCTTGGCGTTAGGGCTGGTTCACACGGACGCTTGGCAGCGTTTACCGCCAAGCGTTCGGGACTCGTTGGCTAAACGCTCCCATTCAAGTGAATGGGAGCGATTAGCATTGCGCGGTTACCGTCGATTGGCGTCGATTGCGCAAACGCGGCGTTCCGATCCCGATTTAACGTGACATTTCGGCCGGCCCTAGAAGCAGCATGCGGTGTCCAGGGCCGGCTAGCCGCGCGGCTTCATGTCCCCCTGCGGGGACGAGAACGCCAATCGCGACGCGAAGCCGACAATCGCCGTACCGCCGCCCCGAACTAGACGTCACATGACGCAGCAGCTTCCCAGCCGCCTGAACGCCCCCTGTCGTCCGTTTGAATCAGCCCTTAAACGCTCCCATTCAAGTGAATGGGAGCGTTTGTACCAAGCTTTCACGCGCGTTTACACGTACGCGGCGTTCGGGTCCTGATTTTCGCTGGCGTTCAATGAGACCCTGGAAACTACATGTAACTTCCAGGGGCGGTTAACCGCGACGGGTAATGTCCCCCTAGGGGAAGAAAAACGCGACTGCATCTGAACGCAATTCGAACTCTGCTGAAAGCCCGAACGCATCGCCACCGCCACGCCAACAAACGCGATGCCTCCAAACGTCCATCTGAACCAGACGCTCTCAAAGCACCCGCTCCAGGTTAGTGATAGGAAGTCCGGATCTTTTTAAGGATGCCGATCATTTGAATCAGATCATTGAAAAGATCTGGATCTTTGAACCGATTCATTTGAATCATTTTACTAGGGAAGCAGACTGGGTGAAATGACTAGCAGGAAAGGACTTTCCCTGCACTGTACATTCTGTATGTTCCTGTTTCTTCCAGACAGACATCCACTGTGAACCGAATCTTTCATTGTGATGATTCGGATGATTCGACTCACAAAAAAGATCCGGATCAAATGAACTATTCGTTCATGATCCAGACAACACTACAGTCCCACCACGAGTCACCAGAGTGCAGTGAATATTAATTAGCCATGTGGCTGGCCACGGAGGAGGGGAGACCTCCTCCTCCAACCATGGCCGGATTTCTGGCAAGGCCACTTAGGCCATGGCACCAGGAAAGCAAGGGGCGGGCTGTGGGCAGCAGGGTGGCATTAGCAGTTAGTGTGCCGAACATTTGTCCTGCAACACAGAGTTTAAACATGGCAGTGGGCGTCTACCGACAGCCGGATCTGGCACTCAAGGGATGAAGGGGCAGCAAACAGGCACTAGTGTTCTCTGAGCTGCCTGTCACTCACCAAATGTGCCGCCCGCCGAGGAGTTTACAATCTAATCCCTTCCATCATGTCACTTACTGTCCTCAGAGGACCCTACAATCTAATCCCTGCCGTGTGTGTGTGTGTGTGTGTGTGTGTGTGTGTGTGTGTGTGTGTGTGTGTGTGTGTGTGTGTGTGTGTGTGTGTGTGTGTGTGTGTGTGTGTGTGTGTGTGTGTGTGTGTGTGTGTGTGTGTGTGTGTGTGTGTGTGTGGGGGGGGGGGGGGGGGGGGGGGGGGGGTAGTTTAGGATGCTGTTGGTCCGGGGGCAGCTGGTCATAGTGGGCCTTGGGCAGCAAAAAGTTCAAATCCGGCCCTGGCTGTATCGGGCTACCTAATACAAGGGACTCCTCTGGCTACCAATACCGGGAGTCCTTTCTGGCTACCTATACTGGGAGTGCTACGTCTAACGAATACTGGGGGCTCCTCTGGCTACCTATAAAGGGTATCACATCTGGCCACTCATACTGGTGAGCACCTCTGGCTACTGCATCAGAACAGCGTGCTCAAATCTGGGGGGTGGAAATTTTAACACCCTCGGCCTGGGAGCTATGTAGCCTAGAAACTGCCCTGAGTAAACACAGCTCCTCATTCCTTGCTAAATAAAATGCATTCTCTCCCCCCTGGAAGCCCCCCGGTGAATAAAATCCCTTCTCGGCCAGTCCAGGTATTTAGCACTTTCATTCAAGCAATGGTTACATGTGATGGCATTTCTCATTCAGTGAGAGAATTCTTCCCGGGGCCACTTGCTGCATCCACTGATCTGCAGACATTTTTTTTCAGCCATGTCCTTATAAGGATGGACCCCTTTAAGGGAGATGGATGATAAAGGGGTGGAGAGAATGGAAGATAGGGAGGGAGAGAGAGAGAGGGAGAGAACAGAGAGAAGAGAGAGAGAGCTACAGTTTGCTGGCCTGGACTGTAGGGGATGAGAATGTTTTAAATAGCATGGAATATGTTCACACAGTCACACAGCACTGCATCACTTCAGAGGGGAAGCACTCCTGCAGGCACAAGAGGTTAATGTACTATTGATCACATCCAGGTAAGTCCCCCACCACCCTCCCTTTTCACTCTCTGGCTAAACAATTACAGGGTAGCTATTTTTATATATTCTTTATTTTTTTTTGATTGCCTTTTTTCCCTTCTTTTTTTGGATTGCTCACAGGGGGAACCCCAGACAGTATTCCCCCTTTTTGATTGTTTATTTTTTTCAGAATGTTTTTATATCCAGCCATCCAGTGCCAGAGAGATGGCGAGTGCCAGCAGCACACATAGCATTGAATTTGCAGTGGAAGTGATGGGTTCCTGGAGTCGTTAGATCAGCCAGATCAATCAATCTAATATTCTTCTGACAGCTGCGGTGAAAAAAGGGGGGGGGGGGGGGGGGATTGGCAGCTCTTGTTGCAGAGAGTTTTACTCTGTCTCTGTCTGTTGGTGCAAAGTTGTACCGGGCAAGATGCTAAACAGTTGGGAACAGACTGGATGCTCATCTGCCTGCGTTTGACAGTTGTACGAGACTTAAGCTACCCACACATGTATAGATTTCAACACAATCTTTTTAAACTATTGATTTATAAAAAAAAAATGACTGTCAGAAGAATGTAGAATGATTTTAAAAATGATACATTTCAGTTAAAGAGACCTAAATTGTTTTATCACTGACATGATACGATAACAATTAGTTGATCGTCCTCGTCACTTCAGTTTTGATTCGATGTGATTGTTTTACTGGATTTATTATGTCATTGAACGATTGCCGTTGAAACGTGTGTGTGGCTGGCATCAGGTATGCGGCGTCCAAAGGGTGCCCCGCCAGTGCCGGGAGTTGCTGCAGGTTTACCCAGGTGGGCTGGCGTGTGTCTGTGCCTAGAGGTGCCTCAAGGGTTAATCATGCCATGGCAGGGTTCCAAATACCTGGTGCAGCCCCTGGCATTGCCCACCCAAGGGGCAGATCAGTGGGGTGCTGGTTGTGGCAACCGGTAACCATATAGAATAGATGTTTAGTGTATAACATGCAAACAGGATGGGTGACTTCAAATGTGCACTATTCATAAGTGTGATGTGGAGGCTTGTGGCATATATATATATTAGAATCTTGTTATAGTAAACTCTGCTATAGTAAATCTCTGGATATAGTAAACTCTGTCCGTAGCAAAATGTGTCTGTATAAATATACAGTGAATGACCAATTCTTATATAGTATACTTTTGATATAGTAAGCTACTTTTTCCGGTCCCTTGGATTTTTCTTATAAAGGGATTCTACTGTATATGTATATACAGTATATATATATGGTTTTCGGTTATATATTCTGCAGGATTTATTAGTCTTTATTTATAAACCAGCATTGTCATCATTACCCTTTATTTATAGAGCCCATATATTGTTATTATTATAATTATTTGCTTTGCGAATGAAAGAATAAAAGAATGCATGATGTATTGGCATAGTACTGACACATTCGCTGCAGTGCCTTACAGAGCACGTTACACATGATTATGTCACTAACTGTCCCCAAGAGAGGCTCACCATCTAACGACCCTCCCGAGGGACAGATATACAAACTCCATGCAGGTGGTGTCTCCGACAGGAGTGTAACCTGGGACTCTTGTGCTGCAAGACATGAGTGTTAACTGCTTAGTCACCATTCCAGCCAATGAGACATACATTTGCATTGATGCTTGTTGCATGTTCTCCCCGCATTTATGTGGGTTTCCTCCGGCAATCTAGTTTCCTTCTAAAATATCATTATTATTTATTTATATAGTGCCAACATATTCTGTAGAGATGTACAAAGTAAATATTGGGGAACATATATACACAAGAAGTTCAAGTGACTGTATGATCAGGACATCAAGTAATACAAGTACAAATACAGCAGAGTCCCTGTTATCTGGAATTCAGGCAACTGGAAGTCCCAACTAACCGGCATGCCTGTCAGAGTAGACAACGGGTACCTTTTTAGGGCGGTGTTCTGGGGGTTTGCCCAGCCACAAAATACTCGCCGAGCCTCCACCGATCCTCCAGCGACGTCCTGCATCGCCTCACGGGCTCCTAGCTGCTTTCGGCGTCCGTGCACACAAGTTGGCGTGTCACATGACTCAGTGCGGCTCAGTGTCAGCTGACACTCCGGCTTCCATGCACAGAAAGCTACTAGGAGCCTGTGAGGTGATGCAGGACACCGGGAAAGAGACATTAGATTGTGAGCTTCTGTTAGGGGAACAGTTAATGACTTGAAATATTAATTGTATTTTTTTTTAACGAGAAACCGTAATCAAGAACTGAACTTCATCCCAATCAGTAGCTGATACCCCCTTTCCCATGAGAAATCTATTCCTTTTCACAAACGGATCACCAGGGGGCTCTGTATGGCTGATATTGTGGTTAAACCCCTCCCACAATGTGATGTCAGGACCATGGTATTGCATTGTGGGAAATAACAGCTGTTTCCAACTGCCAAAAAAAGCCAGCAGCATCTCCTTCCACTGACATCACCGGCCAGCAGTAAAAATGTCACCATGTGGTAAATGTCAGAATGTAAATCAGGGAAAGATTTTTCAATGGGCAAACACTAACTAAATCATCTATACATAATTATTGTAAAAATAAAGCACTTTTTTTAGTACATTATTTTCACTGGAGTTCTTCTTTAAAGTGCTGCGTAAAAATAGCAGTGCTACATAAATGCATAATAGTAATAATCGTAATGGTTGTTATATAAATGGTGGGATATTTTCATTTACACCAGATTGGCAAAAGCCTGCATGTAATATAATGCAGGCAATAGATACCTGTTTGATCAGAGAGGGATCTAATGGTCGATCTGGTGGCAGATCGTATAATGTAACCATAAGGATGCCTTCACACTATACACGTTGCGTTAGAACGTATGTGAACTCACTGTCCATACTATGGTAGGGACATGATCACATCTCTGTGCCGTAATAATAGAAAATCTCATTATCCTATATGGGGTTTATGGATAATGTGTGCGAAAAATGGCCACGTTACATAGCGATTGTTCACGCTATGAAAATAACCTGTGCACTTTAATGTGCTGCACACACTGAGCTGCATTCCGCCACGCACATAGCGTGAACCGGGAACCTACATTCAAGGAAACCATATACCTTGGTCAGATGTGCTGTTTATCTCTTCATTGTCCTCCTGTTGATCGATACACATCTGATCAATCAAAACCAGGAGGAATGAGGGGTGGGGTGGCTGTAATGTTTAGGTGATCGAGCGGTGAGTCATCTAGCAGCTGCTGTACAGTTTTGTATTGCAGGGAGCACTACAATTGATTTTCCATCAAATGTATGCTGCAATCTGATCAAAATCAAATAGGGTAATGTGGTTTCTGGGATTAGAGACTAATCCATAATTAGCATAATTGGGCCTGTATTGACCCGTTTATGATTTCCTTAATTTACCTGTCAACATATTATATTACTGGTCAGATTACTTTATTGTAATGACTGTCAGGACTGATTTAAAAGCTTCAAATCCAATTTTCCTTGGCAACCAAATGTCAGTAAATCCTAGTAACAAATATTAGCGAATCTATGCAGGGTACGGTACCAATAACATTAAATCTCAAAAGTGTACCAAATCTCAGTGAATCTCTGAAAGGTGCCAAATCTCAGTAAATCTCTCAAGGGCCAAGTCTCAGTGAATCTCTGAAAGGTGCCAAATCTCTGTGAATCTCTCAGGGGTCAAATCTCAGTGAATCTCTGAAAGGTGCCAAATCACAGTGAATCTCTCAGGGGTCAAGTCTCAGTGAATCTCTGAAAGGTGCCAATTCACAGTGAATCTCTCAGGGGTCAAGTCTCAGTGAATCTCTCAGGTGCCAAATCTCAGTGAATCTCTCAGGGGTCAAGTCTCAGTGAATATCTGAAAGGTGCCAAATCTTAGTGAATCTCTCAAGGGCCAAGTCTCAGTGAATCTCTCAGGTGCCAAATCTCAGTGAATCTCTCATCGGCCAAATCTCAGTGAATCTCTCATCAGCCAAATCTCAGTGAATCTCTCATCGGCCAAATCTCTGTGAATCTTTCAAGTGCCAAATCTCAGTGAATCTCTTAGGTGCTAAGTCTCAGTGAATCTCTCAAGTGCCAAATCTCAGCGAATCTTGCAAGTGCCAAATCTCAGTGAATCTTGCAAGTGCCAAATCTCAGTGAATTTCTCAGGTGCTAAGTCTCAGTGAATCTTGCAAGTGCCAAATCTCAGTGAATCTTGCAAGTGCCAAATCTCAGTGAATCTCTCAGGTGCTAAGTCTTAGTGAATCTCTGAAGAAGACCAATTTTCTGAAAAGTAAAGCTACATACACACACTTGATAACCATAGTTCATAAACAAACTATTCCCAAAGATAATGTGATGCATAACTGACGACAACACAACACATTTGAAGGCAATGACAGCACAATGACAGTCTACTGATGGATTTTTAGCGTAGTTTAAAACTGAGGATCCAGAAGTACGTAGCACAAAAGTTTTGAATTGAATGATTGTTTATCTTGGTCTGATATCTGTGACTTCTACCGATTACCACCAATTATCATCTGAATGGATCCGTGAGGTTGGATCGGTCTACATGCATGATAATCATGGTCTGTCTGTGTTTTTTGAGCGTTTTCAGTGACAATTTTGCACAATTATCATTCGTTGATTGTTCATCATTCATTTTCCAACGAGCGTGTGTAGGAGGCTTAACAAATCTCAGGAAATCTCTATAGAGTAGCGAATCTCATTGAATCTCTGTTGAATGCTAAATACCAGTCAGTATCTGTAGAGTAACTTATCTCACTGAATCTCTACAGAGGACCACATCTCAGGAAATCTCTGTAGGATGCTGAATTTCAGCATATCTCTATACAGAATCTCTGTAAAGTACCAGGGTAGCACGGCGGTGTAGTGGTTAGCACCCTTGCCTTGCAGCACTGGGTCCCTGGTTTGAATCCCAGCCAGGGCATTAACTGCAAGGAGTTTGTATCTCATATGTATACCCTCCCAGACAGCTCTCCCTCCAGCCACTAAACTCCCCAGCTGCGTTAAATCCCCCCTCAGCCAAGTTGTAGTAACTCGGAGGGAAGTGTAATTTGGATCCCCGAATTACTCTTCTGCGAGGTGTGCATCATAGCATTGCTGCTATGACAGCGTCCAGCTTCAGCGCCGAGATTACCTGCTTCGCCTGTGTCTGTGTGGGTTTCATCCTAAAACATACAGATAAGTTAATTAGCTTCCTCCTAAATTGGCCCTAGACTATGATACATACACTACACAATACATACATAGACATATGACTATGGTAGGGATTAGCTTGTGTGCCCCTCTGAGGAAAAGTTAAAGGATACCCGAACTGACATGTGACATGATGAGATAGACATGTTTATGTACAGTGCCTAGCACACAAATACCTATGCTGTGTTCCTTTTTTTCTTTCTTTGCCTGAAAGAGTTAAATATCAGGTATGTAAGTGGCTGGCTCAGTCCTGACTCAGACAGGAAGTGACTACAGTGTGACATCACTGATAAGAAATTCCAACTATAAAACACTTTCCTAGCAGAAAATGGCTTCTGAGAGCAAGGTAGAGATAAAAACAGGAATTTCTTATCAGTGAGGGTCACGCTGTAGTCACTTCCTGTCTGAGTCAGGACTGAGTCAGCCACTTACATACCTGATATTTAACTCTTTCAGGCACAGAAAGAAAAAAAGGAACACAGCCTAGTTATTTGTGTGCTAGACACTGTACATAAACATGTCTATCTCATCATGTCACATGTCACCTCGGGTATCCTTTAAGTGACAAGACAATATACTCTGTACAGCGCTGCGGAATTTGTTGGCTATACTAAATAATAATAAAGTACCAGCTCCCCGAATATTTCTAAATTTTATAAGTCTTTATGGACGGCATTTCCTGACCTCAGTACACCTGTGCAACTCGTGTCATTTTTTCATAATTCAAAGAAATTGGCTGGTCAGGCAAATTGTGTATTTCGTTGGTAGAAGGTAGAGGAGATGAGACTCCAGCACTCTCAAAACTACAACAGGGGACTGGACTCGACTCCTAGCATAAGACTGTGGCAAAGTAATTCCCTTTAAGAGCGTGCACAGGCTATATGGCAGCAGGCAAACTTGTGTGGAGGAGAGAGATGAGACGGAGCCAGCACTGCAATTCGGGTAATTTATTCAGTCAATAAAAACAGAAGCACTTACAGTCAGCAAGGTCGGATGCAGAGCGGAAAGGTGGGCCCCAGGTCTATATCCCCCTATCTCCCCATTGCGGTGAACAAGCGCCAGCGGCGCGAAACGGACGTCCGCAGGGGGATATAGACCTGGCGCCCACCTTTCCGCTCTGCATCCGACCTTGCTGACTGTAAGTGCCTCTGTTTTTATTGACTGAATAAATTACCCGAATTGCAGTGCTGGCTCCATCTCATCTCTCTCCTGCACACAAATTGTGTATTTCAGCCATGTGTAGCAATAGCGCAACAGCCAAGCCCGGTCCACCCATGATGCCAAGTGAGGCGACTTCCTCAGGCGGCAGAAGTCTATGGGCAGCACCAGGCAGAAACAGGAAGTGAAGAGAGTTCCTGGCTAACCTATACTGGGAGCAACTGTACCTGGCTAACCTATACTGGGGGCAACTGTACCTAGCTACCAATACTGGGGGCACCTATACCTGGCTACCTACCTATACTGAGGGGGGGGGGGGGGGGGGTCGCATCCTCAGAAGTTTTCCTCAGGCAGCAAAAAGTCTAGAAGGGGCTCTGGCAACAGCCATTCCCAACCTGCACAATAATTAGCAGATAGCAAGAAAATTCCAGACCCCTATTCCGCTGATAGAGTGAGCTCTTTTGGACCACCAGAGGGGATGCGGCGGTATTTGATATGCTATCTGCTGCCGATGGTACATCATAGTGTGGACTGAGACTTGACTGTGTTTAGAAAGTACTGACCTATCATCTATGGGCCCGTTTCCACTGGTCTCCAAGACACACGCTGACACTCTAATGCGAGGATGCATCTGAATCATGGGACTCACATGCGTGAGGCCATTTTTTGCTGCCCACCATCCGTTGCATGCGGGGGAATGCTGTCAATCACCCCTGGCGGAAACAAGCCGTATAACCAAGTCAACACACACATTATTATTTAATATTTTCTAGTATTTATACAGCGCCAACATCTTCTGCAGTGCTTTACAAAGTATATTGTCGTCACTTACCTGTCCCTCAGAGGAGCTCACAATCCAATCCCTGCCATAGTCAAATGTCTATTGTAGTCTAGAGCCAATTTAGGGGAGGACAGTTAACTTATCTTTATGTTTTTGGGATGTGGTAGGAAACTGGAGTGTCCGGAGGAAACTCACGCAGACACAGGGATGTATTAATACATCTAGGGCTGGTTGACATGGGAGCTCAGGGACGTCTCGATTATCTGATGCTAAACACTTTTCTACAACCGAACAAAAAAGCATTTGGCATCGGTTCCCGACATTCGGTAGAATGAGAACAGACAACGGGATCAAGCACAGCGTTTATGCAAACAGCAGTAAAAGTCATTACCGTCATTCATTTGAATGGACATCGTTTTTTATCGAGAAATGCAGCAACTGCCACGTCTAATGTTTGTGTGAGCCGGCCCTAACGCAGTGGCGTAGTAACAAGGGATGCAGAGGTTGGGACCACACCGGGTTCCTTGGACCAAATGGACCCACCAGCAGAGCCCCCCACCCCAACATCTGTATTAGCTCTTTATTTGTCCTATTCTAGTAGTGATCATTTCTTTGAAAGCTTTGAACCATGTTAATCATTGTTCCCTGCTGCTGCTTATGCTGGGCATACACGGGTCCATGCGCCCTTATCAATCGAGCCGCTGATGGCTCGATTGATAATTTCCGACAGGTCCGATGACTCGCCGGATCGACTCCCCACTCGATCCCCGCGGGCGGACAATAGCGGGGAATCGAGCGGAAGATAAGGAAGCACCCGCGGGGACGAGCGGGAATCGATCCGCACAGCGGCGGGGACGCGGCGGGAGTCGATCCGCCGGCTAATCGAGCAGCCGGGTATGCCCAGCATTACACCTCATGCAGAGTGTGGTTCTCCACGTCAATTGTTATGTATAAAGTGCTTAGAGGGGCCCAATGTACAACATCCACTGGGGCCCATAGTCCCTCAGCTAGGCCACTGCATTCAAGCTATGTACACTACTGATGCGGAGTGGACACACAGGGCTTGATTCACAAAAGCGTGATAACTCAGTTATCACGCCTAAAAGCTTTGCACGCGCAAATGTGTGTGCAATCCATTGGGCTTGATTCACTAAAGCGTGATAAGTGCTCTCACAGCAGTTATCACGTGATAAGTGATCAGCGCTGCGTAATATGTTGGCGCTTTATAAATACAATAAATAATAATAATAATAAGTGCTATGATATGTGATGGCTTGATTCACTAAAGTGTGATAACTGCTGTGATCACGTGATACATGCTCTCACAGCAGTTATCACGTGATAAGTGCTATGATATGTTATAGTAGCTATCACGTGATAACTGCTGTGATAGCATGTATCACGTGATCACAGCAGTTATCACACTTTAGTGAATCAAGCCAACAGTAAGCACCCATGCTTTCCTCTGGGCTTTCCTACGCCTGCTGCGTGTTCCTCTGCAGATAGCTCCTGCAGCACACATTTTTCCTGACAGCCATGTTGATGAATGGCTCCCCTCCGCTCCAGTCACTGCAATAGACCCTGCAATGCAAGTCATGAGTGTGACATTAATCACACTGCGCATATCTAGTGTGAACTCTGCACATTCTGAACACACTGCGCCTTATGAATTAGCAGATGGCTTTAGATGTCCAGCAGCCACACACCAGATCTGGATGTGGCTGAAATTATTAACCATATATTATATATTTTTTAGCACATTTACTATCTGATTGCCAGTCATTGCTGCTGAATACAATGGCTTTAGTGATTAACAGAAAAATAATGCTTTTTGGTTAATGTATTATCTTCTATGCCCTCCCCTTCCCCTCACTGTATCCCACAATGCCACAGTACCAACCCAAGTAAGCAAAGTGCCCATGGCCACTCAGGTGACTCAGTTTAGCCACACCTCCCTCCCATAGTGACCACTTCATAATAACCTGCCAGAAAAGAAATAAAATGAACTGTGTTACAAATAGCAAGCAGTTTGTATTACTGCTTCAAATACACTGATTATCAAACACTTTTTTTTCTTTATCTGACTCTATCCAGCGCTGGCTCCCCTGAAAATCCCCCTGTTGGCGCTTGTTGGCGGTGCATGCATGTGCAGTAGTGTTTTCCCACTCAGGCTGTAGCGGAAAAAGCCGAGCCCGATCGAGTCCGCTCTGCTGCACAAGTGTGAAACCAAAGCCACTGTTATTGTTTTGCTTCATTTGGGAGACCCAGCACTCAATCCGGCTGCTGGAGAATGATGGGGAAGCCTCATTAGGATCCAGAGGTTTCCCCATCCAAGCATTTGTTTTTTCATTTATGTAAAGTCACGGCTTACTTTAGATACTTTGAACAGATTGTGTCGTTAAAGAGGAACTCCAGTGAAAATAATGTAGTAAAAAAAGTGCTTCATTTTTTTACCATAATTATGTATAAATGATTTAGTCAGTGTTTGCTCATTGTAAAATCTTTCCTCTCCCAGATTCACATTCTGACATGTATTACATGGTGACATTGTTACTGTGGGCAGGTTATGTAGCTGCTCCTAGCTGTTTTGGCTGTTACGAGACAGCTGTAAACAGCTAATTCCTGTCTGTGAACATTGTTACATTGTGGCAGTTTGCCCAGAGTACCGCTGTACCCAGAGCTTCCTGTGGGAGGGGTTTCACCACAATATCAGTCATACAGCGCCCCCTGATGGTCTGTTTGTGAAATGCAATAGATTTTTCATGTAAAAGGGGGTATCAGCTACTGATTGGGATAAAGTTCAATTCTAGGTTGGAGTTTCTCTTTAAGCTCTCTTGCTACATGTAGGTGGTAAGATTGTTCAATCAAAACTGGATGTGTGTTCAGGGCTCTTATGGATATGCTGGGTGATAAAAGTGTATAATGCGTACCTGGGGCTTCTTCCAGCCCCTAGGAGTCTGTTTGTCCCTTGCTGAGATGGGTCGGCGATTCACTACTGGACTGACAGAGGCCCAGGAAAGTCTGGAGATGCAGTGAGGGACACACAGACTTCTAGGAAGGACTCCCGAGGTGAGATAAGAAAAACTATTTTTACTTACCTGGGGCTTCTTCCAGCCCCTACAAGTCACATGTGTCCCTCACCGCAGCTCCAGTACTCTCCGGGTCCCCCTGGCAGACCTGGAAGGGTCGGCGTCTTCTGTGAATGCGCGGGGTGCACCCAGATCATCTGGAGCGTACTGTGCCTGCACAGTACACTTCTGGTTGATGCTGGCACTTGCAGTGCGGGTGCTCCCTGCGTGTGCACAGAAGATGCCGACCCTTCCGGGGGTAAGAGATCTTCAGAGCCTTCCAGCGGGAGATGGCTTACTGCCTATGGCAATAATAATAATAATTTGCAGCTCTGATCCCGTTCATCACGCATCACAGTTCTACATGCTGCGCGCACAATTCCTTATGCTGCATGCTACGCACACAATAGCTCATGCCACATGCTGCACACAAAATTCCTCATGCTGCGCGCTCAATACCTCATGCTGCATGCTGCGCACACAATTCCTCATGCTGTGTGTACAATTCCGCATGCTGCGCACACAATACCTCATGCTGCGTGCACAATAGCTCATGATGCAAGCACAATGCCTCATGCTGCGCACACAATTCCTTCATGCTGCGCACACAATTCCTTCATGCTGCGCACACAACTCCTCATGCTGCGCACACAATAGCTCATGCTGCGTGCACATTTCCTCATGCTGCAAGCACAATACCTCATGCTGCGCACACAAGTCCTCATGCTGCGCTCACAATTCCTCATGCTGCGCACACAATTCCACATGCTGCGCACACAATTCCACATGCTGCGCACACATCACCTCATGCTGCGCGCACTATTCCTCAAGCTACGCACACAATTTCTTATGCTGTGCGCACAATTCCTCAATCTGCGCGCACAATTCCTCATGCTGCACAGACAATTCCTCATGCTGCACAGACAATTCCTGATGCAGTGCACACAATTCATCATACTGCGCGCACAAGTCCTCATGCTGTGTGCACAATTCCTCATGCTGCACAGACAATTCCTCATGCTGCGCGCACAATTCCTCATGCTGCACGCACAATTCCTCATGCTGCGCGCACAATTCCTCATGCTGCGCACAATTCCTCATGCTGCGCGCACAATTCCTCATGCTGTGTGCACAATTCCTCATGCTGCGCACACAATTCCTCATGCTGCGCACACAATTCTTCATGCTGCGCACACAATTCCTCATGTTACGCACACAATTCATCAATTCAGACAATTGCTTATGCTACTCGCACAATTCCTCATACTGCGCACACAATTCCTCATGCTGCACAGACAATACCTCATGCTGTGTGCACAATTCCCCATGCTGCACAGACAATTCCTCATGCTGCGCACACAATACCTCATGCTGCACAGACAATTCCTCATGCTACGCACACAATTCCACATGCTGCGCACACAATACCTCATGCTGCACAGACAAGTCCTCATGCTGCGCACACAATTTCTCATGCTGCGCACACAATACCTCATGCTGCGCACACAATTCCTCAATCTGCGCACACAATTCCTCATGCTGCGCACACAATTCCTCATGCTGCAAAGACAATTCCTCATGCTGAGCGCACAATTCCTCATGCTGCGTACACAATTGCTCATGCTGCGTGCACTATTTCTCATGCTGCGCGCACAATTTCTCATGCTGCGCGCACAATACCTCATGCTGAGCGCACAATACCACACGCTGAGCGCACAATTCCTCATGCTGAGCGCACAATTCCTCATGCTGTCCTTATGCTGCGCACACAACCCCATGCTGCGTGCACAATTCCTCATGCTGCGCGCACAATTCCTCATGCTGCACGCACAATTCCTCATGCTGCGCGCACAATTCCTCATGCTGCGCGCACAATTCCTCATGCTGCGCACACAATTCCACATGCTGCGCACACAATTCCATATGCTGCGCACACAATTCCACATGCTGCACCTCATGCTGCGCGCACTATTCCTCAAGCTACGCACACAATTTCTTATGCTGTGCGCACAATTCCTCAATCTGCGTGCACAATTCCTCATGCTGCACAGACAATTCCTCATGCTGCAAAGACAATTCCTCATGCTGAGCACACAATTCATCATACTGCACGCACAATTCCTCATGCTGCGCGCACAATTCCTCATGCTGCGCACACAATACCTCATGCTGCGTGCACAATTCCTCATGCTGTGCGCACAATTTCTCATGCTGCGCACACAATTCCTCATGCTGCGCGCACAATTCCTCATGCTGCGCACACAATACCTCATGCTGCGTGCACAATTCCTCATGCTGCGTGCACAATTCCTCATGCTGCGCACACAATTCCTCATGCTGCGACACAATACCTCATGCTGCGCACACAATTCTTCATGCTGCGCACACAATTCCTCATGTTACGCACACAATTCATCAATTCAGACAATTGCTTATGCTACTCGCACAATTCCTCATACTGTGCACACAATTCCTCATGCTGCACAGACAATACCTCATGCTGTGTGCACAATTCCTCATGCTGCACAGACAATTCCTCATGCTGCGCACACAATTCCTCATGCTGCGCACACAATACCTCATGCTGCGCACACAATTCCTCATGCTGTGCGCACAATTTCTCATGCTGCGCATGTGACGAACATTACGGAAAAGTCGTGCGCTAGCGCCATCGACTTTCGCATGGTCGTGCACAGTTCCTGTCAGTCTTGGGTAAATGCACAATAGATGTCAATTTCCCTCTCTCTTACTGAGTACAGTAACCTTCCCCCCACATCCTGTGTCAGTAGAGAAAGTCACACGTGGCTAGCTTCCCTGCCGAGAAGCCATTTGGTTACATAGCTCATCTTTCCCCAAAAGGCAAACCAGCTCAAACTGGTTGAACTTCAAATTTTCCTCCAAGCTCATAGCTTCACACAATGGGAACATTTACTTTATTAATAATTGAAAATAGGTTTGGCACAGCAAGACCAACAATTCCTCATGCTGCGCACACAATACCTCATGCTGCGTGCACAATGCCTCATGCTGTGTGCACAATTCCTCATGCTGCGCACACAATTCCTCATGCTGTGCACACAATTCCTCATGCTGCGACACAATTCCTCATGCTGCGCACACAATTCCTCATGCTGCGCACACAATTCCTCATGCTGCGACACAATTCCTCATGCTGCGCACACAATTCTTCATGCTGCGCACACAATTCCTCATGTTACGCACACAATTCATCAATTCGGACAATTGCTTATGCTACTCGCACAATTCCTCATACTGCGCACACAATTCCTCATGCTGCACAAACAATACCTCATGCTGTGTGCACAATTCCTCATACTGCACAGACAATTCCTCATGCTACGCACACAATACCTCATGCTGCGCACACAATTCCTCATGCTGTGCGCACAATTTCTCATGCTGCGCACACAATACCTCATGCTACGCACACAATTCCTCAAGCTGCGCACACAATTTCTCATGCTGCGCACACAATACCTCATGCTGCGCACACAATTCCTCAATCTGCGCACACAATTCCTCATGCTGCGCACACAATTCCTCATGCTGCGTTCACAAGTCCTGATGCTGTGCACACAATTCATCATGCTGCACAGACAATTCCTCATGCTGCAAAGACAATTCCTCATGCTGAGCGCACAATTCCTCATGCTCCGTACACAATTGCTCATGCTGCGTGCACTATTCCTCAATCTGCGCACACAATTCCTCATGCTGCGCACACAATTCCTCATGCTGCGTTCACAAGTCCTGATGCTGTGCACACAATTCATCATGCTGCACAGACAATTCCTCATGCTGCAAAGACAATTCCTCATGCTGAGCGCACAATTCCTCATGCTGCGTACACAATTGCTCATGCTGCGTGCACTATTCCTCATGCTGCGCGCACAATTTCTCATGCTGCGCGCACAATACCTCATGCTGAGCGCACAATACCACATGCTGAGCGCACAATTCCTCATGCTGAGCGCACAATTCCTCATGCTGTCCTTGTGCTGCGCACACAATACCTCATGCTGCGCACACAATTCCTCATGCTGCGCGCACAATTCCTCATGCTGCGCACACAATTCCTCATGCTGCGCACACAATTCCTCATGCTGCGCGCACAATTCCTCATGCTGCGTGCACAATTCCTCATGCTGCGCACACAATTCCTCATGCTGCGCACACAGTTCCTCATGCTGCGCACACAGTTCCTCATGCTGTGCACACAATTCCCCATGCTGTGTGCACAATTCCTCATGCTGAGCGCACAATTCCTCATGCTGTCCTTATGCTGCACACACAATTCCTCATGCTGCGCACACAATTCCTCATGCTGCGCGCACAATTCCTCATGCTGCGCACACAATTCCTCATGCTGCGCGCACAATTCCTCATGCTGCGCGCACAATTCCTCATGCTGCGTGCACAATTCCTCATGCTGCGCACACAATTCCTCATGCTGCGCACACAGTTCCTCATGCTGCGCACACAGTTCCTCATGCTGCGCACACAATTCCTCATGCTGTGTGCACAATTCCTCATGCTGAGCGCACAATTCCTCATGCTGCGCGCACAATTCCTCATGCTGCGCGCACAATTCCTCATGCTGCGCACACAGTTCCTCATGCTGCACACACAGTTCCTCATGCTGCTTACACAATTCCTCATGCTGCCCGCACAATACCTCATGCTTTGCACACAATTCCTCATGCTGCGTGCACAATTCCTCATGCTGCGCACACAATTCCTCATGCTGCGCACACAATTCCTCATGCTCCGCACACAATTCCACATGCTGCGCACACAATACCTCATGATGCGCGCACTATTTCTCAAGCTGCGCACACAATTTCTTATGCTGCGCACACAATTCCTCAAGCTGCGCACACAATTCCTCATGCTGCGCGCACACTACCTCATGCTGCGTGTGCACACATTTCCTCATGCTGCGCGCACAATACCTCATATTGCGCACACAATACCGCATGCTGCGCGCACAATTCCTCATGCTGCGCGCACAATACCTCATGCTGCACAGACAATTCCTCATGCTGCACAGACAATTCCTTAATGCTGCACACACAATTCATCATGCTGCACACACAATTCCTCATGCTGCACGCACGATTCCTCATGCTGCACAGACAATTCCTCATGCAGCACAGACAATTCCTTAAAGGGATACTGTAGGGGGGTCGGGGGAAAATGAGCGGAACTTACCCGGGGCTTCTAATGGTCCCCCACAGACATCCTGTGCCCGCGCAGCCACTTACCGATGCTCCGGCCCCGCCTCCGGTTGACTTCTGGAATTTCTGACTTTAAAGTCAGAAAACCACTGCGCCTGCGTTGCCGTGTCCTTGATCCCGCTGATGTCATCAAGAGCGCACAGCGCAGGCCCGGTATGGTCTGTGTCTGCGCAGTACACTCCTGGTGACATCAGCGGGAGCGAGGACACGGCAACGCAGGCGCAGTGGTTTTCTGACTTTAACCACTTCGCCCTATCTGGACGGATATATCCGTCCAGATGGGCACTGCTGCTGCAGCCGTGTGGTGCGCGCGATCGGGCGCGCGCCCGCGCGCGCTCCCGCTGCCTCCCGCTGCCCCCCCGATCAGTGAATGGGAATATAATTCCCATTCACCGATCTAAGTCTCCGGCAGAAATGCCGACACTTTCTCATCAGAGAGCGCAGTATTTCTGCCCCCAGGAAACATCACCTTCTTCTTATAGTTCCTAGATGCGAGATTGTTCGCATCTAGGAATTTTTTGAATATGGCCATCTTGTGGCCAAATAGTAAACTGCACCCACATACCTAAATTAAATAAAAAAAATACATTATATTACATCTAAAATTAGCTATTTACCTCCCAAACTAAAATTACCCAAATACATTTTTGTATTTAAAAAAAATAAAAAAAATTACAATTAAAAAAAAAAAAACTACATAAATAGTTACCTAAGGGTCTGAACTTTTTAAATATACATGTCAAGAGAGTATCTTATTAATTTTTTTTAAAATTATAAGCTTCTAAATAGTGATGGACGCAAATTGAAAAAATGCACCTTTATTTCTAAATAAAATATCGGCGCCATAAATTGTGATAGGGACGTAATTTAAACGGTGTAATAAGCGGGACAAATGGGCACATACAATGCATGGGTTTTAATTACTGTAGCATGTATTAATTTTAAACTATAATGGCCAAAAACTGAGGAATAATGATTTTTTTCCATTTCTATCTTAATCTTCCTGTTAAAATGCATTTACAGTAAAGTGGCTCTTAACAAAATGTACTACCCAAAGAAAGCCTAATTAGTGGCGGAAAAAACAAGCTATAGATCAATTAATTGTGATAAGTAACGATAAAGTTATTGGCGAATGAATGGGAGGTGAACATTGCTCGGATGCTTAAGATTTTCGACGCTGTAGGCTGAAGTGGTTAAAGTCAGAAATTCCAGAAGTGAACCGGAGGCGGGGCCGGAGCATTGGGGAGTGGCTGCGCCAACACAGGATGTCTGCGGGGGACCATTAGAAGCCCCGGGTAAGTTCAGCTCATTTTCCCCCGACCCCCCTACAGTATCCCTTTAATGCTGCACGCACAATTCCTCATGCTGCACAGACAATTCCTCATGCTGCGCACACAATTCCTCATGCTGCGTACACCTTACTGCTATACTGTTCATCTACAACATGAACGAGCAGCACTGGGACCATAAGCTCTGCCCCTCAGCACAGTCATGGATGTTTGCCCGGGGGATTTGGGGGCTCTGCAGCCCTCGTTTAGCGGCGGGGATGCGGCGGATTACTAGGGGGCACTTAAGCGAACTATAAGGTAAAATAGGCAAAAATAGTTTGCTTCCGTGTCTCTTTTGCTTTTGCTGGCGAGGGCCACAAAATATTGTATCGAGGGCCGCAAATTGCCCGCAGGCCGTGAGTTTGAGACCCCTGATTTAGAGAGTGCTGCATGCTGTGCGTTTAGCAATACATTTGCTGCGTTATGTGTCTTGCACATGCTCAGTAATGCTTTTTTAAATGTAATGCATGCTCTGTTTTCGTTCCATCAGTATGCGACGAAAACCTCGCACCAAGAGACACATAACGCAGTGCTAAATAACGTCCAATTTTATAACCTACATGCGCTGCGTTAGGGGCATGTTGTGCTTCTTTAACGTTGCATCAAACGCAACGTCCCATTGTGAAAGAAGCCTTAAACGATACCGGTTGCCTGGCAGTCCTGCTGATCTCTGTGGCTGCAGTAGTGGCTGAATCACAGACCTGAAACAAGCATGCAGCTAATCCAGTCTGACGTCAAGACTTTATGTCCTTATGGGACAATTCTGCATGTACCATTTTCAGGGTGATTTAGCTACAGTGGAAGGTATAGGAAAAGCGCAAAACGCTCACAGATCGCTTTATCCAGCAATTGCGTTTGCGTTTTTAACAATAAATACATTGTATTTATTCTTTTCCGGGTCAAAGACTTCACTTCCTGTCTTGTTTCAGGAAGTGAAAAAGCAGAATCGCTCTGCAAAAGCGCTTTAGAAAAGTGCTGTAAAAAGAAAAACGCAGCGCCCACCCGACCGCCGGCAGGGGGGGAAAAAACGCCCACAAAATTAGAAATCGCTGCCATGAGCGATTTTGATTTTAGAAGTGAACAAAGCCTTAGGCAACAAAATAAAGCAAGTAAACCAGCCTGGGTATTGATATGTTTTGTACTGTACATACACGTTTATCTCATCTTATGTCACATGTTGCCTCGGGTACACTTTAAGGCCTAGCTTCCATTTACACACGTTTTAGCATTTATCCAGAAAGCACGATTGCATGCTAATGAAAGTCAATGGGCTTATTTCCATGACATACCAATTTTCATTTGCGTTATGCTGTGATAAAAAAACAAAACCCGGCAGTCTGCTGCATTTTTTTTGCATCCAAATTGTATGTAATGATTCTCAATGGATCTGCATGTTAAATGCAAACATTTGCATATGTTTTAAATAGGAAGCAAAGGAGGGGGAAGTTGTTATACATGCTAAACAAATAAAATGCGGACATTTTTCTTTCCGTTTAAATATTTGCATGTTTGAATCTCGGCTCTTCCTGTTCAGTAAGCCGTCACCTATTCAGAAAGGAGTCTTTGGGCAAGACTCCCTAACACTACTACATACCTCCCAACTTTTTTGAGATGAGAAAGAGGGACACTTAAGCCAACCCTGATCACACCCCCATCACACCCCTAGTCACGCATAGCATAAAGATTTCATAAGAAAAATATGTTGCTTTATAATTCAAACCACACTGGTCCTTTCTGTGCTGGTTCATATTAACTTTTTAAATTAGTAATATATCAATTTAAAGGATGGGAATAAAGTTTAGAGTCAAGCAAACACATTTGTTAGTAGAGAAATATATATATATTTACAAAGAAAGAGGGACAAATGAGGAGGAAAGAGGGACAGGGCTCCCAAAGAGGGACAGTTGGGAGCTATGCTACTAATGCCTACAGAGAGCAGGCTAGTGGCTGCAGCTCTGGCACTTTTAGGCCTCTTTTCCACGGGCTGTTACCAGGCAGCAGCAAGCAGTTGTGAGGCCTGGAACCCACTAGAAAGTGCAAAACGCTTTCGCAATCACTGGCGATTTGTGATAGCGTTTTGCGAGCGATTTTGGGAGCGATTTCCCTGAGCCTATACAATTTCTTAGAATTGAAATGCTCCCAAATGCTGTATGTCCTGCAATTGCGATTTCCTTAATCACAATCACTGTAGTGGAATCTGTCTCATCCATTTAAATGGGCAGAGCGTTTAGGGAAATCGCTAGCGATTTCAAGCATTACCTAAAGCTCAAAAAAAAGTTCTAGTGAGTTCCAGGCCTGAGAATTTGAGAGGCATTTGAGAGGCAGAGCTGTAGTGCTGCAGTGCTGGCCACAAAGAGTTGATCTCAGAAGCTTGGCATGAGGTCAGTTCGGTGATCACAGTGATAGCCTGGCTGGTGCTTTTTCCAGTACTTCCCTGACTTCCTTTTGTCGATGATGCTGAGAGAGTGAAAGGAATTTACTTTACAGATTGCTATTCCATCTAAGCTGCATCTGACATTTACACAAAAATACACTTTAGCAAACCCAGCCAGCCTGGTAATAAAAAAATATTAAAGGGAAATATAGTTTATGTGGTCATGTTAAATCACTCACAAGTTGCATTAGGAAAACAAAACCTGAGCTTTAACTAGAGCTTTAGACAATTGGTTTAATCCAAAATGGATCATCTGGCAGACTGTTATTTCAACTTGGTGTCAGGTACACAGAATGGGAACTACAGAGCAGACAGTACAGAGGTTGTCATTGTTAATTGCAAGTTGCCTGCATGCTTCTTGTGACGCCCACCTGAAACAAGTCCTGAGGGAAAACATAGACATTGAAAATTCAGTTCAGCTGATCTGCATACTTTTCCCACGGGAGCGAAGAAATGATCAAACACACAGTGGCATACATACCATCAGGGCTCAAACCCACTAGAGCGATTTTATGAGCATTTAGGGAGCGATTCAAAGCGCTAGCGATTTCCCTAAACTCTCACCTAATGTTAATGGATGGGCCAAATTCCACTGAAGCAATTGTGATTACCAAAAACGCAAACGCAAGACATGCAGCATTTTTCGCGTTTAGCGATTAACATTTCTGCAATGTAAAGTACAGGGTGGGCCATTTATATGGAAACACCTTAATAAAATGGGAATGATTGGTGACATTAACTTCCGGTTTGTGCTACATTAGTATATGTGAGGGGGAAAACTTTTCAAGATGGGTGGTGACCATGGCCGCTATTTTGACGTTGGCCATTTTGAATCCAACTTTTGTTTTTTTCAATAGGAAGAGAGTCATGTGACATAGTTACATAGTTACATAGTTACATAGTTATTTTGGTTGAAAAAAAGGCATACGTCCATCGAGTTCAACCAGTACAAAGTACAACTCCAGCCTGCTCCCTCACATATCCCTGTTGATCCAGAGGAAGGCGAAAAAAACCCTTACAGGGCATGGTCCAATTGGCCCCAAAAGGGAAAAATTCCTTCCCGACTCCAGATGGCAATCAGATAAAATCCCTGGATCAACATCATTAGGCCTTACCTAGTAATTGTAGCCATGGATGTCATTCAACCCAAGGAAAGCATCTAAGCCCCCTTTAAATGCAGGTATAGAGTTTGCCATAATGACTTCCTGTGGCAATGCATTCCACATCTTAATCACTCTTACTGTAAAGAACCCTTTCCTAAATAAATTTTTCCTCCATGCGCAGATCATGTCCTCTAATCCTTTGAGAAGGCCTAGGGACAAAAAGCTCATCCGCCAAGCTATTATATTGCCCTCTGATGTATTTATACGTGTTAATTAGATCTCCTCTAAGGCGTCTTTTCTCTAGACTAAATAAACCCAGTTTATCTAACCTTTCTTGGTAAGTGAGACCTTCTATCCCACGTATCAATTTTGTTGCTAGTCTCTGCACCTGCTCTAAAACTGCAATATCTTTTTTGTAATGTGGTGCCCAGAACTGAATTCCATTTTCCAGATGTGGCCTTACTAGAGAACAGGGGCAATATTATGCTTGCATCTCGAGTTTTTATTTCCCTTTTAATGCATCCCAAAATTTTGTTAGCTTTAGCTGCAGCGGCTTGGCATTGAGTACGATTATTTAACTTGTTGTCGATGAGTACTCCTAAATCCTTCTCCAAGTTTGATGTCCCCAACTGTCTCCCATTTATTTTGTATGGTGCTGGACCATTGGTACGACCAAAATGCATGACTTTACATTTTTCAACATTGAATTTCATCTGCCATTTATGTGCCCATATAGCCATCCTATCCAGATCCTGTTGTAATATGACACTATCTTCCTGAGAGTTGATGATTCTGCACAATTTTGTATCATCTGCAAAAATAGCAACATTGCTCACTACTGCATCCACTAGGTCATTAATAAATAAATTGAAGAGCACTGGACCCAGAACAGACCCCTGTGGGACCCCACTGCTAACAGTCTCCCATTTTGAGTATGATCCATTGACCACAACTCTTTGTTTTCTGTCCATTAGCCAGTTGTCAAACTTATTGGGAATTTCACAAGAAAAACAAGGTGTGCTTGGTTTTAACATAACTTTATTCTTTCATGAGTTAATTACAAATTTCTGACCACTGATAAAATGTGTTCAATGTGCTGCCCATTGTGTTGGATTGTCATTGCAACCCTCTTCTCCCACTCTTCACACACTGATAGCAACACCACAGGAGAAATGCTAGAACAGGCTTCCAGTATCCGTAGTTTCAGGTGCTGCACATCTCATACCCTCTTCCTATTGAAAAAACAATGGCCTGACTCTGATATGCAAATGTTGAAACCCACGGGATTTGAAAATTAAATTGCATAGCTAGTTATGCCCTCATGGGAGAGCACTTGAACAATACACATCATTTGGGGATGAGGGTGTAGCACTGTGCATTGCAGGAGCAGGCCCAGAGCTCCCAACCATCCCTCTTTTGGAGGGACAGTCCCTCTTTGGGATACCAGTCCCTCTTTCCTCATTTGTCCCTCTATCAGGACTGATGTAAAGATCTACATTACAATTATATGTATGTTTCCACTTAAAAAATGTGTTTCATTGACTTTTTATTCTCATCTTTTAAATGTAAATATTTATTATTTTCAAATGTTAAAAATAAGAAAAATTAGTGATGATAAAAAAGGACCAATGTGGTTTGAATTATAAATATCTTTAACATTTATAAAGATAACATTTGATTATGAATTCTTTATGGTATACCTAACTAGGTGTGACAGGTGTGTCTTAAGCGGACCATTCAGAAACAGCCTTATCAGTCTGCAGACAGACTGTACACACGCACTACTGTCAGGAGAACGACTGCCCAGCAGGAGGGTCTGACGGACCCGTCGTTCTCTTTAGTAGTGCATGTTGAGTGGTTGGTGAGCAGCCTTGCTATGTACAAAGAAATGTAGGCTGAAGGAGCTGGGAGGATGATGGAATATGAAGCAGGAAAAAAGGGTACAGGAGCTCTTTCCGAAAAAATGGCGCCGCCCTAGGCGCCTATAATAAAAGCCGCATTTTGCGTCAAGGAAGAAAAATTCTGGGTCCATGGCGGCAGACGAAATTTACTTTCTTTGCCGCAAATCGCGGCTTTTATAATGGCAGATCATGGCTTTTATATTGGCAATTCCGCAAGCCCCCTGCTCCTGCGATTCTATTGGGTGCCTCTGGGCGCTGATATCTTACAGTCCTGCCGCTAATTGGGCGCCACCGGGTGCGAAATTTACCTTCTTTTGCTGCATATCACGACTCTATAAAAGGGGGTACAGTTTGCGGGGATTAGGGCTAGGCGCCACCAAGGCAGGGTTTCGAAATATCGCCACAAGGGGGTGTAAAGTTTAGGCACCACCAGAGGGGGCTTAGGGTTAGGCACCACCAGGAACAGGGGTTTCTTAGGGTTAGGCACTATCAGGGGAGGCTTTTGTGAGAGAGTAGGGTTAGGTTTAGCCATAGCAAAATATCAGTAAATATTACCAATATGTTACCATCAAAATACAGTAGTAACATTTTAGCGACATTCTACTAACATCAATCCCCTGCGGCCTTTTATCCAGGCACCTTTTTCCATGTACGCGATAGAACATTGTACTGTAAGTACACTTACCCTTTAAATTTGAATAGTGTGTGTAAACTTCCACAGCATTAAAATTCTGCATCACACCTCTGAACTCTGCAGTCCCACATAGAATTTCCCATGATGCACAGCTACATGGAAGGAGCCGCTCCATGACAGGTGGAACGGAAAACCTGATTTTCTCCCAATGCAATGATCTTGATTTCACAGCAGAGCTGAGGCGGGAGCATTGCATACATATTTCAGTGGGGCCTTTGTGCAGTCTCATAGCACACACACAAGGCTCTGTGAGGTACAGGCTGCTGTCTGAAGCCTCCCATCATTTGTTCTCTGGAATGCTCTCGCCGGTCATATTTTTATCATTCAGGTCCAGGAAGCTCAGCAATTATTTTCCCCACATTGTGCAGCCAGCGCGGGAGTGAACAGGAGCTGAACGCACGCAGGAAGAACACAGCTATCTGCAAGCTGCACAGCCAGCCATGGGCAGCCGCATCTCTTTCTAAATTGAAATATTTCATGTAGATTTTTTTTTCCCATTCCTTTTTTTTCATTCATGTATTCATTTGAGGGATTGATCTGGTGGCATTGCTGTCAATTTATGCTTCTACATTAGTAGGATTGTGTCTGTGTGTTATACATAAGGCTAGATATCAGTAATATACTCTCTGCAGCACTGCCATGATGCTGTCCCTTATGGAGTCAGATCCTGCATGTATCATAAGTCAAGGGATAATGCTGGATAGATGGATAGTGAGAAGACTATGGAGGCTGCCATATTTTTTCCTCTTAGGCTGCTTACACACTAAGACGTTACAGGCGCACGTTAGTCTGCACATGCTCAGTCAAGTTGGGGAGGAGCGGAGAGCGGCCAGGCATATGGCTAATTAATATTCACTGCACGTTGTGACGTGCAGTGTTTACTTCCTGGTGCGGCCGCTCTGTGCGGCGATTGGCCGGTGGGACCACGTGATGCCGCATGCGTCCAAGAGTACGCATCACGGCATCACGGACGCCAGAGTGAGCTGCACAACGCGGCTCACTCTGACATCCACATCGAAGAGCACCAGGCCTTGCATTAGGTGCACGTTATGCGACCTTAACGTAGCACCTAACGCAACGTCTTGGTGTGCAAGTAGCCTTAAAGAACAAGCGACACCGATGCTAACCTAGAAATAAAAAACACATATATAAGTAGATAAATACTACCTCTACTTACATAACAAATGTATTGTGCTATCTACGTAATGATTCCTGTGAATTTTACAAAGGAAAAGCAGAAAATCCTTTTCTAGGCAGTGGCCATCTTGCCAAGCTAATGCTGACATCATATCCTCCCTGACTCTTGTTTTCTCCCCTCCCTTCTCTTGCTCATTGTGTATTCATTAGCTGCCCTCCTCCCAGTCTTTTTTTTTATTTTTTATTTACACATCCAAACACTGAGTCACCTCAGCCTTGCTTGTAAACACAAGTGATCAGCTAGGCAGGGAAATAAAAGGAAGAGGAGGAATATATTATAGATAAAAAGAACTCCCAGCATTCAAAAGAACTCCCAGCATTCAACTTTTTGGCACTGTTTGGCACTAGGGCCAGTGCTCCTATAGTATGTAATAACTCCAAACCATAACAGCAGAAAAAGTTTTGAATGCAGGATTAGCATCTTTATCACTTAAAGGAAAACTTAAGTCAACTATAAAAAATGAGATTTACTCACCTGGGGCTCCCCTCAGCCCCCAGCAGCCGATCGGTGCCCTCGCAGTCCCGCTCTGACGCTCCAGGACCCGCCGGCGAACACTTCCGGTTTGGCCGTCACCGGCTGACAGGCATGGGAACGCGAGTGATTCTTCGCGTTCCCAGCCTGTATATCGCCGCCTATGCTGCTATTGCGACCAGCTGGCCCGCGTTCCCATGCCTGTCGGCCGGTGACGGCCAAACCGGAAGTGTTCGCCGGCGGGTGCAGGAGCATCTGAGCGGGGCTGCGAGGGCACCGATCGGCTGCTGGGGGCTGAGGGGAGCCCCAGGTGAGTAAATCTCATTTTTTATAGTTCACTTAAGTTTTCCTTTAATACACTCAGACCAGTTGCTGTTGAAATTTGATTTTTATGGTGACACTACCGCTTTAAAGGAAACCTGATATCTCCTAATTAATATATTAAAAAAATTACCAGCACGTTACCAGCAACAAGCATCCTCATTGCGTTCATTGTCACCGTTCGCCGGTCCCCACAGCTGCTAATAAATATATATATATATATATATATATATATATATATAGTGTATATATATATTTTCGTTTCATTTGAAGATTCCCGACCTCCAAGTAAGATGGCCGCGACCCAGGAACTACTTCCAAGGCATTGCGGTATTCACTGACCACAGGCACTTTCCGCTAAAGCCATGCATGAGAGGACTCCCGTACTGAGCATGCCCAGTTTGTCCTCTTGTGCACCCAAAATTTACTGCCTGCCCGTGCACTGTGCTGGCTCACTCTGCTGACTCCTGCACGTGTACAGGCTCGCTCTGGGCTCCCAGAGCCGCTTCCATCCTGAGTGACAAGAATACACACGAATGGGTGGCGGAAGGGCGGGAAAAGTGGAGAGACGCAGGGCAAAGAGGAGTAATAAACAGAAGAGCACAGCCTCTTCCTGTCTGTTAACCATCGATTTCTAAGTCGATGATTTTAACAGCTGGATTCAGAGACCAGCAGAGGCTTCAGGAACAAAATGCCACAGTGCAGATGTATGTCTCCCTTAAAGGCACATACTGTTCCTAATTTGCCACATTATTAACTGCTTAGCGACTGCTCAACGGTGATCGGCATGAGCAGCGCGGCAGTCCCAGGACCACTCCACGCCAATTGGCATCGCGAACGCCATTGCGCATCCCCGGTTGAATGACGGAGCTCCGCTAGGGACTGTTAGATGGCGAAACTGCCGTCTAATAACACTGTACAGCGCTGCGATCTAATGCAGCGCTGTACTGGGGACAGCCGTGTGACATGGCTGTCCCCCTGGGCGGCAGAAAAATGATCTGCTGGCATAGGCTGGAGCCTATGATTTTACCAAATCATGTTTACCAAAAATGTAGGGGCCAAAAAATAAGTTTTATTCTATCCGGGGTTTACTATACCAGGCATTGCTCCTATAGACTTATAATGGAGATTGGCTGGGACCTGGAAAGGTAGTTTACTTTACCCAAATGTTTACTATATTCAAGATTATTATAATGAGATTCAATTATGATTGTCCAATTACTGACCAATTCTACCACCTCCATGTAGTATGAAGGTTTACTTACATACTCTGCTCATATTATTCAATATCTGTTGACCCTCATACTACATGGAGGTGGTAAAATTGGCCAGTGATTGACCAATCATCAATGAAAGTGTGTACGTGGCTTTAGTGTGCATACACACGTGCAATTTTGATTGGTAAATTACTGACTTATTTTGCTACCTCCATGTAGGCTGAAGGCCTACAGATTTTGAATACTATAAACAGGTTTCAATTCACTAAGGGCTGTTTGGCAAAAAAAAAATTAGGTTGGTAAAATACTGCATTCGGAATAATAGATTTTTTATTGTCAAATTTCACTAAGATTTCTACACATGCAGTAATAGTTTGGTAATATACCAAAAAAGGTTGCTTTAATTCACTAAGCCGAGCTCTGTGAGCCAGTCAGGAGCCAATTTCATTGGCTTCTGATCATGTGACCAATGTGAGCCAATGAGATTGGCTCAAAGAGATGACGGGGTTAGGAACCAATGAAATCGGCTCCTGATCAGCTCACAGAGCTCTGCCATCATACCGATGGCAGAGCGAGTGAACTGCAGTGGCGAGAAAGAGACACAATCTACGGGAAAGTTGAAATCTACGTTCTGTCAGACGTAAGTGGCCGCAATCAGGGCATACATTTCAAACCAATGCGGTCCGGAACCAGTTAATTAAAGGGTATTCGACTTCTACTTTTTTATTCTCATATATATACAGTATATATACTAAATATCGAGCGCTGCGGGAGCACAAATAACCACTTAATCCCACAATTTCAATGGGCTCCTATAGAGGAGCCTGAAAAAGTACGTAAGTAATTTTTTTTTATGAGCTTGTGTCTTCACTCTACACCCTCCTTTTCTGCTGAAGTGACTTCAGCTGTTGCCAGGGTGATGTGTTTATTCAGCTGAGGGAGGGAGCAGAGTGAAGACACAAGTGCGGGGAGCTTCTTGCCTTTGCTGATGACCAGAGATAAGCAAACTTCCACTGCTCTTTTCAGTCAAAATGAACGATTTTAGACACAGGGAATACTTTCAAATGCTCTTTTATGTAACTGAGGGTAATTACTGAAATTTTAGTTTTAGGAGTATAACCCCACTTTAAATACAAAATAAGATTTTAGCATTCCAGGAAAGACCTGTTTAGGTATAGACGACACAATTGTTAATCTAATTACTTTATTTTCACTTAAGTTATCCTTTAACCACTTGCCCTCCTCCGGGGCGAGTATCTACGTCCCTGCAAAATACCTCTTCACCTCGCCACCGTGCACTCTCGCTCACTCCCACACTCGCTCCCGCTCTCGTTCTCGCAGCCAATCGTTAGAGGGGAGATCAAATCTAAGTTCCCGTGTGAATGATCGCCGGCATCAGTTAGATGCTGCGTCATTTATAAAAGCTGATACTTACACATCCACTCATTACTTCCTGTTTCGTACTAATAGTACGCACAGGAAAGTTATGCGCAAGGACATTTTTTGGCCAAATAGTAAAATTACACCTACACACACTTTTTTTAAATAAACAGACCTCTATTTACATTTAAAATGAGCCCCTTACCTCCCACACTCTCCAATCGTTACCCAAATAACATTTTTGTAAAAAATGTTTATATACAATTTAAAAAAATACAAAAATAGTTATCATAGGGACTGAACTTTTTTAATATGCATGTCAAAAGGGTATATTACTGTTACTTTTTAAAGGGACCCCGAGCAGTGTCTTAAATTAAAAGATTTCACTTACCTGGGGCTTCCTCCAGCCCACCGTAGGCCACGAGATCCCCCGGCTACTCGCCATGTGCCTCTGCCAGCTCCCGTTACCAGCGACACCCGGGACGGGTGTCGGGCCGGCTCTTCCTGGATCCTGACGTGTGGTGTCATGACGCCAGCCACTATGCATCATCACGGCAGCACAACTCTACTGTTTTCACTACAGATGAATATTTTTATCTTTGTCGATGATTCCTTTCATCCTTTTGCTGTCAATGCACAGTAAATTCTCGCAGTCCCAGCACCCAGAGAGGAAGGTAGACCAATCAATGTTGTTTCAGGTTCTCCTCAATTAACCTTTTACAGCAATGAAAGGGAAAGTTTTTTTTCCAGAAATAAAGTTTCCCTCATCACTTTGTTTACCAGTTACTTGTTTCTTTACAGTATATCTACGCCCCTTGGGACTTCACCTTAGTCTCAGGGGCGTAGATATACATACTCTGCTGTGATTGCCTGCCGCGTGCACGTTCTCATTGCCACCCGTTAGTACACTGATCAGTGAATGAGAACAGGTGTTCCCAAAGCCGATCAAAGTGCCTGTAATCAATGATCACTGCCATCAGTGAGATACCGATGGTCATTAACAAAGTAAAGGTAAACTCACAAACAGGATGAAAAGGCACCCAAACGATAACAAAATGAATTACAATCTATAAAATAAATAAGGTTTGAGGTGGCTTACCTCAATGAAGACAAATTCATATATAAATGAATAATCTTTACTAGCACTGGCAATGCATTTCGTGGGTCTCAGCCCACTTCCTCAGGCCAAATCAAGTGCCACACTATGTTTAGAGCCAGTGATAGAGTGCTCTAATCGGCACTCTATTTCTGGCTCTGAACATAGCATGGCACTTGATTTGGCCTGAGGATGTGGGCGAAGACCCATGAAACGTGTAGCCAGTGCTATTAAACATTATTCATTTATATATGTTACGGCCAGAACCCGAAGTGTGGCCACTTCTAGTTCTGGCCGGCCACTTCGGGTTCTGGCCGGCCAATATGCGAAGTGGCCGCAGCGCTGCGGCCAATGTGAGAAATGGAATGTTTACAGCCGTCTCGCCCGGCCAAATTGATGACAAACTTGCTTAATTTTAATGAAATGTAGCCGGCGGCAATGTCATAGAATAGATGAAGCCGCCGGCTTTCGCGCACTGCCTCTCCCCGATCCCCCCCTCCCTCCTCTCGCCGCCGCCTCCCATTACAATACGTAGCAGCCGGGCGGGGACATGCAGCCGGAGAGTCGTTCGTCGCAGCAGGGGCAGCAGAGCGGGGGAGGCTGCAGACATCGCTTCTGCCAGCACCCCGCTCTGCAGGAACGGCAGGATTCCCCTGCCGCGACGAACGACTCTCCGGCTGCATGTCCCCGCCCGGCTGCTATGTATTGTAATGGGAGGCGGGGAGAGGAGGGAGGGTGGATCGGGGAGAGGCAGTGCGCGAAAGCCGGCGGCTTCATCTATGACATTGCCGCCGGCTACATTTCATTACAATTAAGCATCATCAATTTGGCCGCGGCGAGACGGCGTCAACAAAACATTTCTCACATTGGCCGCAGCGCTGCGGCCACTTCGCGCATTGGCCGGCCAGAACCCGAAGTGGCCGGCCAGAACTAGAAGTGGCCACACTTCGGGTTCTGGCCGTAACATATATAAATTTGTTTTCATTGAGGTAAGCCACCTCAAACCTTATTTATTTTATAGAACTTAATTAATTTTATTATCGTTTGTGCACCTTTTTATCCTGTTTGTGCATGTAATACGCCCGTCTCAGGATAGGGGATGCCCTTGGACCTCATCTGCGGGTCTCTAGGACCCCTTTTTCCTTGAAATGTGCAACCATTTCCAGCTGACCGGGACCCCCAAGTGGAGTCGGGTTCATTGACCTCCACCTGCCTGCAGTGTTGGTTGCTCCATTGCAACCTCCCTTTGTGAGTACCCTCCATATACTATTGTTTAGTTCATCTATTGAGTGTGATGTACTGCGCCATTTGGGCTCCCTTTTGTCTCTGTTTTTTTCTGTTTAGGGTGCCAGCTCACCCCTTCTTCCCCTTCCCATTTTATCTAAAGTAAAAGCACAAACACATTACTTCCTGTGTACTGTTCACAGTGGGCGACATCTAGTTGACATTAGTAAAAATACACCTTTGTACAATAAATTAAAGAAAAATAAACAAATCCCCCATTAACTACCCTTAACCTCCCTCACTCTCCCATTCTTACCAAAATGAAACACTTGTCAAAAAAAAAAAGAAGTTACATTTACAAAAAAATATATAAAATAGTTACCTTAGGGACTCAATTTTTATATGTATGTCATGAGGGTATATTGCTGTGATTTTTGCAAATAAGGGTTTAGGGATGTAGTTAGTTATACTGTTTAAACAAACACAAAACTTCAAAAATACATGTTTTATTGCGAATAAAGTATTTTCACCATACGTTGTACTAGGGACATAATTTAAAGGGACACTGTAGGACTACTAACTTGGACAAATGGGCAAATAAAAGACACGGGTTTTATCCACAGAAGCACATTTTATTTTGAAATCACAATGGCTAAAAAAACTGAGAAATAATGATTTTTTTACATTTGTTTTCTTATTATTCCCGATAAAATGCATTTAGAATAAAATAATTCTTAGAAAAAGTATCACCCAAAGAAAGCCTAATTGGTGGCAAAAAAAAATATTTACACAATTTCAGTGTGATAAGTAGTGATAAATTATTGGCGAATGAATGGGAGGAACGCTGAAAGGTGCCTTCCTGTCCTCCCTTTTCCCCACCCCTCCATGATATCCTGGTGTCTACTGAGGGCTTACTGCAACTTTAAGATTATGGAACCCCACTACCTATTGGAATGGTGAAGGAGCACTTGGAGCTGTCCACGCTTTTCCCTTTTCATACCACATACTCCACGCAACCCCACCATGTCATTATTATAAGCTGGGGTTCTGTGTACGGGACATTGGTAGCGGAGTCTTCCTTTATATAAATCCTTTTATGGTAGCCTATTCATGATAATATGAAGATTATTATAGGAGTTTGTTCTCTCATTAGCGTTACTGTAATAAAGAACATTAGATTGTTAGCTAATTGGAATGAGAGATAGCCTTGGGTTAATATAAGAAAAAGGAGCCTTTTTTTTTATAAAACGGTCCTAAAAAGATAATTTTAAAAGTCTCTCCTGCTTTTTCTATTTAAAGCAAATCTGAAGCAAAAATAAACGTATGAGATAACGAGTTGTAAGGATAATGAATAGACAATTAGTAGCACAGAAAATAGTCTATAGCTTTATTTACAACATTGCATCATACTGTCACTGTTGCATTCTAGGTTGTAAAATAGAGCAGAGCTAATGACCCTTTGAACTTTCCTGCAGTAAAACCTTATCTCAAGCTATCTCTTTGGCCAGAGACACACTGCTGAGCGCTTTTTTGATCTGTTTTCGTTTTTTAAAAAAATGCTTCCGTCAACTTGCATTAAAATAGCCGCGATCGCAATTTTAAAAAAAAATCGCGATAGCAGCGTTTTTACAGCAATTTTAATGCAAGTTTATGTGAGTGTTTTTTTTAAAAAACAGAAATAGATTGGAGAGTGCTCTGCTGATTCGCTGATTCTTGGCTGTTTAAAGTGATATCCTCCAGACTAAAAATCCTCCAGACTAAAAATCTACTTAGCAGCACTGAAAGGCTTGGTATTTCTTTAACACAGCATCAGAACTTTGTTTTTGTTACCCAAGTCTCATTTTTAGCTGCACAGAAGAAAACTGGCTGGGCATTTTTCCCCTGATGCTGTGCAAAGCATGATGGGATTTTTGATGTTGTTCTCCTTCTGCTGTTTTAGTGCAATTTTTTTTTTAATTTGAGATTTGAAGCCTAGCGCATGCAGCTGGGAGGGGTGATCAGGACACAGGACAGTTGGAACTGTCTCATGCTCCCTGTCACCTCCTTTCAACCAAAAAGATGGCTGCCCCCATAACAAAGATGGCTGCCCCCATGAAATCACAAACATTTGCCTGTTCTTTTAAAACAGAGTGGGTAAGAGATTATATTACCAATCTATTTTAATTAACATAACTAATGTAACTTAATGACAGTATGTTTGATTAGACTGAAGTTCCCCTTTAAGCTCTTCAGAAAACAGGACTGAGATCAACAAACATTGGTAAAATAGCTAAGAGAAGCTCTTAGCAAGTTTTTTTTTTAACTCTTCCTGTACTGGAAAACAACAGGAGACTCTTTTCTTTGATACTACTGTTCTATTTATTATCCGTACTAGACATACAATACTTGATATCATAAGCATATTTTCGGTTCAGATTTGCTTTAATGGACAACTGTAAGGAGAGGGATATTGAAGCTGCCATATTTATTTCCTTTTAAGCAATACTAGTTGCCTGGCTATCTTGCTGATCATCTGCCTCTAATTCTTTTAGCTATAGACCCTGAACAAGCATGCAGCATATCAGGTGTTTCTGACATTATTGATAGAACTGACAAGATTAGCTGCATGCTTGTGATGCAAACACTACTGTAGCCAAATAGAACAGCAAGGCTGCCAGGCAACCGGTATTGCTTAAAAGGAAATCAATATGGCAGCCTCCATATTCTTCTCACTACAGTTTAAACACTGTTACACTTTAAAGTGGACCTGAACTCAGAACTTTACTCTCTGCTCTAAGAGATAAGCAGCAGCATAAATAACCTTTAAAGAAAAAATGTCTACAGATGATACAAATCCTGCATTAACTCTGCAGTGTGTCTACTCCCTGCTTTCATGGAAGCAGAGATTTGGGTTAACATCCGGTGTTTACAAATTAGCTGCTCTCCCAAGGACTGCCAGATTCCTGAGCAGGCACAGCTGAGAAATCAAATTACACATGTGATTAGTCACGCATGTGGGGGAAGGAATTAGACAGGCTAAACTCCTTACATATATACAGGGTGCATTTATTTATATTTTACTTTCGTTATGAGCAACAGTTCAGGTCCACTTTAAGTAGGATTGAACTATATGAAAAAAATGGACTGTTAGAAGCAGACATGTGAACCTGCCTATGTTTGTGCTCTCAGGCTGGTCTGTTATCATGTTATCATATGTTACTAGTTTTGTAAAGTATTTCAGGCTGTTTGTTGGCACATGTTGCTAATATTTTGTGTGTAGTCTCTTGTTATTCTCATGCTATATAGCTGATGTTTAACATTGACGTCCCATTGGGATATGGCATGTTTAGAAGGAAGTGTTTCCTGCTACAAAGCTTGTAAAAATTCTTTATTATCTCTTGTGTATTGCGAGGGAAAAATTGATACAAATGATTTTGTACAGTACTAATGATATGTTATTATGAGACTTTAGAAGAGTTACAGGCTTTATAGGGCAAAGCAGGATCATCCACAAGGCATTTAGGCTGATGACTAGGACCTGGAGAGAGACTAGGGGCCTGGGGGTCACTAACCCTCACCAAATCTTATCAAAAAAGCCAAGTGGCCATCAAAGGCGGAGCCAAAGTTGTAGGGGATCTCTGTGACAAAGACATAGCTCCCAACTGTCCCTTTTTCAGAGGGACAGTCCTTTGGGAACTAAATCCCCTTTTCTTCCTCATCTGACCCCCTTTCACGACTCATATACAGATCTATGCAAATATATGTATATTTCCACCCCAAAATGTGTTTAATATACTTTAAATGTGATTCTTAAAGTGTACCAGAGGTGGTGTAGTGTGGGGGGGGGGACGACAAATAGGACACAGAGGCATGTTCCCCCCCCCCCCCCCCCGCACCGATCTTTGTCAGCCACTGCTGCGCTATAACCCCCTGAAACTGGCGGCAATGATTGATCTCGAGGGGAAAGGAGGAGAGGGATTCCCTGCTGAAACACCAATTGGGGGCATTCTTGTAGGCTTTCACCAGCTGCCATTGGGCAGCTCTCTCACTCCCTGGCCACGCCCCCACCGCTCCCCGGCCTCCCTGCACGCTGAGAGAGCAGCTCCTTTTCCTTCCAGTGTCGTGACCCTAGAGGTGGTGAAAGTGAAAAGTCAAAGGTGGTCAAAGTGAAAGTAACTCGATGCAGCGGAGATGGCGGCTACCTGATCCGCCCTGCCACCCGTATCAGGTAGCATAGTTTTTATGAAGTTTTATGTCCCCACTTCGGGTTCTCTTTAATTTTAAATGTTAAAATGAAGGAGAACTAATGATAATAGAGTAGACTAGTGTGGTCTGAATTATAAAACTGCGTTTTTTACTTCTGAATTCTTTTTGGTATCAGTGACTAGGGGTGTGGCATGGGTGTGATTAGGGTTGTGGTTTAAAGTGTCCCTTTTTCTTATCCCAAAAAGTTGGGAGGTATGACAAAGCAGATACGATTTAATGGGGGTTGAGGGACAAATTTGTCCCCCTGTATTATGGGTTAGATTTACTAAAAGCTGCTATACTTGAAGGGACCCCAATAAATACGGTAACAAGTTGATTTGATCATTTCGATCTAAGCTGACTGTATACTTCTGCTTCTCACAAAAATGATTAACAAAGTGTTCTAATTTTACAAGTGCATAATAAATTATCAATAGGTGCATTGGAAAGTCAGTACTGTACAGTATAGCATTGTGAAAGGATGAGTCCTTGAAGAAGAAGCCTGCAGAGCTTATAAATCCAATCATGGGCGGCTGAAGCCTATGAGAGACGATCGCGTCATTGGCTGGCTGGGGGAGGGAGGGATTTCAAGGAAGGAAAAAAAAAAGTAAATTTTATAAAAAAAAACTGACAAATACTTATATAAAAAAATGCAATACAAAAAACAATGTGGGGGCGATCAGACCCCACCAACAGAGAGCTCTGTTGGTGAAGGGAAGGGGGGGGGGGGTCACTTGTGTGCTGTGTTGTGCGGCCCTGCAGCTAGGCCTTAAAGCTGCAGTGGCCAATTTAGTCAAAATTGGCCTGGTCTTTAGGGGGGGTTTAACTCTGCAGTCCTCAAGAGGTTAATAGGAGGGCTTTTCCGTCTCTTTTATCCCCCTATACATTCCTAGTGGTTTGGGTCACCCCGAACTGCTTGCTTACTCTGTTGCATTGTAGTTATGACAGATTTCACATATAACATAGTAAGGAAAAAATTGGGTCTGGGGCAGACCTAAAATACGTCTGTAGGATGGTTCAACAGTAAGGACTGGTGGAGGTCTCCAGCAGCAATCTGACCAGACCCTACATTGCACAGGATATCAAAGAGTAAGCTTGAGCTACAGGCTTTTAGGAATACCCTTAGGGTAAATTTGATATCCCCAGGGAAAGTATTTTTCTGCACATCGCAGACTTCCTGTTACTGATTTTACAAAAGGATCCCACAGTCAACTAGTGATAAGCTCTAATGTTGGTCATTATAATCAAAAGCTGTTTTCACTTAGCTGCAAGGCAAATGGAAATATAGCATCCATAATATCCCATCCTGTATATGTGAAGGAATTTTGACACACATATTTGAGAATGCTGTGAGCAGAGGCATGCAGAGGGTGCCCGTTACCCGGGGGGATGCTGAGGCAGTACACAACCTCAGTCAGACAAAATCAGACAGACAAATGTGGTTATGTGTTATGTTTTTGTTATAAGGGTTGTCTTTAACATTTTTACATTTTACTAGCTCCCCATGTTAAAACCCCTTTCCTAAATTCAAATTCCATGTACTTCCTTTAGCTGCCTCCATTGTAGAACAGCCATTCAATCAGGGTTGGTTCTCTCATGAAGCAAGGTGAAACACTTCATGGCACAGAGATTACTGGGGCAACATATTTGTACTACACTAACAGCATGCAGTAAGAGTAGGAAAAGAAGCAAGAGGAGAGCGAGGTGAAGAGGTCATCATTGGGGAAATGCAGCTTGTTGTGTTGTGTGAGGAGTCTGAGGACTGGTGCACACTACAAGAACTTTTTAAACGATAGAGAGGGTGATTTTTTACAAAATCACATCACTCCAGTGTGAACACACACATAGGATAACATTAGCAGGAGTTTTTAAAATCACAAAGCGCTTAGAAAAGCACTTGTAGTGTGCACCAGCCCTGACAGTAAGTGAGGAGTGAGGAGGCAGGAGAGCAGCAGTGATTCATTTGACTTGCACAGCAGAAGGGAGGAGGTGGCACCGCTGTCCTGACTGAGGAGGTATGGAGGACGGCTGACTGGCTGAGGGTGAGCTGTTTGTTTGTCACAGACTTGCAGCCCCGCAAGCCAGCCAGTGTGTTATTGTGTTGAGCTGCAGCATGTCATGTCTCAAGTTATGAGTGATTATGCTCCCTGCTGACACCTTTTATGTGTGAACCAAGCCTGGGTTCACACATAAAAAGTGTCCAGTCTTGTCCTGTAAGTTTTTCACAGTTGGCATCTGTATTGTTTGGGTTTTCTATGGCTTGGTTTACACATAACTCTGTACAGTTTCAATAGATGAAGGAACACGCGCTATTTCTAGATCAAAAACTTATTTTAATAAATTCCTATTATACAAAATATAAAACAAGGTTAAAACCACACCTATTGATCAATCACTAATGCACTCTTCCTTTCCTGTAAAACCTGGCAAAAACCCCTCTTCCTATTCAATCTAATTAGAACCAGCTGTTGCAATCTAGTATGTAGATTTACAGTTGTTAGTATCGCATAATCCACATAGCTTATGGAAAAAGGTGGGTTTCCAGCAATAGTTTATAAAAAATGGGTCATATATAAAAAACCTTGAAAAAAAGTTGATCAACTTATCAAGTTAATGGATCCCAATTGCAACAGTGCATATATATCGGCTTCAATAACTCAGCCCGTCTTTAGCAAATGCTGACAGTCTCATAGAAATTATCTGATAGCGTCCAACTTTGCAGCAACACTATGTTCAAACAGAGTACCTCTGTGATGAAAAAGCTTGTCTCCCGGGTATTCGAATTATAAGCTCCTCCGGGTGCTTGCGAGCTCCCTTGTCCGTTCAGCTCTCGGCAACGCTGGGTCGCATACGTCACTTCCTGTTGGTAAATCCAGTGTGACGCTCGCTGCCTGTCCCAGCAAGCCGTGTGCAGTTTCTTCTGGTGACGTCACCTTAAAGCTGTAGGTGCCTTTGTTATGCAGATTGTCGCTTAGCGCTGTTGCGACCAACCAGGCTCCTTTATGCTCCAGAAACAGTTGCTACAAGTACAGAAGAACCTCTACGCGTTTCAGCTAAAATACGTTAGCCTTCTTCAGGAGGATTAATTCCATTGAACATAGCTCATCCATTTAAATAGATGTTTGTCAGCTCCACCACCCTTATGCACTGCCCATATGCAAATCCAGCTCCACCCACCTCAAAATTGTGGTTTATGCAAATTCTTTGATACAACTGATTAACCTCTCGCATCCTGTTTTCCTCCACATACATGACTCAACTTCCTTGATCAATCAAATCTATTTTGCAAACATATTCATTCTTTAAAAAAAGAGAATGTTTCCATCTCGCTATTTAGGCCTCTGGGTATTAGTGTATCTAATTGAAAAATCCAGCGGGATTCATTCCTTGACATCTTTCTAATAAAGTCACCCCCCCTTGGACTCTTTTTTATCTCTTCCAGACCAAAGAAGATAGTACCTCTCAAACTACCATTGTGTCTATCTTTATAATGGTTTGAGAGTGGATGTTTCTCATTTTTCTTCAGGATATTCTTAAAGTGTTCTCCTTTACGTTTATGCAATGCTCTTTTAGTTCTTCCCACATATCTTTTATTGCAGGGGCATTGGATACAGTATATAACACCCTGCGAACTACATGTCATGGAATCTTTGATTTTAAATGACACCCCAGCTGGTGTTACTACTTCAGTGACCTTCCCAGGGTTATGTGTTAATCTGCAATTGTTGCAGAATTCACATCTTTTAAAACCTTGTTGCCCATTCAATCTAGTTCGTGAATCCTCTATATTTATTTCATTAGCAGCTGTAGCAATGGACAGGCCAACATTGGGGGCCCTTTTAAATATTAATTTCGGCCTCTCCGGTAGTGCCTCCCCCAGAATTTTATCTTCCTTTAACACGCTCCAGTGTTTCCGGAGCTTATAATTCGAATACCCGGGAGACGAGCTTTTTCATCACAGAGGTACTCTGTTTGAACATAGTGTTGCTGCAAAGTTGGACGCTATCAGATGTTTTCTATGAGACTGTCAGCATTTGCTAAAGACGGGCTGAGTTCATTGAAGCCGATATATATGCACTGTTGAAATTGGGATCCATTAACTTGATAAGTTGATCAACTTTTTTTCAAGGTTTTTTTATCTATGACCCATTTTTTTTTATAAACTATTGCTGGTGGAAACCCACCTTTTTCCATAAGCTATGTGGATTATGCGATACTAACAACTGTGAATCTACATACTAGATTGCAACAGCTGGTTCTAATTAGATTGAATAGGAAGAGGGTTTTTTGCCAGGTTTTACTGGAAAGGAAGAGTGCATTAGTGATTGATCAATAGGTGTGGTTTTAACCTTGTTTTATATTTTGTATAATAGGAATTTATTAAAATAAGTTTTTGATCTAGAAATAGCGCGTGTTCCTTCATCTATTGTATTTATTGTAATCATTTACATTTGAGGGTTCAGGGACTCCCTTCTTGGAACGTGCAGCTCAGTTGCTTCAATCTCCTTGGCGCTAGCTTCTATCAGCAAAGTCTGTACAGTTTCATTCCAGTCCTGTCCTGTCAGTTTTGCAGTTTTGTATCAGTTTTCTCTGGGTGTGTTCCCACAAAGACTATACCAGAAATGTACACATTTATGTGTGAACCAAGCTTTACTTTGTAGCTGAATTCTGATGCCCATTTTACATTACAAGTTTGAGAAAGATATACTAAAAGATGTCAGTAATGCATGGCCATGTGACCTACTGCTCTTCTGATGTATAAAACAAAAGGTACTCAAGTGTTTCTATGCCGATTTGCCGGGAGTTGCACATCAACCTGGATTGCTCCTTTTTTAGTTTTGCACCCTTGATTGTACGGCTGCTTCAGGCATTGCAGAATTAAACACTTATAGTTCCACATGTGATGGCTTTCTCTGTCATGTTTCCTCTGCAGGTTTTCAGTCACACTGAGCTGAAGCCATGCCTCTCGGGAAAAATGGGAAGAAGAAAATTGAAGACATTAATATGGTGTTCAACATCAAGGAGAAGCTTGGAGCGTGAGTATCTGTGGGAGGAGGACGGCTTAGCTGTGGAGTCATTCATGTCCTCAGGCCTCAGTCACAGAACAGTTAGTAGATTTCCTCACAACACAGGTGGATTGTCTAACAGAGCCATACAGTGCCTGTACACGTGACTGTGAAAACTGGTGTGGTTTTCGTTTTTTAAGCAATATTGCTTTGTTTTGTTTGATCACCAGCTTCAGAAAATAAAGGGACTATGGTAGCTATAATTCATTTTTATGAAATTGCCAGAAATATTTATTTTTGATCTGAAAAGAGAAAGGAGTTGAAACAGGAAATGTTTAGGCACATTTCAGAGACTGGTTATAGAGTTTGATATAGGCCAACTAAATCAACGTCGGAATCCAGGACTATTGTTTTTTTAGAGGATTTTTTTTTAGTTTACTGCTTAGGACCTGTTTGGAGTTTTTAGTGCTGTCTGTAGCCTTATCTAAAGGATTCCCTCCATTTCCTGCCCTTCCAGGAAGTGAGAATGGCTCCAAATGTTCATGGTCTGCACTGACAGCAACCCCTAAACTCCCCTATTTAAAAAAAAAAAAAGACTGAAAGGGGGCAGTGTGAATCATGTCAATTTGTGAGACTCTATTGTCGGTGTCAGTGTAATGTTACACTGCTCGGGACACGTAAGGGTAATTTGCCAGACTCCGAATGACATCTCTTTATGAGTTACGATGACTTGGAGAGGGAATAGTATTGTATGCCTCCAGGGATGTGAGCGGCAGCAGGGTGAGCTGTCATTTAGCTCACCCTGCGCCCAGCTCACCGGTGCCGTACATATACGTATGCCTTTCTACACTACCCAAAAATTAAGTAATTAAAATTGCTTCTTGCTGAGCTTTATATTATGTATATATATCTTTAATTCCCCTGTTATATTTTGCCTTATTTGTTAAAGTGAACCAAGGTGAAAATAAACTGATGCGATAAACAGTTATATTTAACCTCCTACTCCTAAAAATTCCTTTTTTAAAGTATCCCATGGTTTTCATATTTAAACATTTACATAGTAGGTTGAATATTTTACTGTCTCTAATCAGTGGCAGCCTATTAAGTGTCCCAGAGTTAGGAAAAAGTCAATAGTCCATGTATTTAACACAACACATTAAAATGAACTAGAGGTGAAAATAAACTGATGAGATAAACAATTGTATTCATTCTCCTACTCCTAAAAATGACTTATTTTTTCAGCTATTTCATGGTTTTATTTTATATTTAAACATTTGCAAAGTAGATTGAATGTTTTGTTGTCTCTACTCAGTGGCAGACTATTCAGGGTCCCTGAGGAAAAATACATGAACTATTGACCTTTTCCTATCTCCCCCTGTTCTCAGAAGTTGTATTCTGCCAGGAAAATGTTTATGGCTGTAATTTTCTGGTCAGTGATGATTACTATATTCCTGACAAGGTACAGACAAGACAGAAGCTGTCACTTCCATGCCTAGAAATTAACTCTTTCAGGCAGCAAAATAAAACAAGCAAAACAGCCTGGTTATATATGTTTTGTACTGTACATACACCTGTTTATCTCCTCCATGTCACATATTGCCTTGGGTACACTTTAAGGGTTATAAAAGCGGAAGGGTGTGGCCTGCCACATGGTAATCCAGATATATAAATTTGCTGGACAGACTAAAGATTGTGTGAAGCAATATTTGCTGGCCACAAAGTGGTAATTCTGAACTACCGGTATGCGTAAATAATATTTTATATTTAAAACAGAATATATATTTTTAGCACTGAACAGTATAACTGTAAATAAGGACAATATCTTCCCTTAAAAAGGAAATGTATACTGAATTTGATTTTACTCTATTTTTGGTGGATGTTTATAAAGTGATATATTTATAATTTCTTGTATTTCTTTTGCAAATGTTTAGCAGTATGTAGCAATAGTAAACAGTTCTAAGTTCACACTATGGCCCATATGCAATTCGCTTTTATCCTGATATTTTCATACTTGTCAATGAAATGCCCTTTAAATCACCGTGGCAAGCAAGAAAATACTTAAAGTGTATCTGAGATCAGGACACTGGGCATATTTATACTTACCTGGGCTTCCTCTAGCCCCGTGAGGTGTGATCGCTCCCTCGCCGTCCTCTCTGGCCACACCGTTGTCCTGGAATCAGCCACGATAATCTGGCCAGTCGCAGGGCTTCTGCGCATGCGTGTTCCCGCCACACGCATGCCCCAGTCATGCTTGCATCCCCGCAGCTGATTCCTTGACACATGATGTGTTTTGCTGCGTGTTATGTGCTTTTGGTCGTGTTTATTACAGTAGCCAGTGTTTCAGTGAAGAATTGCATGTGTTATGCAGAAAAGTAGTGTTGTTTGTATCTTCCCCCCCCAATGCTATGAAGAATCGGACATAGCCCCTAAAAACGCAGTGGCCCCGTAGAAAAGGATTAGTTGATTAGTTGCATTTTTGCATGCGGTTTCACATTACGGCAAAGCACTGCAGATTTTTATCAAGTGGACCCCTGCCACAGTCTTAGAAGAATAGCCATTTTGAAATAGGGATATGAAGTCTGACATATTTATTTTAAACAATGTACATTGCCTGGCTGTCCTGCTCATCCTCTGCTTCTAATACTTATAGCAATAGGTGTCTTCGAAGAAGCGTGCAGAGCTGATGTTTCTGACTGAAGCCTGACTAGATTAGACCCATGCTTGTTTCAGGTGTGTGATCCAGATACTACAGCAACCAAAACGATTGTCAGGACTGCCAGGCAACTGGTGTTGGTTAAAAGGAAATAAATATGGCAGCCTCCATATCCTTTTCACTTCTGGTGTACTTTAAAGAGGAACTCCAACCAAGAATTTAACTTTATCCCAATCAGTAGCTGATACCCCCTTTTACATGAGAAATATATTGCTTTTCACAAACAGACCATCAGGGGGCGCTGTATGACTGATATTGTGGTGAAACCCCTCCCACAAGAAACTCTGAGGACCGCGGTGCTCCTGGCAAACTGCCACAATGTAACAATGTTCACAGACAGGAAATAGCTGCTTACAGCTGTCTCTAACCACCAAAACAGCTAGCAGCTGCTACATAACCTGCCCACAGTAAAAATGGCACCATCTGATACATGTCAGAATGTAAATCGGGGAGAGGAAATATTTTACAATGAGCAAACACTGACTAAATCATTTATATATAATTATTGTAAAAATGAAGCACTTTTTTTATTACATTATTTTCACTGGAGTTCCTCTTTAAGGCCACTTTCATATGGGAGGCTGAGAGCAGTGAATTTCTTCCTTTTTACTGCTCCTGTGCATTTTACATGGAGGTTGGTCAGTGATTGGCCAATCATAATTGAAAGAGTGTACCAGGCTTAACTCTCCTACTCAGCATGTTGACGATGCTCACGCACAGTTGGGTGTTGCTTAAAATGCAGATCTGCACTCACAAAGGATCTGCTGAGAATACATCAGTATATCAAAAGTAATCTGTTACTCAACTGCTGTTGAGTTTATGCAGCTTCCAGTCCACTGATTGGAGGCCTGTGCCTTTCATTTTCTTCCCCATCTTCTGTGTGAGCTCAACACTGCTCAGGAGGAGAGATGGTCAGTAACAGGAAAATAATTCAGGTTTGCAAATGTAATGCTGATTGTATGCAACTTGGAGCGTAAAATAACCATGTGAATTTCCATGAACTTAAAATTGAGCCAGGCAATTCGCTACTGATGAATTAGTTGGCAGACGGTTAATTAACCAGCAGCTCCTAGGTTTGATCCAGTGGTATACCTATGATGGGGGGGGGGGGGGGGGGAGGGGGTCGGCTCCCCAGGTGACAAACAGAGAGGGGGTGACAAATTGACAAGATTAAAAGCTGGCAATAGCTGCTGTTTTCTGTCACTGACTCGGGACCGGTTCTCTCATGAAGCAAGGTGAAACATTTGCATCAGGCACAGAAATTACAGGGACAGCATGTTTGTACTGTGTTTACACCAACAGCATGCAGTCAGAGTAGGAGGAGTAATTAGAGGAGAGCGAGGTGAAGAGATCATCATTGGGGAAAAGCAGCTTGTTGTGCTGTGTGAGGAGTCTGACAATAAGTGAGGAGGGGGGAGGCAGGAGAGCAGCAGTGTTTCATTTGACTTGCACAGCAGAAGGGGGGATGTGGCACTGCTGTCCTGACTGAGAAGGAATGGAGTGGCTGAGGATGAGCAGTGTGTTTGTCACAGGCTCACAGCGAGCCAGTGTGTGACGTCTACACCATTCCCAGCCTTGGAGGATTGGCAGAGAGCTTTGAGGGAGATTTGGGGAATGGTTAATGGGAACTTGGGGAAAGCTTTCCAGACCCAGAAAAAACAGGCAGACAAAAGGCAGTCTGTAGAATGGAAGTTTTCCCTGGAAGACATGGTATGGGTATCCACTCGGGATTTGGCCCTGAAGCAACTGTCACCCAAACTGGGTCCTAGATTCATAGGACCATTCCCAGTGACCAGAAAGATTAATAATGTCACTTATGCGATTGATCTCCCAGCCAGCATGAGAGGTGTGAGATCATTCCATGTGTCTCTGTTGAAGCCGGCAGTGCACGTGGATTCCCTCCCCCCCCCCACCCCCTGTGTTGGTTGATGACCAACCTGAATATGAGATTGAAAAGATTCTGGACTCTCGGTTAGTCCAAAAATATGTGCAGTATCTGGCCCACTGGAAAGGATATGGTGTGGAGGAAAGAACTTGGGTGCCAGATTGTCGCATACATGCGGAAGAATTAAAGAAAGAATTTCATGACTCACATCCTGGGAAGCCGGGTGGGAAGTGTCCGGAGTCCACTCCGCAGGGGGGGTACTGTAATGAATAGCGGAGATGCCGCCGCGTGGTCTGGCGGCGGGGCAGCTATCTCCGCGTTCAGACCGGCGGTTTCCGCACAGCAGCATGCGTCTGGTTTGCCTGGGCCTTCTAGTGCACACAGATGGAGAGCTACGCGCGCTAGAAGGCAGGGCATTTATGCCAGCAGGAGAGGTATCAGCTGATCAGGACGATCAGCTGATTCCAGCGGAACTCCTGATTGGCCGAGTGGCTGGGGGCGGCGCTGAGGAGCGCTGGAGTATATATACATCTTGCCTATCAGTTGCTGGTTGTCTGCCGTTGCGAATACTTATTTGTGAGCACTCAGACCTCAGTCAGATCCCACAGTGTGTTAGAACCAGGTGGACCTGGGAGTTCACACTTAGCCAGATTACGCTCTTGTTATTTACTGTGTTATACTTTAGACCAGTTCCAGGGTGTTGAGACCAAGGACCTCACACCCAAGCTTAGGATTACTGTGTCATTGCTGTGTTATAATTTAGACCAGTTCCAGGGTGTTGAGACCAAGGACCTCACACCCAAGCTTAGGACTACTGTGTCATTGCTGTGTTATACTTTAGACCAGTTCCAGGGTGTTGAGACCAAGGACCTCACACCCAAGCTTAGGATTACTGTGTCATTGCTGTGTTATACTTTAGACCAGTTCCAGGGTGTTGAGACCAAGGACCTCACACCCAAGCTTTGGACTACTGTGTCATTGCTGTGTTATACTTTAGAACAGTTCCAGAGTGTTGAGACCAAGGACCTCACACCCAAGCATAGGATACTGTGTTATTCCTTAGACTAGTTCCAGGGTGTCGAGACCAAGGACCTCACACCCCAGACTAGGATTGTGCTTTATATCTGTTATGACCATTTGCTCTGTCGACCTCTCTCTTGCTTTCTGATTCGGTACCTCTGCCTATCTGTCTACCTGTTGCCAAACCTTGCCTGTACCCGGTTACCGAATCAGCCTTCTGTCTTTGTACCTTATCTGCTTGTGTGTTGCCGACCTGGCTTGCCCGACCCTTCTGGCTGTCACTTCCTCAGAGTGTTCAGCCTGTCTGTACTACCCATGACACTATTCCACCAAGTGTCGGTTAGCTGCAAGGACTCTTGCTCCTCAGAGAGTTCTACCTGCAGTGCAGCCGGTGGTCTCTACCCCATAGGAGACCTCTGGCTGCAGTACAGTCTAATTACCAGTTTACCAGGGAATCACTGGCTGCCAGATTATCTCTATCCCCTCTATTAGGAGATAGTCCCTGTATAGCCGAGGGCCACCTGCACCTCAGGAGGTCTCTGGCCAAAGTATCTGTGTCTCCCACCTCTCGGGAGATAGCCTACAGTTGCACCAAACACTTACTCTTCATTAGGTGTCCAGAGGTTAGTCATACTTGTATTATTGGTGATTCTGCAGATCATCCATAATCAGATTCTCTCTGTGTGCTGACACCAATCGTTACACCTATAGGCACAGATGTCGTGGAACCCTAGACTTCGCCTTCAATGGACCTACAAACCTCTGCCGAACCTTACTTCCTTTGCCCGTCATAGGTAGCTACAGTTGCCCGTAGTATAAAGTTGTCAGAGCTATCCTCGGTATTAAGTAGCTAGAGGTGCCTCCAAGTATTCAGTAGCTAGAGGTGCCCCGACTGAAGGGAGATCTGGTCAGTGGAATGCTGAGACCCAGGTGAGTAACCTCTCACTTACACTCCACTTGGGACTCTGAATAGGTAAGGTGGGAGGGAAGCACTGGGGGAGGGGAGTAAGCTGCCTTTTCATCATCTGGTGCACTGTAGGTATGTGCCTACAGTGCCTTATCGTAAATCCGGCCCTAAGGCCCCACTTTAGTCAGAGAGGAAGCAGGACTTCACTTGATCTGGTGGTGATTCCATTGCTAATCTGTTGATAGTGGGTGAGTGATGCAGCACCGGTTTAGCACATACCTGGCATTGTGGGGATCCGAAGCTGCGGGCTAGTGGGGAGGAGAGGGTGTCTTGAAGGAAGAAGAGTGAGGTAAGCGTAGTGCAAGTGCCTGCAATGCACAGCCCAATGTACACACACATGGGGGGTTGCTTCAGGTGGCAAAATGTCTAGAACCGGCCCTAACTGAAAGTGTGTTGGTTCAGTACAGCTAACAGTTGAAACAATGGGGGATCTTTGATACAATTAAATAATTAAAAACACTCCTCAACATTTGACACATACACCCGTTGTCATATTTTTCGATTCACCTCTCCTTGGGCTTAAACTATACCAGAGGTGTTATAAAAGAAAGTTTTGATACATACCCAGGGCTTCCTCCAGCCCCTTAAGCATGTCCCCTACCGTCCTCCCCCGGTCTGCTGTTCAGTCGTAATCAGTCCCGGTAACTGGCTCACCTCAGTCAGGATCTTCTGCGCATACACAGAGGTCCACACATGCACAGAAGACCCAGACTGACGAAACTTAGCCAGTTACCGGGGCTGATTGCTGTTGAACGGAGGCACGCGGGAGGACGGCGAGGGATTCAGCAGTGCTTTTGGTGCTGGAGGAAGCCCCGGTGAGTATCAAATCTTTCTTTTATAAAGTCTCTGGTTTCATTTAAAGTAGATACATTTTGTGCCTCGGATAATACTGTCAGGTATAAACACATCAACAGAGAAGCCAGAACCCTCTGAGACCATTACATTTAGTGTAGAAAGTTCTTGTTGTAAAAGGTAATAAAAAGAAAATAATTGCTTTAGAATTCAGTGTTACCATAACCCTTGGCAGAGTATAACAAGAGTTGAATAATGGTTACATCACAAAAATAAACGCCAACATTAGAGCATGATTAGGAACAAGCTATTGTCATAGCAACAGCAAGCATACGCAGGAAACAGGTCAGAGTTATACCACTATGCAAGCGAAAAACATGCAGACTTCCTTCTTTAATTAAAATACCTAGACTGGAGAAACTTAAAGGGAAATAGCACTTATTTTTATCCAGTGTTTCTTTTACCAAGGAGAATAGCCACAGACCTGTAGGCCTTAAGTTGACTGACTTTTGAACTAGATTCCCAACTACCCCCACTTCCCCGCCCGCCCATTTACCTTAAAGGGGTTCTTTCGCGAATGAGGATAAAAATAAAAACTGGTTTATGCATAAACTATTAAACACCCTTCTAAAATAGTGTAAAAAGTTTAAAAAATAAAAATGAATGGTTTCATCAATACAACATGTAATGTAAACAGTGACGAATGACGGACTGGGAGGCTAATCCATTTGTTTGGGATGTTTTTTTTTTACTTTCATTTCACAACCATAACTCCTGCCTACCTAGTTTTCAGTGGTATAATCCACTTCTGTCAAGAATCACCGTTATAGCTATAACAGCTGAGCTCTGCTAAGCTCCTCAGCAGGTGTTTACATTATTGCTAGGATAGCAGAAGGTCTGTGCAGAGAGTAGTTTGTGCAAAGAGTCATAAGCTGCTGGGAGAATCAGCCAGAATCAGTCCCATCTACACCATATGATTCTTTGTCAGATTCGATTCAATTTGATTTGATTCATTGATTCAATCTGACATGTCTGATTCATGATTCGATTTGATTCAAATTGAATCGAACATGTCAGATTGAATCAAATCAGTAAATTGAATCAAATTGAATCGAATCTGACAAAGAATCATATGGTGTAGATGGGACTGATTCTGGATGATTCTCCCAGCAGCTTATGACTCTTTGGACAAACGACTCTCTGCACAGATTGGTTGCCTAGCAATAATGTAAACACATGCTGAGGAGCTCAGCAGAGCTCAGCTGTTACAGCTGTAACGGCGATTCCTGCCAGAAGTGGATTATACCACTGAAAACTAGGTAGCACCGGGGGCGGACTGACCATTAGGGCACTCGGGCATAGACTGAAGGCCCGTGGTCAGTAGAGGGCCCGTCCCTGGCATGATTGAGAGGCAGGGGTCGGGGCGCAGCAGCGGGAGGAGCGAGCATAGTAGTTACAACTCATCTTCTGCCGCCGATCCCCCACAGCCTCTATCTCCTTCCTCTCTCCCAGGCATCCATCATGTTGGTAACAGCACCTCCCTGTGAGGACGTGACCGCATGTCATCACAGGGAGCGTTGTTACCAATGCGACAGGTGCCGGGAGAGGAAGGAGATAGAGGCTGCGAGGGATCGGCGGTGGAAGGTGCATTGTAACTACTATGCCAGCTACCCCCAACGCTGTGGGGCACCTACCTATCTAACTTATACTGTGGTTACCTACCTATCTAACCAATACTGGAGGCACCTACCTATCTAACCTAAAATTTGACAAAAGAAAGTGAAAATGGTCGCGCATCTAACCAAGATGCACCTGACATTGCATAGGGCTGATAAGCCTCTCAAAGGCACAAGTGTGCTCATTGCAGTAGAACAAGTGCATTAGAACTAATGCATCTCACAATACAAATAATGGAAGCAAACTTATGCATTAACATTATTAACTTATTAGGGGTCCTTACCCTTCTCTTATTGAGAGAGACATCAGTTCAACAGCAGGGGCTCGTGCAGCCTTCTCTCGGGGTCCCCACCCTAACCTATGTTTAAAATCACCCAGCGATATGGGAACATGCTAGCAGCATAATCTTGGGAGCAGCAGGCCATATAAAGGGGAAGGGGTGTGGTGTGGGTGGCGCCCCAGACCCCTAATAAGTTAATAATGTTAATGCATAAGTTTGCTTCCATTATTTGTATTGTGAGATGCATTAGTTCTAATGCACTTGTTCTACTGCAATGAGCACAGTTGTGCCTTTAAGAGGTTTATCAGCCCTATGCAATGTCAGGTGCATCTTGGTTAGATGCGCGACCATTTTCACTTTCTTTTGTCAAATTATACCTATTTAACCTATACTGGGGGAACCTACCTATCTAACTTATTCTGCGGGCACCTACCTATGTAACCTATACTGGAGGCACTTACCTAATTAACCTATATTCTGTGCACCTACCTATCTAACCTATATGCAGAGCACCTACCTATCTAACCTATACTGTGGGCACCTACCTATCTAACCTATACTTGGGGAACCTACCTATCTAACCAATACTGCGGGCACCTACCTATCTAACCTATACTGGAGGAACCTACCTATCTAACCTATACTGGGGGAACCTACCTATCTAACCTAGGGCAACTGTACTGGCTACCTATATTGGAGGCACCTACACCTCCGCGGGTGTGGCTTGCAGGTGTATGGGGCCCCATAATCTCCTATTTATTGCCCAGGGGCCCCACGAGTTGTCAGTCCACCCCTGGAGAGCACCAAGTGCCATTAACTATAACCACACCCCCTAACAATATGTTAGTCTAAAAGTCGTTTTTTTAATATAGATATACATATACACAGAGAGAGATACTGGTTACTTGGCAGTTGAAAACAGCCATTTTTTCCCACAATGCAACAAGGCTCACAGACAGGAAGCTGTCAGGACCTAAGTCCTGACCTCACACTGTGGGATGAGTTTCACCATAATATCAGACATACAGATGTCCCTGATGACCTATTCATGAAAAGGTAAAGATTTCTAATAGGAAAGGAGCATCAGCTACTGATTAGGATTAAGTTCAATCCTTGGTTACAGCTCCTTTTTAGTGTGTAGAATCACTAGGGTTGGATCACACCTGCTTCTGCATGGCAGTAAACATGACATTCTCAGTGGGCAACAAAAGCAATTTTTAAAAATGAATACCCATTTTCCACTGACAGAACAGAAGTGGTTTTTAAACTACGAGTACACCTTTACACTGTAGATCCCGTCATCTTGTCTCATCTCGGCGGCATATGACGTGTCGCCTTAGGGGGGGGGGGGTCAAAGCACGATGCGACAACAAAATGCCGATAACCCACGCTAAACGCTTCTCTGCTCGGTAGCAGAAACATTTTTAACATTGGCTGAACAAGCCGTCTCCTCAGTCCCGCAGATGGCCGTCAGAACCAAGCTTTCCTTGAGCAATTCTTACCAATAAACTGCACAAGACCATCGAACCATAACAGTAACGCTGCATCTGCTGGGATAGAGAGCAGTACATCACTGCGTGGACTCACCTCTTTCAACCACAATATCTTCCTTTAAAGGACCACCGTCGTGAAAATCTTAAAATGTTCAATACATATAAACACAAAGACAAACACTTATATAGCGCTTTTCTCCTGGCAGACTCAAAGCGCCAGAGCTGCAGCCACTAGGACGCGCTCTATAGGCAGTAGCAGTGTTAGGGATACTTGCCTAAGGTCTCCTGCTGAATAGGTGCAGGCTTACTGAACAGGCAGAGCCGAGATTTGAACCCTGGTCTCCTGTGTCAGAGGCAGAGCTCTTAACCAATACACTATCCAGCCACATACAAATAAGTAGAATGTTTCTTCTAGAATAAAATGAGCCATACATTACTTTTCTCTTATGTTGCTGTCACTTACAGTAGGTAATAGAAATCTGACATTACTGACAGGTTTTGGACTAGTCCATCTCTCCATAGGGGATTCTCAGCATACCCTTTATTCTTTATAAAGACACTCCTTCAAAAATATTTATACAAAGATGCTGGCCAGCCTCCGTGCTCTCTGCACACAGTTTTGGCAGTTGGACGGAGCAACTGCCATTCACTCAGTGCTTTTGAAAATAAAGAAAACCCTGAGAATCCCCCATGAGGAGATGGGCTAGTCCAACACCTGTCGGTTCTGTCCGATTCTGTCAGCAACATAGGAGAAAAGTAATTTATGGCTCATTTTACTCTGGAAGAAACGTAATTTCTTATCTGTATATGTTTACATATATTTTAAATGTTAAGATGTTCGCCACAGTGGTCCTTTAAAGAGAACCCGAGGTGTGTTTAAAGAATGTTATCGGCATACAGAGGCTGGATCTGCCTATACAGCCCAGCCTCTGTTGCTATCCCAAACCCCACTAAGGCCCCCCTGCACTCTGCAATCCCTCATAAATCACAGCAGTGCTGTGAGGCTGTGTTTACATCTGTAGTGTCAGTCTCAGCTGCTCCCCCGCCTCCTGCATAGCTCCGGTCCCTGCCCCCGTCCCTTCCCTCCAATCAGCAGGGAGGGAAGGGATGCAGGCGGGGACTGGAGTTCTGCAGGAGGTGGGGAGAGCAGCAGACTGACACTATAGAGATAAACACAGCCAGCTCTGACAAGCTGTTTGTCAGCAGCTTGGCTGTGATTTATGAGGGATTGCAGAGTGCAGGGGGACCTTAGTGGGGTTTGGGATAGCAACAGAGGCTGGGCTGTATAGGCAGATCCAGCCTCTGTATGCAGATAATATTCTTCAAACCCACCTCGGGTTCTCTTTAACTATGTTGTCTGTGTTCATTGAGAAATTACTACGTCAAATTTCTCTAATGTGAACTTGGCCAGTTAAAACCTCTTATGTATTTTAGATGCTGGCTATATATGCTCATCATAAGTTCTCTGTTTATACATTCTTATAATTTCACTCATTTTATGGGTATTGTAAAAGGCTGCATTGCAGGCCCTCAGTGACGTCTGGTAATTGTTACAGGGAATAACGTGTAGGCCATTATCACATGTCACACGTAGTGATTAAGAAATGCTATTTTTAAACAGACCTTCATTTTAACCCTATCGTAAGATTCGCATGTACTATGTTTCCAGTGAGAGCCATGCTACATTGTACATTATGTTAATAAAAGTGGTAAAACCTTTAAAATAGCATTTGCTATCAGTAAGCCAGAACCAGTAAGGAGTCCTTTGGCTAGACTCCCAAAATGTGTCCACTATTGATCCAATTTCTAGAGAAAAATCGTTTCAGAAGTAAAATCATTCACTACGCCATCAGTGAACCAATATTTGCTTCCTATCTTATCACAACCAACTTGAAAATCCAAATTTTGGTTTGATGAAAATCCAATCGGACGACTATTTTTATAATTGTTCTTAATCGATTGTGCCTATCATTAAAGATTATTTACAACTAATCCGATCAGAATTTCTGATCGCTCTAATGATTTTTTGCTAGAATTTGGACCGTTAGTGGCCACCTTAACACTGCTACTGCCTATGGAGCGCATCCTAGTGGCTGCTGCTCAAGCGCTCTGAGTCCACCAGGAGAAAAGCACAATATAAATGTTCTGTGTCTTGTCTACTAAGCGGAGTGTAAAGTCCCGTAAGTCTTTATATCATACCGCCGCCCCAACATTATTTGTGCTCATTTCAGTTGACACTCCTCCAGCACCCAGTGATGGTTCATTTACGAATCACTAGATATGTACAGAGGCGTAGCTATTTGGGGCAAGGAGGACATATGTCCCTTGGCGCAGCACTGTGAGGGCGCTCAGCACGGCTGCTGCACCCCCTTGTGTGTGAGAGGCAGTTTGCTGGCTGCCCAAAGTGCCCCTCCTTCTTTTCCTCCCTCTGCAGAGGAGTGCAGAAGGGTTAACAGCAGGAGAAATAGAGGGCCACATCTGGCTATCTAGCACATCTGGCTAACTAAAGCCGGCACATTTGGCTATTTTACGGTAGGCACATTTGGCTATTTAAATGGGGGAGGGGACACATATGGCTATATGGGGAAGTGGCGCACATCTAGCTATCTAAACATGTGACTCCACCCATGACCGCGACCACATCCTGATGCGTGGCCACGCCCATTTCATCGGGGGGGGGGGGGGGGAGGGGGAACTGTCCTGGTTACTGGATGCTGAAAACTCCAGCTCTGGGCATGTACTGTTCCATGCAGAGTGCAGATCTGTCAAAGTGTAATGTTTGTATGTATCTTATTTGTTAGATGGATCCAAGTCAGAAGAGATTGTGGTTATTGCTACTATAGGTGAGCTTTATGACAATGCTAACTTCCTTTCTCTGACAAAAACAAAGTCACAAGACTTGCATAATATTTGTGCAGGATCATTTCTAGGCACAGGCCACCCAGGCAAGGCCTCTGTCGCCCTCTACCATACAGGGTGCAATATTTCACCCTCAGTATGAAATAATTTTTCAGGCAGTCAGCATTTCACACAATATGGTATATTCAACACTGTCCACATAATAAATTCCAGTAATGTACTCCTACTTTTTAGTCCTGCCATGTAATACTGGGCCAATGCTTTTTTTAGAGAGAGGAGCCTCCTGCTCAGCATTTTCCTTCCCCTTTATATAAGGTATTTGCCTAGGGCACTAAATAGATAAGAAATGGCCCTATGTGCATGTATAGATAGAGATATGTCTCCAGCTATTTAAAGGGACTCCGAGCTCTGAATAAAAACAAAATTGGTACACACCTGGGGCTTTCTGCAGCCCACCGTAGGTCGGGAGGTCCCACGGCGTCCATCTGGCTCTTCTCCCAGAGCCTGGACAGCATTGGCTGCCCGGCAGGTCCCGGCGACACTGGGCCCGAGTGTCGGGCTACTTCATCCTGATACGCCACGACTGACATCACCACGCCAGCCGCCTCGCGTCATCACGGCGTGACAGTACGGCGCATGTCGTGGTGACGACAGATTTGACATTTACGGAAGAAGGAGCCCGACACTCGGGCCCAGTGTCGCCGGGAGCCGCCGGGGAGCCATTTCTGGCCAGGCCCTGGGAGAAGAGCCAGATGGACACCGTGGGACCTACGGTGGGCTGCAGAAAGCCCCGGGTGTGTACCAATTTATTTTTTATTCAGAGCTCAGAGTCCCTTTATTATATTTAAAGTGGTATGAAACCCAGTATTTCTTCTTTGCTCTAAAATATTATTTACAGCATATAATATACTACCATTTGTTTTTCAACAGAACAGCATTCAAACAGTTAAACACAGGACTTACTTTTTTCAATATAAAGCTTCCTGCAGTGACATCCCCATGGGAAGAGGTGATAAAATGATCTTGTGTTTACTTAATTGTAGCAAGAGAGGAATGTAAACATTCCCTGGCAGTGCTGAAACTCCTAATGTGTACAGATCAGTAGACAGCTCAGGAATAATCACTGGGTACATTACAATGTATAAATACTGTAGCTATGAATAAAATGCAAAGGCAGCTTTCAGAGCAAATAAACTGTACATTGGGAACTTATTATTTCTAAATGAATAATAATGCTTGTGCACAAAAGTAAATATGATAACTGTATGGGTTATAAAAAGTAGGAAAACACATTTTTATTCTGAGCATGGGAGGGGGGAGTCCAAAAGGGGGGAGAAAAAAAAACACCATTTATTTGCTTGAGTGTGAAATTTCTAATCTAATGGCCCATACTCACGGGCTACAATTGTCGCCGCAACACGCGGTGCGCGTGTGTTGCGGTGACAGGTCGCCCGTGAGTATGAGGCGTTGCACGGGCCGCACCCCGAACCGTCGCTCGTCGCTGCTGTCGCCAGGCGATTGGCGCGGTCAATCGCCTGGCGATAGTTGTCGACACAACTCCGCTGCAACTGTCGCTAGTCCGCGTGAAAATGCGGACTAGCGACAGCAACCTCCATAAAGAACACGGAGCTTCCGGCGGGGGGAGGAGGAACGTCGGCGACAGCTTCCGTCGCACCACTGATCCCTCTTCCGCGTGTGTACGCGGAGGGACTGTCGCGCACACGCTCCCGTGTGCTAGCGACAGAGAAGAAAACTTGCCCGTGAGTATGGGCCACAAGCTGAGACAGCTAGGTTTTCCTGTTCAGTGCACACCGCTGGAGCCTGGAAACAGTTAAATGTATGTCACTTAAGCCCCAAACAGGAGTATGGGTAATACTGCCCTGAGGCCTCATCGTGTACCACAATGCCCTTCTCCTGCACCTTCCCTGGGCTTCCTCTGTGGACACCATCAGGGCCGGGCCGAGGCATAGGCTGGAGAGGCTCCAGCCTCAGGGTGCAGTGTAGGAGGGGGCGCAGAATTCATTCAGCTGTCATTCCTAATTGTGTTTGAAGCAGAAAGAAATAAGAACGGGGATACATGGCAGTGACTGCAAGTCATATAACTAGATATTAAGGTGTTAGGGAGGTTGTGGGCCCTGTGGCGCCTCTTAGTCTAATAGCAATCAGTGTGTGATGGCTGGGGTGGGAGGGACGGAGGGGCGCACTTTGGTGTCTCAGCCTTGGGTGCTGGAGGACCTTGTCCCGGCTCTGGACACCATCCCTCTGCCTTCTTGCTGGGCTTGCTACTTGGGAGCACATAAAACCTTCCTACCTTTTCTGTCCCCAGCAGAACTGCAACACTAGTGCAAAAGTCAGAATCATTTTAAACCCTATCTAAACAGGGCTCAGTGATGGTTGCTCACTACAGCTGCAGTGTTTCCTGTTATCAGTTGGTCTATCCTGTCGGTCTCATCCATGCTGTCCAAAGTCAGTCTGTCGTGCTAGAAGAAATGTAAAAAATGGAAACCGAGAGCCCAATATAGTGCAGTATGTCTTGGTAAATGGAACAAGACAAAACAACAACAAGTAATATACTCACAAGCCTGGGTTACCACTAAGGCAACCACTGAAGATGCGGGTGGGGATAATTATAACGTGACTCCACTCAGGTCTAAGAAGTCGCTCTCTGTAGACAGGAAAAAAACGGGGATACACCCCTCCACCAAGGGTGGACTAGATCAACGAAAAATGAGGAGTAACAGAGGCGTCAATTTAGAGTAAAATAATTTAAAAACCACTTAAAAGGAGGGGGGTTGGTGGTTACCGCCCTCAAGTATATAGTGACCAGCCAATGAGTCGTATATAAATAGTCAATGTAATTTATTTTAAAATCTCCAGGCAAGCAACGCGTTTCACGGGTCCAAAGCCCGCTTCATCAGGCAATCAATTTTGGAGATACACACGACTGTGTCAATTCCAAGGTAAAGCGCCAACTGTGTTGATGAATGAAGCCGGCGGCAATGTAATGGGTGAAGCCGCCGGCTTCCGTTCTCTCTCCTCCCCCCTGCCTCCTCTCCTGCCCAATACTAGCAGCGGGGAGGACATGCGTGTCCCCCAGAGTCGTTCGTCGCGGCAGGCAATCCTGCCGTTCCTGCAATGCGAGTGCTGGCAGAAGCGATGTCTGCAGCCTCCCCGCCCTGCTACCCTGCAGCCACGAACGACTCTGGGGGGATACGCCCTCTCCCCCCCCCCCCCCCCGCTGCCCATAGGAGAGAGAGAGGCAGGGGGAGGAGAGAGAGCTGAAGCCGCCGGCTTTATTTCATTAAATTAACTAACTTTTGCTACATTTGGCCAGAGACGGCCAGAAAATACATTAATCTTCACAGGAATCATTCCATTTCTAACATTGGCCGCAGCGTAGCGGCCACTTCGCACATTGACCAGCCAGAACGTGAAGTAGCCACACTTCGGGTTCTGGCCGTAACATATGCATTCCGCCAATATGGGTATTGGCGGAAAAGGTACAAGACCCTTGAGTCACACAGTCATTGAAGAGTAGAAGATAGGACATACATGGAGCCTCATCTCAGACCCCCCCAACCACTCACTTTCTACACACTGACATTCCAACTCACCAGAGAAGGCAAGCATTCTAGCACAATACATAACAGAGTTAAATACTGAGTGAGCCATCCAGGTAGTCCCAGAGTAAGAAAGGTCCAGGGGATTTTATTCTCCCCCCCCCCCCCCATCCCATTTTTTGCAGTAGAAATTCAAGGGATGTGGCCAGTGCTATATTTTAGAGAACTGAACCAGCACATAAGATGACTCAGGTTCAAGATGGAGTTATTGTACACATTAATTGCAATAGCCAAATAGACTTGGTGGATGCAAATCTGCTTGTACCCATATTGGTCACACTGTATATGTGCAAGGACATGCGTGTGCATGTAAATTTAAAGCGCATACTGCTTCTGACAGAGGCCATGGGCTGATGGAGCTGAGGTTACAGCCTGTGTGATGCATAGAAACGGCTGTGGAATCCTGTACAGATGCCTATTCATCTCTATGTTGAGTGGCAGCTAATGGATTTAGTGGTTATTAACTCTAATAAGATCAGGATTTTTGCCAAAAGTGCTTTACAGTGAGGACGGATTAGTGGTAATATAAAACGACATCAAATTTATTGATTTAAAATCTTAACCACTTCCGACCCAAGTCTGTAAAACTCATACATCTCTGTATTGTACTGTACTGTGGCTATGTATTGAATTAAAGGATCACTATAGCAAAAAAAGAAAAAGTAAGCAGTTAAAATCTGACCGAACTGTCAGTTTTTTTACTAGTCCATCTCCTCAAGGGGGATTCTCAGGTCAATTTTACACCTGGCCAAAACATTGCGGTGGGATGTGGGAGGACACCAGAGTACCCAGAGGAAACCCACATAGACATATAAAAGAGAACATATGAACTCTGCAGATATGCCCTGGCTGGGATTCAAACCGGGGACCCAGCGCTGCAAGGCAAGAGTTCTAGCCACTAGGCTACTGTGCTACCCATAGATGTTCAGATGAATCTGTCTGGCCACACACCTCCTCACCGTGCTCCTGCGAGCGATCGGCAGTGGGAGCACAGTCAGGGTGTGCATGGCTCGGGCCCACGCATGCGCAGTAGCCACCAACTAACGGCCAGCTTTTTTGGGGTCACCACTGCTCCCAGGAGCGACTCGGACAGACTTAGTGGGCACAGGATGACTCCAGGGGGCTGCAAGGAGCCCTACATAGGTTAAACTGATTTTTTATTTTCACTTAAGTAACCCTTGAAGTACTTCCACTTGTGCATATGTGCAACTTTAATGTTTTAATGCTTCTTTTTAGTCTAGATTTTGTATGTGTACATTACATCACGTCATATCGCATACATAGTTTACTATCGGCAACATCTTGCGCCCATTATAACTAATGGCACTTTTAAATGTATGTTTACATGGTGAATTTTGTAAAGGTGTACAGCATGTAATAATACTGAGATACAATGATGTAGAGAGCCCCTCTGGGTGATCAGCTTTACATCTGCATTCTACAGTATACTGTAATTGATTTTGCTTTATATTCAGTAGTAGAGAACTATGTTGATGTAAAACCAGCTTTCTTCTTGTGAATGTTGACATTCTTCAGAAAGATCATTCTGCCTTTTTTCATAGGGTATATGGCAAAGGCCACCATCTTATCTTCACTTGAAATTCTCAAACCTGTCATTAAAGCCCATGTGACACAGGAAACTCATGCAGCGGTTTGTCATTTTCTGTGTCTCCCTGATTATTTGCTGTATTATATTTATTTGCTATATTATCCTCTGTTTATCTGAATGTGGTTACTCTGTTGCTAAGTAGAGAGGATGACAGTGAGTTTTGTTGCTATCTCAAAAAAATTAAAAACATTGAAGCAATACTGGGAAACAAAGGTTCTGAGCTTCTTACTTGATCAGTCCTGTATCTGCCACTGGAGCAAAGGGCCTCAACAAATGTATACCACCAGTTTCTGTTCTGGGAGATTTTTTCTATCTCAGTCCATGATGTCCCTGTCTTTTTTATTTCTTCCTTCAGAGCGTCTGGTTTCTTAAAAAGTTTAAATAAGATGTCACTGCAACGCCACCGCGGCTGCCTCTGGGTCCCTGCCCGTCTCTCCGGGGTCTAGGATGCCGGGGACGGAACTGAACTTTCCCTGTAGGGTCGCTGTCTCGCGCGGGCGCGCGCGTAGACAGGACCTTTTTGCGGGGAGAGGGATCGTCAGCTGACCTCCTGGTCAGCTGACGGCAGAGAAGACTCTCGGCGCCCCGGATTGGCTGGCTGCAGGGGGCGTGCCAGTGAGGTCTCCTCTGCTTCTTAAGCCTTCGGGCTTCAGTCTGGCGCTGTCTGTTGTCGTGAACGCTTGTGTGACAGCGCTCAGACCAACCTTAGGACTACTGTGTCATTTCTGTGTTATACTTTAGATCAGTTCCAGGGTGTCGAGACCAGGGACCTCACACCCAAGCTTAGGTTTACTGTATCATTACTGTGTTATACTTTAGACCAGTTCCAGGGTGTTGAGACCAGAGACCTCGCACCCAAGCTTAGGATTACTGTGTCATTTCTGTGTTATACTTTAGACCAGTTCCAGGGTGTCAAGACCAGGGACCTCACACCCAAGCTTAGGTTTACTGTATCATTACTGTGTTATACTTTAGACCAGTTCCAGGGTGTTGAGACCAGGGACCTCACACCCAAGCTTAGGATTACTGTGTCATTACTGTCTTGTCTGTTAGACTAGATCCCAGGTGTGATGCTAAGGATTTCACACCTAGACTAGGATATTGCTTTATGGCTTCTGTTATCTGACTTTTGGCTAACTACTCTGACTCTGATCCTGTTTTCTGATCTTGTGCTTCCGCCTGTCTGTCTTCTAGTTGCTGAACCTCTGCTTGATTACCGATTACTCTCTTGTCTCACGATTCTGTACCGATACTTGCCTCTCTGTTGCCAAGCCTTGCCTGTCAGACTACTCTGCTCACCGGTGGGCCCTCGCCACTGGTGAGGTACTGGCTTCACCAGCTCCGCTAGTGAAGTTGTTTTGTAGTGCAGTTCTGTTTGTGTCTCAGGTTATCACTAGCCTGCAGTATTGTCTGAATCACCCGCTCCTCGGGAGATTCTATTCCAGTTTCAGTGTCCCCAGCTTGCTGGGGTTTGTACTTTATTATTCGGACGGCCTGTGTACCTTGGGTACCTCGCCAGCACTTCTGTAGAGGTCTGGCCTTTATTAGGTTCAGTTAGTGCTAGCCTGCTTCTCTGTAGGGGCTTAGTCTGTGTGGTCTGAAGCTCATCAGCTCCACTGATGAGCACCTGTTATGTATTTACTATCCTCACCTGCTCCACTGGTGAGGTATAGCTTAGTAATTGATGGTACCTTCTCAGCTCCTCTGGAAGGTTAACCAAAGCGATTTAAGTCACTTTTGTCACCTTTCCAGCTCCACTGGAAAGGCCTGGGGTAGCTTCTTGCTGCCAGTTAAGCTAGCCCCTCTGATAGGACTAATTTGCTATCTGGTATATGTCTGTTATTATCTGTCTGATTGGTTCTTGTCTCTCGCCGGTACCCCTGGCAGAGACTATCTAAACTACCACCGTATTCTCTGTCTGTATCCTTCCCAGCCTGACTGGGGAGCCTATTGTCTATCCATCTTGTTTGTAACCAGGTTGTTCCTTATCAACTCCTTTGGTAAGGTCCAGTAAAGTCATTGAAGTTCCGGTTGCACCCAAACACTACACACTCTGATCTAGGTCTTGCTATACTGGTATTAGTGGTGATTCTGCGGATCACACATAATCGAGTATAGCGTCTGCATTATTGGTGATTCCGCAGATCACCAATAATCAGACGTCTGAGCTACGACACTCAACCGTCACAGTTACTCACACAGTGGCTATTCTCTTGCCCTAAAGTTCAGAATACAGAGGTGAGAGAACTCACTCAAATGGAACCTGAGGGGAGAGGAATGTGGTGACAGCCAGTTGCTTGGCAGTCCTGCTGATTGAAAACTGACCTCTTTAGATGCAGTAGTGTCTGAATCACACGCCTGAAACAAGCAGTCATAAAGCACATGATCTGCATACTTGTTCAGGGTCAATGGCTAAAACTATTAGAGGCAGAAGATCAGAAGGATAGCCAGGCAACTGGTATTGCTTAAAAGGAAATAAATATGTCAGCCTCCATATCCCTTTCACTTCAGGTTCACTTCAAGATAAAAAAAACCTCCTTCTTAACCACTACCGCCTTTAGAATATATGCGACCTGAGGCAAAGCAACCTAAGGTAAGCACTGAGATATCTATAATAGGGTAACTCACGCTGCCCCCTTGCTGTTAGTACTGGTAAAATTGGTGCGCACTACCTGGGCAGGGCAATTTTACCGGTACTTTGTGCATTGGGCATTATGTTACTACAGTAACTGTCGCTCTGAGCATTGGGCCTGATTCACTAACTGGTGCTAACCTAGTTAGCATTATTATTATTATTATTTATTGTATTTATAAAGCGCCAACATATTACGCAGCGCTGCACAATAGATAAATGGGTTAACATACAGGTAGAACATACGGAAACTCACAACAAAACAAGATCATGCAAATGATTAGATAACAATACAGTGCCATAGGTCAAGATAGAGACTGTTCGAGTCTACAAGAAGGGTGGTTGTGAGTAAGATTGCATAATCAAGCTGGATACATTAGGGAGGAGGGCCCTGCCAGAGGCTTACAATCTAAAAGGTGGGGTGGAGACAATAGGTGCGTCTTTTGAGAGGGGGTCTAACGGAACATATTATGATGCTGGTGTAGGGGGGTATGCGAGTGTAAAGAGGTGAGTCTTAAGAGCTTGTTTGAAGGTATTAAAGGTGGGGGCGAGTCTGACGGCTGGTGGGAGAGAGTTCCAGAGAGTAGGGGCAGCCCTGGTGAAGTCCTGCAATCGTGCGTGTGACTGAGTTATGCGAGGTGCGACTAGGCGCAGGTCATTGGAAGATCGGAGGGGGCGGGCTGGTATGTGCCTGTGGACCAGATCAGAGATGTAGGTCGGGCAGGTCTTGTGCGCTGATTTGTAGGCCAAGCACAGGATTTTGAAATTGATCCTAAAGCTGATGGGGAGCCAGTGTAGTGCTTTACAGAGCGGAGTTGTAGAGGCGCTGCGGTGAGAAGAATGTATCAGTCTGGCTGCCGCATTCATTACCAATTTAAGTGGGTCAGTACGTTTAGAGAGGAGGCCAGATAAAAGAGAATTGCAGTAGTCTAGGTGGGAGATGACAAGGGCATGGATAAGGAGTTTAGTGGTGTCAGGGGACAGGTAGGAGCGGATCTTGGAGATGTTGCGGAGGTGGAAGTTGCAGGATCTGGCAATACCTTGGATGTGGGCTGTAAAGGAAAGTTCAGAGTCCAGAGTAACGCCTAGACAGCGGGCTTGGGAGGTAGGATGGATAGTAGTATTTTCAATAGTGACGTGCAGATCTGGGAAGGGTGCAGCTGTGCGGGGTGGGAATATTAGAAGCTCAGTCTTGTCCAAATTAAGCTTCAGGTACCTGGCAGCCATCCAGGAGGAAATGGATGTGAGGCAGGCAAAGACTTTGTCCATGGTAGAGGAGGAGAGATCTGGGGTGTGGAGATATATCTGGGTGTCGTCGGCATACAGGTGATAATTGAAACCCATGGAGGAGATGATTTTGCCAATTGAGGCAGTATAGAGTGAGAACAGTAGTGGTCCTAGGACGGAACCTTGAGGAACACCAACTGAGAGGGGTGTAGGAGTGGAAGAGGAGCCATTGAAAAATACTGTGAAGGAGCGGTTGGAGAGGTAGGAGGAGATCCAGGCTAAGGCTAGGTCCTGAATGCCCATAAGCTGCAGGGAGTGAAGGACAGTGTCAAATGCCGAGGAGAGGTCCAGGAGGAGCAGGATGGAGTATTTACCTTTGGCTTTGGCAAGGGCAAGGTCGTTTACCACTTTGGTAAGGGCTGTTTCTGTAGAATGGGCTGTGTGAAAACCAGACTGCAGGGGATCGAGAAGGGAGTTGGAGTTAAGGAAGTTGGTCAGGCGTTGGTGGGCCAGGCGTTCAAGAATTTTTGAGGCAAAAGGGAGGAGAGAGATTGGGCGGTAGTTGGATGGCAGAGCAGGGTCAAGTGAAGATTTCTTTAACAGGGGAAGCACAGTGGCCTGTTTGAATATGGAGGGGAAAATGCCGGTGGAGAAGGAGAGGTTGAACAGATGGGTGAGGACAGGGGCCAGATCAGAGAAATGTGGGCGCAGAGAATCAGATGGGACCGGATCTAGGGGGCAGGAAGTGGCAGGTGAAGTTGCCAGCAGCTGGTTGACTTCCTCCACTGTGACAGGATTGAAGGAGGTAAGGGAGGCGAAAGAGGCAGGAGTCGGATGTGGTGGGGAGGCGGGGGCGATAGAGTGGAGGAGAGAAATATCCCTCCGGATGGTTGTAATTTTGTTGAGAAAGTAGTTTGATAGGTCAGTGGCTGAGAGGGTGGAGGTTGGGGGGGGAGATGTGGGGTTAAGTAGGGCATTGAAGGTGGCAAAAAGACGACGTGGGTTGGAGGCTTGGGTAGCGATCAAGTGAGTGAAGTATATCTGTTTACTATCAGCGAGGGCAGCATGGTACGTCTGCAACTTGGTCTTGTATCCCAGGAAATCATTGTTGTGGCGGGATTTCCTCCATTTGCGTTCTGCAGCTCATGTCTCATTTTGTAGTTTTTTTGCGAGGGCAGTGAGCCAAGGTTGGGGGTTGGGGCGACTGTTGGTACAAAGGTCAGGGGAGCAGCATGGTCTAAGGCTGCGGAGAGGTTACTGTTGTATTGAGCTGCCACTTCGTTGGGGCAGGTTAGGCTGGGGAAGGAGGAGGAGAGAGAGTGGAGGGGTGTGGCTAGTACATTGGGGTCAAGGTTGCACAGATCTCTTTGCCAACGTCCAGTTTGGGGAGGGGGACAGGGGGTGCTGGATGGAGTGAGGGTGAAGGTGATGAGGTGGTGGTCGGAGATGGGGAATGGTGTAATGTCCAGGTTGGTAAGTGCGATGGCTTTGGAGAAAATTAGGTCCAAAGTATTACCAGCACTGTGGGTTGTGGCGTTAGTATGCTGAGTGAGGCCAAGGGAGTTGGTGAGCGAGAGAAGCTGAGTGGCAGCAGAGGTGATAGGCTCATCAATTGGAATGTTAAAGTCTCCGAGGATGATTGTTGGGAGGTTGGAGGACAGGATGTGTGGGAGCCAGGAGGCAAGGTTTTCTAGGAAGTGCGATATTGTACTGGAGGGGGGGCGGTATAGGGCTGCAATAATGGCTGGGAGGGGATGATAGAGGCGGATAACATGGGCCTCAAAGGAGGTAAAGTAAAGAGAAGGGGGGAGGGGGGGTAAGGACACGGAAGGTGCAGGATGGGGAGAGGAGTAGGCCCACCCCTCCCCCAGGCCTGTTATCTGGTCTTGGGGTATGGCTGAGGTGTAGACCCCCGTAGGATAGGGCTGCAGCTGCAGGCAGGTCAGAGGGGGTGAGCCAGGTCTCCGTAAGGGCAAGAAAGGTGAGGGTTTTTGAGATAAAGAGGTCATGGATAGTTGTAAGCTTGTTGCGGATAGATCTGGCATTCCAGAGAGCGGCAGATAGAGGAAGAGATTGTCTGAGTATGGGGCGGATGGGAATGAGATTGGGGCGAGAATGTTCGTGGGAATGGGGAGGGTGGGAGGTGCGGCGGGGAGAGGGGCTTGGTGGGTGAATTTGGTTGTGGTGGGTGAGGTGGGAAGTATGAGGAGGGGAATGGGGGGGCTGGGAGACCAGAGTGGGCCTGGGGTTAGGATGTGTGGTGAGCAGTGGACAAGGGAGCAGGGGGAGGAGCAGATGGAGCCAGAACATGAGGCACCAATAGGGCGGGTGATCAAGGGAAAGAGGAGGAGATATGAGGGGGGTACGCATAATGATGTGTTGGGGATACATACTGTTGCAATAGGAGTGGTGGTGTGGTAGGGAAAATGGTGAAGCAGAGGTTGGAGAATACTTGGTGGTGGGCTTACCTAGGGCAATGGAGCAGCGTTTAGTCGTTTATCAGTGCAGTTTGTATGTATTTGGTGGGGTGGCTTGTACACTGTGCAGTTCAGAATCAAAGGCAGAGATGATCTAGTTAGACAGCAATAGTGTGCAGCAATACAAGTAAGTTACAACAAAGTTAATGTTACCTTGATGTGGTGCTTAGTTCTGCTGAATTACTGGTGAATTCTGGTAAATTCGTTTGTGCCCTTAGAAAGCGAACCGACTTGTCGAACCGACAAGGTGCTTCTCCTCATATACACATAGCTATACCATTAGCAATGTGTAATCAGGAAGGAAGGCCTAGTCAGCTGGCAGACAATATGCAAATTAAGTAATAGGGGTGGTCTTATTTCCTGCAACTTCAAACAGATCCGTATGTGATACAGGCTATGATGGAAATTGCAGATCAGCCACCAGAAAACAAAGTGTGAACAAACAGCCAGAATTCAATAGCAATTACAATACTGTCTGTAATGTAACTCAGGTGCTACCACTATTACAGAGGAAGATCAAGAAAGCAAAAAGTGAAAAAAAATTAAAAGAGGAGGAAGAGATTAGACATACACAGCAGATGCAGGATGAAATTAAGCGTTTGCTTGCAGATATTTCAGAGCAGTTCAGATTCAGAGATTAGACATACACAGCAGATGCAGGATGAAATTAAGCATTTGCTTGCAGATATTTCAGAGCAGTTCAGATTCAGAGATTAGACATACACAGCAGATGCAGGATGAAATTAAGCATTTGCTTGCAGATATTTCAGAGCAGTTCAGATTCAGAGATTAGACATACACAGCAGATGCAGGATGAAATTAAGCGTTTGCTTGCAGATATTTCAGAGCAGTTCAGATTCAGAGATTAGAATGCCTAAAGGCTTTGGGCGTGCTAACTAGGGTGCTAAGTAGTTAGCACGCACCAAGTAAAATCATATCGCGCGCAAAGCCCGGTGCGTGTGAAAATAGGTAAACAGCGCATGGATGCGATGTTTAGGGCGCATCCAATGCGCCTTATAGGCGCATCGGGTGTGCCGTTTTCTTTGCACCCGGTGAAAAGTTTCGCGCGCACTAGGCTTTGCACGTGCAAACTTTTGTGCGCGATACTTTGCGCACGAGCGCTAATTAGCGCGCGCAAAGTTTGTTTAGGTGTGATAAGGGTCTTTTCACAAGCGTGCTAACAGTTAGCACCGCTTTGTGAATCAAGCCCATTGTCTGACCCTATTGTGAGCAATACATTTTCGGACTATTATTAAGTCATAGTGACTGTTTGAGCTCTACAGGAGAAGTAAGTTAACCATCCCTCCTCCTTTTGAACTTTTGTTTGATATATGTTTTGGATGCCTCAGTCAACCAATCATTAATGTTTACACCTCTGTTGGGAGGTTGTATTTTTAGTGTGGCTCTGTTTCTCCGAAACTTACCGATCAATAAGGAACACATTGCCATATGCCATACCTTGGTTGATGTTAACAGGGATAGTACTACAATTCTAAACGGGAATGGGTTACCGCTAAACAACACTATATGTCAAAAGAGAAACGATTCCCCTATTGTATAGGACTAGTCAGTCAGTCCCAATTAGCACACCAAACACAAAGCGGACAAGTCAACACTTTATTGATAGGCTACAATAATAATAAAATCATCTAAAAACAAATAGTGGCCCTTTGGTACCCACATCTATTATTCAGACCTCAGATATATATTAACCTATTTTGGTTCCTGGACGTAGTTTCTACGTCCAGGAACCATGCGCGCTACCGCACGCCCCCGCAGCCGATCGTGCGCGTGCACGCGCACTCCCGGCCGCGGATTCGGTAGCCAAGGAATCGATGTATCGGGCTATGGAGCCCGATCATTGATTCCTCTCCCCCGCTAAAAAAGCGACAGCTTCTCTCGGAAGCTGAGCTTTTTCTGGCTGTCTTCTTCCCGATGCTTCACTCTAAGCGCGTGCTACGCTTAGAGTGACATCATGTAAACAAACTCATGGCCGCCATCTTGTGGCCAAAAAGTAATACTACACCTGAAAAAAACAAACAAACAGAATTAACACACATTTACATTATAAATCTATTGTTTACCTCCCACCCTCCCAAAAGTACCCAAATAAAATGTTTAGTATAAAAAAAAACAAAAAACATTACAATAAAAAAAAAACATGTAAATATTTACCTAAGGGTCTAAACTTTTTAAATATCAATGTAAAGATGAAATATTTCTATATTTTTTTTATTTTAAACTTGTAAATAGTGATAGATGCAAAATGGAAAAAATGCACCTTTATTTCCAAATAAAATATTGTCGCCATACATTGTGATAGGGACATAATTTTAACGGTGTAATAACCGGGACATATGGACAAATACAATACGCGAGTTTTAATTATGGAGGCATGTATTATTTTAAAACTATAATGCCTGAAAACTGAGAAATAATGAATTTTTCCATTTTTCTTCTTATTCTTCCTGTTAAAATGCTATTACAGTAAAGTGGCTCTTAGCAAAATGTACCCCCCAAAGAAAGCCTAATTGGTGGCGGAAAAAACAAGATATAGATCAGTGCATTGTGATAAGTAGTGATAAAGTTATAGGCTAATGAATGGGAGGTGAACATTTCTCACGTGAAAACGACGGAACCTGAATGGGTTAAAGAATGCTGAGGTATCTACCATCTTGACCAAGGAAATGTAGCATGGTCCCTGATTGTCCCACCGTGTCAGGGATAAAAAATAGCCGTGATTGGTCAATCACAGCTATTTTTATCCCTGACATAGTAGGATGATCAGGGGCCATGCTACACATCCTTGGTCAACGTGGTGCATACCTCAGCATTCTTTAATATATATCTGAGGTCTGACTTATAGATGTGGAGACCCAAGGGCCACTCCTTGTTTTTAGATAATTGTATTATTATTGTACCCTATCAATAAAGCATTAGCATTGTGTTTGGTGGGCTAAGTGGGACTGACTACTCCTATACATTAGGGGAATATTTTCTTTCCAGAACTTACCAGAGTGCAACCTGCTGAGGCCCCTCGCGGCCCTGAACGGGCATGGGAATTGCTCCCTGAGCATTGATAGTGGTTGCATCTTTACTGCAACCAGAAAATTGTGAGTAACTTTATTTACCCCATACATTGTGTTGTTCTAGTATCTAGCACATTGCACTATTGGTGCCTTTTTTTGTCTTATTTTGTGGTTTCTTGGTCCACGGATTAACATGGCCCACCCTCCTCCAGACATATTATAGTTAAGCTAAGTACACACACTAGATTAAAGTGGTCTGAAACTCTGACATAAAATTCATTAACAAATGTGTTTTCATACTTTCTATTACCCGTACGGTTACCATATTTGCTTTTGTGCACAAGTAACATTGTCCATTTTCAAATTACAAGTTCCCAAAGTACAGTTTATCTGCTCTGAAAGCTGCCATTTCATTTTATTCATAATTGCTTTTATTAGATTTTAAAATCTTCTAGTGTGCTCTTCTGAACTGTGTGCATGCTAGAAGCAGAGGCAGCTTCTTTTCAGCACAGCTAAGAATGTAACTACATTGGAATGTAAACAAAAGATAATGTTATATCCTCTTTGGATGTGGATCAAAAGCTGAAGGGGCTTTTCACTGCAGGACAAAGTGCTGTGTTTTACTGTTTGAATGCTGTTCTGAAAATAAAATATTCAGTATAATACAGCGATTAGATATAGGAAGTGTCTCCGATGCTGAAACCAGGGTAATGACCATAAAAATGAGTATCCTGAATTATTTGTTGCATTCTACTCTGTCATGACAGTGCCTCTTTAAGTTGTGCTAAATAAATAGTCTTCATAAGTTATCCTGAACAGTTTAAGTGGATTAAGAATGCGTATTGGACTTGTTCCATGAGCCTGGACAGTCAATTTTGACAAATCTCACCAAGCATATTTATTCTCTCTTGTTTTATAACACTGAAACCCCCATTACATACGCAAGATAGGTTTTCCTCATGAAGCCTGCCTTGAAGTCTTTCTAATTTGCACATATGAGCGGTGATGGCACAAGTAAGTGGAGGAGAAGGAGGAGGAGGGATAGTGGCATCTCTTCCCCTGTAAAGGGAAATCCAGCAGCACATTAGAGGGTGTTTGCACCCTGCAGACGGAATGACAGCGGTCGGAACATGCTGTGAGGGACACTGGTATGGAAAGGTTCACTTGTTTGGTTCGCCTACTGCTGTCACACACAACCTCTCCTGTTGTCTGTCATTTTCTATCTCCCCATCCTGAATGCAGATCATCAAGACAAGCTGCAGCTCAAGGGGAACTCTTACGTGTATCCTTCTGACCAGTGATTGGAGGAGACAACCTGGGCCCCTCCGGGAGCTGTAAAGTGCAGTAAAGTGGAAGAGACAGCCTTTACCATCTATTAAGTACAGACATTTACTCTTAAGGCAAGAGGTGGATTTTTGCTGTGGATGGTTTATATGGATGGGAGGTGAATGGGTCAGGTGCCCAAAACACTGAAGGAACGGAAGTCTGCTTCTGAGCTGTAAAAATTATGCAGGTCCTGTGTGACTTTGCAGTAATATATCTCCTGTGGATTGGTCATATGATGCCACTCTGGCAGCTGACGGTGATATAGGCCGTAAGCCTAGCTTAGAAGAAATTTGGATCCTATACAGAGATATACATAGTTGCCTCATTGAGTGTGTTGCTAGGTAAAGAAAAATACTGTATACACAAGTATAAGTCTAGAAATTTAAGTCTGATTCACTTCATAAAACTATAGGGGTGGGCTTATACACGAGTCACTGGCACCACTGAGCACACTGAGTAATGTGTGTACTATTGTGTGTAGTGACATTCCCATTTGCAGCAATTTACCCAGTGGTAAGTGACACTTTAAGGAAAGGAAATGCCAAGAAAACACAGGTCTGAAAGTCCTGGCCACAACAAGTTAACAAGGAAAGGAACAGGGAGTAAATACTGGGCTTCATAAAAGGGAGTGAATAATTGCAGCACTTGGAGGCCTGGAGGAAGTATTCGCTGCTCTTAAGAGACAGGAGGGGTTAATGGTTGCAATGCTGTATGCAGTGCAGTCATTAAACCCTTCTGAACCCCAAATGCAGCCATTAACTTTACTGGGTAGACTTATACTTGAGTCAATAAAAAATTCCAGCTTAAGTGGGTTGAATATTGAAGTTGACTTATACACGAGGTCAACTTGTATTCGAGTATTTACGGGTATTCTATTGATGCATCCAGGGTGATGTCTTGCTGTTGGCATATATATACCGGTATGTATTCGAAGACGTGCCATGGTGTGCTGGGTTTCCACCAGAGTGCAGTGATGTAGCTAGAAGGCTGTTTTGATAGTGCCATGGTACCATAATGTGGCATGTAACATGTTCCTATAGTAAAGTCTAAACACTATGGGCACTGTGGATTGAGCTTGCATATGCATTTTCATTTTGGCCAAACCTTAAAGGACCCTTGAACTGAGGGGATGTCTGCATTTTATTTATACCATTGTATATGTGGCATGTGACATAGGTCACAGCACCATCCTGTTTGGTCCCCACTCTACTTAGTCAAAATCTTCGATTGGTAAAGACCGTTGAATATAGGTTGGTAGGAAGTGGCAGTTCTCCTCCTTGCCTTGTGACCGCAGATATACATCAATGCAGAAAAACCCAGTTCTTCGGATTTAATAAGTAGAAGTACCCATGGAGTCATGCCTCCTACATTTACGTTTTACCAGCTATTGACACCTGTGATAAGTGAAAATGCCGATATTCTATTCGCATTAATTTTCACAAAAAATAATGTAAAATTCAACTTTAGAGCGAAAATGCTGTTGAAAATCATTTTGTAATTTGCTAGATTTTTTGTAGATTTTCGCAATTGAAAAAAGAACTTGTTTCCTTTGACCATATTGCGAATATACAATGTATTTTCGCAAATTTATTGTCAAAATCGAATATAGCATTTTAAATGCAATACAATTACTTTGGCAAAAAGTCATAAACAACACTGATTGACAGGTAAAGTTTCCACTAAATTATCAAGATGATAGCTGAGGTGTTCATCAACAAATGACAAATCTCCAGACACAGGGGTGTAACTATAAGGGAGCAGCTTCTGTGGCTGCAGGGGGGAACAGGGCTGTAAGGGGGCCCTTACTGGTAAACTTTACCATCCACTTATACAAGGGACCATCCTCCAGATGAAGTACATTTGTGGCTAAACTTGTTATGGATGTGAAGATACTGAGATGGGAAGAGATTGATGGGCACACTTGTTTTTTGAGCCTTGTAAGATGGGCAACCAGACCGTGAAGGTCACCATGGGGAGGCAAGGGAAAGAGTGTGAATTTGGGGGGGGGGGGGGGGGAACCTATGAAAGTTTTGCTGGGGGTGGCCCTATCAAAGTTTTGCTGGAGGGCCCCATGAATTGTAGTTCCGTTCTGTCCAGACATTTCCAAACAGCTTCAGTTGGGATATCATAAGTGAAATACCAACCTTGGGTTGACTTATAAAAAGTGTCTGCTATTAGGTGGTTAGGAATTTCTGCTGTCACCTGGGTGATATCACAGATCACAGTCATAACTGCTTAGAGGTTGTGAGATTGTAATGGTTTATATCCTCTACAGCAGTTTTGTATATATTAAAGTGTACCAGAGACCTTGGCAAGTAAAGATTTGATACTTACCTGAGGCTTCCTCCCGCTCCATAAACACTTCTGAGTCTCAAGCTGTCCTCCCCCATTCAGCCGCGATCAGCCCCGGGAACTGGCTCAGTCGGGTCCGGTCTGGGTCTTGTGTGCATGCGCGCACCTCCTGTGCATGCGCAGTACATCCAGATTGACACGACTGAGACAGTTACCGGGGTTGATCACGACTAAACGGCAGACCGCGGGAGGATGGCGTTGGACTCAGACGTGTTTATGGGGTGGGAGGAATCCCCGGGTAAGTATCAAATATTTATTTTCCGAGGTAAATCCATGTCAACCTGGGTTAATTTGGTTAAAGAGTAACTGTAACAAAGGATAGAACTTCATCTCAGTCAGTAGCTGATACCCATTTTCCCATGAGAAATCTATTCCTTTTCTCAAGTAGATCATCAGGGGGGGGTTTCTATGGCTGATGTTGTGGTGAAACCCCCTCACAGTGTGATGTCAGGACCAGGTCCTGACAGTTTCCTGTCTGTGAGCCTTGTTGCATTGTGGGAAATAGCAGCTGTTTCCAACTACCAAGCAACCAGTATCTCCCTCTGTGCATATGTATGTCTATAAAAAAACAACCTTGTAGCCTATCACATTTTTAAGGGGTGTGGTTATAGATAATTGCAGTTGGTGCTGTCTGTTTTTTTTATGTCTGCCAGTAGTAAAGATGATTACATGCAGGCTCACTGTGGATCAAACAACTTGAACAAATTACATGGTCAATATCAATCATTTCGTGATCTCTCTTCTCTTCTCACTTTGCAATGTATTGATTGATTTTTCCCCCCTTTTTTCGCTAAAGTTCCTCTTTAATTAATTTAAGACAGGTTCTTGCTGTCAGAGCCTGCATGAGATTGCAGTGACACCACCGCCGATTTACTAACCTTTGACTCAGGCGGGAGCTGCAGTCTCTTACCACATAATAACAATCCTTCAAGTTTAGGATTGCTGGACCACTTATAATGTCCCCACTGGAGATCTCTGGAGATGCCTCCATAAATCAGACACATAGTCTTTAAATTAGTAAAGACATTTAGCATACTTTTTCATCTGTCATCCTGAAGTTCAGCTTTATAATCCCCGCTGCGTATAAGCCGATGACGGCTTCTCTTCTCCAGCAGCGTTTTCATGCTAGATCTCTGGTGGGTTTGTGCTGGGAAAGATTCTTTGTGGTTGTTGTGGCTATTTTTATTAGAAGTTGGCGTGAAATCTGTAAATATTGGCTTGTCTTTTAGCTGGCAGTGCTTCCAATCCTCTATGCCTCTTCGCCCAGCCTGCCTGCTGTTCTTTGCGTATGAGATAAAATAAAACCTCACATGGGCTCCTCTGTTCCATCAGTTATTTATAACTCGTGTCTGATCCTGTTCTTGTTGTTAGTGGGGTAATCTGGACGTACTCAGCCTACCTTAGATACAGATTTCACTTGGCAGGATCCTGCCGGTTCGCTGCATCTCTGTGCTTCTGGGGGTGCTTCATTGTGAAGTGGTGTTCTATACAGACTGGGTGCCGGTCAGATTATGTTCTGGTAACAATTTAGTCTTCAACAAGTGAAAGGTTGCTTCAACGCATGTTCTCTCTTCTCTGTAATGCGCAAATGTTATATTTTTCTCAACCAGAAGGATCGTTCCTGATCATTTTGGCCAGGAGCCTTAAATATTTATAGATGTCCGTTGGTGTTACTGGCCTCCCCTCTAGCAATATGCTAGGATGGATTACTCTGATTCAATGCCTTTTATCCCCTGCCAGGACTTTAAACAGGGGCGTATCTAGAGGGGTACAGGCATGGCTCGGGGCCTGGGCGCCACAGCACCATGGGCACCATGCCTGCTTCTGTATTGAACTGCCATGCCTGCTCCTGTGCTGCTCCGCTGTGCCGCCTCCTGTGCTGTGCCGCTATGCCTGCTCCTGGGCTGCTCCGCCATGCCTGCCCCCATGCCTCCCCATCATTCATAACTCTGTTGTCTGGAGAACATGGCTTCTTAACTTATGTAGGGCACACTTGACTTAGTGTTAGAAAAGAGTTAAAGGGCCCACTAGAAATGTTGCTTGGTGAGGAAATGGTCCCTCCGAAGAGGGACCAGACTGATATAATTGGTGGATATTAAATTATAAAATGTATATGGATATGTATTGATGGGTTTTTGTAAAAAATGTTGTATAAATAATCTTTAAAAAAAAAAAAAAGAAAAGAGGGCAGAGAGGGAATGAGAAGAGCTATTTCCCCAAAAGTAACTACGGCATTATCCCGAACCCAAAAACACAAGGAACCATAACACATGTACATTAAAAAGGATGCTGATTTTAGAGGGGAAGGGGGCTCTGACCGGGAGGGCGGGGGAAGGGTTTCAGTGTTTACTGTAGGCTCTATCTTACCCAGAAACACACCTGACTTCAAAGGATGTTTACGCAGTTTGTACCTTGCATCTACCCCAGGGGTCGGCAAACTTTTTTTATTTTAATTGGGCCACTTTCCTCTTGAATGTGGCCTGCATTGGGTGAACTATTTCTTGTACGTGTGCTGGACATATTTTTCATGAAAAGCGGGAGAGAGAAAGGGAGAGGAGCCGAATGTGGCTCTCTAACAACCGGCCGCCTTCATAGCACCCGCGGGCTGTAGTTTGCCCTAGCCTGATCTACCCCTTTCTCCAGAATAGAACATGCTCCTTGGACATGAAGTCTTGCAGTTTGCATTATAGTTGCACGCAAGCCAGAATAATTAGAACCTCACGGAGTGTAACATGGCCTCTCCACCCTTTGACTTCCCTCTAAGACAGGAATGTCCAACTCTAGTCCTCAGGGCCCTTGTCCATGCTGGTGTTTAGAATGGACTGAGAAATAGAGAAATGTGTTGTACTTGATGACCCACACCATTACTGCTTCAGATGTGGCAAAAATGTGTGAGGACCTTGGCCCTGGAGGACTGGAGTGGGGTAGCCTTGCTCTAGACAGTTGCACTACTTTACATGCTTGAGGTGGGCCTTCATAGGTAAACAAACCTCTGATTGAATAAACTTGATGTAAACAAAGGCTCCAACTGGCCAATAGTTTAGGGCCCTGCATTATAAATCAGGAAGTAGCTGATGCAGTGGCTGGATTTACATCACAGGAGCCTATAGGCACAGATGTTCTGGCACCTCAGACTTCTCCCTCCATGAATCCACAAACCCCCACCTAACTACACCACAAGTGTTCTGGCTGGACAGGTTGTCACCTCTCCCCTAATTACCTTTCCTGGCATAGGAAGACACAGGTGCTCCTTAGTATTAGGTGAGGTATCCTTAGTATTAAGTAGCTAGAGATGCCCTTGGCTGTAGGGAGAACTTGTCAGTGGAATGCTGTGAGTAACCTCTAATTTATGCTTTTCGGGGACTCTGCATAGGAAAAGAGGGTCAGAGTCACATGGAGAGGGGAGTGAGCCGCCTTTCCATCATCAGGCGCCTGTAGGCACGAGCCTAGAGTGCCTTGTGAAAAATCCTGCCCTGAGTGGGATAGTTTCAGAGGGATGTATACCAAACAGTTGTTTGTGAAACGTATGGTATATTTTGAATTTTCACTTTGTAAAATTCCCTCCTTAGTTTTTTGGGTAACTGTCTGTAGGAGGGGGGGGGGGGGGGGGGAATGTTTCCTATTTCTGGATACAGCGTTTGCTTTTTTTTTATCCTAATCCGCCTGCCGTCTTAATTATCTGCCTGTGCCCACGATGTGTCAGGGGAGGGGGGGAGGGCCAGTCAAGCGTGCTCAGGTGCTGTACTAGACATTTACAGTAAGCGTGCGGCTGCTCTGATCAGGGAAATCAGACGAGATCTGTGTGTGTGCGTCTCATCCGTCCCTTCTCCACAACACATAGCTGATTAATCGAATCACTCTCCTCCTCCACCTCCTTTGCCAGCCGTCATGTCAGCCCGGCTGGATGCCGCTGTCACTGCCCTCCTCCTCCCACACAGTGCCATCGTCCGTGGGAGTTGATGCCAGCCTCCCCCTGTTAACGAGGAGGACTGCTAGTTAGCGAGCGGTGGAAGGGGCGAGCATGGCTCTGAACGTACAGTGTGTGGGTGGATGTCCCTTCAGAAGAGCAGAAAGTCAGCAGCATGCAGAGCCGGAAGACGTGAAGAAGCGGCGCTGAACAATTAGTGGGGAATGGAGTAAATGGGGCTGGATGTGTCATCTGGTGCTGCATATTGCCAGTGCTGCGAAGCATGTGAGGTGGAATATATGATTTAATTATATGGTTGTAGTACGGCTTAGTATTCATCTATTCTTACCTTCTTCATCAGTACCTGAATCAACAGCTGTTTGTAGTGCGGGGCCTAAGTAAAAATCTTTGCCCCCCCCCCCCCCCCAGGAAAACTTTGGTGTCACCCTTTCCCTTGCCTACTTCTAGTGACCCTCACTGCCTTGGAGCCCATCTTGCAAGGGAGTCCATCATAAATCAAGTGTGGCCATCATAAACTACATGCCCAAAAGTGTAGCCACAAAAACACCTGATCTGAAGGATGGACCCCTCTATTGGAGGAAGAGAAGGTTAGCAGTTGGAGGCCTCCTCACAGCCCTGGGCCCCCTGCGGTTGCAGAGCTGCTCCCCTGTAGTTATGCCCCCATTGTAGTGTTTATAAACATCTTACATAAAGCTTTGTACACGCGTCCAAAAAAACTCCTGATTGTCGTCTGATTTTGATCTGTTGGATGACAATCTGGCGTTTGTACACAAGGTCAGAGGCGTAGCAATAGGGGGTGCAGAGGTAGTGACAGCATCAGGGCCCTTGGGCCAGAGGGGCCCCGAAGGACCCATCCTCTATCACAGTATTAGCTTTCTATTGGTCCTGTGTTGGTAATAATCACTTCTATAGATACTTTGAATAGTGGTAATTATTAATAAACTGTTTCCCATCCCCTTCTTGCTCCTCTGACACTGTGGTTGTCCTTGGCAGGTTTTGGTGCGCCGTATCAACTGTTATGTATAGAGTGCTTGGGGGGGCCCATGTAAAATTTGCACCAGGATCCACAGCTCCTTAGCTACGCCACTGCGTGAGGTAAATGACTAGATAAGCGACTGGGTGGTTTGCCTGATCCATCAGGCAGATCAACTCACATAGTAGATTCAAAGAAAAGCAGATGGTTGGCACTACAGTGAAATGGCATGCACGCATCAGCTACGGCAACAGGCAGTTTGCACAGGAGGACTACACATACACCTCTTCTCTAGACCTCTTCAGCGTGCTCAAGCAACAACATCAAATGGCAAGCAGACAAAGATAGCAGGAAAGCTGGCACTGCTGCAAGTGTTCAATTTATTGTAGCAAAGATAAAGTGCAAACGTGCAACATCTTGCAAAAAGTTTTGGCATGAAATAAACACATACCCTGGTGAGAAGAGGCGTGGAAGGTGGTGGGTGCTGGGCACAGGATGCCTGACGGCCGTTTCGCGCTAAACAGTGCTTCTACGGAGGCTGCAACATTGTTGGGCAATGGCTGCTGGTTAAATACTATTCAGAGCCAGCGTCTAGCGTCACTTCCGGTGGCAGCGCCGCCCCTACTTCCGCGTCACATGTGCGTACGTATTGACGCGTTGCGTCAACGTACGTTACATGCGTACGTAAATCCGCGTGGCGCCTACAACGTACGCATGCCAATTAGATACATGCCTACTGCATAATTATGCATGCGACGCACGCGTCAAGATGGTCGCATAGGGTTAGTGGAAACACTCCCCCCCGGCGGCCAAACTTGAATAGGGCCCGACTCGGCCAGACCCACACCTTGGGTGAGAAGGGGGAAAGTAGGAAGAAGGAGGAAGAAAGGGAGGGCAAAGTGGGGGAAGGGGGATGCTAAAGATCAGGGAATCCTGAATAGAAAAAGTGTCATAGAACCCTTGGTGTCAGTGTGGCCAAATCGTGCTCCATCGAGGTGAAATATCCTAAATTCAAAGCACAAAGTGCTATAATAGCTAAATATTGTGCTGCTGTAGGAAATTGGAAGGGAAGGAAGATGGGGGGGGGGCAAAAATGTAGGGAAGTAAAATAGCCCATATCCCGTGGTGAAATGTCACCAACTGGGATAGACTAAACATGGAAGATAAAAGAGGGAAGGTAGGCGAGTGGCTGATGTATGCTCCCACCATCCTCCAAAATCGTGACAGTACAAGAGATGATATATTATCTCTTGTACTGTCACGATTTTGGAGGATGGTGGGAGCTTACATCAGCCACTCGCCTACCTTCCCTCTTTTATCTTCCATGTTTAGTCTATACCAGTTGGTGACATTTCACCACGGGATATGGGCTATTTTACTTCCCTACATTTTTGCCCCCCCCCCCCTCCCATCTTCCTTCCCTTCCAATTTCCTACAGCAGCACAATAGCACAATATTTAGCTATTATAGCACTTTGTGCTTTGAATTTAGGATATTTCACCTCGATGGAGCACGATTTGGCCACACTGACACCAAGGGTTCTATGACACTTTTTCTATTCAGGATTCCCTGATCTTTAGCATCCCCCTTCCCCCACTTTGCCCTCCCTTTCTTCCTCCTTCTTCCTACTTTCCCCCTTCTCACCCAAGGTGTGGGTCTGGCCGAGTCGGGCCCTATTCAAGTTTGGCCGCCGGGGGGGAGTGTTTCCACTAACCCTATGCGACCATCTTGACGCGTGCGTCGCATGCATAATTATGCAGTACGCATGTATCTAATTGGCATGCGTACGTTGTAGGCGCCACGCGGATTTACGTACGCATGTGACGTACGTTGACGCAACGCGTCAATACGTACGCACACGTGACGCGGAAGTAGGGGCGGCGCTGCCACCGGAAGTGACGCTAGACGCTGGCTCTGAATAGTATTTAACCAGCAGCCATTGCCCAACAATGTTGCAGCCTCCGTAGAAGCACTGTTTAGCGCGAAACGGCCGTCAGGCATCCTGTGCCCAGCACCCACCACCCTCCACGCCTCTTCTCACCAGGGTATGTGTTTATTTCATGCCAAAACTTTTTGCAAGATGTTGCACGTTTGCACTTTATCTTTGCTACAATAAATTGAACACTTGCAGCAGTGCCAGCTTTCCTGCTATCTTTGTCTGCTTGCCATTTGATGTTGTTGCTTGAGCACGCTGAAGAGGTCTAGAGAAGAGGTGTATGTGTAGTCCTCCTGTGCAAACTGCCTGTTGCCGTAGCTGATGCGTGCATGCCATTTCACTGTAGTGCCAACCATCTGCTTTTCTTTGAATCTACTTCCTACTTGTCAGGTTTGAGCACACAGTGATGTCGACAGTATCGGGACAGGACTGTGATGTGCAATTTAATTCAGATGATGACACGCCTTCAAGCGAGGATGAGCAGGCATGCACAATAGTGGAGGACGGCAGAAATGACGTCAAGAATTTTTTCAAAACGTCTGCCAATACTACCAAGTCCAATAAAACGGTGGGTGCTAGGGTTATTGTATCTAACTTGGAAAGATTGAGTGAGAAGGAGGTGAAGCTTTTTTGGACTGTGACCACTCTCCAACAGTACAAAGATGATCAGATGACAGCACGTGGCTTCCGCAGATATGTAGAGCCCTCAGAATACCAGGACGATGATAAATTCGTAAGGAAATGGCAAGATGCATACTTGTCACATGCAACAAACCTACAAGACATCGTCCTGGAACGTACAAAGGAAGAGCACAATAAAACTCTCAAAGAGATTGAGACAGCGAAAAGGCAGTATGAGAATCTAGTGGAGAGATCGCAGTATATGAAGACTTTGAAGAAAATCGACAAAAAGTGCTCTGTAGTGCAAGACAACACAAAGGAACGCAAATTAAGAAAATTCCAAAGAGATAAGGAGGACTACGCCCTCAAAAAATTCTTCTCCTGGCAAAAGGGAGTCAGACGGGGAGCGCCCAAAAAGGGCAAGGGGCACTGGACAACGGACACTGAGTCCAGTGACGAGGAGGCTAGACCTATTGATCCATCTAACCCAGACACAAATAAAACGGATCGCCCTTTAGGCGGCGCACAAGGAGGGGGAGGAGCAAAACCAAAACAGTCAAGGAAAGGCAAGCGCCTATCCTGGGAGGACAGAAAGCCCCCAAGGGAACCGAAACGGAAAAGGCACTAAATCTAACAGGGGGAACCCCAGAACCATTGGAGATCCTCAATCTTTCCAAAGAGGACCTCCCCGAAGGTACGGTACCCTTACTCCAAAAAGGATTGAACTATTCTCTGAGTACTAATTTTGACTTTCCAAAGTTCAAGGTGGACCTGTATAAAAACGTCAGACGCCTGAACATACAGCTACACTTTGCCAAACAGAACCAAATGGACACTAAGCCGACGAATGTGGGTTGGGGCAACTCACAAGTGGGTCCCTTGGGTTTTAGCCCTCAGTTTGCTTAGGATGAACAGGACCTCAGGAACCTTGAGCTGTTATGCTAACTAGAGGACAGCACGATGAGTGGAGTTAATCGAAATGAGGCCCAACCTCCTAAGTTCAGACCTTGTAGGTCAGTGGCACCATTCCCGGTGCAACCAGGATCTAGCCTGGATATATTTCAAAAAGTAGTTGAACGCGAACTAAAGGCAGAAATATACCCAAAAGTGGCAGACAACGTAACAACAAAAGAGAAACAAGCTTTGAAGTGGTTACGATCCAGACCAGACTTACAGATTAAAAGAGCCGATAAAGGCGGAATAATCGTTGTCATGTCCACGAAACAATACCAAGAGGAGGCCTTGAAGCAGTTGCAGGATACAACCACCTATAGGCCATTATTAAAAGATCCTACTAACCATTTTTTAGACCAATTAAGATCCCTCCTAAGGAAAGGAGTAGAAGTAGGTGTTCTGCCCCCCTCTCTGGCAAGTGGCCTTATCCCCTCCCACCCAGCCAAACCCATTTGGTATCATATACCCAAGGTTCACAAGTCCCGGACCAATCCTCCGGGCCGCCCCATTGTTTCTGGCATGGGGTCGGCCACGGAGAGGTTGTCCAGGTACCTGGACCACGTCCTGAGGCCGCTCTTGGAGGAGATACCTTCTCACCTCTGGGACACCATGGACGTGCTCAGGGGCCTTGAGGGTATAAAATGGCATACTGGCGATTTCTTGGCCACCATTGATGTCGAAAGTCTTTACAGCCGCATACCCCACACTTTGGGCATCATAGCCGTTAGACACTTTTTGGACAAAACTGATAAAACCACGGTTTGTAAAGACTTTATCTGTGATTGCCTTCTGTTTGTATTAACCCACAATGCTTTTTTGTTTGATAGGAGATGGTATTGGCAGGTGGCGGGCACCGCAATGGGGACAGCTGTCTCCTGTACATATGCCAATATATTCCTAGCATGGTGGGAAGAACTTTTTATACATTCAGAGGACAATCCATACAGGGCGAGCCTCAGGATGTGGTCCAGGTATGTGGACGACATCTTGGTATTTTGGTCCGGGACTCGTGACTCCTTTTTTAACTTTTTATCTTACATTAACTGTAACGTTGTAAATATGACCTTCACGGCTGACATCCATACAGAGAGGATCGCTTTCCTTGACCTGGAGCTGATAGTCCATGAGAATAGCTTGATATCTCAGGGATACCGTAAACCCACAGCCAGTAATGCCCTACTGCATAAGTCGAGCTTTCACCCCACCCACGTCACTCGCTCTTTGCCCTACTCCCAATTCCTCAGGTTACGCCATAATAACGTCAACGATGCGGATTTCCGCAAACAATCTGAGGAGCTGGGAGTGAGGATTTTGGCCAGAGGATATAGGGAGCAGGATATTCAAGAGGCCTTTAACAAAAGCAATCATACTAAGAGGTCAGACCTCTTGAGAAGGAAAATAACGAACTCTAACATGCATTGGAAGATTCCCTTTTCCTTTGGCTACACTAACATGGCAGACCATGTGAAGAGGGTAATTAGAAGGAATTGGGACATTCTGACCAGGGATCCTATCTTGAGACCCCTGGTGACGGAAGGACCACTATTCTCTTTCAGGAGGTCACCCACAATAGGCTCGTTGGTGAGCAGGAGCAAGTTTAAAACGGCAAGTGGGAGCGATTGGCTACGAGAGGGTGGCCCTCGGGGTAACCATAGGTGTGGGCATTGCAAATCGTGCAGTCAGATAAGAGTGGGTTGCCAATTTCATATTGGCCCACTTCGACAAAATGTGCGGTCGTTTTTTTACATGTCAAACACGATTTGTGGTCTACACAATATGGTGCCCCTGTGGGAGGTTCTATATAGGAGAGACGACGAGATCAATCAATGAACGGTTCAGGGAACATTATAATTCTTTGAAATCTGGAAAGGGTTCTCCAAGAATGATCCAACACATGCGAGAAAGTCATGGGAATGACCCCAACAAATTGAAATTCGCAGGAATCATTCATGTCCCACCCCCGTCTAGAGGCGGAGATAGGGAGAAGCATTTGAAAAGGGAGGACGCAATGCTAATCCTACAGTCAGGAGCTATGGGACCCTTAGGTCTCAATGACCATACAGATTTATCTTGCTTCCTTGATCCTTGAATCTCCCTTCCCTCTTTGTGTGTGTCTGTTGTTTCTTCCCCCTCCTATCCCCTCGTTCCCTGGACCCCCCTATAATTGACATGTTATTATGTGTTCTGTCTGTCTTGATGCTTTATGCTTTGTATGCAATTTATCATCTCTTGTACTGTCACAATTTTGGAGGATGGTGGGAGCATACATCAGCCACTCGCCTACCTTCCCTCTTTTATCTTCCATGTTTAGTCTATCCCAGTTGGTGACATTTCACCACGGGATATGGGCTATTTTACTTCCCTACATTTTTGCCCCCCCCCCCCCTCCCATCTTCCTTCCCTTCCAATTTCCTACAGCAGCACAATATTTAGCTATTATAGCACTTTGTGCTTTGAATTTAGGATATTTCACCTCGATGGAGCACGATTTGGCCACACTGACACCAAGGGTTCTATGACACTTTTTCTATTCAGGATTCCCTGATCTTTAGCATCCCCCTTCCCCCACTTTGCCCTCCCTTTTTTCCTCCTTCTTCCTACTTTCCCCCTTCTCACCCAAGGTGTGGGTCTGGCCGAGTCGGGCCCTATTCAAGTTTGGCCGCCGGGGGGGGAGTGTTTCCACTAACCCTATGCGACCATCTTGACGCGTGCGTCGCATGCATAATTATGCAGTACGCATGTATCTAATTGGCATGCGTACGTTGTAGGCGCCACGCGGATTTACGTACGCATGTGACGTACGTTGACGCAGCGCGTCAATACGTACGCACACGTGACGCGGAAGTAGGGGCGGCGCTGCCACCGGAAGTGACGCTAGACGCTGACTCTGAATAGTATTTAACCAGCAGCCATTGCCCAACAATGTTGCAGCCTCCGTAGAAGCGCTGTTCAGCGCGAAACGGCCGTCAGGCATCCTGTGCCCAGCACCCACCACCCTCCACGCCTCTTCTCACCAGGGTATGTGTTTATTTCATGCCAAAACTTTTTGCAAGATGTTGCACGTTTGCACTTTATCTTTGCTACAATAGATTGAACACTTGCAGCAGTGCCAGCTTTCCTGCTATCTTGATCAACTCACATGCCTTTTGGGCTGATATCATGCATTTGGCACTTGTATATGTGTCGTTTGAATGATCCCGGCAAGGCTGGTTTTATTATTTTTCTGCCCCAGGCCAACCTTTTTGAGGCTCCCCTTCCATGTGCAGCAGACGCCCTCCCATGCCATGTACAGCTCCCACTCCCATGTGTAACATCTATGTACAACTATATCTATCTTTGGCAGAAGTATCAGAAACTACTTTTTTCCAAGTGCGATTCAGTAATGGCAGGGAAGACCCAATGATCCTCTCCGCAGCATTAATGACCCTTTGGAGTTTATACAGCAGCTCCCTCATTCATTTTCAGCCACCAACTTGGTCAGTAGTCGCTCTAGTCCCATGCCTGTGTGGCTTTTCCAGAAATCAAACTTTGGACCTGAATAAGATAGGCTTTGCCTGGGTGGAAGGGGTCACACGAGATCTTGGTTGCCCTCACTCTCATTTTAGCAATCCCCATAAGAATGGTGTTTCTCCTCGTCTTCACATCTAGCCTAAATAAACATTGTTCTCTGTATACAGCATACAGCAAGCAGTGGCGTAGCTAAGGAGTTGTGGGCCCCGATGCAAGTTTTACGATGGGGCCCGCCAAGCACTATACATAACAATTGATACAGTGCACCAAAACCTGCCAATGGCAACTACAGTGTCAGAGGTGCAAGAAGGGGATGGGGAGCAGTTTGTTAATAATTACCACTATTCAAAGTATCTATAGAAGTGATTATTATGAGCACAGGAGGACCAATGGAGAGCTAATACTGTATTCGAGGAAGGGCCCTTCGGGGCCCCTCTGGCCCAAGGGCCCCGATGCGGTTGCAACCTCTGCAACCCCTATTGCTACGCCCCTGACAGCAAGGAAGTAACAGAGGCTTTGCCGGGTTTTGTTATGGTGGTCACCATTCACACTGAAGATGATTCTTTCACTTTCTGTTTCTCAAAAAATAAATAGGAAGTGAGAGAAGAGTTCTTCAGCAGGGACACAGACCTCAATAAACTTTTTTATTTTTTCTCTAGAGCAAGGAATGGGTTTGAACCTCAGTTTTTTTGTTTCTATAACCCTGCAATATGCATTGAATAAAGTATGTAATTTTGCATTGAATAAAGTATGTAATTTTGTGTAATTGAATTAGCACTGAGAGACTGAAAAGCAATAAGAATTTTCTCAGAGAAAAAACAAGGGAGACCGAGAGCCAAATATAAACTAGACAAGCAGATGGGGAAGAAAACCTCCCAATCGACATGTAGTAATACCGCTAACAAGAGGCACCCAATACTACAGCTAAAAGCCGTTTCAGATTTGGAAAGGAAGTGATGGCTTACCCCGTAAAGCAGATTTTGTTGGTATTGGCAGTTTTGTTGATATTGAATTGGTGAACGGCTTTGGTGATATTGAATGGTGAACCATTATTAAATATGCCATATATGAGAGCGGGTGATTGCAGCTTCTGCTATATTCCTGATCCTCCCCAAAGTTCATGTCTCTATAACTGAATCCCTAACGTGTCTAATAGTAGCCAGAGCCAGGGACGGCTCTCTCATGAAGCAAGGTGAAACATTTGCATCAGGCGCAGAGATTACAGGGACAGCATTTTTGTACTGTGTTTACACCAACAGCATGTAGTCAGAGCAGGAGGAGAAGCGAGACTCACAGACTCACAGCCAGCCAGTGTGCTATTGTGTTGAGCTGCAGAATGTCATGTGAGAACTTTCAATGAAGCAGAGCAAATTGTTGGGTGCTGTGCGATCATTCCAAATCAGGGGAGGCGCATCCTCACAAGTTTGCCTCAGGCAGCAAAAAGTCTAGAACCGGCCCTGGCTAGAGGACGGATATTTGTACACTATAAACCTGATTTAACCTACTTGGCGGTAACCCTGTACTACACACGGGGTAGCCGCCGCGGAGGATCACATGGCCCCAGGACGATTTTTTTAAAAAATGGTGCCCATCCGCTTTAGCTAATTCGCTAGCTAAGCGTATGCTCAAAGTTGCTCCGTTCCCCCGCGATCGCCCGCAATAGCTAATAGCTTCCGGTATACGTACCCCCCAGCGTTCCCAAGCCGGCGCAGCTGCCCAATCGGCTCCAGGCTTCGGGATGATGGCGATCGGGATTGCGGATGACGTCGATGACGTTGTCTCTGATCGGCGCCATAGAAATGCCGGAAGCTGATCGGAAAAACTGCGCTTTTCGTAGGATCGTGGCGAGGTACGTATAGCCAGCGACAATCGGCGGGCATGGGGGGGACCAGAGCAACTTTGGACACACGCTTAGCTAGTGACATACTAGCTAAAGCGTTTAAAAACATTTTTGGGACAAAAAACCTCCCGGCGGACGCAGCCTCAGAAACTGCTTACCGCCAAGGGGGTTAATGAAGTGGGAGACTAAGGCTCGGTTTACACCTGCGTTAAAAAACGGTCAGTTCGGAGATCGGAACAGAACGTATACTGTACAAACGGAACGGATGTGAACGGATTCAATGTTAACCTAACGATCCGTTCACATCCATCTGTTCAAACGGATCCGTTACGCACGATCCGCCGAATGGACCGCAAGTTTCCTGTAGCACCAGTTTTTCCGGACCGCTGAGCCCAGCGGACCAAAAACGGGAGAGGAAGCCCTGCATTGGGGCAATGAGAGAAAATGAACGTTTCTTAACACTAGTAAAGAAACGGACTGTTAAGGGGCAAAATCCACTCCGGTGGAGGTCTAGGGGGATGTGGGGACGCAAACCGGCCTTTGTGTACTAAGCAGCCAGGTGGGTGAGGGAGGGTGCAGCGGCCGGGCGGGTGAGGGAGGGTGCAGCGGCCGGGCGGGTGAGGGAGGATTAAAACTTACCCAGGCTTCTGTCTTCATTTGCAGCCAGGCGGTAGTTCTTCCAGGATTAAGTCTTCTTCCTCCTTCAATTGCATCCCACGTCGCATCATGTGACTACGCTTTCTCCTTCAACCCAGAAGGAGGAACCGTGGTAGTCACATGACACAACATGGGCCGCAATTGAAGGCGAAAGAAGACAGAAGCCTGGAAGAAACGCACCTACCGCTCAGGTGCAAATGAAGACAGATGCCTAGGTACATTTTACCATCCCTCACCTACCGGATACTGCACCCTCCCTCACCCACCTGGCTGCTGGAGCAATCAGAGTGGCAACGGAGTGAAAAACGGATCCGAACGACCGGTGATCAGATTTGTTTTCACAGATCCGTTTGCCAGGTGAACCAAGCCTTATGGATCTGGTAAAGCAAAAACTGGATCCGTTTGGCTTTATTGCCCAATGTAAAGCGAGCCTAAAGCTGAATACTCACCTGATGATGGATCGGGAAACCTCACAGTGGCGCCTCCAGATGAACAAGGTTCGTCAATCCAGCTTCCTAACCTTGGGAACACACAACGGCACACGACGGGTGTGAAAATTGCATCCAGAAAAAGAAGAGCCACCTATGTTGCTATTTTTTGGATGTTGCTTGCAGGAAAATCACATTCGATGAGATTTTTGCGTTTTTGCATACGTGATCAATAATATTGGGTTTTCCTTCTTTGTAAAACTCGAACCCTAAAAATATTGCAAATGCGCATACGAATTTCCATTTAAAAGTCACATTTATGAGTATGCTACTTTGTATTTACAAGCAAATTTTGCATCCAAAAATTCATGTGATGCGCATGCTTCTTGTGAAAACATAGCCTTAGCCACCACTTTGGTGGCCTTTTGAAGACTATGGGCTTGATTCACAAAGCGGTGCTAACCCAGTTAGAGACTTTCGGCGTGATAACCATTGCACCACGCTGGTGAAAAGCCACTTTAGGCGTGATAAGTTTAGGCGTTATAAGTTTAGTCATGACAAGTTTAGATAAGTTTAGATCACGCGCAGAGTCCCGCACGCAAAGCAGCGCCATTAAACTCTATGCGAAGTGCACCAGACTTTGCTAGCGCAAAACCTTTGATCAGCTGTGCACTGCGTGCTAACCCAGTTAATGCTATAGTTATCAAACCTAAACTTATCACACCTAAACTTATCACGCCTAAACTTATCACACCTAAACTTATCACGCCTAAACTGAGTTTAGGCGTGATAAAGGGCTTTTCACCAGCGTGCTAACTGTTAGCACTGCTTTGTGAATCAAGCCCTATGAATCACAATCAGTTTAATTGACCCTTCCTTTTTTTGCATAGGCACTGAGAGTCCTGATGCTAATATTCTTCCTCTTCTTTTCAGGGGAGCGTTTTCTGAGGTGGTCCTTGCACAAGAAAAGGATTCAGAGAGACTGGTAGCTCTAAAATGTATCCCAAAGAAGGCTCTTCGTGGGAAGGAGGCTGTGGTGGAGAATGAAATTGTGGTCTTAAAAAAGTAAGTTGTAATGGTCACCACTAGGGTTGCCAAAATAGCAACAAAAAAAATTATTTTTGTTTAACCAGGAAACTTTATTGTAAAATGTTCTCTTCTGCCATTACCTCAACAACCACATAATGTAAACTGATAGCTGTAAAGCCTGTGTTGAAACTTCATATGTATTTCCTATTTAACCGTGGCTTACAAGCCAACAGATATCAATTATCCTGTTTGTTACAGTGCAAACCTTCCTGCTCAATAACCCTCATCCTCTCGTTTCCACCAGCCACATTTCTTTTCACAAGTAAAGTGCAGGTTAATTTGTTTTCCTACATTTTTACTTTATACAGTATTATTATTATTTAGTATTTATATAGCGCTGACATCTTCTGCAGTGCTTTACATAATCATGTCGCTAACTGTCCCACAGAGGAGCTTACAATCTAATCATTACCAGAGCCATATGTACAGTTTTGTCTAGGGCCAATTTAGGGGGAAGCCAGTTAACTTATCTGTATGTTTTTGGGATGTGGGAGGCAGGAGTGTATTTGGGCAATATAGCGCCCATGGCAAACACTGAAATTGCACCCCACCAATACTAATAGGTAGCCAGATGTTCCCCCTAGTATTATGTAGCCTGAGGTGCCCCCGATATTAGAACAGAGATGTCCCTCCAGTATAGGTAGCCAGAGGTGCCCAGTATAAGTAGCCTCCCCCCCCCCCCCCCAGTGTATGTAGTGAGAGGTGTCCCGTAAGCTCCTCTTAGTATAGACAGCCTCCTTCCATTAGCGCATTGCATTGGTGTCAGTGGGCTCTCTCCATTATTCACAGACCTCAGATCACCGACAAATGAAGAAAGAGGGTGCACAATACCTGCACGGCACACTTCACATGCAGCAAGACAGGCACGGTGGCACAGCACAGGGGCAGGCATGGCGCCCATAGCGCTGTGACGCCCATGGCAAGGGCCATGCCTGTACCCATCTAGATACGCCACTGGTGGGAGGAAACTGGAATTCCCATAGGAAACCCACATAGATACAGGGAGAACATACAAACTGTGTAGATAGTGCCCTAGCTGGGATATGAACCGGGGACCCAGCATTGCAAGGCGAGTGTGCTAACCACTACACCACCGTGCTACAGTATGAACTTATTACATACATTATTACGTTTTCTGACTGTTAAACGAATCATCTAAGTTTCCTTAATTCTTATGGGGAAATTCGCTTTGATATGGGTGGTTTTGGATTACCAGCATGTTTCTGGAACAATTATGCTCGCAAACCCAGGTTCCTCTGTGTACTGTTTACCATGCATGATTATAAGTGGTGAGCATTCATGCTTTACTTTTATAATGAGTTTTTTTAAAGCAGCTTATTTAGAATGTAACTAGTGTGCTGGACAAACATTACTGATCCGCTCCTGCAAAGCCCCAGGACAATTCATATGGAGCAACATCTGTTGTTTTTCTTTAACTACTCCAACGGTCAGATAGGATTCACATTATGTAAGGCTGGGCACTCGACGCTTGAGATGGAATCTTGATTATTACACATCGCATCCCGTATAGTCATTCAACTCTGGCAGAGCCTTTAGAACACAGGTGTCAAACTCAAGGACCACAGGCTTTATGCAGTCCTCCTTGCCATTTTATGTGGCCCCCGAGAGCTTTCAATGTTGATCATTGTAAGCAGCAGAGGAAACAGCACACTGCCTTCCCGTCCATAGGAAACACTGTCATTGTGAGCCGGGATGCAGCAATAACCGAGACACCCCTAAATGAAATTAGCATGAGGCCTCCTCCTTGGCTCCGATGATGTATTGTGTCTCTCCTGTTCTTCCTGGCATGCTCTGTGCATCCACACCTCTTTCTCCTGATCACATGACTTGCCTCAGGAGGCAGAGGTAAGCAGCATAGAGCGTGTGGCTGGCAGGAAGATCAGAGGAGACCTGAAGCAGCACTGGAGCAGGCAAATTACAATGCTTCACTGGGCTACTCTGCAGGAGGGGGAGAAGCAGGGATCCACGGTTGCTATAGTTACACCACTTAGTTTGACACTGTTCAATAAATGTTAAATCTTAATAAACAGTTTAGGGTGGCCACACACCATACCATTTTTAAAATATATCTTTTCCATTCAAGAATTGCAATCAATGTTTCTGAATGATTGTAACATTTAAAAAATCTGACCTATGTTCAACACACGTATGTTCAACTTTTCTCCAAATGATTGAAAACTCTGTAAAAATTGCTTGGGTGTGTACATCAAGAATCTGTCAATCCACCCTACACCCGTGATAGGCAAACTTGGCTCTCCAGCTGTTAAAGAACTACAAGTCCCACAATGCATTGCAGGAGTCTGAAAACCATAGTCATGATTCATAAAGGCAAATGCATTGTGGGACTTGAAGTTCCTTAACAGCTGGAGAGCCAAGTTTGCCCATCACTGTCCCACACCATTCAATTTTCATGTAAATTGATCAGAAAAATCCAATGCTCCTGATCTTCTATTATCGGAAAAAAAAGGGGGGGAAATTCGGTCAGATTTCTCAATTGAATGAAAAAAACCTTTCGAGTTTTTCTGTACAACCGATCCTATTTATCCAATTAGTTTAAATTGGGTCTTTTAATTGTGTGCTGTGTGGCCATCTTAAGACTATGTTTTTGATTTTGGCCCCTTACGTGATTGAATTTGAAACCCCTGCTTTAAAAGAAAAAGGTGAATTGGTATATGTAATGTGATGTGTGATTGCCACTATTCAGACATTTGCGTGCTACTGTAGAGTGTCAGTGCTTGTGGAGTGTTCTTACTATGTGTGCATCCTAATGTTCTGCGTTTTATGCTGATGAGTGATTTTTATATATTTTTGGGATGGAATGGATTCTGCTACGGTTTACAATACCTACATAACAAGTGCCGATACATCTGGGTTCCTGCGTCATATTCCGACTCTGCGTTTACAGTCCATCTCTATTGGGTGGTCAGCAAAAGTGCGATTGTTATGTAATTTGGGGATGAGTGGAGATAATATTATTATTATTTAATTTTTATATAACAGCAACATCTTCCACAGTGCTATACAGAGTATATAGACGTGTCACTTAAAGAGGAACTGTAACCCAGGATTTACCTTCATTCCATCAGTAGCTGATACCCCCTCTTCCACAAGAAATCTTCACCTTTACCTGAATAGATCATTAGGGGGGTCTGTATGGCTGATATTTTGGTGAAACCCCTCCCACAGTGTGATGTCATTACCAGGGTCCTGACAGTTTGCTGTTTGTGAACCTCATTGCATTGTGGGAAATAGCAACTTTTTCCAACTGCCAAGCAACCAGTATCTCCCTCTGTGCCTAGAAATCTCAGTAACTAACATTCTGCACAGAGATCACCTGGCAGGACAAAAGATGTCACCACCAGTGATACATTTCAGAATGTGAAAGAAAGATTTTACAATACACTGTTTAAATAATGTATATAGGAATATTGAAAATTTTTTAAAAAATAAATAAAAATCAACAAAAATCAATATTATTCATTACATTATTTTCACTACAGTTCCTCTTTAATGGTCCATCAGAGGAGCTGACAATCTAATCTCTACCATAGTCATATGTCCATCATGGTCTAAGCACAATTTAGGGGATGCCAATTAAAGATGAACTGTAGTGAACTAAACATAATGAATAAAATAGCTTTTTTACAATATGGATATACATGTTAATTTATAGATTATTTAGTCAGTGTTTGCCCATTGTAAAATCTGTAAATCTGGTTGTCCTGTTGGTCCTCTCCATGATTTACATTATGAAATTTAACACTGGTGGTGACATCTTTAGTACTGCTAGGTGATCTGTACAGAATGTTCGTTATTGAAAGTTCGATGCACAGAGGGAGATACTGCTTGCTTGGCAGTTGGAAAAAGCCACTATTTCCCACAATGCATTAAGGTTCACAGACAGCAAACTGTCAGGACCATGGTCATAACATCACACTGTGAGAGGGGTTTCTCCACAATATCAGCCATACAGACTCCTCTGATGATTCAATGATTTGATGATGGTAATTCAAGAAAAGGCAAAGATTTCTCGAGGGAGAGGGGGCATCAGCTACTGAGAAGCTACTGGGAACCTAATGCTTGGCTTCCATATTCATTTCCTTTTAAGCAATACCAGTTGCCTGGCTAGTGGCTATCCTGCTGATCTCTTTGGCTGCAATAGTTTCTGAATCACACACCAGAAACAAGCATGTGGCTAATCCTGTCAGACTTCAGTCAGAGCCAGGGTCGGGGTGTTATTTCCGACGAAATAACCTTCCTGTCGAATGAGCCTACATTCACTATCAATCGTATAGCAGTAGGGTTAAGGGTTAGGGTTAGGAGAACCAGCGCTACAATGCAGGTGAAGGGTCCATAGGGGCCCCACAGCCAAGTTGATTTGGTCAGCCGCAGCCTGGTATGCAGCATGTGTTGTGCGGGTGAAGGTGGTTAGGCAGCGGCAGGCAGGGAAAGGAGGCAGGCGCACCCGGAGTGCTCTCCCCCAAACAGAAGGGCCCTGAGGGCCAGCATTGTCAGCATTGTCGGGAAGTCCAGAAAGTCTTCTCCACTTCATTCAGTCACAGCGTCTCCACTCTGCTGCCCTCTAGTGGCACCCAGGGCCGGTTTAAGCCACATGGGGGTCCTGGGGCAAAAGTAACACCCCCCCCCAGCGAAGTCAGCCTCCGAACCGACTGCTGTCCCTCCTGGTCTTGCATAGATTTCTCCCATGGCCCCCCGCACATTGTGTTGCTCAGCTGCCTTGTACTAACTCACCTGTATCAGCTGCTCCATCCTGTGCTTTGCCTTCAGCCCTGCTGCCTGCGTCTCCTCCATCCGGCACATGTTACGTGTAAATAACATGCACAAGGTCATAGAGGCAGGCAGCGTGGCTGAAGAGGGAGCACGGGATGGAGCTGCTGCAGGGACAGGTGAGTTATTGCAAGGCAACTGGGTAGGGATGTAACTACATCAGGCCCCTCTGCAGAGATTTGTTCTTGGACACCCCCTTGGACCAGAACAGAGACATACCAGCAGAATCAATCAGTAAAGAAATTAAGAGTGTCACCCAAGAATGTCCCACAAAGCTACGTATGCCATGTTCCGACACGCTATTCAGTCAAATATTCAGACATTTTAAAAAAATCACCAGGATTGCACTTTTATTTAGCTTTCCTGTATGACAAGAAGACACAGCCAGCACTAGGGGAAGAGGGAAACAAAGATGAATGAAGGACGACTGCTGCACACCAAGAGGGTTTCTGAGCATTTTTCAAATCGACAGTGATTTGAAAAGCGCTTGGCTAATGTTGCACTATGAGGGTGTTCTCACAGCAGCGTTGTGATTTTTTCAAAATCACAAACACACTGCATGTAGCATTTTTTTGAGTGATTCATTCAAAAATCGCTCTGAAAATCGTTTCACAAAATCGCACTCACAAATTGCTAGTGATTTCTATTGTGATTTTGGCGTGTACTAGCCCAGAGAGAGGAGGAGTGGAGAGAAAAAGAGAATAGCCTGAGATGGAGCAGAGTGCTCATCTGTATTGCATTCTCACAACACACAGAGGTTACATGCCTGTAATGTGACTCCTGTCCCTGCTGGTCTCTCACACAAGGCCAGTGTGGGTCTGCCTGCCACTGCAGCTGAGCTGAACATGCAGGCATATAGGAACAGTCTGAAAGATCACCTGGGGGGCCCAGCAGAGGTCAGAGGCCCCTGGGCATTTGCCCCATTTGCCTCTATGGTAGCGCCGGCTCTGGTGGCACCTCTCAGTACTGCACCGCTGGAGGAGTCAGAGAGGAGACGCTCTGACTGTGTGAAGTGCCGAAGACTTTCTGGATTTCCCAACAACGCTGACAGGTGAGTAGTACTCTCAGTCCTTCTGTTGCGATGCCCACCGTACTGCATATGAAGGGGTAGGCAGCTTAATCCTGGGGGACACATCTAGCTTTTTATATTGGGGGAAGGGGGGCTACAATAATCATGTGGGGGCACATCTGGCTACCTCTACTGGAGGGGGGAGGCTACCTATTTATGGGGGGGGGGGGGGCACATCTAGCTATCTATACTGTGGGGGGGGCTACCTAATCATGGGGGCACATCTAGCTATCTATTCTGGGAGGGGGGCTACCTAATCCTGGGGGACACTTCTGGCCATCTATACTAGGAGAGAGACTACCTAAGACTGGGGAGCACAGCTGGCCATTCAGTCTGATGGAGATGAGGGGGTCCATCAGTGGTCAGGAAGGGGGAAGTCAAGGTGCCCCCAAGTTAATTTTGCCCTGGGGCCCCATTGGAGCTAGAACCGGCCCTGGTCAGCGCTCCTGATCTGCATGCTTGTTGAGAGTCTATAGCTAAAAGTATAAAACGCAGAAGCCAGCAGGACAACCAGCCAGGCAATGTTTAAAAGGAAATAAATATGGCACCTTCCTTATCAGTGCCTAACCCTCATGTTAGGCTAAATTAAAATTTAAGCCAAACACTGCACCAAAAAGCAAGGATATCTGTGCTCTGCATTGGAGAAGAGGATTTCCCATTCCATGCTGACTTCTGTGGGGAAGTATGGCCATAGCCACCATATTGTTACCCCTTGTGACTGTGGTCACCCAGAGTAGGGGACAATGGTGCAATGACTGTATACAGCTCTAGTCTACAGTTATGTCCTTGTGTGATATCACTTCTATCCTCATACACCGTGCATAGGCAAACCTCTGTACAGTGAAACTATTATGCAGCGTCTCCTTGGGCTGGTGTTAGGTTATACAGACGGTTTACCGTTATTGTAAATCTGCTCACGTTTGTATGCATTTGTAATTGTCTGGATAGAGGGAATGTGGCGTCACTGGCTGCCTCCGAATGTCAGCAATGTAATAGATCATCCCATATTTCTGTAATGATGATCAGTGCATTCCCTCTACAGGCCCAGTGTTCCATATGCATACGTGAAATATTCTTGCCTGCTTAATGGGTAGAAAAGTGTCTGGCTTGGTACTAGAATTTCAGTAGGGACCCCTTTATATACAGTAGCTAAACACAGTGATTATTCCATAGCAGAGAGGTTTCTTCAGGCGAGGCTGAGGCAGAAACAGGCCTTTACCTTGTGGAGATCAAGCTGCTTCTTAAAGGAGAACTCCACCCAAAGCCATATGCTAGTGTAGGTGGAGGTTATAGTTAGGACGTGTCCAGTCTGACGAGATCAAGGTGGAACTCCAGTTACCGGAAAGAAAAAAAGACAGAGAAACAGTAGTGTAATATTTTCACAAAAAGGGAAATTATTCCACAAGTACTACTTACAAACACAGGTTGCTATTAGGCAAACACAGTTTTGAGCATGTGGAGAAATCTGTCTCTGTTCGGATGGAATGCCCTCTTCTGGACTTGGGTCGGACTCCAATTAAAAGAGTCAGCTGGAACCACTGATTATTGGCTGCAGGGATGACCCCTAAGAGGGAGGCTAGACTATACTGGGTGGGATGAGGCGTCCCAATGTGAGTGTCAGAAGACAATGTTAGTATAGAACAATCTTACCTCAATGTGGAGATTACTGAGTAAATTTAGTGGACACCAATACAAACAACACATTTCTCAGGGTTCAACCACTTCTTCAGGTTAATAACACAGAGTCTTATCTTCCTGCAGCACGAGTGAGGAGCGTCCCATACACACGCATGAGGACTGTCGCCCAGTAAGGATCAGGACTCAGTTCCCATGGCAACAGTGCAGGGCCAAGGCTGGAGGCTAGCAATGCATCCTGTTGCTATGCACAGAAGAGGGGGTGTAGGGCCGACCGAGCAGCGCGCAAGGACTGTCGCAGAGCAGCCTTGTGAGTGGGTAGATGAATGCCCTTGGCCACCACGGTGCGCGCACAAACATGTGCGCGCCCGTCACCCTGCGCCTGTCCTACTTTGCTGGCCGAAGTCTGTGCGCATGCGCGCCAGGCACGATGCATGGACACAAGGACACAGGAGGACGCAGGACAGGCAATTATTATATAGGATAAATAAATCTGTTATACCCTACATTGTTTACATCACTATTATGTGTATTATTGTTGAACTCTATAATGTCCCTGTGTAACATTGGCTAATGCTGTAATTTCTTTCTTATCTATTGTGCAGAGCTGTGTAATATGTAAGCGCTTTATAAATACAAGTTTGATGATGGTAATAGAGGAGAACTACTATTTAATGCTTGAAGAAGGAACTAATTATCGACTTGTTACTAACACTGCGTTGCGCACTGACTGCTCCAGCCCCAAAACTAACAGCACTGAGCCCTCAAAGAGGGGAGCAGCCCCTGTGCAAGGGAGCCTAGAGCTGTGGGAGGGGTCGCAACTACTAACCTTCCCTTCCTCCAATAGAGAGGGCTTTACTTCAGATTAGGCATATGTATATATACCCTGCTGGTGAGCTGGGCACAGGTTGAGCCTCCAAGTCATCACAACTCGAATTACCCTTACGCACCCCGCACAGTATAACATTGCTGCTGAGGAGCTTGCCATCAAGCTCTTGAGCCAAAACAATCTACTAGTCTTTCCCACCGCAGGTGGGCCCAGAACTGTGGGAGGCCCAACTACTTCCCTATACCGGGGTCTTTACTTCAGATTAGGTGTTTTTCTGGCTACACTTGTTATGGGTGTGAAGATCATGATGGACACACTCATGGCCGGCTCTAGCGTGGGGCGAGAGGGAGCAGGGCCCCCTCAAACAAATGTCTTGCATTAGCTGGTATAACTACATTACAGTTAGCCCTGCCCACATGACGTCATGACCATGACCATTTTTTCGCCATGGCGTGTCTACAAAAACATGTGCTCAAACATGATGCCCCCTTCACAATTCTGACTGCCCCTTCATATGTGCCTGTTTAGAACCGGCCCTGGCCACACTTATTATATGTCCCCTATGAGATGGGCCCCAAGCCATACAGGGCACCAAGGGGAGGCAAGGGAAGGAGTGTGATCATTTGGGGGATCCATAAAAGTTTTGCTGGGGGGTGGGGGCATGAATTGTAGTTACGCCACTGCCTGAAAGCCAAATTCAGGCATATGCAGTGCTCCAGCAGCCAGCCCTACCAGTGAACTCTTGGAGGGTGGATACAGCATGGGGGGTTCTCATGGTAGAGAGCGTCTCCACAACAGATCCTCGGAATACACTCTTCTCTGTGTTTTTTGACAGTTTCAGGACACCCATTTTAATTTTGTTTTTGTTTCAGTGCACAGAAACGGAGTGGCGTATTAGAAATCATATGCTGAGTTTTCATAAATCAGTAGCGAAATGAGGCAACGATGACTAAATGTTTCTTGACGGAAGATTTTTATAGCCTCCTACACAGACTGGAGTAAAGGGAAAACTTTCTGAGAAGCAGCTTTGAAGCACAGCGCTTTTATCACTGATTGCACAGACGAGCGCTGTATGATTGGCCTGAGAATCTCTCAGTGAGGTGTTTATGGATATATATCCATCATTTATGGATATATATATATATATATATATATATATATATATATATATATATATATATATATATATGGACATTACCTTTATGCTGCAGCCAGGGCAACCGACTTCTCTTTACTATTTCTTAAGCGTTATTTTGGCTTGATGTCTTTTTGCAGTAATCTGTTTGTGGGTAATTGAGGAGTTGCTATGGTTACTTGTAAGGAGAGATAAATTCCACCAATAATAAGGCTTAGTTCCACTTCCAGATAGACATAGGTGTAGCTCTGCCAGGAGTGTATCTGGGTAATATAGAGCCTATGGCAAATACTGTGCCCACCGGGCCCTGAGCCCCCTTCTCCTTTAAAAACTTTCTCGTGTACATGTGTTATGGTTGGCTGTGTTTGTTGGCTCGGGATATTACTGAAGTTACTTTTTTGGTAATACCTCTTATTATTCTTACAGAATTACTGTAATCTGATTTGAGGTTTGAGTGACAGGGAGGCACAGGAGCAGGCAGTGGGCTTGATTCACTAACTGGTGCTAACCTAGTTAGCATGCCTAAAGAGTTTGGGACTGCTAACTAGGGTGCTAACCAGTTAGCACATCCAGAGATTGCACGGTGTGCCAAAAAGATTGTGCGGTGCGACGTTAACGTGTGAAAACGGGCCCCCGGTGCCCTGAAAACGTTGCACCCAGTGTGACCATAACGGCGCATAGGGTGCAACGATAACGTCGCATTGATGGCCACCAGGGGGGCACCGGGGGTCAATTTTTCACACGAAGGGTGGGACGTTAGCGCGGTCTTTTCGGCACACCCCGCGCAGAGCAATTTTTGGCGTGATACAGGGCTTTTCACAAGCGTGCTAACACTTAGCACTGCTTTGTAAATCAAGCTCATTGCACCCATCGTGCTAAGGCACCCATGTCATGAGCCATGCCTGCGCCCCTTTAGATATTACTCTGAGCTCTGCATCTATAAAGACCAATCGGTCTCTGTGTTTGGCAGTCTGATGCAAGCGATACCATTTTCATAAAACTTACCATACTGTACATGGATAAGTGACCCCATGTTACAAAGGGTAAAAGAGTGGCACCAGTCCATATAAGAACCCAAAGTTCACTTGTCCACCTCTATTAAGAACCCCCCCCCCCCCCCCCCCGCAAGCTGGTTGTACTGTATGGTCGGGTTGCGTGGCCTGTGTGTGACATCTGGCTGCAATTGTGGGCTGTGACAGATACCTAAGTCCACCTGCCTGTCAGTGCAGTCGCACAGGCATTCAGTTGTATGCAGAGACGTATCTAGAGGGGTGCATGACATGGGTACCTCTTACTTTAAGGAACTGGGGGTGCTGCTTCCCAGCATAGATCTGAGCTGAGTCTGAGGGGATGGTTTTTATTTATAATCAAAAGTGGAATATAGCTTCAAAGGCATCATCCTAGGAAGCAGGACCAGAAGTTCTTGGTTTCTTCCCTCAGCTATAGAGGATTTTTGCTAACTTTCATTCACCTTTATATTTCAGCATTAGTTTATTTCTTTTTTATGTCTTTGCTTGTAGCCTTGGTGAGTGTGCGTATGCGTGTACATGGAATGTAGCGCATGGGATCTGTTGAAAGAATTACTGAAGCCACCGAATGACAGCTAACAGCATTACTTTCCCCTGTGGAATGAGGCCATAACATTGTCTATGTGCAAATTTGAAGGTGGGCTTAACTAGGGTGATATTTGGCAGACTCCTGCTGCTCTGCCTTCTAAATGCTACACAGTGCAGAAAGGCTTCTAAAATATTTTATATACACTCTATAGTTGGGATGAGGCCTATTCATCTCTCTCTTTATCCCTCAACTCTCTTCCTATACTTATCCCTTTTTTTTATCTGATGCCGGTTTTGCACATCTTTTTTGTGTTGTGGTGGGGATATGATGCCCCTGCCACATCCCTCAAAACACAACAAACATATGACCGTGTGGCAGAGTGCACCGACTGGGTCATATGCATAGCGCCGCCCTGGCTCAGTGATGTACTCCCTGCTGGGCAGGAGGTATGTCACTGGGATTCCAGTCAGTCCTTGCATGCAAGCCGGTACGTACTGCGCTCTGTTGTTTACAGATAATTTGTCGCCCATAGACTTACATTATCCCAAACATGGTGCCTTAAAGAAAATCTGTCTCTTTAAGCGCGGTGCTTTGCGGTAATGCACATTAGTAATGCTTCCCTTGCGTTGGATTGGATACTTCCAGCACACCGCAAGGGAAAACAATAAGTGTGAAAGCCTCCATATACTTCCATTGCTTTTGCGGCAAAATAGAGTAAGGCAAAACAGATATACTTTGCATGTGTAAAAGGGGCCTCAGCCTTTCTCCTGGCTATAAAACACACAATAGAAGAAAAAAACTAGGCAAGACGATTGTTCCACAGGGTTTCAGCCAAAAATCTAATGTGTGCACAATTGTCCCACAACGTTATTTAGCGATCTAGCACACCTCCAAATGACAGTGACAAATAAGCGCACTTTTTATACTCTTTTACCACTGAATGCATTTTGCTGTGCAATTCCGTTTGTGTGACAGAAGAAGAAAAGCGTCGGCGCTACAGTATTTGCACTGAATTTGGAAGGATATAGCATATAACACACACCTCTTCATCCACACTTCTGGTATTGATTAATTAGAAGTTGCAATACAATAAAGGAGAGGAGAGGGAGACAATCGGCACTGCTTCTATTGCTATTTAATCCAGAGTGCGGTGGAACACATGTAAACAATCCAAGACAGTGTATCTTCAAATTGTGGCATCAAAAATATTCGTTTAACGTAAACATGCATGAACATACCATTGTCTGAGGTGGTGTGGTGGCGGTGGGTGCTGGGCACAGATAGTCTTACGGCCGTTTCACGCAAAATCTGCACTCCTACCGAGGCTGCGTCCGTAAATAGCAATAGAAGCAGTGCCGATTGTCTCCCTCTCCTCTCCTTTATTGTATTGCAATTCCGTTTGCAATTGTCATGCATGCTGCATTTATCGTGAGTTTCCATTTATCGTGGCAATCCAAAATATTTCTGTGCTTGTTTTTTCCTTCAGTTGGATATCGCAAATGCACAACAGTCACGCCGTCCATTAGATTGCGGCGGAATTGCTGTGGAATCATGGTAGTGGCGGCGGAATCGTTTTTTATTGGAGTGGAAAAGAGCCCTCAATTGTGCACCACTCTGTCATCTCTTTTCATTGAATCATACACATGTTTCGTTGACGAGTTTTGTTGACGAGTAGTGGCAAAGTGGTCAACATTTTGTGATTTGATTTCAGTCAGCGAAATATCACTTGTACTTGCTCTGCTGTTGGGCATACTTCTCATAATGCGTGCCTCTCTTTAGGCAAGTATTGTGCTGCTACTGGGATTGGCAACGCTGGACAGCAGTTGCAGCCAATCACAGACAGAGAAAGGATGGTCACCTTGACCATGAGCATCCACTGGCCGGTCTCTGTTGTTATGGACCTGCATAAATGTTTGAGACTTTATTAGCCCCTGTTCTACCCCTAACCCCTAAAAATAAGCAGCTTTGAAAACCATGTGCCAAAAGTATCTCCGCTTTCCAATATGATAGTATCAGCTGCTGTTGATGTCTACTTTATCTTGCCTCTGTTGTGCAAGACCAATGCTGTGTGCCAGGACCATACTGCTGCCAACTGCTTAAGATAGCTACAGGCTGTGATTTCTGGGGCAGAAAACCCACAGATGGCTTATTTCAGGGTACAGACAGGAAAGCATTATTTATTAAGAACAACGACTAAAACTATATGCAGACACATTACCTAAAATGATCATGAATGATAATTTGAGGTGATCAACTCCAGTGTGTACAGGCATTCATTATTTTTTTTAGCAGTCCGCCAATATGGACTGTTAAAAAGCAGCAGGACCAGTATGCTTGCTGGCGAGTAGAGTGGCATTTGTTTTCCAGCTCAGATACACTTCAAAACCTAATTGCCCTGAAGAAGGGATCCTTGTGTTCTGAAACGTTGGCTAGTGTCTTCTGTGTTAAAGTATCATTTGTGGATGTTCCTGTCTCCTGACATTTGCTTATAGATTAAGACAAATTGCATTTATATTGCGCTTTTCTCCTGGCAGACTCAAAGCGATTGAGCTGCAGCCACTAGGGCGCGCTCTATGGGCGTTAGCAGCGTTAAGGAGACTTGCCCAAGGACTCCTTAGTGAATAGGTGCTGGCTTACTGAACAGGAAGAGCCTGGATTCAAACCCAGCCCACCTGTGTCAGATGCAGAGCCCTTAAAGGAACACTATCAATCAACATGTTTTTTTCAATTGAGATAGGAAATGTTTGGGAAGTGCTGCTAAGTACTGGTGTATACATTTGAATCCTTATCTCTTTGTTTACTGTTACTTTCACATTTTTCTGATGGCAGTTTGCTGTAATTCATGAGGGGAGGGGGAATTCCCTCACAGTGCATCTGTTAACTCTGTGTATGCAGACAGCTCAGTCAGAGACAGGCAGAGCTTTCTCTCACAGAGAGCAGAGGAAATGTGCAACATAAACATTTGTAATACTGTAGTGTGAAACATCTGATACCTGACAGGCTTTTGTTTTCCTATAACTCTGCTTCAATATTACATTGTTCTTAGCATGCAAGACTGCAGAGATTCACACCTCTGCAAATGAGACATTCCAAATGTAGCTAAAAATCTACACACAGCGAATTACAGCTTTTGCTTCTGATATTTAACATGAAAAGTAGGAAAACCTTTACACAGCTACATTATTTGTACATTGTCATTTTAGAACACTTGTGTAATGATCTGCTCAGCTGTCTGCACGGGCAGACAGCTGCTTGTCCATTCTTTAGGTCTGAGTGCTACAGGTCTCTGGAAAAGAGACCTGTCTTCGCCTTGCAAGTTTCAGAGTTGCTCTGCTGCTGAGGAATTTGCATATACTTGTCATGCAAATTGCTTAGCTGCTTCTTCTGATGGCTTGCAGTATAAAAGCCATTTCTTCCCAGAATTCCATGCTGGTCATGATGGTTTGTTCCTGCTAAACTCTCCTGGAGTATCAGCCTTGCTATTGTTTGCTAAGAATATCTTAGAGTAATTCCTTGGGACTGCACTAGGCATCCCTTCTAGTGCAGTCAGGTTGTATTTTCTGTATTGCCTTGTGCTGTCTCGATTGTCTTGTCGCCAGCGGCGGTCGACAGGAAATCGTTCTGTCTGTCTGGGAGTGTAGGCCAGAGCTGCGGTTGCTACTGGCTGCTCCATCTGTCTGGATTGCATTAGCCCTAGTGGTAGTGGCAGTGCTTCCTTCTGTATTCTGCCTTAGGGGTGCTAACCAGAGCAGCGGTTGCTACTGGTAGCCCCATCTCTCTGTCTTGTCAGGTACGAACGCTTGCTGTAGGCTCGGTGAGGTAACCGTTTAGCAAGCGTTCGCGTTCTCTATTTCATGTTTGTGTTTCATTGGTTAGTTAGGGTGGCACGCTTATCACTGGGTGCCTAACGCGTGGTGATCGTGTCTTTAACGCGTTCGCTGTTGCGAATGAGTGCAATGTTCGCGTTTAGCTAGCGTTTGTTATTTTCTTTGATGTTCTGATTGTCGTTGCTTGCTGTGCCTTTCTTGCTACTCTCGTGCTCTGTCCTGCTCGGTCTTGTGTCACTATTGGCAATTGCTACACTTGCGATTGCGTTCCCACTTCGTTTCCGTTGTTGTGTGTTCACCGTCGCTGGGTGGCGACCAGATTGGTGGACACACATCCATTCTGTCTCTGTGCTCTTTCTCTACACTTGTGCTCAGTCTAGTTCGGTCTTGTGTCACTTTTTGCAATCGCCACTCTTGCGATTGCGTTCCCACTTCGGTTCTGTTGTTGTGTGTTCACCGTCGCTGGGTGGCGACTAGATTGGTGGACATACATACATTCTGTCTCTGTGCTCTCTCTCTTTAAGGGCTATCTTGCCCTGCATTGCTTCAACTCGTAAAATTCCCATCTGGCATCTGTGGCCGTGCAGAGGCTGTGTTCATCTGCACTCCACAGCTCCATCTGCTGGTGGGAATTGCCCTCTACAGGTGCATTGCATCCAAGCTGGGTTCTGACAAATTACACGCTTGTGGAGGATTTCCGCAGTGTCGGCGCGCATCCTGTGCGCTGACCACGGAAATAATTCCCCAATCGTTACAACTTGGGTATTGATAATGTTCCTTTAACTATTACACTATCCACATACAAGACAACACAAGTCAAAATTAACAAAGGGGGTGTTGTCAACTCCTTAAAACGAGGCTAGATCACTCCATTTATTATTAATTGGCACCAAGGGTGTACAGGTTGTATTCTTTGTTGCAAGATGGGAAGGAGGAGGAGGCTGGAGAGGTATTGTGTGAGGGAAGGCTGCATAAAGGTCCATACACATGCACAATCGGTGGCTGCAAGGAATGAACATTACACAGACATGTTGCCTGGCTACAGATACCTGTGTACTGTTCAGTAGATTGCCATTGCCACATAACACCAATCATTTGCTCACTCCACTGGCTACCCATAAAATGGAGAATCCTCTTCAGAACTGGCTTGCTAACATTCAAATCTATACATGGATGATGGGGCAGTACATGATAGAAAAGCAGATGGGTTTAGTGCAAAAAAACCAATGTGTTTGCGCATCCCTCGTTCAGCAGCGACCTAGCATTGAACATACACCTGTACACAAACTAGATATTTGGTCAAGATGGCGCCAGACAGTCACCTTGCTGAGTTCCAACCAGGATGTGTATGAGGCTTTTAGAGTGCTTGATACTAATACACTAATAAAAGACCCATGGCCAAATGAATGGGCAAATACAGGGCTTCCCAACCCTGTCCTTAACTACTACCACCACATGATCTGCATACGCTTGTTCAGGGTCTATGGCTAAACGTATTAGGTGCAGAGGATCAGCAGGACTGCCAGGCAACTGGTATTGTTTAACTACTCTACGACCGCTTCACGCCAATGGGCGGCAGCCCCAGGACCGCCTAACACCAATTGGCGTCAGGTCCTGGAGCCGGCTAATGCAGGAGATCGCGCGCAGGCTGCGCGCGCATCTCCTGCTTGGGGGGCGGAGCTCCGCCATGCCTTCAGTCTCCGAGCGGCTATTGCCGCTCGGGAGACTGTTCGACGGCGTGATCGGCAGCAGCGCTGTACTGGAGACAGCCATGTGACACGGCTGTCCCCTCCATAGGTGAGGCAGTGATCGGCTGTCATAGGCTGAAGCCTATGACAGCTGATCACCCTGATTGGGTGGCAGGGGGAGGGAGGGAGCAGGGGAATAGAAATATAAAAAAAGCATTTTTATTACAAAAAAATATATTTATAAAAAAAAAAAATAATAAATAAACAACTGTGAAGCGATCAGACCCCACCAACAGAGAGCTCTGTTGGTGGGGGGAAAAGGGGGGGGGGATCACTCGTGTGCTTTGTTGTGCGGCCCTGCAGCTTGGCCTTAAAGCTGCAGTGGCCAATTAAGGAAAAAAAACCTGGTCTTTAGGGGGGTTTAACACTGCGGTCCTCAAGTGGTTAAAGGGAAATACATATGGAATTCTCCATATCCCTCTCACTTCAGTTGTCTTTTAATCTCTATCATGGTCAAAGTCCAGTGTTACTATTGTAGTCTACTGTAAATTAAAGTGTACCTAAGACAAGTTCAAAAAAAGTTTTCTACGTACCTGGGGTTTCTACCCCCTTCCTCCCCAGTAAAATGTGAGCACCTGTGGCTGCTAGGAAAGTTTGGCACCACCATAGACCACAATATTAGTTGCAGCCAGGGGAGGACTGGGACCTTTTGGCCTGGGGGGACAACACAAACTAGAGGCCCGTTTCACGGCATCCCCAGCCCAAAGCCATATCTTTCTTGTGTGCAAATCTTCAAATTGTGATGACTAACAGCCCCAGCCACACACACACTATGTACCTGATGCCTAACCCCATTTCTCCGCACAATCTACCTGTCTGTGTCTGATGCCTAACCTTAAAGGAGTTATCAGGCTTTTTTTTTTTATGAAAATAAGTGCTACTTACCCAGGGCTCGTCCAGCCCCAAGCTCCCAGCATGTCCCTTGCCGCAGCTCTGCAGTCAGCTGTTCGCTGCCGCTGCCTCCCAGCCCCCGGCGATGACGTCAGGCCGACTGCACCTGTGCGAGCGGCACTGTCAATCACTGCCACATGGACCAGAGCGTACTGTGCAGACGCAGAACTACTGCGCCTGCGCAGTACACTCCGGTCCATGTGGCGGTGATTGACAGTGCTGCTCGCACAGGCGCAGTACAGGCCTACATCCAGGTTGGACTGGTGCCATCGCTGGGGACTGGGAGGCAGTGGCAGCGAATGGCTGACTGCAGAGCTGCGGCGAGGGACATGCTGGGAGCGTGGGGCTGGAGGAAGCCCCGGGTAAGTAGCACTTATTTCATTAAAAATGCCTGATAACTCCTTTAAACAACCCCCCCCCCCACACACACACACACAAACCTACCTACCTGGTGATGCCTAACCCCACTCCTGCCCACCCACCATACAAACTACTTGTCTGACACCTACCCCCCCCCCCCCCTCCAACTACCTGTTTGACAGTGCCTAACTGCCTGCCTCCCCCCTCCCCTGCCGCCAATCACACCACAAGAAGAAAAAACGTTCCCCCTCAGGCCAGGGTCAGAATGGGGATGATTATCACACAAAAAAAAACTCAGAGGGCACTGGCCTGGGCAGAGAATTGAATTTGACAGCAGTAGCAGGCAGGCAGCAAAGTGTGAGTAACTCAGTGACAAGAAGGGAGAAGAAGTACAGAAACAAAATTTATAAAAAACACCTTCTCCTCTGGCAACCTGGACCCAACCTCCTCTATCCTCCTGTCTCCTCAGTCCTACACCTCCTCCTCCTCCACAGCAGCAAGCAGCTATAGGTGGCATCTCCGACTCCCAGCCCCCAGAGTGTCCGACTCCTCCAGCCAGGACAACCAGCCAGCCACTCGTAGCCGCAGCTCCAGGCCCCCAGCCCCCCCAGCACAGAAAGCTGAAGAGTGAGACAGCTCACTCCGACGACACCTCAGGCACAGCAGCACAGGGGAGGACTGTGTCCGACTCCTCCAGCCAGCCACTCCTAGCCACAGCTCCAGGCCCCCAGCCCCCCCAGCACAGAAAGCTGAAGAGTGAGACAGCTCACTCTGATGACACAGCAGGCACAGCAGCACAGGGGAGGACTGTGTCCGACTCCTCCAGCCAGGCCAGCCACACGTAGCTGCAGCTCCAGGCCCCCAGCCCCCCCAGCACAGAAAGCTGAAGAGTGATACAGCTCACTCCGACGACACCTCAGGCACAGCAGCACAGGGGAGGACTGTGTCCGACTCCTCCAGCCAGCCACTCCTAGCCACAGCTCCAGCCCCCCCAGCACAGAAAGCTGAAGAGTGAGACAGCTCACTCCGATGACACCGCAGGCACAGCAGCACGTTACGGGCGGCAGTGGCTCCAGGCGGGGGGCGGAGTCAAACAGGGTCAACCCACGGGGCCGGAGTGGACCTAAGCTATTTGTGTCCTTGCGCCGCTCACATCCACCGCAGGCGCAGCCACGCACAAGGGCACACCACGGCCGGCCGCCTCAGCCCCTTGGATACTTCAACTTGCCGGGAAATATCGCGCGAGGTTGCGATCCCCACTGCGAACTTGTCACCTGTGGTATGTCTGCGGCCGCTGCGTATAGCAGCGGCCGGCCCTAATTACTTAAGATTCGGGCGGCCCGGGGGGCAATTGCCCTGCGTCCCCCTGGGCCAGTCCTCCCCTGGTTGCAGCTATACGAAGACTTTAGACAGGGTGAATACCGCTCATCCCACCACTTCTCTGGCAGTGCTCGACCTGGCCCGCAAAACCAAGAAGTCAAAGTGAAGAAAGAAGGGTCCGCACTTGTCACGAGAAGTGAACTTTATTGAAGGACATATCCATAAACAGCTAAGGCAACATCTATGTAGCTAACATGTTTCGGACAGTCTGTCCTTAATCATAGCTAACATGATTATGGCTAAGTGGCAAGATAAGTAGGAATCCCAATGCATTGTAGACGCCCATCACTCCGCCTAAAGGAAGGAGGGAGGAGTAAACACATGAAGATGGGCGGATGCACTGGGATAACCACCAGTCATGCCAAATCTGCATGTGTAAAATATACAAATATACAAAAATACAAAAAATAGCAAAAAATATGTAAAATATGTAAAAACACAAAATACATAAGGAACAGATGAAATCCCATGAGCATAGACAGAAGTATCACTGTAACCTGGTTAAAATATAACAAAGCATATTGACAAAAATTAATAGTGGCTCTCAAAATAAATAACATCACAAAGAGATGGGACATGATATAAGGGTTGAGGGGGGGGGGGGGGGGGGGAGAGAAGGGAAGGGAAAAGGGGAAGGAGGGGATTGGGATGCATTGGGATTCCTACTTATCTTGCCACTTAGCCATAATCATGTTAGCTATGATTAAGGACAGACTGTCCGAAACATGTTAGCTACATAGATGTTGCCTTGGCTGTTTATGGATACGTCCTTCAATAAAGTTCACTTCTCGTGACAAGTGCGGACCCTTCTTTCTTCAAGTTGCAGCTATAGCACTGAATAAAGGTGAAGTGCTGAGGGTGGCGGAGGCACCATTAGCAGCAGAGATTGCGGCACAGATAGTGGCAGGGATAAGTTAGGGGCTTTTAGAGTTAGGTGTGGGGCAGAGTTAGTGATAGGAGTAGTTAGAGGCAGGGCCAGATTTCTGGAAAGGCCACAAAGTCCCAGGCCTTGAGTGGATGCAGCGCAAGGGGGCACCTGGACATGAGACCGGCTGCTGCGTATGAAAGAGGAGGCTGAAAATGGGGAGCAACACATGAAAAAGGAAACTGACACCCAAGGGAGCTGTTCATAAAAGAAAGAGGCTAGAGTACATGGAAGATACACATGGAAAAGGTGGATACACATGGAATGGGAGGGGTGCTGCTGCACAAGAAAGGGGAGCCGCCCACAACATACTTGGCCTGGGGCACAAAAAGTGTAAATCTGGCCTAGGATAGAGGTAGGTTAGTGCTAAGAGTAGAAAGGGTGTAGGTTAGTGTTAGGAGTAGGTAGTCAGTAAGTTACTATTAGGAGTAAGTAGAGGGAAGGTTAACGTAAGAGGAAGATTAGGTAAAGCAATATTAGAATATGTGTAAAAATGCTGATATTCTGCTGTCGGCATTATCCAGCGCCCAATAGTACAATATTGGTAATTTTACCAATATTCTACTAGTGGCTTCACCCGGCACCCAAATCTCTGGATGCCCTCTTTAGTGATCACATTTGCTGTTCCTTTACACAACAACAACAAAACATTTGCAAAGTGGTTTTCACCGTAGGAGCCAAAGCACATAAGCTTGTTTTAGATCAGTACATAGTGGTGCGTACAGGCAGCCCCGGGCCGCCCATGAGGGGGGTGAGGCAGGTTCCTCAGGCGGCACAAGTGAGGGGCAGCGTCCGCTTGGCCAGTGGTGGGGGGGGGGGGGCGAGCTGGAGGGGGTAGCAGCCAGGAAGGGGGCAGGCACAGCGGTGGGGAGGGGGGTCAGACCACTGATCCAAGCTCCCCCTCCAGCTATTTGCTCAATATTTAATTAGTCAAGCAGCGGGGGAAGCAAGGACTCACCTAGATCCTTGATCCAGCGCTGCATTCCACCGCTTGCGTCACTTCCTGCAATGCCGTCCAAGTCTAGAACCGTCAGGGGAAAAAGTTAAGTGATCATAAAAGCCAAACATGTGGCTTTTCAGTTTCAATTTAAATGTGTCCACGGTTGGAGCTGTCTTGATTCAGTTTGGCGAAACATTTCCTAGGTCAGGGGTAGCATGACAGAAAGCTCTGGCTCCAAAGGTTTTAGTTGAACTCGGGGGTAGTCAAGTTATTGGATCCTTTTGGTCTGAGGATGTGGGTGGTGTGATGCAGTTGCAACAAACCCTTCAGGTATCCAGGACCTAGGTCGTGTAGGTATTTGAATGTTAGAGTGCCAATTTTGAAAAGGATTCTCTATTTTTTGGGTAGCCAGTGTAGAGAGCAAAGGATTGGTTTTATATGGCAATGGTGGGTTTGGCTTGTTAACAGACTTGGGGCAGAATTCTGTACTAGCTGCAGGCTGAGTAGGTCTTTATTTGGCGAAGCATTAAAAAAGGCAAATTGACTAATTGGACGCCACCATAGGCACCAAAAGAAAATAGCGGTATTAGGGTGCCAGAGAGGAAATGGTGGCACCCAGTAAATAGTAGGAGCTTATACAGCGCCCCCTATATATGGGGCACTGCAGACGAACAAATGTTGATATTTTTCGGGGTTATTTTTACCATGTGTAAGGGGAAAGGGTTAGGGTTTGGTAGGTAGTGTGTGCAGGGGGGAGGGTTAGGTTTCAGCATTAGGTAGGTAGTGCGTGCGGGAGGGGAGGGTTAGGTTTCAGCATTAGGTAGGTAGTGTGTGCAGGGGGGAGGGTTAGGTTTCAGCATTAGGTAGTTAGTGTGTGTGTGTGGGGGGGGGGGGGGGAGTTTAGGTTTTGGCATTAGGTAGGTAGTGTGTATGGGGAGGGGGGGTTTAAGTTTACACATTAGGTAGGTAGTGTGTATGGGGTGGCTCTGCAGTTTAGGTTTAGGCACAGTGTGTGTGTGTGTGTGTGTGGGGGGTGGGGGGTTAGAGTTAGGCATCATGGGGGAGAGTTCTGTGTGAGAGTAGAGTAAGGTTTGGCCATAGTAACATATCGGTATTTAATATCGATATTTTGCACTTTTGCAGTAAAATATCAGTGTTTAATATTGATATTTACTATCGGCATCACTGGGCGCCCAAATTTCCAGGTGCCTTTCTTTAACATACACCTTTATGTGGAAGGCCTGCATAGAGGGCATTGCAATAGTCTAGCCATGATGTGATGAAGGCGTGAACTAGGGTTGGAAGATCATCTGAAGGAATGAGGTGCTTAATTTTTGCAGTATCCCTTAGGTGAAAGAAGGAATGTTTCACAGCAGCTGAAATGTGATTCCTGAAGTTTAATTCCCCATCAGTAAGTAACCCCCAAGCTGTGCACAGTGTTGGAGCTAGTGAGGTCTGAGTTCCCTACCCTCAGTGGTGCTGGCTGTGTCTGGAGCTGCTTTGCTGTTAGGCGATGTCCTCCGCTAACAACAACCTCTGTTTTGTCAGCATTTAGTTTAAGCCACGGTTTGCATTCACTTGTTAACCCAGTTGCTATTAAAATATATCTTACGTTTTGGGTTCACTTGAGCTTTAAGAATTACGTTTCTTTTAGTCAGGTTTTTCTCAACAAGTTTGATATCTTTATTACTTGCACATAACATCATAGATCCACTCTATGGACTTTATTCACTAAACCCTGCAAACTCATAGCACGGCTGTGCTAGCGTTTTGCGCGCGCAATCACGAGTTTGGTGATAACGTGCTCAAAAATGTGAAAACGCGCACAAAAACACTAGCGCAGCCATGCTATGAGTTAGCACAGTTTAGTGAATCAAGCCCTATATGTCTTCTTTCTTTTTCCAATAAGAGGGTCCAGTTATGATTTATGTTTACAGATGTCTTCTAATATCTTCTCTGGTTGAAAAATGCATAATATAATAACAATGCCACAGAGCGAGATAATGCTTTGAGCCCGTGTTTCATTGGCTGAGACTCCCAGATGCCTCCGATAGGTCTGCTGAGTGTGAATGCTGATTCCTATCGGTGTCCCCTGTACACGCACTGTAATGATATGGTGTGTGGCTGCCTCACAGCGGGGCTGCAGAACTGGGGGGGGGGGGGAGGGTTATATAGCTGTTCAGACAGCTCCAGTGATAAGTGACAGGATTAAACATTTAATTACATTCTTTACAGATGCCGAGTTTAATATTCATAACAAGGCCGGATTATACCTCCTGTCAGACTGACACGTTGGGTTAACTTGAGAGCTGTGATCTGGAGATAACATTTTATTAAATGTCTTACTATAAAGACCGAGGCAAAGGTTCCAGCTTCAGGAAGACAGCTGTGGTTTTTATAAATGGCTGTCTTGATGGTTTGCCTGTAGTACACGCTGGCGCAGTTTATCTTGGTGTCTGAAGCAGTGATGGCTAACCCTGATAAGGCACACTTATTTATTTAAGGTTTTGCCCATTAAATGTATGTTCTTCAGAGTAATCCCTCTTGCTTCAGTTGCCCTTTAAGCATGTGTAGTTTGATAATGACACATATGATACGGCTCTGTCTGCTTATAGGATTCCATTACATCTGTGCTTTTGTACTGGCTTATTATTCTTCACGAAGGCAAAAATATCTTGCCGGTTCTGAGATCTGGACTTGTAAGCCGTTATCTGATCAAAAATTAATCTTTTTCGGCAGTTCTATAGCTTCTTCCTACTTTTGTGCCCAAAAGCAGAACTTTGGTGGTTGCCATGGAAACCTTGGAACTCTGTGCGTCTGGTCTCCAAGGAAAGATGAAATTATTCAAAGCAACGTCCATTTTTTTCAGGGTTTTTTTCCCTTTACCCGCCCACCCTATAATTATGTACGTGAGATTTTAGAGATCGGGGGAATAAAGATATTTCTTAAATGTCATTAAAAAGTGGATTCAGACGGTGTATTACTCAGCAGTTCTCAGAATAGCTCTGTAGCACAGGAGGAAGCTGAGCGTTCTGCCCTCTTGTATAGATGAATGTTATTTCTAACCCCAATTAAAGGAGACCTGAATCAAAAAGAAACTTATGAGATAATGGATTGTATGTGTAGTACAGCTAAGAAATAGAGCATTAGTAGCAAAGAAAAGAGTCTCATATTGTTTTCAGTACAGGAAGAGTTAAAAAACTTCAATTGTTATCTGTGCAAAAGAGCATCTCTGAACTATTCGACCCAACTTGGGTCAAAGACAGTCCTATTTTGTGAAGCACTGATACATTAAAGAAACAGAGAGAGGGAGCTTCAAATATGATTTTACTGCAGGGGAGTTCAAAGGGTCATTAGCTCTGCTCTGTTTCACAGTTTAAAATACAGAGTGTGGTTTTAAAACTGCAAATGTGACAGAATGATGCAATGTTACAAAACCATATAACTGAAAATAAAATTATGGGACACTTTTCCTTTGTTACTAATGTTCTATTCATTATCCGTACTACACATACAATTCAATATATCATGATTTTTATTTTCGTTTCAGGTTTGCTTTTAAAGTCCCTTTATGTTCCAAGAGATTGGTAGAGATAAACTCCAGCTTCTATGATATGTTTTAAAGTGAACCAGAGACGAAGCACCCTCATGTATTTTACCATATATATCAGTGGGAACATTAGAGAAAACACCTACCCTGCTCTCTGTTTCGTCCTTTACTGCTCAGCCTGCTTGTTTTCAGCCCTGATAATATCCCCGACTGAGCATTCAGTCTGGTTTTGCTCAGGAATCATTATAGCTGAGTCAGTCTTCTCTGGTGTCTTTTCAAGCCCAAGCCTGCCCCCTTGTGGCTCTGCTCAGGAATCATTATAGCTGAGTTATTATAGCAAAGCCAGACTGAATGCTCAGTCAGGGATTTTATCTGGGCTTATAACAAGCAGGCTGAGCAGAGAAGAATGAAACAGAAAGCAGGGTAGGTGTTTTCTCTAATGTTCCCACTGATATATATGGTAAAATACATGAGGGTGCTTCATCTCTGGTTCACTTTAAAGGTTACTACGTTATAGCATACTGTTATGTTTTTTATTATTATTATTATTATTATTACTCTTATTATTATGTAATTATATAGCTCTAAAAACCTTTCACTATGTCTCATGTTTGATTTCTGATCTCTGTAGGATTAATCATAAAAACATTGTTGCCCTAGAAGATATTTATGAAAGCCCTTCCCACCTCTATTTGGCCATGGAACTGTAAGTACTGTAATTGTTGCATTTGTACATAACTATTAAATATACGCCACAAATTGAGCAATAGAGATATATGAATTATAGCAGAAGACTGCCTTAAAGGGATACTGTAGGGGGGTCAGGGGAAATTGGTTGTTGAACTTACCCGGGGCTTCTAACGGTCCCCCGCAGACATCCTGTGTTGGCGCAGCCACTCACCGATGCTCCGGCCCTTCCTCCGGTTCACTTCTGGAATTTCAAACTTTAAAGTCTGAAAACCACTGCAACTGCGTTGCCGTGTCCTCGATCCCGCTGATGTCATCAAGAGCGCACAGCGCAGGCCCAGTATGGTCTGTGTCTGCGCAGTACACTCCTGGTGACATCAGCGGGAGCGAGGACACGGGCGTGCAGGCGCAGTGGTTTTCAGACTTTAAAGTCAGAAATTCCAGAAGTGAACTGGAGGAGGGGCCGGAGCATCGGTGAGTGGCTGCGCCAACACAGGATGTCTGCGGGGGACCATTAGAAGCCCCGGGTAAGTTCAGCTCATTTTCCCCCGACCCCCCTACAGTATACATTTAATACAATAGCAACCCACCATGGTAGGGCACAGCACAGTGAGACATGAATAATCAGAATGCTGTATGGTGGATCATTCCCCTCTCCACACTTACTTCAGCAAGCTGTATTATAAAGTTTTTCATCATTGGCTGTTTGGTGTTCATCAATCCATGAGGGACAAAGGAGTCCTGGGAGGTGGTGTAATAGGAGGTGGTAAGCTGGTGAATCATGAAATGGGGATTCTTGTAGCCTAGCTCCCAACCAAGCATCGTCAAGAGACAACGTACAATATCCACTTGTAGGTCCTAGAAAAACAACAGAAGAAATAGAGAGTCCACAATAGTGTAGTTTGTCAAAGTAATGTGGGCATAGGTTCACAAAGGGCTTGGCTTGTTACAAAGCTCGTGTCAAGGTCCTGTTGATCTCATCAACCCTAGGGTGTGGGGTCTAAGTGAACACAGGTCTTCACCAATGCACATCACAAGCGATCATGGGCTGTCACCCCTGGTGGATGACAGACTACTTGGCTGCCTGGTGCCCACCAGGTCATGACCTCCAGGGATGCCCCACCAGTGATGAGAAGAACAGGAAGGGTGCACCCTGCAATAAGGGAAGAAAGACGGACTAGGAGGACAGGCCAGACTAATGACAGGACTGACTAGAGACGGGACTGACAGAAATGACAACTGGACTGACAGGCGGCAGGACTGGCTGATAACTGGACTGGCAGGACTGACAGGATTGGCAGGACTGACTGATGACTGAGCTGACCAGGATGACAGGACTGACTGAAGACTGGATTAACAGGACTGACAGGACTGGATGATGTACCTGAGCTGACCAGGCTGACAGGACGGACTGAAGACTTGACTGGATGATGTACCTGAGCTGACCAGGCTGACAGGACGGACTGAAGACTGGATTGACAGGACTGGATGATGTACCTGAGCTGACCAGGCTGACAGGACTGACTGAAGACTGGATTGACAGGACTGGATGACAGGACTGAGCTGACTGGTTGACAGGACTGGATGACAGGACTGAGCTGACCGGGCTGACATGACTGAGCTGACCGGGCTGACAGGACTGGATGACAGGACTGAGCTGACCGAGCTGACAGGACTGGATGACAGGACTGAGCTGACCGGACTGGATGACAGGACTGAGCTGACCGAGCTGACAGGACTGGATGACAGGACTGAGCTGACCGGACTGGATGACAGGACTGAGCTGACAGGACTGGATGACAGGACTGAGCTGACCGGGCTGACAGGACTGGATGACAGGACTGAGCTGACCGAGCTGACAGGACTGGATGACAGGACTGAGCTGACCGGACTGGATGACAGGACTGAGCTGACAGGACTGAATGACAGGACTGAGCTGACCGGGCTGACAGGACTGGATGACAGGACTGAGCTGACCGAGCTGACAGGACTGGATGACAGGACTGAGCTGACCGGACTGGATGACAGGACTGAGCTGACAGGACTGGATGACAGGACTGAGCTGACCGGGCTGACAGGACTGGATGACGGGACTGAGCTGACCGGGCTGACAGGACTGGATGACAGGACTGAGCTGACCGAGCTGACAGGACTGGATGACAGGACTGAGCTGACCGGGCTGACAGGACTGGATGACAGGACTGAGCTGACCGGGCTGGCATGACTGAGCTGACCGGGATGACAGGACTGGATGATGTACCTGAGCTGACCAGGCTGACAGGACTGACTGAAGACTGGATTGACAGGACTGGATGACAGGACTGAGCTGACTGGTTGACAGGACTGGATGACAGGACTGAGCTGACCGGGCTGACATGACTGAGCTGACCGGGCTGACAGGACTGGATGACAGGACTGAGCTGACCCAGCTGACAGGACTGGATGACAGGACTGAGCTGACCGAGCTGACAGGACTGGATGACAGGACTGAGCTGACCGGACTGGATGACAGGACTGAGCTGACAGGACTGGATGACAGGACTGAGCTGACCGGGCTGACAGGACTGGATGACAGGACTGAGCTGACCGAGCTGACAGGACTGGATGACAGGACTGAGCTGACCGGACTGGATGACAGGACTGAGCTGACAGGACTGGATGACAGGACTGAGCTGACCGGGCTGACAGGACTGGATGGCAGGACTGAGCTGACCGGGCTGACAGGACTGGATGACAGGACTGAGCTGACCGAGCTGACAGGACTGGATGACAGGACTGAGCTGACCGGGCTGACAGGACTGGATGACAGGACTGAGCTGACCGGGCTGGCATGACTGAGCTGACCGGGATGACAGGACTGGATGACAGGACTGAGCTGACTGAGCTGACAGGTGACCACAGTCACGATGGAACAGCAGTGAGCACCGATTGGCCAGGGTTTAAATATCCTGGTCTTCACACCAGTGCTGTAGTCCCACCCCCACCGCAACTATAACTATTTTGAGGAGGCTTGCTGTACTCATTTTTGAGGAACACTACAAATGAAAGAAAGGGGCTGCTTTAAATGGGGGCTGTATATTGTAGTGAGCTTCTGTACATGGAATTATAAATAGAAGGTAGGCAGTGTATGGAGGAAGGGAGCTGCTGTACATGCAATGGAGGTTATAGATATAAGGTAGGCAGTGCATGGAAGAGGGGCTGCACATGGGAGAGGGGAGCTGCTATACATGTAATGGAGGGGGGAAGGGTGTAGATAGAAGGTAGGTAGAGTATGGAGGAGGGGCTGCACATAGAAGAAGGAAGGGAGGGTGGCATAAGACAGTCAGTTTATGGGGAAAGAATTTAAATCCAGCCCTGCATTCTTGGCAGCCCTTTTAAATTAACTTATAGCGCAACAGGTTTTCCTCTATCTTATTGGCTTAGAAGTGTTATCTGGAATCACTTTGCATCCTAATGTAATTTTGTTTTTTACGTTACACTGGCAGATTGATAGAGAAATTCCCCCGAAGGCATTACATCCGGATGTAACGGACCCGCACTGTGCGCATAATAATAAAAGATAGTGATTTAGTCCTGCAGGCAGCCCATATTATCTGCTGCCTCGGGGTAATCAGCTGCAGCACACATAATCCACACACACGTAGCCGCCACAATACGTGACTCACTTACTCTGGAATCCTACAAGCCTAATCTCCATAAGCCCCGACTGATGCTGTAATACAGTGAATGGCTCTGAGACTGCACACTGACATCTCTCTTTCAGCGTCACGGGTGGCGAGCTCTTCGATCGCATCATCGAGCGAGGATATTACACCGAGAAGGACGCCAGCCAGCTCATCCGCCAGGTCTTGGATGCCGTGCAGTACTTGCACAATATGGGAATCGTACACCGCGACCTCAAGGTATTAACCTTACAATGCTGACATTGAAAAACCTCAATATAAAACGTTGAAAAATACAAATGGCTTTTACTCTATTTATTAAGAAGAGAATAATGACTGTGTATAAAGTTCAAGAGCCTATAGCAGTCATTCAGGTTCTGCAGCATGTGGGTACCACTGGAAACATCCATGTTACCAGGGCCAGAGTTCTGAGAAGGCCACAAAGGCCAGGCCTTGGGTGGCTGTAGCCCAAGGGGCGGTTGATATTGCAGAGGGGTTGCTGCATATGGAGGAGGAGGCTGCAAATTGAAAAGAGAAATTACTAATGAGGGAAAAACACATAGAAGGGGTGAGCTGCTGCACAAGAGAAACAGGGGCTGCTGTGCATGAATGTTGCATATGGGTGAGGGGGCTGCACATGGAATAGGAGGACACTGTTGCACATGGAAGGGTGGCAACAAGAAAATTGGCCTGGGGGCACTAAAAGTATAAATCCGGCCTTGTATGTTACCTAGGTAACACAGGTTGTGCTAATTGCGCAACACAAGCTACAGAGCTATTGGAAGTACTGGTAAAATTCCTGTGCATGGCAATTTTACCCACATTTACTGACCACACCCCCAGGTTCGCAATCCAGATCCATGAACCCAGTGCAAATTTTACACTGGGGCTCCTCCCTCACCAATAACAATAATAACAATAACATTTATAAAGCCCTTTTCTCCCATAGGACTCAAAGCGCATAAGCAATACATGATACAGACCAGCAAAACTGACAGCAAATGTGTGAGTGAGGAAAAAGAATGGTTTGTTAATGATTCCCACTACACAAAACATATAGAGGTGATTATAACCACTATAGCACCCATAAAGCGCTAATACAGTGGCTGGAGGAAGGTCTCTTAGGTCCAGGAGACGTGGTATGGTCGCACCCTCTGCATCCCCTATTGCTATGCCACTGCTGAGGATAGTTTCTGGAGCACAGACTTCCATGGCTACATACTACAATATTCTAAGAAAGGTCAGTCTGTGGCCAGGCCCGGATTTACCTCACAGGAGTTTATAGGCACAGCTGTCCTGGCACCTTAGACTTCTCCCTCCATGAACCTACAAATCCCCATCGAACCGCACCGCAAATGTGCTGGTTATCCCAGCTGTCACTTCTCCCTTACTTCCCTTGCCCGTCATAGGTAGCTACATGTGCCCCTTAGTATCAGTTGGCCATAAGTACCCTCAGTATTAAGTAGTTTAAGGTGTCCCCAAGTATTAGGTAGCTAGTGGAAGTTCAGTATTAATTAGCTGGGGGTGCCCCTACTGAAGGGAGATCTCATTAGTGTGATGTTGAGAGCTTGGCGAGTAACATCTCATTTACACTCTCATCCAGGACTCTACATAGGGAAGGAGGGAGGGAGACACTTGAAGAGGGGAGTGAGCCACCTTTCCATCAGGCGCCTGTAGGCAGGAGCCTAGAGTGCCTTGTGGTAAATCTGGCCATGTCTGTGGCCCTGCAGTCTGATGGGCCTGATGATGCATACCAACCGCGGGGGTCTGAATTCCTCTCCCCTTTATTTCACCACTCTGTTTACTTAGATTATAACATCGTATGTTTAGATCTTTATGCTAATCTTTCCTTGAAAGCAATCATATCATAAACTTTAAAGCAATCCTGTCATAATCATCATCAATGGAATTTGAATGCAATGTGATAAATAATGAAAAGCTTTTTGGACAGTGAAGATTCTCAGGTATCCAAACCATGGTACAAATCAGTGCTTCCTAAGTCAGTCCTCGAGACCCACCAACAGTGCATGCTTTATGGAATTCCACAGAGGTAGTTAATCAGCACTAAGGCACTAGTTACAGGTCTGAAAAAACATTTTTTTTCGACAGCTGTTTTGGTCGTTCCATGTAATGTTAAGGTTTTTTGGTGCTCTGAATTGAAAAAATGACCTCCATTTTGTCATAGGACATCACGTTTCCTGACTATTTATGTAACTATGTTAACTAAGGCAATACCTCAAAATAATTGGAAAAAGACTTATAAAATTAAAGTTTTATTACAGTTTTTTTCATGAAAATCCTTATTTGAACTGAAATGAGTTCACCTACACACACTAAACTCGATTCTTCTTCCCAGTAAGGCTCCTCTTGGTGCATTCACACTTGTGAGCATCACCTGGAATGTCTCTGAAGCATCCAACAGTAATCTGCCATCATAGTAAGGCTCCGTTTTCCCTGGTATCTCCTTTCTATCTCTTTAATGTCTTGGTGGAATAGTTCACCTTGTTCCTAACTCACAGCTCCCAAATTTTCAGGAAAGTACATACCTCCCAACTTATTGAGATAAGAAAGAGAGACACTTAAGCAACACCCCTGCCACACCCCAAACCACGCCCCCAGCACACCCTTAGTCACGCATACCATAAAGATTTCATACGAAAAATATGTTGTTGTTTTTTTTATTCAAACCACACTGGTCCTTTCTTTCGTGGTATATTGTCCTTCATATTAACATTTGAAAATATATTAATTTAAATGATGGGCGAGTAAATTAAAGTCTTATTAGATTAGAGTCAATTAAACACATATTTCAGTAGATAAAATACATATATTTACATAGATCTGTACATGAGTCCTGAATTGGGACAAATTAAGAAGAAAGAGGGACAGGGTTCCCAAAGAAGGACTGTCCCTCCAAAAGAGGGACAGTTGGGAGTTATAAAAATAGTCAAGATGGGACTGGAGGAAATGCACTTTCAAACTCATCAGGCAACCTAAAGCAACCATCTTTAAATGCAATACACGCTTCTTTTTGAGGATCCAAACATTAAAAAATGAGATTAATTTGAAGACGATTTTGCATTTTGTGGCAAATCATGATATCTAGGAGTTTTTCCAAAATTTTATTTGTTTTCAGCACATCAAAATATATGGAAATTTGATGAAAATAATCAAACAGCTTTTTAGTCTCAGACCTGCGTTATTAGTGTTGCTGTTTCGGAAACCTGAATAATGCCTCACAAAGTGCTTCAGAACCATCACTTGCAGATAGATTTACAAAGCTGCATTCCACGTTGTTATTCACAAGACTCCAATGCTAATTCCTTCTGGCTTTGCAGGGAAGTCACGTGAACCACAAAGTGGAATGCAGCTTCGTGACTCTCTCCATAAATATTGGTTCTGAAGTACTTTGCATGGCATCATCCTGGTTCCAAATATGACTACTAATTACTCCACCTGTTAATATGTGCAGTTACCTGCAAAACATGCGCTGTTGTTGGGCTTTGAGGACAGGGTTGGGAAACATTGGCATATCTAGTAGAAATAAGTCAAATGTAGGTTTCAAATTTTAAGAAGTGCTCCAGACCAGGGTTTCCCAACCCTGTCCTCAAGTACCACCAACAGTTCAAGTTTTGCAGAAAACCACAAACATTCACTGGTGGGGTAATTAGTGTCTCAGCAGAGCTGATTTCATACTTGCCTAAGAAGAGCGTAGGTCCTCTGTCTGTCCCGTAGTTCTAGCAATGGGCCTGGTGAAGTTTTTCAACCAGCTTGGTCGAATATGTCTTCAGCCATCCTCGGGCAGTCTTTGGAAGTGCATACAACCCCAAGTATTTCTAAAGACAAGTGTATCAGTACAGCGCTAGTCTTTGGAAGTACTCAGGGGTGAAAACACATCCAAATTTTCTCGAGAACTCCTGAAGGTGTGTAACTTCACCGGGTGATATCGGTTGAAGCAACGCCCAGGAAGGCTCTATGGGATCAAGAGCCCTTCCTCCTTTGTAGGGGAGTTTCAAGCACTTGCTCCCCTTAACATTTGTAAAGTGTGGGCCCAACTTCTTGTGACATTTTTTGTTATTTTGCCCAAACAGGCCTGTTAGTACTTATTTCCCTGTGTGTAATAGTTTGGTAAAATGTTCACAATTTCTTTCATCTCCATCTCATGTAGCCTTCCATAGAGTTGGTCAATGTGTTGCAAATAATTCTGTCATGCATGCAACTTTAATTAAAATTATATTTAGCTTGAAACTGGGCCAATCAATTGACTGAATTTTGATTATCCCAATTCCACTATAATTTGCATAACATTTCCATGAAAACCAGAATTATTTACGCATTGGCCATCACTAGCTTTTATTTTATTTGTTTTCTCCAGAAACTCTTGCCTGCAAACCTTCCAGTTACACATTTTTTAAACAGATATTTTTGTTCCTCTCACCTTCAGCCTGAAAACCTTCTCTATGCAACTCCATTTGAAGACTCCAAAATTATGATAAGTGACTTTGGGCTATCAAAGTTGGAAGATGACGGTATGATGGCCACAGCTTGTGGGACACCAGGCTATGTAGGTAAGGACTGTAATATTCCACCCAGTCATGAGTTCCTGTAAAGGCTCCCCACATTTGTGATAATGGTCCCCACTTGAAAACTAGCATACTGCAACTTTTTATTGAATTTTTTTATGTAGTCTTCTACTTCCCGAGAAGATGACCAACCATAATCAATTCATTTCAAGGGGAAATATTGAGAGCAATGCACTGCACTACAAGTCGGGGTTGTACCAGTGGGTGGTTTTGAACTGCACTGACCAGTACTTAATCCTGCAGGAACAAATGGATTATGGTTAAAAGTGATGCTACTGCAAGTGTTTTTGTACTGGTAGCCAGACATTGAATGTTGTACATTAATGGTGCACCTAAATGATCCAGTAAGTATTGTAGAATTGATTGTAGATAAACCAGACACTAAGGCCCGGTTCACACTTGCGGTGGCCCTCCGGAATCGCCGTGCCGGAGCCGCACCGCCTGCAGAACGGACGGAACGGACGCACGGCATAGCAATTAAAGCCTATGCGTCCGTTCACATGGGTCCGTTCTGCAGAACCGGAGCCGGACCGGATCCGGGCCGGATCCGGACTCCGGCCTCCGTTCCAACATGCGCTATTTTTTCATCCGGCCCCTCCGGCAGCCGTATCCGGGGCGGAGCCGGACTGCACCATCCGGCCAATACAAACAAATGGGAACCGGAGGCCGCACAACACACTGGCTGAGAAATCCGGATGTTCTACCCCACTTCCTATGCGGATTTTTGCGGCGATATTGGCTGGGGACACATGGGCAAGCATTTTGGAGTGGAGCAGCACGAGCTGGAGGTGTTGGCAGGATGTTGGCAGCATGTCGGAGGTGGAGGTGAGTGCTAAACAGCAGAGGGCCTGATTCCACAGGTCCCCCTTCTGCTGACCTCCCAGACCCCAACATTATTTTTTTTTTTACGTTAACTTTGCCAAACGGATCCGGATCGCATCCTGATTACCACCTGATGCAACCTGACCGGATCCGGATCGGATCCGGATCAGAACCGTACGGTTCCGATCCGGATCCGGTCCGGATCCGGTCAGGTCATCCGGTCCGTTTGGCAAACAACCGCTAATGTGAACCGGGCCTTAGTGGCATAACGTTTCGGGCTTTATTAAACTTTAAGGTTAAAACATTTACACAGTAAACAATGAATTCTCAGTGGGGAAAAGTACATGTTCAGGCCTGACAGAACTTCCACTTCTTCAGAGGTTCTAGACCAGAGTAGCTACTCTGGTTTAGGGCCTCTGAAGAAGCGGAAGCTTTTCGTTGTGTCAGGCTGGTATCTGTACCACTCCCCACAGTCCTTTCACCATTGTCTGTCTGATGCTTTCTAAAACTGATGTTTAATAAAGCCTGGATTTTTATGTCATTTGGTTTTCAGTCTTCCTACAATCTATTTGGAAACTAGTTTCACCGAAGCTCAGGTAGTAACCAAAGCTTTGTAAAAGTAACCTGCCTGCATTGATTGCCAGCACTTTTGTCTCTATTGTTTTAAAGTGGAATTCATCAAATCAAAGTATGTATAAACAATAAAAATTAGTGTTTCCAAAAGCTTAGTTTCATCTGGCTCTACCTCTTCTTGCTGTCATGAAAGTGCCTGGTCAAGGTGTGTCCATTGTCCTCATACACTCCGATATGCAGGTGTCACACTTCTAGCTCAGTCTCTCCTCTCATGTGACCACTCGGGACAGAAGTGGCTGTTCCCCTGGAGAGCTGTGAGCCCTCCTAGTCACTGCTCCCACAGGCTGGAGCCTCTCACACTTCTGCCTTGGCTTAGATCCTAGCATTAGATTGACTGGGAGGTAGATGGTAGGCATGGTCAGGCAGCTGGCAACTGCTGAGGAGAAAATGTCCTATGAATTGATGCATCTAGTACTTTGCAGATCTTGTAAAATAAAGTAGAAAAGCATTTTACAAAATCGTAGTGGAGTGGTCCTGTTCCCTCTATTTGTGCTGATTTGGTGAATATATGGATTATTTTATTTATGGCCAAAATAGAGATATTACAGTGCTGTCTTTGTTAACTTAAACATCTATAACTACAGTAATTCCTCAAACTTATCAATTAGCCATGCATTTAGCAGTGCAGCCATACCCCTTTTCTTACTGTCCTCAGAGGAGCTCACAAACTAAGCCTACCATAGTCATAGTCTAATGTCCTACCATATTATCATTGTGTATTTATATAGCACTGATATCTTCTGCAGCACTGTACAGAGTACAGAGTACAGAGTTTCATAACGTTTAGCTCCATCCACATCTTCACAACTCCTTTTCCCTAAAGAACCTCCAAAATTTGAAACACACTCTGTTGCCCCCAAAATTGGTTGTTGTTTTTTTTGGGCGGGGGAGTTGTCTGTAAATAATCAGCACCAGGTGTCAAATTCCCAAGGTACTAAAATGCTCATGGCTCCTACTTTTAAAGCTATATGAAGTAGATTTTGTCTGTACGGTGTGTGCCCATAACGGAAGATTTCCTCTATTACCTACATGTCATATTGCTGATGTAGTTCTCTCTTATATCTGCAGCCCCTGAGCTCCTTGAGCAGAAGCCATACGGGAAAGCTGTGGACGTGTGGGCTCTTGGCGTCATCTCTTATATACTGTAGGTATCCTCTGCAGCTGATTCCTGTGCTGTCTGAAAAATTCCCCCACTTGCTCCTGGTATTTAAAGGCTGGTTCAGACGGTTGCTGGCATTCATCCACGTCGTTTAGCGCCGGAATCCACCACATCTGCATTGAGATGAATGGTAGAGCTTATCTTAAATCTTTCACCATCAATTGTCAATCGCAGTCAACTTTTTGGAGATGCAACTTGTAGCTTCTACTGTTTGTTGCAACGTGATGAGGGAACAATGGAAACTAGATAGCCAAAAAGTATTTTTGCAACTGGAAAACCAAATGCCACCGCCTGCCATGTGAACTGACCATAGAGTATGAGGCTCCCAATGCATTAAAGATAAGCTAATACAGCTGTTGATCTTATAAACAGAGAGGTAAACATAGACTTATCACACCCCCACCACTTCCCTAGTCATTGATACCAGAAAGAATTCAGAAGCAAAAGATGGAGTTAACCACTTCACCCCAAAGACGTTTTTACCCTAACGGACAAGAGCGATTTCCCCCTTTCAGTGCTCATCCCTTTCATTTGCCAATAGCTTAATCACTACTAATCACAATGAAATGATCTATATCTTGTTTTTTTCGCCACCAATTGGGCTTTTTGGAGTTGATATTTGTTTTCAGTAATTACTTTATTTACTATGCACTTTAAAGGGAAACACAAGGAAAAAATGAAAAAATACACTATTTCTCCAATTTCATCCCCTATAGTTTTAATATTAACACTGCTACTGTGCAAAAAACCCACACATTTTATCTGCCTATTTGTTCTGGTTACAAGATTTTAATGATGTCCCTAGTACACTTAGTGGTGACAATATAGTATTGGAAATAAAGGTGTCTTTTTTTTTTTGGTGTTTTTTTTTCACGTGCACGAACGAGCACAGCGGCAGCAGCACTGTCTGACTTATAAAAACGTCCTGGAGCCATTAAGAGGCTCTAGCAGGATGTTTTTATATGTCAGGTTGTCATAAAGTGGTTAAAACTCATTCTCAGTAGGGGGGAAAAATAAATAAATATATATATATATATATATTTATATATATATAATTCTTTTTTTTTTTCTTACATAGATCTGTACATCAGTCCTGAAAGAAGGACGTATGAGGAAGAAAGAGGAACAGAGGGATTTAGTTCCCAAAGAGGGACTGTCTCTCTGAAACTAATATAATTACCGGGAGTTCTTTTGGTAGCAGTAAAAAAAAAAGGGCGCCAGCGGCTATTGAACAAAAAGGGCGCCGCCATAGACTCTAATGCAATTATTGTTAACACAGCAAAAAAAGCAGAAAAAGGGCGCCCGATAAATATCGCTACCAAAATTAGAACATTACAGTTTTTGATGTATGTTATCGTTTTAGAAGCTTGCAACATTATAGTTTTTGTCATATTATTTTGTTGTTTGTTATCACAGATATTATCGTTTCTGCAGAGGGAGTGGTTAGGGTTAGGCACCACCAGGAGGAGTGGTTAGGGCTAAGCATTACCCGGGGGGGGCGGTTAGAGTTAGGCAACACCCGGGGGGTGGGTGTTTAGGTTAAGGCACCATCAGGGGGGTGGTTAGGGTTAGGCACCAACAGGGGAGTGGTTAGTTTTAGGCACCACCAGGGGAGGGTACTGTGTGAGAGTAGATGTGGGTTAAGCTTTATTGTTAAAGTACATTACGATTTTTAACATTAATACATTTTCCTTATCAACTCCTGACTTTTTTTTGAAACTGTATTTATTGTTAACCACTTTCGTTAGCGATGTTAATCGTTATTGAGATTTCGCTATCCACCGGCACCATTTCATCATCCAGCCGGGCCCTTTTTTCATGGCGCACTTTTTTCATGCACGCATTCTTTTTACCAGGTAGATTATTGTTTTTAGCACAATTGTTTGATAAATACAACTAACTAGAAAGGTCCAGACTCCTCAAATGGCCCAGCCGTTTTCCTGAAATATTCTATTGAATGATAGGGGTTGTGCAGACGGAAATACATTGTAATCTTTCCCTGTGGAATAATGCCTTGTTTTCTTGCTGTAACAGACTGTGTGGGTACCCACCTTTCTATGACGAGAACGACTCAGAACTCTTCAACCAAATCATAAAAGCAGAGTATGAATTTGACTCTCCGTATTGGGATGATATTTCTGAATCGGGTAAATAAACATTTATTCTTGTGCTTCAATATAAATGCCTTCCAATTCTGCTTGTGGGAAGTGTATCTGGGTAATATAGTGCCTATGGCAAACACTGAAATTGCACCCCCCCCCCCCCCCCCTCCTGGCCAGAGACCCCTTCCTCTCTAAAACCAGCATCCTTTCTCATGTACATTTGTTATAGTTGCCTTTGTTTCTTGGCTCAGGATATTGCCGAAGTTTCGGAAATATTTCTTCTTATTTCCTTTGTACTCTATTCCCCTCCTTTAACACCTAACACTAACCCTTCACTCCGATCCCAACAATCCCATCTTTACTCCTAATACGAACTTCCCCCTCTCCACTCCTAACACTAACCTTTCCCCTCACATTTACAGCTAAGGAGTTTGAGTACGGGATATGGATTAAGACCATACAGGGCCCCAGGAAGACCAATTAATGTGTACCCCACCTTTTCTCTCCGTGTTTACTGGTTGAAAGGCTGTTAAAGGGGAACTGAAGCGAGAGGTATATGGAGGCTGTCATGTTTATTTCCTTTTAAGCAATACCAGTTGCCTGGCAGCCCAGCTGATCCTCTGCCTCTAATACTATTAGCCATAGGCCCTGAACAAGCATGCAGCAGATCAGGGGTTTCAGTGGTTCAGACTTTAAAGTCAGATCTGACAAGACTAGCTGCATGCTTGTTTCTGGGTTTATTCAGATACTACTGCAGAGAAATAGACCAGCAGGGCTGCCAGGCAACTGTTATTGATTAAAAGGAAATAAACATGACAGCCTCCATATACCTCTCTCTTCAGTTCCCCTTTAAGGCAAGTTGGAATGTCTCAGTCCAACAAGCAATGGGAGACCACTATTCAATACTGACGGAGAGGCAGTTTAACTTTTACCTGTAGGCCGCACTACTATTGTAAGACAATTTGTTGTCCCTAGATACCAGAATTAAGTAGCTGGGTTACCTAAATACCAGAGTTTAAAATACCCTAGATACATAAATTGAGAAGCCATGATCCCTAGATATTATAATTAAGTAGCCATGTGCCTTAAATAAATAGTCACATGATTTCAGATAAAAGAATCAAATATTTCCATTCCTCCAGATAAAAGAATTGACTAGTCACATGCCTCCAGATAACGCAGCCAGTAGTCACATGCCCCCCAATAAAAATATTAATAAGGCACAAGTATCCAGATAAAATAATTAAGTAGTCACACACCTTCAGATAAAATAATCAAGTAGCCAAGTGAGTCAAGATAAAATAATTAAATAGCAAAGTGCGCCCTATATACCGTATTTTTCGGACTATAAGACGCTCTGGACTATAAGACGCACCCAGGTTTAGAAGACAAAACTCAGGGGAAAAAAAATTCTACTAAACCTGGTGCCTCCATGGTCTAGGGGCGTCTTATGTTTAAGCCCTGGGTAACGTGCATAGTGTGTGGAAGCCAGTTATTACTCCACAGTTTCAGCTGACTGGGATGGAAATGGGAAAGTAGGAAAGGGAGACCCACAGCACAGAAGGATTAGTTGAAAAGCATACTAATCAGCATATCAGCTGATCAGCATATCAGCATAGTATACAGTATGACTGAGTGATCAAATACTATATATATATATATATATATATATATATATATATATATATATATATATATATATATATAGTAAAGCCCTACAAATCATGTTCAAAGATGCTGCAGTATAACAAATGAAAATACAGTGCACATAATAGAATTGAAAGTATCCAGTAAAAGTGGTAGGGTGTACTGTGCAGTGTGAGAGTCACCCAGCCAGTCCTAATTGCACTTGTTTGCCATTATTATTGCTATAAAAAATGTACGGTAAGTGTAGCAAGGGTGAGGTGGGGAAAGAGGACAGGATCCTTTTGTTACTTACAGCTTCCCGGATTATTCTGGCGGTGGAGTGCGCCGCGGATCACGTGGTGTGGGTCCGTTAAGGAATCGGCATGACCATCGGCTTATTTCCTTCATCCCCCTGTGTCCTGCTCCCGGTGTCTATGGGTCCCCCTCCCTGTGTCGCGCTGCTCTCGGTCCCCATGTCCGCGTATATACAGTATACACGCTGCAGCCACGCGGCCATCAATAGCAACAAGCCACGCATGTTTGGGTGCCATCTTCCAATCAGGTGCGGGGGCGCTGCCCCAGACCGCCAATCACACAGCTCATTGTTCCCTTCTTCCGGCCCGCTGGTCTCGAAGGCGGGACCACAGGTCCATCATTGCGGCGAATCACTGTGCAGTGAAGGGAGCAATGAGCTGTGTGATTGGCGGTCTGGGGCAGCGCCCCCGCACCTGATTGGAAGATGGCACCCAAACATGCGTGGCTTGTTGCTATTGATGGCCGCGTGGCTGCAGCGTGTATACTGTATATACGCGGACATGGGGACCGAGAGCAGCGCGACACAGGAAGGGGGACCCATAGACACCGGGAGCAGGACACAGGGGGATGAAGGAAATAAGCCGATGGTCATGCCGATTCCTTAACGGACCCACACCACGTGATCCGCGGCGCACTCCACCGCCAGAATAATCCGGGAAGCTGTAAGTAACAAAAGAATCCTGTCCTCTTTCCCCACCTTACCCTTGCTACACTTACAAATGCACAGAGAGGAGAACACGGGGATGGAGGGGAGACGGAGAACAATACCTATTAAATACATGAGCAGGTCCAAACAATACCTTCGGACTATAAGACGCACTGACTTTTTCTCCCCACTTTTGAGGGAGAAAAAGTGCGTCTTATAGTCCGAAAAATACGGTACATAAATTAACCTCCTTGCCGGTTATCCCGAACTCAGTTCGGGGTAACCTACGCAGGAGGATTTCTCAGGCCCCGCTGGGCCGATTTTCATAATTTTTTTTCCTACACGCAGCTAGCACTTTGCTAGCTGCGTGTAGTACGCGCTCGCCGCTGATTCGCCGCTACCCGCCGCGCTGCCCCCGCCCCAGACCCCTGCGCAGCCTGGCCAATCAGTGCCAGGCAGTGCTAAGGGGCGGATCGGGATTTCCTCTGACGTCACAACGTCCATGACGTCGGTGACGTCATCCCGCCCGGTCGCCATCGCGACCGGGGAATCCCTGTAGGAAATCCCGTTCTGAACGGGATTTCCTGCTTACTCTGATCGCCAAAGGCGATCAGAGTGGGGGGGGGGGGGGGGATGCCGCCGCTCAGGGCTCACTACCTGATTTTAAAAAAATAAAAAATTAAAAAAAAGTGCTGCGCTGCCTCCTTGCCGGATTAATTAGACCGGCAAGGAGGTTAAGTAGCCATGTTCAACAGATAACAGAATAATCTGATCTGAGGTCTGAGTGATGGGGAGCACAGGGGCAGGCATGGTGGCGCAGCACAGGGGCAGGTATGGCACCCATGGCACAAGCCATGCCTGTACCCCTCTAGATACGCCACTGTCTGCTCGGCTTATATACCTGCAGTGTGACCAGCTGGTATCATCAGAATCTAAACCTTTTTCTTATGCGAGGCATTAATGAACGGGTTCCTTCCTGTCATCTTTGCTGTGTGACTCAATACTGGATGTTCCCATTATCACATGTCACATGTGGTTTTTAAGCCAAGTGGTTTAAACTCACTTAACACTTATAAGGGGGGAACAGAAAACCTTCCTGGATGCTGCCAGAGTCGTGAAATTCTTCTCTAATGAAGGTTTAAGGCAGAAAAATCGAGATCTTGGCTGGATAAAAAAAATGAAATAACGAGATCCCCGGGGAACTGAGGTGTCCTGTGTTATCCTTGTTGGCTATTACAGATTCTTTTATGGAAGCCGGAGACACAGGAAGCCAGTCCCCGGGGAGAGAAATACATCGCCTGACGGAGGAACATAAATTGTTACTGATATTTTACATTGCGGGAGATAGTTCTCACTTTTCCCATCTATTCCATTACAGCTGTCAGTTTTTTATCTGACCGTAGTAATTAGACTTTATAATCCGAATCAGATAAATTGATCTGTTAGGTTGGCCTAGAGATCAGATATCTCCATTAATGGGACAGCCGTGGAGACAACTATATTTCAATTGAGGACATAACATTTTGATAATCAGTGACCAATTTTACCACCTCCATGTAGTATAAGGGCCAACAGTTCCTGAATATGGACAGATTGTGTAGGTTAGCTCTAATACTACATGGAAGTTGTAAAATTGGCCAATGATTGGCCAATAAAAACTGGATGTGGTGATACAGCTCCCATAGCATTTAATTTGGCTGCTACAGAACCAAAGAGCAGGAGGAACTCAACCCTCATAAACAAGCTGGATGGTTCTCGGTCAAGGTCACAGGTCAGGGCCGTGTCTGCTGAGAATCTAGTGTGTGTATGGTGGCTCCAATCTCCGTAATGCATTTCTGGGAGATTCAGAATCAGAATAATCTTGGCCAAGCAAAGAACAGAGGCGCCAAAAGTATAAGATTAGATTAAATGAGCTTAAAAACCAACTTAAATGGCAAGATTAAAGCGGAATATAACCCTGCATTTCAACTTTGCTTTAAAACATTAGGCTCCGCACCCACCGCACCATCCACAGACACCTATGGTATGTGTTATCAACTTTTTGCATGGACAATGTTTTGTATTTGTCTACGATTTTAACAAGTTGGGATTAAAGTGTATGACAGCAGTGCCGGCGCTCTCCTCTTTCTTTATGCATATGGATGTCACTTTTTGCCTGAGCACGCTGAGGATCTATAACGCACACACCTTTATATAGGACTGTGTTGTCTCTCCCTCCCTCCTCCTTCCCTGGATAAGAGGACGGCTCCTGCAGTGCCAGCATTCCTTCTCCCTGTTTCTACAGTATATTATATGCAACCAGCATTTTTTTTTTACTACACCAGCATTGGAAGGGTTACACAGTTCAATTTCTGCAGACGCATCCGAAGCTGAAATAGATACATTTTGTTTACATAAATGTATCTAAGTGTTGAATGTGACTCACTCTCTCTGACTGAGAAGGAGCTTGGAGGGCGGTAAGACCACCACTTGCTCCTTCAATTTTGCCATTTAAGTTGGTTTTTAAGCTCATTTAATCTAATCTTATACTTTTGGCGCCTCTGTTCATTGTATACAATTTTGAGTCCACCCTTGGTGGAGGGTTGCTACCCTTTCTTCCTGTCTACGGAGAGCGACTTTTTAATCCTGAGTGGGGAAAGGACAATCTCCCCACCTGCCTTTACAGTGGTTGCCTGCTGGTGACCCCGACTTGTGAGTATCTAGCAATAAAAACTTATTGCCACCTTGTCAAGTAAAAATTACACTATTGGGGCTCTTGGTGTTCCCTGTTTTTATCTCTTGGCCAAGCAAAGGCCAAGTCCATTGTTCTTATTACTCCTTCCCTTCTGTTGTGCACCACGTGTTGTCCCCTCTCCCTGCACCATAGCAACAGATCGCATTGTTTGCCTGTAGGCTATTATGGTGTCTGTACAACCCCGTGAATTATCGCCCAAGGGACCATGTCCTGATCCCTGTGGATGACAGAACTCGTACATATGTAGTCACTCCACATTCACTCAGAGCCTCGTCACTACCACAGTATGCGTACAACTCCTTGCAGAGCCACATGGTCACTGCTATCCACATGGCCGAGTACAGTTTTCTGTTTTATGGAGAAGGGAGGGGGTACGATTACGTAACAGCCGGCTGTGGGAGTTTTGAAGGAAGTTCCTGCAAGCGCATAGTTTTTGTCTCCGATAGGGGGTGGCGTTTTTAACTATAACACTGATCACACGTTCACATAATCACTTGCCTGATGTTGGCCACCATTGATAACTACTTTCAAATTCTAAACTTTAGATACAAGTATCTTTGAAATGAACTTACAAGCTACTTGTAATGATTGGTGTCAGCAAGCACCGCTATTTCTGATTATTGGTGATCTGCAGTATCACCAATAATACAGATGCTATACCTGATTATATGGTGATCTGCAGAATCACCAATAATGCAAATATAGCGTGACACGATACAATCGTACGCAAGAGGGTGCTGGGTACAATAGAGTATCTCTATAGGGCACAGAGATACAACCTCCAGCAAGCTGGAACAGCAGACAATAATAATATACAGTGTAAATTCAAGTCTGTGGAAATATCCACCACACCGTAATTCCTCAAAGGTGTGGTTACCTCTGAATGGGAACCCTGTGTGTGAGACCCTCCAAAAGACGGAGTGGAGGAGTCTCGGCCTCTAGCAGCAAGGGTTTGCTAGTGGCGGTCGTCTCAAAGAGGCAAGCCTCTGATAGAACCCTACAGTGGGAGACGTTCCACTGAAGGGAGAAAGGTCAGACAAAATGAGGTTCGGCAAAAGATCAGGCGGCAGCAGTACAGAAACGTGAGACAAGAGAATAGTCGGAAACCACGCCAATAGTCGATAACGGTACGGGCTGGCGAAGTACAAAATCAGAAAGCAGAGGAATAGTAAAGGCAGGCACAGAATCATACACGATAATTCAAACAGTGATAATATGTGTATATATTGGCGATAAACCAATATATAACACAATATCAGAGACAAGGCTGACTAGGTCTGAGTGCTGACACAGGGTATCGCAAACACAGACGAAGTGTGACTGAAAAGCACTTCCTTATATACTGCCTGGGAGAGAAGTCTCCACCCCAGGCAGCAACCAATCAGAGCAGGCTAAAATGTCAGCTAATCTCCAGGTCAGCTGACATGCTTCCTAAGAGTATAAAGGCGTGTCTGTCGGGCGCGCCCGCCCCCTAGAGGCAAGATGGCAGAGTCCTGGTGAGCAGCATGCTGGTGAGTTTGGAGCAGAGTGCTCGGACGGGTTTGCGCAGCGGATGCGGACGAATTTCCGCATCCCGCATTGGAAAGTCCGCTTGCCGGATTGGATGCGACCATATTTCCGCAATCCATCCGGTGTTGCGGATTTTTCGTTACAGTACCCCTCCCTCTAGGCGTGGACTCCGGACACGTCCCACCTGGCCTGTCAGGATGGAGCTCATGGAACCATCTCCTTTGGTTATCTGCATGTAAATCACCTGCTTTGACCCAACATCTTTCCTCTAAACCGAATCCTCTCCAATGCACCAAATACTGCACTGAGCCCTGAACTCGTCTGGAGTCCAAAATTTCCTCGACCTTCCATTCGGGCTCACCATCAACCATGACAGGGTGAGGAGGGGGGGAATCCACCTGAACAGCCGGCTTCAGGAGCGACACATGAAAGGCTTTCCCCACCCTTAGAGAATGCGGTAAATTGACTCTGTAAGTAACCCGGTTAACCCTTTTCGGAAATTGGATATGGTCCAATATACCTGGGCCCCAGTTTCGCCGATGGCTGTCTCAGAGCTATATGACGAGTTGATACCCAAACTTTGTCCCCTGGTTTAAACTCCCGCTCCGCACATCTTCTCTTATCTGCCTGCCTCTTTTGCATGCAAAAAGCCTTTTTTAGATTCTCTCTGACCTTAGCCCAAATCCTCTTAAAAGATTCCTGCCACTCCTCCAGAACAGGGAACGGAAAGACCGTCACTGGCTAGGGAGAAAATTTGGGGAACTTCCCATTGACTATCTGGAAAGGCGCATAACCAGAGGACTCATTCCTGAGATTGTTATGTGTGAATTCAGCAAATGGTAGAAAGTCCGCCCACTGATGTTGGGTGTCCGCCACATAACATCTCAGGAACTGTTCCAAGGACTGATTGATCCTTTCTGTCTGACCGTTGGTCTGCGGATGGTAACCTGATGAAAAAGACAACGACATACCCATCCCTTTACAGAAGGCCCACCAGAACCTGGAGACAAACTGGACCCCTCTGTCCGAGACAATATTTTCCGGAATACCGTGTAACTTAAATATATTTTGAATAAAAAGATCTGCTAATTTTTTAGCAGAGGGGAAACCACTCAGGGACACAAAGTGAGCCATCTTACTGAATCTGTCAGTGACAACCCAAATGACCGTCTTTCCATTGAAAACTGAAAGTTCTCCTACAAAGTCCATGGTAATGTGCGTCCATGGCTCCTGAGGGGAGGGCAGAGACTGTAAAGTTCTGACTGGAGCTAGTCGGGAGGGTTTGCTCCTGGCACAGACGGTACAGGTCTTGACAAATTCTCTGCAATCTGATTGTAATGATGGCCACCAGACAGACCTTCCCAACAACTCTTGGGTTCTGGTGATGCCCCGATGTCCAGCATTCTTGTGTCCATGAGACAACTGCAACACCTTGGGGCGCAAGACACAAGGAACGTATAGAACCCCTTCTGGTTTCCCTTCTGGGACTTCCAATTGGAAAGGACTTAGAAGGCTAGTAAGGTCTTCAACTATTTCAGTGGCTGCCAGGATGATCTCTTTTGACAAGATACTTTCTGGGGAAGGGGTTGGAGCAGTTTCGGGTTCAAAACAACGAGAAAGGGCGTCTGCTTTGACGTTCTTACTCCCTGGTGTAAATGTAATTTTGAAATTAAAACGGGAGAAAAAGAGAGCCCATCTAGCCTGTCTGAGGGTGAGTCTTTTAGCCTTATCAATGTACTGTAGGTTTTTATGATCCGCGTATACAGTTATTACATGCTCTGCCCCCTCTAACCAATGGCGCCATTCCTCAAAAGCAAGCTTAATGGCCAACAATTCCCTGTTCCCAACATCATAATTTCTCTGGGCAGGAGAGAATTTTCTAGAAAAGAAAGTACAGGGATGAAGTTTGTCCTGAATTCCTGAACGCTGAGACAATACTGCTCCCACTCCAACCTCTGAGGCATCCACTTCCACTAAGAATAGATAAGCAACATCTACATGACGTAATATGGGAGCAGAACAGAAAGTTTCTTTTAGAGAGGAAAATGCTGCACATGCCTCTTTTGACCAATGAGAGACATCAGCCCCCTTCTTAGTCAAGTTAGTAAGTGGAGACACCACAGAAGAGAACCCCTTGATAAACTTTCTGTAGTAGTTTGCGAATCCCAAGAATCTCTGTAGTGCTTTAAGCCCATATGGTTGTGGCCATTCCCTTACAGCAGAGACCTTTTTGGGATCCAGGGACAACCCTGTAATGGAGATTACATATCCCAGAAAGGCAATCTCCTTTACCTCAAAAACATACTTTTCTAGCTTTGCGAATAATTGATTTTCTCTAAGTTTTTGCAACACATACTTAACATGTTTGCGATGTTCAGTGAGATTTTTGGAAAATATTAGGATGTCATCCAAATATACTATTACAAAGTGACCCAGTACCTCCCTGAAGATTTCGTTAACGAACTCCTGGAAGACTGCAGGAGCGTTACACAACCCAAAGGACATCACCAAGTACTCGTAATGCCCCTTGGAAGTGTTGAATGCCGTTTTCCATTCATCTTCTTCCCTGATATGGATCAAATTGTAGGCTCCTCTCAAATCTAACTTAGTAAAAACAGAAGCCTCGGAAACCTGTGCAAATAAATCATCGATTAGCGGTAGTGGATACCGATTCTTAATTGTGATCTTATTTAGACCCCTGTAATCGATACAGGGGCGCAAACCTCCATCTTTTTTCTGAACAAAGAAGAATCCCGCCCCCACAGGAGATCTCGAAGGGCGGATGAAACCCTTCTGTAATTTTTCTTGAATGTACTCATCCATGGCCAATTTTTCTGGGGACGAGAGGTTGTATAGGTGGCCCCTGGGAGGCATGGTTCCTGGCTTCAAATCTATAGGGCAGTCAAATGGTCTATGCGGGGGTAGTTGATCTGCTGCCCTAGGACAAAAGACATCAGAATATTCCTGATATTGTGGAGCTACTCCTTCCACTTCAACCTTAGTAGAACACACGGCTATCTTCTGTAAACAATGCTGTGAACAATAAGGTGACCGAGTAGTCAACTGCCCATTCCCCCAATCAAACTGAGGCGAATGTAACCGTAACCAAGGTAACCCTAATATTACCATAGAGGTAGACATCTTTAACACAAAAAACTGGATGATCTCCTTGTGCACAGCTCCTACTTGCAGCGAGAGAGGAGATGTCTGGCACAGTGGGGACTTTCCTTGCAAAGGGGTGTCGTCAATTGCTGTAACATACAAATGTTTTTCTACCGGAAGTACAGGGATATTCAACCCTAAAACAAAATTTAAATCTAAAAAGTTAGCAGTCGACCCACAGTCCACAAATGCTGTGGTAGGAAAGTTCTGCCCTTCCCAGTTTAAGGAGCAGGGCAATAATATTTTCTCTTGTTTAGGAGGTGAAACTACTCCACTTAGGGTGGTACCTCCAGCCACACCTAAGCTAAGGAGTTTCCCGACTTCCTACCACAGTTTTGTGCAATGTGGCCCTTTTCTCCGCAGTACATGCAGAGACCCTCTTTGCGTCTCCTTGACCTTTCAGCCTCCGTGAGGCGCCCGTGACCTAGCTGCATAGGTTCTTCAGTCTCCACTGCTGCCGAACTACAAGCACCTGAAGCCCTAGAGTACATAGGGTACTTGCCTTTTTTATTGTACCTCAGACGTCTATCTATTTTAATAGATAGTGTTATATCTAGATCTTTGGGTTCTGGGTGACTAATCATCACATCAGTAACTGCCTCTGACAACCCATCTAGATATCTGTCCAGGAGTGCATATTTTTCCCATCTAGAGGAGACTGCCCACTTCCTAAACTCCGACGCATACTCCTCTGCGGTACTGCGTCCCTGTTTAAGGTTTTTGAGTTTGCGTTCGGCCATGGCGGCACTATCTGGATCATGGTAGATGACCGCCATGGCCTTAAAAAACTCATGGACAGAAGAGAGAGCAGGATGCTCATCAGGTAAGCCGTAAGCCCAGGTCTGGGAGTCGGCATGCAATAGGGTCTTGATGAAAGTAACCTTCTGCGCCTCGGTTCCCGAGGACACAGGTCTCATCTGAAAATAAGATAACACTCTGTGGCGAAAGTTCTGGAAATCTGCCCTAGCGCCTGAAAATCTCTCAGGAATATTCATTTTAGGCTCACTAGGAGCCGGGGGAGGTAGAACGTTAAGTGGCGGTTGCAGCCTCTGGACAGTCTAACGAATGGTGTCAGCAAGCACCGCTATTCTGATTATTGGTGATCTGCAGTATCACCAATAATACAGATGCTATACCTGATTATATGGTGATCTGCAGAATCACCAATAATGCAAGTATAGCGTGACATGATACAATTGTACACAAAAGGGTGCTGGGTACAATAGAGTATCTCTATAGGGCACAGAGATACAACCTCCAGCAAACTGGAACAGCAGACAATAATAATATACAGTGTAAATTCAAGTCTGTGGAAATATCCACCACACCGTAATTCCTCAAAGGTGTGGTTACCTCTGAATGGGAACCCTGTGTGTGAGATCCTCCAAAGGACGGAGTCTCGGCCTCTAGCAGCAAGGGTTTGCTAGTGGCGGTCGTCTCAAAGAGGCAAGCCTCTGATAGAACCCTACAGTGGGAGACGTTCCACTGAAGGGAGAAAGGTCAGACAAAATGAGGTTTGGCAACAGATCAGGCGGCAGCAGTACAGAAACGTGAGACAAGAGAATAGTCGGAAACCAAGCCTATAGTCGATAACGGTACGGACTGGCAAAGTACAAAATCAGAAAGCAGAGGAGTAGTCAAGACAGGCACAGAATCATACACGATAAATCAAACAGTAATAATATGTGTATATATTGGCGATAAACCAATATATAACACAATATCAGAGACAAGGCTGACTAGGTCTGAGTGCTGATACAGGGTATCACAAACACAGACGAAGTGTGACTGAAAAACACTTTCTTATATACTGCCTGGGAGAGAAGTCTCCACCCCAGGCAGCAACCAATCAGAGCAGGCTAAAATGTCAGCTGATCTCCAGGTCAGCTGACACGCTTCCTAAGAGTATAAAGGCGTGTCTGTCAGGCGCGCCCGCCCCCTAGAGGCAAGATGGCAGAGTCCTGGTGAGCAGCATGCTGGTGAGTTTGGAGCAGAGTGCTCGAACGGGTTTGCGCAGCGGATGCAGACGAATTTCCACATCCCGCGTTGGAAAGTCCGCTTGCCGGATTGGATGCGACCATATTTCTGCAATCCATCCGGCGTTGCGGATTTTTCGTTATACTACTGTCATAGATTTACATTGGTTACGTTTTTCATGGACTCTCCTTGTTGTGTAAACCTTCATGCACTCTCCTTGTTGTGTAAAACGCGGGGACCTTGAGAGGATCGGGAAAGCTTTATAGGCTTCCCTCTCCTTAGGTAAACGTATCAGTTCATATTTTAATCTGGTTTCTACTTGGACATAGGCTTTTATGATTTTCCAGCTTTCTGGATTTCTTGTGAACAAATTCTCCAAAGTTGTTTTTGCAGCATAGTATCTGTCAGTGATCAACTGGTATTAACTGTGGCCCATGTTTGTGTCCCTGAACTAATTTCCTGTTATCTGCCTTTGCAGCCAAAGATTTCATCCGACATCTGCTGGAGCGGGAGCCGGAGAAGAGGCTGACCTGTGAACAAGCTCTGCAGCATCCATGGTGAGATGGCCACACTCATTGCTTATCTGCTGCTCTACCTGGATGGGAGGGGGGGGGGGGGAATTACAAATTCTGATTAATACACTTAACACATAATTAACCATATTGGGAAAGCTAATAAAACATAACTTTTATTCAAAAAGTAAGAAAAAGCGCTGAGCTGTTATATTGAAATTAATTGACCAAAACGAGGGCAGGATCAAAATTAGTTCTGGATCCTCATGTGTTTATAATTAAAAAACATAAAAAACACCTAGTGGAACCAGGATCACTGTACTCCCAAATAAATTCTACTATTTACATTAAAACACCCCACCAATCCAACATGTTTCACCCCCCCCTTAATTAGAGGCTTCATCAGGGGTAAAAAGTGCCCAGTGCTATGGGTGCAAGTGCATAGTGCAAAAACAGCATTCAATAATACATTTCAATATATATATAGTACATTTCAATATATAGTGACAAGACAATATACTTTGTACAGCGCTGCAGAAGATGTCGGCGCTATATAAATACTAAATAATAATAATAATGTATATATACAATCAATCATAGCGACGTGCTTTCATGCTCTATTAGCATGGTTAGTACTGCTGATAGAGCATTAGAGCATGTCACCCCATTTTACCTGCTACTACATTACCTTTTGTCCACCCTTGATGGAAGAGTGTTACCTCTTATTTCCTCATGTCACACGGCTGTCCTCAGTACAGCGCTGCCGTAGATCGCAACGCTGTACAGAGTAAATAGACGGTAGTTTTGCCGTCTAACAGTCATTCAAGCGGAGATGCGCGCGCATCGTTTCGTGCGATCTCCTGCAAATCCCCGCCCCTGGTCTAAATGCCAATTGGCGTTAGGCGGTGCTGGGGCTGCCGCCGGGCTCACGCCCATTGGCGTGAGGCAGTCGTTTAGGAGTTAAAGAGCCACTTCTTAACCCAAGTGGGTTAGGTGAGTTCTCCACACCTGCCTTTTCAATGGTTGCCTTTGAGGTAACCCGCGTTTGTGAGTATCACTATACTTTGTCATTTGAGACCACTTTGAAATGATACATAGCACACTATATTGGACTCTCGTTTTTTCCCCTTTTGTGTTTTCTACATACCGTAGTTTTATCCCTCTTGATACTCAACAGAGGTAAATGCAATGATGTGTACTGACAATGCTTAGCTTAGTTCATGGCTTAGTTCAGTCTTGGTGTAGCTACGTAGTACTGATGCCCTGCACTGTGTTGTTCCTGCCTGCCGGGCAGATGCCATTTGCGCTGTTTCAGTATTTACAGCTGCAGACTTCAGTGAGCCATACCCTCCAGCACAGACTGGCCTTCTACTGTATTCTACAAAGGGAGATATCATTGTCACGATTCACTCTTTACTGAGCTCCCATTTTCTGTACCATTCTTAAGGTATTCATACACATATTCAGTTAGCGGTTGATCAGATAAACCATTCATATCTTCTAGATGTAATTGAGATATCTTTCTCAGCTATTTAAATAGTCAAGCATCCCTTTGGTGCCTACACACCGTCACATTTTGTAAACCGCCAGTATCATGACTCGGTCTTTAAGGTTTTAGTGGCCAATGTTTCAAGACCTCTAGGCTAGCAACACATTCTGTTGCTATGGAGTTGGGGAGGAGGGCCAACAGCACAGTCCATAACTGAGGAGCACAGGACGGGCAGGGTAACAAAGCATTCACACAAGATCCACAAGGCTGGTTGCTCATCAATCCACCAAGGGGGGTTGAGAGCCTCGGTACAAACACTATATTCTTAGGCGAGGCGGCCCGTCTCACCCCCTCTAACGGGAAACATCTGGGGTGTGTACAAAGCTTTTGGATATTGAACTCTGCGTCAAGGGGAAGGTGAGAGAAGGTGAGTTTTGGTTAGGGTTAGGCTTCATTTAAGGGGGAGTTAATATTAAATATTAAAAAATACAATGGGAAACACAGAAACTGTGATAGACAGTAGCACTTATTTACTGTTTAGAGACCCATCATGACAGATTACTAAATAACAGCTGTACTGACACTCAATTTTCATTAATGATCCGCTCTAAAGGTGCCCCCTAACAGTACAATTTTCATTGAAGAATCGCCGAGCGATTATATAAATGCGATGAGAAATAAAATGCAGTTGATGCATCTGTTATTTCACCATTAATTAACCAATCTGTACTTCCTAGTTATCACTAGGGTTGCTCTTACTGAGTTGCTGCATACTCGTAGCTACTCTGAATCGAAATTTAAATTAGCCAGCGCTGCCCGTGGGAGAAGGGATGTGAGCTTGCCCATCCCGCCGCTGTTAAACGATGCGCTCTATTCACGTCCCACGTCACGTTCCACATCTCTCCCATGCTCCCTCTTTTTGAGTTGAAGGAGGAAGTATGGGAGTGATGTGGAACGCGACGGGGGACGCAAATCGAGCGCATTGTCTAAAACCCGCAGCATGGGTAAGTTAACACCCTCCTCCCACAGGCAACACTGGCTAATTTAAATTTCGATGCAGTGTAGCTGCGAGTACGTAACTACTCCATAAGAGCATTCCTTTTCATCACAACCAATTATGAAAACTGCTCTGATTGACTAAATTGACGTCAAATGATCACCATTTTAAGGGGTCTACTAATGATACAATCTTTTTTAGCCCAATCTTACCACTTCTATGTAATATGAGAGACTACCTAAAATATCCATTCAAATATATATTTAAATATCCATTCAAAGTGTATTTACTCAGTTTACCCTTCTACTACATGTATTAACCTTACTGCACCTTGTGCGGTATATCTACACCTTTGGAAACTTCAACTGAAGTCCCAGGGATGTAGATATCCGTCTATTACTGCCGCACACTCCCGCTTGCTTCTGCGTGAGTTCTCAACGCTGATCGTTAGAGGGGAGATGAATGAATGGGAACGCAGGTCCCATTCATTAATCTTAGTCCCTGTGTCAATGATCGCCAGCATCAATGAGATGCCTGCAGTCATTGTAATTACGGAAGTAACTCATCCACATATTACCTCCTGTTAGCGTACTATAGCCTTTTTTAATAAAAAACCTACACATACATTTCATATTAACCCCTTACCTCCCACACTCTCCAATAGTTACCCAAATAAAACTTTTGCATAAAAAAATATAATGACAATTAGAAAAAAATACATAGATAGTTACCTTAGATACCGAACTTTTTAAAGCGTATGTCAAGAGGGTATATTAATGTTATTTTTTTAAATGATGGCCTTGTAATTAGTGACGGATGCAAAACTGAAAAATTGCACCTTTATTTCCAAATAAACTATTGGCACTATACATTGTACTAGGCCTAGGGAAATATTTTAAACAATGTAATAACCGGGACAAATGGGCTTGTAAAATGTGTGACTTTTATCTACAGTAGAATAATTTATTTCAAAACTATAATGGCTGAAAACTGAGAATTAATCAATTTTTTCAACTTTTTTCGTATTATTCCCATTAAAATGCATTTAGAATTAAATTAGCATAATGTACCACCTAAAGAAAGCCTAATCGGTGGAGAAAAAAACAATACGAGTGATTACGTTATTGGCGAATTAATGGGAGGAGCGCTGAAAGGTAAAAATTGCTCTGGTCCTTAAAGGACACCCGAGGTGAAAATAAACTAATGAAACTAACAACTGTATCTATCCTCCTTCTCCTAAAAATGACTTTTTAAGATATTACACAGTTTTATTTGGTATTTAAATCTACTTTTTAAGGTTTTACTGTTTTATTGCTTTTTCTCAATGACACATTCATTGAAGTATACCAGAGCTAAAATCTATGAACTATTGACCCTTTTTATGTCTTTCCTGCTCTCAGAAGCCACTTACTGCTGGGAAAGTGTTTTATAGTTGTAATTTCTTATCAGTGAGAATCACACTATAGTCTGACCCAGTCCTGACAGGAACTGCCACTTACATACCTGATATTTAACTCTTTCAGACAGAGAAAGAAAAAAAGGAACACAGAATAGTTATTTGTGTGCTAGGCACTGTACATACACATGTCTATCTCATCATGTCACATGTCACCTCGAGTATCCTTTAAAGTGAACCAGAGACGAAGCTCCCTCATGTATTTTACCATAGAAATCAGTGGGAACATTAGAGAAAACACTTACCCTGCTCTCTGTTCCATCCTCACTGCTAAAAGTGTCTGTTATCTAGCTGAGATAAGAATCCCGGACTGAGCATTGAGTCTGGCTTTGCTATAATGACTCAGCTATAATGATTCCTGAGCAAAGCCAGCAGGGGGCAGGCTTGGACTTGAAGACAGCAAAGAACACAGTCTCAGCTATAATTATTCTGTAGCAAAGCCAGACCGACTGCTTAGTCGGGATTCTTATCTTAGAGGTGATAACAGGCAAATTAAACAGAGAACAATGTAACAAAGAGCAGATTAGGTGTTTACTGTCATGTTCCCACTGATTTATAAGGTAAAATACATGAGGTTGCTTCATCTCTGGTTCTCTTTAAGGGGAAAAAACCCTCAATGGTCAAGTGGTTAAGTAAGATTGGACAAAAAAGATTGCATCATTAGTGGGCACTATTAGATCTGTGAATGTCTCTATCACACATGGCCATTGAAAGCAGTGTGGGTTTTCAGGGCGTGGCACGGGGTAATTGGTAAGCCCAGCAGGGTGCATCAGTCCAGGTGTTCATACTGTATATAGGCTACTTGTTCCCAGACAGATATTTTGTTTTTTTTGAGGGGGTGGCAACTCTGTAATTAGTTATATTTGTACGATTGATAAGAGAGCAGTGCTGGGTTAAATAACCCAATTTTTTTCAGTCCATCTCTTTATTAAACATAATTGTCACATGCCACATCTTTATCATTTCCCCTTTTTTAAATCCCTATTTTATTTTTCTCTTTTCATCTCTTCCATGCTGCATAGTTCAGCTGCTGTAAAATGCAAACAGAAAAATACATCTTCATTCCTCACAATAAACCAGCTTCCCCTGTCCCTGCGGTGCTTGGCAGCTGTCCCAGTCTGTCCCCGGTGCATCCTGGGAGTGTTTGAAGACTAACAATAATAGAGACATTTTTCTTCTGCGATAAATAAATAGGAAAACATTTAATAGGGTAAATAGCACACTGCTTTCTCTATTTGCTGAACCCGCGTACCCATTCTGTGTGATGGATGCTTGGCTGGAAAGGCGCTCAGTGTAGGCAATCTCCTTCGTTAGACAGAAAAATGATCTAAAAGATGCTCAGAGGTCCCAGAAGAGTAGACGTGAGTCAGAGTTGTTTCTAGACGAAACTCCCTGCGCATTGAAATCAGTTTGGCATGAATGGGCAGATAAACAGCACAAACGATGTCTACTGATAAGGCTTGGATAATGCTGGAGTGAATCAGCAAGCAATCCAAACACACATGTAGCTGAATCTCGCTGCATACATAGTTTGACTTTTTACTTTTTAACCACTTATGCCTTTCACAGAAGTATATTTATGTCCCACAGGTCTTCAGTTCCTGTCCAGGGGGCGTAGATATTTGTCTATTGCAGTGAATGGCCACCCACGTAGACTCACTCCCACACGCACTCTCGTCACCGCCCGTTAGTACGGAGATCAGTGAATGAGAACACAGTTCCCATACGCCGATCTTAGTGCCTGTGTCAATGACAAAAGAGAAAGTAACGCATACACGCATTACTTTCTCTATGTATTGTTCAATACACAAGAAGAAGAAACTTTGTGTGGGGGGAGGGGGCATCTAGTGGCCGAATAGTAAAATCACACCTCCATTCCTTTATTTATTAAAAGTATTTTGGACTATAAGACACTCCTGACCATAAGACGCATCTAGGTTTAGAGAACAAAAACCAGGGGAAGAAAATATATATACATATATATACTGTGTGTATATATATATATATGTATATGTATATATATATATATATATATATATATACTAAACCTGGTGCTTCCATGGTGAAGGGGCATCTTGTGGATTATGCCCCTTGTACCTCTTGTCTCCCTGTGTCCTCCTCTGTCCTCCTCCATGCCCCTTTGTATCTCCCTGTGTGTGTCCTCCTCTGCATGGGCACAGTACAGGGAGTCCCCGACATTGCGGCGGGTTGGAGGTTCATATTAGCAGGTGTTCACAAGTCGGGAACTCCCTGCATTCGGACCATAAGACACAATGACTTTTTCCCTTCACTTTTGGGGGAGAAAAAGTGAGTCTTATAGTCAGTACATACATTTCCTATTAAAATTAAGCACTTACCGCCCCCACTCTTCCATAGTTGCTAAAATAAAAAAAAGTCATATATATAAAAAACAGACATTTAAAGAAATATATACTGTAAATAGTTATCTTATGGACTGAACTTTTTTAATATGTATGTCATGAGGGTATATTACTGTCAGTAAAGTTCCTCTTTAAGGCTAATTGACACAGGCCTTGTAATGTGTTTCGCCTTCCCCGGATAACTGGTATATGTGCGGGTTCAGGACAGTGGGTTTATTTTACTTTTATTTTTTTTATGATTCAGATACTTCTGTAGCCAAAAGGATCAGAAAGACTGCCAGGCAATTGGCATTATTTAAAAGAAAATAAATATGGCAGCCTCCATTTCCCTATCACTACAGTGTCTCTTTAATTTATAGTAAGGCTGCAACTGAGCAGTCTCCCAATGTTGCTCTGTACCCCCAACACACACTCTGACAGTAGTTTGTGAGGTCTCTATTGCCCCCTCTTCTCCAGGGCCGGATTTGTGTCAATGGCACACAGGCCCGGGCCTGGGTCGGCCAGCCCTCAGACAGTTAACAGCTCGATATGTTGGACGCAAGCACATAGACCCATCAAGGCCAGACCTTGGCCACCCTGCTTTCTGTGCACATCTTGGGTCCTACGGACTCAACGGGCACTGCAGAGTTGTGAGCCGAGATAAGCAGCAGTATCTCAACTCTCCAGGTTCGCCTCCAGTGTCAAATCTTCATCTTCCGATCTGCGTCTCACGCTCCAGCCGGTGTGACATGCCAATGTGTCGCATGATAAGAGATGTTGGCTGGAGAGTGACACAGTGGCTAATGAAGGGGAAGATGAAGAATCAGTTATTCGCTGCTGCCTGGAGCGAAGGCTGGAGAGGGGAGTTACTGCTGTCATGGTGGGGAACACACCCAGTAGCACAAATCCACTCATGCACAGAGGAAAGCGCCATGCACGAGTGGCTTTATACTACTGGGCATGTGCACACCATACTTGTGCATGCCCAGTATGGTTGCACTTGTACACAGATGGGCACCAGTAGGATCTACTACGGTAAGTATTTTTTAAATTTTGCTTCCTGTTCACTTTAAGACTGGATGTTTACTGGGGGAAAAATGCATGCAAGTTGTGTGTGTTGTGTGTGTGTGTGTGTGTGTGTGTGTGTGGGGGGGGGGGGGGGGGGTGTTGGTTGAGATGCTATTGGTCAGGGGGCAGGTAGTGTTAATGAGCATTGGGGGTTAAATAGTACAAATCTGACCCTGCTCTTCTGATACTTCCCTGTTGAGCATGTGGGGAAAAAGGAGGTGAGGGAACTGGGGGCAGACAAAACCTTGGCCATCACCTTAAAGCATATGTAGTAATCACAGCTATTTTCCAAAATGTACAGCTTTCTACCAGTGTGGCTTGCACACAGAAGTTTACAGCTAGAGCATTATTTCCTGCAACCAGTTGCGTGTGGTCCGATATTAGTCATGGAGAGAATCCGAAGACATAACAACAAAAGTTGTTTAGGTCATACCTTATTAGTGACTAACTGTACGAGATTTCTTTGCAAGCTTTCGAAACTTTAAGCTTCTTCTTGAGGCATGTTTCAGAACTGGATCAGAGGTTCTGATGCAGTTCTGAAACATGCCTGAAGAAGAAGCATACAGTTTTGAAAAGCTTTCAAAGAAATCTTGTAAAGTTAGTCATTAAAGGTATGACCTAAACAACTTTTGTTGTTATGACTTTGGATTATTTCCTGCAGTCAAAGATAAAACCATGACCTTTTATCTTTTGAATGGGGTGTGTGTGTGTGTGTGTGTGTGTGGGGGGGAGAGGGGGGTTGAACTGACTTGTTAGTGTAAGTCTTGCTGCATTATTATATTCTGCTTGTTCCTCTCCCCCTCTGCTTATCCTGCATTTTTCAATCAAAGTTCTCTCTTGAAGCTTCATTATGTGCGGATGCTTCAATAAAATACAGATTTTTCTAAAGTATCCCAATGTGCAGCTACAGAAAAAAAGCATTAAGAGGAATACATAATTAATAGATTACACTGAGTAATAACATGTTGGGATTGGTGTAGTCACTCATCTTGTGATCTCCTCACTCCTGGCAGGATCTCAGGGGACACGGCTCTGGAGAGAGACATCCACGGATCTGTGAGCGAGCAAATCCAGAAGAATTTTGCCCGGAGTCAGTGGAAGGTGAGAAGTGCATGTTATGCTCTCCTTAGGAAAGAGGAGCACTTAGTGTGGCCTACTTTCTACTTTGATAAATCTCCAATATCAGCAGCATAACTGTCTGCCATATCTGTGGTGGTTTGCCATATCTGTCGTGGTTTGCCATATCTGTCGTGGTATAGCCAAAAAACCTAAAATATCCGTATCGTCCAGTGATCGATCTGCTATGTGAAAGAGACCTGAAGCTGTTAGTAAACCACGATAAGAAGTGAGTGAGGCCGGTTTCACCCTGGAAATCAGAGTTAGCGGTGCGATCGGATGTTCAACGTTAAAAATAGCCTTTAGAGATTTCAGCGGTAATCTCTAATCTGGCTGTAAGCGAAGCCAGAAGTAAGGCTCTCTAGCGCTCGCTTCCTGTGGCGGAAATAGGAAGTGCACAAAATATGCTTATGCGCAACGCAAGCGCCAAACTTAAAGCCAAAGCGCCATAGACTTACATGACTTCCGGTCGTGGCATGTGGCCACCCATAATGCGCTGTTGTTGTTGCGGTATATTTGATACTTCTGGCACATCGCACCGCAGTAGGTATGCAGGGCCTATAGGTTTCATTGCTTTAGCATTACCAAGCGGTAAAAAACGGATAATGCACCGCAATGAAAATGTACCAGTGTGAACCAGGCCTCAGTCTCTTGAGTAAGTTGGCACATGTCGTGTGTTTTTGATCTTCTAGATATACTTATGTGTGGTTTTTTTTACAGATATTTGGGAAAATATTCTCTCTCAAAAAATTACTGACCACAGAACAGTTTGAGTACACAGTGTAGCGCTATTGCACCTTGCGTGCCCCAATACACCTGCATAATTTGTGGTGCTTTAATACAACTTGTATTATTTAATCAAAATGTCAAAGCTGGCATATGGTGTTATTTCCTATGAATGTAATGTGAACTTTTACAAAAAGTAGTTACCCCCGTGGGTCCTCCTCGCTGCCTGGCAGGGCTGAGCACTGGGGAATATGTTTTATCCGCTTGGCATTAAGTTTCCTTCCCACGTGTCTCTCCTGTTGTCAGTGGTGAACCAAGAGGCTGCTTAACTTCTCCTCTGAGCATTTTTTGGCTATGGAAAGCAGCAATATGATTTTACAGGCAGATGATAAATATCATTCAGCAGTTATGTTTGGCAATAAAATCAGGAAGTGTTATCTGTTTCAAGAGGCTTATTGCGTAGTAAAGTTGCTGCCAATAAAGTGATGAAGGTCTCATTAAATGAGATCCGCTTTATATAATACTCTTCTGGAGAGAGCTCTCTGGATACAAGTGGATGTTCTGTCCCAGCAGTCTCTCTGCTGTGATTCGCACAGATCAGCTATCCTAGTGGCACAGTGACTGCTGAGTGTAGGACAGAGCACTATACTTAGGGTGACCAAATGTCCCCCTTTCACAGACTCTTGAACAGTGTGGAGCACACAGGAGTCTGGGATGGGAGAGAGCATACTTATCAAGCTGTTAATTACAGTCATGTCCCGCCCAGCAGTGTATCGGTACCAATAGAGTAAGTAGCAGGATGAGGTGGCTCCTCCTAGTGTCAAATTCCATACAGACTGGCATAGACCACTTACATAGTTTACTTCAGCACCCCACCTGGGCCCCCTGCTTTACAGTGTTCCCCAATAGTTTACCCATCTTCTCACTGCTACTAGCTTTTCACATCCCCACTGCTTAAGGCTTGTAGAGTGGTCTTTAGTGGCCATTTTGTGCAAGTTAATGTACCTCAACAAAATGGTCACAGTTCAGAGGTTCCACTGGCCATTTTGTAGAAGACCGTCTCCACATATTGACATATGTCTTTAACAAACTGGCCACCATGGCTCACAGCTCAATACATAAGGGAATCCAAAGTTGCTGCCATCTCTAATAAACAATGAATGGAGCACCTAATTCCTGGGCAGGTATGACAACTGCCAGACTGGATTTAACAACCCCAGGTATATCTATCCTTTTAAAAGGACAAATGAGATGGGAAAAAAGTTGAGTTTTACTTACCTGGGCCTTCTTCCAGCCCCCAGTAGTCCTTCAAGTCACTTGGTTTCTACCTGAAAACCAAGCGACCTTAAAGGGGCACTATGGCGAAAAATTGTAAAATGTAAAATATGTGCAAACAGAGACAAATAAGAAGTACGTTTTTTTCCAGAGTAAAATGAGCCATAAACTACGTTTCTCCTATGTTGCTGTCACTTACAGTAAGTAATAGAAATCTGACAGAAGCGACACGTTTTGGACTAGTCCATTTCTTCATGGGGAGATTCTCAGGGATTTATTTATTTTCAAAAGCACTTAGTGAATGGCAGTTGCTCTGTCCAACTGCCAAAAAACTGTGTAGTGAACAGGGAAGCTGGCCAGCATCATTGTTTAAATCCTTTTTAGGGAATATCTTTATAAAGAATGAAAACCTTGCTGAGAATCCCCTATGAAGAGATGGACTAGTCCAAAACCTGTCACTTCAGTCAGATTTCTACTGCCTACTGTAAGTGACAGCATTATAGGAGAAAAGTCATTTATGGCTCATTTTACTCTGGAAAAACTTCTTATTTGTCTATGTTTGCACATATTTAACATTTTACAAGGATGATTGGTGGGGGGATAGAAGAAGCCCCAGGTAAGTAACACTTAACCTTTTTCCCTACCTCAGACTTCTTTATGCCGATTTTACACATGATTTTTGCATTGCGGTGCGATGTTATGCACCTGCCACATCTCACTACAACACTAAAAGCAACATTCATCCGACTCTGTGGCGGCAGAGTTCACTGAATCATATGCATAGCACCGCCCCCTGTTCAGAGCTGGGCAGGAAGTACGTCACTGAGTTTCCCGTTGGTCTGTGCATGTGCGACGCACCACTCCGTCGTTTACACTTACCGTGTCACCCTTAGACTACCATTACCCCAAGCACCGTGCGTTAAGTGCGGTGCTTGCGATGATGCGCTGCAGCCCTTGCGTTGGATGAGATACTTCCGGTGCACTGCAACAGACCTGAATAGGTGTGGAAGTCTCCATGGACTTTCATTGCTTTCGTGAACCCTTGCGGCAAAATAAGGTGACACAATGCAGGTTTAACATGCAAGTGTAAAAGGGGCCTGAAAGACATTCGATATCTGTTACGACTTCTGTAGACAAGGTATCTGGGGATCACGTTTAGCAGTATATACAAAAGTCGGGGCACAAAGATGAAGTGAAACTGTGTTTTTAATGAACTGTGTTGTATACATATAAGTGACAGTAATCTCTCCCACAAACACACAGCAGGCTAGCAAACTATATACAAAATATAATATCACAATACACTTATATTCGAGGTACAGAATCAGGTAACAGGAGCAAAGTCAGAGAGCAAGCTAAGGTCATACACAGGCAGATCAGGAAATAACAAGTACAGATCAGACAGAATCAGGTAACAAAAGCAATATCAGAGAGCAAACTAAGGTCATACACAGGCAGATCAGGATTAACGAGTACAGAGCAGACAGAATCAGGTAACAGGAGCAAAGTCAGGAAACAAGCCAAGGTCATACACGAGAAGATCAGGATACCTGATTACAAGCAAAGTATCAGAAGGCAAGCTAACTGGAGATCTGGCAATCCTGCAAGGGGTGTGGTTGTCTTAAATAGGAAATGGTAAACTGCTAGAAGAACACCTGTTGATCAGAGACATGCCCAGAATGTGATACTCCATCTTGTGGTGAAACTGGAAACTGCCGGTAACATAGCAGATATAGCAGAGTCACCTGCTGGTGACTTGTGATAACACCAGCAGGTGAAGCAGGGTGCAACAGTGTTCGTGACAATATCATTTCAACCACTACAGCTGTTTATAGTCGGGTTTGATGTCTAATTGTCATAGTTTTGTATTACTAACCCGTGGGTGTAGTGACTGTCCACACAGGATTAATTTGGTTGAGTCTTTTTATTCTTGCTTTGTATTGTGAGAGCCTTAGAGTCCTGTCATGCTTTTATTGGCATCTTTACCCTGTTGGAAAGCTTTCCTCCCAGATACATCAAGAGACGCCCAGGGGGATGTTCCAAAAGTGAGAAAAAGCCCCACCTTCACAGCTGCACCACTGCGAGATGTATCTTCATCTGCTGTTCTGGTGACAGCTGTAACATTTTATAAATCACCTGACTATCTATCCTGGTGCAGAAATCATGCCATTGGGAGCACGGGCAGCAGCAGAATCACGACAGACAGATCTTTTGACTCTTCCCCCTGCAATTCAAAACAACAACAACAAAAAAAACCATCCTGGAGACCTGTTTTCTGCATTCAGTAATGTGTCTAGAATCAAACAAAGAAAGTCAAAAATAGAACACAAAGACATTACATATTAGCAACACTGGCAAGGGACTGTTTCAAAGTGCTGTGCAAAATTATGCATCTATATTAAAAGGAGACGTGTCCATCTAGTGGATTTTTGTTTGTTTTATTTAAAAACAGTAATTATCAGGGGTGTGTACCTTTGCCTCATGGCCCTCCTGTGAAACTTTAAGGGGTCCCCCTCCTACATTCAGACCGCCCCTTTGCCCCTGATGCCTAGTTGGGAGGAGGGGCCCAGGCATACCTACAGGTGCACCCTGGTGTAGGAGGAAGGAAGAATTCTGGGCCGCTTTCCCCTCCAGGCCCCCTATAGTGACTGCTACCCCATAGTTACGTCACTGGTCATTATTGCAAAGTACATTGCACAACAAGTACGGTATGTTCCTATGCAGAGAATAAGTGCCAAAAATAATGAGATATGGCTTAACAAAGTTATATTTAATAGTTACAAAATATCTAATAAGCCATGTCGTTTTAAAAAATACCAGAAAACAGCAACAAGTTGTCTGTAGTCTATAGAATTATACAGGGTCATCAGAAGTTTAGATGGTAACCAGGTAAGCACTTATTTTATTTGTATAGTAGAATACTGTATGTTGAAAACCTAGGTTGTTGGGATGATTGATCCAGGGTTTGTCTGAATTGGGACATCTTACTAAAAATTCTAAGGGAATCATCAGCTGTGGACAAAAACTGCTATCTTGCCTAGAGCCCCATTTCATTTTAACCCCTTTCTGTGAAAAAGGTGCTTTCTCTACCACGTGATTTACACACTAACTGAAACTGCCAAAATGGCCAATAATGACCACCTGTGATGAGAATCCAGTGTGCAAACAGTGGCCACTGATGCCCCCCTATGCCTCAGCCAGTGGATCGACTTGGCCAAGCTCTGCACAAGAGCATTGTTCTCCCCACTAACTCCTCCCACTTGATGTCACTCGCGCACCGCTCTGTCGGCCATCCTCTTCCCTGCTTAGCAATAGAACACATTGATAGGCTGCAGGTTAGCGATATGTTTGTACAACCTTGGTCCTGCAATGTTTCCTGAGCGATCAAATCCCAATCCCTGCTGGGCGTCATGCCTCATTCATGTCTTAAGGGTGTGTACACACATCCAGATTTTTGGGCCAATTTTACCATTTCTATGTAGTTTGAGGGCCAAAAGATTTTGAATAGTATGAGCAGATTGCGTAGGTAAGCTCTCATACTACATGGAGGTGGTAAAATTGGCCTATCCATAGCCAATCAAAATTGGATGTGTGTACACACCTTAAAGCGGATCCGAGATGAAAAACATACTGTAAAGACAAGTTACTTGTTATAGTTAATCGTATCTAAAGTTCAGATAGTTTACACAGCATATCTAGCTGCAAAAGTTTAAAAAGTGTATGATTATTTCTTCCTGTGATACAATGAGGGCAGCCATGTTCTTTTTGTCATATTGTCACAGGCTAAGGGCTGGAGATGCTATCAGCTCCTGCTGGAGGCTAGAGATGTCGCGAACTGTTCACCAGTGAACGGTTCCAGGCGAACTTTGGGGGTTCGCGTTCGCCTACCAAACGCGAACTTTCCCAGAAGTTCGATTCGCCCCATAAAGCTCTATTGAGCAAAACTTTGACTCTTTATATTACAGCCAGCAGACACATTATTGCCATACACACTGCTGAAGGCCCACACCCCCCCTCCCTCCTCCAAGTAAGGTCCTTATACTGCCTACACTAATTAGTTAAGGGACAGCTGCTACACACTCTGCTAGGGAGATTTTAATTAGCCTGTTTGTGTGTACCTCCCTCCTACTGGAGGGTCTCATCTGCCAGGGAATTCCAGTATTTCAAAAACCAGCTTATATACCATGATAGGGATTTGAACCCAGGCCTCAGTGTATGGTAGGCAACTAACATATCCATTGTACCACCAACACTACTAGCTGAAACTAGCTGAAACTAGCTGAAACTAGCTGAAACTAGCCTAGTATGTACCATTTATGCTTAATGCCAGAGAAAAATTAGACAAGACAAATAACATTTATATCACACTTTTCTCCTGGCAGACTCAAAGCACCAGAGCTGCAGCCACTAGGGCACATTTTATAGGCAGTAGCACAGATATGTAGCCAGACATGGCCTTGTATTTTGTGTTCAACAGTTGTCAAGAGAAAAATTAGACAAGATAGCAGTGTTAGGAAGACTTGCCTAAGGTCTCCTACTGAATTGGTGCTGGCTTACTGAACAGACAGAGACGAGATTTGAACTCTGGTCTCCTGTGTCAGAGGCAGAGCCATTCACCATTACACCATGCAGCCACTGCTTACAGACATGTAGCCAGACATGGCCTTGTATTTTGTGTTCAACAGTTGTCAAGAGAAAAATTAGACAAGATAGCAGTGTTAGGAAGACTTGCCTAAGGTCTCCTACTGAATTGGTGCTGGCTTACTGAACAGACAGAGACGAGATTTGAACTCTGGTCTCCTGTGTCAGAGGCAGAGCCATTCACCATTACACCAATAGGAATAGCTAGCGAGAGTCTCTTTCCTCCCTACAGAACTGGAAGTGTGGTGGCAGTGAAATTACCCGATTTCCAGAGCGAAATCGATATTTTTAGTTTACCGATTGTACATACAATCGGGATTGTACATGTACTACGCACACAGTGAATTTGCCTCCAGAAGTCTCTAGTGCTTGAGACCTGCATGGCAACAGTGGCCTAATAATACGGGATTGGTGAGTGATTGTCACATTACATATTGTCGGCAGTTGTGAGACCAATCTTTATTGTCAGTCTGCTCACCGTACTTCCTGCTAATGCTAACAGGAGCAGATTAGACGGGATCACGGGGCTGGATTGTCACAGCTAGTAACACCTCCCCCTCCTCCTGCCCAGACTGAGCTCCTGTAAGCCCTTTCTACTGTCTGAAAATGCCTTGGCACTCTGAAAAGCTGTGGGCGAAGCTTGTTTAGTTTATAGCGAATTAAAGTATTATAACAAAAAAGTATTTGGCTTGAGGAATGCCCTATAAACTATAGGAAAGGGACACAATTATGCAATGAGTAAAAGTTTATCTCGGATCCACTTTAAGACTTGCAGTTCATCTTCTTGAGTCTCACTTCAACTCTGTCCAGGTTAAAAAAAGACACAAGGGATGAAACTTATTGAATGAACCAAGGTATCCTATCGCCTTCCCACAACCTAGCATTCAATGCTCTGGATGCCTTTGGAAACCTAATCCATATCTTAATTACTCTTACTGTGAAAAATTATTTTCTAAATAGGTAGTAACATTTCTTTGGCTCCATGTAATCCTTGTTCATGTCCCGTTGTCATTTCTATAGACGTAGTGATAAAAAGCTAATTTGCCAAACTTTTATACTGCCCTTAAGGTTGCCTTTAAAGTAAACCTGAGATAACAGTATAGACTTAGGGCCCATTCACACTTGAGCGGGAAGCATGCGATTCCCGCTAATTGTCTAAAAACGCTAGTGCTATTCTAGCCTATGGCAATGCTATGCTATTCTAGCCCATGGCAGTGCTCTCGCAAACGCATTACCTGCAGCATTTTTCCGGCGATTCTGGAGTGATCGCCATTACCATATATAGAACCATTATTCGCTATCACTCCAAATACGCAAAGTTGTCCAGTGATTTTTTTTTCCGCATTAGATCACGGAAAAATCACCCGCGGAAAACACTAAAGCAAATCACTTGCATTTAGTGATTTTAGGTCTGAAAGGGCCCTTATACTTGCCTAGGGGTTCCTCCAGCCCCTTGCAGTCCATGGGCTCGATCGATGTCTTCCTTTTCTGCTCCTGTAGCGGAGTCCGCGATTCAGCCCAGTCGCGTGTCACTGTGCATGCCCGGTCCCATCTGCGCTTGTCCTCTGAATGCAGTTACCGTCTTACCGAACTGCACCTTATCTCAGGTACACACAAAGTCATCTCTTTCCCAAGCTAAATAAGCCCAGTTTGACAAGCCATTTGTGAGACCTTATCATCATTTCATCATCCATATCATCATTTTAATTGCCCATTTTTGTATCTGATCTAAAACTTCAATGGCCTTCCTGTAGCGTGATGCCCACAGCTGTAGCCCATACTCAAGATGTGGCCCCACAAGTGATTTATACAGAGGCAGTTTGTATATTTGCTTGTAGTGCTTTTATATTACGTATAATGCACCCCGCAGTTGTTGTCTATAGTTTTTATTTTTGCTTTAGCTGATACTGTTTGGTATTGAATACGTTTAGTTAAATTATTCTCATCCTGTATTTCCAAGTAATTCTACCAGCCTGCTGTTTCCCACTGTACAGTATTCCATTTATTTTTTATGGTGCTACACCATTAGCAGTGCCGTTTCTTGCCTCGTTCAGCCGGTTCTGCTGAACGGGGCGCCGATGAGAGTGACAGATTGGGGGCACCAGGCACAAGGATGTGACGTCACGTCACTGCTAGGAGCCGGTGACGCGCGGACGCGGTGCACTGAGAGGCAGGAGAGGAGCTGTGCACCAGCGCGACCACCGGCTTCCTAGATCCTTCTGGGTGCTCCTGCGTGTTGACGTCACGTGACAGGAGCGGCGGCGTGATGACATCCTGTGACGGACGTTTCCTACTGTGCAGCAGCAGCAGTGTGCGGCGGAGCCCAGCCCCAGAAGGTGGAGTCTTTTTGGCCAGTCGGACTCGGGCTCCTCGCTGCCACTGCTGCTAGTGTGTGCCTTACTGCCTTGCCTTGGCTCTTGCTGCCGCTGCCCGCTAGCACCTCCTTGGTCCCCCGCCCGGACCCCCACCGATCCTGGCTGGCCCGGCGCCTTCTTCCAGTAAGTTCCACCTGCCATGTGGTAAGTAGGCAGTAAGGCAGGCAGTCTATGTACTGCACTGCCTCTCTCTTTCTGAAGTGGCTGCTTGGGGAGGGAGAGGGGCGCTCTTTTTGCCCTGGGCTCGTGGTCAGGGCCCACCATGGTAATGGTCTGACAGTGTGACTCCCTGGCTGGGGGTAGGGGGGGCGCTCTTTTTGCCCTGGGCTGGTGGTCAGAGTCCACCATGGTGATGGTCTGACAGTGTGACTCCCTGGCTGGGGGTAGAGGGGGTGCTCTTTTTGCCCTGGGCTGGTGGTCAGACCACCATACCACCATGGTCTGATTTTGACTGTGACTCCCTGGCTGGACTGATAAGTTATCTAAGGGGGTGGCTGTGGGGTCAGGCCAGTGTGATTGCAACATGTACTGGGGGGGGGGGGGGTGAGGGGGTTGTGGGTTTAGGCCAAAAAATAAAAAATAAAAATGGTGAGATGGTTTCAAGAACCCTTTTGACATGATTTCACTTAGCAGTTTTGAGGGGGGGGGGGGAGCGTATTTTTTGACTCCCGAACTGGGTGAAATCTGCTACGTGCCTGTCCATATCATCATGCTGTTAAAATGCTTCTGTAGCATATCACTATCATGCTGAGTTCTTATGATTTTTTCATAATTGTACCATCTACTATAATAATCAATAAAGTAACTAAAGAACACTGGACCCAGTGCTGACCCTTATGGGACATTTTAATTTTGCTATTTTTGGTACTGTGTTGGTTTTCCCTTAGCCAGTACATTTTCCCCTTATCGGTGCCTCTTCAGGTTCTGCATCAGACTGTAGTAGGGAATGGTGTCAAAATCTTTTCCAAAATCCAAGTATATTGTGTCTATTGCTCCCCAATATCTGTATTTGCATTTACCATTTCATAAAAGCTGAATGTGTTGATCAGATAAGACCTATCTCTAGTAAACCCAAGTGGATCATGTAAAATGAGATTCTTCTTTGCTATACAATTTTGTATAGCATCCCGTAAGCCTTGTACACCTTCTAGATGGTTGTTGGTGAAGGCAAAAATCAAGTGCGAGTACATCAGCCCCCAATTCTCCATCCCTTCTTTTGTTTAATGGAGCATGATCCAGACTGGCGGATTGCATTGTTCTCCTATTCGCCTTGCCTGCTCTATGCTCCTCCGTCATGTGCTGTGCCGTCGCCCCTCCTCCTCCCTAGCAAAACATTTGTACAGAACCGTGCCCCAAACTGTTGCTTGAGGGATTCATTCCTGAACCTTGCAGGTGACAGTAATTGTGCATGTGTACGCTCCTTTAGGATACCTTCAAACAGTCTATGCACAGCTGATGCTAAGCTTACAGGCTGGTCATTTCTAACAACCGGTTCACAATGGCACTTTCAGGTAAACAGATCTGTGAAAAAATAACAATTGATACGGTGCACCAAAACCTGCCAAGGACAACCACAGTGTCTGAGGTGCAAGAAGGGGATGGGGAACAGCTTGTTATTAATGATTACTACCATTCAAAGCATCTATAGAAGTGATTATTACCAGCACAGGACCAATAGAGAGCTAATACTGTGATTGAGGGAGGGCCCTAGGGCCCCGGTGCGGTCGAGACCTCTGCAACCCCTATTGCTACACCACTACGTGTATCCAGTTTGCACGGAATGGATCCGTTCAAACGGACCAATGTGAACAGATCCACAGGTTAACATTGGATCCATTAGGATCCGCAAACTGATTGTTTTTGAGTGCCAGTGTAAGTAAGTTTTGATTTTTTTCTCTGTGAAATATTTGTAAAACTTTGTTGGATATGACTTAATATCACTAGCGACCCTTTTTTCAGCCTCCAGACCTGCTAGTCTGATTTCCTTTTTACAGTTTTTCTTACACTCTTTCTATTTCTTTAGGTGTAAAATAAATGGATTTAGGTGCCCTACAGCTTGTGGGTACTGGTTGTGCATTAATCATGTCCAAGACATTCTTACTTATTCATAGCAGCCTTTTTAACGCCTAGACTTTTTGTTCCCATTAAAAATTTGTTTCCTTTTCTTGCAATGTCTTTGCCCTTCAGTTTACTGTTTTGTCCTTGAAGATGTGGACAAGACAAACATTAGAGTGGTGCATCCGTCATTGCTGCTAATGCAAAATCCAAATTCCCTGACTGGAGAGTAGAGATGGCCCGAACCTCCGATTTTCGGTTTGCGAACTTCCTCAAAAGTTTGGTTCGTGCGAACTTTCGCAAACCGCAATAGACTTCAATGGTGAGGCGAACTTTGAAAACTAGAAACACTTATGCTGGCCACAAAAGTGATGGATAAGATGTTTCAAGGGGTCTAACACCTGGAGGGGGGAATAGCGGAGTGGGATAGACGCCAAAAGTCCCAGGGAAAAATCTGGATTTGACGCAAAGCAGCGTTTTATGTGAGATCACATTGAATGCTAAATTGCAGGCCTAAAGTGCTTTAGAGAGAACCCGAGGCGGGGTTCTTCCATCGCAATCCCCATACAGAAGCTGGGTCTATCTATAGAGCCCAGCCTCTGTTGCTAGTTAGTTTCCTCCAAAGACCCCCTACGCTCAGCCAGACCCTATAAAACACAGCCGCGCTATGCGGCTGTGTTTACCTCACTAACGTGAGTCTCGGCTGCTCCCCCGCCTCCTGCTCCCCCGCCTCCAATCAGTGGGGAGGGAAGGGACGTGGGCGGGGACCGGAGCGATTCAGGAGGCGGGGGAGCGGCGAGACTGACGTTAGTGAGATAAACACAGCCGGCTGCGACACGCTGCGTGTCGCCAGCGCGGCTGTGTTTTATGCGGTCTGACAGCGCGCAGGGGGGGCTTTGGAGGAAGCTAAATAGCAACAGAGGCTGGGCTCTATAGGAAGACCCAGCCTCTGTATGGGGATTGCGATGGAAGAACCCCACCTCGGGTTCTCTTTAAAACATCTTGCATGTGTATACATCAATCAGGGAGTGTAATTAAAGTACTGCTTCACACTGACACACCAAACTCACTGTGTAACGCACCGCAAACAGCTGTTTGTGTAGTGACGGCCGTGCTGGACTGGTGCGCACCATGGCCAGAGTGCAGGCCGTGGCGGTTTTCAAACCCAGTGCTTTAAAACATCTTGCATGTGTATACATCAATCAGGGAGTATAATTAAAGTACTGCTTCACACTGACACACCAAACTCACTGTGTAACGCACCGCAAACAGCTGTTTGTGTAGTGACGGATGTGCTGGACTGGTGTGCACCATGGTGAGAGTGCAGGCCGTGGCGTACGGGATCAAGTCGCTGATGGTGCCTTCACTGTGACTCACCAAGTTGGTCACCTCCTCAAACAGTCGCATTAGAGCCTGCATGCATTTCGCATGAGTGTCCAGTTGTTGGGCCAGAACATCCCCATCTCCCCAGATTGTGTCCTTCTACTGTAATTGTAGAGGTACTGGGTGACGGCTTTCTCCTGTTCTAGCAGGCGAGAGAACATAAGGAGGGTCGAATTCCAGTGAGTCGGGCTATTGCAAATGAGGCGTCTCACCGGCAACTTGTTTCTCTGCTGAATCTCGGCAAAGTGTGTCATGGCCATGTAAGACCGCCTGAAATGCCCACACAACTTCCTGGCCTGCTTTAGGACGTCCTCTAAGCCTGGGTACTTTGACACAAATCTTTGAATTACTAGATTCAGCACATGTGCCATGCAGGGTACATGTGTCAGCTTACCCAAATTCAAAGCGGAAATGAGATTGCTGCCGTTATCACACACCACGTTGCTGATCTCCAGCTGCTGCGGGGTCAGCCACTGATCCACCTGTTTGTTAAGAGCAGCCTGGAGACCTGGTCCAGTGTGACTCTCCGCTTTGAACCAAGACATGTCTAAGATGGCGTGACACAGTCATACCTGGCATGCAGAATAGACCCTGGGGAGCTGGGGCTGTTTTTGGAGAGGAGATCACAGCAACAGTAGAGTTGAATTGAACTGCCACTCAGCCAAGGAGGAGAAGGATAACGACAGCGAAGAGGATGTAGCAGGAGGAGAGGAGGTGGCAGGAGGCCTGCCTGCAAGCCGTGAAGGTGTCACAAGTTGGTCCGCTGCACAGCTACGTACTCCCTGCTTGCCATCGGTCACCAGGTTGACCCAATGGGCTGTGTAAGTAATGTACCTGCTCTGACCGTGCTTGGCAGACCAGGCATCCGTGGTCAGGTGGACCCTTGACCCAACGCTGTGTGCCAGAGATGACACCACTTGCCTCTCAACTTCACAGTACAGTTTGGGTATCGTATTTTTAGAGAAATAATTGCGGCCTGGCATCTTCCACTGCGGTGTCCCAATGGCCACAAATTACGGAAGGCCTCAGTCCACCAGCTGGTATGGTAACAGCTGGCGAGCTAACAGTTCCGTCAAGCCAGCTGTCAGACGCCGGGCAAGGAGGTGACTGGCAGAAATAGGCTTCTTCCGCTCAAAGATTTTCTTCACAGACACCTGGCTGCTGTGGGCAGAGGAGCAGGAACCGTGCAAGGGAGAAAGCGTTTGAAGATGATGCACCTGAAGGAGGTAGAGTAGAAGGAGGGTGGCTTTTCTTTTGTGTGCTGCTTTTGCTCAGGTGCTCTTCCCATTGCAGTTTGTGCCTTTTCTCCATGTGCCTTCGTAAGGCACTTGTCCCTACGTGAGTGTTGGCCTTTCCACGGCTCAATTTTTGGAGGCAAAGAGAACAGATGGCATTGCTCCGATCTGAGGCAGACACATTAAAAAATGTCCAAACCGCTGAGCCCCCCTTGGGTGATGGCACTATGCTGGCATCAGCAGCTGTCGTTGAAGGGCATGTTGGCTGGCTGTACATAGGTGGCGATACATGGTGCCGGACACTGCCACCAGCTGTTTCTGGCGACAAGCTCCTCCTGCTTCTTTCAGGAACTCGTCTCCTCCTACTCCTCTCTGACTCCCCCTCTGAACTGTCCCCCTGTTCATCCCCTCTATTGGGAACATACGTGGAATCCGTATCATCGTCATCATCATAATCATCCTACCCAGCTTCGCTTGCCTCAGACACCTCCAAAACTGCACCAACAGCAGGTACTTTATCATCCCCCTCCGCACACGTTACATCCATAGTGTCGTCTAACTCAGACATATGAGGTGATGTAACCTGCTCTGCGACTTCATCTGGTTGTAACAATAATGGCTGTGCATCAGTGATTTCCCCACCAAATAACTCCTGCGAACTGTCAAATGTAGTGAATGTGGTACTTGGAGTAGCGCTGGTGGCTGAGGAAGATGAGGTGTTCTGTGTGAAATAGTCAACCACGTCCTGACAATCTTGGGAGTTGATGGGAAGTGCCTTCTTCTGAGCACTGTACTTTGGTCAAGGGCCGCACGAAATCACATCACCACAACCTCGCACAGACCTGCCAGGTGGCCTTCCTCTGGGTCTGCCTCTACCTCTGCCTCTACTTGTTTTGTCCGTTTTGTCCATATCGGGGGATGAAGTGAAAGGTATTATTATTATTTATTGTATTTATAAAGCGCCAACATATTACGCAGCTCTGCACAATAGATAAAAGGGTTAACATACAAGGTAGGACATACAGGAAACTCACAACAAAACAAGATCATGCAAATGATTTGATAATACAGTGTCATGGGTCAAAATAGAGATTGTTCTAGTCCACAAAAGGGGTGATTGTCAGTAAGATTGCATAATCAAGCTGGAAACACTAAGGGAGATGGCCCTGCCAGAGGCTTACAATCTAAAGGGTGGGGGTGGAGACAATAGGTGTATCTGTTGAGAGGGTGTCTAACAGAACATATTATGGTGCTGGTGTAGGGGGGTATGCGAGCATGAAAGGGTGAGTCTTGAGACGTTGTGTGAAGATATTAAAGGTGGGGGCGAGTCTGGTGGCTGGAGGGAGCGAGTTCCAGAGAGCAGCTTATTGCGGGTGGACCTGGCATTCCAGAGGCCACAGGAAACAGGGAGTGAATGCCTAGGGGTAGGATTGATAGGAATAAGGTTATGCTGAGGGGGTGTGTGGGTAGAGTGTGGGGGGGAGGGAAGGGAGGTGCATGGGGGTTGAGGGCCAAAAGGGAGTCCAAAGACAGAAGGGGAGAGGGTGCGGGGAAACAGAAGGGGGACAAGGTGTAGAAGGAGGTGGAGGTAGAGCATGTGGTGATGGGGGATAGCAAGATGGGGAGGGAGATAGCTGGGAAATGGTGGAGGTATGCACTGACTTGAGTAATACAATGTGCAGTCACACAGGTGCAGTTAACAGGTATGCACGTAGTGGTATATCACACTGTGTGCACTCACGTAGGTGGGTGGGTGCACTGAAGTGAACAACAGGTAGTAGTAGGTATATGCAGTGATGGGTATTACAATGTGCACCTGTCACACACAGACAGGTACCGGACAGGCACAGTGACACTGCGTGTGCTCACGTAGGTGGGTGGGTGCACAGTGAACAACAGGTAGGTATATGCAGTGGGTATTACAATGTGCACCTGTCACACACACAGGTAGTAGTCACTGAATGTGCTGGGCCTGGCAGTGGCACACACAGTAGGAATTAGCAAGGCTGTCTATGCAACACAACTGTCAGTGGGACACACAGAAAAAAAATAGATCACAAGAACAAGATTAGCTCTCAAAAGAGCTGTTGTGGGGTGTTTTTTTTAGCAATAAGAATCAGCAAGGAGCACACTAACAAGCCTACAAGAGCCTAACTAAGCTTTCCCTATGAGAGTCTGCAGCAGCTATCCCTTCACTAATTACTGCAGGCACACGAGCGAGTGAAAAGCCTGCCGCTGCCTGCCTTTTATAAGGGGGGGTTGGGCTCCAGGAGGGAGTGTAGCCTAATTGGCTACAATGTGCCTGCTGACTGTGATGTAGAGGGTCAAAGTTGACCCTAATGATGCACTATGGGGGCGAACCAAACTTCCGGAAAAGTTTGCGGTTCTCCGCGATTGCAAACCCCGGAAGTTCGAAGGGAACCGTTCGCCGGCGAACCGTTCGGGCCATCTCTACTGGAGAGATGGGGGACTGGTTGAGGTTGGGAATCAGTAGTGGGAGGGCTCCTGTAAGAACAGGGTTAGGTTTGGCGATAATAAAATATCAGTAAGTTTACCGATCTTCTACCAGCTGCTATTTCCAGCACACAGATTTCCATGGCGCCCCTTTTTGTATGTACGCATTTTAAAGGGAAGCTTAAAGGTCAACTGTAGGGAGGCAGCCATGTTTTTTTTTTCTTTTTGTGCAATACCAGTTCCCTGGCTGTTCTGCTGATCCTCTGTCTCTAATACTTTTATCCATAGACCCTGAACAAGCATGCAGCAGATCAGGTGTTTCCACAATAATGTCGGAACTGACAAGATTAGCTGCATGCTTGTTTCTGGTGTTATTCAGACGCTACTGCATCCAAATAGATCAGCAGGGCTGCCAGGCAACTGGTATTGCTTAAGAGGGAATAAATATGGCAGCCTCTATATACCTCTAGCTACTGTTATCCTTTAACTGAGAGGGATATGGATGTTTTCAATACCAGTTGCTTTTCAGTCCCGCTGATCTTTTTGACTGCAGTAGTGGCTGAATCACACACCTGAAACAAGCATGCAGCTAATCCAGTCTGACTTCAGTCAGAGCACCTCATCTGCATGCATGTTGAGGGGCTGTAGTCAAAAGTATTACAGACACAGGATCAGCAGGACAGCCAGGCAACTGGTATTATTTTAAAAGGAAAAATCCATATCCTTCTCAGTTTAGGTTCCTTTTAAGAACCTCAGGTGTGTTAGCTGTTCATTTAGCTCTTTGACTACACGTATGTAACTGAAGGCATGCCCACATTAACACACATTATATTGGCTCTATATAAATATACAGTATAACAGATATAATGATTATATTGTAGAATAGCATTTTGTAAAAACCAATGAGTCTTATTTGCCAAGTAAGTGCTGTTCATTGTAATTATGTTCTCCTGTGAACTGGCCAACCACACTTATGCATGGGCGCAACCAACAGCCAGGGGCGTAACTAGAGGGGAGCAGCACTCTAGTTCGCAAGGGGGCCCCGATCTGTGGGGGGCCCCCCAACTACTAACAGGGCCGGTTTAAGCAACAATGGGGCCCCAGGGTAAAATAAACCTGGCCAACTGGCCAACCACACTTATGCATGGGCGCAACCAACAGCCAGGGGCGTAACTAGAGGGGAGCAGCACTCTAGTTCGCAAGGGGCCCCCGATCTGTGGGGGGCCCCCCAACTACTAACAGGGCCGGTTTAAGCAACAATGGGGCCCCAGGGTAAAATAAACCTGCCCCCCCCCCCCCCCCCCAACAGATACCCCGGAAGAAAAAATTGGCATTAAGGGACCTTTTTTGCAGCTGGTATAGTCAGGGTTTGAAGCCCCAATCGGTCGGAGTTCCACATTCTGGCTACCCCAGCCTGCATGGGGGACAAGGGGTTAAAAAGTTTCAGGAGGGGAGGGGGGACTCCACATAATTAAAAATAAAAAATTCCCACACTCTAAACATAAAAAAAGATTGGGAAAATAGGAAAAAAATGCCAGGGATCTTCACACAGCCATATTGCGGCTGTATAGCAATCCCTGGCCAAAGCGCTGCGGCTGCGTATGGACCCCCTGGAAACCCCATCAGGAAATGTATTGCTCTTTCTTTTGATACATGTAAAATTACACTACCGTTAGGTACTAAAAGCGACATTTACCGCATTTAAAAGTATACTTTTTTCCTTCGAAACTTTAAAATCGATTTTCTCAAAAACTATACGGTCTTTTTGAAAAATAGTTTTTTCCTCTTATTCCCAATGATCTCCTTAACATATCCTGCAAATTTAGGGTTTCTAGAATTTAAGGTGGATTTGCTATTAACCATTGAAGTCGGCTGGTTTTTAAATCGCGATCACCGGCTTCCTAGATCCTTCTGGGCGCTCTCCCCCTGTGGCCGCCGCTCTCTCCCTCCCTCTGGCCGCCGGCGCCGCCGCATCAGACCTCGATCAGGTGGCGACCAGTAGTGCGGGCGCTAGGACCTAGCACGCCGCACTGATATGCGGAAGTGACATCACTTCCGCATATAGAGCGTGTGCGTCCGGCGCCCTCTTACTGGTCGGGTCGCCCGCTGATCGAGGTCTGACGCTGCTGCAAGGTGAGGAGGTGGGGGCGGTGGCAGCTAGAGGGGGGGTCCCCTTTCACTCACTCACTCGGGTCCCTATACCCCTGGCTCCATATACTGGGCACATATACCCCCTGGCTCCATATATTGGGCACATATACACCCTGGCTCCATATACTGTCTGGGCACATATACCCCCTGGCTCCATATACTGGGCATATATACCCCCTGGCGCCATATACTGGGCACATATACCTCTGGCTCCATATACTGGGCACATATACCCCCTGGCTCCATATACTGGGCACATATACTCCCTGGCTCCATATACTGGGCACATATACCCCCTGGCTCCATATACTGGGCACATATACCCCTTCCTACATATACTGGGGACATATACCCCCTAGCTCCATATACTGGGCACATATACCCCCTGGCTCCATATACTGTCTGGGCACATATACCCCCTGGCTCCATATACTGGGCACATATACCCCCTGGCGCCATATACTGGGCACATATACCTCTGGCTCCATATACTGGGCACATATACCCCCTGGCTCCATATACTTGGCACATATACCCCCTGGCTCCATATACTGGGCACATATACCCCTGGCTCCATATACTGGGCACATATACCCCCTGGCTCCATATACTGGGCACATATACCCCCTGGCTCCATATACTGGGCACATATACCCCCTGGCTCCATATACTGGGCACATATATCCCCTGGCTACATATACTGGGCACATATATCCCTGGCTACATATACTGGGGACACTGGCTGTTTGTCATTATGTGCATTTACTGGTGAAAAGCGGTCTCTTGTTAAGTGCATTTACTGGTGAAAAGCGGTCTCTTGTTAAGTGCATTTACTGGTGAAAAGCGGTCTCTTGTTGTGTGCATTTACTGGTGAAAAGCGGTCTCTTGTTGTGTGCATTTACTGGTGAAAAGCTGTCTCTTATGTGCATTTACTGGTGAAAAGCTGTCTCTTATGTGCATTTACTCGTGAAAAGCGGTCTCTTATGTGCATTTACTGGTGAAAAAAACTGTCTCTTATGTGCATTTACTGGTGAAACGCTGTCTCTTATGTGCATTTAGTGGAGAAATTTTGTCAGTAAAAATCTTTTGTCAGTAATTTTTTAGGTATTTGGCAGTAAAAAAATAACGTGAAAGGTTGGCAACACTGGCAGGCTGCGCAACGGGAAAGATACAGGCAGCGCACCTCACGCTTGGGCTGCGCTGGGGGAGGAGCCGACGACAGCGAGCAAGAGTAGGGTGGCCGCATGCAGCCATAAATACGCAGTGTGTGACTGCGTCGCACTCGCAGAGCCTCTCAGCCTGAGTCAGTCCAGAGACTAGCAGACTGGCAGGCAGCCAAAGCCAGCCAGGAGCAAGCCCAAGGAAGAGGGGTAGTGAAAAAAAAATAAAAAAAATAAATAAAAATGGTGAGTTGGTTTCAAGAAGCCTTTTGACATAATATCACTTAGCAGCTTTGATTTTGGGGAGGGGGGGGGGGGGGGCGTTTTTTTTGACTCTTGAACTGGGTGAAATTTAGCCTAGAAACTGCCCTGCTACTAACCTTCCCTTCCTCCGATACAGGGGACTATACTTCAGATCAGGTGTTTTTGTGGCTACACTGGTTATGGGTTTAAAGATCATGATGGCCACACTTATTATATGACCCTTGTGAGACGGGCCCCAAGGCCGTGAAGGGCACCAAAGGGAGGCAAGGGAAGGGGTGTGAGCATTGGGGGGGCTTTATCAAGGTTTCTCTGGGGGGAGCTACGATTTGTAGTTACGCCACTGCCTGCAATATACAGAGATCCTTGACTTACAGCCATGACCTAAATATCAGATTTCTCCTTTATTTGTATTTTTATAATTATGGGAAAGGAATGTAATTATGTTGTGGTGTTTTATGTTCACATCAATCAGTCTGCCAACCGAAGCATTTTTACATAAACCTGATCTTATTAAACGTAATTACAGCTGAAGCCAGTATCTGACTCTGCTGAAATGAATTAGTTGTGATCAGTGTGATTTCACAGCAGTTCATGCGTATTACCAGGGATTGCATTGCTACACCATGAGCGCATTACGTTCATTTCAGAAAATGGGCTCTGATCATTGGATGGGATGCCTGTCTATCAAATATCTGATCTTGGGCAGTGTTTTACAATGTGGGCCGGTCATGTGACTTTTTAAAGATGCTGCATTTTTGTGATCTTACATTTTTATCAAATGATTCTCCTGACAGGTTTTGGCTTCACAAACCTGCACAATAATGTATTTTGCTGCAGTACGGGCACAGGGGGACAGAGGTAACACAGTGTGTGTGTGTGTGTGGGGGGGGGGGGGGGGACAGAGGTGTGGCAGCAGGGGACACTGGAGGCACAGGGGGACAGAGGTAACACAGTGTGTGTGTGTGGGGGGGGGGGGGGGGCACAGAGGTGTGGCAGCGGGGGACACTGGAGGCACAGGGGGGCATAGAGGAGGTACAGGGGACAGACATGGCACAGTGTTTCTACTTAAAGCGATATAAAATCCTGACATAATATTCAATAAAAACATGTTTTCCTACTTTTTATATGCCATACAGTTATCATATTTGCATTTGTGGATTAGTATTATTATTCATATAGAAATTACAAGTTCACAAAAGTGTTTTGCTTTGAGAGCTGACTTTGCATTTTATTCATAACTGGTTTTATTCAATATGTATTGAAGGCAGAAATGCTTTGAGTGTCTGTCTGTGTCCAGGAGCTGTTGCACAGTCAGAGAATGTGTCACATTCCTCACTTGATACAATTAAGTAAACACAAGATAACATTATCTCCGCTTCGGATGAGTCCAGATTTCTCTGCACTGAACTTTCAAGTCCTGTGTGTAACCCTTTTAATGCTGTTCTAGTAAAAAAAAATGCTGGTTGTATATAATCTGCTGTAAATAATTTTTTAGAGCAAAGAAGAAATGCTGGGTTTCATTCCGCTTTAAAGGATACCACAACTGACATGTGACATTATGAGATAGACATGGGTATGTACAGTGCCTAGCACACAGATAACTGTGCTGTGTTCCTTTTTTTCTTTCTCTGCCTGAAAGAGGTAAATATCAGGAATGTAAGTGGCTGACTCAGTCCTGACTCAGACAGGAAGTGACTACAGTGTGACCTTTACTGATTAGAAATTCCAACTATAAAACACTTTCCTAGAAGAAAATGGCTTCTGAGAGCAAGAAAGAGATAATAAAGGGGGAAATTCTTATCAGTGAGGGTCACACTGTAGTCACTCCCTGTCTGAGTCAGGACTGAGTCAGCCACTTACATACCTGATATTTACCTCTTTCAGGCAGAGAAAGAAAAAAAGGAACACAGCATAGTTATTTGTGTGCTAGGCACTGTACATACCCATGTCTATCTCATCATGTCACATGTCAGTTGTGGTATCCTTTAAAGTGTACCTTAGACCAAAGAGGTCTAGGATAGCAGCACTGTATTCTAGTCTCTCACCCAAAAGTAGATGTCTGGCAGAAGGAGAAAGCAACACACCCCACTACACTTTCGAAATAAGTTTAGCTGAACTTGAACCAAGAATAAAAATACTGTGATTTTGGATTCACTAAAAATCGAAACACTTATGACAGTGCTTATTGCCTAAACCAATAGAAATACCAGCTGAAACCATCAGAGGGTCGATGCCATATAAAGGAGTAGGGCTGAGTGGGATAACCTTCAAGGATAGTGACTATGATCCCCCCCCACACCTCAGCACTACAAGTGTAGGAATTGAAGGGTTAACACAGAAGTAGAGACCTACTACAGAGCTGTCATCCAGGAATGTGGGGATTGTTCTGGATACATTGGCAGAGTGCACAGCAGTAAGCAGTGCAACCTTTGGCATCGAAGCTACGCTCAGTAAAAGTTGTAGTTCCTTATGCAATGACCTGTGATGTCACTTCCTGCACAAAGTCCACTGAGAGGCTTGCTGTTGTAACCCGCTGCAGGTGTTCTCTCTAGAGAGCACACGCTTTCTGCTTTGCCACAAATGTCTGGCAACTGCAAGAAGTGGGAAAAGTAAAGATAAAAATTAGAAAAAAGAGACTTGGTACCTACTGGTTAATATTGTATTGGATACAGGTACTTCTGGCTCAAAACCTGTGATCTAAAATGTCAACTTTTTCCTTTTTGTGCTTTCAGAGGGCCTTTAATGCAACGTCCTTCCTGCGTCATATCACTAAGATGGGTCAGAGTGCCGAAGTAGAAACTGAAGAACACCCAGGGGAGACCGTTGGGGAGCAGAAGGATAAGTGGTGATTGCAGGTAAGAAAAAGAGAACGGCCAAAAGACATACCGGTACATCTGACAACATGCTTAAAAATGAGGTTGACTTTTTGCCATCATAAGTTATAACTTTAAATGGGATGATGAATGTACACTTACATGGAACCTTTAATTGACCCCATATAGCTTTCTTGGTCTCTAGTGGCTCCCCATCTTTTCACAAAATAGTGTTCCCTGGTGTCTAGTGGTTCCCCCATCTCTCCACCAAATACTATAGCTTTCCATGGTGTCAAGCCATTACCCCTCCCGGCACCATATAGCTTTCCTGGGGTCTAGTGGTTCCCCCTCCCTCCACTAAATAGTGTTCCCTGGTGTCTAGTGGTTCCCCATCTCTCCACCAAATACTATAGCTTTCCATGGTGTCAAGCCATTACCCCTCCCTCCACCATATAGCTTTCCTGGGGTCTAGTGGTTCCCCCTCCCTCCACTAAATAGTGTTCCCTGGTGTCTAGTGGCTCCCCCATCTCTCCACCAAATTGCTTTCCATGGTGTCAAGCCATTACCTCTCCCTCCACCTGGGGTCTAGTGGTTCCCTCTCCCTCCACTAAATATTGTTCCCTGGTGTCTAGTGGTTCCCCACTCCATCTGCCATATAGCTTCACCTTCCCTGATGTCCAGCTGTTCCCCCTCCCTCCACCATATAGCTTCCGTAGAGTCTAGTGGTCCTTCCTCCCTACTTTATATGGCTTCTCTGGTGTCTAATGGTTCCCACAACCCCCTTCCCATTATTCTCGCCACTTACCACACCCAATGTGTGACATCACACCCTTGGCGCTCCCTCCGCCTCCCGCATAGTAACAGAACATGGCTGTAGAGTGTCGGCCACACAGTGTTGCCTGAGGGATCAGTTTAGGTGTGTACGAGGCTTTATGGCCCATACTCACGGGCTACAATTGTCGCCGCAACACGCGGCGCTCGCGTGTTGCGGCGACAGGTCGCCCGTGAGTATGAGGCGTTGCACGGGCGTGCACCCCGAACCGTCGCTCGTCACTGATGTCGCCAGGCGATTGAACCGGTCAATCGCCTAGCGACAGTTGCCGCCGCAACTTCGCTGCAACTGTCGCTAGTCCGTGTGTGTATGTGGACTAGTGACAGCAGCCCCATAGCCGGCGCACTGAGTTTCCGGCGGGGAGGAGGAACGTCGGCGACAGCTTCCGTCGCGCCACTAGTCCCTCTTCCGCAGTGTGTATGCGGAGGGACGTGGCGACGAGCTGTCGCCGAACTGTGGCGCACACGCTCCCGTGTGCTAGCGACATGCAGGTTTGGTTGCCCGTGAGTATGGGCCATAAGTCAAACGCTCCGGAAGAGATTCATTTGTGTGTTTTCTTATTACAGTGGCATCTCAGCCAAACCCTTCCGTACATCACCCCCATTATCCCACTTCTTATTCTGTAATGGCCCATACTCACGGGCTACAATTGTCGCCGCAACACGCGGCGCGCGCGTGTTGCGGCGACAGGTCGCCCCGTGAGTATGAGGTGTTGCACGGGCGCGCACCCCAAACCGTCGCTCGTCGCTGATGTCGCCAGGCGATTGAACCGGTCAATCGCCTAGCGACAGTTGCCGCCGCAACTTCGCCGCAACTGTTGCTAGTCCGCGTGTGTATGCGGACTAGCGACAGCAACCCCATAGCCGGCGCACTGAGTTTCCGGCGGGGAGGAGGAACGTCGGCGACAGCTTCCGTCGCGCCACTAGTCCCTCTTCCACAGTGTGTATGCGGAGGGACGTGGTGACGACCTGTCGCGCACACGCTCCCGTGTGCTAGCGACATGCAGGTTTGGTTGCCCGTAAGTATGGGCCATTAGCGAGATTAACATTTTTTTGGCAGACACTCAGGACCAGAGTGCTGTATTAGCTAGTGCATCTTCATATTTAAGGAGGTTATTAAACTAGAATTACACAAAGCAATTCATTCACTTATCTCCCAAGTTATATGGGTTATTGCAATTCATTTTCAATTATTTTATCCCTCACTTCTAATCTGCTTTGAGCCTCCACCCCTCCATCCCTCCCACCACAGCCGTCACACACTGATTGCTATTAGACTAAAAGGTGCCCCATGGTCAACAAACCCCCCCCCCCCCCCCCCCCCCCGACACCTTAATCTCTAGTTATCTGGCTTGCAGTCACTGCCATGAATCCCCTTTTCTTATTTCTCTCTGCTTCAAACACAATAGGGGAATGATAGCTGAGTGAGTTGTGCGCCCTTCCTACACTGCGCCCTGAGGCTGGAGCCTCTCTCGCCTCTGCCTCGGCCCAGCATAGGCTTTGATCACTTAAATATGCATTTTCTGACCATAAAAAAATTAGGATGCCTTTTCATCTGTTGAGATGACCTGCTAAAAAGTCTTTCTTTCTGTATCTCTCATACATGCATTCGGCATGCATTAGTCAAAATTCTAATTAAAAACAGAGCTGACTTCTGAAGGAAAAAAAACAACAACAATTAATTCCCATTCCAATTACACTTCACAGAATTCTCCTTTGGAAGCCTTAGACTTAACTAAATCCTAACCTATGTATATGCAAAGCCTACCAAGTAAAATTGAAAAATCGAAAATTGCGCAAAAGGAGGATCAGCGCAACACCAGGCCGCCTCCGAATGGCCTCCAATCAGAGATGCGCTGAGCCCCCCCCCAGGAACTACAAACGCACCTTGAACCCAAACAGAAGCTCTGCATATACACCAAAAGCATGGCTGTTAAGTGGGTGCGCTACCATTTTACTTGGTAGCGCACCCAGGCTATGCATATACATAGGTTAGGATTTAGTTAGTGTTAGGCCCTTCCCATGGAGGATTGACTTCTTTGCAGTAGGAGGGACGAGTACTTAATAGGTTGCATGCAAGCTGTTACAGGAAACCAACATCCTCCAGTGGTAGACAGGTCATGTGTATGCTCGGTGTGTATTCGACCCCACAAGTGGGGCTTGCACTCTTTTGCAGGTAGGCACTAGTCTGTTTTTAAGTAGCGCTGCTCATTTCCTTGCTATGTACTAATTTAATTTGTTTTTGGTCAGCTGCTCCCACTTAACAGCCATGCTTTTGGTGTATATGCAGAGCTTCTGTTTGGGTTCAAGGTGCGTTTGTAGTTCCTGGGGGGGCTCAGCGCATCTCTGATTGGAGGCCATTTGGAGGCGGCCTGGTGTTGCGCTGATCCACCTTTTGCACAATTTTTGATTTTTCAATTTTACTTGGTAGCGCACCCAGGCTATGCATATACATAGGTTAGGATATAGTTAGTGTTAGGCCCCTCCCATGGAGGATTGACTTCTTCGCAGTGAGAGGGACGAGTACTTAATAGGTTGCATGCAAGCTGTTACAGGAAACCAACATCCTCTAGTGGTAGACAGGTCATGTGTATGCTCGGTGTGTATTCGACCCCACAAGTGGGGCTTGCACTCTTTTGCAGGTAGGCACTAGTCTGTTTTTAAGTAGCGCTGTATATGCACAGCACAGTGTGGGTTCCCTCTCCACTGAAATGAATAAACCACTGTGAAATGTATGCGACGCTCAGTGACTCACTTCCTGAATAAGGAAAGTGGCTCAGCAGAGTGTCTGGTACAGCCACTAGTTAAAGCGGATCCGAGATGAAAAACTAATTATAACAAGTAACTTGTCTATATATCTTATCTAAAGTTTAGATAGTTTCCACAGCAAATCTAGCTGCAAACAGCTTTAATAGAATATGATTATTTATTCATGTGATAGAATGACAGCAGCCATGTTGTTTGTAAACATTACACAGAGGCAGGCTTATCTGCATCTTGAGAAAAAAAAACCTAATCCCCCCTCCTCCTCCTCCCCTCTGCCCCTGAAATCTCTGGCTAGTAATACCTCTCCCTCCTCCTGCCCAGACTGAGCTCCCATGAGCCCTTGCTACTGTCTGAAAGTGCCTTGGCTCTCTGAAAACCTGTGGGTGTGGCTTGTTTAGTTTATAGGGAATTCGAGTATGAAAACAAAAAGTATTTGGCTTGAGGAATGCAATATAAACAATAGGAAAGGAACACAATTATGCAATGTGTAAAAGTTCATCTCGGATCCACTTTACGTTTAAACTACACTTATCCTGCTTACTTGAGGTACGCAAACAAGCAGAATGCTTACTGTTAAAACGCAGCAGACCTAGAGGAGAAAAACTCATACAATACCCATTAAAAGCAATTTACCCCAGATTTCTCTCTCTCATTACCTAGTAATCTGGTCCCAATGCTCCCAGCCAAAGTACCACAATGGCCACTGCCCCACATGCCCACACTTCTGCATGCCTCCCTTCTCTAGCCTGATTCCTCACCCACACCTTCCATTGGTTGGCAGACTGGCAGACATAGAGCATGCTGCTTGCAATTAAGTGATTGTACACATACCTGCATACCAACTACTAAAACCTCTGGGACATCAAGAGAAAGAAAGGGGATGTGAAGACCCCCTGAAGATATGTTAGTGGGGGGAGGAACAGTCAAGCTACTCACATGCAGCCAGTGCGTCTCCAGGAGTATACAGTAGGTAGATACAGTAGGAGTAGGTACCCTCTAAGTTTGTACAAAGAGCTGCCATTCTCAAAGGCAGCTGAAATAGGTACTGCTCAATGAGAGCTCCTAATTTGCCACTTAAATAATGAATTGAATTTCAGTGTACAGCAGGAGACATTGGCAGCGCTTCTAAACAGAGGCTGCACTCAAATGAACTACCTGCAATTGATGTGCAGAGCTTCACAATGTGGACAAAATTACACAACTTGAGGAGGTCTAGTAGGGAATAATTTGTGCACATATGCTGTACCTGTTTTGAATGCAAGTTGTGTAATTTTGTCCACATTGTGGAGCTCTGCACATCTATTGCAGGTAGTTAATTCGGGTGCAGCCTCTGTTTGGAAGCGCTGCCAATGTCCCTGCTGTACAAAAACTAATGTAAGTATACGTATGGCTAGCTGCACCCATGTGCTTCAATTTGCATTCAAATTTAGATTAGGGACTGGTACATAATTTGCATCTAATTTGCTTTCAAGGCATGTATTTAGCCCCTGTGGGGCTCTGCATCGAACACACTGAATCCAGCGCTGGAGACTTGGGCACAGCAGCGCAGGAGACTGGGGCGCAGCCGGTGCCACCATAGGCCGTAATAGGAACTATGGCTATAGCAGGCACAGGGAGTAACTTCAGCGCCGTCAGAAGACGGAGCTGAAGTTGCTTTTAAAACAATAATTCGGCTTCCAGCAATTGCTGGAAGCCAAATTATTTCATTCCCCCACTATCCATGGCGGCCTGGAGGGGGAATAGTAATTAACACGGCCTGGACTTGTGCAGGAGCAGGATCAGCCATATACCGGCTGTATCCTGCGCCCAAGTCTCCGGCGTCGTTATCTCTCGTACGCCTCTGCATGCCTCTGTTGGTCTGCATTTCAGTTGCAGCCTATGAGCGCTGTCATTTGTTTGATGTCTGTTTGAATTTCAATGTACTCTGCAGTGATTGGTTTGCAGTTCTGTGAAAAAGCCTCAGACCTTTCCTGATGTTGCATACAACATTGGGGAAGGGGGTCTAGGTCCTGGCTGCCTTTCTGTTCTGCACTGTGTAGGTTTGCTCGTCACATTCCCTCTGCCTTACAGCCAAGTTTCCTGGCAATTGATGGGGTAGTGTCCTGGATGCAGGGTTATCCATGGTCCATGTGAATCTTGGGTCTTTTTAAAACTTCTAGCCTTTCCCATAGTTCAGTAAATACTTCAGCTTTGGCTAGTGTTGTCCTATAAAAAAAGATGTGGTGCTATAGCATGACTTTTCTTCAAGCTGACTGAAAGCCATACCATTCCCACCAACTATGTAATTGTTTGAAGTGTGATGATATACGGTAATCACAGCTTGCCTATCAGTAAAGCATTGTGCCTGGGAACATGCATAAGAAGGAGGGTTATTATAGCATTAGAGCTAAGACTCTAAATTTCAGTCACAGCCACATGATCATTGTCAGGCCTGTAGAAGTATCCACCCACAAATCAGCTCCAATGCCCCAATCTAACTCCACACGCTTCACCCTATGTGGCACGTCCCCGCTTGAACAGGAGGTGAGGAAACAACACCTGCCCGACTTCGGTTGCACCCAGGCCTTTAGTGTACAAGGTATTGGAGCTGAATGCAGGGTGAGCAAATAAACTTCCAGGCCTAAACAGGGTTTTAGAGTAGCAAAGTCCAGAAACAGTCCAGGGTCATACACGGGTGATCAGATATATCGCAGTACAGAAGGGCTAGGCAGAAGTGAGGTCAAGAACAGATTCAAGGTCAAATCAGGCAGCAAACAGTCATAATGATAATCCAGGCAATAGGTCGGTTCAGGCAGCAGACAAGGGATATCCAGTAAACTAACAGAGATCAAAGTCCAGATAATCCAATATAATAACAGCAGGTAAACAGAGCACCCAGCAGGCTAGAGCTATCACGGGCAACTTGCAACTGTCACAGCAAGGCTTAAATACTGACAGCATCCAATCAGTGGCCGGCCACATGCACACAACAGCCAATCACACACAGGCATTAATCCTGTTTAAGTGTCAGCTGACAGAGAGATCAGCTGACACAGGTGGCAATACATGTCAGCTGACTAACCAGTACTGGCCAGCAAAACATCCTAACTGTATGTCAGCCATAGCACACTGGCCAAGAGCATCGCCAGCGACGGGAGAGACCAGGGTTCAATCCCCGCCAGGGTCAACATCCATATTTTATATTAATAAAATAAACACCTGCCTAAGTGTCAGCTGACTATCCTGTCAGCTGACACTACCTCTGTCACCGCCTCAGTCCATAATGCAGCCGAGTGGAGCGAGACATCTGCCCACCATTATGCGCAGAGTGATCCTTTACAATCGTACTCCATGCACTACACAGTGTAACTTACCTTGATCTTCTTCATTATACAACAGTTTATTATAGAGGGAAAAGGAATGATATCTGCAGTTTTACCTGATTAGTGTTTGTTCTTCGGGTTCAAGTAGGTGGTAACTTTTTCCTTCTTTCTTTTTCCATTGACAGTTGGAAACTGAAGACTTGACGTCTGGAGTACTCCCGTACCAGGGATCTCCTTGTCAGGCACTACACCCTTGCATGAGCTTGTGGTGACACCTGTCTGCATGATGCCTACAGCGGCCAATGGCTGTTCTTCCCTTAGCCCACCATGGCCCCCCTTCAACTCCCTGTCCCTCCAGTTGGCCTGTTTTTTGAGACGTTCTTGAGATGGAGTTAAAAATGCTGCTTCCATATGACTATTTCCCATTGCCTCCTGATCTGAAGGGTTGTAAACAGAAAGAGACTGAGGATTTGCTTGCTGGTAGTCCTGTACTGAAGTCCTCCATCGCTTTGAGCAATGTTAAAGATGGCCACGGAGCCCAGTTCCTGAGGACATTCGTTCTACAAATTGTTCTCTGTTACACAATACATTTTTTATGCCTATCATTTTATCAAAATGTTTTTTTCCATTTAGATTTTTACTAACTTCACCTCGATAGCTACACCAGGATGTTACTATGAGATAATATCAGGTATTGGAGTATTTCAGCCATATTGGATGTCCCAAAGATTTCACATTTCTAGGTTCTACCACCGCATCCAGGCACTGGTGTGTCACCACTTTCTACATCTACATATTCTGCAGACCACACCCAGGTTGATTTACATCATCAGTTAATCCACCAATCACACACGTTTAAGAATATCTTCAAAGTGTGGATGTTAAAGAAGATGATGGATCATTTTACAGGAAATCTCAATGTAAAGGGCATTTTAGAGTTATCTTCAAAAGATAGGCACTGAAAGGTGAAAGATAAGATGCCAAAAGAATGGAGGATTGGGACCAGGAAGGCCGGGAAGACCTTGAGCTGAATTGTATTTGGATTTGGATGTCTTGGCTGTTTATTTCCTAGTGGAAATCTCTCTTATGTCATTGTGAACCTTAGGATCTTCGTGCCAAATCACAGACCTTGCCCTCCTCCTGTTGTCAATTGTACCGCCTTTTTATGACGTAACATCACTGTTGATGCACAGTTGGAGGAGACACTGTTGTCAAAAGAAAAAGAAAAAAAACAACATAAAATAACAGTCACAGGATACTTTGTGGACTCACCAACACTCATTGATACCCCCCTATTTCCCTGTGAAGATGTGCCAAAAATGTTGAAAGTGTGCTTAGGCTTCTGGTGTCATTATGAAACAAAACTAGTTATCAGTGTATTAGGACCGTGGCTTAGTTTCTGGAAGAGTGTACTCTTGTGATGATTTAATTGTACTACATTAAATACAAGTGCTGACCAGTAAATCTCGCATTGAAATGTCTTTGGTTTTTCTTTCTATCCTCCCATCCATAAACCTTTAACCTGTCAACTTGAGTGAACAAAGATGGAGCTGGTTGCGTCAATCTCCATGCCATATAAGGACTGGCATTAGATTGTTTCGTCTTAAATCAGCGTATGTATGGACTTCTATTTCATGTCATGAGTAACTACGCATGTGAAAAGCCCCAAAGCCCTGAGAATAAAAACCACTCATAAATAAGTGTGCAAATCTAGTGTATCTCTAGTTTCTTTCCTCACTGATATAAGTAGGCTATAATATCTCTGTTACAATGGAGACATTATTATTATTATTGATTTATAAAATGCCAACATATCCTGTGGCGCTTTACAAAGTAAGAAACAAACATGGGGTACATAATGTAGACAGTGGTGTACACCAAATATAGACACTGGTACAAAATACAACATTGGTAATAACAGTGACAAAAGTAACATGGTAAATACAATTTAGTATAACAAATTGCAAGACAAAAAATCAATAAATTCCAAAGGCAGAAAAAGGTTTGAGAGCCATGTCCTTATGAGCTTACAATCTAAAGGAATATGAAAGGGGGGGGGGGGGGGAGGGGGAGAAGAGGTGGTATAACATTTGCATACCTAAAGGCTGTATGTTTTAGGTTATCTAGTAATGAGTATAAAAGAGGGGTGAAGCATGTGAGAATATTTGTATATGTGATGTGAGGAGGTGATTCTAGAGGAGGACAAAAGAATGTTGTGTGCAGAAGTGAGATTGCAGTTGGGTTGGTATCATTTGAATTGTGTGCTCAGCAAGCAGTTACCAGGCAGCAGTGAGCAGTTACCAGGCAGCAGTGAGCAGTTACCAGGCAGCAGTGAGCAGTAACCAGGCAGCAGCAAGAAGTTGTGAGAGTTTGAGAGGCATTTCATTGCCTATCAACTGCCCATGGAAAAGAGACGTTTGGGTTAAGGGCCCATTTCCACTAGTGACGCACGTGTCTGCTAGACACGCGGAGTCACTTCCTGGTGTGCGGATACTGAAACGAATCCCATCAGCCGTGCCATGCAGGGCTATGGGATTCGCAGCCTCCCGCACCATTTCGGATGATAATGTCGGCCGATTCGCCGGCGGCACCATTATACCCCATGGCAGAGTTTCCCTGCGCGATTTGCCTGAAGTGGGTGAGACAACAACCACAAAAGAAAATCAAGTTTCTTGCCTGCAACCCTGATTATCTGGCAATAATACTTTCTGAATCATTCACCTGGGATGAGTATTCATATCACGAGTTCCAACATACCTTCTCGACATACTTAACGTTTCAGGTAAATGTCTCTGAAATCATTATAGCCAGAGGAATAACATTTCCAGGTGAAGTCTGCAATGGCTGCACACACAGGTCTCTTATGCCCCTTTTCCACCAGCAGTTAAGAGGCAATAAAAAGCCTCTCAAACTCTTACAACTGCTTGCTGCTGCCTGGCAACTGATTGCTGCTGCCTGGTAACTGCTTGCTGAGCCTACAGTTGCCCAAATGCCCATGGACATGAGCCCTCATTGTGCTTTAAAGCAAATCTAAACACAAATGAAATTGATGAAATAAACAATAGTATCTATACTTCTACTCCTAAATAGCATTTCCTTGTCTTATTTTGTGTTTGAAAGCTAAAAAATAAGTTTCAGAATCAACACTTTTTGATTTGATATCAGCAAATCTGTCCACCACTAACACTGGACTGTAGCTTAAAGCGGAATATAACCCTGCATTTCAACTTTGCTCTAAAACATTATGTACAGCATATTATATGCAACCAGCATTTTTTTTTACTAGACCAGCATTGGAAGGGTTACACACACAGCTTTAAAGTTCCTGGAGAGAACTGCAGCCGCATCCGAAGCTTACATAGATACATTTAAGCAAAACAAAATGTAACAACTGTGGAATGTGACTCACTCTCTCTAACTGTGCAGGAGCTGGAGGACAGCCAAAGAGTGTGTAACATTCCTCACTTGCTGCATTTTGTTTACTGAAATGTATCTATCTAAACTTCAGCAGTTCTCTCCACAAACTTTAATGCTCTGTGTGTAACCCTTCCAATGCTGGTCTAGTAAAAAAAAATGCTGGTTGCATATAATATGCTGTAAATAATGTTTTAGAGCAAAGTTGAAATGCAGGGTTATATTCCGCTTTAAAGAGACTCTGTAACAAACTTTTCAGCCTTTTTTTCTACTATCCTACAAGTTCCTATATCTATTTTAAAGTGCTCTGGCTTACTGCAGCCTTTTTTTAGTTGTTCAATTGCTGTAGTAAATCAAATTTACTCTCCTTTGTCAGGTTTGTCGGCCCAAAGAGGAAGTGGCTGTAATTGTTTACAGACAGGAGGAGGTTACACTAATAGCCCTGCTCTGAGTCTCTTCGAGTCTTTCACACACTGAAAACTGTGAAAAGCAGAGCTCACACATTCCCTGCTCTCAGTAACTCAGTATCATCTACTGATAAAAGCTGATAATTGTGAAAAGCATAGCTCATAGACTATTGCAGAATGCAGACACGGACCTGCTATCAGTAATCACTACTAAAGATTGCAGCATTCTTTACAAGGTAAAACTTCTTCTAAACTATGAAATAAACTCTAAAAGCTACATTTATTGTTCAATAATATAACCTTTCATGGGCACTGTAATGCAGTTTACAGGAACATGCAATATTATGATGAACTTCCTGTTTGGCAGCTATACTTTTTGTTTAGAAAAACAGTTTATAAAACTGCTTTTTTTGGGCCAGGATCCTGGTGGGGAGCAGCGAAGATGTGACAGAGGGGGACAGGAGATGAAAACCTACAGGCTGGTATGTTTATTTGTGTGAGGTCTTTAGGTTACAGATTCTCTTTGTTAGTCTAGGGAGACTAGTAGAAGGTTAGAAGAAAACAATGTGCTCTTTAGGGGACGCCGGGGGCTTCTGTACACATGCTAGCTTTTCGGTGAAGACGGTCCTTAATGGACACTTCGGCCGAGTTTAATCCAGACTGTCTACTTGGCTTTATAGTACAGTCTGACAGGAGGGAAACTGCGCCAGAGCCCTGGAATTCTTAACCTTACAGTAAGAAAAAGAAAAAAAAGGAACACTGCCTAGTTCTATAGAGGCTTGGGACTATACATTGACATGCTTATCTCATCAGGTCACATGCTAGTTGAGGTACCCTTTATGCTGAATACACACGGTGCAATCACGCACTCGGTTTCCCGCTCGATTCCCGTCAATTCGTTTATTTCCAACATGTCCGATTTGGATTTTGATGGATCCTTAGGTCGATTCGCATGCAAAGTATGCCAAATCGACCTAACAATCCATCGAAATCCAAATCGGACATGTTGGAAATAAACGAATCGATGGGAATCGAGCGGGAAATCGAGTGCACAAACGCACCGTGTGTATTCAGCATTAAACTAAACCTGAGGTGGGGGATAAGAGGATTTATAACATAATGAATAAAATTGCTTATTTTTTTACAATAGCACAGAGGGAGATATTGCTTGCTCGGCAGTTGGAAAAAGACGTTATTTCCCACAATGCAACGAAGTTCACATACAGCAAACTGACAGGATCACGGTCCTGACATCACACTGTGGGAGGGTTTTTAACCACAATATCAACCACACAGACCCCCTCTGATTATCTATTTGAGAAAAGGTCAAGAATTCTCATGGGAAAGGGGATATCCGCTTCTGATTGGGATGAAGTTCAATCCTGGATTAGCATTCCTCTCTAAACAATACCTAAGAATGTCTAAAGCACAAAGACCCGTCGTTAGATATTCCAATATTTTTGCCTAAGGAAGCAGGTTTATTTAGCGAAATGCATTGCAAGTGGTGTTTATCCAAATAAAGTTGTTTTCATCTTAAATTAGATTGTTAGTGTATTTCCTTTGGAGGTAAGTCTACCACTTCCTCCTTTTTAAACTGTTTTTAATGTATTTTTTTCTTGTTGGCCCCTCGCCAATTGTTCCTGTCTCTTAATCTGTTGTTAGTCCTAAATCCACCTGGTAGCTTACCCTACCAGTAAACCTAGTGTAATCTTCACCTTTCTAAGAGACCTCAAGTGATCCACCAGGTGCATCAACTTGGTGGAATGACCCACTCACCTTGTGATGTCATGCGCGTGACACTCCAAGCCCAGTTGTTGGAGCATCGGCAGAGTTTCAAAAGACCAATGGGAATCCTCCCTAACTCCAGGTAGGATTCCTATTGTTTGGTGGTGGACCAATGAGAATCCTCACTGTTGCTATTCCCATTTATCTTTTGCAATCCAATTGGAGCTCTTTGCTTTTGCAGAGACTCCATCTATATACTGGCATTGGTCCCCCAAAGTCCAGCGGTGATAGATCTGAATGGCAGCGGACCAGACGCACCAGGGTGAGTAGTGTGGGTACTGCAACAGGGCACAGTGTATCCACTCAAGATACCTTGCTAACGCACCATTGTGCATCTAATGTAGTCTGAAGCCAGCTTCTCAGGTCCCCTTCCTCCTTTCATATAATTAACCGTTTTCATTCTGCATGCAGCATTTTTCCAGCTGCAGAACCAGGATGAGCACCATTTAGGAGCTCTGATGATCTGCAATTGCTACAACTCCTGCTTGTGGGTGCAGGTTTGCTTATAGACAGCAGTGTCCTCATTCAGCAAAACAGAGACTCTACTCCTTTTCTTCAAGCAGTTTTCCTCATAAAGGGCATGCCTATTGCTGAATGAATGCATTAATCACACTACGGAAGGGTGACGTATGAGGGCCCTTTCACTATGGTGGAGTCCGGTGGGTCATTATACTGCACCCCAACGCTATGCTAATGAAAGCTAATGAAAGCCTATTGGCGCTTTCAGACAGCATGCGGTGCGCTGGAAGTCGCCGATCTACTGCGCGGACAAAACGACGTTACCATGCGACAACCGGCGGTGGAGAAGTCATGTAAGTCTATGGCGACACAGGGTTTGCCACAATGTTGGCATTACGCCGTTCATGTGCGGAAATGCATTTTTACAATACGCTTCCACGCACTTCCGTATCTCTAAAACAGAAGCTTACCGCAAGCGAGCATCACCTCCCATTTGGATCCAGGCCAGAAGGGGATTACCGCAAACTAACGCGGTAATCCCCGGAGGCCTATTTTTGGTGGTGCGGTGCAGACACCACCAGAGTCTGAAGCCGGCCTTAGGGTACAAGCCTAGTGTCTCTACTGACAACTGTTTCATCCCATTTTTGTTAGTATATTTTTTTCATAATGCATTTAAAGAAAAACACCGGAACTATCAATCACAAAATGAAGGATGAATTTCCTCAAGGTGTTTTTTTTTAAAATCCCATGACTTCTGCTGTCTCAAGCCAGCCTCCTCTTGGGAAGAAGGTAGGGCACAGTATTGCAATTTAATGACAATCGCCTACCAGCAGTGCATTATGGGAGATGGTGTGGCACAGACTACCAGGACCCTGGTGAAATCCACAGATTGCCTGGAGGTCCAGGTCTGGCTGGAAGGGACATATATGTGACTACTGCTATTCATCATGCAATAAAGTATTTATTGAAACCTCCCTTGTTTTGCTACTGCTCTCACTAAGCTTTTGTAACACTTTATTTTTAGTCAGTTTTAAACACTGAGAAAACAACCTATCTGCAAGAAGTAGAGACAACGGTACATTCCATGACACGGGTTGAACAATAAGCAGTACAGATGAAAGACTGGGATATTTCACATTGATAAAACAAATCTGAGGGTCACATTGGTGAATATAGAGTAGCAGTGGCACAGGACCAGTTATACCATAAGAGGGATTCCTCCCTTTCTGCATCAGGCATTTTTTCTATACCACACTGACAGGCTAAGAGGATTATGTTTTCTCTTTCGCTTATCTCTTCTTTTTCTCCTCATAGCACACTTTCTTTTCCTGTTTTGTAAAAAAAACGGTTCCTCTTTAAAAGCATCATACATGCTTTTATTACATAGTTAGTTAGGGTGTAACCATAACTTTATATGCATGGATTCACTGCAGGGTCACTTTCAATTCATTCAAAGAATGTCAATTATATAGCATCTGAATATATGAATAACATTTAAGCTTGAACTGGAAGATATAAAGGGAAACATTTATAGTTTTGTCCAAATGAATTATGTCCCCAGCTTTTAGTTACAAAGTAATGTTAACAGGAACGTCAAGACTTGTGGGATGGAGCCAGGAGACTCCTACAGTCAGTTTAGCGCTTGACTCTCGGCCAAGCCGAGTGACTCATACCATCCAGAATAGAAACTATTTTTAAAAAAGAAGAAAGTAAATAACATTTGTTTCCATCGTGTCTGTTGTACTTATGGTGAGGAACCACGCCATGTTCTTGTCTGACAACTAGGTAATTGGTCAAAGATCTGGCCAATGTTCATTAATCTTGTGGTTGAAGGGAAATTCCACTTTCATTATAAAGTTGCTGTAGGCCAAGATCCATTTTGTTCATATAGCTGTTTTTTCATATGATCATCTATCTACTTAAATTTGCCATCTATCTACTTAATTTGCCATCTATCTACTTAAATTTGCAGCCAACTAAGGATTTCCAAAACTGGTTGTGAGCTCAGATCGATCTTTCAAACCATGGAAATAGTACTTTTTTCGAAGGACAGATTGCCCATAAACTCCAGCCTTGAAGAACATTGTGTTCTCTAGTAATCTTTAGTTTGGTAAACCTTCTTCTCCAACAATCACCAACCTGGAGGAAGCTTATGTTCTCCAGTGATTTCAAGCTTTGGACAACCTTATGTTCTCCAATAATCTCCAGCCTTGGAGAACCGTATGCCTCCAGTAATCTCCAGCCTTGGAAAACCTTATGTTCTCCAGTAATCTACAGCCTTGGAGAACCTTATGTTCTCCGGTAATCTCCAGCCTTGGAGACCCTTATGTTCTCTAGTAGTCTCCAGCCGTGGAGCAGTGGTGCTCACCGCCAGGTCGTGATCACGCTTACGCGTGGATTCACAACCATTTTGACGCATTCCGCCTCGGACACGCTAAGCCGTGAATAGATTTTCAACCACGAAAATCTACTTCGGCTTCGCGTGAATGCGAACAGAAATCCGCATTCACGCTCGTGAAACCCGGCGCTGAAGTCGTGGTTTGCGAAAATGCGTCAAACTATGCGGAAGTGACACATTGCAGGCCAATCAGAGTGCCCCAGCCAGGCCCTAGCAACCAATCACAGGAGGGGAGCTATGCCCTCCCCTCCTGAATATAAAGCGGCGGCCATGATGGAAAAGCTCTGTCCTTTTTAGACTGTGGTGCTGAGAGGATTATCTCCAGGCCATTGTTGTTTGAGCAAGTGCATTTATTGTGTTAAAAACAAAGCGTTTTTTTTGCTAACACTGCTCTTATACTGTACACAGTTAGCTAGTCAGTGAGTGATTGCTGTAGTTGTAGTCAGTGTAGTGTAGTGGGAGTGTGGGAGTCTAGTGATTATTTAACTGTGTGTAGTGCAGGCAGGTTCAGTGCTGCAGTGTAGTCAGTGTAGTGGGAGTGGGGATTATCTGTGTGTAGTGCAGGCAGGCAGGTTAGTGCAACTGCAGTGTTCACTTGTATATTCCAGTGACAGTTATACACTTGTACTATTTGCAGGCAGCCAGTCACACCGCCGGCGCCGCCACTCTCTGCCAGCGCTGTTCATTCATTCTGTCAGTGACCTTGTGCCGTGCCCAGTGCCCACTGCTCGCTCGCTGGCATATGAGCATCTCATTACACAGTGTGTGTGACATCCTTGTGTGCCCACTGCATCCTTCAGTGACCTAGTTGTATATCCAGTGCCCACTGCTGTGCCCACTGCATCCTTCAGTGACCTTGTGCTGTGCCCACTGCATCCTTCAGTGACCTAGTTGTATATCCAGTGCCCACTGCTGTGCCCCCTGCATCCTTCAGTGACCTTGTGCTGTGCCCACTGCATCCTTCAGTGACCTAGTTGTATATCCAGTGCCCACTGCTGTGCCCACTGCATCCTTCAGTGACCTTGTACTGTGCCCACTGCATCCTTCAGTGACCTAGTTGTATATCCAGTGCCCACTGCTGTGCCCACTGCATCCTTCAGTGACCTTGTACTGTGCCCACTGCATCCTTCAGTGCCGTTGTACTGTGCCTGGTGCATCCTTCAGTGACCTTGTACTGTGCCCACTGCATCCAGTGATTCATTACTAGCAACATGTCTGGCAGGGTTTCGCGGGGTGAGAGGAAAGGGAGTTCAATTGCCTCAGCCACTTCTGGGACTGCTCCACGTCCAGGGAGAGGACGCCCAGCTGTACGTGGTCGTGATGCAGCAGAAAGGGGGGGCAGCAAAGCCTGGGCCGAGTCAGCGGACGCCATTGTCCAAATATTTTAAAGTTTCTGGTCCCCGTGTGGTGGTTGAGCAAATGGAACCTGACGTACTCATGGACATCATGACTTCCTCCCAGACCTCTACTGTGAGCACCACTCCAAGCAGCAGCAGCAGCCAACGTCCCACGCTTGTTGTGACATCCACCCCAGCACCCACTGGTCAGCAGCCCTCCCAGGATGATAGCGTTCTGTCCCTCAGTCCGGCTTCTGGGAACCTGCTGATGTAAGAAGCTCAGGACTTACTGGGGACTGATGTGGCAGAGATTGAGATCGGGCCACAATCACAAGCGTTGTTGAGTTCTGGTGATGAAGAAGAGGGGTCTGTGTCTGGGGATGTAGGGACAGAAGAGGAGGCGGTGGAGTCAGAGGAAGAGCTGGATTATGAAGATGCTGCTGATGATGACGACGTTGTGGACCCTAACTATGTGCAGCCTGCTGAGTCCGTGGAAGAATGGTCAGAGGCAGAGCAGGATGACGAGTCACCTCGGCCTAGGCAAGGATATCGCCATATGTCAGGCAGGGGCAGGGGCATCGGCAGCAGTGGGCGTGGAGGAAGTAGACAGGACACTGCTTCAGCCGGCACCACCACTATGCAACCCCCGGCAACTACTACCACACATTGTTCCGCTGCACCCTCTGCTAGTGGGGGCCGCAGTAAATTAAAGTCACCAGTGTGGGATTGCTTTGAGGAATGTACTGATAACAGAAGGTATGTGGTGTGCAGGTTATGCAGCAAAAGATTGAGCCGTGGGAAAAGTCTGAGCAAGATGGGTACCTCATCCCTCCAGGGCCACCTGAGAAGCCGCCACTGCCGCGAGTATGCGCAGTTTAAGAGGAAGCAGGCACTGCTGGCAGGGGTTCCTGAGAGCAGAAGGCCCACCAGCGCAGCAGCATCATCCCTCCCTCAGGGTCGTGAATCCCCCACAGCAGCAGCAGTAGTAGCACGCAAGCGCTCTTCCACCTCGGCTACTCAGGACACAGACATTGAGGCTGGCAGCCAGTGTTCGTCTCTCTCCTCTGTCTCCCCTGCATCCCAGCGTCGTCAGACCCTGCTGAGCGACACCTTTCAGGTTCTGACCAAGCCTCTGCCTCCAAGCCACAGGCGGATCCGCAAACTAAATGGCTTGCTGGCCCGGGCCATGGCATCACAGCTGCTTCCCTACTCCCTGGTGCAGGAGGGGAGCGCCATGCGGACGCTGCTCCAATTTGGCATCCCCGAGTGGCAAGTCCCCAGTCGCCACTATTTCAGCAGGAGCGCGATCCCAGCACTCCACAAGTTTGCGGTGGAAAACGTGGCCCGTTCCCTGGACTACTCTGTGGGCAAGCGGGTCCACGTGACCATGGACTCGTGGAGTAGCAGATTGGGACAGGTCGCTACCTGTCCTTTACGGCCCACTGGGTGACACTGATGGAAGGGAGGGAGGACAAGAGCGCATCAGCCCAGCTAGTGGTGCCACCACGCGGGATCAGGGGGGATGCAGAAGGGTCCTGTCACGACACTCCCTCTGCACCCGGAAAGCAAGCCCGCCTCGGCAGCAGCAGCGCCAAGCCTCGGCACTGCCAAGCCCTTTTAAAATTGGTGACCCTGGGGAAGGAGAGGCTTACAGCCACCAACATCCTGGCCGCCCTCAGGAAGCATGAGCGGAGGAGGCTGACCCCCAGAGGCCTGGAAGTGGGGTATGTGGCAGCCGATAACGGGGCCAACCTGGTGGCAGCAGTGCAGCAGGGAAACCTCCAGCACATCCCCTGCTTGGCCCACGTGCTCAATCTTGTGGTGCAGCGCTTCTTGCGCACCTACCAGGGGATGAGCGAGCTGCTGCAGGATGCCCGGGCGGTGGTACGCTTTTTCCGCCTGTCAGCCACTGCCTCTGCACTCTTGTCCACCTTACAGCAGCAGTATGGAAGGCCACAACACCGGATGATCATCGACATGCCAGTTCGCTGGAATTCGACTCTGGTCATGTTGGAGCGGCTGTGTCAGCACAGGCTGGCTCTTAGGGCCTACATGCTAGACCCAAGTGTCCCCAGCAACCAGCAAGTCCCCATGATTACTGCCACTCAGTGGACACTGATGCAGCAAGTATGCCTGGTGCTGAGTCCCTTCCTGGAGGCAACCAAGATGGTCAGTGAGGAGCGGGCCTCTGTGTGCCAGTGGGTGCCCTTGGTTTGTCTACTGGAGCAGGCAATGGACAATTTAATTGAGCGTGGGGATGAAGCCCTGAGGCAGTTGGAAGAACAGGAGCAGATGGCAGCACAGTCCAGCTCAGAGGAGGGCTCACAGCAGGTAGTGGAAGAGTTGGAGGTCCCTAACCTGAATGAGGAGGAGGAGGAGGAGCAGAGTGCAGCAGGCGTTGTACGTGGATGGCGGTTTGAGGAGGACAACGACATGGCACAGGAAGAGGACAGGCATGCGTTATGGGACAATGGCGAGGACGAGGAAGATCTTGCTGGCAGGGCCCACTTGTTTCCCATGGCTGTGCACATGTTGCGCTGCCTTCGCAGGGACCCCCGGGTGATCGAGATGCGTTCAAGGGAGGACATCTGGATTACCTTGATGCTTGATCCCCGTCTGAAAGGGAAGCTGGGAGACTTAATGACGCCATCCACCACCGAGCAACGCACAAGGGAGTTGAAGGAGGCCCTTGTGCGCAGACTACTGGAAGCATTCCCCCAGCCTTCCACCCCCACTGTAACTGCTCTCCCAAGCCAGCAAGAGGTGCCTGCCATTGCCACTAGCAGCACAACAACAACCACCAGCAGCAGCAGCAGCAACTGGCGCCCCGGAGACCTGAAGAGCCTAAGCAAGAGCCTGTATGCAGTGCAGCAGCCCAGAACAGAGGTGCCCGCCACAGCATCCACCACCAACCAGCACAAGCAACGACTGACCACCATGGTGTCTGACTATATGGGGTCATCCAGCGGGCTCAATGACACCGACAGCCCCGTGGACCCCTTGGAGTACTGGGTCAAGAGACTGGACATCTGGAGCGAGCTTTCCCAGTATGCCCTGGAACTCCTATCCTGCCCTCCTTCCAGTGTCCTCTCAGAGAGATGCTTTAGTGCGGCCGGTGGCGTGGTCACAGAGAAGCGCTCTCGGCTCTCCCACGCCTCTGTGGACAAACTCACCTTCCTGAAAATCAACCAGGCTTGGGTGGAAGGTGAGTTCCTGGCCCCTATTGTCGGACACAGGGGGACATGAAGTGGCTGCTGCATATGCTGTTGTTAACTATGCCTGCCTTTATAAAGACAGTTACTACCTGCCTAGTGCCTACCTTGGTTAATTTTTTGGTGTTATGGTACTACTACCAGTGAGTTGCCATGGTCCTCCTTCTGAGCTGCTGAACTGACCGCCCGCTTTGTCCTCCTGACTCAGTCGCTACTACACTCTGCGTTCACACTGCCCGGGTCACTGGGTGCATTTAATTTTTTGGCCAGCACTATGACGCTGTGCTGCTACTACTAGCACCAGTATGTTGCCATGGTCCTTCTGTGCTGCTGAATTGACCGCCGGCATTTTTCTCCTCCTCCTGACTCACTCGCTTCCACCAATGTACTCTGTCTGCGTTCACACTGCCCGGGTCACCGGGTGCATTTAATTTTTTGGCCAGCACTATGACGCTGTGCTGCTACTGCTACTACTACCACCAGTATGTTGGCATGGTCCTTCTGTGCTGCTGCTGCTGAACTGACCGCCCGCATTGTCCTCCTCCTCCTGACTCAGTCGCTTCCCGCTGCTGCACTCTGCGTTCACACTGCCCGGGTCACCGGGTGCATTTAATTTTTTGGCCAGCACTATGACGCTGTGCTGCTACTACTAGCACCAGTATGTTGCCATGGTCCTCCTGTGCTGCTGCTGCTGCTGCTGAACTGAACGCCCGCTTTGTCCTCCTCCTCCTCCTGACTCAGTCGCTACCACAGTACCACCAATGTACTCTGTCTGCGTTCACACTGCCCGGGTCACCGGGTGCATTTAATTTTTTGGCCAGCACTATGACACTGTGCTGCTACTACTAGCACCAGTATGTTGCCATGGTCCTTCTGTGCTGCTGCTGCTGCTGCTGAACTGAACGCCCGCTTTGTCCTCCTCCTCCTCCTGACTCAGTCGCTACCACGGTACCACCAATGTACTCTGTCTGCGTTCACACTGCCCGGGTCACCGGGTGCATTTAATTTTTTGGCCAGCACTATGACGCTGTGCTGCTACTACTACCACCAGTATGTTGCCATGGTCCTTCTGTGCTGCTGCTGCTGCTGAACTGAACGCCCGCTTTGTCCTCCTCCTCCTCCTGACTCAGTCGCTACCACGGTACCACCAATGTACTCTGTCTGCGTTATCACTGCCTGGGTCACCGGGTGCATTTAATTTTTTGGCCAGCACTATGACACTGTGCTGCTACTACTAGCACCAGTATGTTGCCATGGTCCTTCTGTGCTGCTGCTGCTGCTGCTGAACTGAACGCCCGCTTTGTCCTCCTCCTCCTCCTCCTGACTCAGTCGCTACCACGGTACCACCAATGTACTCTGTCTGCGTTCACACTGCCCGGGTCACCGGGTGCATTTAATTTTTTGGCCAGCACTATGACGCTGTGCTGCTACTACTACCACCAGTATGTTGCCATGGTCCTTCTGTGCTGCTGCTGCTGCTGAACTGAACGCCCGCTTTGTCCTCCTCCTCCTCCTGACTCAGTCGCTACCACGGTACCACCAATGTACTCTGTCTGCGTTATCACTGCCTGGGTCACCGGGTGCATTTAATTTTTTGGCCAGCACTATGACACTGTGCTGCTACTACTAGCACCAGTATGTTGCCATGGTCCTTCTGTGCTGCTGCTGCTGAACTGAACGCCCGCTTTGTCCTCCTCCTCCTCCTGACTCAGTCGCTACCACAGTACCACCAATGTACTCTGTCTGCGTTATCACTGCCCGGGTCACCGGGTGCATTTAATTTTTTGGCCAGCACTATGACGCTGTGCTGCTACTACTAGCACCAGTATGTTGCCATGGTCCTTCTGTGCTGCTGCTGCTGAACTGAACGCCCGCTTTGTCCTCCTCCTCCTCCTGACTCAGTCGCTACCACGGTACCACCAATGTACTCTGTCTGCGTTATCACTGCCTGGGTCACCGGGTGCATTTAATTTTTTGGCCAGCACTATGACACTGTGCTGCTACTACTAGCACCAGTATGTTGCCATGGTCCTTCTGTGCTGCTGCTGCTGAACTGAACGCCCGCTTTGTCCTCCTCCTCCTCCTGACTCAGTCGCTACCACGGTACCACCAATGTACTCTGTCTGCGTTCACACTGCCCGGGTCACCGGGTGCATTTAATTTTTTGGCCAGCACTATGACGCTGTGCTGCTACTACTACCACCAGTATGTTGCCATGGTCCTTCTGTGCTGCTGCTGCTGAACTGAACGCCCGCTTTGTCCTCCTCCTCCTCCTGACTCAGTCGCTACCACGGTACCACCAATGTACTCTGTCTGCGTTATCACTGCCTGGGTCACCGGGTGCATTTAATTTTTTGGCCAGCACTATGACACTGTGCTGCTACTACTAGCACCAGTATGTTGCCATGGTCCTTCTGTGCTGCTGCTGCTGAACTGAACGCCCGCTTTGTCCTCCTCCTCCTCCTGACTCAGTCGCTACCACAGTACCACCAATGTACTCTGTCTGCGTTATCACTGCCCGGGTCACCGGGTGCATTTAATTTTTTGGCCAGCACTATGACGCTGTGCTGCTACTACTAGCACCAGTATGTTGCCATGGTCCTCCTGTGCTGCTGCTGCTGCTGCTGAACTGAACGCCCGCTTTGTCCTCCTCCTCCTCCTGACTCAGTCGCTACCACGGTACCACCAATGTACTCTGTCTGCGTTATCACTGCCTGGGTCACCGGGTGCATTTAATTTTTTGGCCAGCACTATGACACTGTGCTGCTACTACTAGCACCAGTATGTTGCCATGGTCCTTCTGTGCTGCTGCTGCTGCTGAACTGAACGCCCGCTTTGTCCTCCTCCTCCTCCTGACTCAGTCGCTACCACGGTACCACCAATGTACTCTGTCTGCGTTATCACTGCCCGGGTCACCGGGTGCATTTAATTTTTTGGCCAGCACTATGACGCTGTGCTGCTACTACTAGCACCAGTATGTTGCCATGGTCCTCCTGTGCTGCTGCTGCTGCTGCTGCTGCTGAACTGAACGCCCGCTTTGTCCTCCTCCTCCTCCTGACTCAGTCGCTACCACAGTACCACCAATGTACTCTGTCTGCGTTATCACTGCCTGGGTCACCGGGTGCATTTAATTTTTTGGCCAGCACTATGACACTGTGCTGCTACTACTAGCACCAGTATGTTGCCATGGTCCTTCTGTGCTGCTGCTGCTGAACTGAACGCCCGCTTTGTCCTCCTCCTCCTCCTGACTCAGTCGCTACCACAGTACCACCAATGTACTCTGTCTGCGTTATCACGGCCCGGGTCACCCGGGTGCATTTAATTTTTTGGCCAGCACTATGACGCTGTGCTGCTACTACTAGCACCAGTATGTTGCCATGGTCCTTCTGTGCTGCTGCTGCTGATCTGACCGCCCGCCTTGTCCTCCTCCTCCTGACTCAGTCGCTTCCACCAATGTACTCTGTCTGCGTTCACACTGCCCGGGTCACCGTGTGCATTTAATTTTTTGGCCAGCACTATGACGCTGTGCTGCTACTACTACCACCAGTATGTTGCCATGGTCCTTCTGTGCTGCTGAATTGACCGCCGGCATTGTCCTCCTCCTCCTGACTCACTCGCTTCCACCAATGTACTCTGTCTGCATTCACACTGCCCGGGTCACCGGGTGCATTTAATTTTTTGGCCAGCACTATGACGCTGTGCTGCTACTACTACTACCAGTATGTTGCCGTGGTCCTTCTGTGCTGCTGAACTGACCGCCCGCATAGTCCTTCTCCTGACTCAGTCGCTACCACCACTGCACTCTGCGTTCACACTGCCCGTGTCCACTGACAACTCTGCTGCGATGTCATTGCTAATTGCTGCAAAAAAAACAAAAAAAAAATTACAAAAACCTCTCTGGGGCCTTTTTGGCGTCAGCCACTCATCCTCCTCCAGCGGTACCTTCGCCGCCAAGTGCCACTGGAACTCGCCTTCACCTCTTTGACTGCTTAACGCGTATATCCCTTTTTAAAACCACTTATTACCAATTAATAGCCCCATTTAAAATCCATTTTCTCTAGAAAAAATTTTTTGGGGGGAATTTTTTATGTTGAAGTTATGTTGCCCCTTATCACCTCGATAATCCATGCAATTTGGGGGATTGTAGCATGTATGGGGGCTTTGTTATTAACGTTAAAAGAAAATCCGCCTCTGGGCGGGAATCCACGCGTGATTACGCCATTCACGGCAGAAAATCCGCGTGGTTGCGTGGACGCGAACGAAAATCCGCATGCGGCGGGGCCGAATGCGGATTTTTTTTTGCAACCACGCGGATTGCCGAATTCGTGGATGAGGCACATCCGAGCATCCCTGCCGTGGAGAACCCTATCATCTCTTGTAATCTCTAGCCTCTGAGAATCTTCTGTTCTCTACTAATTTCTAGCCTTGGGAAACCATAAATTCTCCTACAATCTCCAGCCTTGGAGAACTACATGTTCTCCCGTAATGTCCATCCTCGGGACTTTATGTTCTCTGGCAACCTATAGCCTGGGAGGACCTTATGTTCTCTAGTAATTTTCCATCCTGGGGGAACCTTATTACATCACTATGGGATTCTGCAGACATCTCCTTGGATTGCTGTTGTTTTTCATAAGCTCTCTCCACACCACACATCATGTTTTGCCTATGGCTTTTTTTCCAGTCAAATTGATCGAGATGAATGGACCGACAGGGAGCTTCAACAACAAATTCAAAGATGGTTTTACTGTTGCTCTTAGTCAGTTCAGTGTTGCGGCAATGAGGATGGACATAAAAATTGCTGCAAAATTGCTTCTAAAAATCACTATGACATCACTTTAGCGCTTAACGATTTTTAATATGAGACAGCCCTTACTGAATGGCAATTGCTCAGTTTCGACTGCCAAAACAATAGATAAGTAGGGAGACTGGCTGGCATCTTTGTATAAATCCTTTCCCGGGATTGCTTTTGTAAAGAATAAAGGAGATACTGAGAATCCCCCATGTGGAGATGGAATAGTCCAAAACCTGTCGGTGCCTACTGTGACAGCCACATAAGAGAAAAGTAATTCCATAATGCATTTTAATAGGGGAGAAATATAATTCTTATAAGTATGTGCATATGTATCTTGAATGTTACAACTTGTTGTGATAGTGATCCTTTCACATTAGTGGTAGTTACAATGGAATAAGTCCCGGTATGTTCTCCAGTGTTTCTCACTGCATGTAGCTCTTTGGGAGGGATTTAAAAAAGATCACAGCAAAATTGCTGAAAAATCGCAATTGCAACTTTTCCGCATTTCTCAGTGTGAAGCATCCCTCAGGCCTTGTTCACAGTGGAGACTTGTAGTGCATCCTATCAACTTTATTGTAACTCAGAACGTCGCATTGCAATGCAAAATCAATGCGGCATTCACAGTGCAGCTGTGGTCAGACAGAGTGCAGTATTCCAACGCACTGCATACAGGGCATTTACTGCATAACGCTGGTGTTAACAGTACAGTTAAAGAACAACTATCAAAGAAACTGTCCTTCTGTAAACCCCACATACCTAAAGAGCTTTTAGACAGCAACAATACAAAGCTTTTCAGAAGTCTCTCATCACAGCCAATTGTGGAAAAAAATGCCTTATTTATCAGCTGTTTGTAACAGTTTGTGCCTATACCTATACCATGTAAGATAGGTTCCACTTCTCTGTCACTATTCACAGTGGAATCATTTACTGTTTGTTCCTGTCCTGCTTACACACACACTGCTTTCTCACAGATCATATGAGAACAGCTGAGGGATTTGACAGCTACAGAGAAAGCATCAGTACTTTATTCCTTTTCTTTTATGCTTCCCTCTTCCAATCAAAACGAGCTCTTCCTGTCTGTAAACTATTTACTTTACACTGTGAGGCAGAGAGAGAGAGAGAGAGAGAGACACCGGATCAGACACACAAAGCTGCAGCTGATGAGTTATTTACATACCTATATTTCTGCTTTCTATCATTTTGAACACATTTTACTCACAGAATTACATCCAGTGAAGATTGTTTCTGTATGCTCGATGCGCTGGACACAGTCTCCCATAGTAATGCCCACAGTGAAAACTGTTCTCTGTAAATGTCATATTTTCTTCACATAAAACATGAAAAGATGAAAAAAAGCCTTTGCATTGTTATTTGCTGGTAATTACTGAAAATATATGTGGCATTTAGAATTTTAACATCAATTAACATTGATAGTTGTCGTTTATCCATGCAACGCATACAGTGAACCATACAGTCAATGAAAAGCATGCATAAAGTGCAGCACCGCTTTGCCATTGCATTACGTTCCTGCTATCACAGGGAACACAACGTAATGCCCACTTTGATCCTAGCCTGACAGCATTAGTGAATAAAGTTGCCTGCGTCACAAACAATAACTATATTGTTAACAAATGCAAAAAGTCTGAATGCGATTGCATCACTGAAAATTGCATCACTGTTGGTGTAAAAGGGCTCTAAGAGCTGTACAACGCACACATACAATTTACAGCAAGCTGGAAGGAAAAACATGTTAGTACAGATTGTTGAAACAGGGATCAGCATAAACTTACATAGTTACATAGTTATTTTGGTTGAAAAAAGACATACGTCCATTGAGTTCAACCAGAGAACAAAGTACAACACCAGCCGTCAACCTGAAATATCCCTGTTGATCCAGAGGAAGGTGAAAAACCCTTACAAGGCATGGTCCAATTAGCCCCAAAAGAGAAAAAATTCCTTCCCGACTCCAGATGGCAATCAGATAAAATCCCTGGATCAACATCATTAGGCATTACCTAGTAATTGTAGCCATGGATGTCTTTCAACGCAAGGAAAGCATCTAAGCCCCCTTTAACCACTTGAGGACCCACCCTTTACCCCCCCTTAAGGACCAGCGCTGGTTTGATTGATCTGTGCTGGGTGGGCTCTGCAGCCCCCAGCACAGATCAGGGTGCAGGCAGGGAGATCAGATTGCCCCCCTTTTTTCCCCCCTATGGGGATGATGTGCTGGGGGGGTCTGATCTCTCCTGCCTGCTGTGGGTGGCGGGGGGGGGCACCTCAAAGCCCCCCTCCGCGTTGAAATTCCCCCCTCCCTCTCCTACCTGCTGCCTCCCCCGGTGATCGGGGCTGCACAGGACGGCTATCCGTCCTGTGCAGCCTGTGACGGGACGTCCCCTGTCACATGGCGGCGATCCCCGGCCGCTGATTGGCCGGGGATCGCCGATCTGCCTTACGGCGCTGCTGCGCAGCAGCGCCGTACAAATGTAAACAAAGCGGATTATTTCCGCTTGTGTTTACATCTAGCCTGCGAGCCGCCATCGGCGGCCCGCAGGCTATTCACGGAGCCCCCCGCCGTGATTTGACAGGAAGCAGCCGCTCGTACGAGCGGCTGCTTCCTGATTAATTAGGCTGCAGCTGGCGACGCAGTACTGCGTCGCTGGTCCTGCAGCTGCCACTTTGCCGACGCACGTTATGAGTGTGCGGTCGGCAAGTGGTTAAATGCAGGTATAGAGTTTGCCATAACGACTTCCTGTGGCAATGCTTGTCATGTGTCAACAGCTTGTTCATCCGCCGTAGTGCGGACCAGATAGGGTTTTTTTTTTTCTGCAAGAGCCCAAGTGGGCCCTTGGCCTGTACGCGGGCTACACAATTTTTCAGGGGTCTCATTGCTGGAGGAGGACAGGGAAAGCCTCTCCAGAAGTTTCCCCTCCCGAAGTGAGTATCCCGTAGTGGCACTTTTTCACCCGACACATTCACTTTAAAAGACATTGGACGTGATCCAGTTCACTTTTTCTCCTGGGTGATATTTCCACAGTATGAAAAAAATGCATTTTAGGCCACCAGCAAGCAAGAAAATACTCAAAAGAATTTTGGCAGCACTTTTTCACCTACTTTTTGGTACTATTTCAATTGCAGAGTACAAAAATTATTTTGAACAGAAGATGAAAAATGATCTACTATTAGAAAACTTAGTAGCAAAAGTGGATTGGGTCGGACCCCTTGGGCCATATGCAATTCACTTTTTCATCTGAGTTTTCTCCTAAAAAATTATTTTTCATCTTCGATTCATAATAACTTTCCAGCACTTTTCAGCTAAAGAAGTAATAAAGTAGGTGAAAAAGTACTATCAAAATTATTTTGAGTATTTTCTTCTGCTTTCTGGTGGCTCAAAAAGGAATTTATTAACAAGTTTAAAAATATCACCTGGGAGAAAACTCAGGAGAAAAACTTAATTGCACATGGGCCCTTATTCAATTCAATTTTCCTCCTTAGTTTTCTCCAAGTTGACATTTTTTAACTTTTCAATAAAATGCCTTTTAAGCCACCATAAAGCAAAAAAATGCTCAAAATAATTTTGATAGTAATTTTTCAACTTCTTTTGGGTACATTTTTAGCTGAAAAGTGCTGGAAAGTTATTTTAAATTGAAAATGAAAAATTATCTCCTAGGAGAAAACTCAATTCAAGTCACTTTTTTTCCTGAGTTTTCTCCCAGGTGATATTTTTACCGCTTATCAATAAAATGCCACCAGCAGGCACGGAAATACTCAGAATAATGTTGACAGTACTTTATCACCAACTTTTGGTCGCTTTTCAGTTGCAGAGTGCTGAAAAGTTAATTTAAACAGATGATGAGAAAGTATCTCCTAGGTGAATTGAATAAGGGCAGATATTTGAAAAAAATTAACTTCTAAGTAAACTTTTCCACTAAGGAAAATGTGTAGTATTTTCTATTCATTTATTTTTGTTGTATAAAAATGCATTTCATGTTATACATTGTTGTTGATTAGGCGAATGAAATCATTAGGGGTGGGACGACGAATCCGGCGAATCCACGAATCCCTCGAATATTAGGAAATATTCGAGATTCGTGGATTCGAATCCCGACGCCATTTTCCACTATACGAATCCGCCGAATCCCGACGCCGCATCGCCGCGCATCCGCCGCTCGCACTCGTCCTCCTCCGACCTCCTCCGACCCCCCCGCGCCTCCTCCGCTCGCCCCCCCTGCCCGCATCCACTCACCTATCCATAGCGGAGCGCAGAGCGGCAGACCTCTCGCCGACTTCCTGGTTCCCCCTAGTGACCGGCTCTTACAATGACGTCATTAGTAAGAGCCGGTCCGGCCACTAGAGGGAACAGGGAAGTAACGAAGAGGTCTGCCGCTCTGCGCTCCACGGGAAAGGTGAGTAGATTATGCAGGGGTGAGCGGAGGAGGCACGGGGGACGGAGGGGGCCGTGGGGGGGTTGGTGGGGGAGGGGGGTTCTATCTACCTACCTACCTACCTACCACTATCCCTACCTACCTACAGGCCGCTATACCTACCTACCTACAGGCCCCTATACCTACCTAAAGGCCCCCTATACGCACCTACCTGCCTACCTAAAGGCCCCTATACCTACCTAAAGGCCCCTATACCTACCTAAAGGCCCCTATACCTACCTACCTACCTAATGGCACCTATACCTACCTACCTACAGGCCACTATACCTACCTACAGGCCTCAATACCTACCTACCTACCCACCCACCTACCTACAGGCCCCCTATACATACCTACCTACCTAAAGGCACCTATACTTACCTACCTACCGGACACTATACTTACCTACAGGCAACTATACCTACCTACAGGCCACTATACCTACCTATCTACCTACCTACCGGCCACTATCCTTACCTACCTACAGGCTGCTATACCTACCTACCTACCTACCTACCTACAGGCTGCTATACCTACCTACCTACAGGCCACTATACCTACCTACCTACCTACCGGCCACTATCCTTACCTACCTACAGGCTGCTATACCTACCTACCTACCTACAGGCCGCTATACCCACCTACCTAAAGGCCCCCTATACCTACCTAAAGGCCCCCTATACGTACCTACCTACCTAAAGGCCCCTATACCTACCTACCTACCTAAAGGCCCCTATACCTACCTACAGGCCACTATACCTACCTACAGGCCTCAATACCTACCTACCTACCTACCTACAGGCCCCCTATACGTACCTACCTACCTAAAGGCACCTATACCTGCCTACCTACATACTTACCTATACTTAAGGCCCTATACCCTGCTACCTATACCGAAGGTCCCTTTACCTACCTACCTACCTAAAGGCCCCTATACCTACCTACCTACATACCTATACTTAAGGCCCTATACCCTGCTACCTATACTGAAGGTCCCTTTACCTACCTACCTACACTGAAGGCACATGTACCTTACTACCTATACTGAAGGCCCCTATACCTAGCTACCTACCTATACTGAAGGCACATATACCCTGCTACCTATATTGAAGGCACATATACCCTGCTACCTATACTGAATGCCCCTATACCTAGTTACCTACCAATACTGAAAGCACATGTACTGTGCTATCTATACTGAAGGCCCCTATACCTTGCTACCGATACTGAAGGCACATGTACCCTGCTACCTATACTGAAGGCCCATATACCCTGCTACCTATACTGAAGGCCCATATACCCTGCTACCTATACTGAAGGCCCATATACCCTGCTACCTATACTGAAGGCCCATATACCCTGCTACCTATACTGAAGGCCCATATACCCTGCTACCTATACTGAAGGCCCCTATACCTTGCTACCTATACTGAAGGCCCCTATACCTTGCTACCTATACTGAAGGCCCATATACCTTTCTACCTATACTGCAGGCCCCTATACCTTGCTACCTATACTGAAAGCTACCAATATTGAAGGCACCCTTACCTAGCTAGCTATACTGAAGGCACCTTTACCTCTCTACCTATACTGCGGGCAATTATACCATGGATCGCACAATTTTTATGTGCAGGATTCGTTAGATTCGGGATTCGAAAGGTTCGAGATATTCGAGAACCTTTTTAGATTCGGATCCGGATTCGGATTCGAAGAAATTGTGGATTCGTCCCATCCCTAGAAATCATATACAGTATATCACTATCATATACTGATATTTCCCATATATCTTTTGTGGAAAGCTGGTATGACTGCTAACGAGGGAAAAATATAATCTCTGAGTGGATTTCACAGGTGCAGACTGAGTCACACAACTAGGATGCTTCCTTTGTAAATACACACAATTCACTCAGGCTGTTTACTTCAGTGTTGTTTTTGGTGCTGTGCAGTTCCTCCTGGGATTTTGCAAAATGAATAATTCAGCTGCAATGTACAGTAAATATTTAGCTGTAATTAATGATTCTAACATAGGTAATGAAAGGAAAATATAAACCATCTGTACTCTATGGTGACATTTTCACAACTTGTAAATAAAATGCATTTTAACCACTTGAGGGCCGCGGTGTTAAACCCCCCTAAAGACCAGGCCACTTTATTCCCTAAATTGGCCACTGCAGCTTTAAGGGCTCGCTGCAGGGCCGCACAATGCAGCACACAAGTGATCCCTTTTCCCCCCACCAACAGAGCTGTCTGTTTGTGGGGGTCTGATCGCTCCCTAGTTGTTTGGTGGGTTTTATAAATATTTTATTAATTTCTGAATAAATGTAAGCATTTTTTTTTAAATTTATTTTATATCCCACCCTCCTTTCCTCCCTCCCCTGCCTGCCAATCAGCGTGATCGGCTGTCATAGGCTTCAGCTTTTGTGTGCCTGCAAGGAGGCCAGCCGTGTCACACAGCTGTCCCCAGTACAGCACTGCTGTAGATCGCAGTGCTGTACAATGTTTATAGACGGCGACGGCTATCGCCGCTGGGAAACTGAAGGGGAGTGCATCGGCGCACGGAATCTCCTGCTAGCCCCCATGGGCGTCCGCAGAAAATTTTCCAGGGGGGGGCAAAAAGTGGGGAGTTAAAAATTTGGGCTGGTGTTGTGTGGCGCGCGTAGCGCGCCAAAAAATGGAGCTACGTCATGCGGCGCGCGTAGCGCGCCGCGCCGAAAAATGGGTGTGGTCATGAACCAGAATGTGGGTGTGGTCGTGGGTGGAGACAAGTTTACATGAACTAAGCAATGGTGGGACATTAGATTAGGACAATGGTGGCGAACCTTTTGGAGGTCGAGTGTCCAAACTGCAAAGTCACTTTACTATCACAAAGTGCCAACAGCAATTTAAACTAAATACAAACGTTTTAACTCATACATGAACATTATGGAAAATTAAGTTGAAAATAAACTGTGAAGATAAACAATTTCATCCATCGTACTCCTGAAAAAAATTATTCATTTTTTTTAGAACCTCCCAGTTTCATTTTCTGTTTTAAAAAGCAGAAAAAGTAGGTTTAATGCTATTGTCTCATATGATGATGATTCAGCTTTTTCCATAGTCTCGCAGTTAGCAATCATGTGACCCCCAACAAGACAAATTCAGCAATCATGAGGCCCCCCCCATCAAGACAAATTCAGCAATCATGAGGCCCCCAACATGACCAACTCAGCAATCATGAGGCCCCCAACAAGACAAATTCAGCAATCATGAGGCCCCCAACAAGACAAATTCAGCAATCATGAGGCCCCCAACAAGACAAATTCAGCAATCTTGAGGCCCCCAACAAATCATGAGGCCCCCAACAAGACAAAGTCAGTAACCATGAGGCCCGCAACAAGACAAATTCAGCAGTCATGAGGCACATAAATAGACAGCTTTTCACATAAATAGGCAGAATGCCCCCTTAATATGTAGACACCTCTCACCTGGCAGCAGTTCCCCAAAATACACTCAATCTGACAGCAGTGGTTCCCCAAAAATAGGTAGCCCCAGGTCTATAGGTGTCCCCAGAATAGGTGGCCAGCGGTATAGATGTCCCCAGAACTGGTAGCCAGGGGTAGAGATGTCCCCAGAACAGGTAGCCAGGGGTATATGTGCCCAGTATATGTAGGCACGGGTATATGTCCCAGTATATGTAGGCAGGGGGTATATGTCCCAGTATATGTAGGCAGGGGTATATGTCCCAGACAGTATATGTAGGCAGGGGTATATGTAGGCAGGGGTATATGTCCCAGACAGTATATGTAGGCAGGGGTATATGTCCCAGACAGTATATGTAGGCAGGGGTATATGTCCCAGACAGTATATGTAGGCAGGGGTATATGTCCCAGACAGTATATGTAGGCAGGGGTATATGTCCCAGACAGTATATGTAGGCAGGGGTATATGTCCCAGTATATGTAGGCAGGGGTATATGTCCCAGACAGTATATGTAGGCAGGGGTATATGTCCCAGACAGTATATGTAGGCAGGGGTATATGTAGGCAGGGGTATATGTCCCAGTATATGTAGGCAGGGGTATATGTCCCAGACAGTATATGTAGGCAGGGGTATATGTCCCAGACAGTATATGTAGGCAGGGGTATATGTCCCAGACAGTATATGTAGGCAGGGGTATATGTCCCAGTATATGTAGGCAGGGGTATATGTCCCGGTATATGTAGCCAGGGGGATATGTCCCCAGAAAAAGTGGCCATGTGTGCAGGAGGAGGGGAGCAGCGGAGAGAAGAGGGAGAGCTATGGGCACTCACCTTAGGGGGCTCTCCCTCCCTCTCTCGCTCTCCCCTCCGGAGTCCGGAATGAAGTGTGCAGCGGCTGGCAGCGGTGGGCGGAACTTACCTCCTCTCGTCGCACGCGCCGGATGGATTAGCCGCTACTCTGGCCTGATCCAGACCAGAGTGCGGCACCAGAACTTCCGGCGCAGGAGCGAGAGGAGGTAAGTTCCGCCCACCGCTGCCAGCCGCTGCACACTTCATTCCGGAGGGGACAGCGAGGGAGAGAGAGACCCCTAAGGTGAGGGAAGGGGGGGGAGACGTCCGCCCTTCCCCACTGTGCCCATAGCGCTCTCTCTCTTCTCTGCGTGTTCCCCTCCTGCTGGCTGCACGGGCACGCGGCCAGGGGGGGGCAGCGGGCGGCCAGGCTCGGGCAGATGCCCGGTTTTGCCATATGTGCGGACGCCCCATTGATGGCTGTTCACGCCAATCGGCGTGGAGCGGACCTGGGGCTGCCGCCGCATTCACGCCAGTTGGCGTGCAGCGGTAGGCTAGTATTTAAAGCACCAGCAAACAAAGCAAAAACTTAATTGCATATGGGCCATCTGTATTAAATACCAAAGAAATAACTGTAAGCCAGAAATAAATTCAAGAAAATAAAGTAGCCCAGCATATAGAGCAAAGTCACAGCAGTGATAACATTTAATGGCCTGCCTCATAAAATAACACTGTCACATGGATATATTAGTGAGCATGCTTATTGCAACCATTGGGCAGATGCAGTACGACCCACTCCATTAAAACGTCCTGCAGTAACCTCTCAACGGCTCTGGGACATTTTATTACATCACTTGCCCATGCCCCTGTGCAAGCACATGCCCGCCCCCCCCCCCCCCCCCCGCGCACTCATAATGTTCCCAGCGCGCTTATACTGTTGGGTTACAGAGATCTGTGACTGGGGAATTGGATATCGCACTGCCTGTAACAAATGGACATGACCCCAATTACGGGCCATGTCCATTCATAATACAGGCAGTAGTAAAGTAACTTCAATGTGAAAAAAAGTGAACTTCCCCTGATAAACCAGGGCAGCGCCATCTAGCTGCCAAAAAGTAAAAATACACACAGACACACACAATACTTATTATTAAAAATTAATATAATGAATCCCTTCCACTTCCAAAGACCCCCACCCCCCCAAAAAAGAAAAAAATTAAAAAAAAGTTTAAAAAGATACATAAATAGTTGCCTTAGGGAATCTTTTTTTAATATGTATGTAATGAGGGTATATTATTGTTATTTTACTATGTAAAGAAAAATTGCACCTATATTTCCAAATAAAGTATTGTCCCCATGTATTGTGATAGGGACATAATTGAAATGGTCTTATAACCAGGACAAATGGGCAAATAAAATACATAGGTTTTACTTATGGTAGCATGTATTATTTTAAAGCTACAATGGCTGGAAACTGAGAAACAATGATTTTTTTCCTCCTTTTTATGTAATATTCCCATTAAAATGCATTTAGAATAAAATAATTCTTAGCAATATGACTACCCAAAGAAAGCCTAATTGGTGGCAAAAAAACAAGGTATAAATCATTTTGTTGTGATAAGTAGTAATAAAGTTATCGACTAATAAAAGGGAGGAGCGCTGAAAATTCCTCTAGTCCGTTGGGGTTGAGGTGGTTAACTACCACCAGTGGAGCACTGCCCGATAACACCATATGCATTACCATGGTAGCGTGCATGTTGCTATGGTAACTCGCAGGGCCCTTATTGGTGGTGCTCTGCCAAAGGTAGTAATGGTAAAAATTCCATGCGCTCCCTGCACATGGCAACTTTACACAGTTTACTGCATATGGTCCATTGTCCTCCTCATTCTTTCTCTGGTGGGCAGGTTTAATACGCTGAACCAAGCTTCTCCAGCATTATGTTCCCACTTTGGCCTGACTGGGTGAATAGGTGTTTGCCAGTCCTTTTGTTTCCCTGAAAATAAGACCTACCCCGAAAACAAGGTCTAGCACGATTTTTCAGGATTCTCAAAATATAAGCCCTCCTCCAAAAATAAGTCCTAGTGACAATCAATCGGTAGTAGAATGCATAAGATCCTGGCCCATATGCAATTCGTTTTTTCTGATGTGTTTTCTCGCAGGTGATGATTTTCCATCTTTAGAATAACTTTTCAGCACTTTGCAATTGAAAAAGTACCAAAAAGTAGTAAAAGTACTTTCAAAACTATTTTAAGTATTTATTTGCTTGCTGGTGGTTTAACAAGCATTTTATTGACACGTTTGGAAATATCACTGAGGAAAAAACTCAGGAGAAAAAGTTATTTGCATATGGGCCCTGAAGTATTTGTTGTAAATTTTGTTAGCATGCTAAATTTGCTCTTTATTATGGTAGAGGTTAGCAGCGTACGTTAAAAAGGGGCACTGGGAAAAAAGGGCGCGGGGTTTAAACGATAAACATGGATAACGTTTAAAAATACAATGTACTATATTTCGTTTAAAAGTCCGGCAAAATCGATCGAGGACGCCGTCCTCCACCACGAGGTCTCTTCCTCCGGGCCTGCCTAAACCGGGCGCCTGACCCTCCTCTCCATACCTCCAGTGCCAGAGACTCGGCTAGTCTTCCCAGGCTTCGCTGCAACAGGCAAACATCAAGGCCTCAGACTGGTGGATACAGTAAGAGCCCTCAGGGCACCTCAGTTGCATACTCTATTTGCACAGAGACTCTGTCAACATTTGCCATGCATCTCCTTTGCTTTTTTGCCTCCTTCACTGGCTCAGGCCCGTTTCTTGCCCCATGCGGAGCGTGCGGCCGCCCGGGGCGCTGTTGGGAGGTGGGCGTTATAACAGAGGGGGGAGCCGGAGCCGCGCAGCCCGACCTCTCCCGGGCGCCCTCCCTGCTCCCCCCTCAGATGCAGGGTCCGTGAGCAGGCAGGGAAGCGCTGTTTACAACTCACCTGCCTGGCTCCAAGCGCTGCTCTCTAGCCGCTGGTCTGTCTCCTCCTCTCTCTGTCTGTATACGTACGGATACACACGCTGCTTCCGGCTACAGGAAGCAGCGTGTATCAGTACGTATACGGAGAGAGGAGACAGACCAGCGGCGAGAGAGCAGCGCTTGGAGCCAGGCAGGTGAGTTGTAAACAGCGCTTCCCTGCCTGCTCACGGACTCTGCATCTGAGGGGGGAGCACGGAGGGCGCCCGGGAGAGGGAGGGAGAGGTCGGGCTGCCCTCCCGGCGGCTCCCCCCTCCATTATTGGGGACAGCTACCTATCTAACCTACCCTGGGGGGCACCTACCTAATCTAACCTACGCTGGGGGGCACCTACCTAACCTAACCTACGCTGGGGGGCACCTACCTAATCTAACCTACACTGGGGGGCACCTACCTAATCTAACCTACACTGGGGGGCACCTACCTAATCTAACCTACACTGGGGGGCAGCTACCTATCTAACCTACACTGGGGGGCAGATACCTATCTAACCTACGCTGGGGGGCACCTACCTAACCTACGCTGGGGGGCACCTACCTAATCTAACCTACACTGGGGGGCACCTACCTAATCTAACCTACACTGGGGGCAGCTACCTATCTAACCTACACTGGGGGGCAGCTACCTATCTAACCTATACTGGGGGCAGCTACCTAATCTAACCTACGCTGGGGGGCAGCTACCTATCTAACCTATACTGGGGGGCACCTACCTAATCTAACCTACACTGAGGGGCACCTACCTAATCTAACCTACACTGGGGGCACCTACCTAATCTAACCTACACTGGGGGGCAGCTACCTATCTAACCTACACTGGGGGGCAGCTACATAATCTAACCTACACTGGGGGGCAGCTACATAATCTAACCTACACCGGGGGGCAGCTACCTAATCTAACCTATACTGGGGGGCAGCTACCTATCTAACCTATACTGGGGGGCACCTACCTAACCTATACTGAGGGGCACCTACCTAACCTATACTGGGGGGGGGGGCAGCTACCTAATCTAACCTATACTGGGGGGCACCTACCTATCTAACCTATACTGGGGGGGCAGCTACCTAATCTAACCTATACTGGGGGGCACATGTCTAATCTAGCCTATACTAGGGGGCAGCTACCTAATTTAACCTGTACTGGGGGGCACCTACCTATCTAACCTATACTGAGGGGCACCTACCTATCTAACCTATACTGAGGGGCACCTACCTATCTAACCTATACTGAGGGGCACCTACCTATCTAACCTATACTGAGGGGCACCTACCTATCTAACCTATACTGGGGGGGCAGCTACCTATCTAACCTATACTGGGGGGGCAGCTACCTATCTAACCTATACTGGGGGCACTTATCTAACCTGTATTGGGGGCACCTACCTAGCTAGCCTATACAGGTGGCAACTATACTGGCTACCTATATTGCAGGCACCTACCTAAATAACCTATACTGGGGGGCACCTACCTATCTAACCTATGCTGGGGGCAACTCTTCTGGCTACTTATATTAGAGGCACCCACCTAGCTAACCTGTACTGGAGCACCTACCTATCTAACTTATACCGGGGGCGCCTGCCTATCTAACCTATACTGGGGGCACCTACCTGGCTAACCTATAGCGGGGGCAACTATACTGGCTCACCTATGCCTGGCTACCTATACTGGGGTACCTATTCTTGGCTACCTATACTGGGGTACCTATTCTTGGCTACCTATACTGGGGTACCTATTCCTGGCTACCTATACTGGGGGGACCTATACTAAGTGCAACTAGACTTGGCTAACCTATACTGCGGGCACCCATACCTTGCTCGGGGGGGGGGGGGCGCAATTTTTACACCCTCGCCCTGGGTAAATTTTAGCCTAGAAACTGCACTGCACTGGCTAATACATGATGTGCCTTTACTGCTGCTTCAATCTGATATATGCTGAACTGCCACTTGATGTGCTTTTTCTGCCAAGTTTCCCAGGAGTTATCTTGCATGTGCTATGCTATGCTGCAACACAGGACTGTGCTTTGCTATAATAACATACAATACTGAGGTGAATTGCTAGCCTGATGTGACGCTGAGAACTCTGCTTGCTCTATTTGATGGTTGTGTGCATGGATTCTATACATTACAGGAGGTTATGTTATATGAAGACATTTCTTATTGGATGAATATTTTTGGAACTGATTTTTCAATGGACTCTTCATAATATCTATAATTTCCGCTTGTGTGATATCCAGCTATACTTTTTCTAGATAAAGTTTTTTGGCCTATTTTTGCAGGGCTGCGCAGCCAATAGCATATGTGCACATGATCCAGATAAGCATTTGGTGATCAAGAGGGGGAGAGTAGTGGGGACGCCTGGGTGGGTATATGTATGGATGGGGTGGGGGATGGGCCATCGTGGTGGGTTTTTATCTTTGTAGTTTTTAATAATAAGCAAGTGTTTGAATAAAGTTTTGTATTTTCTTGGAATAAGACTTATTTGTATTCAATCAGGCCTCACTCCTCCTTTATTCTATCTCATAGTTCGTTTTTATAAAGTTATAAATCATTAAATAATGTTCATGAAATCGGCAATTGTGAAAACGTTAATCTTCCGTTTAAAAAGTGAAATGTATAATAACGTTTAAAAAAAAATTAGTAAGTAACCCTCCTTGTACCTACCCCTAACCCCTAGACCCCCGTATTGGTGCGTAAACCTAAGACCCCCCTGGTGGTGCCTAAACCTAAGACCTCCCTGGTGGTGCCTAAACCTAAGACCCCCCTGGTGGTGCCTAAACCTAAGACCCCCCTGGTAGTGCCTAAACCTAAGACTCCCCTGATGGTGCCTAAACCTAAGACCCCCCTGATGGTGCCTAAACCTAAGACCCCCCTGGTGGTGCCTAAACCTAAGACCCTCCTTAGTGATCACTGTATTGTGTGTAGAATAATGTTTTAGAAACAGTAAGGGCCCTTTTCCACTAGCAATCGCTAGCGTTCACGCTGAACGCTAGCGATTGCTGAATCGCAATTAGCGGCGATTCCCCGACGTTCGCGGCCGCGATTTTGCTATGCTATGCACTGCATAGCAAAATCGCGGCAATTATCGCTCCGCCGCGCGTTCGCGTTCCCGACAAAAACGAATCGCGGTAGTGGAAATGACCTACCGCGATTCCTGTGTTAAAAAGCAAACCGTAGCGATTGTAAAATCGCTAGCGGTTTGCGTTTTTGCGATTCAGTGGAAAAGGGCCCTAAGGAATAAAATATATTACAATTTACGTTACGTACTGATCGCTTTATTTTGTGAATAATAATGTTTTACAAACAGTAAGGGATAACATTTAAAATAATGTTTTATTGAAATAGGAAACGTAAATCATCACAAGCAGTTATAAAACATTACAAATCTTCGGGCGCCCTTGGAAAACGTTATTATTCTTGGGCGCCCTTTTTTCCCGTTCGGCGCCCAGTAAACGATATTTATTATGGGAGTGAATGGCGGCGCCCGATTTGTCCACTAGCCTCCTGCGCCCTTTTTTACTGTTACCGAGGTTAGCATTTCCAGTATTATGTCAGCGGTCACTCTGTGTCAGGGTAACACTGCTAATCTCTAGACTGATGGAAGACATGATGGAGCATCTCCAGGGTGTCCTGCAAGGGCTGATGCGATGTCCCCCTGCAAGTGGTAACCAGATTGCGACCCCCAAGGTTACCCCCACCAGTGACAAGAAGATAGGAAGGGCTAGCCCTGCAGCATCCAGGATCTGGGATGGCAGGCTGGAAGGATGGGGATAATGACTATATGTGAGGACTGGACCAGCAGACTGGTAGGATAGGATATGGACGACAGGTACAGACTGAATTGATAGGACTAAATAATAAGACTGACTGACAGACCAGGCTAACAGGACCAACAGACTGGCTGATTGACTGAGAGGCAGGGAGACAGTGTGGAATATGCTGGAGCTTTAACCCTCCTGGCGGTCAATTAAAACCACCAGGGGGCAGCGCAGCACTATTTTTTTAATTGTTTTTTTTTTTAATCATGTAGCTAGCCTAGCGCTAGCTACACGACAGCCGCTGTGCAGCGGCATCCCCTCATTCTCTTCGATCGCCTCCGGCGATCAAGCCCGTCCGGAAATCCTGTTCTGAACGGGATTTCCATTAGGGCTTCTCCAGGATGACGTCATCGACGTCGTGACGTCAAAGGGAGTCCCGATCCACCCCTCAGCGCTGCCTGGCACTGATTGGCCAGGCAGCGCATGGGGTCCAGGGGGGGGCGGCGTGGCGGGTAGCGGCGAATCGGCGTGGAGCGGCGGCGATCGGGCAATACACGCAGGTAGAAAAGTGCTAGCTGCATGTACCAAAAAAAAAAAAATTATGCAAATCGGCCCAGCAGGGCCTGAGAAATCCTCCTGCCCGGCATAGCCCGAGCTCGGGCTTACCGTCAGGAAGGTTAAAGCAAACAGCAGTGAATACTGTTAAGCTAGGGTTAAAATAACTGGCTTTTGTGCCGCTGTTGTGGGGAGTAGGGAGCCACCTGTGTTGGGAAGCACTCATAATTATGAGTGCTTCTGAAGTCTTCCGAGGACTCCCAAAGGTGCAGGATTTCAACAAGGACAGTGCTGGATCTGAGGTATGGAAAAAGGACCTGAAAAGCTCTGCGGCATCCACAGCCTATCCTCTCCATAGGTGAATATCGAACTTTTTTTTCCAACTTCGCTTCACGTTTGCTTTAAAGCACACCTGAAGAAGAGGATATGGTGGCTGTCTTATTTCCTTTTAAAGAGAACCCGAGCCGTCTTTTCCTTTTCAATAAAAAACATACTACCTGATCCGCATCAGGTAGTTTCCATTCCACCACTGCCCGACCCCCCTGAAGCCTGTAATGGCTCAGTTTCGGTTTCAGGGGTCACGGGTCAAGGTGTATTCTGAGCTCTGTGCTCTTATCCGAGAAGCATCGAGCTCAGATAGGCGGGGGATGGACGTCGAAGGACCAATGAGAGGAGGGAGGGGGGTATTCCTGATGCCCACAGTGGGCGTTTTGTAGGATTGTCCCTACTGCAGGGGACGCCCCTTCCCCTTGAGATGCCAACAAGCTACATGTTGGTAATTTTATTGGGGTACCAGAGCAATGCGGAGGGAGGGGGGAACAGAGGGCGGCGCATAAAGGACAAAGAGGCATGTCATGGCCCAGGGGAACATACCTCTGTGTCCCATCTAATGTACCCCCCGTTTCCTTAGGTACACTTTAAACAAAACCAGTTGCTTGTTTTTTCTGATGATCTCTTTAGCCAGTAGTGTCTGAACCCCATACCTGAAACAAGCATGCCGCTAATCCAGTCAGACTTCAGTCAGAGACATCTGATCTGCATGCTTGTTCAGGGTCTATGTCTAAAAGTATTAGCGGCAGAGGATTAGCAGGACAGCCAGGCAAAGTGCATTGTTTATAAGGAAATAAATAGGTCAGCCTCCATATGGCTTTCACTTCCTGTTCCCTTTACATAGGGAGTGACTTACTACAGGGTCCCTTTTAATTCACTGCAAATCAGTACCTTTAAATAGACTCTGGTCCATGTATGGGAAAGTGGCAACATCCTATGCCAAGGTGTATTACTGAATACCAAAGAAAGGAATATGCATTCAATGGTAGGTGACCTGCGCAGGTTATATAATTTCATTGTACATTGGTTTACATTGGTTGCGGAGGACTCATACACTTCATGCAGAAATGGCCTTGTTGCTATTCCTGTAGCATTCCTCCTGCTCCCAATCTAAACATTTTAAGGGTCTGAAGTGCTTCTCTGGGAAAAGAAAGTCACGAGTTGAGCAACCTCTGCTCTGTGCTAAGCCTGGAGTTGTCATAACAGAAGCGTTCCCTCCTGGGAGTGCATTATCAAGAGCTGTTTATGGTAGATATGTGTCTGCAGCCTTCCTACAGTCTCCCTGCTCTGGAATATGTCATATTAGCCACACATCTTTCTCCTCTCCCATACCAATCATTGTGTGGTTTCTCTCCGCACCATATACAGCTAACAGGATGACTACCATCTTTTTGTGAATGATCCAGTCACTGGATTCTTGCAATCAAAGTACACACATCCAATTGTAATTGTACAATTTTTCCATGCAATATTAAGCCCCATCTACACCATACAATTTTTTGTCCGATTCAATTCGATTCGATTCATTGATTCGATTCGATCCGACATGTCCGATTGGGATTCGATTTAATTTCCCATTGCAAAACAATGGCAAATTGTATTGAATCGAATCCTAATCGAATCGAATCAATTAATCAAATCGAATTGAATCGAATCAGACAAAAAATGGTATGGTGTAGATGGGGTTTAAAGAGGAACTCCAGTGAAAATAATAACGTGCTTAATTTTTACAATAATTATGTATAAATGATTTAGTCAGTGTTTGCCCATTGTAAAATATTTTAAATCCCTGATTTATATTCTGACATTTATCACATGGTGACATTTTTACTGCTGGCAAGTGATGTAGCTGCTGCTTGCTGTTTTGGCAGTTGGAAACAGCTGTAAACAGCTATTTCCCACAATGCAACAGGGTTCACAGACAGGAACCTGCCAAGAGTACGTACTCAGAATTTCTTTGTGGAAGGGGTTTCACCACAATATCAGTCATACAGCGCCCCCTAATGGTCTGTTTGTGAAAAGGAATAGATTTCTCATGCAAAAGGGGGTATCAGCTACTGATTGGGATAAAGTTCAATTCTTGGTTGGAGTTTCTCTTTAAGAGCTTTTCTTCACAATAAGTCTTCATAATCTGATGGCCAGACTTCTTGGGTGCCATATTTCTCCAAAGCCATATTTCTCTATTGCTATATTTCTAGACAGGGCCGGTTCTCTCATGAAGCAAGGTAAAACATTTGCATCAGGTGCAGAGATTTCAGGGGCAGCATTTTTGTACTGTGTGTGTACTGTGTGTTCCTGAGGAGGAATGGAGCTCTGAGGGTGAGCAGTGTGTTTGTCACAGACTCACAGCCAGCCAATGTGCTATAGTGTTGAGCTGCAGCATGTCATGTGAGAACATCCTCATAATTTTGCCTCAGGCAGCAAAAAGTCTAGAACCGGCCCTGTTTCTAGGTGTAGGACTTCTCTAGTGCTGTATTTCTCCAGTACCATACTTCTCCAGGGCCAGACTTCTGTGGTGCTAAACTTCTGTGGTGCTAGGGGAAGGCGGAAGGATAAAGTCTCAATACGTAGACAAGATAAGGTAAAAAGACAGTGGGAGCCTAACATTATGGGGGGTGGAGAGGGGGGTGGGGACAGTGTAAACATTAAGGAGGTTGGTAAAACTTCAAGTAGCCCATTTCATGTAAACAAAATTGGTAAATGTGGTGGTAAAAATATAAAGTGCATGGTAACCAATGCTCAGAGCCTTGCAAATAAAATAGACGAACTAGAGTTCATTCTGAATGACAAAGGCTATGACATTGTGGGAATAACCGTGACATGGATGGATGAAAGCCATGACTGGGTAGCTAATTTAAAAGGATACAATGGCCTCAATTCACTAAGCTTAACTCCTGTCTTTAATAACTCTTCTGAGATGTTTTACAGTTATCACCATGGTGATATAATTGCGATAACTGTAAAACAGCTCAGAAGAGTTATTAAAGACAGGAGTTAACCTTAGTGAATTGAGGCCAATGTGTTTAGGAAGGATAGAACAGGGAAAAAAGGTGGAGTGGTTTGTCTCTTTGTTAAGAATTCTTTTACAGCTGTCCTCAACGATGAGATGGAGGAAGATTGCGAAGATGTGGAGTCCGTTTGGGTAAATATTCATGGTGGAAATAAAAGTTGCCAATTGCTTATTGGGGTATGCTACAGGCCACCTCATATTAACCACTTGCCGACCGCGCACTCATAACGCGCGTCGGCAAAGTGGCAGCTGCAGGACCAGCGACGCAGTATTGCGTCGCCAGCTGCAGGCTGATTAATCAGGAAGCAGCCGCTCGTGCGAGCGGCTGCTTCCTGTCAATTCACGGCGGGGGGCTCCGTGAATAGCCTGCAGGCCGCCGATGGCGGCTCGCAGGCTAAATGTAAACACAAGCGGAAATAATCAGCTTTGTTTACATTTGTACGGCGCTGCTGCGCAGCAGCGCCGTAAGGCAGATCGGCGATCCCCGGCCAATCAGCGGCCGGGGATCGCCGCCATGTGACAGGGGACGTCCCGTCACTGGCTGCACAGGACGGATAGCGCCCTGTGCAGCCCGGAACACCAGGGGGGCCAGGTAGGAGATGGAGGGGGAGGATTTCGCCGCGGAGGGGGGCTTTGAGGTGCCCCCCCCCCCGCAACACCCGCAGGCAGGAGCGATCAGACCCCCCCAGCACATCATCCCCCTAGTGGGGAAAAAAGGGGGGCGATCTGGTCGCTCTGCCTGCACGCTGATCTGTGCTGGGGGCTGGAGAGCCCACCCAGCACAGATCAGCAACAACAGCGCTGGTCGTTAAGGGGGGGTAAAGGGTGGGTCCTCAAGTGGTTAATGAAGCTGCTGAACTGCGATTACTACAGCAGATTGAAAAAGCTGCAAGTAAAAATGAGGTCATAGTTATGGGTGACTTCAACTTTCCAGACATTGACTGGGGTATTGAGGCTACCCATTCTGGTAAAAGCAGCAGATTTCTGGCAGCACTACAGGACAATTACTTGGCTCAAATGGTAACGGAACCAACTAGGGGGAATGCATTACTGGATCTGATAATTTCTAATAAACCAGAGAATGTATCAAATGTGCAGGTTCAAGAACATTTGGGAAATAGTGATCACAACATGATAACGTTTGATCTGGTGACTGATAGGCCACGGGGCAGCGGGACCTCTAAAAATATGAAATTTAGAAAAGCAAAGTTCAATCAAATTAGGCAGGCACTAAGTTTGGTGAACTGGGATAATGTACTACAAGGGGAGGACACTGAAGGGAAATGGCAAGCTTTTAAACTTATTCTCAATCAATATTGTAGTATGTATATCCCATATGAAAACAAAATGTCTAGGAATAAAAAAGGCCTCTATGGATGAATAGAAAGGTTAGAGATAAAATGAAGAGGAAAAAGAATGCCTATAAGGTCCTAAAACAGGAGGGGACCGAGGCTGCACTAAGCCATTATAAGGAGTGCAATAAAAATTGTAAAAAAGAAATTAGGCTGGCAAAGATTGAAGCTGAAAATCAAATCGCTAGGGATATCAAATCTATCCCAAAAAAGTTTTACAAGTACATCAACTCTGAAAAAAGAAAGGTTGACTGTATAGGACTCCTAAAGGATGAGGGTGGGAACTCAATGGTGGATGACAAAGGTAAGGCAGAGTTATTAAATGCTTTCTTTGCTTCTGTCTTCACAAAGGAAACAGCACTGTTGCAAATTACAGATGCAGAAGAGTCTCAATCTTCTGTAATATTAAATACTTAACGCAGGAAGAAGTGAAAGACTAAATAAATTAAAAATAGACAAGGCACCTGGCCCGGATGGCATGCATCCTCGGGTCCTAAGGGAATTAAGTTCAGTTATAGATAAACCCCTTTATCTTATCTTTTGTGACTCTCTTTGAACTGGCAGAGTCCCAGTGGACTGGCGTACAGCCCACGTTTTCCCATTATTTAAGAAGGGCAAAAAATCAGATCCAGGAAATTATAGACCTGTAAGCTTAACATCAGTTGTATGCAAACTATTTGAGGGGTTACTAAGAGATACTATACATGACTTCATAGTAGAAAATAATCTTATTTCTCAGCATCAACATGGGTTTACTAAAGACAGGTCCTGTTTGACTAACATGCTCAGCTTTTATGAGGCAGTGAACGCTAATGTGGATATTGGGAATGCTGTAGATGTGATTTACTTGGACTTTGCAAAGGCCTTCGACACTGTTCCCCACAAAAGTCTGGTGCAAAAGTTTAGGATGCAAGGACTGGAGAAGAGTCTGTGTGCATGGATAAAGAACTGGCTAATGGACAGAAAAAAAGAGTTGTGGTCAATGGATCATACTCAGAATGGGAGACTGTTAGCAGTGGGGTCCCACAGGGGTCTGTACTGGGTCCAGTGCTCTTCAATGTATTTATTAATGACCTAGTAGATGCAGTAGTGAGCAATGTTGCTATTTTTGCAGATGATACAAAATTGTGCAGAATCATCAACTCTCAGGAAGATAGTGTCATATTGCAACAGGATCTGGATAGGATGCTATATGGGCACATACATGGCAGATGAAATTCAATGTTGACAAATGTAAAGTCATGCATCTTGGTCGTACCAATGGTCTAGCACAGAGGTTCCCAACCGGTGTGCCGCGACACATTTATGTGTCGCCGCTCTCTGCTTCCCCTGCTCGTCTCCCCCGCAGATCGCCCTATTATCTTAGCGGCCGCTCTCCCCTCTCCAGCGCATGTATTTATTCAAGCAGCGTATCTCCCGGCTGCCCTGTGTGTGATGTGCAGGAAGCAGGGCTCGGTTACCATAGTAACGGCGATACATATCGCCGCTACAGGAAGCCGCTGCCCTCCTTCCTGCGCATCACACACAGAGCAGCCGGGAGATACGCTGCTTCAATAAATACACGCGCCGGAGAGGGGAGAGCGGCCGCTGTTAAGGTAATAACAGAGGCGGGGACGGGCGGGGGGCACCACCTACCCATATTGGCTATACCGGGGCACTATACTGGCTATACTGGAGCACTATTCTGGCTATACTGGGGCACTATACTGGCTATCCTGGGGCACTATACTAGCTATCCTGGGGCACTATACTGGCTATACTGGGGCACTATACTGGGGCACTATACTGGCTATACTGGGGCACTATTCTGGCTATACTGGGGCTCTATACTGGGGCACTATACCGGCTATACTGGGGCACTATACTGGCTATACTGGGGCACAATGCTGGCTATACTGGGGCACTATACTGGCTATCCTGGGGCACTATACTGGCTATACTGGGGCACTATTCTGGCTATACTGGGGCACTATACTAGCTATACTGGGGCACTATACTGGGGCACTATACTAGCTATACTGGGGCACTATACTGGAGCACTATACTAGCTATACTGGGGCACTATACTGGCTATACTGGGGCACTATACTAGCCATACTGGGGCACTATACTAGCTATACTGGGGCACTATACTGGGGCACTATACTAGCTATACTGGGGCACTATACTGGCTATACTGGGGCACTATACTGGCTATACTGGGGCACTATACTGGGGCACTATACTAGCTATACTGGGGCACTATACTGGCTATACTGGGGCACTATACTAGCTATACTGAGGCAACTAAACTCCCTATACTGGGGCAACTATGCTAGCTATGCCACTGCACCCTCACCAAACCCCCCCCCCCCCCCTGTGATTGTTAATGAGCCCCTCATTGTGCCTGCAGCATCAGCATATTGTCACTGAGCCCCTCAGTGTGCCTGCAGCATCAGCAGATTGTCACTGAGCCCCTCATTGTGACTGCAGCATCAGCAGATTGTCACTGAGCCCCTCATTGTGCCTGCAGCATCAGCAGATTGTTTCTGAGCCCCTCATTGTGCCTGCAGCATCAGCAGATTGTCACTGAGCCCCTCATTGTGCCTGCAGCATCAGCAGATTGTTTCTGAGCCCCTCAGTGTGCCTGCAGCATCAGCAGATTGTCACTGAGCCCCTCATTGTGCCTGCAGCATCAGCAGATTGTTACTGAGCCCCTCAGTGTGCCTGCAGCATCAGCAGATTGTCACTGAGCCCCTCATTGTGCCTGCAGCATCAGCAGGTTATTACTGAGCCGCTCATTGTGCCTGCAGCATCAGCATATTGTCACTGAGCCCCTCAGTGTGTCTGCAGCATCAGCAGATTGTTTCTGAGCCCCTCATTGTGCCTGCAGCACCAGCAGATTGTCACTGAGCCCCTCATTGTGCCTGCAGCATCAGCAGATTGTTTCTGAGCCCCTCATTGTGCCTGCAGCACCAGCAGATTGTCACTGAGCCCCTCATTGTGCCTGCAGCACCAGCAGATTGTCACTGAGCCCCTCATTGTGCCTGCAGCATCAGCAGATTGTCACTGAGCCCCTCATTGTGCCTGCAGCACCAGCAGATTGTTACTGAGCCCCTCATTGTGCCTGCAGCACCATCAGATTGTCACTGAGCCCCTCATTGTGCCTGCAGCACCAGCAGATTGTCACTGAGCCCCTCATTGTGCCTGCAGCATCAGCAGATTGTCACTGAGCCCCTCATTGTGCCTGCAGCATCAGCAGATTGTTTCTGAGCCCCTCATTGTGCCTGCAGCATCAGCAGATTGTCACTGAGCCCCTCATTGTGCCTGCAGCATCAGCAGATTGTTTCTGAGCCCCTCAGTGTGCCTGCAGCATCAGCAGATTGTCACTGAGCCCCTCAGTGTGCCTGCAGCATCAGCAGATTGTCACTGAGCCCCTCATTGTGCCTGCAGCATCAGCAGGCTATTACTGAGCCACTCATTGTGCCTGCAGCATCAGCATATTGTCACTGAGCCCCTCAGTGTGTCTGCAGCATCAGCAGATTGTCACTGAGCCCCTCATTGTGCCTGCAGCATCAGCAGATTGTCACTGAGCCCCTCAGTGTGCCTGCAGCATCAGCAGATTATCACTGAGCCCCTCATTGTGCCTGCAGCATCAGCAGGTTTTACTGAGCCACTCATTGTGCCTGCAGCATCAGCATATTGTCACTGAGCCCCTCATTGTGCCTGCAGCATCAGCAGATTGTTTCTGAGCCCCTCATTGTGCCTGCAGCACCAGCAGATTGTCATTGAGCCCCTCATTGTGCCTGCAGCATCAGCAGATTGTCACTGAGCCCCTCATTGTGCCTGCAGCACCAGCAGATTGTCACTGAGCCCCTCAGTGTGCCTGCAGCATCAGCAGATTGTCACTGAGCCCCTCATTGTGCCTGCAGCACCAGCAGATTGTTACTGAGCCCCTCATTGTGCCTGCAGCATCAGCAGATTGTCACTGAGCTCCTCATTGTGCCAGCAGCATCAGCAGATTGTTTCTGAGCTCCCCACCATTGTGCCTGCAGCATCAGCCGATTGTTACTGAGCCCCTCATTGTGCCTGCAGCATCAGCAGATTGTTACTGAGCCCCTCATTGTGCCTGCAGCATCAGCAGATTGTTACTGAGCACCTCATTGTGCCTGCAGCGGTGGCGGACATACGGCCGTGCAGCCGCACGAGGGCCCCTTAAGTTCCGTTTTCTTCAGGGGCCCATTAAGTATTTTTTTTTTTTTTTATATTTTTTTTAATTATTTTTTTCCCCCGAGGGGCCCCGACTCCTATCCTCCCTCCCTCCCTCACCTCGGGGGGCCCCCCTCCCGATATGCGCGGCGGGAGAGCGAGCGAGCGAGCGGCAAATGCAGGAAGTCTTCAGGGCTCTCCAGGCATCCGCTAGAGGGCTCAGCCGCTTGGTCTCCGATATGTCTCCAAGTTGAAGACATATTGGAGACTAAGCGGCAGGGCCGGATTACCGACCAGGCAACAAAAGCAGTCGCTTGGGGCCCCCATTCAGAGTCAAAGGGGCCCTATCAGCACATAAACCAGCCCTCGCCATCCTGTCAGCGGTGGCTGGATGGTATAATGGTTAAAGGGACTCTGAGCAGTGCAGTAACTATGGAAAGATGCATATCATTGTAAAGCTCTCTTTCTCCTCTTTCCAATGATATATAAACCGCCACCCTATGCCTTTTAGTTTTCGCTATTTCCGCGATCGAAATCGCGGTTTCGATTGCGAGAAAGAGAAAGAGAGCTTCAAAATGATATGCATCTTTCCGTAGTTACATTGTATTACACAGGACGACTTTTCTCCAATGTTGGCAGCTCGATTCAGCACAATGCAATGAAATATAAGGAACCCAGGGGGATATAATTACAAACATCATGCTGGTAGGTGTGAGGATGCAATTAATTAGTTGTGGGTATGCTTAAAGGCATACCCACAGGCACTGCCCGGAGTCCCTTTAAGGGCTCTGCCTCTGACACAGGAGACCAGGGTTCGAATCTCGTCTCTGCCTGTTCAGTAAGCCAGCACCTATTCAGTAGGAGACCTTAGGCAAGTCTCTCTAACACTGCTACTGTCTATAGGGCAGGTCCTAGTGGCTGCAGCTCTGGCACTTTGAGTCCGCCAGGAGAAAAGCGCGATATAAATGTTATTTGTCTTGTCTTGTCTTGTCAAATGATGCCGTGCGCTGCTGATTGTCTTCAGAGCCAGGCTCGCCTCCTAGGTCCCACTCCTGCTACTGTGCGCTCTGCAGCTGCCCACTCCTCCCTCCCTTCCCACAGAGAACCACAGCTGCAGCAAAAATGATCAGCAGATGGCAAACGCTCACTCACCTATCCATGATCCAAGCGATAGAGATCCCATCATCTGAAACCCATCTGTCTCTTCTACAGTGCAGCCGCTCACTCTGAACTTCCTGATTCTCAGATCAGACAGGAAGTAGGAAGTAGTAATAGTAGTAGTAACAGAGCGACAACACTGAGAGGAGACAGATGGGCTCCGGATGACGGGACCTCTACTGCTTGGATCGCAATAGGTGAATGTGAGTCATCTGGTGCTGTCATTCTCCCCCGCTGCAGCTGCCTTCTCTGCTGGACTATCGTATTCACTGGGATGGAGGCTGCATGGTGGCTGTCTAGTTTGGGAGGAAACCGGTTGTTCGGTGGGGGAGGTGGTTATGTAATTCTGTCTGGGGAACGGCTTCCGGTTTGGCGGTGTCCAGAGCTTTCTGCTATTGCCAGGCTGGAGATGCAGGGGGAAAGTGCTGCTGCTGTGATATCTGGCGCCCTCTTCACAGGGGTGCCCCAGCCCCTGAGTGCAAATGTCCCAGCCATTCATCTCTCACTCTGCATTTTGCCGCTGCTATTCCCTGCATTGTGCACCCACAGAGGAAAGCGGGCTGTTGCCCATAGCAACCAGTAGCTCGGCTGCCCCGGTGTGTGCGGCATGTTGCTGTGCAGCTGCATCTTCTGATTCTATTACGACATGATGGGGGGGGGGCCCAAATCAGTTACTTTGCTTAGGGCCCCATTTAGCCTTAATCCGGCTCTGCTGCCAATACTGAAAGCACATATACTGTGCTACCTATACTGAAGGCCCCTATACCTTGCTACCGATACTGAAGGCACATGTACATTGCTACCTATACTGAAGGCCCATATACCCTGCTACCTATACTGCAGGCCCCTATACCTTGCTACCTATACTGAAAGCTACCAATATTGAAGGCACCCATACCTAGCTAGCTATACTGAAGGCACCTTTACCTCGCTACCTATGCCTGGGTACCTATACTGCGGGCAACTATACCACGGATGGCACAATTCTTATGTGCAGTATTCGTTAGATTCGGGATTCGAAAGGTTCGAGATATTCGAGAACCTTTTCAGATTCGGATTCGAATTCGGATTCGAAAAAAATTGTGGATTCGTCCCATCCCTAATTAAAATCATCTGCTTAATATTTTGGGGGTTCCCTCTTGTGCCACCAAAACAAAATGACTCTTCATACAAATTAAAGATGACTCCTGACTGGTTGCTGGTGGCACCTATATACCGTATACGGTAATACTCTGCCATATCATGATAATTATGTAATCACCACAAAATTCTAGATTGAAGGAAAATGCTCTTTTTAGTGTAGATATAAAACTCCAGAACCATATGTGAATGTGAATAGGTATGAGTGAGCATAGTTTCAAAAGAAGCAGAATTAGGTGTCCTAGGTGGGAGAGGGTGATGACATCCCCTGGCAGTGGCGCTTCACACTGCACTCCATCCTCCTGACGCTTCCTGCTTCACAGCCCGAACTTCCACGGAACTGTGCGCAATAATCCTGAACCTCCTTGGCGGTTATCACGAATCAGGCTCAGATGCTCGGGGTGGAAAAAACAAGCCAGGAGTGGGTATCCCGAGCCTGACTCATGGCAGGTGCCAGGAGGTCTGTGCAAAACATAGCACGCAGCGGGTGTTTTCACTCACCTCCCAGGGGATCCAGGCTCCAGCAGCCATTCTCCTTCCTGTCCTCAGCGTCTCTGCAACCCTCGGGTGAGATTGCAGTTTGTCGTCATGATGACAGACGACGATCTCACTACAGTGTTACAGGACCACCCGGAGGATGGGGGAAAACTACAGTGCTGGATCCCAGGTGTTGAGTAAGTGCTGGGGCGGCTGGCCTGCTGCAGATCTCTCTGTGGTGTGATTTTTTTCCAGGTTTTAGGCCTCATTCACACCTAAAATTGAAAACGCAAGCGTTTTGCTTTTTTGTGCACTTTTTTCCCCCCTTCTGGCAGTCCACTGTGTGCTGTGTTTCTGATAAAAGTTCTTTTCCAGGGCGTTTTTTTTATACACTCCCTGATGCAAGTCAGGAAGTGAACTCTTTGACCCGGAAAATAATAAATACAATGTATTCATTCTTAAAATGCAATGTGAATGCAATCGCTGCACCAAGCGATTTTGTGAGCGTTTGCGTCTTTCCTACACCTTCCATTGAGGCAAAATCACCCCAAAAATTCTACAGGCTCCGCTTTGCTGCACGCACAGCGCATGAACCTTCGCATAGAGACTCATTGCACAAGTGTTTTGTTGTGAGCGATTTTAAAAATCGCCTGCGCTTGAAAAAAAGTCCAAAAACGGCCCTATTGTAAACAAGCCCTCAGGGTCTAAAAGCCTGTAAAACAAATTGCACCACTTTTAGACCCTAAATTCTGAAAAGAATCAGACCGGCAAGTGGGTTAATTGTGAAATGAATATCTCAAGGTTGGTACACACACACAAAACAAAAGTCACAGAAAACAGATGCAGTTGCAACGCTGCAGAAATCGGAGCAGTGCTTTTCAGCGCTGCTAGATTTGGGCGCAGCCATAGACTGTAATGAGAATCAGTCTATAGCGGCGCTCAGTGAGTAACGTCGGCTCCGTCAGAAGACGGAGCCGAAGTTTCTTAAAAACACAATAATTTGGCTTCCGGCAATCGCTGGAAGCCGAATTATTTCATTCCCCCACTATCCACGGCGGCCTGGAGGGGGAATAGTAATTAAATCGGCCCGGACTTGTGCAGAAGCAGGACCAGCCATATAACAGCTGTGTCCTGCGCCCAAGTCTACCGGCGCCGATTTCAAATGTACTTGCAGAAATGACTTTACCAACGTCATCATTGAAAAGACTTTTCGCTTCTGCACACCGATATTGCAAATGACCAACTCATTTAAATATTCCTGTGCAAGCAGAAAGTCATCTTTGTTGATCCGCCTGTCCGATCCGGCAAAATGCCTGATGCCAGTCACTTGTCATTGCCCTTTGGCTACATTTTTGCACAGGATTGTCTTCCAATACGGCAAAAGCTGGTTTTTTTTCGTATGGTTCAAACGACTTTAGTTTAGCATGTATATGAGGCTTCAGCCTACCCAGTCAAGGAATCATTTGGTCACAGTTCTTGCAATACTTGACAGACTAAGGTGATGTCTTTTTTTTCTTCAATTTGCAATCCGTAAGGAGTTTATATATGTTTATATACTGTACCTTTCACTACAGTTGTCCTTAAAGAGTAACTGTCAGGCTGCAAAAGCTAATTTAAACCTCTATTCTCCTGTGTTAAACAGTTTAGAAGGAAGCCAAAAAGGCAATGCTGAAGTTAAAAATCTCTCTTACTTTTGATGTGTGCTGAACTGCAAAGCTGTTAGACCCAAGCTCTCAAAAAGACGAAAGGCCTCATACCATACTGCAAAGCATTCTGGGGCTGCTTGGGTCCTCCCCTCGGCTGCTAGTGAGAAGTTACAGTCTCATGTTACAACAGCGTAGCACTGAAAAATCTCCTGGCAGAGTACACTGCAGGAGTCCGCTATTGTTCCTAGCCACATGGCTAATCAATATTCACTGCACAGTAATGTTTTCCATTACGGATCTTTTGTGTGAGTGGAATCATCAGGAAGCAGGCAGGACATGACAACACAATTGGCTTCATAGGAGACAGACAAACATGGAACCTGCCATAAGCTGTCAGGAGCATCATTCTCTGCAAATACTATATAAAAATTCGGTGAAATCCAAACGTGGACAGTGAAATGCATATGTAATGTAAGTACAGCCAATCTTTAGCTACTGATATATGTGTTTTTTTTTCTCTGAGACCTTATACCTAACAGCTCTTCTTTAAGTAATCAAAAGACAGGAGGAGCGCTCCGTAGTGTGATACCGTTTAATAAAATGAAAACTGCACAATAAAAGATACACTTACTAGATGTGTATGTACAGTAGGCATTTAAAATTGGCATATAGCCCAGAATAAAAAGGACATCCCCTCTTGGAAGCGAAACCTGAAGCTGCAGTGGCCAGCGGCAGCAAGGATCCAGATGGTAAATGGATGACAGGTGTACCTTCGGGGTGACTGTGTGCAGGTTACGTCAAGACGCGTTTCGGCGTGTCCATGCCTTCGTCAGTTAACGTTAACTGACGAAGGCGTGGACACGCCTCCTGTCTTTTGCTTCCTTTTCCAGTAGTCCGCTCACAGCCGAGTGTTTGAGGAGCTGCCAGTGTGTGATCAGTCTGCGGTCCACTTTGACCTCTCACCTGCGTTAGCGCAAGATTGCACATCTTTTGTTTTTCCTCTTTAAGTAATGTTTACCTCATTTATAAAGGGGGTAAATCAGTTGATCGGCACTTTAAAGAAAGTGGAGTACATCACAGACTTAAACTGAGAATTGGGTTGTGATTTCAATCACCTGTTAGTAAGCTGTGTGCAGATCACCACTTTTGTAATCTCAAGTGGGAGATCAGATGGTGGGGAGAAAAATGCGGGTGGAAATTGTGGGATGCAGAACAACAGGGAGGAAAAAGAAATAGAGGAAGAGCAGACAGGGAGAATGAGAGACTGGTGGCAGCGTGGAAGGGTGTTTGGGAAATAGCAGAGAGGAGAAAAAGTTAATTGCATAAGGGCCAGTGGTCCTTATTCAATTCACTTTGGCCCATATGCAATTCACTTTTTTAACCTGAGTTTTCTCCTAGGAGATAATTTTTCATCTTCAAATTAAAATAACTTTCCAGCACTTTTCAACTAAAAAAGTACCAAAAAGTAAATGGAAAGGGACTATCAAAATTATTGTAGCATTTTCTTGCTTTCTGATGGCTTTTTGTTGACAAATTTAAAAAGAAAAAGTTAATTGCATATGGGCCCTCGGCCCATATGCAATTCACTTTTTCTCCTAAGTTTTCTCCTAGGTGATATTTTTAAATTTGTTAATAAAATGCATTTTAAGCCATCAGAAAGCAAAAAAATGCTCAAAATTATTTTGATAGTTTAATTTACTTTTTTGTACCTTTTTTAGTTGAAAAGTGCTGGAAAGTTATTTTAAATGGAAGATGAAAAATTATCTCCTAGGAGAAAACTGTGAATTGCATATGGCTCCTTGGCCCATATGCAATTCACTTTTTCACCTGAGTTTTCTCCTAGGAGATAATTTTTCATTTTCTATTAAATTAACTCCCCTGCTTTCTGCAATTGAAAAAGTACAAACAATTAGGTAAAAGAGTACTATCAAAACTATTTTGTGTATTTTCTTGCTTGTTGGTAGTTTAAAGGGCATTTTATTTACAAGTTTAAAAATAGCACCTGGGAGAAAACTCAAGAGAAAAGGGCCCATATGCAATTCGTTTTTTCTCCTAAGTTTTCTCCTAAGTGATATTTTCACACCTTGGCCCATATGCAATTCACGTTAACCTTCTGAGTTTTCTCCTAGGTGATATTTTCAGACCTTGTCAATATAATGCCTTTGAAACCATCAGCAAGCAAAAAAATACACAAAATAATTTTGATAGTACTTTTTCACCAACTTTTAGGTACTTTTTCAGTTTTAACCTCCTTAGTGTTCTGGACGAGCTGAGCTCGTCCAGTAACGCCGCTGTGCACCGCTCCGGCCCTGGTGGGCCAATTTGCACAATTTTTTTTCAAACACGCAGCTAGCACTTTGCTAGCTGCGTGTTTGTTTTGAACGCCGTCGCTCGCCACTGATCCGCCGCTACCCACCGTGAAAGAGGCCCCCCCCCCCCCCCGCAGACCCCTTGTGCAGCCTGGCCAATCACCACCAGGCTGCGCTATGGGGTGGATCGGGTTTCCCTGTGACGTGACACCGTCGATGTCATCACGACATTCGTTGCCATGGTGACGGGGGAAGCCCTAAAGGAAATCACGTTCAGAACGGGATTTCCTGATGGGGATGATTGCGGCGGTGATCGGAAGGGTGGAAGGGAGGGAGCAGGGAGGGGGGAATCATGTAGCTAGTGATAGGCTAGCTACATGATAAAAAAAAAATTGGGCGCAAAAAAACCTTGAAAAAAAAAAATCAGAACGCCCAGCAGGTTAAAATGCTTAAAAGTTATTTTAAAGAGAATATAAAAATTATCTCCTAGGAGATAACTCAGGAGAAAAAGTTAATTGCATTAGATATAATTTTCATATTCTCTTTAAAATCATTTTTAAGCATTCTACAATTCAAAAAGTACGTAAAAGTTTATGAAAAAGTAATATCAACATTAATTTGAGTATTTTCTTGCTTGCTGGTGGCTTAAAAAGCATCACCTAGGACTAAACTCAGGAGAAAAAGTGAATTGCATATGGGCCCTTATCAAAAGAAGAAAATGTAGGAGAAAAAGTGAATTGAATAAGGGCCAATAACTCTCCTCTTCCTACCAGTGGTGGACATACGGCCGTGCCGCCGCACGAGGGCCCCTGAAGTTCCGTTGCTTCAGGGGCCCATTAAGTATTGCTGGGTTTTTGGTTTTTTTTATTGTATTTTTTTTTTTTACCTGGGGGGCCCCGACTCCTCCCCCCCCCTCACCTCGGGTCCCCCCCTCATGCCTCGGGGCCCCCCTCATGCGGCGGGAGAGCAGAAAATACAGTAAGTCTCCGGGGCTCCAGCAGACGCTAGAGGCCCAGCCGCTTGGTCTCCGATATGTCTCCAAGTTGAAAACATATCGGAGACCAAGCGGCTGGGCCTCTAGCGTCTGCTGGAGCCCCGGAGACTTCCTGTATTTTCCGCTCTCCTGCCGCGCATACCGGGAGGGGGGCCCCCTGAGGTAAGGGAGGGAGGGAGGATAGGAGTCGGGCCCCCCACCCGGATAGCTACCCACCCACCCGGCTACCTACCTACCCACCTGGCTACCTAACCACCCACCCGGCTACCTACCCACCCGGCTACCTACCTACCCGGCTAGCTAACCACCCACCCGGCTACCTACCCACCCGGCTACCTACACACCCACCCGGCTACCTAACCACCCACCCGGCTACCTACCCACCCGGCTACCTACACACCCACCCGGCTACCTACCCGGCTACCTAACCACCCACCCGGCTACCTACCCGGCTACCTAACCACCCACCCGGCTACCTAACCACCCACCTGACTACCTACCCACCCACCAGGCTACCTACCCACCCGGCTACCTACCAACCCACCAGGCTACCTACCTAAAGACCCACCAGGCTACCTACCCACCCACCCGGCTACCTACCCACCCGGCTACCCAGCCACCCACCAGGCTACCTACCCACCCAGCTACCCAGCCACCCACCAGGCTACCTACCCACCCGGCTAAGGGCTGCCTACCTACCTACCCACCAGGCTACCTACCCACCAGGCTACCTACCTACCCACTCACCCACCAGGCTACCTATCCACCCAACCACCCATGGGAGCTGCGCGCCGGATGGAGGCTGGGACAGGAGGTCTGCTGCTGCAGGTGAGTAAATGGTTTTTTTTATTATTTATATTAGCAGGTGTATGTTCTGGGCAGGTCTGCCACATGATTGCGTGTATTTTCTGGGCATATCTGCCGACATGATTGCACGTATTTTCTGGCCATATCTGCCGACATGATTGCATGTATTTTCTGGGCATATCTGCCGACATGATTGAATGTATTTTCTGGGCATATCTGCCGACATGATTGCACGTATTTTCTGGGCATATCTGCCGACATAATTGAATGTATTTTCTGGGCATCTCTGCCGACATGATTGAATGTATTTTCTGGGCATATCTGCCGACATGATTGAATGTATTTTCTGGGCATATCTGCCGACATAATTAAATGTATTTTCTGGGCAAATCTGCCAACATGATTGAATGTATTTTCTGGGCAAATCTGCCGACATGATTGAATGTATTTTCTGGGCAAATCTGCCGACATGATTGAATGTATTTTCTGGGCAAATCTGCCGACATGATTGAATGTATTTTCTGGGCAAATATGCTCACATTATGTGTATTTTCTTGAGAAAACCTGCACAATTATGTGAATTTTCTGGGGAAAGGGTCACCAAAACTTGGGCCCACTGTCTTTGCGTTGCACTTTTCAAGGGAACCTGAGGTGAGAATAATATTGAGGCTGCCATATTTCTCTCCTTTTAAGCAATACCAGTTGCCTGGTTGCCGAGCTGGTCCTCTGCCTCTTATTCTTTCAATTATAGACCCTGAACAAGCATGCAGCAGGTCAGGGGTTTCTGACAATATTGTCAGAACTGAGAAGATTAAACTGCATGCTTGTTGCTGGTGTAATTCAGTTTATTACTGCAGCCAAATAGATCAGCAGGGCCGCCAGGCAACTAGTATTGTTTAAAAGGAAATAAATATGGCAGGCTCCATATCACTCTCACCCCGGGATCACTTTAAATTACAGTTAGCTCCGCCCTTATCTGGTCATTGCCACGCCCATTTTTTGCCGTGGCGCTACGCGACGCAGGTTCTATCCACACCCATTTTTGCGCCGCAGGTTATAGCCACGCCCATTTTTTAGGGGGCCCACAATTGAGATTTTGCACAGGGGCCCACTGCTGGCTGTGTCCGCCACTGCTTCCTACATAAGTATTTAGCAGCCCAGAGAAGGAAGTTGCACATCACATTGTATACTAACCAGGTGACTACAGCAAACTAAACACTTATCTGGCATTTTTTGTTGCGAACCCTAAAGAATGACTATTTGACTATGCAAAGAAAACCAAAGAAATTGAATACCTAGTCACACCATCAGTACGGTACCTACCATAGGGCTGCAGGTGCTCACAGCACCGGGTGTAGCCATGGCGGGGGGTGCTGCTGTGGTGTTCAGCCACTGTGTTCTTCCACCTGGGACCTTTTCTCATAGTTTGGACAACATTCTGGAAATTAGCAGCTGGCAATGCAGGGGACTGTACTACTTCCTGCACTGGATGTCGCACCCCTAACCCTTCCTGTCCTGTGGGCAATGTGTCTCCTTGCTCTCCACACACAACCTGCAGTGAGTGAATGTGCAGAGCAGCAGGGTGAGTAGAGAGAATGATTGCTGAGTAGCAGCTGGGTCAATAGCAGGGAGAAGTGGCACAATGTGTTTAGTGCTTCAGAAGTTGCCTGTCATTAGTACCATGTGCACTGGCTCCTGTAATACCAGAGAGCCCTGGACTATTGATTATTTATCCTGATCAGGGTAATTAATCAATAATGCAGGGCAGTCTGCTGTTGCAGAAGCCAATAATACAGGTGCTGACAGCTGACTTCTGTAGTGAGCAGATAATTAGATTAGCTTGATTGCAGGCAATCTTACCTCTTTTCCCAGCTCCCACTTCCACCCTGTTGTCTTCTCTTCCCCAATGACCCTTTCCTCTTTTCAGATTTTAGTGGCTTCTTTTAACAGCATGTCCCTGACAAACAGCGCTGGTGATGTCTGAAGTCCTGAGGAGAGGTCTTCCTGCCATTTCTCCTCTCCCACCAAACTCTCTGTCTTGTGCCTCTACCTCTTTATCCCCCTCCTCCTATGCACCCCCCTCTTTGGTATGTCCCCCTTTTCTAACTGTCTTCAGAAGAGATCACAATCTAATCTTACCATAGTCATAGTCTAATATCCTTACATATTATTATTGTGTATTTATATAGCATTCATCTTCTGCACCACTGTATAGAGCACAGAGTTTCATAACGGTAAGCTCTGTTCACATCCTGATGTCTCCTTTTCCCCAAAATCCCAAAATTTGCAGCGACATGCTTGGCAACCCCAACCGATTAACCGTCCCATCAAAATCATTTTTGATGATTTGAACCAGTAATGCGTAAAAATGTATGTGTTAATGTTCCTACACTAGCGGGAATGCGTAAAAATGTATGCAATGCGTCCCGCCGACCTCCGAGGTCGGCAAGCTGCCAGCGGGGGACTGGAGCAGCAGTGAGTGACTACGAGGGCACAGGATGGCTGCATGGGGCTGGTAGAAGCACCAGGTAAGTGAAACTCATTTTTTTATTTTGCTTGGACATTCCCTTTAAATGTATGTAAAGTAGGCATGTAAGAGTTATTTACATTACATGTTCATATTCAAACATTTTAATATACTTTGATATATTTTTTTTAAAACGTATACTAATTATTTTAATCTACATATAAGTTCAATCAACTCTCATTCTTTGGGAAATTATCACTTTATGTTTTTTTTTTTTTTTGGGGGGGGGGGGGGGGGGATAGATGTGTATTGAAAAGTATATTAGTTACTGTGTGTAACAAAATATGGAATTCCATTATAATGTTATAGTGTTGAGATATTCTGCGCTTGGAAGTGCAGGATGAGAGCATCTGTACAATCTGTAATTAAAATGACATTGCCTCAAAACCAAAGATATATTATGAAAAGCTGTCATATTTAAATCCCACAAAGTACCGCATTCCACTTCCTGTCATTTCCTTGTTCGGGGCTCGTTCCTAGGAGTCTGCTTATGGTATCAATTCTCCAGTTTAGTCTTTCAGTACTTTAGGCATTCAAATTATTTTTACACGCAGGCAAGGCAATCAACTGAATTGCTACTTTTTTGTTGATGCCACTATGAACAACTGAAAGGATGGAACTGCCGATGATACAGGGAAAAGTTAATCAGTGTCTGGACTCTGCAAGAGTCTATATATAACTTTCTAAAGTGTCTAAATTTAGTATACCCCTTTATAAATGCCAGTGGCGTACCTAGGGCATTTGGCACCCGGTGCTGGGTATTAAAAGACACCCCCCCCCTTTAAAAAGGGCGTGGCCACAACCGGCAAAAAATTGGGCCTGGTGATGACCAGATGAGGGCGGAGCTAACTGTAATTTAAAGTATTAGCTAGTATAGTTGCCCCCAGTATAGCTGCCCCCAGTATAGCTAGTATAGTTGCCCCAGTATAGCTAGTATAGTTGCCCGCAGTATAGTTTCCCCAGTATAGCTAGTATAGTTGCCCGCTGTATAGTTGCCCCCAGTATAGCTAGTATAGTTGCCCCAGTATAGCTAGTATAGCTGCCCCCAGTATAGCTAGTATAGCTGCCCCCAGAGCTGCCCCAGTATAGCTAGTATAGTTGCCCGCAGTATAGTTGCCCCCAGTATAGCTAGTATAGTTGCCCCAGTATAGCTGCCCCAAGTATAGCTAGTATAGTTGCCCCAGTATAGCTGCCCCCAGAGCTGCCCCAGTATAGCTAGTATAGTTGCCCCAGTATAGCTAGTATAGTTGCCCGCAGTATAGTTGCCCCCAGTATAGCTAGTATAGATGCCCCCAGTATAGCTAGTTTAGTTGCCCCCAGTATAGTTGCCCCAGTATAGCTAGTATAGATGCCCCCAGTATAGTTGCCCTCACTATAGCTAGTATAGTTGTCCCCAGTATAGCTGCCCCCAGTATAGCTAGTATAGCTGCCCCCATGTATAGCTAGTATAGTTGCCCCAGTATAGGTAGTATAGATGCCCCCAGTATAGCTAGTTTAGATGCCCCCAGTATAGTTGCCCCCACTATAGCTAGTATAGTTGCCCCCAGTATAGCTGCCCCCAGTATAGCTAGTATAGCTGCCCCCATTATAGCTAGTATAGCTGCCCCCACTATAGCTAGTATTGATGCCCCCAGTATAGCTAGTATAGTTGCCCCAGTATAGGTAGTATAGATGCCCCCAGTATAGCTAGTTTAGATGCCACCAGTATAGTTGCCCCCACTATAGTTAGTATAGTTGCCCCCAGTATAGCTGCCCCCAGTATAGCTAGTATAGCTGCCCCCATTATAGCTAGTATAGCTGCCCCCACTATAGCTAGTATAGATTCCCCCAGTATAGCTAGTATAGTTGCCCCAGTATAGCTGCCCCCAGTATAGTTAGTATAGTTGCCCCAGTATAGCTAGTATAGATGCCCCCAGTAAAGCTAGTTTAGTTGCCCCCAGTTTAGTTGCCCCAGTATAGCTAGTATAGATGCCTCCAGTATAGTTGCCCCCACTATAGCTAGTATAGTTGCCCCCAGTATAGCTGCCCCCAGTATAGCTAGTATAGCTGCCCCCATTATAGCTAGTATAGATGCCCCAGTATAGTTGCCCCCACTATAGCTAGTATAGTTGCCCCCAGTATAGCTGCCCCCAGTATAGCTAGTATAGCTGACCCCATTATAGCTAGTATAGATGCCCCCAGTATAGCTAGTATAGTTGCCCCCATTATAGCTAGTATAGCTGCCCCCACTATAGCTAGTATAGATGCCCCCAGTATAGCTAGTTTAGTTGCCCCAGTATAGCTAGTTTAGTTGCCCCCAGTATAGCTAGTTTAGTTGCCCCCAGTATAGCTGCTCCAGGAGGGGGGAAGCAGCGCTAGAAGGAGGGGCAGTGGGGGCAGCGGCGGGGAGGGGGGAAAGATCCCCCCCCCCTCCCTCACCTGGGACCCCTCCTTCTGCCTCTCTCCCCCTCCAAATGACAGCGTAGGCAGCGGGCAACTTACAGGCAGGGCGGGCGGGCAGAGACTACTTACTTTACTTCTGCGTTTCAGCAGCTGGAGCGCTCCGTCGCCGTCACGTGCCTCTTCTCGTGGCACGTGACGGCGACCCAGCGTTCCAGCTGCTGGAACGCAGAAGTAAAGTGAGTAGTCGTCTCTGCCCGCCCGCCCTGCCTGTAAGTTGCCCGCTGCCCCCGCTGTCATTTGGAGGGGAAGAGAGGCGGAAGGAGGGGACCCAGGTGATGGAGGGGGGGGGGATCTTTCCCCCCTCCCCGCCGCTGCCCCCATTGCCCCTCCTTCTAGCGCTGCTTCCCCCCTCCTGGAGCAGCTATACTGGGGGCAACTAAACTAGCTAAATTGGAGGCCTAAAGTGCTTCAAAACATCTTGCATGTGTATACATCAATCAGGTAGTGTAATTAGTGTACTGCTTCACACTGACACACCAAACTCACTGTGTAATGTACTGCAAACAACTGTTTGTGTAGTAACGGCCGTGCTGGACTACTGCGCACCATGGCGAGATTGCTCTTCCTCACTCAGTGATGTCAGGTTAGGTAATGTCTGACTGCCTTATCAACTTTCCATGGTTCTTTCTCTACCATTGTTAAAGCTTACATCTATTTTTTTTTACATTACATTTTCTGCTTGCGGTTCAGTACCTGCAACGAGAATCTATTATGGAGGGCAAGTCTGCCATTTTGACCACGGGTAATGGCCGGGGAATCCTGGTTCTATTCCAGTCCGGAGGTGGAGCCTAAGAAACGGCTGCCACCACACATCCAAGGAAGGCAGCAGGCAGGCATGCATGTCCCGAGGTAGTGACCTAAAATAACAATACAGGAGGAGGACTTTCGAGGCCCTGCTGTGTATGTGAAATGAATCAACTTTAAATCCTTTATCGAGAATCTGTTATGGAGGGCAAGTCTGCCATTGTAAGTGAATGCTAATGAAGAGACTTTAAAATATGCTGTTCAGTGCTCGCATTTCTTTTTATGAAATCTTTTTTTACTAATTATTGCATTTCATGTAACTGAAAAGACTATTTTTGTTGTTGTAAGAAGTATCTTCAAACTTCATTTATAGTTTGTTAGTTATATTAAGAAATATATTTCAAATATATTTCAATCACTGCATTCCTATATTTGGATGTCTTGAACAGCATTTCAATCTTTGCTCATTTACAGCATGTTATGAATATTTTCAGCCCAGGCAATGATTTACCTGAAATGTATCTCATCTGCTTTGCCAGGGATGTTTCCATATATTTTCTGACTATGATCTTTGGTGTTCCTTGGCCTGAAGAGAGGTGGGTTCTCTGACATGAGCCTGCATGGTGATGACCTGGAAGCAGTTAATCTGGGTGCTGGAGGCACCCAGGAAATATAGGTGCCGCCACAGGCACCTATGTTAATAGGTAATTTGGACATCAGAGGTGCCCAATAAAACAGCTGGCACCAGAGCATATAGAAACTGTGGCTACAAATAGTGATCATATGCAGGGAGTCCTTATGGTTAGGCATGGGCTGGGGGGGGGGGGGGGGGTTGTCAGGCATCGGTGGAGGGATCCTTTAGGTCCAACATCAGTGGGAAGTCCTTAACCATTTAAGACTTTTGGATGTAGCTGCTATGTCAAAAAGGCTGCAGCCCAGCTGCTGCACGCTCCCGCGGCCGATTGCTCGTGCTCCAGCACTGCTTCCCGTTAGCCCGGAGATCAATGAATGGGAATGCAGTTCCCATTCATTGATGTAAGTCCTCGTTAGAGCGATCGCTGACGTCTATGAGAAGCCGCAATCATTCTATCTCCACATCCGCTCTTCAGTTCCTTTAAGCGTACATAGTATGCTTACAGGATGCCTAAAAAAAATGAATAATACAAATAGTAAAATTACATCTACATCCATTTTGTATACACAGACCCACACTTACATTTAAAATTAACTGTTTACTTCCCATACTCTCCCCAAAATACCCAAATACATTTTTTAATTGAAAAAAAAAAAACATAAATAGTTACCTAAGGGTCTGAACTTTTTTTTAACATGCATGTCAAGAGGGTATATTACTATTATTGTTTAATTATAAGCTTATAAATAGTAAAGGACGTAAAACTGAAAAAATGCGCCTTTATTGCCAAATAAAATATTGGCGCCATATATTGTGATAGGGACATAATTTAAATGGTGTAATAACTGGGACAAATGGGCAAATAAAATACGAGGGTTTTAATTATGATAGCAAGTATTATTTTAAAGCTATAATGGCCAAAAACTGAGAAATAATGAATTTTTTCAAATTTTCTTCTTAATATTCCCGTTAAAATTCATTTAGAAAAAAATTATTCTAAGCAAAATGTACCCCCCAAAGAAAGCCTAATTGGTGGTGGAAAAACAAGATATAGATAATTTCAATGTGATAAGTAGTGATAAAGTTATTGGCAATTTACAAATATTTTACTTTCAGATAGCTTCAAATTCTTGTGGAAGTTCATCTTAAATGTACATGATGGCCTATTTTGGTATAAAGGATTACAGAAAAAAACATTACACTAGAAGTGATAATTTCAGCTGTGCTATGTCATCCACATGTGAAGGAGTGGAAGAGGCAGCACTGTAAGGATCAGACCTCAACCTAACAGTTTATAGGCATGCTCTTCCCTCAGGCAATTTTTTTTCCATTAATGGGCAGGCCAGTGAGACTCAATCCTCTGCACACTTTCAGCTAATTTCTTTGAGTTTCCAATGCTCTGATCACTATTTCATCATGGTGTGACCACAACTTGCATGCCTTACAATGATGGCAACCTGCGCCTCTTACCATCGCACCACTTTCTTCTCTAGATATGCCAGGGTTTTGGCTACCACTGTCACCTAGGAAATAGCAACTGGTACATATTCAGTATTTGTCTTTATTCTGGCAGCACCTATGCTCTAATTCCTCCACACGTTAATAGTGTCAAGATGCATTATTTATGCAATTGTCAAAACTTCCTTATATCAAAATATATCATCACATAATTATGTGTGCATGAACAGAATGCACTACCACTTCCTTGACACGGGAGAGTGTTTTAGGAGTGGCTACATGGAAAGGAGAGGGTGGGCATAGGGAGTGCCTCACATTGGGAGGAGGGGGCAGGTAATTTGGGTGACTGCACGCTCTGGTAAAATAGGCGCCCCATAGACTACCATGTTAATTGTGCAAATAAATTGGGGCAATTTGACACCTGAGGCATACGATAATTATGGTTTTTAGGTGGCTTGAATTTCAGCAAAGGATGGAGCAGATGTTGGCGCATATTGCGGCCGGGGTGGGGAGTGGGTTCGGTTTAGGCATGGATGGGGGGGGGGGGGGTTTGAAATGATAATAGGGTTAGGTTCAGTGATAGTAAAATATGAGTAAAAATTACTGATACTCTACTATCATATTACCCATTGCCTTACAGTAGAATATCGGTAATTTTACCAATATTCTGCTAGCGGCCATACCTGGCACCCAGATTACTGTCGAGCCCTTTTTACATGTATGCAGGTATGCAGACTATTCCTATATGGCTCACTTGTTCAGCTGATGAAAAAAGAAAAGAAAGGGACTAGGATGGGGGTAAGGCTTGAAGAAATTAAAATTCAGTCAGGTATGTTTGTATTTTTAATGCAAAGATGTACCACTTCCCTTTCCCAGGCTAGTGTATGTGAAGTCAATTCAACACAGGGCTATTTAAAGGAAACATAAAGCAAATTTTGCTGCCCCATGATATACTTACTAGGGGGTTCCTCCAGCCCCTTGAAGCCGACATTGCCACGCAGCATTTCCGCTCACAGCCACCGGCCCGGAGTTCCCGCTAGTGCAGAGGCCTACCTCATTGTCGTCCTTACTCTGCCTGCGTGAAGCGCTGCTGTCAATCAAGTCCACGTTGTCCACAGTGTACTGCACAGGCGCAGAACTACTGCATCAGCAGGAACCCCGGGTCGGTGGCTGCGAGTGGAGCTGTTGCGAGTGACATGTTGGCTGTAAGGGGCTGGAGGAAGCCCCCGCTAAGTATATCATGGGGCAGCAAAATTTGCTTTATGTTTCCTTTAAAGCCGAAGAACTGTCATCACGCTAACACTACTGCACCAGAAGCTGAGCTGCCCCACAGTCAAGCTGGACCACCAGCTGGATTAATGGATTTTTACTAAAGCTGCTATATCAGGCTTTCCATCTATTCAGAGGCGTAACTACAAATCATGGGGCCCCCCAGTAAAACTTTGATGGTAGCCCCCTTAATGTTGACATCCCTTCCCTTGCCTCCCCTTGGTGACCCTCACATCATGGGGGCCCACTTTACAAGGGTCATAAAACAAGTAAGGCCATCTTCACACCCATAACATGTACAGCCACAAAACCACCTGATTTGGAGTATTGGAGGAAAGGTGAGTAGTTGGGCCCTCATACCTCTGTGTCCCCGCTGCAGTCACAGGGCCTGCTCCCCTGCATCTAATATACTAGCAAATATACTGCATAGCTCTCAGTGTAACAGAAATGTGCTCTAAATGAGCTAATGGGGGAGCACTAATCATACTTCATTACTTGTGTGATTACATTTTGGCACACAGTTTATTGTGAAGAATCTGACAAGGTTTTTTTTCACAGCACTTGCATCTGTAATTAGGAAATGCTAAATGGTTTACTGTAATTAAAATCATTCAGAGAAATAAAGAAATGAATCTTAAATATTAATTAAAAACATTTATATGAATTTATTTTTCTTCTTCCTCAGACCTACACCGTGAAGTCATCTAGAATGTAGTAATGTAATACCAGGCACAGAGGAGTGTCCATACATCTTTTATTGTGGATAGAAAACAAATCAAGTAGTATATTAAGAGATATAATTGTTTTTCATTAGTTCTTTCAATTATACTCTAAACATTGTTGTTCGCAAGATCTGTGCTATGATTCCTGGCTCTGGCTACTGCTTCTATAGACAGTAAATAAACAGGAACATGCCTGTACAACCTTGCAGTCCTCCTTGATTGTTGTAGATGGACTATCCCTGTCCAGACAACAACAACTAAACATTTGTAAAGCACTTTTCTCCCACAGGACCCAAAGCTCATAAGTGCCGAAGTCTCAGATCAATACAATGGCCTCAATTCACTAAGCAGTTTAGACTAGTCTACAGATGGTTTTTAGTCTACTGATGGTCTGGTGTAATGTTTTAGACCTGTTTTTAGGCCTGATCTAACTAAGTAATTACACAATTCACAAAGGCAAACAAGGAGTAACCACGCCCACTTTTTCTGACAGAGATTAAACCAGCTGATTTCTTGTTGGTAAAGTAATTCTGTGAGGTATTTTAGATGTGAGGATGGAACCTTTGGAATTAATTCTGCAGGAATTTAATTGTATGCAGAGGAGAGCTCATCAGAGGAGAAGGATGTCAGTCATAGCTACTTGTTTGTGAATTGCATCTTTTGATCAATTCCCCTGCTTTACCCACCTAATTACCAAATGGTTTAGACCAGGTCTAAAAACAGGTCTAAAACATTTGGTATTAGTGAATTCCCCTTTGATGCAACTGACCAAACCATCAGTAGACCAAAAAGCATCAGTAGACTAGTCTAAACTGCTTAGTGAATTGAGGCCTATAGTGTTGTGTTCAGGGGGAAAAGTTATGTGATCATATATGCCAGATTAAACAGGTGGCTTTTCAGTTTTGATTTGAACATGCCCAGGGTTGGAGCTTTCTGGATTGGGTGTGGCAAGGTTCTCCGAAGGGTAAGGACAGCATGACAGAAAGCTCTGGTTTCAAAAAGGTTGCCGATTTTGAAAAGGATTCTCCATTTTATGGGAAGCCAGTATAATGAGCAAGGGATTGGTGTTGTGTGGCAGTGGCAGGGTTGGCTTGTTAACAGCCTTGCAGCAGCATTCTGTACTAGCTTCAGGTGGTGTATGCTTTTATTTGGAAGGCCTGTACAGAGGGCCTTTGCAATAATCCAGCCAAAATGTGATGATGGTCCGAACAAGGGTTGGAAGATCCTCAGAAAGAATGAGGTGCTTAATTTTTGCAATATTCCTTAGGTGAAAAAATAATGTTGAACAACAGTTGAAATTTAATTCCTGGAGTTTAATGATTCATAAATCAGTAAACCCAAGCTGTGCACAGTATTGGAGCTAGTAAGGTCTGAGTTACCTACCCTCAGTGGTGTTGACTGTGTCTGGAGATGCTTTGCTGTTAGTGGTGGACCTCCGATGAGATGACAAAAACCTACGTTTTGTCAGCATTTAGGTACTGAATTCATGGCACCCTAGACTTCACCCTCCACAAACCCCCGCCGAACCGCACTGCAAGTGTGCGGACTGGCCCAACTGTCACTTCTCTCTTACCCATCATAGGTAGTTATAGGTCTCCCTTAGCATTAGGTAGCCAGAGGTACTCTCAGTACTCAGTATTAAGTAGCTAGAGGTGCCCCCGACTTAAGTCAGTTGTCATTCATCTACTCCTGAAGGCATGCGTTTCTTTTTAGAATGGTGTCTGTCTCTGTCATGTTCGGTTTGAATGAAAAATATAGCTAGGTGTCTTCAGCATAACAGTGGTATGACTATGTTGTGCAGGACTCTTCCAGTCAATGTGTTCTGCTCTATGGAGAGGTGTGGTGTAGAACCTGTGCAAGTGAGCTGGTGGCACCTGGTTGTCAGTGGACAGTTTACACCTGATCTTTACAGTTGAACTTAGGCCTGAAGCCCGGTACACACATTGAATTTTGATTGGTCAATTTTAACACCTCCATATAATATGAGAGCTTACCTACACAATCTGCTCATAATAATCAACATCTATTGTCCCTCATACTACATGGAGGTGGTAAAATTGGCCAATTGGCCAATAAAAAATGGATGTGTGTTCCAGGATTAAAGGATACCCAAAGTGACATGATGAGATAGACACGCGTATGTACAGTGCCTAGCACACAAATAACTATGCCGTGTTCCTTTTTTTCTTTCTCTGCCTGAAAGAGTTACATATCAGGTATGCAAGTGGCTGACTCAGTCCTGACTCAGACAGGAAGTGACTACAGTGTGACCCTCACTGATAAGAAATTCCCCTTTTTATCTCTTTCTTGCTCTCAGAAGCCATTTTCTGCTAGGAAAGTGCTTTATAGTTGGAATTTCTTATCAGTGAGGGTCACACTGTAGTCACTTTCTGTCTGAGTCAGGACTGAGTCAGCCACTTACATACCTGATATGTAACTCTTTCAGACAGAGAAAGAAAAAAAGGAACACAGCATAGTATTTGTGTGCTAGGCACTGTACATACACATGTCTATCTCATCATGTCACATGTCACTTTGAGTATCCTTTAATTCTTCAGCAGTGGGCCACTAATGTCACCAGCAGTTTTCCCATTAGGAAACCATCACTGGGGCCAGCAGGGATAGCAAAACACAATTGTGAGTGGTGCTCATTTGCTGTGGTTACCAAGTGGTTAGAAACCGCCGCAGGCAGCACTGGAGTGGTGAATGCTTCCTTATTTCATATTTGCCAGCTAAGCATTTTTTTCTGCTATTCTGCATGAGTGCTTCACTCTGTTAGCTGCTTCATGGTTCTGAATACTGGGTGAATGGACCAATGTAAGTAAACCGATGAGTGGCTAGCAGAATATGACAATACAATAGGAACACTGCATAAGTTCACGTATGTAAGTGTCTGCCGCCTGTGAGCTGGGCGCAGGGCAAGCTAAATGAAGTCTCACCCTGCTGCCGCTCAAGTCCCCAACAGCGTAAAATACTATTCTCTCTCCGCGTCATTGCAACTCAAAGGGAGATGTAATTTGGGTCCGCCGATTGCCGGAGCCCTGAATTACCCTTACACGCCCCCACTTAGTATAACATTACTGGTATGGAGTGCCTAGTTTCAGTGCAAAAGCAAAATCACCTGCTTCAATAGTTTCTGTGTGCAAGATTCTTTAAAATGTTCTCATATTACAACTGTGTTTCCCAATCTTAATTGCATACCTCCATCACAACCTTTGCATTGTGTGTTTGTCATCATGGCATTGGCTATAAGAAATGACCACATGTGCTATGTTCCTATTGTATTTTTATTATTTCTATTTGCCACCACAGCTGACTCTAGATGGAGGAGATTTACTGTAAAGAAATGAAATCCTGTGCCCCCTCCAATGTGGAGGAGATCCGCAAGTGGTGCATGCCCTCAAGTCTGGGAAACACTGTATTAAAGGGAACCTGTACTGAATAAAATTATTTAAAATAAACACATGAGGTAACTTCAAATGAACATTACATAGTTACCTTGCCATCAGTTCCTCTCAGAAGCTCACCATTTTATTCCTACAGTGATCACTTCCAGTTCTGACAACATTTTGTCAGAACTGAAATATATCAGTTGCTGTCAGTTATATATCAGTTGCTGTCAGTTACAGCTGAGAGGAGAACTGATGTGTCCATGTTTCCCTATGGCTCAAGTGGGCGATGTTACAGTTTAACAGTGTGCTGACCAAGAAGCTGTTATGGGGTAATGGCCATTTTCAAAATGGAGGACGGAGAATTCCCTAGATCACAATGGACATACAGGACAGGGAGAGGAGAAAGAGATTGAGGAGTAGACTACACAGGAGGTAAGTATGACTTGTGTATGCTTATTTTGACTTTTAATTTTCAGTTCAGGTTTTCTTTAAGCCAGCAAGTCATTAACAATAACAGCTTAGGAATTGGAGCATGGGAAACTCCCTGAACACTCTCATCAGTTGCTATAATGAATTCTTTATTAGTGCTGAGTAGAGATGTAGCGAACGGTTCCAGGCGAACTTTGGGGGTCAACTTTGACCCTCTGCATCACAGTCAGCAGGCACATTGTAGCCATTCAGGCTACACTAAGCCCTGGAACTCCCCCCCCCCCCCCTTATATAAGGCAGGCTCGCTGGCCATGACACTCACTCGTGTGCCTGCTAGACAGACTAGGGACAGCTGCTGCTGTGAATAGACTTGTTCTCCTAGGGAAAGATTAGTTAGGCTCTTGACTTGCTCCTGGATGACTGTTATTGCTAAAATAGCACCCCTCAGCTCTCTTTTGAGAGATAATGTTTTCCTGATGTGTTTTTTTTGTGTGTTGCTCACTGACATTATACAGCCCTATCTGTTGCAGTTGGACCTTGGTAATTGTTATTACTGAGCCAGCCAGGCCCTGCCTAACTATCTATACTGGGACACCTACCAATGCCTACCTAACTACTGGGGCACCTACTTACCTATACGGGGACACCTACCTACCTATACTAGGGGACCTACCTATGTCTACCTACCTATACTGAGACTCCTACCTATGCCTAGCTAACTACTGGGACACCTACCTATGCCTACCTACCTATACTGGGTCTCCTACCTATGCCTAGCTAACTATTGAGGCACCTACCTATGCCTACCTACCTATACTGGGACTCCTACCTATGCCTAGCTAACTACTGAGGCACCTACCTATGCCTACCTACCTATACTGGGACTCCTACCTATGCCTACCTACCTATACTGGGACTCCTACCTATGCCTACCTACATACAAGAAGATAATAAGGTCATTGCTTGATTGTGGACAGATCAAATTCGATCAGCTGGACAGTCACTGTTGTTCTAACATTGAGCTACCACAGCCCAGCGACCATATGGGCTGGAAAACTGCCACGGCCTGCACTCTGGCCATGGTGTGCACCAGTCCAGCACGGCCGTTACTACGCAAACAGCTGTTTGCGGTGTGTTACACAGTGAGTTTGGTGTGTCAGTGTGAAGCAGTACTCTAATTACACTTCCTGATTGATGTATACACATGCAAGATGTTTGAAAGCACTTTAGGCCTGCAATTTAGCATTCAATGTGATTTCTGCCCTTAAAACGCTGCTTTGCGTCAAATCCAGATTTTCCCCCCGGGGATTTTGGTGTCTATCCCACTCATCCATGCCCCCCTCCAGGTGTTAGACCCCTTGAAACATGTTTTCCATCACTTTTCTGGCCAGCATAATTTTTCTATTTTTCAAAGTTCGCCTCCCCATTGAAGTCTATTCCGGTCCGCGAACTTTTACGCGAACCGAACCTTCCGCGAAAGTTCGCGAACCAAAAATCGGAGGTTCGCGACATCTCTAGTGCTGAGGGAACAATACAGCATGTACACTGCCAGCTGACATCTTGCAATCTGCCCAGTCAGAGTTGGAATCACTTGTGGAACGAGGCATCAACTACAGCCAAATTCATAATGCCATTTTTTTTTCTCCATCTCTCTTTTTTGTCTTCCAGGTGACAGAAAATTAGAATCAAGCAAATAGTGATATTAATCCCTTGCACTCAGAAACTACATGTAATCAGCAAACCAGGGAAACAGACAGATATGAAAAACTTACACTAACCGACTAATTCAAGGAGGAAACCTTGACACATGCACAACAAGTTGTGCACCAAAAAGCTCTTGTCTGAGTTACATGAGCCTCCTAACACACGGTTAGTTTGCTTCAGGTCCTGTGCTATGCCTTATGACTCCATGTATCCCTTATATCTGTTGTGACCCAAGCTGCCTGACTACATTTACTCTGGCTTTCAGAATTAAACCGAGCTTGTAACTTCACATCCACTCTGTTATCTGCTTGGCCAAACCTCAGCTTCTGTCTTCAACCCTGCTTGAATGCATAGCCGGCCTTTGATATGAGCGACCGGAGCGGTCGCTCAGGGCTCCAGCTTCCAAGGGGGCGCCTATAACTGGTTACCTATACTTAGGGCACCTACACCTGATTTCCTATGCTGAGGGCACCTATAGCTTTACTAAGGGCTCCAACACCTGGCTACCTTTACTGAGGGCTCCAACACCTGGCTACCTATACTGGAGGCACCTACGCCTGGCTACCTATGGGGGGATGAAAACCTTCAAATTACTTCCTATACTGGGGGCACCTATGCTTGGCAACCTATACTGGGGGCACCTATACCTGGCTACCTACCTATACTGAGTCTGATGCAATGTCAGGTTTTGGATAGGCACACCTTGCCGTGTTTCTGTAGTCGGGTGCTCAGCCTTGATGTCTGCACTTTATCTGATGAAGGGGACCCTCCGTGGCCCCGAAACAATTGTCATGTTGTGCATACAATAAAACTGCTTGGAACTTTGAACTGGTGTGCCAGCCGACCTTGAATTGCTTATACTGAGTCTGAGGGCATTTTTTTTGGGGGGGAGCACTGCGGCTATAACGCGTGGCGCAAATTGTCAGTGCTGTGCTATCATTCTAAATGGGTGGAAGGTGGCTAACTGTCCCACTGATTGTTTTTATTAATATTCCTGAAAGGTTCTAGTCTTCATTTTTAAGTGTATTCAGGATAATGCACTCTTTCCATCCATTCGTGGTTATTAATAGTATTTTTTCTATTATACATACATGACACAGAGATCTGAGCATTTGGCGTGATGTGTCACAACGTCAAAAAGGCTGGAAACCACTGTTCTAGGAGATATCTCAGGAGAAAAGGGGAATTTCATATGGGCCTGTGTGTGTGTGTATACGTGCGTGCGTGTGTGTGTATACGTGCGTGCGTGTGTGTGTGTGTATATGCACGTGGGAAGAGGATTAAGGGAGGGGGGGGGCACAAAAATCAGGTTTCGCTCAGGGCGCTGTGAAACCTAAGGCCGGCCCCACTTGAATGCAGGCTGTCCCACCCTTGGCTTGTGGCTCCAACCTTACCAATAGCTGTGCTAGCCTTTGGCTAGCATCCATATCTTCACCTGTCTGCCTTCAGAGACTTGTATTGGTTTTTACCTGCCTGCTTTATCTCCAATTCTCCATATCACAGTGTTACCTGTTCTCCCTGTCACTGATGGGGCTGTGACCTGGTATCCACTTGAGGCAAAGTAATCTATTGTCCCCTAGGCTTGAAGTCCTATGGAAACTTGCATGATGGTCTGGTGTAGGCCAGTGGCTACTTAGGTTCTGCACCCTGGAGGAGCCCAAGCCAGCCACCAGTAACAATAGCAGCAGATGCTTAAAGTGTACCCGAGGTGACATGTGACATGATGAGATAAACATGTTTATGTACAGTACTAAACATAGTAATAACCAGGCTGTTTTACTTGTTTTATTTTACTACCTGAAAGAGTTCATTTTTAGGGATGGAAGTGACAGCTTCTGTCTTGTCAGGAGCTTGTCAGGAAATTAGTAAACATCACTAATAGCAATATTTCTACATATTTCATTTTTCTGCATATGTTCTACATATTACATTTTTCTACAAATTTTTGAGAGCAGAGGGAGAGAGAAAATGGTCAATATAGTAAATGTTTTTTTCATTTCGAGACACTTAATAGACTGCAACTGAGCAGAGACAACAAAACATTCAATCTACTTTCTAAATGTTTAAGTATAAAATAAAATCCTGGGATGTCTAAAAAAAGTCATTTTTAGGAGTAGGAGGATAAATACAATTGTTTATCTCATCAGTTTATTTTCACCTCGGGTTCACTTTTTTTTTGTTCCAAGTTTCTTTAGAGTTTTATGGGCCAACACAGTTCATTAAAAAAGTGAAGGGTGTCTGCTAATGAACTATAGGAAGATACTTTACTTTTAACATTCCAATGAGGCACTTTCTAGCTATGTTTAGTAGAAGACAACCACCAGCTTGCTTAACTATTAACATGCTAGCTGTGGTGTGTATTGCACAGGCATGTGCAATTGATATTGGTTCATATTGTTTATTACACTAAGGAAGTTACCCCTCAAGCACATGGCATCAGTGACACAGCCTAATTAAAAGAGTACTCCTTGCACAAATACAGGATCCTTGCTAAACAGAGTAGAGCCTGCTTGTCCAGCTATTCTTGCTCTGCTCTCCTATACCACTGATGCCAAGTACTTGAGTGAACTCTATGCTGACCACTAATCCAGACTGTCCAATAATTGCTGGTGACATCTCCACTCCTTCTAGTATATCTCCTCAGCTGATTCAGGTGACAACCTGTAACGATTGGTGTCAGCAAGAACAGATTTTCTGATTATTGGTGATCTGCAGTATCACCAGTAATACAGATACTATACCTGATTGTGTGGTGATCTGCAGAATCACCAATAATGCGAGTATAGCGAGACACAGGACAACCAGATGTAAAGATAGGTGTTTGGTACAACAGTAATACAGATAGAGATACCAACTCCCCCAGAGGAGCTGGTAGAGGGAGATATCTCTATAGAACACAGGGATCAGCACTCCAGCAAGCTGGAGATGCAGATGAACTAGTAATCAGTTCACTCGAGGAGCGAGTGGTGCACAGTAAGACAACGTATACTGATCACCCGTGGAGCGGGAGATTCAGACTGTACTGCAGCTCCTAATCACCTGAGGAGCAGGTGATGAGGACAGTACCGTAGTTTACTAGTCACCTGAGGAGCAGGTGATTAAGAGTGTACTGCAGCTACTAGTCACCTGAGGAGCAGGTGATTAAGACTGTACTGCAGCTACTGGTCACCTGAGGAGCAGGTGATTAAGCTGTACAGAGAATCCCTCACCAGGGACTAGGCTCACTTGTGAGGGCAGGAGAGTCAGACAAGCAGATTCGGCAACAAACGGACAGATACGGTACAAAGACAGAAGGCTTAAATCAGAGTAGTGTTCAGGCTGAGTCGGCAACAGGATCAGATAGGCAGAAGCACAGAAGCAGTAAGCAGAAGAGTAGTCAAGGCTAGCAGAAGGTCATAACAAATAATACAATTCAATTAGTACTTTAGCTATCAACAGAATCTGACTAAGTGTGGATCCCCAGCTCCTGCTGGTTCTAGCACACTTTGGGATCTGACTAAGGTCTGAGTGCTAACACGTAGCATTTGCAACAGCAGACAAGGAGCTACTGACAGGCAGGTCCTATATATACTGAGAGCGCCCCACAGCGTCGCCCCAGTCACTCAGCCAGTCAGGAGCACTGCTGGAGTCAGCTGACCGGCCGATCAGCTGACTCCCCTTCTATTCGCATAAAGGTCCTGTCGCCTGGCGCGCGCGCGTAACCCTCAGTCTACGTACAACTGAAGGACCAGGCAAAACTCCACCATGTAACTACGTGGCGGAGGCCGGCGGCCGAGACGCGGAGACAGCCGCCATGCCGCTCACCTCTGCGGCGGCATCTCCACTATCTATTACAGTACCCCCCCCTGAGGAGCATGGACGTATCTATTAAGAGGCACCCGTGGGCCGGTGCCATGGGCGGGTCCTCGGGGGGGGGCGGCCACCTGTAGTTCATTTATTCTTTTTTTTTTTTTTTTTCATTTTAAATTTCTTATTTTTTTATTTTTTTTTTACCTTTTTTTGGGGGGGGGGGGGGGGGGGTGTTGGGGGGAGCGGCGGAGAGCGCACCGACAGATCGAGGGGAACTCGCTCACCCCCGCCCTCCAGCAGAGTGGCAGCGGCCGGCCAGGACGAGATCCTGAACTCTGCATGCCGCCGCCTGGTCTAGTGACGTCACCAGTGACCAGACCAGGCGGCGGAGTGCAGAGTTCAGGATCACGTCCTGACCAACCGCTGCCACAGTCACTTACTCTGCTGGAGGCCGGGGGCGAGTCATGAAAAGCCCGGGAGTCGGGACACACGCGAAGGAGCCGCTGGGGCCCAGCTGCCCAGCCCTGCCAGGTACCCAGCCAGCCCTGAGCCCCCTGCCCACCACATGCCCAGCCAGCCTGCTGCCCACATGCCCAGCCAGGTAGCCAGCCCGCATGCCCAGCCAGGTAGCCAGCCCGCATGCCCAGCCAGGTAGCCAGCCCGCATGCCCCGCCAGGTACCCAGCCCGCATGCCCAACCAGCCAGCCCGCATGCCCCGCCAGGTACCCAGCCCGCATGCCCAACCAGCCAGCCCGCATGCCCAGCCAGGTACCCAGCCAGCCCGCATGCCCAGCCAGGTACCCAGCCAGCCCGCATGCCCAGCCAGGTACCCAGCCAGCCCGCATGCCCAGCCAGGTACCCAGCCAGCCCGCATGCCCAGCCAGGTACCCAGCCAGCCCGCATGCCCAACCAGGTACCCAGCCAGCCCGCATGCCCAGCCAGGTACCCAGCCAGCCCGCATGCCCAGCCAGGTACCCAGCCAGCCCACTGCCAGCATGCCCAGCCAGGTACCCAGCCAGCCCGCATGCCCAGCCAGGTACCCAGCCCGCATGCCCAGCCAGGTACCCAGCCAGCCCACTGCCAGCATGCCCAGCCAGCCAGGTACCCAGCCAGCCCGCATGCCCAGCCAGGTACCCAGCCAGCCCACATGCCCAGCCAGGTACCCAGCCAGCCCGCATGCCCAGCCAGGTACCCAGCCAGCCCGCATGCTCAGCCAGGTACCCAGCCAGCCCGCATGCTCAGCCAGGTACCCAGCCAGCCCGCATGCCCAGCCAGGTACCCAGCCAGCCCACTGCCAGCATGCCCAGCCAGCCAGGTACCCAGCCAGCCCGCATGCCCAGCCAGGTACCCAGCCAGCCCACATGCCCAGCCAGGTACCCAGCCAGCCCGCATGCCCAGCCAGGTACCCAGCCAGCCCGCATGCCCAGCCAGGTACCCAGCCAGCCCGCATGCCCAGCCAGCCCGCATGCCCAGCCAGGTACCCAGCCAGCCCGCATGCCCAGCCAGCCCGCATGCCCAGCCAGGTACCCAGCCAGCCCGCATGCCCAGCCAGGTACCCAGCCAGACCGCATGCCCAGCCAGGTACCCAGCCAGCCCGCATGCCCAGCCAGGTACCTAGCCAGCCCGCATGCCCAGCCAGGTACCCAGCCAGCCCGCATGCCCAGCCAGGTACCCAGCCAGCCCACTGCCAGCATGCCCAGCCAGGTACCCAGCCAGCCCGCATGCCCAGCCAGGTACCCAGCCAGCCCGCATGCCCAGCCAGCCCACTGCCAGCATGCCCAGCCAGCCAGGTACCCAGCCAGCCCGCATGCTCAGCCAGGTACCCAGCCAGCCCGCATGCTCAGCCAGGTACCCAGCCAGCCCGCATGCTCAGCCAGGTACCCAGCCAGCCCGCATGCTCAGCCAGGTACCCAGCCAGCCCGCATGCCCAGCCAGGTACCAAGCCAGCCCGCATGCCCAGCCAGGTACCCAGCCAGCCCGCATGCCCAGCCAGGTACCCAGCCAGCCCGCATGCCCAGCCAGGTACCCAGCCTGCCCGCTTGCCCAGCCACCCAGCCTGCCCACACGCCCAGCCAGGTACCCAGCCTGCCCACTGCCCGCTCGCCCAGCCAGGTACCCAGCCATCCCACTGCCTGCTCACCCAGCCTGCACGCTCGCCCAGCCAGGTACCTGACCCACTGCCCGCTCGCCCAGCCAAGTACCCAGCCAGCCCACTGCTTTCTCACCCAGCTACCCAGCCAGCCCACTGCCCACTCGCCCAGCCAGGTACTCAGCCAGCCCACTGGTGTTATGCTGCCCACTGTGTGATTTACTGCTGAAATGCTGCCCACATTGTGTTTATTTTTTGCTGAAATGTTGCACTCATTGCGATTATTCTCTGCTGAAATGTTGCACTCATTGCGATTATTTTCTCCTGAAATGTTGCACTCATTGCGATTATTTTCTGGTGAAATGTTGCCCACATTGCGATTATTCTCTGCTGAAATGTTGCACTCATTGCGATTATTCTCTGCTGAAATGTTGCACTCATTGCGATTATTTTCTGGTGAAATGTTGCACTCATTGCGATTATTCTCTGCTGAAATGTTGCACTCATTGCGATTATTCTCTACTGAAATGTTGCACTCATTGCGATTATTTTCTCCTGAAATGTTGCACTCATTGCGATTATTTTCGCTCAGCCAGGTACCCAGCCAGCCCGCATGCTCAGCCAGGTACCCAGCCAGCCCGCATGCCCAGCCAGGTACCCAGCCCGCATGCCCAGCCAGGTACCCAGCCAGCCCACTGCCAGCATGCCCAGCCAGCCAGGTACCCAGCCAGCCCGCATGCCCAGCCAGGTACCCAGCCAGCCCGCATGCCCAGCCAGGTACCCAGCCAGCCCGCATGCCCAGCCAGGTACCCAGCCAGCCCGCATGCTCAGCCAGGTACCCAGCCAGCCCGCATGCTCAGCCAGGTACCCAGCCAGCCCGCATGCCCAGCCAGGTACCCAGCCAGCCCGCATGCCCAGCCAGGTACCCAGCCAGCCCGCATGCTCAGCCAGGTACCCAGCCAGCCCGCATGCTCAGCCAGGTACCCAGCCAGCCCGCATGCTCAGCCAGGTACCCAGCCAGCCCGCATGCTCAGCCAGGTACCCAGCCAGCCCGCATGCTCAGCCAGGTACCCAGCCAGCCCGCATGCTCAGCCAGGTACCCAGCCAGCCCGCATGCCCAGCCAGCCCGCATGCCCAGCCAGGTACCCAGCCAGCCCGCATGCCCAGCCAGGTACCCAGCCAGCCCGCATGCCCAGCCAGGTACCCAGCCTGCCCGCTTGCCCAGCCACCCAGCCTGCCCACACGCCCAGCCAGGTACCCAGCCAGCCCGCATGCTCAGCCAGGTACCCAGCCAGCCCGCATGCTCAGCCAGGTACCCAGCCAGCCCGCATGCTCAGCCAGGTACCCAGCCAGCCCGCATGCTCAGCCAGGTACCCAGCCAGCCCGCATGCCCAGCCAGCCCGCATGCCCAGCCAGGTACCCAGCCAGCCCGCATGCCCAGCCAGGTACCCAGCCAGCCCGCATGCCCAGCCAGGTACCCAGCCTGCCCGCTTGCCCAGCCACCCAGCCTGCCCACACGCCCAGCCAGGTACCCAGCCTGCCCACTGCCCGCTCGCCCAGCCAGGTACCCAGCCATCCCACTGCCTGCTCACCCAGCCTGCACGCTCGCCCAGCCAGGTACCTGACCCACTGCCCGCTCGCCCAGCCAAGTACCCAGCCAGCCCACTGCTTTCTCACCCAGCTACCCAGCCAGCCCACTGCCCACTCGCCCAGCCAGGTACTCAGCCAGCCCACTGGTGTTATGCTGCCCACTGTGTGATTTACTGCTGAAATGCTGCCCACATTGTGTTTATTTTTTGCTGAAATGTTGCACTCATTGCGATTATTCTCTGCTGAAATGTTGCACTCATTGCGATTATTTTCTCCTGAAATGTTGCACTCATTGCGATTATTTTCTGGTGAAATGTTGCCCACATTGCGATTATTCTCTGCTGAAATGTTGCACTCATTGCGATTATTCTCTGCTGAAATGTTGCACTCATTGCGATTATTTTCTGGTGAAATGTTGCACTCATTGCGATTATTCTCTGCTGAAATGTTGCACTCATTGCGATTATTTTCTCCTGAAATGTTGCACTCATTGCGATTATTTTCTGGTGAAATGTTGCCCACATTGCGATTATTCTCTGCTGAAATGTTGCACTCATTGCGATTATTCTCTGCTGAAATGTTGCACTCATTGCGATTATTTTCTCCTGAAATGTTGCCCACATTGCGATTATTTTCTGGTGAAATGTTGCCCACATTGCGATTATTTTCTGGTGAAATGTTGCCCACATTGCGATTATTCTCTGCTGAAATGTTGCACTCATTGCGATTATTTTCTGGTGAAATGTTGCCCACATTGCGATAATTCTCTGCTGAAATGTTGCACTCATTGCGATTATTCTCTGCTGAAATGTTGCACTCATTGCGATTATTTTCTGGTGAAATGTTGCCCACATTGCGATAATTCTCTGCTGAAATGTTGCCCACATTGCGATAATTCTCTGCTGAAATGCTGCTCACATTGCGACTATTTTATGGTGAAATGCTGCTCACATTGCGACTATTTTATGGTGAAACATTGCTGCATTTATGATTATTTTATGGGGAAACGCCCCATTATGATTATTTGGCACCTATGGGGGGGGGGGGGGCATCCAAATTTTCACAAGGGGGCTTAGTGATTTCTAGTTATGCCCCTGACTACTACCTAAACTGGGAATACCTATAGACCTGGCTATCTATACTGGGGACACCTATAGTATGTCTACATTTGGACACCTATAGACCTGGCTACTTTATACTGTACTTATACTAATTATTTATATAGCGCCAACATATTATGCAGCGCTGTACAGAGTATGTATTGTTTTGTCACTAACTGTCCCACAGAGGAGCTCACAATCTAATCCCTACCATAGTCATATGTGTATGTAAGTATCGTAGTCTAGGGCCAATTTTTAGGGGGAAGCCAATTAACTTATCTGTATCGTATGTTATTGGGATGTGGGAGGAAACCAGAGTGTCTTAAGGAAACCCACACAGACACAGGGAGCACATACAAACTCCTTGCAGATGTTGACCTGGCTGGGATTTGAACCGGGAACCCAGCACTGCAAGGCGAGAGCGCTAACCACTATTGCACCATGCTGCCATACTACTGTACTATATTGTACTGCCATCTTCAGCAGTACTTCACAGAGTACATAGTCATGTCACTGACTATCCTCTGAGGAGCTTACAATCTAATCCTGCCATAGTCGAATGCCCTACCATATTCTTATGTATTTATATAGCACGGCATCTTCTGCAGAACTTTGCAGAGAACATAGTCATGTTACAGACTTTTCTCAGGGGAGCTCACAATCTAATACCTACCACTATTTTGTGCGAGAGAACACTGGCTAATGTGTGTTTGGGGGGGGGGGGGGGGCGCATTTCCTACTTGCTTTTTTTAGGGTCACTTTACTCATACCCGGGGAGAAAACATGGCCCCACCGACTTTGGGCTGCACTCTTACTAGAAAATTTTAATTGGTCACACCCACAGTGTTATGGACACGCCCACTGCATTCTGTGGCCACGCCCACTTTTCGCCGCGGCGCGCTTCGCGCGCCGCCAACATTCTCCTGCGGGGGGGCGCCATAGGTTTGGAGTGCCTAGGGGAGCCCAAACCCTAAATACAGCCCTGCTGAGGAGTGGACCCCGGGCACTTCTTACACGGCTTTTCAGGGTGTAACTCATGAAACTCTTTCTTTAGATGCTCAGCATGCATGCGGCAACCCGGAACCCAAGTTCTCTCCTCCAGGCCATACCCCTTCCAATGGACCAGGTACTGTACAGAATTCTGCACTAATCGAGAATCTAAAATCTTCTTGATCTCATACTCAGGTTGGTCGTCAATCATCACGGGGGGGGTGGGGGGGGGGGGGGGTGGGAGGAATCCACATGTACAGCAGGCTTCAACAAAGAAACATGAAATGATCTCACACCTCTTATGCTGGCTGGGAGATCAATCACATATGTCACGTCATTAATCTTTCTGGACACAGGGTGTGGGCCTACAAATCTGGGTCCTAACTTAGGTGATGGTTGCTTTAACGCCAGATGCCGAGTAGACACCCACACCATGTCTCCTGGGGAAAACTTCCACTCAACAGACCGCCTTTTATCCGCCTGTTTTTTCAGCGTCTGGAAGGCTTTTCCCAGATTCCTTTTTACAAGCACCCAAATTTCCTTCAATGCCGTTTGCCAATCCTCTAGAGCCGGAAAAGGGGAAGATGCCACTGGTATTGGAGAGAATTTGGCATATCTCCCCGAAACCACCTGGAAAGGAGAAAAACCTGAAGAGGAACTCTTCAGATTATTATGCGCAAATTCCGCAAATGGCAGGGACTTTAATCAATCTGATTGCGTATCTGCCACATAACACCTGAGAAATTGCTCCAAGGACTGGTTAACTCTTTCAGTCTGTCCATTAGTCTGTGGGTGGTAGCCTGATGAAAATGACAGGTCCATACCGAGCTGCTGGCAAAAGGCTCTCCAGAATTTAGACACAAACTGGACTCCCCTATCTGACACCACATTCTCCGGAATGCCATGCTGCCGGAAAATGTGCTGGATGAAGAGATCAGCCAATTCCTGGGCCGAGGGGAGTCCCTTCAGAGGGACAAAATGAGCCATTGTAACGACTGGTGTCAGCAAGCACAGATATTCTGATTATTGGTGATCTGCAGTATCACCAATAATACAGATGCTATACCTGATTATATGGTGATCTGCAGAATCACCAATAATGCAAGTATAGCGTGACACGAAACAATCGTATGCAAGAGGGTGCTTGGTACAAAAGAGTATCTCTATAGGCATGGAGATACAACCTCCAGCAAGCTGGAACAGCAGACAACAATAATAATATACAGTGTAAGTTCAAGTCTGTGGAAATATCCACCACACCGTAATTCCTCAGAGTTGTGGTTACCTCTGAATGGGAACCCTGTGTGTGAGAACCTCCAAAGGACGAAGTGGAGGAGTCTCGGCCTCTAGCAGCAAGGGTTTGCTAGTGGCGGTCGTCTCAAGAGGCAAGCCTCTGATAGAACCCTACAATGGGAGACGTTCCACTGAAGGGAGAAAGGTCAGACAAAATGAGGTTCGGCAACAGATCAGGCGGCAGCAGTACAGAAACGTGAGACAAGAGAATAGTCGGAAACCAAGCCAATAGTCGATAACGGTACGGGCTGGCGAAGTACAAAATCTGGAAGCAGAAGAGTAGTCAAGACAGGCACAGAATCATACATGATAAATCAAGGCAGTATAATATGTGTATATATTGGCGATAAACCAATATATAACACAATCTCAAATACAAGGCAGACTAGGTCTGAGTGCTGACACAGCGTATTGCAAACACAGACGAAGTGTGACTGAAAAACACTTCCTTATATACTGCCTGGAAGAAAAGTCTCCACCCCAGGCAGCAACCAATCAGAGTAGGCTAAAATGTCAGCTGACCTCCAGGTCAGCTGACACGCTTTCTAAGAGTATAAAGGCGTGTCTGTCGTGCGCGCCCGCCCCCAGAGGCAAGATTGCAGAGCCCTGGTGAGCAGCATGCTGGTGAGTTTGGAGCAGAGTGCTCGGACGGGTTTGCGCAGCGGATGCGGACGAATTTCCGCATCCCGCGTTGGAAGGCCCGCTTGCCGGACTGGATGCGACCATATTGCCGCAATCCATCCGGCATTGCGGATTTTTCGTTACAGCCATTTTACTGAACCTATCAACTACCACCCAGATGACCAACTTGCCCTCAGACCTGGGGAGTTCTCCTACAAAGTCCATAGACAAGTGGGTCCATGGTTCATTTGGCACCGGTAAAGGTTGTAGCGTACCTACTGGTGCTTGACGAGAGGGTTTATTTCTGGCTCACACAGAGCACTCTCTCACAAACTCTTTGCAATCAAGAGCCAACGAAGGCCCCCATACACATCTGGCCAGTAGGTCCTGAGTTCGAGCAGCCCCGGGATACCCTGCATTCTTATGGGCGTGGAACAATTGCAAGAGTTGTAGGCGAAAAGGAAGTGGCACAAACAGAACCCCCTCGGGCTTCCCTTCTGGAATATCTTGCTGGTAAGGCCCTAGGGTAACCGCCCAGTCTTACCAGGTTTCCGTGGCTGCTACCACCAGTCTTTGAGGTAAGATGGTCTCAGAGGTTGATGGCTGAACTGTCTCAGGCTCATCTGCTTTGACATTCTTACTTCCCGGTGTATATGTGATGACAAACCTGAACCTTGAAAAGAACAAGGACCAGCGAGCCTGTCGGGGCTAAGTCTTTTGGCCCCTTCGATGTACTCCAAATTTTTATGATCAGTATAGACCGTGATCGTATGTTCTGCCCCTTCCAGCCAACGGCGCCATTCTTCAAAGGCTAACTTAATGGCCAAGAGCTCCCTATTGCCAATATCGTAGTTCCTCTCGGCTGGAGAGAACCTACGAGAAAAGAAGGCACAGGGATGTAGTTTGCCTTGAAGGCCAGAGCGTTGAGATGGCACAGCCCCAACCCCAATCTCCAATGCATCCACCTCAACAATGAAGGAGGTGACATCCACGTGTCTCAAAATGGGAGCAGAACAAAATAACTTTTTCAATGTAGCGAAGTCAGACTGTGCCTCTACTGTCCAATGGTAAGTGTCAGCCCCCTTCTTGGTAAGGATGGTGAGGGGTGACACTACAGAAGAAAACCCTTTGATGAACTTCCTGTAGTAATTGGCGAAGCCAAGAAATCTTTGGAGTGCCTTCAATCCTACAGGTTGAGGCCACTCCAATACAGCAGCGACTTTTTCAGGATCCATGGAGAGACCTGAAGTGGAAATAATATATCCCAAAAAAGGGACCTTAGTGACTTCAAAGAGGCATTTCTCTAACTTCGCATACAACGAGTTCTGCCTCAATTTTCTTAAAGAGAATCTGTACTCTAATATTCTTACAATAAAAAGCATACCATTCTATTCCTTATTTTCTCCTGTGCCCCTCTGTGCTGTTTCTGCCACTCCCTGCTGCAATCCTGGCTTGTAATGAACAGTTTTAGGCAGTGGTTACAAACAAATGACATGGCTTCTAAACAGAGTATCATATGCTGTGAACAGCTATCTGGTGTGACTCATGCAGAGCTTGGAGGGGGTGTGTAAAGCTTCTGCCAATGACAAGCAGTGCTGCACATTCCACAAAGTCCAGCCTTAGCCCAACAGACACGACAGAGGAAAGGAGATAAGATTTATTACAGAGACAGTGCAAGTAGGAAAGGCTGCAGTAAGACAGGCCACATTAGAACAGTAATAGGAACTTATAGGACAGAAGAAATAAGGCACAACATTTTGTTACAGAGTCTCTTTAAAACGAACTTCACATCCGATGTTCTGTTAGATTGGGTGAGAAAATCAGTATATCGTCCAGATACACTAGCACAAATTTTCCCAGAACTTCCCTAAAAACTTCATTGATCAACTCCTGGAAAAAGGCAGGAGCAATACACAACCCGAAGGGCAAGACCAGATACTCGTAGTGCCCATCAGGTGTGTTGAATGCCGTCTTCCATTCATCACCGTCCCTAATGCGTACCAGGTTGTATGCTCCTCGTAGGTCTAGCTTAGAGAATATACTGGCATTAGTCACCTGAGCAAACAAATTGTCAATCAAAAGCAGTGGATAGCGATTTTTCACTGTGATCTTATTTAAACCCCGATAGTCAATACAAGGTTGAAGCCCACCGTCCTTTTTCTGTACAAAAAAAAACCCAGCCCCTGCTGGTGACCAAGAAGGATGGATAAAGCCTTTGGCCAAATTTTCTTTAATGTATTCCTAGCCAGCTTCTCTGGCCCCGACAGATTATAGAGATGGCCTCTAGGGGGCATACAACGTGATCTTAACTCTATGGGACAGTCGAAGCTCCAGTGTGGCGGGAGTTTCTCTGCTGATTTTGGACAAAACACATCAGAAAAGTCTGCATACTGCACTGGCACCCCTTTCACCTGAACCTTGGTGGCGCAAACAGCAACTTTCTCCAAACAATGATGATGACAATAGGCTGACTAGCTCTGTAGCTGACCTGAAGCCCAGTCGATCTGAGGGGAGTGTAGTTGCAACCAAGGCATACCGAGGATTAAGGTGGAGGTTGCCATTTGCAGGACAAAGAACTGTAGTTTCTCCTTATGTAGAACCCCTATATTACACAACAATAAGGGGGTCTGGGAGAGAGGCTGTCTACACTAACGGAGAGTCATCTACCGCTGTGATCAAAATCTGATGGTCTAAAGGAAGTAAGGGAATCCCCAATTTTTTGACAAAGTCATAATCTATAAAATTAGCTGCAGAGCCTGAGTCCACGAATGCTTCTGTGGCCCGACCCTCCCAGGTAATGGAGCAAGGGAGGAGTAAGTGGTTATTATCTAGAGGTAAACACGGCTTGCCTAGGGTATTACCTCTGACTACACCTAGGCGGCAGCGTTTCCCGACTTTTTAGGGCAATTCTGGACAATGTGACCCTCCTCAGCACAGTATAGACAGAGTCTTTCTGACCTTCTGCGATTCTTCTCCACTTGTGTTAACCTAGACTGACCGATCTGCATTGGTTCGTCCTGAAGTGACGAGGGTGGAGAAGAGGCGTAGGAAACAGATCTTACAGCATTTCTGCCATGGGTTTGTTTTTGGTAGCGAAGGCGGTGATCAACCCGCACCACCAATGAAATTGCTTCGTCTAGAGATTTAGGCTCAGGATGACCTAACATCAAATCAGAAACTGCATCGGATAGTCCTGACAGGAAACAGTCTAATAAAGCATACGTTCCCCATCTAGCTGATACAGCCCACCTCCTAAATTCTGCGGCATAAACCTCCACTGGATTACGACCCTGCCTGAGAGTCTTTAGTTTCCTCTCAGCCGTGATAGCAATATCCGGATCATTGTATATAACAGCCATGGCCTTAAAAAACTCCTGAACGGAGGATAATGCCTCATGCCCTGTGTGAAGACTATATGCCCATGTTTGTGAATCTCCTGACAAAAGGGTCTTTATAAAGGTTACCCTCTGATTCTCAGATCCTGACAGATTGGGTCTCAACTCAAAATAGGATAGCACACGGTTTCTGAAATTCTGAAAGTCAGATCTATGCCCAGAAAACTTTTCGGGTACGGACATACGAAGGTTTGTGACTGAAGAGGATCGCACTGTATCAATAGTCGTTTAAAGTACCTGTACTGTCCCAGACAGTTGAGTGATCTGAGTCTGTTGGGTATTGATCATCCCGGTAAGATTGTTTACCGCGGTGGTCAGGACTTCAAACCTGACTACACAGTGCGTCCATAATGTTTGGTCTGCTGTTCTGTATTGATTGGTGTCAGCAAGAACAGATTTTCTGATTATTGGTGATCTGCAGTATCACCAATAATACAGATACTATACCTGATTATGTGGTGATCTGCAGAATCACCAATAATGCGAGTATAGCGAGACACAGGACAACCAGATGTAAAGATAGGTGTTTGGTACAACAGTAATACAGATAGAGATACCAACTCCCCCAGAGGAGCTGGTAGAGGGAGATATCTCTATAGAACACAAAGATCAACACTCCAGCAAACTGGAGATGCAGATGAACTAGTAATCAGTTCACCCGAGGAGCGGGTGGTGCACAGTAAGACAACGTATACTGATCACCCGTGGAGCGGGTGATTCAGACTGTACTGCAGCAGGTGATCACCTGGGGGGCAGGAGATCAAGACTGTACTACTTTTTCAATATTTTTTATTGGAATTTCCAAAAAATTTTAACAATATGCCAAGACATATTAAAACAATATAAAAATAAACTTACTTTTTACATTACAGCAGTCCAATGAGAAATATACTGTTGATTTTTCAAATATACATTCAGTTTCAGTTATACATAAACAGTGTATAATAACTTTCCCTTATAAATCAATGGCTAGTATCTCTTAAGATGATTGCTGAGTTTAGTATACTTGTTGCTATTTAGTTCTTAAAAGGTTAAATATGTGCATCTCTACACGCAAGAATACGCATAAAAATACACATGAGTGCAACCCAATGAGGTTTTACGCATAATAACGCGTAAGCGCGTAAAAAACGCGTCAAACGCCACTTAAACGCCGCGCGATAACGCGCAAAAATCGCTAAACGCGCAGAAAACGCCTAGTAAACGCGTAAAAACCACGTAAATAGCGCGTAAATATGCAAACAAGACTGTACTACAGCTCCTAATTAGCTGAGGAGCAGGTGATAAGGACAGTTTAGTTTACTAGTCACCTGAGGAGCAGGTGATTAAGAGTGTACTGCAGCTACTGGTCACCTGAGGAGCAGGTGATTAAGACTGTACTGCAGCTACTGGTCACCTGAGGAGCAGGTGATTAAGCTGTACAGAGAATCCCTCACCAGGGACTAGTCTCACTGATGAGGGCAGGAGAGTCAGACAAGCAGATTCGGCAACAAACGGACAGATACGGTACAAAGACAGAAGGCTTAAATCAGAGTAGTGTTCAAGCTGAGTCGGCAACAGGATCAGATAGGCAGAAGCACAGAATCAGTAAGCAGAAGAGTAGTCAAGGCTAGCAGAAGGTCATAACAAATAATACAATTCAATTAGTACTTTAGCTATCAACAGAATCTGACTAAGTGTGGATCCCCAGCTCCTGCTGGTTCTAGCACACTTTGGGATCTGACTAAGGTCTGAGTGCTAACACGTAGCATTTGCAACAGCAGACGAGAAGCTACTGACAGGCAGGTCCTATATATACTGAGAGCGCCCCACAGCGCCGACCCAGTCACTCAGGCAGTCAGGAGCACTGCTGGAGTCAGCTGCCCGGCCGATCAGCTGACTCCCCTTCTATTCGCATAAAGGTGCTGTCGCCTGGCGCGCGCGCGCAGCCCTCAGTCTACGTGCAACTGAAGGACCAGGCAAAACTCCACCATGTAACTGCGCGGCTTAGGCCGCCGGCCGAGACGCGGAGACAGCCGCCATGCCGCTCACCACTGCGGCGGCATCTTCGCTATTTATTACACAACCCTTCTGATCTACTTATATCTGGTGCTGCTGGCATAATCCCTGATGGTTACTGGCAGCTTGAGTAACTTCTTTTTGCTAATGATACATGACCAGCAGGGCCGTGCAGAGGGTCCTTAAGTGAGGGGTGCTCAAATTTGAAAAAGGGGCCTGGCAAAGCCTTCCCCCGCATGCCCCCCCCCTCCTCATTTCTGGTTAGGGAGGTATTGGTTGTTATGTGGGTGCCGAATGCAGATGCTGGGTGCCATGTAGATTCTGTGTGTAAGTACTGAGTGTCATGTGGGTTCTGGCTATGGTTGGGTATTGAGTGTCATGCGGGTGTTGATTGCAACTACTTAGTGCCATGTAAGATCTGGGTCCATGTACTGGATATCATGTGGGTGCTGGGTGCAGGTACTGGATGTGACATGGGTGCGAATACTTGGCGCCAAGCCTGTACTGGGTGCTGGCTATGGGTGGGCTTTGGGCATCACAAAGGTTTTGAATCCAGGTACTTTGGGTGCGGGTATGTGAAGAAACGAGGAGAAGCCGCCGTCTCTCAAGGTAAGGCGGCTGTCTCTGCGTCCAGCATGGCGTCACAACGCGGAAAAACCGCCGCATGCCGCATAGGCAGAGCGGCGGAATCCACATTGGGAACAGCGGAATCCGCATTGGAAACGGCGGAATCCGCATTGGGACTGGATACATTGCAAGACAGTTCTAGTGTGGCTGGGACTGATAGTCCACCAGGATTCAGAGTAACACGCGCGCGCGCACTGAGACATAGCTTATATACAGCCAGAAGTGAGTCAGCTGACCAGGCTGGTCAGCTGACATTTTCCACAACTCTCATTGGTCCAGCAATTAGGGAGGTCCTGGAAAGGTCCTTGGGTATATATACTGCTGGCTGTTCACTTGTTCCTTGTCTGGCATTGCGATCACATATGTGGGAGCACCCAGATCCGTAGTCAGATCCGTAAGTGTGCCGGGACCAGCTGGAGCTGTAATCCTACACTTAGCTAGATTCTGTTGATAGCTAACGTACTAGTTTGATTGTGATTATCTGTTATGACTTCCTGCTTGCCTGACTATCCTCCTGAACTCTGATCTTGTACCTCGATATTTCTGATACTCTGTTGCCGAACCCCGGCTTGTCCTTAGACTCTGCTTCTGCCTCCTGATCTTGTACCTCGATATTTCTGATACCCTGTTGCCGAACTCTGCCTGTACCTAGACTCTGCCTCTGCCTTATGATCTTGTACTTTGTCTGTCCGTGTGTGTACGACCTGGCTTGTCCGACCTCGAGAACCGACCTTACGCTTGGAGGCGGTTCCTCGTCCTGTCAGTGACATCTCCTCCTGAGTGTCACTCTCAGACTAACCTTCCTACTGTCAGTCTGACTCCTCCCGTCTTGGAGAGCTCAGGTCTGCGGAAGGAATCTGTGCAGTACTCCTTGCTGCACTGAGGCCTAGTCCTCTAAGTGTTACTGTTACACCAAACACCACACTCTACTCAGGTGAACAGAGGTTAGCTAGTATATCGGTTTATCGGTGATACTGCAGATCACTGATAATCTGGTATACATCTGTATTCCCAGTGATACTGCAGATCACCGGTAATCAGATCCTCTCTGTGCTTCACCGATCGTTACAGGGTATGGGTTAAGTGGGTGCTTGGTGCAGATAGTAGGGGCCATGTGGAAGCTGTGTGCAGGTGTGAGTACTGGGTGCAATTCTAGGCCTGGGTGCAGATACTTGGTGTCATGTGAGTGTGGGTGCCAGCTATGAGGGGAAGGGGTGGATGCTGGGAAAAGTAGAGGTCAGTGTGGGTGCTGCAGGAAGGGGCAGGGCCATGCATAGGATCCTCAAGGGGGTGGTGCTCAAATTTGAAATCGATAAATCTAAACTGAGTATGGAATACCCCCTCTCCAGAAAGTATAAGGCAGTCTTAATTCCCCCCTCCTCCCCCCCCCCCCCCCACACACACACCTTTACAGCACTATCAGGCAGACTTTGTGTCTCCTTCCAACCAACTCTTTTGGCACCACCACCCTCAAATCAGCAGCGATAGATGCCCACTGTTAGAGTGGGTTAGAATGGGCACAGTGGAGCCCACAGTGGAGGCATGGACTCACCTTTCATTACTGGGACCTCTGTCCCTCTTGATCAGCACCCAAGCTTCTTTTCAAGCAAAGAAGAAGTTGTTACCAATATGCAGTGGTTGCTAAGCATTAGTAGATGCAAAACTGCAGTAAGTGCCAAGGTGCAGTGGGTGCCCAGATGCAGTAGATGGTAAGATGCACAGGTTCACTTTGTGCTAAGTTGCAGTGGGTGCTGAGATGCCAAAGTACAGTCTGTGTCAAGCTGCTGTGGGTACTAAGGTCCAGTTTGTATTGGGTTTTTATTTGCAGTGGGTGCTATGCAGTATTGGGCGCTGAATGGGTAGCAGATGGTGATAAACAATAGTGGGTGCCATATGAGTGCTAATTGGTACAGGGAGCCATGTGAGTGGTGGACATGAGTGAGTAGGGAGTGCCATGTGTGGTCTGGATGTGTGCCATGGGAGATTACAGAGTCTTATATGGGTTTGGACCAAGGATGTGTACTGGGTGCTATTTGGGTGCTGGCCATGGACAGGTACTAGGTGCATATAATGGCTTTGGAACTTGGTGACGTGTGAGTACTGTGCCATGTGGGTGTTGATTATGGGGGTATGTGGGTCTTAGCCTTAGGTGCAAATACTGAGTGCCAAGTGGGTACTGGGAGTGAGTACATATTGACATAAGGGTGATGGGTGCTGGATAGTGGGGTATTTGTTTTCATGTGGGTGCTAAATGCAGATGCTGGGTGCCATGTGGGTTCTGGGTGCTGGCATGTGGATTCTGGCTGTATGGGTGTGTATCAACCATCATGTAGGTGTTGATTGCAGGTACTCAGTTCCGTGTGAGTTCTCTTCTGGGTGCAAGTACTGGATGTCATATGTGAGTGCTTGGTGTTTGTGCTGGGCACTAAGTGGAGGCTTAGTGCAACAGGAACTACTGCAGATGAAGCATGTGGGTGTTGGGTGCAGGTACTGGGTATCACATAGGTGTGAATACTTGGTGCCATGCATGCACTGGGTGCTAGCTATGGGTGGGCATTGTGTGTTATGTGGGTTCTGAGTGCAGGTACTTTGGGTGCTAGTACTAGTTATGTGAGTGCAGATAGTGGGTGTCATGTGGAGGCTGTGTGCGCAGGTGTGAGTAGTGAGTGCCATGTTGGGGCTGGGTGCAATTACTGTGCCATGTGGGTGTGAGTACTGGGTGCCAGCTATAGGGTGAAGGGGTGCAGGTACTGTGTGTCATGCGGCTGTTTGATGCAAGTACTAAGTGCCATATGGAGGCCAGATGTGAGTATTAGGTGCAGGGTGCTTGGTGGGGTTACTTTTTGAGTGTGGGTGCTGAATATTGCGTAAAGGTAAACAGAGGCGCCGGAAGTATAAAATTAAATAAAAAGTTTAAAATGTTTTGGTTGCGGTGGTGGACCAGCTAACCATAAACAGACAACAAGGCTGTTGATTTTCAAAATATATATACACAATTTATTCAAATGCTCCCAGTAAACAGTCGCAACGCATTTCACGGGCAAAACCCGCTTCTTCAGGCAATAAGGGACAGGAGCAACAACACTGAAAATGACAGAGATACATAGCAGGCATCAGCATACTGTGTGTGGTACAATTGTATAGGTACAGTAAATTACATACATACATACATACATAGTCTTTCTAGTATGAATAGTGTTAACACAAATATGCTATCACTGAACTGTCTTATATTGCACTTAATCCTGTGTCAAACAATGTACATAATGTATGTCTGGATGTTTGTATTTGTAACAGTGCATTACTCTCACGAGTAGGGTATACTTGTGGGCTGTGCTGACTAAGTGGGGAGTTGTGCTGCTCAATGGTGGAGTAATTTCTATACTGGGTGGAAAGCCTAGTGTATTGAAATAGTGCCCAGGGGAATAATGATGCTATTGAGTTGCGTAGGTGGACAGGAGTATCAACTTACCAGCGTCAAGTCTGGATGATGCTTGGCACCTCTGTGCCGATATAGCGTGTGTGCAGGGTTTATGAGGGGAATATGGGAGGAAACGGTGGACGTGAGGGGGGTGGGGCAATGCGGGGAGCGAGATTGGGTTGCTCAAACTAATTGGCCAATGCGGAGGGGCCGGGCTGGGACCTGGATACGGTGGTGATGCGCGCGCTGCGTTATTTAGGATAAACAGACGCGCGCAAGGGATTGTGGGGCGAGTTCCACGTGGCTATGTCTTAGTACGCATGCGCGCACTCTGTTATGTTATGCGGAGAGTGTGGAACGCATAGCACACTTCCGCATATAGGGTGGGCAAGTCGGAAGAGGGGAAGGGAGGGGGTGAAGTGAAGGGCAGGTTGCCCATACTTGTAACATATACAGGCTGCATGTTATACTGAGGTGTCCATGTAGTACAATAGTTGTTTTGGAAGGAATCTTAATCGCCATTCCTCACATTTAAATTGTCAAGTTGTATTATATAAAGAGCGCTGATGCCCCCCAGTGGACAAGAAGTATAAACAATCTGTAAAACAAATACATTTAGAGATGCATTCAATACTATATTATAAGAGGATATTTTAGCCAAATACAATATCAATAGTAAAAAATTGATTCTATAGGTTTGGAACCATTCTTATTCAGAACATATGAACTTAAAGAGAATATAGGTCTGTGAACAAAATGACATCAACTTGCACTTGGGTACATCTGTCACATTTCTACCCTTTCATGGGTATCATAAACAGTGTTCTGATCACTACAGCCATGATAAAAACTGTCTACGTTTGTGTGACCTTCTGGATAAAAATTATAATAATTATAACATAAAACAAACATAAAAATAAAACACCGACATAAATATACAGTACACTTTAAATTTAAAAGTCGTGGTGACTATTTCTTAAAAGGAGAGGACGGATAAAAAGCTTGAAACAAATCTGTAAAGGGATGATATATTAATAGATTTTTTCCAGCTGCTCATTAAGGCCACCTGGAGTAAGTGATTTTAGGATTTGGATCCAATACGTCTCACGTGATTTAAGGAGCTCCAACGAGTTGAATTGGTTTTGTGGAATTTTATCAATGAGTGTGATGTGAAATAGTTCCGGGTTACTATCGTGGTGGGTGGTGAAGTGTCGTGATACGCTATGCAGGGGGTATTTATTGATTATATTCCTTTTATGTTGTCCAATTCTTGATCTCGCGGGTTGAGTGGTTCTGCCCACATACTGGAGCTGGCATGGGCATGTGATGACGTAGATTACATATTTTGATTCGCAGTTTAGATGGTATTTGATCTGGTGCTCTGTTTTAGTGACCTGGGATTGGAAAGTCGAGGTCTGGTGGATGAAATTACAGGCCAGGCATTTTTTGTGATTGCATGGAACAGATCCTGTGGGGGACTCTATTGGGGTAGGGGGAGGGTTTTCCTGGGGTGTGCGTAGCTTACTCGGAGCCAGCATACCGCGCAAGTTGGGGGCACGCTTGTAGGTGACTGCTGGTTTTGGGGTCAGGATGGGACGGAGGTGGGGATCCTGTAGTAGGATTTCCCACCTCTTGTTGAGTATATTACGGATGGATGAGTGTTGAGCACTGTATTTTGTAATGAACCGGGGTATGTCGTTAGTTTGGGAGTTGTTTGTGGGGAGTGGGGGATTTTGTATCTTAGCTTTCTGTTGTGCGTCTCTCAGTAGTTTCTTGGGGTATCTGCGGTCTGTGAATGTTTTGGTTAGGATTTTGGATTGGGTATTGTACATCTATATCTCTGTACAGTTACGGTATATCCTTCTATATTGACTATATGGGGTGTTTCTGGTCCAGGGGCGATGGTGAAAACTGTGGTAGTGTATGTAGTTATTGGCATCAACTGGTTTGAAGAAGGTCTTGGTTAGTATACGGGATGAGTGAGTGTATAAGACAAGATCCAGAAATTCTATGGAGCTGGGGTCGTGGTGACAAGTGAACTGTAGGCCTGCTGGATTTGAGTTGAGAAAGTCAACAAAAGACGGGATCAAATTGCTAGGGCCTTTCCATATAAAGATTAAGTCACCGATATATCTTTTGTAAAACATGATGTTATTGATGAAAGGGTTTTCATTGTACATTTTTAACTGTTCCAGGTATCCCATTGCCAAGTTTGCATATGAGGGCGAGAACGAGCTTCCCATCGAAACTCCATTTACCTGTTGGTATATGTTGTCGCCAAATGTAAAGAAGTTGTTCTGGAGGATAAATTCAACGCAGTTTATCAGGAAAGTTTGTTGTGTTACAGGCATGTCGCTATTTGTTTGCAGGTAGTATTGTAGGGCAGTGAGTCAGAAGTGATGTGGTATGTTTGTGTAGAGGGACGTTACGTCGCAGGTAAGCCATATGTAGTCGTCCTGCCAAGGTATATGCTGTAAGAAACTAATGAGGTGCTGTGAGTCCTTAATGTACGAGGGGAGGGCTTGGACATGAACCTGTAAGTGTGTGTCTATGAATCTGGATAAGTTGCTGGTGACTGAGTCTATTCCTGAAATGATGGGCCTTCCTGGGGGTTTATGAAGGTTTTTGTGTATTTTTGGAAGATAATAAAAGAATGGGGTTTTCAAGTGGTGATTAATAATGAAATTCCTTTCATTCTTGGTGACAATGTTATTGAGTAGAGCATTGTTGATAAAATCTTTGAGGGTTTTGTTAAGTTCTATTGTGGGGTCAGTGTCCAGTAAGGTATAGGGCTTGATTCACAAAGCGGTGATAACTCAGTTATCACGCCTAAAAGACTTTAGGCGTGATAATCTGTGCACCACTGAGTTATCACCGATTTGTGCTGCTCTTCGCGCGAAGCTCCCGCAAACGCGCACGCGCGCGCAAAGTCCCATAGGGCTCAATGGACGCTGCGCGCGAAGCACGGTACACTGCGCGCGCAGCGCGGTGCGCTACGCGCGCAAAACTTTGCGCGCGGGAGATCGCGCGAGTTTCTTCTTATCACGCCTAAACTGAGTTTAGGCGTGATAAAGGGCTTTTCACAGGCGTGCAAACACTTTGCACCGCTTTGTGAATCAAGCCCATAGTATTTGGAGTCGCTTAATAGTCTGGTGGATTCCTCTAGATAATCCGTTTTGTTAAGAATGACAATCCCTCCCCCTTTGTCCGCAGGTTTAATAACGATGTTGGAATTATTGCGTAGGTTTTTAAGGGCGGTCTTTTCGGGTGGTGTAAGGTTCGATTGAGGGAGAGAGTTGGGGGTGAATAATTCTTGTAGATCATTGAGGACCAGGGAATAAAAGGTATTGATGAAATTGCCCTTGGAGGCGGTGGGGTAGAATCTTGATCTACCCTTTAAATTGGTGCTGATGAATTTTTCTATGGCCACGTCTGCAGGGGGTACTGTGATCAATGGGATAGAGTCGTTATTGGTGATGATTACGTTGGTTGGGTCCATGTGTGGTGAGCCTTGGAGTTTTTTTATGGCAAAATGTCGTTTTAAAGTGAGTTTGCGAACATATGTGTTGAGGTCACTAAACAGTTCAAACAGGTCAGAGTTGTTAGTGGGACAAAATGACAGGCCTTTTTCTAGAATGTTGGATTCTTGTTTTGTCAAGGTATGGTTAGATAGATTAAAGATGCTTGTTTTGTTATTTGTTGAGCTGTTGGTAGGGTCGGTGGTGTTGGATATTGTTAGCGTTTGTTTCTTTTTTCTTTTCCCTCGGCATCCTCGTTTTCTGTGTCTGATAATTGGCGTTTTGGCGGGTGCTGAATATTGGTGGGATTGCTGTGGGTGCAGGAGGTGGGAGGTCACTGTGGGTAGTGCTATGAATGGCATAGTTGCTGCTAGGGGAGGTAGAGGTCAGTGTGGTTGCTGGAGGAGGTAGAGGTCAGTGTGGGTGCTGGAGGGGAGTAACTGTGGGTGCTGTGGAAGGTAGAGGTCAGTATGGGTGCTGGAGGAAAAGGAGGTCACTGTTGGTCCTTTGGGAGAGGTCACTGTGGGTCTTGGGGGAGGTAGAGGTCATTGTGGGTTCTGGAGGAAGGGGAGGTCACTATGGGTGCTGCTGTTAATGGCATAGTTGCTGCTAAGGGAGGTAGAGGTCAGTGTGGGTGCTGGGGGAAGGGTAGGTCACTGTGGGCGCTGTGGAAGGAAGAGGTCAGTATGGGTGCTGGATGAAGGGAAGGTCACAGTGGTTGCTGCTGGAAATGGTATAGTTGCTGCTAAGGGAGGTAGAGGTCAGTTTGGTTGCTGGAGGAGGTAGGGGTCAGTGTGGGTGCTGGGGGAAGGGTAGGTCACTGTGGGTGCTGTGGAAGGAAGAAGTCAGTATGGGTGCTGGTCTGGAGGAAGGAGAGGTCACTGTGGGTGCTGGGAGAGGTCAGTGTGGTTACTGGAGGAGGGAGTAGTCGTGGATGCTGTGTGTGTGGGTGATGGGAGAGGACACTGTAGGTGCTGCTTTTGGGATGGGAGGTCCCTGTGGGTTCTGCAGGGGACAGGAGGGTACCCACTGGGGAAGGGAAAGATCACTGTGGGTGCTGGGGGAGGGATAGGTCAGTGTGGGTGCTGGGGAAGGGTAGCTCACTGTGGGTGCTGGGGAGGGGGGGGGTAACTGTGGGTGCTAGGGTATGCAGGATCACTGCTAGAGCTGGGGAGGGAGAGGTCACTGTGGGTGCTAGATGGAGGGAGAGGTCACTGTGGGTGCTGGGTGGATGGAGATGTCACTGTGGGTACTGGGGAGGGAGAGGTCAGTATAGGTCCTAGCTGGAGGGAGAAGTCACTGTGGGTGCTAGGGGAGAGAGTGGTCACTGTGGGTACTAGGTGGAGGGAGAGGTCACTGGGTGCTGGGGGAGGTAGAGGTCAGTATGCCACACTAGGACTCCTGTCTGGGCCTCTTCACTTGAAAGTGTCCCAGGCGGGGGCGGAGCTTCCCGTGGGTGGGCGGAGTGTATCACGGTCGAGGATGGAGCTTATCACGATCGGGGGCAGAGCTTATTTTGCGCATCACAAGGGGCCTTTTTTGAGGCTTTTTAAAAGGGGGGGGGGTGCCTGGGCACCCAGAGCACCCCCCTCTGCATGTGCCTGGTCACCAGTGTGCACTGGAGGCAAAGTTACTATTAATTTAGTTTGTGTATTCAAGCTCTTGTTGCTGTGACCAGTTGCTATCAGGGTGAGCCTAAGGACCATAACATGGTGTCAGCTTGCATAGTGTCCACTACCACCATCAAAGACCTAAAAGAAGACCAGTTGACAATTAGACTATACACCTCAGAAGAACCTCAATTCATTAACTGGTGGAGCAGAGGACATGCCGTCATGCCACTGTGCCAGCCTCAGCTTGGTCGAAGACTCGAAAACGGCTTTGGTCCTCCTCTGGCTGTCTTCAGAAGTACTCATGTCCCCTCAAGTCCAGGCTCGTGCATGTATACTATGGGTGTGCTCAACTTCTGAAATACTCAGGGATGTAAGTACTTCCAAAGACTGCTGAGGAGTTGCAAAGGGAAAAACTTCTCTGTGGGACAGCACAGGAACAAGGGCACGGAGTGAGGACCAGAAAAGTAGAGATGGCCCAAACCTCCAATTGTGTGCGAACTTCCGCAGAAGGTTCGGTTCGCGCAAACTTTCGCGAACCGCAATAGACTTCAATGGGGAGGTAAACTTGGAAAACTAGAAACACTTATGCTGGCCAGAAAAGTAATGGAAAATATGTTTCAAGGGGTCTAACACCTGGACCCCCAGGTGGCGGAGTGGGATACATGCCAAAAGTCCCGGGGAAAAATCTGGATTTAACGCAAAGCAGCGTTTTAAAGGCAGAAATCACATTGCATGCTAAATTGGAGGCCTAAAGTGCTTCAAAACATCTTGCATGTGTATACATCAATCAGGTAGTGTAATTAGTGTACTGCTTCACACTGACACACCAAACTCACTGTGTAATGTACTGCAAACAGCTGTTCGTGTAGTAACGGCCGTGCTGGACTACTGCGCACCATGGCGAGATTGCTCTTCCTCACTCAGTGATGTCAGGTTAGGTAATGTCTGACTGCCTTATCAACTTTCCATGGTTCTTTCTCTACCATTGTTAAAGCTTACATCTATTTTTTTTTTACATTACATTTTCTGCTTGCGGTTCAGTACCTGCAACGAGAATCTATTATGGAGGGCAAGTCTGCCATTGTGACCACGGGTAATAGCCGGGGAATCCTGGTTCTATTCCAGTCCGGAGGTGGAGCCTAAGAAACGGCTGCCACCACACATCCAAGGAAGGCAGCAGGCAGGCATACATGTCCCGAGGTAGTGACCTAAAATAACAATACAGGAGGAGGACTTTTGAGGCCCTGCTGTGTATGTGAAATGAATCAACTTTAAATCCTTTATCGAGAATCTGTTATGGAGGGCAAGTCTGCCATTGTAAGTGACCCAGTGGCGTACCTAGGGCATTTGACACCCGGTGCTGGGTATTATAAGACACCCCCCCCCCCCCAAAAAAAACAGTAAAGGAGCGAGTGTGGCATACTAAGCGCGCCAAGGCGGGTAATGCCAGGTATAGGTGCACCCTATATAGGTTATATAGTTGCCCCAGTATATGTAATAAAGTTACCCCCAGTATAGGTAGCTAACACGGTTGCCCCCAGTATAGGTAGGTAGTTGCCCCCAGTGAAGGTAGTATAGTTGCCCCAATATAGTTGCCCTCAGGATAGGCAGCATAGCTGCTGCCCCCAATGTAGGTAGTGCTGCTGCCCCCAGTGTAGCTAGTATAGTAGCCTCCAGTATAGCTACTCCCAAGATAGGTAGTATAGTGCCCCCGCAGTGTAAATAGTATAGTTGCCCCCAGTATAGCTAGTATAGTGGCCCCCAGTATAGCTAGTATACTGGCCCCCAGTTTAGCTACTATAGTGGCCCCCAGTGTAGGTAGTATAGCTGCCCTCAGTGTAGCTAGTATAGTGGCCCCAAGGTAGCTAGTAAAGTTGCCCCGAGTGTAGCTAGTATAGTGATCCCCTGTATAGCTGCCCCCAGTATAGTGGCCCCCATAGTGGCTCCTAGTATAGCTAGTATAGTGGCCCCCATTGTAGCAAGTATAGTGCCCCACCCCCCAGTGTAGCTAGTATAGTGGCCCCCAGTGTAGCTAGTATAGTGCCTCCCCCCGTATAGCTGCCCCCAGTGTAGGTAGTATAGTGGCTCCCAGTGTAGCTAGTATAGTGGCCCCCAGTGTAGCTAGAAGGAGGGGTGACAGGGATAGCGGCAGGGAGGTGGGACATATCCCCCGCCCTCCTCCCTCACCCGGGTCGCCTCCTTCTGCCTCTCTTCCCCTCCAAAATGACAGCAGGGGCAGCGGGCAGCAAACAGGCTGTGCGGGCAGGTGGTGGGGTGGAGAATACTCACTTAACTTCTGCGTATCAGCTGCTGGAACGCTGCATCGCCGTCACTTGCCTCTTTTGCGCCTCCAATGCCGAGGCGCAGAAGAGACACGTGACGGCGACGCAGCGTTCCAGCAGCTGATACGCGGAAGTCAAGGGAGTATTCTCCGCCTGCCCGCCCTGCCTGTTTGCTGCCTGCTGTAATTTTGGAGGGGAAGAGAGGCAGAAGGAGGGGACCCAGGTGAGGGAGGGGGGGGGATATGTCCCCCCTCCCCGGCGCTATCCCTGTCACTCCTCCTTCTAGCACTGCTCTTCCTCTCCTGCTCTGCAATGGGGGGTCATGGCGCACCCCCTGGCTGTCACCTGGGGCGCCACGCCCCCCTGCACTCAATGGTAGGAACACCACTGGAGTGATCACAGGTAATAGCCGGGGAATCCTGGTTCTATTCCGGTCCGGAGTTGGAGCCTAAGAAACGGCTACCACCACCCACATCCAAGGAAGGCAGCAGGCATGGCATGCACGTCCCGAGGTTGTGACCTAAAATAACAATACAGGAGGAGGACTTTCGAGGCCCTGCTGTATTTGAAATGAATTAACTTTAAATCCTTTAACGAGAAGCTGTTATGGCGGACAATGATGACACCACTTGCCTTTCAAGAGAATCTGTTCTGGAGGGCAAGTCTGCCATTGTGACCAGTGGGTAATGGCCAGGGAATCAGGGTTTCATTCCGGTCCGAAGTGGCAGCCTGAGACCTATGCTGTATAATTAATGTACCTGCCCTGACTGTGCGTTGCAGACCAGGCATCTGTGGTCAGAGGGACCCTTGACCCAGCGGAAGACAAACCAATTGGAACGCATTTGCCAAGAGTGTGTTATGGAGGGCAAGTCTGCCATTCATTCAACTGTGTGAAACTTTTGATGGTACCTTTTCAGTACCATGGTGACTGACCAGGGGTAATGGCCGGGGAATCCTGGTTCGATTCCAGTCTGGAGTGGGAGCCTAAGAAACGGCTACCACCACCACACATCCAAGGAAGGCAGCAGGCACGCTGTGGGCAAAGGAGCAGGAACGGCTACACCACACATCCAAGGAAGGCAGCAGGCATGGCATGCAGGTTGGTGATTCCGGTTCCGATATGACAGAACGGAATTGCTATAGCTCTAAAACGGAATTCCGCTGAAAATTTTAAAATTCCACTGAGTTTTACGGAATTTAAATTAATTCCCCACCTGACTGATATAACCTGTATTTTTCTTCCTTCCTGCCTCCCTCCTCCAGGAGGAAGGATAGCAGCCTTCCAAGCACTAGACCTGGGTTCAATTCCCGGCCAACGTGAGTTGGCTTTTGACATGCTGCAAATCTTTAAGCAAGCTCATTTTTCTCTTGGATATATCACAATGGTACATGCTAGGCTGACTTCAGCATGTAGCATTGTAATGTGTTGTGTAGGGGGTATAATGGTTAGAATAACTTCCGGAGGGAAGAGGGTCTTGTCTTCCAGGGAATTGTAGTATTTCAAAAGCCAGCTTACATACCTTGGCTGGGAATTGAACCCAAGTCTGAGTGCGTGGTAGGTAGCTCTATACACCATTATACCACCACCAACACTACATGCTGAAGCCAACCTAGCATGTACCATTATGATATATCCAAGAAAAAAATTAGCTTGCTTAACCACTTGAGGACCTAGGGCTTTCTACCCCTTAAGGACCGGCCACTTTTTTTCCATTCAGACCACTGCAGCTTTCACGGTTTATTGCTCGCTCATACAACCTACCACCTAAATGAATTTTGGCTCCTTTTCTTGTCACTAATAAAGCTTTCTTTTAGTGCTATTTGATTGCTCCTGCGATTTTTACTTTTTATTATATTCAGCAAAAAAGAGATGAATTTTGGCAAAAAAATGATTTTTTTAACTTTCTGTGCTGACAGTTTTCAAATAAAGTAAAATTTCTGTATACATGCAGCGCGAAAAATGTGGACAAACATGTTTTTGATAAAAAAAACCCATTCAGTGTATATTTATTGGTTTGGGTAAAAGTTATAGCGTTTACAAACTATGGTGCAAAAAGTGAATTTTCCCATTTTCAAGCATCTCTGACTTTTCTGACCCTCTGTCATGTTTCATGAGGGGCTAGAATTCCAGGATAGTATAAATACCCCCCAAATGACCCCATTTTGGAAAGAAGACATCCCAAAGTATTCACTGAGAGGCATAGTGAGTTCATAGAAGATATTATTTTTTGTCACAAGTAAGCGGAAAATGACACTTTGTGAAAAAAAAAAAAGTTTCCATTTCTTCTAACTTGCGAAAAAAAAAATGAAATCTGCCACGGACTCACCATGCTCCTCTCTGAATACCTTGAAGTGTCTACTTTCCAAAATGGGGTCATTTGTGGGGTGTGTTTACTGTCCTGACATTTTGGGGGGTGCTAAATTGTAAGCACCCCTGTAAAGCCTGAAGGTGCTCATTGGACTTTGGACCCCTTAGCGCAGTTAGGGTGCAAAAAAGTGCCACACATGTGGTATTGCCGTACTCAGGAGAAGTAGTATAATGTGTTTTGGGGTGTATTTTTACACATACCCATGCTGGGTGGGAGAAATATCTCTGTAAATGACAATTTGTTAATTTTTTTTACACACAATTGTCCATTTACAGAGATCTTTCTCCCACTCAGCATGGGTATGTGTAAAAATACACCACAAAACACATTATACTACTTCTCCTGAGTACGGCGATACCACATGTGTGGCACTTTTTTGCACCCTAACTGCGCTAAAGGGCCTAAAGTCCAATGAGTACCTTTAGAATTTCACAGGTCATTTTGAGAAATTTCGTTTCAAGACTACTCCTCACGGTTTAGGGCCCCTAAAATGCCAGGGCAGTATAGGAACCCCACAAATGACCCCATTTTAGAAAGAAGACACCCCAAGGTATTCCGTTAGGAGTATAGTGAGTTCATAGAAGATTTTATTTTTTTGTCAAAAGTTAGCGGAAATTGATTTTAATTGTGTTTTTTCACAAAGTGTCATTTTCCGCTAACTTTTGACAAAAAATAAAATCTTCTATGAACTCACCATACTCCTAACGGAATACCTTGGGGTGTCTTCTTTCTAAAATGGGGTCATTTGTGGGGTTCCTATACTGCCCTGGCATTTTAGGGGCCCTAAACCGTGAGGATTAGTCTTGAAACGAAATTTCTCAAAATGACCTGTGAAATTCTAAAGGTACTCATTGGACTTTGGGCCCTTTAGCGCAGTTAGGGTGCAAAAAAGTGCCACACATGTGGTATCGCCGTACTCGGGAGAAGTAGTACAATGTGTTTTGGGGTGTATTTTTACACATACCCATGCTGGGTGGGAGAAATTCCTCTGTAAATGGACAATTGTGTGTAAAAAAATCAAAAGATTGTCATTTACAGAGGTATTTCTCCCACCCAGCATGGGTATGTGTAAAAATACACCCCAAAACACATTATACTACTTCTCCCGAGTACGGCGATACCACATGTGTGGCACTTTTTTGCACCCTAACTGCACTAAGGGGCCCAAAGTCCAATGAGTACCTTTAGGATTTCACAGGTCATTTTTGTTTCAAGACTACTCCTCACGGTTTAGGGCCCCTAAAATGCCAGGGCAGTATAGGAACCCCACTAATGACCCCATTTTAGAAAGAAGACACCCCAAGGTATTCCGTTAGGAGTATGGTGAGTTCATAGAAGTTTTTATTTTTTTGTCACAAGTTAGCGGAAATTGATTTTAATAGTTTTTTTTCACAAAGTGTCATTTTCCGCTAACTTGTGACAAAAAATAAAATCTTCTATGAACTCACCATACTCCGTACGGAATACCTTTGGGTGTCTTCTTTCTAGAATGGGGTCATTTGTGGGGTTCCTATACTGCCCTGGCATTTTAGGGGCCCTAAACCGTGAGGAGTAGTCTTGAAACCAAATGTCGCAAAATGACCTGTGAAATCCTAAAGGTACTCATTGGACTTTGGGCCCCTTAGCGTACTTAGGGTGTAAAAAAGTGTCACACATGTGGTACCGCCGTACTCAGGAGAAGTAGTATAATGCGTTTTGGGGTGTATTTTTACACATACCCATGCTAAGTGGGAGAAATATCTCTGTAAATGACAATTGTTTGATTTTTTTTACACACAATTGTCCATTTACATAGAAATTTCTCCCATCCAGCATGGGTATGTGTAAAAATACACCCCAAAACACATTATACTACTTTTCCTGAGTACAGCGGTACCACATGTGTGACAATTTTTTGCACCCTAGGTGCGCTAAGGGGCCCAACGTCCTATTCACAGGTCATTTTGAAGCATTTGTTTTCTAGACTACTCCTCGTGGTTTAGGGCCCCTAAAATGCCAGGGCAGTATAGGAACCCCACAAGTGACCCCATTTTAGAAAGAAGACACCCCAAGGTATTCCGTTAGGTGTATGGCGAGTTCATAGAAGATTTTATTTTTTGTCACAAGTTAGTGAAAAATGACACTTTGTGAAAAAAAACCAATAAAAATTAATTTCCGCTAACTTTTGACAAAAAATAAAATCTTCTATGAACTCGTCATACACCTAACAGAATACCTTGGGGTGTCTTTTTTTCTAAAATGGGGTCACTTGTGGGGTTCCTATACCGCCCTGGCATTTTACAGGCCCAAAACCGTGAGTAGTCTGGAAACCAAATGTCTCAAAATGACTGTTCAGGGGTATAAGCATCTGCAAATTTTGATGACAGGTGGTCTATGAGGGGGCGAATTTTGTGGAACCGGTCATAAGCAGGGTGGCCTTTTAGATGACAGGTTGTATTGGGCCTGATCTGATGGATAGGAGTGCTAGGGGGGTGACAGGAGGTGATTGATGGGTGTCTCAGGGGGTGGTTAGAGGGGAAAATAGATGCAATCAATGCACTGGGGAGGTGATCGGAAGGGGGTCTGAGGGGGATCTGAGGGATTGGCCGAGTGATCAGGAGCCCACACGGGGCAAATTGGGGCCTGATCTGATGGGTAGGTGTGCTAGGGGGTGACAGGAGGTGATTGATGGGTGTCTCAAGGTGTGATTAGAGGGGGGAATAGATGCAAGCAATGCACTGGCGAGGTGATCAGGGCTGGGGTCTGAGGGCATTCTGAGGGTGTGGGCGGGTGATTGAGTGCCCTAGGGGCAGATAGGGGTCTAATCTGATAGGTAGCAGTGACAGGGGGTGATTGATGGGTAATTAGTGGGTGTTTAGGGTAGAGAATAGATGGAAACACTGCGCTTGGGTGGTGATCTGATGTCGGATCTGCGGGCGATCTATTGGTGTGGGTGGGTGATCAGATTGCCAGCAAGGGGCAGGTCAGGGGCTGATTGTTGGGTGGCAGTGACGGGGTGATTGATGGGTGATAGGTGATTGGCAGGTGATTGACAGGTGATCAGTGGGTTATTACAGGGAAGGACAGATGTAATTAATGCACTGGCGAATTGATAAGGGGGGGGTCTGAGGGCAATCTGAGCGTGTGGGCGGGTGATTGGGTGCCCGCAAGGGGCAGATTAGGGTCTGATCTGATAGGTAACAGTGACAGGTGGTGATAGGGGGTGATTGATGGGTGATTGATGGGTAATTAGTGGGTGTTTAGAGAAGATAACAGATGTAAACAATACATTTGGGAGGTAATCTGACGGCGGGTTTGCGGGCGATCTAATGGTGTGGGTGGGTGATCAGATTGCCCGCAAGGGGCAGGTTAGGGGCTGATTGATGGGTGGCAGTGACAGGGGGTGACAGGGGGTGATTGATGGGTGATAGGTGATTGGCAGGTGATTGACAGGTGATCAGTGGGTTATTACAGGGAAGAACAGATGTAATTAATGCACTGGTGAATTGATAAGGGGGGGTCAGAGGGCAATCTGAGCGTGTGGGCGGGTGATTGGGTGCCCGCAAGGGGCAGATTAGGGTCTGATCTGATAGGTAAAAGTGACAGGTGGTGATAGGGGGTGATTGATGGGTGATTGATGGGTAATTAGTGTGTGTTTAGAGGAGAGAATAGATGTAAACAATGGATTTGGGAGGTGATCTGATGTCGGATCTGCGGGCGATCTATTGGTGTGGGGGGGGGGTGATCAGATTGCCCGCAAGGGGCAGGTTAGGGGCTGGCTGATGGGTGGCAGTGACAGGGGGTGATTGACGGGTGATTGATGGGTGATTGACAGGTGATTGACAGGTGATCAGGGGGATAGATGCATACAGTAAACAGGGGGGGTGGTCTGGGGGGGGGGGGGTCTGGGGAGAATCTGAGGGGTGGGGGGTGATCAGGAGGGGGCAGGGAGCAGGGTGGGGGATAAAAAAAAAATAGCGTTGACAGATAGTGACAGGGAGTGATTGATGGGTGATTAGGGGGGTGATTGGGTGCAAACAGGGGTCTGGGGGGTGGGCAGGGGGGGGGTCTGATGGGTGCTGTGGGCGATCTGGGGCAGGGGGGGGGGAAAAATCAGTGTGCTTGGTGCAGACTAGGGTGGCTGCAGCCTGCCCTGGTGGTCCCTCGGACACTGGGACCACCAGGGCAGGAGGCAGCCTGTATAATACACTTTGTAAACATTACAAAGTGTATTATACACTTTGTATGCGGCGATCGCGGGGTTAACATCCCGCCGGCGCTTCCGTATGGCCGGCGGGATGTTGCGGCGGGTGAGCGGCGCCAGGCGGAGGCGGAGGATCGCGTCACTGATGACGCGATCGCTCCGCCCATGCCCCTACAAGGACCGCCGCCAATTGTCAATACGGCGGTCCTTGCGGGGTGCACTTCCCGGCCGCCAATTGTACATACGGCGGTCGGGAAGTGGTTAAGGTTATTTAGCATCTCAAAAGCCAACTCACATTGGCTGGGAATAGAACCTAGGCCTACTGCTCTGTAGGCTGCTATCCTAATTGGCCGGGAATTGAACCCAGATCTAGTGCTTGGTAGGCTGGAGAGAGCTACCTACCACGCACTCAGACCTGGCCAAGGTATGTAAGCTGGCTTTTGAAATACTACAATTCCCTGGAAAACGAGACCCTCCGGGAGGAGGACTAAGGGAATAGTTAATAGGGTCTATGGGCTAAGATATAGAATAAACAAGGTTACTTTTGCTGTTATTTTAATTTTTCCGGCGGAATCCGGAATTCTGCGGCATTTCGTAAAAATCCGGTGGAATTTTCATAGCGACGGAATTTAGTGCTGACGGAATCCGTGAATTCCGGCGGAATGGAATTTGCTGGTTCCAATCATCCCTAATTGCAGGCCTAAACTGCTTTACAACATCTTGCATGTGTATACATCTGTCAGGAAGTGTAAGCCCTCTCCTCCGGAGGATCTTGTCTTCCAGGGATTTGTAAGATGTCAAATGCACACTCACATACATTGGCAAGGAATCAAACCCAGGTCAACTGTTTGGAGGGCAGCTATGCTCACCACTATACCACCAACACTACAGGCTGGATTTGTTTTGATTTGTTTTTAAGTGTGGTGTCACAGTTCACTCATCTCTTCAACTACAAGAAAGGCCCAGGAGTAGTCTTAGCTACCGTATTATCTATAGCCCCTTAAGAGAAAGTGTTATTAGGTCCTTGCTGTAACATATTGTAGTGTAACTTTTTCAACTACCATTCAATGTACCCTTCTTAAACTTGAAGATTGTAGACAAATGTAAGCAGACTGCAGAGTGGCGTAGCAGAAGTGTGCTGGGCCCATAACCCAGAGGCTGATGGAGTGAAACCATCCTCTGCTAGATGTACTTTATTTTTTACACCTTGCTTTACCACATTGGCCAATCGGCGGCCATAGACCCTTAAAGGACAACTGAAGAGAGGTATATGGAGGCTGCCATCAGGCATGCTCAGATGTACCAAAATTCAGTTCGGGTACATTCGAATTCGGGTCCGCATGACATTCGAATTCGAATTGGCCTTCGACCACGAAATTCGGTTCAGATTCATATTCGGTTCGGTGTTACGCCTCAAAATTCGGTAAAAATTCGTGTTCGCAAATTCAGGGTTTTTTTTTTTGTGTTTTTTAAAAGGGAAATCACATTAAAATAGGTGTACTTAAAAAAACCAAAACTAAAACCGTGACGTGTGGCACTGGCAGCAGGCAATGTATTGTGTGGACCCTGGCGGTGGGACCACTGAAAGCATGAGGATAAATACAACAGCAGCAGGAGGAGTGACGTGTGGCACTGGCAGCAGGCAATGCATAGTGTGGACCCTGGCGGTGGGACCACTGACAGCAGCAGGATAAATACAACAGCAGAAGCAGGAGGAGGAGTGACGTGTGGCACTGGCAGCAAGCAATGTATTGTGTGGGACCCTGGCGGTGGGACCACTGACAGCAGCAGGATAAATACAACAGCAGAAGCAGGAGGAGGAGTGACGTGTGGCACTGCCAGCAGGCAATGTATTGTGTGGACCCTGGTGGTGGGACCACTAACAGCAGCAGGATGAAAATGAGCGCGGTGTAATATGTTGCCACTTTATAAATACAATAAATACATAAATCAATTCATAAATTCATAAATAAATAAATGCAGCAGTCCAGCAGCAGCAGGAGGAGTCAGGTAGAAATACAATAAATACATAAATAAATTCATAGGTAAATCAATGCAGCAGGCCAGCAGGAGGAGTCGTCGTCGTCACGTATGGCACTGGCAGCAGGCAATGTATTGTGTGGGACCACTGACAGCAGCAGGATGAAAATGAGCGTGGTGTAATATGTTGCCGCTTTATAAATACAATAAATACATAAATCAATTCATAATTTCATAAATAAATCAATGCAGCAGACCAGCAGCAGCAGGAGGAGTCAGGTAGAAATACAATAAATACATAAATAAATTCATAGGTAAATTGTAACGATTGGTGTCAGCACGCAGAGAAAATCTGATTATTGGTGATCTGCAGTATCACCAAGAATGCAGATATATACCTGATTATTGATGATCTGCAGAATCACCAATAATACAGATATATTGCTAACCTCTGGACACCTATGGGTATGTGAGTGTTTGGTGTAACAGTAATACTTTGAGTAACGCACCTGCTGAGCAGTTGATAATGGACAGTAAGGAAATACTGCCCTGAGAGCACAGGCAACCTGAGACTCCTCAAGGGGTGGAGTCAGGCTGAGGATGGGGAAAGCCAGAGAGTGAGTGACACCTGGAGGTGGCTGTCACTATCTGGTCTGGAGACAATCTCTTAACAAGAGAGATAGCTCTCGAGGTCGGGCTAGCCTGGTCGGCAACACACTGACAGACAAGGTACAAAGACAGAAGGCTGATTCGGTATCCAAGGCTAGCAGGGTCTGGCAACAGAATATCAGATATGCGAGGTACCGAATCAGAAGACAGAAGAGTAGTCAGAAAAGCAATAAGTCATAACAGATATCAAACAATGCCTAGTCTGGGTGCGAGGTCCGTAGTCTCAGCACCCTGGAACTAGTCTGGAGTATAACACAGATGATAATACAGTTCCCTAATCTGAGTGTGAGGTCCGTGGTCTCAGCACCCTGGAACTAGTCTGGAGCATAAACAGAATAACAGTTCAAGTAATCTGGCTAAGTGTGAATTCCCAGGTCCACCTGGTTCAAACACACTAAAGGATCTGACTAGGTCTGAGTGCTTCCACGTAGTGATCGCAACGGCAGACAACTTGCAACTGGCCAGCAGACACTATATATGGAGTAGTGCACTTCAGCACCACCCCTAATTGCTCAACCAATGGTAACCTGCTCAGGAGTCAGCTGATCGGCGTGGTCAACTGACTCTCCCTGCCTAGTATAAGTATTCTGCCTCTCAGCGCGCGCGCGCACACGTGTATTCCTAAGCCTGTGTGCACTAACAGACCCAGCCACACCAGACACACGCCGCTGCGTGCAAACCGCCGCGCTGGATGCGGAACCAGCCGCCCTGGCGTTGTTACATGCGGCGGCTTTTCCGCGTTCCGCCTTGCTACCAGACACACGCTTCCGCGTGCAAACCGCCGCACTGGACGCAGAATCAGCCGCCTCTTTGGCAACACACGCGGCGGCTTTTCCGCGATCTCTCACAGTACCCCCCCACGAGGAGTGGACTCCAGTCATCTCCTGCCCGGCTTTTCAGGATGCAAGTTATGAAACTCCCTTTTCAACTCATCTGCATGCATGCAACATTCTGACACCCAAGTTCTCTCCTCAATGCCATCCCCCTTCCAATGCACCAAATACTGCACAGGGTTCTGCACAAGCCGGGAGTCTAGAATCTTCTCAATTTCATATTCAGGTTGGTCATCAATCAACACGGGGATGGGGGGGGGGGGAGCGGAATCCACGTGCACTGCTGGCTTGAGCAAGGACACATGGAACGATCTCACACCTCGCATGCTGGAAGGGAGATTGTGGGAAAACGCGGAAAAGCCGCCGCGAGTACTCAGAGTAAGGCGGCTGATTCCGCGTTCAACATGGCAGCTTGCACGCATGGGCCTGCATCCACTAGCCCGACAGAGCGCGGAGAAACCGCCGCATGCCCAGTGAACAAGGCGGCGGATTCCGCGTCCGACGCGGTGGTTTGCACACATGGGCTTACCACTAGCAGTATGGCTGAACGCGGGGAAACCGCCGCATGCTCTGACAGCGATGCGGCTGGCCCCGCGTTCAAACCAACAGATGCATTACAACACATGTCTGGTGTGGCTGGGACTGATAGTCCACACAGGTTCAGGACACGCGCGCGCTGAGAGGCAGAGCCTTTATGGCAGTCAGAAGGGTGTCAGGTGATCTAGCCGATCAGCTGACAATTCTATCAGGTTTCATTGGTCCAGCATTTAGGGAAGGCGCTGGAGAGCGCTGGTGTACATATACTGGGTGCTGGTCATTTATCTGGTGTCTGGCGTTACAATCACTACGTGGAAGCACTCAGACCTTGTCAGTATCTGTGATATTATCTGTGTTATTATCTAGACCAGTTCCTCGGTGTTGATGATCATGGACCTCACACCTCAGTCTAGGGAAAACTGTATTATCTGTGTTATTATTTAGACCAGTTCCTAGGTGTTGATGACCAGGGACCTCACACCTCAGACTAGGAATTAGCTTTATCATCTAGTTATACTCAGACTAGTTCCAGGGTGTTTATGATCAAGGAGCTCACACCCAAGACTAGGCATTGTTGATTATTTGTTATGACCTTCTGCTTTCCTGACTACTCTTCTGATCTTTGATTAGGTACTTCACTTTATCTGATACTCTGTTGCCGAATTCTGCTTGTCTTAGGATTCCGCATCTGTCTCCTGTCTCCGTCCCTGATCTGTCTGTCTGTTGCCAACCCAGCTTGCCCGACCTCGAGAGCTATCTCCTCAGTCAAGAGATAGCTCACAGACCTGGGGGTGACACCCGTCCTTGGTGTCACTCACACTCTGTCCTTCCTACTCCTAGCCTGACCCCTCCCTCGGGAGAGTCTCAGGCTTGCGGAAGGAACGTGTTACTGTGCAGTACTCCTTACTGCTGTGCACCTGCTCCTCAGCTGCAGTCCTCAAAGTATTTCTGTTGCACCAAACACTCTTATTACCCAGGTGTCCAGAGGTTAGAGATATATCTGATTATCGGTGATACTGCAGATCATCAATAATCGGGTATATATATCTGTATTCTCGGTGGTACGCAAGTGATCCCACTTTGCGGCACTGACAGTGTTTTTTTAATAAACCATACTCAGCAAAAGCCACAGAATATATGTGTGGATCGGTGGTACGCAAGTGATCCCACTTGGCGGCACTGAGTGTTTTTTTTAATAACCAATACTCAGCAAATGTCACAGAATATACATATGGATCGGTGGTACGCAAGTCATCCCACTTGCCGGCACTGAGTGTTTTTTTTAAATAAACAATACTCAGCAAACGTCACAGAATATTTGTGTGGATCGGTGGTACGCAAGTGATGCCACTTGGCGGCACTGCCAGTGTTTTTTTAATAAACACTACTCAGCAAAAGTCACAGAATACACGTGTGGATCGGTGGTACGCAAGTGATCCCACTTAGCGGCACTGCCAGTGTTTTTTGTAATAAATACTCAGCAAAAGTCACAGAATATACGTGTGGATGGGTGGTACGCAAGTGATCCCACTTGGTGGCACTGACTGTGTTATTTTATAAACAATACTCAGCAAAAGTCACAGAATATACGTGTGGATCGGTGGTACGCAAGTGATCCCACTTGGCGGCACTGACAGTGTTTTTTTTTAATAAACACTACTCAGCAAAAGTCACAGAATATATTGGTGGATCAGTGGTATGCAAGTGATCCCACTTGGTGGCACTGACAGTGTTTTTTTTAATAAACAATACTCAGCAAAATTCACAGAATACACGTGTGGATCGGTGAAACGCAAGTGATCCCACTTGGCGGCACTAACAGTGTTTTTTTAATAAACAATACTCAGCAAAAGTCACAGAATATACGTGTGTATCGGTGGTACGCAAGTAATCCCACTTGGCGGCACTGACTGTTTTTTTTAATAAACAATACTCAGCAAAAGTCACAGAATATACGTGTGGATATGTGGTACGCAAGTGATCCCACTTGGAGGCACCGACAGTGTTTTTTAATAAACACTACTCAGCAAAAGTCACAGAACATACGTGTATAAACAATACTCAGCAAACGTCACAGAATATACGTGTGGATCGGTGGTACGCAAATGATCCCACTTGGCGGCACTGACAATGTTTTTTTAATACACAATAATCAGCAAAAGCCACAGAATATCTTGGTGGATCGGTGGTACGCAAGTGATCCCACTTGGCGGCACTGACAGTGTTTTTTTTAATAAACAATACTCAGCAAGAGTCACAGAATATACGTCTGGATCGGTGGTACGCAAGTCATCCCACTTGGCGGCACTGATAGTGTTTTTTTTAATAAACAATACTCAGCAAAAGTCACAGAATATACGTGTGGATCGGTGGTACGCAAGTGATCCCACTTGGCGGCACTGACAGTGTTTTTTTTATATAAACAATACTCAGCAAGAGTCACAGAATAGACGTGTGGATCAGTGGTACGCAAGTGATCCCACTTGGTGGCACTGACTGTGTTATTTTATAAACAATACTCAGCAAAAGTCACAGAATATACGTGTGGATCGGTGGTACGCAAGTGATCCCACTTGGCGGCACTGACTGTTTTTTTTATATAAACAATACTCAGCAAAAATCACAGAATCCATGTGTGGATCGGTGAAACGCAAGTGATCCCACTTGGCGGCACTGACAGTGTTTTTTTTAATAAACAATACTCAGCAAAAGTCACAGAATATATTGGTGGATCGGTGGTACGCAAGTGGTCCCACTTGGTGGCACTGACTGTTTTTTTATATAAACAATACTCAGCAAAAATCACAGAATATACGTGTGGATCGGTGGTACGCAAGTGGTCCCACTTGGTGGCACTGACAGTGTTTTTTTTAACAAACAATACTCAGCAAAATTCACAGAATACATGTGTGGATCGGTGAAACGCAAGTGATCCCACTTGGCGGCACTGACAGTGTTTTTTTTAATAAACAATACTCAGCAAAAGTCACAGAATATATTGGTGGATCGGTGGTACGCAAGTGATCCCACTTGGCGCCACTGACAGTGTTATTTTAATAAACAATACATAAAGTCACAGAATATACATGTGGATCGGTGGTACGCAAGTGATCCCACTTGGCGGCACTGACAGTGTTTTTTTAATAAAGAATACTCAGCAAAAGTCACAGAATATACGTGTGGATCGGTGGTACACAAGTGATCCCACTTGGTGGCACTGACAGTGTTTTTTGTAATAAACAATACTCAGCAAAAGTCAAAGAATATACATGTGGATCGGTGGTACGCAAGTGATCCCACTTGGCGGCACTGACAGTGTTTTTTTTAATAAACAATACTCAGCAAAAGTCACAGAATATACGTGTGGATCGGTGGTACGCAAGTGATCCCACCTGGCGGCACTGACAGTGTTTTTTCAATAAACAATACTCTGCAGAAGTCACAGAATATACGTGTGGATCGGTGGTACGCAAGTAATCCCACTTGGCGGCACTGACAGTGTTTTTTTTAATAAATACTCAGCAAAAGTCACAGAATATACGTGTGGATCGCTGGTACGCAAGTGATCCCACTTGGTGGCACTGACTGTGTTATTTTATAAACAATACTCAGCAAACGTCACAGAATATTTGTGTGGATCGGTGGTACGCAAGTGATGCCACTTGGCGGCACTGACAGTGTTTTTATAATAAACACTACTCAGCAAAAGTCACAGAACATACGTGTGGATCGGTGGTATGCAAGTGATCCCACTTGGTGGCACTGACAGTGTTTTTTTTAATAAACAATACTCAGCAAAAGTCACAGAATATACGTGTGGATTGTTGGTACGCAAGTGATCCCACTTGACGGCACTGACTGTTTTTTTAATGAATACTCTGCAAAAGTCACAGAATATACGTGTGTATCGGTGGTACGCAAGTGATCCCACTTGGCGGCACGGACAGTGCTTTTTTAATAAACAATACTCAGCAAAAGTCACAGAATATACGTGTGGATCGTTGCTACGCAAGTGATCCCACTTGGCCGCACTGACAGTGTTTTTTCAATAAACAATACTATGCAGAAGTCACAGAATATACGTGTGGATCGGTGGTACGCAAGTGATCCCACTTGGCGGCACTGACAGTGTTTTTTGATAAACAATACTCTGCAAAAGTCACAGAATATACGTATGGATCGGTGGTACGCAAGTGATCCAACTTGGTGGCACTGACAGTGTTTTTTTAACAATACTCAGCAAAAGTCACAGAATATACGTGTGGATCGGTGGTACGCAAGTGATCCCACCTGGCGGCACTGACAGTGTTTTTTTAATAAACAATACTCAGCAAGTGTCACAGAATATACATGTGGATCGGTGGTACGCAAGTGATCCCACTTGGCCGCACTGACAGTGTTTTTTCAATAAACAATACTCTGCAGAAGTCACAGAATATACGTGTGGATCGGTGGTACGCAAGTAATCCCACTTGGCGGCACTGACAGTGTTTTTTTTAATAAATACTCAGCAAAAGTCACAGAATATACGTGTGGATCGGTGGTACGCAAGTGATCCCACTTGGTGGCACTGACTGTGTTATTTTATAAACAATACTCAGCAAAAGTCACAGAATATACGTGTGGATCGGTGGTACGCAAGTGATCCCACTTGGTGGCACTGACTGTGTTATTTTATAAACAATACTAAGCAAAAGTCACAGAATATACGTGTGGATCGGTGGTACGCAAGTGATCCCACTTGGCGGCACTGACAGTGTTTTTTTTTAATAAACACTACTCAGCAAAAGTCACAGAATATATTGGTGGATCGGTGGTACGCAAGTGATCCCACTTGGCGGCACTGACAGTGTTTTTTTAATAAACACTACTCAGCAAAAGTCACAGAATATACGTGTGTATCGGTGGTACGCAAGTGATCCCACTTGGCGGCACTGACCGTGTTTTTTTTAATAAACAATACTCAGCAAAAGTCACAGAATATATGGGTGGATCGGTGGTACGCAAGTGATCCCACTTGGCGGCACTGACAGTGTTTTTTTAATAAACACTACTCAGCAAAAGTCACAGAATATACGTGTGTATCGGTGGTACGCAAGTGATCCCACTTGGCGGCACTGACCGTGTTTTTTTTAATAAACAATACTCAGCAAAAGTCACAGAATATATTGGTGGATCGGTGGTACGCAAGTGATCCCACTTGGCGCCACTGAGTGTTTTTTTTAATAAACACTACTCAGCAAAAGTCACAGAATATACGTGTGGATCAGTGGTATGCAAGTGATCCCACTTGGTGGCACTGACAGTGTTTTTTTTTTATAAACAATACTCAGCAAAAGTCACAGAATATACGTTTGGATCGGTGGTACACAAGTGATCCCACTTGGTGGCACTGACAGTTTTTTTTTTTTTTAAAACAATACTCAGCAAAAGTCACAGAATATACGTGTGGATCGGTGGTACGCAAGTGATCCCACTTGGCGGCACTGATGGTGTTTTTTTAATAAACACTACTCAGCAAAAGTCACAGAACATACGTATGGATCGGTGGTACGCAAGTGATCCCACTTGGCGGCACTGACAGGGTTTTTTTAATAAACAATACTCAGCAAGTGTCACAGAATATACGTGTGGATAGGTGGTACGCAAGTGATCCCACTTGGCGGTGCTTACCTTGTTTTTTTAATAAACAATACTCAGCAAAAGTCACAGCATATACGTGTGCATCGGTGGTACGCAAGTGATCCCACTTGGTGGCACTGACAGTGTTTTTTTTAATAAACACTACTCAGAAAAAGTCACAGAATATATTGGTGGATCAGTGGTACGCAAGTGATCCCACTTGGCGGCACTGACAGTGTTTTTTTTAATAAACAATACTCAGCAAAAGTCACAGAATATACGTGTGGATCGGTGGTACGCAAGTGATCCCACTTGGTGGCACTGACAGCGTTTTTTTAACAATACTCAGCAAAAGTCACAGAATATACGTGTGGATCGGTGGTACGCAAGTGATCCCACTTGGCAGCTCAGAAAGTGTTTTTTTTAATAAACAATAAATAAAGTCACAGAATATACATGTGGATCGGTGGTACACAAGTGATCCCACTTGGCGGCACTGACAGTGTTTTTTTAATAAACAATACTCAGCAAAAGTCAAAGAATATACATGTGGATCGGTGGTACGCAAGTGATCCCACTTGGTGGCACTGACAGTGTTTTTTTATGAACAATACTCAGCAAAAGTCACAGAATATACTTGTGGATCGGTGGTACGCAAGTGATCCCACTTGGCGGCACTGACAGTTTTTTTTTAATAAACAATACTCAGCAAATGTCACAGAATATACGTATGGATCGGTGGTACGCAAGTCATCCCACTTGCCAGCACTGACAGTGTTTTTTTTTAATAAACAATACTCAGCAAACGTCACAGAATATTTGTGTGGATCGGTGGTACGCAAGTGATGCCACTTGGCGGCACTGACGGTGTTTTTTTAATAAACACTACTCAGCAAAAGTCACAGAATATACGTGTGGATCGGTGGTACGCAAGTGATCCCACTTGGCGGCACTGACAGTGTTTTTTGATAAACAATACTCTGCAAAAGTCACAGAATATACGTATGGATCGGTGGTACGCAAGTGATCCCACTTGGCGGCACTGACAGTGTTTTTTTTAATAAACAATACTCAGCAAGTGTCACAGAATATACGTGTGGATCGGTGGTACGCAAGTGATCCCACTTGGCGGCGCTTACCTTGTTTTTTTAATAAACAATACTCAGCAAAAGTCACAGAATATACGTGTGGATCGGTGGTACGCAAGTGATCCCACTTGGCAGCACTGACAGTGTTTTTAATAAACACTACTCAGCAAAAGTCACAGCATATACGTGTGCATCGGTGGTACGCAAGTGATCCCACTTGGTGGCACTGACAGTGTTTTTTTATGAACAATACTCAGCAAAAGTCACAGAATATACTTGTGGATCGGTGGTACGCAAGTGATGCCACTTGGCGGCACTGACAGTGTTTTTTTAATAAACACTACTCAGCAAAAGTCACAGAACATACGTGTGGATCGGTGGTACGCAAGTGATCCCACTTGGCGGCACTGACAGTGTTTTTTTAATAAACACTACTCAGAAAAAGTCACAGAATATATTGGTGGATCGGTGGTACGCAAGTGATCCCACTTGGCGGCACTGACAGTGTTTTTTTTAATAAACAATACTCAGCAAAAGTCACAGAATATACGTGTGGATCGGTGGTACGCAAGTGATCCCACTTGGTGGCACTGACAGTGTTTTTTTAACAATACTCAGCAAAAGTCACAGAATATACTTGTGGATTGGTGGTACGCAAGTGATCCCACTTGGCGGCACTGACAGTGTTTGATAAACAATACTCTGCAAAAGTCACAGAATATACGTATGGATCGGTGGTACGCAAGTGATCCCACTTGGCGGCACTGACAGTGTTTTTTTTAATAAACAATACTCAGCAAGTGTCACAGAATATACGTGTGGATCGGTGGTACGCAAGTGATCCCACTTGGCGGCGCTTACCTTGTTTTTTCAATAAACAATACTCTGCAGAAGTCACAGAATATACGTGTGGATCGGTGGTACGCAAGTAATCCCACTTGGTGGCACTGACTGTGTTATTTTATAAACAATACTCAGCAAAAGTCACAGAATATACGTGTGGATCGGTGGTACGTAAGTGATCCCACTTGGCAGCACTGACAGTGTTTTTAATAAACACTACTCAGCAAAAGTCACAGAACATATTGGTGGATCGGAGGTATGCAAGTGATCCCACCTGGCGGCACTGACAGTGTTTTTTAATAAACAATACTGAGGAAACGTCACAGAATATACATGTGGATCCGCAAATGATCCCACTTGGTGGCACTGACAGTGTTTTTTTAACAATACTCAGCAAAAGTCACAGAATATACGTATGGATCAGTGGTACGCAAGTGATCCCACTTGGCGGCACTGACAGTGTTTTTTTTTAATAAACACTACTCAGCAAAAGTCACAGAACATACGTATGGACCGGTGGTACGCAAGTGATCCCACTTGGCGGCACTGACAGTGTTTTTTTAAATAAACAATACTCAGCAAAAGTCACAGAATACATGTGTGGATCGGTGAAACACAAGTGATCCCACTTGGTGGCACTGACAGTGTTTTTTTAACCATACTCAGCAAAAGTCACAGGATATACGTGTGGATCGGTGGTACGCAAGTGATCCCACTTGGCCGCACTGACAGTGTTTTTTTTAATAAATACTCAGCAAAAGTCACAGAATATACGTGTGGATCGGTGGTACGCAAGTGATCCCACTTGGTGGCACTGACTGTTATTTTATTAACAATACTAAGCAAAAGCCACAGAATATACGTGTGGATCGGTGGTACGTAAGTGATCCCACTTGGCGGCACTGACAGTGTTTTTAATAAACACTACTCAGCAAAATTCACAGAATATTACGTGTGGATCGGTGGAACGCAAGTGATCCCACTTGGTGGCACTGACAGTGTTTTTTTAACAATACTCAGCAAAAGTCACAGAATATACGTGTGGATCGGTGGTACGCAAGTGATCCCACTTGGCAGCTCAGAAAGTGTTTTTTTTAATAAACAATAAATAAAGTCACAGAATATACATGTGGATCGGTGGTACACAAGTGATCCCACTTGGCGGCACTGACAGTGTTTTTTTAATAAACAATACTCAGCAAAAGTCACAGAATATACTTGTGGATCGGTGGTACGCAAGTGATCCCACTTGGCGGCACTGACAGTGGTTTTTTTAATAAACAATACTCAGCAAATGTCACAGAATATACGTATGGATCGGTGGTACACAAGTCATCCCACTTGGCGGCACTGACAGTGTTTTTTTTAAATAAACAATACTCAGCAAAAGTCACAGAATATACGTGTGGATTGGTGGTACGCAAGTGATCCCACTTGGCTGCACTGACAGTGTTTTTTTTAATAAATACTCAGCAAAAGTCACAGAATATACGTGTGGATCGGTGGTACGCAAGTGATCCCACTTGGTGGCACTGACTGTTATTTTATAAACAATACTCAGCAAAAAGTCACAGAATATACGTGTGGATCGGTGGTACGCAAGTGATCCCACTTGGTGGCACTGACAGTGTTTTTTTAACAATACTCAGCAAAAGTCACAGAATATACGTGTGGATCGGTGGTACGCAAGTGATCCCACTTGGCAGCTCAGAAAGTGTTTTTTTTAATAAACAATAAATAAAGTCACAGAATATACATGTGGATCGGTGGTACACAAGTGATCCCACTTGGCGGCACTGACAGTGTTTTTTTAATAAACAATACTCAGCAAAAGTCACAGAATGTACGTGTGGATCGGTGGTACACAAGTGATCCCACTTGGCGGCACTGACAGTGTTTTTTTAATAAACAATACTCAGCAAAAGTCACAGAATATACTTGTGGATCGGTGGTACGCAAGTGATCCCACTTGGCGGCACTGACAGTGGTTTTTTTAATAAACAATACTCAGCAAATGTCACAGAATATACGTATGGATCGGTGGTACACAAGTCATCCCACTTGGCGGCACTGACAGTGTTTTTTTTAAATAAACAATACTCAGCAAACGTCACAGAATATTTGTGTGGATCGGTGGTACGCAAGTGATGCCACTTGGCGGCACTGACAGTGTTTTTTTAATAAACACTACTCAGCAAAAGTCACAGAACATACGTGTGGATCGGTGGTACGCAAGTGATCTCACTTGGCGGCACTGGCAGTGTTTTTTTAATAAACACTACTCAGAAAAAGTCACAGAATATATTGGTGGATCGGTGGTACGCAAGTGATCCCACTTGGCGGGGCTGACAGTGTTTTTTTTAATAAACAATACTCAGCAAAAGTCACAGAATATACGTGTGGATCGGTGGTACGCAAGTGATCCCACTTGGTGGCACTGACAGTGTTTTTTTAACAATACTCAGCAAAAGTCACAGAAAATACGTGTGGATCGGTGGTACGCAAGTGATCCCACTTGGCGGCGCTTACCTTGTTTTTTTAATAAACAATACTCAGCAAAAGTCACAGAATATTTGTGTGGATCGGTGATCCACAAGTGATCCCACTTGGTGGCACTGACAGTGTTTTTTTAATAAACAATACTCAGCAAAAGTCACAGAATATACGTGTGGATCGGTGGTACGCAAGTGATCCCACCTGGCGGCACTGACAGTGTTTTTTTAATAAACAATACTCTGCAGAAGTCACAGAATATACGTGTGGATCGGTGGTACGCAAGTGATCCCACTTGGTGGCACTGACAGTGTTTTTTTATAAACAATACTCAGCAAAAGTCACAGAATATATTGGTGGATCGGTGGTACGCAAGTGATCCCACTTGGCGCCACTGAGTGTTTTTTTAATAAACACTACTCAGCAAAAGTCACAGAATATACGTGTGGATCGGTGGTACGCAAGTGGTCCCACTTGGCGGCACTGAGTGTTTTTTTAATAAATACTCAGCAAAAGTCACAGAATACACGTGTGGATCAGTGGTACGCAAGTGATGTCACTTGGCGGCACTGACTGTTTTTAATAAACAATACTCAGCAAAAGTCACAGAATATACGTGTGGATCGGTGGTACGCAAGTGATCCCACTTGGCGGCACTGACAGTGTTTTTTTTAATAAACAATACTTAGCAAAAGTCACAGAATATACGTGTGGATCGGTGGTACGCAAGTGATCCCACTTGGTGGCACTGACAGTGTTTTTTTAACAATACTCAGCAAAAGTCACAGAATATACGTGTGGATTGGTGGTACGCAAGTGATCCCACTTGACGGCACTGACACTGTTTTTTTTAATAAACAATACTCAGCAAGTGTCACAGAATATACGTGTGCATCGGTGGTACGCAAGTGATCCCACTTGGCGGCGCTTACCTTGTTTTTTTTTAATAAACAATACTCAGCAAAAGTCACAGAATATACGTGTGGATTGGTGGTACGCAAGTGATCCCACTTGGCTGCACTGACAGTGTTTTTTTTAATAAATACTCAGCAAAAGTCACAGAATATACGTGTGGATCGGTGGTACGCAAGTGATCCCACTTGGTGGCACTGACTGTTATTTTATAAACAATACTCAGCAAAAAGTCACAGAATATACGTGTGGATCGGTGGTACGCAAGTGATCCCACTTGGTGGCACTGACTGTTATTTCATAAACAATACTCAGCAAAAGTCACAGAATATACGTGTGGATCGGTAGTACGTAAGTGATCCCACCTGGCGGCACTGACAGTGTTTTTTTAATAAACAATACTCAGCAAAAGTCACAGAATATATTGGTGGATCGGTGGTACGCAAGTGATCCCACCTGGCGGCACTGACAGTGTTTTTTTTAATAAACAATACTCAGCAAAAGTCACAGAATATATTGGTGGATCGGTGGTACGCAAGTGATCCCACCTGGCGGCACTGACAGTGTTTTTTTAATAAACAATACTCAGCAAAAGTCACAGAATATACGTGTGGATCGTTGCTACGCAAGTGATCCCACGTGGGGGCACTGACAGTGTTTTTTTAATAAACAATACTCAGCAAAAGTCACAGAACATACGTGTGGATCGGTGGTACGCAAGTGATCCCACGTGGGGGCACTGACAGTGTTTTTTTTAACAAACAATACTAAGCAAACATCACAGAATATACGTGTAGACCGGTGGTACGCAAAATGATCCCACTTGGCGGCACTAACAGTGTTTTTTTTATAAACAATACTCAGCAAAAGTCACAGAATATACCTGTGGATCGGTGGTACGTAAGTGATCCCACTTGGCGGCACTAACAGTGGTATTTTAATAAACACTACTCAGCAAAAGTCACAGAATATACGTGTGTATCGGTGGTACGCAAGTGATCCCACTTGGCGGCACAAAAAGTGTTTTTTTTTATAAACAATACTCAGCAAAAGTCACAGAACATATTGGTGGATCGGAGGTATGCAAGTGATCCCACCTGGCGGCACTGACAGTGTTTTTTAATAAACAATACTGAGGAAACGTCACAGAATATACATGTGGATCCGCAAGTGATCCCACTTGGTGGCACTGACAGTGTTTTTTTAACAATACTCAGCAAAAGTCACAGAATATACGTATGGATCAGTGGTACGCAAGTGATCCCACTTGGCGGCACTGACAGTGTTTTTTTTTTAATAAACACTACTCAGCAAAAGTCACAGAACATACGTATGGACCGGTGGTACGCAAGTGATCCCACTTGGCGGCACTGACAGTGTTTTTTTTAATAAACAATACTCAGCAAAAGTCACAGAATATACGTGTGGATCGGTGGTACACAAGTGATCCCACTTGGCGGCACTGACTGTTTTTTAAATAAACAATACTCAGCAAAAGTCACAGAATATACGTGTGGATCGGTGGTACACAAGTGATCCCACTTAAGGCACTGACTGTTTTTTTAATAAACAATACTCAGCAAAAGTCACAGAATACATGTGTGGATCGGTGAAACACAAGTGATCCCACTTGGTGGCACTGACAGTGTTTTTTTAACCATACTCAGCAAAAGTCACAGGATATACGTGTGGATCGGTGGTACGCAAGTGATCCCACTTGGCCGCACTGACAGTGTTTTTTTTAATAAATACTCAGCAAAAGTCACAGAATATACGTGTGGATCGGTGGTACGCAAGTGATCCCACTTGGTGGCACTGACTGTTATTTTATTAACAATACTAAGCAAAAGTCACAGAATATACGTGTGGATCGGTGGTACGTAAGTGATCCCACTTGGCGGCACTGACAGTGTTTTTAATAAACACTACTCAGCAAAATTCACAGAATATTTTGTGTGGATCGGTGGTACGCAAGTGATCCCACTTGGCGACACTGACAGTGTTTTTTTTAATAAACACTACTCAGCAAAAGTCACAGAATATATTGGTGGATCGGTGGTACGCAAGTGATCCCACTTGGCGGCACTGACAGTGTTTTTTTAATAAACACTACTCAGCAAAAGTCACAGAATATACGTGTGTATCGGTGGTACGCAAGTGATCCCACTTGGCGGCACTGACCGTGTTTTTTTAATAAATACTCAGCAAAAGTCACAGAACATATGTGTGGATCGGTGGTACGCAAGTGATCCCACTTGGTGGCACTGACGGTGTTTTTTAAATATACAATATTCAGCAAACGTCACAGAATATACATGTGGATCGGTGGTACGCAAATGACCCAACTTGGCGGCACTGACAGTGGTTTTTTTTAATAAACACTACTCAGCAAAAGTCACAGAATATATTGGTGGATCGGTGGTACGCAAGTGATCCCACTTGGTGCCACTGAGTGTTTTTTTAATAAACACTACTCAGCAAAAGTCACAGAATATACGTGTGGATCGGTGGTACGCAAGTGCTCCCACTTGGTGGCACTAACAGTGTTTTTTTTTATAAACAATACTCAGCAAAAGTCACAGAATATACGTGTGGATCGGTGGTACGCAAGTCATCACACTCTGCGGCACTGACTGTTTTTTTAATAAATACTCAGCAAAAGTCACAGAATATACGTGTGGATCGGTGGTACGCAAGTGATCCCACTTGGCGGCACTGACAGTGTTTTTTTAATAAACAATACTCAGCAAGTGTCACAGAATATACGTGTGGATAGGTGGTACGCAAGTGATCCCACTTGGCGGTGCTTACCTTGTTTTTTTAATAAACAATAAATAAAGTCACAGAATATACATGTGGATCGGTGGTACACAAGTGATCCCACTTGGCGGCACTGACAGTGTTTTTTTAATAAACACTACTCAGCAAAAGTCACAGAATATACGTGTGGATCGGTGGTACGCAAGTGATCCCACTTGGTGGCACTGACAGTGTTTTTTTAACAATACTCAGCAAAAGTCACAGAATATATTGGTGGATCGGTGGTACGCAAGTGATCCCACTTGGCGGCACTGACAGTTTTTTTTTTAATAAACAATACTCAGCAAGTGTCACAGAATATACGTATGGATCGGTGGTACGCAAGTGATCCCACTTGGCCGCACTGACAGTGTTTTTTCAATAAACAATACTCTGCAGAAGTCACAGAATATACGTATGGATCAGTGGTACGCAAGTGATCCCACTTGGTGGCACTGACTGTGTTATTTTATAAACAATACTCAGCAAAAGTCACAGAATATACGTGTGGATCGGTGGTACGCAAGTGATCCCACTTGGTGGCACTGACTGTGTTATTTTATAAACAATACTAAGCAAAAGTCACAGAATATACGTGTGGATCGGTGGTACGTAAGTGATCCCACTTGGCGGCACTGACAGTGTTTTTTTTAATAAACACTACTCAGCAAAAGTCACAGAATATATTGGTGGATCGGTGGTATGCAAGTGATCCCACTTGGTGGCACTGACAGTGTTTTTAAAAAACATTACTCAGCAAAATTCACAGAATATACGTGTGGATCGGTGGTACGCAAGTGATCCCACTTGGCGGCACTGACAGTGTTTTTTTTAATAAACACTACTCAGCAAAAGTCACAGAATATATTGGTGGATCGGTGGTACGCAAGTGATCCCACTTGGCGGCACTGACAGTGTTTTTTTTAATAAACACTACTCAGCAAAAGTCACAGAATATATTGGTGGATCGGTGGTACGCAAGTGATCCCACTTGGTGGCACTGACAGTGTTTTTTTAATAAATACTCAGCAAAAGTCACAGAACATATGTGTGGATCGGTGGTACGTTAGTGATCCCACTTGGTGGCACTGACAGTGTATTTTAAATGAACAATACTCAGCAAAAGTCAAAGAATATACGTGTGGATTGATGGTACGCAAGTGATCCCACTTGGCGGCACTGACGGTGTTTTTTTAATATACAATATTCAGCAAACATCACAGAATATACATGTGGATCGGTGGTATGCAAATGATCCAACTTGGCGGCACTGACAGTGTTTTTTTTTTTTAAACAATACTCAGCAAAATTCACAGAATATACGTGTGGATCGGTGGTACGCAAGTGATCACACTCTGCGGCAATGACGGTGTTTTTTTAATAAACACTACTCAGGAAAAGTCACAGAACATACGCGTGGATCGGTGGTACGCAAGTGATCCCACTTGGCGGCACTGACGGTGTTTTTTTAATAAACACTACTAAGGAAAAGTCACAGAACATACGTATGGATCGGTGGTACGCAAGTGATCCCACTTGGCGGGGCTGACAGTGTTTTTTTAATAAACAATACTCAGCAAAAGTCACAGCATATACGTGTGCATCGGTGGTACGCAAGTGATCCCACTTGGTGGCACTGACAGTGTTTTTTTTAATAAACAATACTCAGCAAAAGTCACAGAATATACGTGTGGATCGGTGGTACGCAAGTGATCCCACTTGGTGGCACTGACAGTGTTTTTTTAACAATACTCAGCAAAAGTCACAGAATATACGTGTGGATCGGTGGTACGCAAGTGATCCCACTTGGCAGCTCAGAAAGTGTTTTTTTTTAATAAACAATAAATAAAGTCACAGAATATACATGTGGATCGGTGGTACACAAGTGATCCCACTTGGCGGCACTGACAGTGTTTTTTTTAATAAACAATACTCAGCAAAAGTCACAGAATATACTTGTGGATCGGTGGTACGCAAGTGATCCCACTTGGCGGCACTGACAGTGGTTTTTTTAATAAACAATACTCAGCAAATGTCACAGAATATACGTATGGATCGGTGGTACACAAGTCATCCCACTTGGCGGCACTGACAGTGTTTTTTTTAAATAAACAATACTCAGCAAACGTCACAGAATATTTGTGTGGATCGGTGGTACGCAAGTGATGCCACTTGGCGGCACTGACAGTGTTTTTTTAATAAACACTACTCAGCAAAAGTCACAGAACATACGTGTGGATCGGTGGTACGCAAGTGATCTCACTTGGCGGCACTAACAGTGTTTTTTTAATAAACACTACTCAGAAAAAGTCACAGAATATATTGGTGGATCGGTGGTACGCAAGTGATCCCACTTGGCGGGGCTGACAGTGTTTTTTTTAATAAACAATACTCAGCAAAAGTCACAGAATATACGTGTGGATCGGTGGTACGCAAGTGATCCCACTTGGTGGCACTGACAGTGTTTTTTTAACAATACTCAGCAAAAGTCACAGAATATACGTGTGGATCGGTGGTACGCAAGTGATCCCACTTGGCGGCGCTTACCTTGTTTTTTTAATAAACAATACTCAGCAAAAGTCACAGAATATTTGTGTGGATCGGTGATCCACAAGTGATCCCACTTGGTGGCACTGACAGTGTTTTTTTAACAATACTCAGCAAAAGTCACAGAATATACGTGTGGATCGGTGGTACGCAAGTGATCCCACCTGGCGGCACTGACAGTGTTTTTTTAATAAACAATACTCTGCAGAAGTCACAGAATATACGTGTGGATCGGTGGTACGCAAGTAATCCCACTTGGTGGCACTGACAGTGTTTTTTTTAATAAATACTCAGCAAAAGTCACAGAATATACGTGTGGATCGGTGGTACGCAAGTGATCCCACTTGGTGGCACTGACTGTGTTATTTTATAAACAATACTCAGCAAAAGTCACAGAATATACGTGTGGATCGGTGGTACGCAAGTGATCCCACTTGGTGGCACTGACTGTGTTATTTTATAAACAATACTCAGCAAAAGTCACAGAATATACGTGTGGATCGGTGGTACGTAAGTGATCCCACTTGGCAGCACTGACAGTGTTTTTAATAAACACTACTCAGCAAAATTCACAGACTATACGTGTGGATCGGTGGTACGCAAGTGATCCCACTTGGCGGCACTGACAGTGTTTTTTTTTAATAAACACTACTCAGCAAAAGACACAGAATATATTGGTGGATCGGTGGTATGCAAGTGATCCCACTTGGTGGCACTGACTGTGTTATTTTATAAACAATACTCAGCAAAAGTCACAGAATATACGTGTGGATCGGTGGTACGCAAGTGATCCCACTTGGCGGCACTGAGTGTTTTTTTAATAAATACTCGGCAAAAGTCACAGAATATACGTGTGGATTGGTGGTACGCAAATGATCCCACTTGGCGGCACTGACAGTGTTTTTTTAATAAACACTACTCAGCAAAAGTCACAGAATATATGTGTGGATGGGTGGTATGCAAGTGATCCCACTTGGTGGCACTGACTGTTATTTTATAAACAATACTCAGCAAAAGTCACAGAATATACGTGTGGATCGGTGGTACGTAAGTGATCCCACTTGGCGGCACTGACAGTGTTTTTTTAAATAAACGCTACTCAGCAAAAGTCACAGAATATATTGGTGGATCGGTGGTATGCAAGTGGTCCCACTTGGTGGCACTGACAGTGTTTTTTTAAATAAACGCTACTCAGCAAAAGTCACAGAATATATTGGTGGATCGGTGGTATGCAAGTGGTCCCACTTGGTGGCACTGACAGTGTTTGTTTTAATAAACAATACTCAGCAAAATTCACAGAATACATGTGTGGATCGGTGAAACGCAAGTAATCCCACTTGGCGGCACTAACAGTGTTTTTTTAATAAACAATACTCAGCAAAAGTCACAGAATATACGTGTGTATCGGTGGTACGCAAGTAATCCCACTTGGCGGCACTGAGTGTTTTTTTAATAAATACTCGGCAAAAGTCACAGAATATACGTGTGGATTGGTGGTACGCAAATGATCCCACTTGGCGGCACTGACAGTGTTTTTTTAATAAACACTACTCAGCAAAAGTCACAGAACATACGCATGGATCGGTGGTACGCAAGTGATCCAACTTGGCGGCACTGACAGGGTTTTTTTAAATAAACGCTACTCAGCAAAAGTCACAGAATATATTGGTGGATCGGTGGTATGCAAGTGGTCCCACTTGGTGGCACTGACAGTGTTTTTTTTAATAAACAATACTCAGCAAAATTCACAGAATACATGTGTGGATCGGTGAAACGCAAGTAATCCCACTTGGCGGCACTAACAGTGTTTTTTTAATAAACAATACTCAGCAAAAGTCACAGAATATACGTGTGTATCGGTGGTACGCAAGTAATCCCACTTGGCGGCACTGAGTGTTTTTTTAATAAATACTCGGCAAAAGTCACAGAATATACGTGTGGATTGGTGGTACGCAAATGATCCCACTTGGCGGCACTGACAGTGTTTTTTTAATAAACACTACTCAGCAAAAGTCACAGAACATACGCATGGATCGGTGGTACGCAAGTGATCCCACTTGGCGGCACTGACAGGGTTTTTTTTAATAAACACTACTCAGCAAAAGTCACAGAATATATGTGTGGATGGGTGGTATGCAAGTGATCCCACTTGGTGGCACTGACTGTTATTTTATAAACAATACTCAGCAAAAGTCACAGAATATACGTGTGGATCGGTGGTACGTAAGTGATCCCACTTGGCGGCACTGACAGTGTTTTTAATAAACACTACTCAGCAAAATTCACAGAATATACGTGTGGATCGGTGGTACGCAAGTGATCCCACTTGGCGGCACTAACAGTGTTTTTTTAATAAACAATACTCAGCAATTGTCACAGAATATACGTGTGGATAGGTGGTACGCAAGTGATCCCACTTGGCGGAGCTTACCTTGTTTTTTTAATAAACAATACTCAGTAAAAGTCACAGCATATACGTGTGTATCGGTGGTACGCAAGTGATCCCACTTGGTGGCACTGACAGTGTTTTTTTAATAAACACTACTCAGAAAAAGTCACAGAATATATTGGTGGATTAGTGGTACGCAAGTGATCCCACTTGGCGGCACTGACAGTGTTTTTTTTAATAAACAATACTCAGCAAAAGTCACAGAACATACGTGTGGATCGGTGGTACGCAAGTGATCCCACTTGGTGGCACTGACAGTGTTTTTTTAACAATACTCAGCAAAAGTCACAGAATATACGTGTGGATCGGTGGTACGCAAGTGATCCCACTTGGCAGCTCAGAAAGTGTTTTTTTAATAAACAATAAATAAAGTCACAGAATATACATGTGGATCGGTGGTACACAAGTGATCCCACTTGGCGGCACTGACAGTGTTTTTTTAATAAACAATACTCAGCAAAAGTCAAAGAATAAACATGTGGATCGGTGGTACGCAAGTCATCCCACTTGGCGGCACTGACAGTGTTTTTTTATAAACAATACTCAGCAAAAGTCACAGAATATACGTGTGGATCGGTGGTACGCAAGTGATCCCACTTGGTGGCACTGACAGTGTTTTTTTTGTGAACAATACTCAGCAAAAGTCACAGAATATACTTGTGGATCGGTGGTACGCAAGTGATCCCACTTGGCGGCACTGACAGTGTTTTTTTTAATAAACAATACTCAGCAAATGTCACAGAATATACGTATGGATCAGTGGTACGCAAGTCATCCGTCTTGGCGGCACTGACAGTGGTTTTTTTAATAAACAATACTCAGCAAACGTCACAGAATATTTGTGTGGATCGGTGGTACGCAAGTGATCCCACTTGGCGGCACTGACAGTGTTTTTTTTAATAAACAATACTCAGCAAAAGTCACAGAATATACGTGTGGATTGGTGGTACGCAAGTGATCCCACTTGACGGCACTGACTGTTTTTTTAATGAACAATACTCTGCAAAAGTCACAGAATATACGTGTGGATCAGTGGTACGCAAGTGATCTTACTTGGCGGCGCTTACCTTGTTTTTTTAATAAACAATACTCAGCAAAAGTCACAGAATATACGTGTGTATCGGTGGTACGCAAGTGATCCCACTTGGCGGCACTGACAGTGCTTTTTTAATAAACAATACTCAGCAAAAGTCACCGAATACATGTGTGGATCGGTGAAACACAAGTGATCCCACTTGGTGGCACTGACAGTGTTTTTTTAACAATACTCAGCAAAAGTCACAGAATATACGTGTGGATCGGTGGTACGCAAGTGATCCCACCTGGCGGCACTGACAGTGTTTTTTTAATAAACAATACTCATCAAAAGTCACAGAATATACGTGTGGATCGGTGGTACGCAAGTAATCCCACTTGGCGGCACTGACAGTGTTTTTTTTAATAAATACTCAGCAAAAGTCACAGAATATACGTGTGGATCGGTGGTACGCAAGTGATCCCACTTGGTGGCACTGACTGTGTTATTTTATAAACAATACTCAGCAAAAGTCACAGAATATACGTGTGGATCGGTAGTACGTAAGTGATCCCACTTGGCGGCACTGACAGTGTTTTTTTAACAAAATACTCAGCAAAAGTCACAGAATATATTGGTGGATCGGTGGTACGCAAGTGATCCCACTTGGCGGCACTGACAGTGTTTTTTTAATAAACAATACTCAGCAAAAGTCACAGAACATATTGGTGGATCGGTGGTACGCAAGTGATCCCACTTGGTGGCACTGACAGTGTTTTTTTAACCATACTCAGCAAAAGTCACAGGATATACGTGTGGATCGGTGGTACGCAAGTGATCCCACTTGGCCGCACTGACAGTGTTTTTTTTAATAAATACTCAGCAAAAGTCACAGAATATACGTGTGGATCGGTGGTACGCAAGTGATCCCACTTGGTGGCACTGACTGTTATTTTATTAACAATACTAAGCAAAAGTCACAGAATATACGTGTGGATCGGTGGTACGTAAGTGATCCCACTTGGCGGCACTGACAGTGTTTTTAATAAACACTACTCAGCAAAATTCACAGAATATTACGTGTGGATCGGTGGTACGCAAGTGATCCCACTTGGCGACACTGACAGTGTTTTTTTTAATAAACACTACTCAGCAAAAGTCACAGAATATATTGGTGGATCGGTGGTACGCAAGTGATCCCACTTGGCGGCACTGACAGTGTTTTTTTTAATAAACACTACTCAGCAAAAGTCACAGAATATACGTGTGTATCGGTGGTACGCAAGTGATCCCACTTGGCGGCACTGACGGTGTTTTTTTAATAAACACTACTAAGGAAAAGTCACAGAACATACGTATGGATCGGTGGTACGCAAGTGATCCCACTTGGCGGCACTGACAGTGTTTTTTTTAATAAACAATACTCAGCAAAAGTCACAGCATATACGTGTGCATCGGTGGTACGCAAGTGATCCCACTTGGTGGCACTGACAGTGTTTTTTTTAATAAACAATACTCAGCAAACGTCACAGAATATTTGTGTGGATCGGTGGTACGCAAGTGATGCCACTTGGCGGCACTGACAGTGTTTTTTTAATAAACACTACTCAGCAAAAGTCACAGAACATACGTGTGGATCGGTGGTACGCAAGTGATCCCACTTGGCGGCACTGACAGTGTTTTTTTAATAAACACTACTCACAAAAAGTCACAGAATATATTGGTGGATCGGTGGTACGCAAGTGATCCCACTTGGCGGGGCTGACAGTGTTTTTTTTAATAAACAATACTCAGCAAAAGTCACAGAATATACGTGTGGATCGGTGGTACGCAAGTGATCCCACTTGGTGGCACTGACAGTGTTTTTTTAACAATACTCAGCAAAAGTCACAGAATATACGTGTGGATTGGTGGTACGCAAGTGATCCCACTTGGCGGGGCTGACAGTGTTTTTTTTAATGAACAATACTCAGCAACAGTCACAGAATATACGTGTGGATCGGTGGTACGCAAGTGATCCCACTTGGCGGCGCTTACCTTGTTTTTTTAATAAACAATACTCAGCAAAAGTCACAGAATATTTGTGTGGATCGGTGATCCACAAGTGATCCCACTTGGTGGCACTGACAGTGTTTTTTTAACAATACTCAGCAAAATTCACAGAATACATGTGTGGATCGGTGAAACGCAAGTAATCCCACTTGGCGGCACTAACAGTGTTTTTTTAATAAACAATACTCAGCAAAAGTCACAGAATATACGTGTGGATCGGTGGTACGCAAGTGATCCCACTTGGTGGCACTGACTGTGTTATTTTATAAACAATACTCAGCAAAAGTCACAGAATATACGTGTGGATCGGTGGTACGCAAGTGATCCCACTTGGTGGCACTGACTGTGTTATTTTATAAACAATACTCAGCAAAAGTCACAGAATATACGTGTGGATCGGTGGTACGTAAGTGATCCCACTTGGCAGCACTGACAGTGTTTTAATAAACACTACTCAGCAAAATTCACAGAATATACGTGTGGATCGGTGGTACGCAAGTGATCCCACTTGGCGGCACTGACAGTGTTTTTTTTTAATAAACACTACTCAGCAAAAGTCACAGAATATATTGGTGGATCGGTGGTATGCAAGTGATCCCACTTGGTGGCACTGACAGTGTTTTTTTTAATAAACACTACTCAGCAAAAGTCACAGAATATACGTGTGGATCGGTGGTACGCAAGTGATCCCACTTGGCGGCACTGACCGTGTTTTTTTAATAAACACTACTCAGGAAAAGTCACAGAACATATGTGTGGATCGGTGGTACGCAAGTGATGCCACTTGGCGGCACTGACAGTGTTTTTTTAATAAACACTACTCAGCAAAAGTCACAGAACATACGTGTGGATCGGTGGTACGCAAGTGATCCCACTTGGCGGCACTGACAGTGTTTTTTTTAAATAAACAATACTCAGCAAAAGTCACAGAATATACGTGTGGATCGGGGGTAAGCAAGTGATCCCACTTGGCGGCACTGACAGTGTTTTTAATAAACACTACTCAGCAAAATTCACAGAATATACGTGTGGATCGGTGGTACGCAAGTGATCCCACTTGGCGGCACTGAGTGTTTTTTTAATAAATACTCAGCAAAATTCACAGAATATACGTGTGGATTGGTGGTACGCAAATGATCCCACTTGGCGGCACTGACAGTGTTTTTTTAATAAACACTACTCAGCAAAAGTCACAGAATATATGTGTGGATGGGTGGTACGCAAGTGATCCCACTTGGTGGCACTGACTGTTATTTTATAAACAATACTCAGCAAAAGTCACAGAATATACGTGTGGATCGGTGGTACGTAAGTGATCCCACTTGGCGGCACTGACAGTGTTTTTAATAAACAATACTCAGCAAAAGTCACAGAATATACGTGTGGATCGGTGGTACGCAAGTGATCCCACTTGGCGGCACTGAGTGTTTTTTTAATAAATACTCAGCAAAAGTCACAGAATACACGTGTGGATCAGTGGTACGCAAGTGCTCCCACTTGGCGGCACGGACAGTGTTTTTTTTTATAAACAATACTCACCAAAAGTCACAGAATATACGTGTGGATCGGTGGTACGCAAGTGATCCCACTTGGCGCCACTGAGTGTTTTTTTAATAAACACTACTCAGCAAAAGTCACAGAATATAAGTGTGGATCGGTGGTACGCAAGTGATCCCACTTGGCGGCACTGAAAGTGTATTTTTAATGAACAATACTCAGAAAAAGTCAAAGAATATACGTGTGGATTGATGGTACACAAGTGATCCAACTTGGCGGCACTGACACTGTTTTTTTTAATAAAGAATACTCAGCAAAAGTCACAGAATATACGTGTGGATCGGTGGTACGCAAGTGACCCCACTTGGTGGCACTGACAGTGTTTTTTTTTATAAATACTACTCAGCAAAAGTCACAGAATATATTGGTGGATCGGTGGTACGCAAGTGATCCCACTTGGCGCCACTGAGTGTTTTTTTAATAAATACTACTCAGCAAAAGTCACAGAATATACGTGTGGATCAGTGGTATGCAAGTGATCCCACTTGGTGGCACTGACTGTTTTTTTATAAACAATACTCAGCAAAAGTCACAGAATATACGTGTGGATCGGTGGTACGCAAGTGATCCCACTTGGTGGCACTGACAGTGTTTTTTTTTTTTTTAAACAATACTCAGCAAAAGTCACAGAATATACGTGTGGATCGGTGGTACGCAAGTGATCACACTCTGCGGCATTGACAGTGTTTTTTTAATAAATACTCAGCAAAAGTCACAGAATATACGTGTGGATCGGTGGTACGCAAGTGATCCCACTTGGCGGCACTGACAGTGTTTTTTTAATAAACACTACTCAGCAAAAGTCACAGAACATACGTATGGATCGGCGGTACGCAAGTGATCCCACTTGGCCGCACTGACAGTGGTATTTTAATAAACACTACTCAGCAAAAGTCACAGAATATACGTGTGTATCGGTGGTACGCAAGTGATCCCACTTGGCGGCACTGACAGTGTTTTTTAATAAACAATACTGAGGAAACGTCACAGAATATACATGTGGATCGGTGGTACGCAAGTGATCCCACTTGGCGGCACTGACAGTGTTTTTTTTAATAAACACTACTCAGCAAAAGTCACAGAACATATGTGTGGATCGGTGGTACGCAAGTGATCCCACTTGGTGGCACTGACAGTGTTTTTTAATAAACAATACTCAGCAAAAGTCACAGCATATACGTGTGTATCGGTGGTACGCAAGTGATCCCACTTGGTGGCACTGACAGTGTTTTTTTAACAATACTCAGCAAAAGTCACAGAATATACGTGTGGATCGGTGGTACGCAAGTGATCCCACTTGGCAGCTCAGAAAGTGTTTTTTTAATAACAATAAATAAAGTCACAGAATATACATGTGGATCGGTGGTACACAAGTGATCCCACTTGGTGGCACTGACAGTGTTTTTTTAATAAACAATACTCAGCAAAAGTCAAAGAATATACATGTGGATCGGTGGTACGCAAGTGATCCCACTTGGCGGCACTGACAGTGTTTTTTTATAAACAATACTCAGCAAAAGTCACAGAATATACGTGTGGATCGGTGGTACGCAAGTGATCCCACTTGGCGGCACTGACTGTTTTTTTATGAACAATACTCAGCAAAAGTCACAGAATATACTTGTGGATCGGTGGTACGCAAGTGATCCCACTTGGTGGCACTGACAGTGTTTTTTTTAATAAACAATACTCAGTAAATGTCACAGAATATACGTATGGATCGGTGGTACGCAAGTCATCCGTCTTGGCGGCACTGACAGTGGTTTTTTTAATAAACAATACTCAGCAAACGTCACAGAACATACGTGTGGATTGGTGGTACGCAAGTGATCCCACTTGGCGGCACTGACAGTGTTTTTTTTAATAAACACTACTCAGCAAAAGTCACAGAACATGCGTGTGGATCGGTGGTACGCAAGTGATCCCACTTGGCGGCACTGACAGTGTTTTTTTTAATAAACAATACTCAGCAAAAGTCACAGAATATACGTGTGGATCGGTGGTACGCAAGTGATCCCACTTGGTGGCACTGACAGTGTTTTTTTTAACAATACTCAGCAAAAGTCACAGAATATACGTGTGGATCGGTGGTACGCAAGTGATCCCACTTGACGGCACTGACAGTGTTTTTTTTAATAAACAATACTCAGCAAGTGTCACAGAATATACGTGTGGATCAGTGGTACGCAAGTGATCCCACTTGGCGGCGCTTACCTTGTTTTTTTAATAAACAATACTCAGCAAAAGTCACAGAATATACGTGTGTATCGGTGGTACGCAAGTGATCCCACTTGGCGGCACTGACAGTGCTTTTTTAATAAACAATACTCAGCAAAAGTCACAGAATATACGTGTGGATCGGTGGTACGCAAGTGATCCCACCTGGCGGCACTGACAGTGTTTTTTTAATAAACAATACTCAGCAAAAGTCACAGAATATACGTGTGGATCGGTGGTACGCAAGTGATCCCACTTGGCAGCACTGACAGTGTTTTTTCAATAAACAATACTCTGCAGAAGTCACAGAATATACGTGTGGATCGGTGGTACGCAAGTAATCCCACTTGGCGGCACTGACAGTGTTTTTTTTAATAAATACTCAGCAAAAGTCACAGAATATACGTGTGGATCGGTGGTACGCAAGTGATCCCACTTGGTGGCACTGACTGTGTTATTTTATAAACAATACTCAGCAAAAGTCACAGAATATACGTGTGGATCGGTGGTACGCAAGTGATCCCACTTGGTGGCACTGACTGTGTTATTTTATAAACAATACTCAGCAAAAGTCACAGAATATACGTGTGGATCGGTGGTACGCAAGTGATCCCACTTGGTGGCACTGACTGTGTTATTTTATAAACAATACTCAGCAAAAGTCACAGAATATACGTGTGGATCGGTGGTACACAAGTGATCCCACTTGGTGGCACTGACTGTGTTATTTTATAAACAATACTCAGCAAATGTCACAGAATATACGTATGGATCGGTGGTACGCAAGTCATCCGTCTTGGCGGCACTGACAGTGGTTTTTTTAATAAACAATACTCAGCAAACGTCACAGAACATACGTGTGGATCGGTGGTACGCAAGTGATCCCACTTGGCGGCACTGACAGTGTTTTTTTTAATAAACACTACTCAGCAAAAGTCACAGAACATGCGTGTGGATCGGTGGTACGCAAGTGATCCCACTTGGCGGCACTGACAGTGTTTTTTTTAATAAACAATACTCAGCAAAAGTCACAGAATATACGTGTGGATCGGTGGTACGCAAGTGATCCCACTTGGTGGCACTGACAGTGTTTTTTTTAACAATACTCAGCAAAAGTCACAGAATATACGTGTGGATCGGTGGTACGCAAGTGATCCCACTTGACGGCACTGACAGTGTTTTTTTTAATAAACAATACTCAGCAAGTGTCACAGAATATACGTGTGGATCAGTGGTACGCAAGTGATCCCACTTGGCGGCGCTTACCTTGTTTTTTTAATAAACAATACTCAGCAAAAGTCACAGAATATACGTGTGTATCGGTGGTACGCAAGTGATCCCACCTGGCGGCACTGACAGTGTTTTTTTAATAAACAATACTCAGCAAAAGTCACAGAATATACGTGTGGATCGGTGGTACGCAAGTGATCCCACTTGGCAGCACTGACAGTGTTTTTTCAATAAACAATACTCTGCAGAAGTCACAGAATATACGTGTGGATCGGTGGTACGCAAGTAATCCCACTTGGCGGCACTGACAGTGTTTTTTTTAATAAATACTCAGCAAAAGTCACAGAATATACGTGTGGATCGGTGGTACGCAAGTGATCCCACTTGGTGGCACTGACTGTGTTATTTTATAAACAATACTCAGCAAAAGTCACAGAATATACGTGTGGATCGGTGGTACGCAAGTGATCCCACTTGGTGGCACTGACTGTGTTATTTTATAAACAATACTCAGCAAAAGTCACAGAATATACGTGTGGATCGGTGGTACGCAAGTGATCCCACTTGGCGGCACTGACAGTGTTTTTTTATGAACAATACTCAGCAAAAGTCACAGAATATACTTGTGGATCGGTGGTACGCAAGTGATCCCACTTGGCGGCACTGACAGTGTTTTTTTTAATAAACAATACTCAGCAAATGTCACAGAATATACGTATGGATCGGTGGTACGCAAGTCATCCGTCTTGGCGGCACTGACAGTGGTTTTTTTAATAAACAATACTCAGCAAACGTCACAGAATATTTGTGTGGATCGGTGGTACGCAAGTGATCCCACTTGGCCGCACTGACAGTGTTTTTTTTAATAAACAATACTCAGCAAGTGTCACAGAATATACGTGTGGATAGGTGGTACGCAAGTGATCCCACTTGGTGGCACTGACTGTGTTATTTTATAAACAATACTCAGCAAAAGTCACAGAATATACGTGTGGATCGGTGGTACGCAAGTGATCCCACTTGGTGGCACTGACTGTGTTATTTTATAAACAATACTCAGCAAAAGTCACAGAACATATGTGTGGATCGGTGGTACGCAAGTGATCCCACTTGGTGGCACTGACAGTGTTTTTTTATAAACAATACTCAGCAAAAGTCACAGAATATACGTGTGGATAGGTGGTACGCAAGTGATCCCACTTGGCGGTGCTTACCTTGTTTTTTTAATAAACAATACTCAGCAAAAGTCACAGCATATACGTGTGTATCGGTGGTACGCAAGTGATCCCACTTGGTGGCACTGACAGTGTTTTTTTAATAAACACTACTCAGAAAAAGTCACAGAATATATTGGTGGATTAGTGGTACGCAAGTGATCCCACTTGGCGGCACTGACAGTGTTTTTTTTAATAAACAATACTCAGCAAAAGTCACAGAATATACGTGTGGATCGGTGGTACGCAAGTGATCCCACTTGGTGGCACTGACAGTGTTTTTTTAACAATACTCAGCAAAAGTCACAGAATATACGTGTGGATCGGTGGTACGCAAGTGATCCCACTTGGCGGCACTGACAGTGTTTTTTTATAAACAATACTCAGCAAAAGTCACAGAATATACGTGTGGATCGGTGGTACGCAAGTGATCCCACTTGGTGGCACTGACAGTGTTTTTTTAATAAACAATACTCAGCAAAAGTCACAGAATATACTTGTGGATCGGTGGTACGCAAGTGATCCCACTTGGCGGCACTGACAGTGTTTTTTTTAACAAACAATACTCAGCAAATGTCACAGAATATACGTATAGATCGGTGGTACGCAAGTCATCCGTCTTGGCGGCACTGACAGTGGTTTTTTTAATAAACAATACTCAGCAAACGTCACAGAATATTTGTGTGGATCGGTGGTACGCAAGTGATCCCACTTGGCGGCGCTTACCTTGTTTTTTTAATAAACAATACTCAGCAAAAGTCACCGAATACATGTGTGGATCGGTGAAACACAAGTGATCCCACTTGGTGGCACTGACAGTGTTTTTTTAACAATACTCAGCAAAAGTCACAGAATATACGTGTGGATCGGTGGTACGCAAGTGATCCCACTTGGTGGCACTGACTGTGTTATTTTATAAACAATACTCAGCAAAAGTCACAGAATATACGTGTGGATCGGTGGTACGCAAGTGATCCCACTTGGTGGCACTGACTGTGTTATTTTATAAACAATACTCAGCAAAAGTCACAGAATATACGTGTGGATCGGTGGTACGCAAGTGATCCCACTTGGCGGCACTGACAGTGTTTTTTTATGAACAATACTCAGCAAAAGTCACAGAATATACTTGTGGATCGGTGGTACGCAAGTGATCCCACTTGGCGGCACTGACAGTGTTTTTTTTAATAAACAATACTCAGCAAATGTCACAGAATATACGTATGGATCGGTGGTACGCAAGTCATCCGTCTTGGCGGCACTGACAGTGGTTTTTTTAATAAACAATACTCAGCAAACGTCACAGAATATTTGTGTGGATCGGTGGTACGCAAGTGATCCCACTTGGCGGCACTGACAGTGTTTTTTTTAATAAACACTACTCAGCAAAAGTCACAGAACATACGTGTGGATCGGTGGTACGCAAGTGATCCCACTTGGCGGCACTGACAGTGTTTTTCAATAAACAATACTCTGCAGAAGTCACAGAATATACGTGTGGATCGGTGGTACGCAAGTAATCCCACTTGGCGGCACTGACAGTGTTTTTTTTAATAAATACTCAGCAAAAGTCACAGAATATACGTGTGGATCGGTGGTACGCAAGTGATCCCACTTGGTGGCACTGACTGTGTTATTTTATAAACAATACTCAGCAAAAGTCACAGAATATACATGTGGATCGGTGGTACGCAAGTGATCCCACTTGGTGGCACTGACTGTGTTATTTTATAAACAATACTCAGCAAAAGTCACAGAATATACGTGTGGATCGGTAGTACGTAAGTGATCCCACTTGGCGGCACTGACAGTGTTTTTTGATAAACAATACTCTGCAAAAGTCACAGAATATACGTATGGATCGGTGGTACGCAAGTGATCCCACTTGGCGGCACTGACAGTGTTATTTTTAATAAATACTCAGCAAAAGTCACAGAATATACTTGTGGATCGGTGGTACGCAAGTGATCCCACTTGGCGGCACTGACAGTGTTTTTTTTAACAAACAATACTCAGCAAAAGTCACAGAATATACGTGTGGATCGGTGGTACGCAAGTGATCCCACTTGGCCGCACTGACAGTGTTTTTCAATAAACAATACTCTGCAGAAGTCACAGAATATACGTGTGGATCGGTGGTACGCAAGTAATCCCACTTGGCGGCACTGACAGTGTTTTTTTTAATAAATACTCAGCAAAAGTCACAGAATATACGTGTGGATCGGTGGTACGCAAGTGATCCCACTTGGTGGCACTGACTGTGTTATTTTATAAACAATACTCAGCAAAAGTCACAGAATATACATGTGGATCGGTGGTACGCAAGTGATCCCACTTGGTGGCACTGACTGTGTTATTTTATAAACAATACTCAGCAAAAGTCACAGAATATACGTGTGGATTGGTGGTACGTAAGTGATCCCACTTGGCGGCACTGACAGTGTTTTTTTATGAACAATACTCAGCAAAAGTCACAGAATATACTTGTGGATCGGTGGTACGCAAGTGATCCCACTTGGCGGCACTGACAGTGTTTTTTTTAATAAACAATACTCAGCAAATGTCACAGAATATACGTATGGATCGGTGGTACGCAAGTCATCCGTCTTGGCGGCACTGACAGTGGTTTTTTTAATAAACACTACTCAGCAAAAGTCACAGAACATACGTGTGGATCGGTGGTACGCAAGTGATCCCACTTGGCGGCACTGACAGTATTTTTTTTAATAAACACTACTCAGCAAAAGTCACAGAATATACGTGTGGATCGGTGGTACGCAAGTGATCCCACTTGGTGGCACTGACAGTGTTTTTTTTAACAATACTCAGCAAAAGTCACAGAATATACGTGTGGATTGGTGGTACGCAAGTGATCCCACTTGACGGCACTGACTGTTTTTTTAATGAACAATACTCTGCAAAAGTCACAGAATATACGTGTGGATCGGTGGTACGCAAGTGATCCCACTTGACGGCACTGACAGTGTTTTTTTTAATAAATACTCAGCAAGTGTCACAGAATATACGTGTGGATCAGTGGTACGCAAGTGATCCCACTTGGCGGCACTTACCTTGTTTTTTTAATAAACAATACTCAGCAAAAGTCACAGAATATACGTGTGTATCGGTGGTACGCAAGTGATCCCACTTGGCGGCACTGACAGTGTTATTTTTAATAAATACTCAGCAAAAGTCACAGAATATACGTGTGGATCGGTGGTACGCAAGTGATCCCACCTGGCGGCACTGACAGTGTTTTTTAATAAACAATACTGAGGAAACGTCACAGAATATACATGTGGATCGGTGGTACGCAAGTGATCCCACTTGGTGGCACTGACAGTGTTTTTTTAACAATACTCAGCAAAAGTCACAGAATATACGTGTGGATCGGTGGTACGCAAGTGATCCCACTTGGCGGCACTGACAGTGTTTTTTGATAAACAATACTCTGCAAAAGTCACAGAATATACGTATGGATCGGTGGTACGCAAGTGATCCCACTTGGCGGCACTGACAGTGTTTTTTTTTAACAAACACTACTCAGCAAAAGTCACAGAACATACGTATGGACCGGTGGTACGCAAGTGATCCCACTTGGCGGCACTGACAGTGTTTTTTTAATAAACAATACTCAGCAAAAGTCACAGAATATATTGGTGGATCGGTGGTACGCAAGTGATCCCACTTGGCGGCACAAAAAGTGTTTGTTTTTTTTTATAAACAATACTCAGCAAAAGTCACAGAACATATTGGTGGATCGGAGGTATGCAAGTGATCCCACCTGGCGGCACTGACAGTGTTTTTTAATAAACAATACTGAGGAAACGTCACAGAATATACATGTGGATCGGCGGTACGCAAGTGATCCCACTTGGCGGCACTGACAGTGTTTTTTTTAATAAACAATACTCAGCAAAAGTCACAGAATATACGTGTGGATCGGTGAAACACAAGTGATCCCACTTGGTGGCACTGACAGTGTTTTTTTAACCATACTCAGCAAAAGTCACAGGATATACGTGTGGATCGGTGGTACGTAAGTGATCCCACTTGGCGGCACTGACAGTGTTTTTTTTTTAATAAACACTACTCAGCAAAAGTCACAGAATATATTGGTGGATCGGTGGTATGCAAGTGATCCCACTTCGTGGCACTGACAGTGTTTTTTTTTAATAAACACTACTCAGCAAAAGTCACAGAATATATTGGTGGATCGGTGGTACGCAAGTGATCCCACTTGGCGGCACGGACAGTGTTTTTTTAATAAACACTACTCAGCAAAAGTCACAGAATATACGTGTGTATCGGTGGTACGCAAGTGATCCCACTTGGCGGCACTGACCGTGTTTTTTTTAATAAACACTGCTCAGAAAAAGTCACAGAATATACGTGTGGATCGGTGGTACGCAAGTGATCCCACTTGGCGGCACGGACAGTGTTTTTTTAATAAACACTACTCAGCAAAAGTCACAGAACATATGGGTGGATCAGTGGTACGCAAGTGATCCCACTTGGTGGCACTGACAGTGTTTTTTTTAATAAACACTGCTCAGAAAAAGTCACAGAATATACGTGTGGATCGGTGGTACGCAAGTGATCCCACTTGGCGGCACTGACAGTGTATTTTTAATGAACAATACTCAGCAAAAGTCAAAGAATATGCGTGTGGATTGATGGTACGCAAGTGATCCCACTTGGCGGCACTGACTGTGTTTTTTAAATATACAATATTCAGCAAACGTCACAGAATATACATGTGGATCGGTGGTACGCAAATGATCCAACTTGGCGGCACTGACACTGTTTTTTTTAATAAAGAATACTCAGCAAAAGTCACAGAATATATGGGTGGATAGGTGGTACGCAAGTGATCCCACTTGGTGGCACTGACAGTGGGTTTTTTTTATAAACAATACTCAGCAAAAGTCACAGAATGTACGTGTGGATCGGTGGTACGCAAGTGATCCCACTTGGTGGCACTGACAGTGTTTTTTTAATAAACACCACTCAGCAAAAGTCACAGAATATATTGGTGGATCGGTGGTACGCAAGTGATCCCACTTGGCGCCACTGAGTGTTTTTTTAATAAACACTACTCAGCAAAAGTCACAGAACATACGTATGGATCGGTGGTACGCAAGTGATCCCACTTGGTGGCACTGACAGTGTTTTTTTTAATAAACAATACTCAGCAAAAGTCACAGAATATACGTGTGGATCGGTGGTACGCAAGTGATCCCACTTGGTGGCACTGACAGTGTTTTTTTAACAATACTCAGCAAAAGTCACAGAATATACGTGTGGATCGGTGGTACGCAAGTGATCCCACTTGGCAGCTCTGAAAGTTTTTTTTTAATAAACAAATAAAGTCACAGAATATACATGTGGATCGGTGGTACGCAAGTGATCCCACTTGGCGGCACTGACCGTGTTTTTTTAATAAATACTCAGCAAAAGTCACAGAACATATGTGTGGATCGGTGGTACGCAAGTGATCCCACTTGGTGGCACTGACAGTGTTTTTTTATAAACAATACTCAGCAAAAGTCACAGAATATACTTGTGGATCGGTGGTACGCAAGTGATGCCACTTGGCGGCACTGACAGGGTTTTTTTGATAAACACTACTCAGCAAAAGTCACAGAACATACGTGTGGATCGGTGGTACGCAAGTGATCCCACTTGGCGGCACTGAGTGTTTTTTTAATAAATACTCGGCAAAAGTCACACAATATACGTGTGGATCGGTGGTACGCAAGTGATCCAACTTGGCGGCACTGACAGTGTTTTTTTAATACACAATAATCAGCAAAAGCCACAGAATATATTGGTGGTTCGGTGGTACGCAAGTGATCCCACTTGGCGGCACTGACAGTGTTTTTTTTAATAAATACTCAGCAAAAGTCACAGAATATACGTGTGGATGGGTGGTACGCAAGTGATCCCACCTGGCGGCACTGACAGTGTTTTTTTAATAAACAATACTCAGCAAAAGTCACAGAATATACGTGTGGATCGGTGGTACGCAAGTGATCCCACCTGGCGGCACTGACAGTGTTTTTTTAATAAACAATACTCAGCAAAAGTCACAGAATATACGTGTGGATCGGTGGTACGCAAGTGATCCCACTTGGCGGCACTGACAGTGTTTTTTTTAATAAACAATACTCAGCAAAAGTCACAGAATATACTTGTGGATCGGTGGTACGCAAGTGATCCCACTTGGCGGCAATGACAGTGTTTTTTTTAATAAACAATACTCAGCAAATGTCACAGAATATTTGTGTGGATCGGTGGTACGCAAGTGATCCCACTTGGCGGCACTGACCGTGTTTTTTTAACCACCCTGGCGTTCTATTAAGATCGCCAGGGCGGCTGCGGGAGGGTTTTTTTTTAAATAAAAAAAAAACTATTTCATGCAGCCAACTGAAAGTTGGCTGCATGAAAGCCCACTAGAGGGCGCTCCAGGGGCGTTCTTCCGATCGCCTCCGGCGCCCAGAATAAACAAGGAAGGCCGCAATGAGCGGCCTTCCTTGTTTTGCTTAGATCGTCGCCATAGCGACGAGCGGAGTGACGTCATGGACGTCAGCCGACGTCCTGACGTCAGCCGCCTCCGATCCAGCCCTTAGCGCTGGCCGGAACTTTTTGTTCCGGCTACGCTGGGCTCAGGCGGCTGGGGGGACCCTCTTTCGCCGCTGCTCGCGGCGAATCGCCGCAGAGCGGCGGCGATCGGGCAGCACATGCGGCTGGCAAAGTGCCGGCTGCGTGTGCTGCTCTTTATTTGAACAAAATCGGCCCAGCAGAGCCTGAGCGGCAGCCATCGGCGGTGATGGACGAGCTGAGCTCGTCCATACCGCTAAGATGGTTAATAAACACTACTCAGCAAAAGTCACAGAATATACGTGTGGATCGGTGGTACGCAAGTGATCCCACTTGGCGGCACTGACAGTGTTTTTTTTAATTAACAATACTCAGCAAGTGTCACAGAATATACGTGTGGATCGGTGGTACGCAAGTGATCCCACTTGGCGGCGCTTACCTTGTTTTTTTAATAAACAATACTCAGCAAAAGTCACAGAATATACGTGTGGATCGGTGGTACGCAGGTGATCCCACTTGGCGGCACTGACAGCGTTTTTTTAATAAACAATACTCAGCAAAATTCACAGAATATTTGTGTGGATCGGTGATCCACAAGTGATCCCACTTGGTGGCACTGACAGTGTTTTTTTAACAATACTCAGCAAAAGTCACAGAATATACGTGTGGATCGGTGGTACGCAAGTGATCCCACCTGGCGGCACTGACAGTGTTTTTTCAATAAACAATACTCTGCAGAAGTCACAGAATATTATTATTATTATTATTATTTATTGTATTTATAAAGCGCCAACATATTACGCAGCGCTGCACAATAGATAAATGGGTCAACATACAGGTAGAACATACGGAAACTCACAACAAAACAAGATCATGCAAATGATTTGATAACAATACAGTGTCATAGGTCAAGATAGAGACTGTTCGAGTCTACAAGAAGGGTGGTTGTGAGTAAGATTGCATAATCAAGATGGATACATTAGGGAGGATGGCCCTGCCAGAGGCTTACAATCTAAAGGGTGGGGTGGAGACAATAGGTGCGTCTTTTGAGAGGGGGTCTAACAGAACATATTATGATACTGGTGTAGGGGGGTATGCGAGCGTGAAGAGGTGAGTCTTGAGAGCTTGTTTGAAGGTATTAAAGGTGGGGGCGAGTCTGACGGCTGGTGGGAGAGAGTTCCAGAGAGTAGGGGCAGCCCTGGTGAAGTCCTGCAATCGTGCGTGTGACTGAGTTATGCGTGGTGCGACTAGGCGCAGGTCATTGGAGGATCGGAGGGGGCGGGCTGGTATGTGCCTGTGGACCAGATCAGAGATGTAGGTCGGGCAGGTCTTGTGCACTGATTTGTAGGCCAAGCACAGGATTTTGAAATTGATCCTAAAGCTGATGGGGAGCCAGTGTAGTGCTTTACAGAGCGGAGTTGTAGAGGCACTGCGGTGAGAAGAATGTATCAGTCTGGCTGCCGCATTCATTACCAATTTAAGAATATACGTGTGGATCGGTGGTACGCAAGTAATCCCACTTGGCGGCACTGACAGTGTTTTTTTTAATAAATACTCAGCAAAAGTCACAGAATATACGTGTGGATCGGTGGTACGCAAGTGATCCCACTTGGTGGCACTAACTGTGTTATTTTATAAACAATACTCAGCAAAAGTCACAGAATAGACCTGTGGACCGGTGGTACGCAAGTGATCCCACTTGTTGGCACTGACTGTGTTATTTTATAAACAATACTCAGCAAAAGTCACAGAATATACGTGTGGATCGGTGGTACGTAAGTGATCCCACTTGGCAGCACTGACAGTGTTTTTAATAAACACTACTCAGCAAAATTCACAGAATATACGTGTGGATCGGTGGTACGCAAGTGATCCCACTTGGCGGCACTGACAGTGTTTTTTTAATAAATACTCAGCAAAAGTCACAGAACATACGTATGGATCGGCGGTACGCAAGTGATCCCACTTGGCGGCATTGACGGTGTTTTTTTAATAAACACTACTCAGCAAAAGTCACAGAATATACGTGTGGATCGGTGGTACGCAAGTGATCCCACTTGGCGGCACTGACAGTGTTTTTTTAATAAACAATACTCAGCAAGTGTCACAGAATATACGTGTGGATAGGTGGTACGCAAGTGATCCCACTTGGCGGTGCTTACCTTGTTTTTTTAATAAACAATACTCAGCAAAAGTCACAGCATATACGTGTGTATCGGTGGTACGCAAGTGATCCCACTTGGTGGCACTGACAGTGTTTTTTTAACAATACTCAGCAAAAGTCACAGAATATACGTGTGGATCGGTGGTACGCAAGTGATCCCACTTGGCAGCTCATAAAGTGTTTTTTTAATAAACAATAAATAAAGTCACAGAATATACATGTGGATCGGTGGTACGCAAGTGATCCCACTTGGTGGCACTGACAGTGTTTTTTTATGAACAATACTCAGCAAAAGTCACAGAATATACTTGTGGATCGGTGGTACGCAAGTCATCGTCTTGGCGGCACTGACAGTGGTTTTTTTAATAAACAATACTCAGCAAACGTCACAGAATATTTGTGTGGATCGGTGGTACGCAAGTGATCCCACTTGGCGGCACTGACAGTGTTTTTTTTAATAAACACTACTCAGCAAAAGTCACAGAACATACGTGTGGATCGGTGGTACGCAAGTGATCCCACTTGGCGGCACTGACAGTGTTTTTTTTTAATAAACAATACTCAGCAAAAGTCACAGAATATACGTGTGGATCGGTGGTACGCAAGTGATCCCACTTGACGGCACTGACAGTGTTTTTTTTAATAAACAATACTCAGCAAGTGTCACAGAATATACGTGTGGATCGGTGGTACGCAAGTGATTCCACTTGGTGGCACTGACAGTGTTTTTTAATAAACAATACTCAGCAAAAGTCACAGAATACATGTGTGGATCGGTGAAACACAAGTGATCCCACTTGGTGGCACTGACAGTGTTTTTTTTAACCATACTCAGCAAAAGTCACAGGATATACGTGTGGATCGGTGGTACGCAAGTGATCCCACTTGGCAGCACTGACAGTGTTTTTAATAAACACTACTCAGCAAAATTCACAGAATATACGTGTGGATCGGTGGTACGCAAGTGATCCCACTTGGCGGCACTGACAGTGTTTTTTTTAATAAACACTACTCAGCAAAAGTCACAGAATATACGTGTGGATCGGTGGTATGCAAGTGATCCCACTTGGTGGCACTGACAGTGTTTTTTTTAATAAACACTACTCAGCAAAAGTCACAGAATATACGTGTGGATCGGTGGTATGCAAGTGATCCCACTTGGTGGCACTGACAGTGTTTTTTTTAATAAATACTCAGCAAAAGTCACAGAATATACGTGTGGATGGGTGGTACGCAAGTGATCCCACTTGGTGGCACTGACAGTGTTTTTTTATAAACAATACTCAGCAAAAGTCACAGAATATACGTGTGGATCGGTGGTATGCAAGTGATCCCACTTGGTGGCACTGACAGTGTTTTTTTATAAACAATACTCAGCAAAAGTCACAGAATATACGTGTGGATCGGTGGTACGCAAGTGATCCCACTTGGTGGCACTGACAGTGTTTTTTTATAAACAATACTCAGCAAAAGTCACAGAATATACGTATGGATCGGTGGTACGCAAGTGATCCCACTTGGTGGCACTGACAGTGTTTTTTTATAAACAATACTCAGCAAAAGTCACAGAATATACTTGTGGATCGGTGGTACGCAAGTGATCCCACTTGGCGGCACTGACAGTGTTTTTTAATAAACAATACTCAGCAAATGTCACAGAATATACGTATGGATCGGTGGTACGCAAGTGATCCCACTTGGTGGCACTGACAGTGTTTTTTTATAAACAATACTCAGCAAAAGTCACAGAATATACGTGTGGATCGGTGGTACGTAAGTGATCCCACTTGGCGGCACTGACAGTGTTTTTAATAAACACTACTCAGCAAAATTCACAGAATATACGTGTGGATCGGTGGTACGCAAGTGATCCCACTTGGCGGCACTGAGTGTTTTTTTAATAAATACTCGGCAAAAGTCACAGAATATACGTGTGGATTGGTGGTACGCAAATGATCCCACTTGGCGGCACTGACAGTGTTTTTTTAATAAACACTACTCAGCAAAAGTCACAGAACATACGTGGGGATCGGTGGTACGCAAGTGATCCCACTTGGCGGCACTGACAGTGTTTTTTTTAATAAATACTCAGCAAAAGTCACAGAATATACGTGTGGATGGGTGGTACGCAAGTGATCCCACTTGGTGGCACTGACTGTGTTTTTTTTAATAAATACTCAGCAAAAGTCACAGAATATACGTGTGGATCGGTGGTACGCAAGTGATCCCACTTGGCAGCTCAGAAAGTGTTTTTTTAATAAACAATAAATAAAGTCACAGAATATACATGTGGATCGGTGGTACGCAAGTGATCCCACTTGGCGGCACTGACAGTGTTTTTTTTATAAACAATACTCAGCAAAAGTCACAGAATATACTTGTGGATCGGTGGTACGCAAGTGATCCCACTTGGCGGCACTGACAGTGTTTTTTTTAAATAAACAATACTCAGCAAATGTCACAGAATATACGTATGGATCGGTGGTACGCAAGTCATCCGTCTTGGCGGCACTGACAGTGGTTTTTTTAATAAACAATACTCAGCAAACGTCACAGAATATACGTGTGGATCGGTGGTACGCAAGTGATCCCACTTGACGGCACTGACAGTGTTTTTTTTAATAAACAATACTCAGCAAGTGTCACAGAATATACGTGTGGATCGGTGGTACGCAAGTGATCCCACTTGGCGGCGCTTACCTTGTTTTTTTAATAAACAATACTCAGCAAAAGTCACAGAATATACGTGTGGATCGGTGGTACGCAAGTGATCCCACTTGGCAGCTCAGAAAGTGTTTTTTTAATAAACAATAAATAAAGTCACAGAATATACATGTGGATCGGTGGTACGCAAGTGATCCCACTTGGCGGCACTGACAGTGTTTTTTTATAAACAATACTCAGCAAAAGTCACATAATATACGTGTGGATCGGTGGTACGCAAGTGATCCCACTTGGTGGCACTGACAGTGTTTTTTTTATAAACAATACTCAGCAAAAGTCACAGAATATACTTGTGGATCGGTGGTACGCAAGTGATCCCACTTGGCGGCACTGACAGTGTTTTTTTTAAATAAACAATACTCAGCAAATGTCACAGAATATACGTATGGATCGGTGGTACGCAAGTCATCCGTCTTGGCGGCACTGACAGTGGTTTTTTTAATAAACAATACTCAGCAAACGTCACAGAATATACGTGTGGATCGGTGGTACGCAAGTGATCCCACTTGACGGCACTGACAGTGTTTTTTTTAATAAACAATACTCAGCAAGTGTCACAGAATATACGTGTGGATCGGTGGTACGCAAGTGATCCCACTTGGCGGCGCTTACCTTGTTTTTTTAATAAACAATACTCAGCAAAAGTCACAGAATATACGTGTGGATCGGTGGTACGCAAGTGATCCCACCTGGCGGCACTGACAGTGTTTTTTTAATAAACAATACTCAGCAAAAGTCACAGAATATACGTGTGGATCGGTGGTACGCAAGTGATCCCACTTGGCCGCACTGACAGTGTTTTTTCAATAAACAATACTCTGCAGAAGTCACAGAATATACGTGTGGATCGGTGGTACGCAAGTAATCCCACTTGGTGGCACTGACTGTGTTATTTTATAAACAATACTCAGCAAAAGTCACAGAATATACGTGTGGATCGGTGGTACGCAAGTAATCCCACTTGGTGGCACTGACTGTGTTATTTTATAAACAATACTCAGCAAAAGTCACAGAATATACGTGTGGATCGGTGGTACGCGAGTGATCCCACTTGGCCGCACTGACAGTGTTTTTTCAATTAACAATACTCAGCAAAAGTCACAGAATATACGTGTGGATCGGTGGTACGCAAGTGATCCCACTTGGTGGCACTGACAGTGTTTTTTTAACAATACTCAGCAAAAGTCACAGAATATACGTGTGGATCGGTGGTACGCAAGTGATCCCACTTGGCAGCTCTGAAAGTTTTTTTTAATAAACAATAAATAAAGTCACAGAATATACATGTGGATCGGTGGTACACAAGTGATCCCACTTGGCGGCACTGACAGTGTTTTTTTAATAAACAATACTCAGCAAGTGTCACAGAATATACGTGTGGATCGGTGGTACGCAAGTGATCCCACTTGGCGGCGCTTACCTTGTTTTTTTAATAAACAATACTCAGCAAAAGTCACAGAATATACGTGTGGATCGGTGGTACGCAAGTAATCCCACTTGGCGGCACTGACAGTGTTTTTTTTAATAAATACTCAGCAAAAGTCACAGAATATACGTGTGGATCGGTGGTACGCAAGTGATCCCACTTGGCGGCACTGACAGTGTTTTTTTTAATAAACACTACTCAGCAAGTGTCACAGAATATACGTGTGGATCGGTGGTACGCAAGTGATCCCACTTGGCGGCACTGACCGTGTTTTTTTATAAACAATACTCAGCAAAAGTCACAGAATATACTTGTGGATCGGTGGTACGCAAGTGATCCCACTTGGCGGCACTGACCGTGTTTTTTTTAATAAACAATACTCAGCAAACGTCACAGAATATTTGTGTGGATCGGTGGTACGCAAGTGATGCCACTTGGCGGCACTGACAGTGTTTTTTTAATAAACACTACTCAGCAAAAGTCACAGAACATACGTGTGGATCGGTGGTACACAAGTGATCCCACTTGGCGGCACTGACAGTGTTTTTTTTTATAAACAATACTCAGCAAAAGTCACAGAATATACGTGTGGATCGGTGGTACGCAAGTGATCCCACTTGGTGGCACTGACTGTGTTATTTTATAAACACTACTCAACAAAATTCACAGAATATACGTGTGGATCGGTGGTACGCAAGTGATCCCACTTGGCGGCACTGAGTGTTTTTTTAATAAATACTCGACAAAAGTCACACAATATACGTGTGGATTGGTGGTACGCAAATGATCCCACTTGGCGGCACTGACTGTTTTTTTAATACACAATCAGCAAAAGTCACAGAAAATATTGGTGGATCGGTGATACGCAAATGATCCCACTTGGCGGCACTGACAGTGTTTTTTTAATACACAATAATCAGCAAAAGCCACAGAATATATTGGTGGATCGGTGGTACGCAAGTGATCCCACTTGGCGGCACTGACAGTGTTTTTTTTAATAAACAATACTGAGCAAACGTCACAGAATATACGTGTGGATGGGTGGTACGCAAGTGATCCCACTTGGTGGCACTGACAGTGTTTTTTTAATAAACAATACTCAGCAAACGTCACAGAATATTTGTGTGGATCGGTGATACGCAAGTGATCCCACTTGGTGGCACTGACTGTTATTTTATAAACAATACTCAGCAAAAGTCACAGAATATACGTGTGGATCGGTGGTACGTAAGTGATCCCACTTGGCGGCACTGACAGTGTTTTTAATAAACACTACTCAGCAAAATTCACAGAATATACGCGTGGATCGGTGGTACGCAAGTGATCCCACTTGGCGGCACTGAGTGTTTTTTTAATAAACAATACTCAGCAACAGTCACAGAATATACGTGTGGATTGGTGGTACGCTAATGATCCCACTTGGTGGCACTGACTGTGTTTTTTTATATAAACAATACTGAGCAAACGTCACAGAATATACGTGTGGATCGGTGGTACGCAAGTGATCCCACTTGGTGGCACTGACTGTGTTTTTTTATATAAACAATACTCAGCAAAAGTCACAGAATATATGTGTGGATCCGTGATACGCAAGTGATCCCACTTGGTGGCACTGACAGTGGTTTTTTTATAAACAATACTCAGCAAAAATCACAGAATATACGAGTGGATCGGTGGTACGCAAGTGATCCCACTTGGTGGCACTGACAGTGTTTTTTTTAATACACAATACTGAGCATAAGTCACAGAATATACGTGTGGATCGGTGGTACGCAAGTGATCCCACTTGGCGGCACTGAGTGTTTTTTTAATAAACAATACTCAGCAACAGTCACAGAACATACGTGTGGATCGGTGGTACGCAAGTGATCCCACTTGGCGGCACTGACAGTGTTTTTTTTAATAAACAATACTCAGCAAGTGTCACAGAATATACGTGTGGATCGGTGGTACGCAAGTGGTCCCACTTGGTGGCACTGACAGTGTTTTTTTTAATAAACAATACTCAGCAAAATTCACAGAATACATGTGTGGATCGGTGAAACGCAAGTGATCCCACTTGGCGGCACTGACAGTGTTTTTTTTAACAAACAATACTCAGCAAAAGTCACAGAATATACGTGTGGATCGGTGGTACACAAGTGATCCCACTTGGTGGCACTGACAGTGTTTTTCTAATAAATACTCAGCATAAGTCACAGAATATACGTGTGGATTGGTGGTACGCAAGTGATCCCACTTGGCGGCACTGACGGTGTTTTTTTAATAAACAATATTCAGCAAACGTCACAGAATATACATGTGGATCGGTGGTACGCAAATGATCCCACTTGGCGGCACTGACTGTTTTTTTAATACACAAATCAGCAAAAGTCACAGAATATCTTGGTGGATCGGTGGTACGCAAGTGATCCCACTTGGCGGCACTGACAGTGTTTTTTTAATAAAGAATACTCAGCTAAAGTCACAGAATATACGTGTGGATCGGTGGTACACAAGTGATCCCACTTGGTGGCACTGACAGTGTTTTTTTAATAAACACTACTCAGCAAAAGTCACAGAATATATTGGTGGATCGGTGGTACGCAAGTGATCCCACTTGGCGGCACTGACAGTGTTTTTTTAATAAAGAATACTCAGCAAAAGTCACAGAATATACGTGTGGATCGGTGGTACACAAGTGATCCCACTTGGCGGCACTGACAGTGTTTATTTAATAAAGAATACTCAGCAAAAGTCACAGAATATACGTGTGGATCGGTGGTACGCAAGTGATCCCACTTGGCGACGCTGACAGTGTTTTTTTTAATAAACACTACTCAGCAAAAGTCAAAGAATACAGGGGCCCCCGATAAGTCACAAGGCGTGACGAAACGCGTAGGGCGGAGCCTAGGAGGACGCACGCACGCTGCATACAGGAAACGAGCCGGGGACGCGCAGTAGGCGCCTGGAGCTACAATTGTGGATTTGTAACTATATGCTTTTTACAAGTGGATTTTATGTACGTGTAATTTTATTGGGGCCATTGGCGCTGTATTAAAACATTTTTACGCTATGAGAAGTTGTCTGTACTGTGTAGACGCCGCTGCATGGGATTTGATATGCTCTGAACAAGACGTTCATTTGGTGAGCAGGGGAAAACAGGGGGGAGGGGGGGGGGGGTGGTGTGTCATCTCCATTTCCTATCGTTGATAGCCTCTTCACTTCAACCTCCTTTTTGTGCACAGGGGTGAGGTGTTAAAGCGTTACTCGCTATGAGGAATTCCCTCTTGTTGTCTGTTTATATTTAAGGTGCCAGGATCTGTGTAAAGAAGACTCTGTTGGCGCTGCCATCATTGCTGGATTTGTATTTGGGATTTGACTCATTTATAGTGTGCTGCCTGGAGTCCAGGGGATATAAAGGACACTGTGCGCAGTAACATCTGATAAGTATCAACATCCTAGACCAACACCATCGCCCTCATCAGTTATCATCCTAAGCCCACATCGCCCTCAGCATCGCCCTCGGCCGACGCCATCGCCGAAGTGCAACACTTTACACCGAGCCATAGTTGGACACCTCTGGCCGAGTCAGACATCATCCTAGGCCGACACCACTGCCCTAGTCAGACATCGCCATCGGCAGACGCCATCAGCCTCAGCCGCCGCAATTGCCATTGCCCTAGTCCAACACTTCACACCGAGCCATAGTTGGATCCCTCCGGCCGAGTCAGACATGATCGCCCTCGGCCGACACCACCACCCTCAGCAGACACCACCACCCTAGTCAGACACCATCACCCTAGGCCGACGCCCTCGGCCGACCCCATCGCCCTAGTCCAACACTTTACAACCGGCTCCCAGGAGGGACTTTTCTAACAACCGACTCCCTAGTCAGACATCATCGCCCTCGGCCGATAGCATCGCCCAAGTCAGACATCATCATCTTAGGCCGACGCCATTGTGCTCAGCCGATGCCATCGCCCTCAACCGACGCCATCGCCCTCAGCCGACACCATCGACCTCAGCCGACACCATCGACCTCAGCCGACACCATCGACCTCAGCCGACACCATCGACCTCAGCCGACACCATCGACCTCAGCCGACACCATCGCCCTCAGCCGACACCATCGCCCTCAGCCGACACCATCGCCCTCAGCCGACACCATCGCCCTCAGCCAACACCATCGCCCGACACCATTGACCTAGTCAGACATCAACATCCTAGTCCGACACCATCGGCCGGCACTCAGAAGCTACTTTATGAACAACCGGCTCCCAGAAGGGACTGTATTAACAACCGGCTCCCAGAAGGGACTGTATTAACAACCGGCTCCCAGAAGGGACTGTATTAACAACCGGCTCCCAGAAGGGACTGTATTAACAACCGGCTCCCAGAAGGGACTGTATTAACAACCGGCTCCCAGAAGGGACTGTATTAACAACCGGCTCCCAGAAGGGACTGTATTAACAACCGGCTCCCAGAAGGGACTGTATTAACAACCGGCTCCCAGAAGGGACTGTATTAACAACCGGCTCCCAGAAGGGACTGTATTAACAACCGGCTCCCAGAAGGGACTGTATTAACAACCGGCTCCCAGAAGGGACTGTATTAACAACCGGCTCCCAGAAGGGACTGTATTAACAACCGGCTCCCAGAAGGGACTGTATTAACAACCGGCTCCCAGAAGGGACTGTATTAACAACCGGCTCCCAGAAGGGACTGTATTAACAACCGGCTCCCAGAAGGGACTGTATTAACAACCGGCTCCCAGAAGGGACTGTATTAACAACCGGCTCCCAGAAGGGACTGTATTAACAACCGGCTCCCAGAAGGGACTGTATTAACAACCGGCTCCCAGAAGGGACTGTATTAACAACCGGCTCCCAGAAGGGACTGTATTAACAACCGGCTCCCAGAAGGGACTGTATTAACAACCGGCTCCCAGAAGGGACTGTATTAACAACCGGCTCCCAGAAGGGACTGTATTAACAACCGGCTCCCAGAAGGGACTGTATTAACAACCGGCTCCCAGAAGGGACTGTATTAACAACCGGCTCCCAGAAGGGACTGTATTAACAACCGGCTCCCAGAAGGGACTGTATTAACAACCGGCTCCCAGAAGGGACTGTATTAACAACCGGCTCCCAGAAGGGACTGTATTAACAACCGGCTCCCAGAAGGGACTGTATTAACAACCGGCTCCCAGAAGGGACTGTATTAACAACCGGCTCCCAGAAGGGACTGTATTAACAACCGGCTCCCAGAAGGGACTGTATTAACAACCGGCTCCCAGAAGGGACTGTATTAACAACCGGCTCCCAGAAGGGACTGTATTAACAACCGGCTCCCAGAAGGGACTGTATTAACAACCGGCTCCCAGAAGGGACTGTATTAACAACCGGCTCCCAGAAGGGACTGTATTAACAACCGGCTCCCAGAAGGGACTGTATTAACAACCGGCTCCCAGAAGGGACTGTATTAACAACCGGCTCCCAGAAGGGACTGTATTAACAACCGGCTCCCAGAAGGGACTGTATTAACAACCGGCTCCCAGAAGGGACTGTATTAACAACCGGCTCCCAGAAGGGACTGTATTAACAACCGGCTCCCAGAAGGGACTGTATTAACAACCGGCTCCCAGAAGGGACTGTATTAACAACCGGCTCCCAGAAGGGACTGTATTAACAACCGGCTCCCAGAAGGGACTGTATTAACAACCGGCTCCCAGAAGGGACTGTATTAACAACCGGCTCCCAGAAGGGACTGTATTAACAACCGGCTCCCAGAAGGGACTGTATTAACAACCGGCTCCCAGAAGGGACTGTATTAACAACCGGCTCCCAGAAGGGACTGTATTAACAACCGGCTCCCAGAAGGGACTGTATTAACAACCGGCTCCCAGAAGGGACTGTATTAACAACCGGCTCCGTAGACAGACAGCCATCGCCCTCGGCCGACACCATCGCCCTTAGCTGACACCATCGCCCTAGTAAGACATCATCATCCTCGGCCGACGCCATCGCCCTCGGCCGACGCCATCGCCATAGTCAGACGCCCTAGTCAGACATCATCTTCCTAGGCTGATGCCATCGCCTTCGGCCGACGCCATCACCCACGGCCGATGCCATCGCCCTCGGCCGACGCCATCGCCCTAGTCAGACTTCATCATCCTAGGCCGACACCATCGCCCTCAGCCGACGACATCGCCCTCGACCGATGCCATCGCCCTCGGCTGACACCATCGCCCTAGTCTGACGCCCTAGTCAGACATCATCATCCAAGGCTGACGCTATCGCCCTCGACCGACGCCATCGCCCCTTGACCGATGCCATCGCCCTCGGCCGACACCATCGCCCTAGTCAGACGCCCTAGTCAGACATCATCTTCCTTGGCCGACACCATCGCCCTCGGCCAACGCCATCGCCCTCGACCAATGCCATCACCCTTGGCCGACACTATCGCCCTAGTCTGACGCCCTAGTAAGACATCATCATCCTAGGCCGACACCATCGCCCTCAGCCGACGCCATTGCCCTCGAACGATGCCATTGCCCTCGGCCGACACTATCGCCCTAGTCTGACGCCCTAGTAAGACATCATCATCCTAGGCCGACGCCATCGCCCTCGGCCAACGCCATCGCCCTCGGCCGACGCCATCGCCCTCGGCCGACGCCATCGCCCTCGGCCGACGCCATCGCCCTCGGCCGACGCCATCGCCCTCGGCCGACGCCATCGCCCTCGGCCGACGCCATCGCCCTAGTCAGACATCATACTAGGCTGACACCATCGCCCTGCCGACACCATTGCCCTAGTCAGACATCATCTTCCTAGGCCGACACCATCGCCCTCAGCCGACACCATCGCCCTCAGCCGACACCATCGCCCTCAGCCGACACCATCGCCCTCAGCCGACACCATCGCCCTCAGCCGACACCATCGCCCTCAGCCGACACCATCGCCCTCAGCCGACACCATCGCCCTCAGCCGACACCATCGCCCTCAGCCGACACCATCGCCCTCAGCCGACACCATCACCCGACACCATTGACCTAGTCAGACATCAACATCCTAGTCCGACACCATCGACCAAGGCCGACACCATCGACCGACACCATCGGCCGGCACTCAGAAGCTACTTTATGAACAACCGGCTCCCAGAAGGGACTGTATTAACAACCGGCTCCCAGAAGGGACTGTATTAACAACCGGCTCCCAGAAGGGACTGTATTAACAACCGGCTCCCAGAAGGGACTGTATTAACAACCGGCTCCCAGAAGGGACTGTATTAACAACCGGCTCCCAGAAGGGACTGTATTAACAACCGGCTCCCAGAAGGGACTGTATTAACAACCGGCTCCCAGAAGGGACTGTATTAACAACCGGCTCCCAGAAGGGACTGTATTAACAACCGGCTCCCAGAAGGGACTGTATTAACAACCGGCTCCCAGAAGGGACTGTATTAACAACCGGCTCCCAGAAGGGACTGTATTAACAACCGGCTCCCAGAAGGGACTGTATTAACAACCGGCTCCCAGAAGGGACTGTATTAACAACCGGCTCCCAGAAGGGACTGTATTAACAACCGGCTCCCAGAAGGGACTGTATTAACAACCGGCTCCCAGAAGGGACTGCATTAACAACCGGCTCCCAGAAGGGACTGCATTAACAACCGGCTCCCAGAAGGGACTGCATTAACAACCGGCTCCCAGAAGGGACTGCATTAACAACCGGCTCCCAGAAGGGACTGCATTAACAACCGGCTCCCAGAAGGGACTGCATTAACAACCGGCTCCCAGAAGGGACTGCATTAACAACCGGCTCCCAGAAGGGACTGCATTAACAACCGGCTCCCAGAAGGGACTGCATTAACAACCGGCTCCCAGAAGGGACTGCATTAACAACCAGCTGCCAGAAGGGACTGCATTAACAACCGGCTCCCAGAAGGGACTGCATTAACAACCGGCTCCCAGAAGGGACTGCATTAACAACCGGCTCCCAGAAGGGACTGCATTAACAACCGGCTCCCAGAAGGGACTGTATTAACAACCGGCTCCCAGAAGGGACTGTATTAACAACCGGCTCCGTAGACAGACAGCCATCGCCATCGGCCGACACCATCGCCCTCAGCCGACACCATCGCCCTCAGCTGACACCATCGCCCTAGTAAGACATCATCATCCTCGGCCAACGCCCTCGGCTAACGCCATCGCCCTCGGCCGACGCCATCGCCCTCGGCCGACGCCATCGCCCTCGGCCGACGCCATCGCCCGACGCCATCGCCCTCGGCCGACACCATCGCCCTAGTCAGACGCCCTAGTCAGACATCATCTTCCTAGGCCGATGCCATCGCCTTCGGCCGACGCCATCACCCTCGGCCGATGTCATCGCCCTCGGCCGACGCCATCGCCCTAGTCCGACTTCATTATCCTAGGCCGACACCATCGCCCTCAGCCGACGACATCGCCCTCGACCGATGCCATCGCCCTCGGCTGACACCATCGCCCTAGTCTGACGCCCTAGTCAGACATCATCATCCAAGGCTGACGCTATCGCCCTCGACCGACGCCATCGCCCCTTGACCGATGCCATCGCCCTCGGCCGACACCATCGCCCTAGTCAGACGCCCTAGTCAGACATCATCTTCCTTGGCCGACACCATCGCCCTCGGTTAACGCCATCGCCCTTGGCCAATGCCATCACCCTTGGCCGACGCCATCGCCCTAGTCAGACATCATCATCCTAGGCCGACGCCATCGCCCTCAGCCGACGCCATTGCCCTCGAACGATGCCATTGCCCTCGGCCGACACCAGTCTGACGCCCTAGTAAGACATCATCATCCTAGGCTGACACCATCGCCCTCGGCCGATGCCATCGCTCGACGCCATCGCCCCTCGGCCAACGCCATCGCCCCTCGGCCAACGCCATCGCCCCTCGGCCAACGCCATCAGGAAAGGCATACTGAAGACTGTTAGTAATATTGCCATAACTGTGATAATGGGAGGAGAGTAATGACATAGTTGAGGCAGACCGAGGAACTGTCAGCCAGTGCTGAAGCAGAAGGCAGGTAGGGACACTGAAAGCAGGTACTAATGGCAGTCAGGTTGTGACTGCAGGTAGCGGAACAATGACGGCAAGTAATGACTGTAGATTCATGAGATGGCATTTTCCCAAGTTCATGCAAACTGCATACAAAATGGAATTGACCAACCTTAATTGATTAAAGGGGCCATATGGTGAAAAATGTTATATGTGCAAATATACAGTATACAAATAAGAAGTATGTTTTTTCCAGAGTAAAAGGAGCCATAAATTACTTTTCTCCTATGTTGCTGTCACTTACTTAGTAGAAGTCTGACAGAAGCAACAGGTTTTAGGCTAGTCCATCTCTTCATGGGAGGATTCTCAGGGATTTATTTATTTTCAAAAGCACTTAGTGAATGGCAGTTGCTCTGTCCAACTGCCAAAAAAGAATAAAAGCCTTGCTGAGAATCTCCTATGAAGAGATGGACTAGTCCAAAACCTATCGCTTCTGTCAGAATTCTACCTACTGTAAGTGACCGCAACATAGGAGAAAAGTAATTTATGGACACCCAAAAAAGTTCTACAACTACTGCCGGATGTCCATATCCCTGTAAGTATCCATACCTAAACACCCCACCCCCACAACCCCTTCATCCATACCTAAACACCCCACCCCAGCCCCTTTGTCCATACCTAAACTACACACCCCCATAACACCCATACCCCTGTATACATAGCTAAACACCCCATCCCCACAACATCTTGTCCCACAGCAAACTAAATTCTTCCTTTCCATCTTCTGTCATAGGTTTGATACCCTCCTGGACATGGTGAAGAATGACCTCAAGAAGAAGGATACCAGGATGCGGAGAGCTGTCACACCACAAGAACAACTATTGATTACTCTGAGGATAGTAAAAACTATTTTTTTTTATTACAAAACAAAATTTCCAACACTTCCAACATGGAAGTAAACAACATTCTTCCAACATGGGAGAGATCAAACTAAATGTAACAGATTGTAGATACATGGTACAACAAATGGACACAATTGTCCACGGGTGCGGGTACAATGGGCCACAGAGCCCAACGCTACTAGTGCAAACAAGGGACACTAGTCCCTGGATCATACAGTGTACATTGTGGGTACAGAGCCCCTTGGACATGGCCTTCTAAACCTCAGCCAAAGGAAAGTCAACATGACAAGGCCAAGCAGGGCCGGCCTTAGGTTTCACAGTGCCCTGAGCGAAATCTGATTTTTGTGCCCCTCCCCTTCATCTGCTTTGCGCATGCCCACACACATACGTATGCGCACACGCACACACAGGCCCATATGCAATTCAACTTTTCTCCTAAGTTAACTCCTAGGACAGTGGTTCCAAACCTTTCTGAAGTTGTGACACATCACGCCAAATGCTCAGATTTCTGTGATACATCACATATGTAAAATAGAGAAAAAAATATTAAATAACCACAAAATGGATGGAAAGAGAGCATTATCCTGAATAAACTTAAAAAAAAAAAAATGAAGGCTAGAACCTTTCAGGAATATTAATAGAATCAGCGGGGCAGTTAGCCCCTCCAATTTGAAATCATAGCACAGCACCGACAATTAGCACCACGCGTTATTGCCCCAGCGCCCCCCCCCCCCAACAAAAAAAAAAAGGTAGCCAGGTATAGGTGCCCCCAGTATAGGATCTCATGTGTAAGGTTCCCTCAATATAGGTAGCCAAGCATAGGTTCCCCCAGTATAGAAAGTCAATTGTAGGTCCTCCCCACCCCCATAGGTAGCTAGGCTTGGGTTCCTCCAGTATAGGTAGCCAGGAGTAGATGCACTCCCTCAGTATAGGTAGCCAGCTATAGGTGCCCCCAATATAGGAAGTCAGGTGTATGTGCTCTCAGTATAGTCAGCCAGCTATAGGTGCCCCCCTTGGAAGCCGGCGCCCTGAGCGACCGCTTGGTCGCTCATATCAAAGGCCGGCTATAAGGCCAAGATACCGGTGGCCAAGCCATGTCATGTGTGTTTCCTGCATCACAGCTTCTTAAGGCCATGTCCAAGGGAGAGAGCCAAGTGCTAAATTTGTGCAGAGCAGCAGACAGTGGTTACAAAATGGGCCACAGAGCCCAACACTACTAGTGCAAAGAAGGGACACTAGTCCCTGGATCATAAAGTGTACAATGTGGGTACAGAGCCCCTTGGACATGGCCTTCTAAATCTGGGCCAAAGGAAAGTCAACATGACATGACAAGGCCAAGGTACCGGTGGCCAAGCCATGTCGTGCGTTTCCTGCATCATAGCTTCTGAAGGCCATGTCCAAGGGGAGGCCCAAGACGAAAAACTTCCTTTCCAATTTTGGTTCTGCACCAGTTCCATGGAAAAGGTTTGGTGAACTTGCGAGGTCAGGAGTGTCAGGGGTACTAACCATGGAAGTGCTTGAACTTGTTCCTAAGTACCTTCTTTCCTCAAAAGTACTCCCTCTATACCCTTAGTAGCTTTGGGAATTTGATTGCCAGGTGACAGGTGGAGGTGCTCTGTACATGGGCTGTTGGGTCTGAAATTGTGGGTCCATGTGAGATTTGACGGCCTCTAATAAACTGTACTGGCACGCGAGCATGCTGACACTTGGGACTTTGTCCACAAAAGGGAGAAGGGACATGAGGGTGTGGTAGGCTGGGTGCGATTGGTGTTGCATAATGTCAGCACTTTGATTTTGCATCTGCTGCATCTGCTGCTGCAATTGTGAAACTTGTTGGTGGTGTTGCATTTGCAGTTGGTCAAACTGTGCTCGATATTGTTCGTGCAACAGTTTTAATTCACCCTGGTAGTGCGCGTGCATAACCTCTAGCTCTTTTTGTAGTGACTCGATATGGGCACGATAACCCTCCATCAAATGACTTCTGTCCCCATCCTGCAGCTGTCTAGTTAGGATAGTTTCCTGGCTTCTAAGTATGCCTAGTAGGCCTGATACTGCACCAGACATCTCGGCCTCAGTCTCCCTTCTTGTGGGTACAGGACCAGGAGCAGCACTACGCCTACTTGCTGGAGGGGTGTCCTCACTTGGTCGGACTTTGGTTTGGGAGACTTGGGTGGAAGTAGTGCGAGGGGGTGCGGGTGCCTGTGGATTGTCCAGTGTGGGTGGTTCAGGGTCAAGAGTACCAGGGAATACAGGGGCTGTAGTACCAGGGAGTACAGGGGCTGGAGTATCAGGGAGTACAAAGTCCTCACTAGATCTCATGGAGTCAGACGAGTCATCTTGCTGGTGGATTGTAGTCTTTGTCCAAGATCGGATCATCAAGGAGGTCATCCTCAAAATCTTCCTCACTGTCCTGTAGATAGACCTCATTTCTGTCAGTGTCCACATCCACCATAAACCTATCTTCAGTCCTGTAGATACGAAGGAGATTGTTAACATCATATACAATGTGTAGTAGGTGATCATTTACTATGTGTTGTCGGTGAATGGTCAAAGTAGTTGAACTTACTCTCTAGGGTCCACAGAAGATTTTAGGAAAGCCAGCTGTCTCGCGTAGCAGTAGGGTGTCCTTTTTGAGGAGCCACTTCAACTCCGCTGTTCTTTAGCCGAGATCCTCAGATCCTTTAAGCAGGCGTCACAAACACTTTGCCATCTGGTTTTGAATTTTTCAACTGCAAAGACAAAAAATTAAATTTGATTATTTCTCTCCTAGGTTCATCGCAACTGGACAAACGTATGCATCACTACACGTGACATTCAGGATAGGGAAGAGCACGGTGGCAGGCATTATTGTGAGGACCTCAAGAATCCTCTGGAGAAGGCTGAGGCCCACATATATGCCTGTTCCGGACACCCAAAAATGGGAGAAGATCGCAGACCTATTCTGGACCCAGTGCAAGTTTCCTAATTGTGTTGGTGCGATCGATGGAAAGCACATTAGGATTCAGAAACCATTGAGGAGTGGAAGACATTACTTGAATTATAAAAAGTACTTTAGCATTGTGCTAATGGCTGTGGCGGATGTGGACTACAAGTTTGTTTACGTGGATGTGGGGTCATACGGGAGTGCCAATGACTCCGGCATTTTCCAGCGTACGACCCTGTACCAGCGGCTGGAGCAAGACCAACTACCCCGTGACAAACCATGGCCTGGGACGAGGACACCCGCCTACCCCTTTGTGTTTGTGGGAGACGAGGATTTTGCCTTGTCTACCCATGTGATGCAGCCATATCCGGACAGGGGCCTCAGTGAGAAGCAGACCCGTTTTGAATGCTCGGCTCAGCCGTGCTCGGCGAATTGTGGAGTGTACATTTGGAATCCTGGCGTCAAAATGGAGGATGTTCCACACACCTTTGCTGCTGAAACCGGACAACGCTGTCCACGTTGTAAAGGCAGCATGCATTCTCCACAATTTTGTGCGCCAGCAGGAAGTGGACGTTCCTGAACCTCCAAATGTACTTCCACTTCAGCCTATGCGGAGGTTTGCTACAAGGCCCAGAATAGTCTGCCTCCTAAACAGGGACAAATTGGCAGACTATGTCATGTCCTCTGCTGGACAATAACTTTTTATTTTGTTCATATACATTTGTTTAGTTGACCTGTTATGTTTTTTTGTATTTTTAATATTTTTCTATTGGTTTTTAATAAATTATTGGTTCTACATTTTGAATGGACATCCTCTCAGTTGTGTGTGAACAGAGCATGCATGTCTGGGCCACAGGCCTGTAGGCCTCGGGCCTGTGACCCAGACACACATGGGTGGGACACTGGTGGCACTGCACGTGGGTGGGTGGGTGGGTGGGTGGGACGGGGTACACACAGATCGTGCGTGTCTGGGCCGTAGGCGCCTGCGGCCTAGACACACGTGCGTGGGCAAGGCCTGCGTGCTACATATTCAATATGAAACCCACCCCAAACAACAAAAACACAGATGCAACACCACAAGCCCCCCAAATTGTTGTAAACATACTTTGCGCAGTTTAGCGCTTCTGATTCAGTTCATCGAATCCCTCCACATGGATTTTGGTGATTTGCTCCCACAACTTCCTGCACTTCCTAAGGTTACTGTGGTCTGGGTGCCCCTTATCCCAAAGGGCAGGTTGAGTCTGCACTTGGACCATCAGGTCCTCTATGCTGTATGGTCTGATCTCTGCCATCTTCTCCAAATAATTGAGCAGGAACTGGGAGGAATCCCAGTCAAACCCTGCTGGGCACATGTGTCAGCAAACAAAGATGGCCGCTGTACCATAGAAAACATACAGGAAGAGGGCTAGAAAGGTCCATTTTTATAGGCAGTGTCAACTTCAGTTTTCCATTTGTTCCTATTGAGCTGCAAAACCTTCTGGATCAGTTCCGCAGGGCACAACATTCAGGAAAAATAGGGTCTGCAGCATTTTTCTGGACCGGCCGCCGGAACGTAAAATCTGGAAGGAAACGGATCCGGTGGGACGGACGGATGTGTATGGAACAAAATAGGTTATCATTGGATCCAATCTCGTCCGTTCCGTTTGTACAGTATACGTTCCGGATCCGGTCCGGAAAAACCGCAAGTGTGAACCGAGCCTAACCAAGAGCCCCTGTCACGGCTTTCCTGTTGTGTGCTGTAGCCCCTCTGTATTTATATATTTTTTATGGAGACTGGGGATCTCCAGGCTGCGTGCATGCTTGCATAGTATTGCATACAATTTGGTTTGTGCTGCTCATCCCTTGGTATTTATTTATAATTTTCCCCTGTGAGCGGAAAATTCCACGACTTCCGGCCAAAGGAGGAAATGCGCAGTATTGAGTCATGGAACGTGTCCCATTGGACGCCTGCGAGCATGTGGCATGCATAGAAGCGCATGGACATCTGGGTAATTAACCCCTGTTCCCATGCACACACCTGACGCAATTAAGTTTCATTAGAATCACGGATTCGGATAGTTTTCTACCCAACAGCCCCATCACTACATCAGGGCAGTTTCTAGGCTAAAATGCACCCAGGGCGAGGGTGTTAAAATTGCGCCCCCCCCCCCCCAGAGCCAGGTATACATGCCCGCAGTATGGGTCAGCCAGGTCTAGTTGCACTCAGTACAGGTAGCCAGCTATAGGTCCCCCCAGTATAGGTAGCCAGGCATAGTATAGGTAACCAGGCATAGGTGCCCCAGTATAGTTGCCCCCAGTATAGGTTAGCCAGGTAGGTGCCTCCAGTATAGGTAGCCGGTATAGTTGCTCCCAGTATAGTTTAGATAGGTAGGTGCCCCCAGTACAGGTTAGCTAGGTGGGTGTCTCTAATATAGGGAGTCAGAATAGTTGCCCCCAGCCAAGCTTAGATAGGTAGGTGCCCCCAGTATAGGTTAGTTAGGTAGGTGCGTCCAATATAGGTAGCCAGTATAGTTGCCACCAGTATAGGCTAGGTAGGTAGGTGCCCCCAATACAGGTTAGATAGGTAGGGGCCCCCCAGTATAGGTTAGATTAGGTAGGTGCCCCCCCCAGTGTGGTTAGCGTAGGTAGGTGCCCCCAGTATAGGTTAGCTTAGGTAGGTGCCCCCCAGTGTGGTTAGATTAGGTAGGAGCCCCCCCCCCAGTGTGGTTAGATTAGGTAGGTGCCCCCCAGTGTGGTACGATTAGGTAGGAGCCCCCCCGTGCGGTTAGATTAGGTAGGAGCCCCCCCCAGTGTGGTTAGATTAGGTAGGAGCCCCCCCCCCCCAGTGTGGTTAGAGTAGGTAGGAGCCCCCCTCCAGTGTGGTTAGATTAGGTAGGTGCCCCCCAGTATAGTTAGATTAGGTAGGTGCCCCCCAGTATAGGTTAGATTAGGTAGGTGCCCCCCAGTATAGGTTAGATTAGGTAGGTGCCCTCCAACCAGTGTGGTTAGATTAGGTAGGTTCCCCCCAGTATAGGTTAGATTAGGTAGGTGCCCCCCAGTATAGGTTAGATTAGATAGGTGCCCCCCAGTGTGGTTAGATTAGGTAGGTGCCCCCCAGTATAGGTTAGATTAGGTAGGTGCCCCCCACCCCAGTGTGGTTAGATTAGGTAGGTGCCCCCCAGTATAGGTTAGATTAGGTAGGTGCCCCCCAGTATGGAGGGGGGAGCCGCGGGGAGGGCAGCCCGACCTCTTCCACCCTTCCTCGCCGCGAGCGCACTCCGTGCTCCCCCCTCTGAATTTGACTGTCACTGAAGGGAAGCGCCGTCACCGCTGTGTAGGGAGGGAGGGTCAACTCACCTCCCTGGATCCAGTCGCAGCCGGTCTCTTCTGTCTTCTCTTCATAGCCGCCGATACACGCTGCTTCCGGCTACAGGGAGCAGCGTGTGTATCAGCGGCAATGAAGAGAAGACAGAAGAGGAGACCGGCTGCGATTGGATCCAGGGAGGTGAGTTGCCCCTCCCTCCCTACACAGCGGTGACAGCGCTTCCCTTCAGTGACAGTCAAACTCGGAGGGGGGGGGAGCACGGAGGGCGCCCGCGGCGAGGAAGGGTGGGAGAAGTCGGGCTGCCCTCCCCGCAGCTGACTCCCCCCTCCATTGCAGCGCCCACAACTCCTTCGGCGCCCAGGGCGCCCGCATGGCCCTAAAAACGGGCTTGCACTACATATTAGGCCTGAACGATTTCAGAAAAAAATTGAATTGCACGATTTCTGTCTGAAATTGCGATTTCGATTCGATTCACAATTTCCTTCAAATCAAGCTTTGTTCCCACTTTGTGCCTGTTTGTTCCCCCACTGTCCCCCTGTCTCTTTGTGCCCCTTTGCCTCTTTATGCCTCCTCTGGGTCTCTCTTGCCCCCATTGTGTCTCTGTGCCCGCTCTGTTTCTCTGTGTCTCTCTCTGTGGCCCCTCAGTGCCCGCTCTGTCTGTGCTCACTCTGTGTCTCTCTGTACCCCAAGCTGCATCAGTACTGGACACAGCTTCAAGCACGAGTCCAGCGATGCCCGTCTACAGTGACCAGATTTTTGTAGGCTCAACCAGGGCCGGGCCGAGGCATAGGCTGGAGAGGCTCCAGCCTCAGGGCGCAGTGTAGGAGGGGGCGCACAATTCATTCAGTTGTCATTCCTTATTGACTGCACGCCAGATAACTAGATATTAAGGTGTTGGGGAGGTTGTGGGCCCTGTGGCCCTCTTAGTCTAATAGCAATCAGTGTGTGATGGCTGGGGTGGAAAGATGGAGGGGCGCACTTTGGTGTCTCAGCCTTGGGTGCTGGAGGACCTTGTCCCTGCTCTGGGCTCAACCTAGGACAGGGTGGCGGGGGCGGGAAGGGCGCCGATTAATGTGGTGGCTGCGGCGCGCAAAGCACGCCGCACCCAAAAAATGGGCGTGGCCATGACATTCTATGGGCGGAGCTAACAATGATGCAACAGCGAGGCATAAGAAAGCAGTGTTTACGACATGATGTGGTCAAACGAGGATTCGCATCATGGGTGTGCAGAAACTGTGTGATGCCGTATACCGTAACCCCAAAGCAGCAAACATAGACAACTATGACCATTAAATAATAAATGCAGCAACAGTTACCCCAGACACCACAAAATAAACACAATGGGGGCAAACATGTCAGCACAAAATAAACGCAATGGGGGCAAACATGTCAGCACAAAATAAACGCAATGGGGGCAAACATGTCAGCACAAAATAAACGCAATGTGGGCATATTTCACCTGGAAAAAAAAAGCATTTACTCACCTGACAGAAGTCTCCTCACGCGGCCTCTGGTGTGTGCAGCTCCCCCGGATGATCCTCCTCCAATCTCCCGCACTCACAGGCAGAGCAGGGCTATGGCAAGATGGCGTCCGGAGGCGGAGCCGTGTACTGGAGACACAGCCCGTAACCCTGCTCTGCTTACGCCTGCTGGGGGACAATGCAGGCTGCTGGAGCGGGGCTGCAGGAGACGCTGCGGCTAGTTCATTCAGTACGTTGGCCAGAGTCCTGAGGCCGGGACTTCCCGCTGCTAAAAGCGGGACATTTCTCGCGACCCCATGCAGCCTGGGACAGCACCCACCGAAGGGGGGACGTGTCCCGGGTAAAGCGGGATGTATGGTCACCGTACATCTATCCACTCCAGCCTCCTGCAGGCTCAAATGCATGGAATACTTCTTGTATATCTTTTGACACACAGGAACCCAGAGTTTTACCAAGCACAAGAGCCAGCAGATGCCGATAGAGGACGGACAGCATTGGACTCATGCAGAAAGTATGTCCAAAGCTGTGGGCTGCACGTGCCGGGACTTTGGGGACGTTTGAAGCCTCTTCTTCAAACTTCCCCATGTGGAAATGGCGTGATCGCAATAATTGCTGCTTGACGATTGCGAAATTGTGATCTTAGTGATCACAATTTCGGCTTAAATTTGATTCATCTTTCAGGCGTCTAGTGAAAAATGGCGCCGGCAAAAAAATGGCGCCCCCTTCTGCCCGATATATGTTTAAAACGATATTTATCGTTTTAAAGGTTAAAATAGTGCAGAACGAAATTTATCGTTTTAAAACTGTTTTTTTTTTTTTTTTTTTTTTTGGTCCTGCCTGAACGATATTTATCGTTTTAACCCCTGCTTTGCTGCCGTTTGGAAAATATCTGCCCGCCGGCTTTAATGTTTAATAGCAAAGCCCCCTTAAAAGCTAAAAACACCAAATTTGCAGGGAATGTTAAGAAGAATATTGTGAACAACAGGAAAAAAAATCTTTCAAAAAGACCTTATAGTTTTTGAGAAAATAGATTTTGAATATTCTTCTGACCGTGGGAAAATTAAACGCCCGCCGACTTTAGCGGTTAATAGCAAAGCCCCTTTAAATGCCAGAAACACCAAATGTGTAGGGAATGTTAAGAAAAATAGTGGGAACACGAAGAAAAAAAATTGTTCAAAAAGACCTTATAGTTTTTGAGAAAATCGATCTTAAATCTTCAAAGGAAATGTAACTATTTAAATCGCGTACTGACATTCCTGTGGAAACTTTTTCCGCCGACTTTAGCAATTAATAGCAAAGTCCCCTTAAATCCTAGCAACACCAAATTTGCAGGATATGTTAAAAAGATACTGGGAAACAATATTTAAAAAAAAAAAAAATTGAAATTTTTTTTTTTTTTTTTTTTTAAATTAAAATTTTTGGGTTATGTTCAGAGTGTGGGAAAAGTTTTGAAAAAAATGACGTGGGGTCCCCCCTCCCGAGCCTCTGTAACCCCTTGTCTCCCATGCAGGCTGGGATAGCCAGAATGCGGAGCCCCGGCCGACTGGGGCTTCGCACCCTGAGCTATACCAGCCCGCATGGTCCATGGTATGGGGGCGGCCAAGCCTTCCCCTCCCCCCCGGAGCCCTTGTCCAATCCATGGACAAGGGGCTCTTCCCCACCTCTGGTGCCCCAGGAGGAGGTGGGGGCGACGACTCCCTGGGGGGGGGGTTCATGGTGGCATCTGGGAGTCCCCTTTAAGAAGGGGAACCCAGATGCCTGCCCCCCTCCCAGGAGAAATGAGTATAGGGGTGCAGGAGTACCCCTTACCCATTTCCATAAAGGGTTAAATGAAATAAAAACACAACAACGAGAAAAGTCCTTTAATGTTCTAAATTAACCAGAAATACTTACCTGTACCTTTAAGAAAAAAATCCCACGTCAATTAGGTCCCACGACAGTATCCTCCATCTTGCGACCTTCAGTTACATGTTGATTGAAGATCTCCGCCGCCCCGACGCCACACACGCCGCCTCCGCCGCACTCACTGCTCTTAGCTATACTTATACTTTTGCTAAGAGCAAAAAGCATCTTTAAATTTTAGCTCCAATGGTCCCCATTGGTTCCTTAACAGACCAATGGGGATCAGGAGGATCCCCATTGGTCGATAAGGAACCAATGGGGAGCCTTGGAGCCAAAATTTAAAGATGCTTTTTGTTCTCAGCTATACTTAGTATAGCTGAAAGTTGCGTCTATGCATCTATATAGACGCATTAGCGCTAGCTGCCGCTGCCCTCCCCGCCTCTCCCCACCTGTCACCCTCACCCATGCTGGCACCCATGGGTGCATTGGGTGTCAGCATGGGTGAGGGTGACAGGTGGGGGGAGGCAGGGAGGGCAGCGGCAGCTAGCGCTAATGCGTCTGTATAGACGCATAGACGCAACTCTCAGCTGTACTTAGTATAGCTAAGAGCAGTTCGGCGGAGGCGGCGTGTGTGGCGTCGGGGCGGCGGAGATCTTCAATCAACATGTAACTGAAGGTCGCAAGATGGAGGATACTGTCATGGGACCTGATTGGCGTGGGATTTTTTCTTAAAGGTACAGGTAAGTATTTGTGGTTAATTTAGAACATTAAAGGACTTTTTTCGTTGTTGCGTTTTTATTTCATTTAACCCTTTGTGGAAATGGGTAAGGGGTACTCCTGCACCCCTATACTCATTTCTCCTGGGAGGGGGGTGGGCATCTGGGGGTCCCCTTCTTAAAGGGGACTCCCAGATGCCACCATGAACCCCCCCCAGGGAGTCGTCCCCGCCTCCACCTGGGGCAAGGGAGGCGGGGAAGAGCCCCTTGTCCATGGATTGGACAAGGGGCTCCGGGGGGGAGGGGGAGGCTTGGCCGCCCCTCCCCCCCGGAGCCCCCCCATACCATAGACCATGTGGGCTGGTATAGCTCAGGGTGTGAAGCCCCAGTCGGCCGGGGCTCCGCATTCTGGCTATCCCAGCCTGCATGGGAGACAAGGGGTTACAGAGGCTCGGGAGGGGGGACCCCACGTCATTTTTTTTTAAAAATTTGCTATAAATTTTTTTTTTAATCTTCTGAGTGTGGGAAATAAAAAATAAAAAAAACGACGTGGGGTCCCCCCCTCCCGAGCCTCTGTAACCCCTTGTCTCCCATGCAGGCTGGGATAGCCAGAATGCGGAGCCCCGGCCGACTGGGGCTTCGCACCCTGAGCTATACCAGCCCGCATGGTCCATGGTATGGGGGGGGCTCTGTATTGAATCAAATGAATCGATTCATTTGATTCAATACAAAAAGAACCGGCTCATTTATGAGCCGGTTACTATACCTTAGGATGCGTCCTGTGCGGACGTATAGCTGCCAGCTCCGCTGTCTCTCCCCGTCTGCCTGCACCTGTCACCCTCACCTAGGGTGGCACCCATGGGTGCACCAGGTGCCAGGCTAGGTGAGGGTGACAGGTGAGGAGGCGGGGAGGACAGCGGGAGCCGTGCTATGCGTCCCTACGCAGGACGCATTGTAAGGTATAGTATTTTAATTGGCGTGTGAGTTCTGCAATCAAGCTATTTGAAGATCGCAAGATAAGAGGATATTGTTATTCGTTGGATCATTTCCGAGGATATATTGGCGTGGGAACATTTTTTTAAAGGTACAGGTAAGTATTTGTGGTTAATTAAGATTATTAAAATACTTTTCTCGTGGTTGTGTTTTTATTTCATTTAACCCTTTGTTGAAATGGGGAAGGGGTACAAAGTAGCCCTATACTCATTTCTCCAGCGAGGGGGGTGGGCATCTTGGGGTCCCCTTCTTAAAGGGGACTCCCAGATGCCACCATGAACCCCCCCCCCCAGGGAGTCGTCGCCCCCACCTCCTCCTGGGGCACCGGAGGTGGGGAAGAGCCCCTTGTCCATGGATTGGACAAGGGCTCCGGGGGGGAGGGGGAGGCTTGGCCGCCCCTCCCCCCCAGAGCCCCCCCCCATACCATGGACCATGCGGGCTGGTATAGCTCAGGGTGCGAAGCCCCAGTCGGCCGGGGCTCCGCATTCTGGCTATCCCAGCCTGCATGGGAGACAAGGGGTTACAGAGGCTCGGGAGGGGGGGACCCCACGTCGTTTTTTTTTATTTATTTATTTATTTCCCACACTCAGAAGATTAAAAAAAAAATTTATAGCAAATTTTTATTTTTATATATATTTTTAGAGCGAATCCCCCCCCCCCCCCCCCCGCGGCGGCGCTCCCCCTCCCTTTGCCATTCCAAGCCATTGCCTAGGTTACCTACAGCTAGAAGCGCCCCTGTCAGCAGGACTGCCAGGCTACTGGAATTGTTTAAAAGGAAACATACATATCCCTCTCAGTTAAGGTTCCCTTTAAGTATGCTTTTGTACAAGGTTTTACTCAATTCAATTGCAATTCTATATACTACTGAAAGACTTACATTTAATATCCCTTTGATCAGCCTGTGGATGGCCTTCAGATGCGCTGGTATCAGACTGCAGATAGTCCTCAGATGCGCTGGTATCATACTGTGGATGGTCCTCAAATGTGCCGCTTTTATTAGACTACGGATATCCCTCACATGCGCTTGTATCAGACTGTGGATGGCCCTTACATGCACTTGTATCAGACTGCGAATAGCCCTCAGATGCGTCGTCATCAGAGTGCAGATGATCCTTGGACACAAAAGTAGGCAGATTGTTGGCATCAAGCAGTGTGACAACCCCCCACCAAAACAAAAATTAAACTTTTACGATTTCAAAAATAATAAAAGAAATTACAGGCAGGCAGCACAATCACATTACATACGCCATGATCCTCAAACTGTGCCTTAGCAGCACATTTATAGGGTAGGTAGCTAGTACAGAACATATGCTAAAGTCGTAAGGATGTGACTTTTTTTCGCTACAGGTTCTCTTACAAATTACCAACACTCCTGACTCAACTGCTGGACAAATACTTAATCATGACATATGCTAACATTACACTACACATGCATCTTAGTAGGCAGTAGGAATATTCAATGAGACAAAATCTATTTTTTGTGATTAAGGAATTTAAATATGCAAAACTAATGCAGTTTGACCTCCAGTACTGTTTGGTAACTTATAGGCGGAGGCGGTACATAAAATCTGTTCATAGTAGCACAGATGACATGTGACATGCTGAAATAGACCTGTGCATATACAGTAAGAGGTATACAGACACTTCTGCAGTGCTGAAGTCATTTTTTACCAGCCCCGGGAAGCATTTATAATTAATTAGGTATGAAAGGGACAATTCTTCTCCATTGGGCACACTAATTAAAAAAAAAACATGAAAGACTTTCCTAAGCTGATACCTGGGCTTGTAACTGTGAGAGGGTAAAGATAAAAAGGACAAGAGTACTGCTACTTTCACTCGGGGACTCGTGACACTGCAATTGTTCACAGTCTACGTCAGCTCTAAATTTGTATACATAAAATAACATTCCTTGAGCTATCCAAGTCATTTTTGCCATACAAACAGATCCAATTGTTTTTCTCACTTTATTTTAATCTCTGCTTCACTGTAATGTAAAGAACAACTGTAGTGAGCGGTATATGGAGGAGGCTGTCATTTCTATGTTAAGCAATTACAGTTAACAGGCTTTACTGCTGATCCTCTGCCTCGAATACTTTTAGCCATAGACCCTAAAACAAGCAGATCAGCAATGAAGCAGATCACATGTTTGACAATTTTCTAAGATCGGACTACATTAACTGGATGCTTGTTTCTGCTGTTATTCTGAGACGTCTTCAGCCAAATAGAGCAGCAGGGCTGCCAGGGAACCGGTATTGCTTAAAAGGATATTAATATGGCATCTTTCATATGCCTATCACTAAAGTTAGCCTTTAAAATTACTAGAACAGGTGTTTTTCAATGCGCATTCAGACCATAGCTCGAAGACACCCCCCCCCCCTCCCCCCAAAAAAAAAAAATTAGTGCCCTCTCCCATTTGCAAGCATGAGACCACCTTTTAAAATGTTAACTCACCCGCCAGCATGCATGGACAAGATAAAAGAAAATCAAAGCAATCAAAGTAAAAAAAATAAAAATAAAAAAAGTTTACCCACACCCCATAGGCCATTAGGAGTGTGAGACTGACAGTTATTAGAGCCCGTACTGGAGAACGCAGGGCCTCACAGGACTTCGGAGACGAAAGCTCAGAGGATATCCATACCCTACCTGATGGCTGATGTTGAGGCCCTCATGCGCAAGGTGCACGAAGAAGCTGCGGCCCGGGGAGCTGGCTGGGTCTCTACCCAGCTTGGAGTCCTGGATCAATCTTCCGTGGCTGCAGGGGTGTCCGCACGGGCTCGGAGGTCCCGCCCTCCGGAGCGCCTCAGCCCGGACACATCACCAAGAGTCCAGCGCCACAATAGGAGCCCCAGTGCGGACCCTCCGGCGCCACTTCCCAAGCACCGCAAGGCTTCGGGTAAGAAGGCTGCCGGGAAGAATCTTCTGCCTAGGCGGGACTCTTCCAGCGGTGTTCCTCCCACATCCTCCCCTTTAACACCGCCGGCGGCAAGTAGTTCCTCCACAGTGTCTGCTCCCGGCTGTTTGAACAAGAAGTCGTCGAATTTGCTCCCGATTCCTCCTTCACCACCCACTCCACAAATGAACTAAAAGTTTCCAATCGTCGTTGCTGTTGAATTGTGGGGATCCGTACTCAGTAACAAGAGGGTCAGGTTTAATTGTGACAATCTGGGAGTGGTCATAGCTATCAACAAGGTGTCGGCATCATCCCTCCCAGCTGTTCGGTTGTTACGTCATCTGGTGTTGTCTTGTCTCCGCTTTAATCTGTTTGTGTTCGCTGTCCATCTGCCTGAAACGACTAATGATGTGGCTGACGCCCTCTCTCGCTTCCAGTGGAATCGCTTTCGGAAAGAGGCACAGGGAGCCGAACAACATGGCCTGAGCTGTCCAGAAGCACTGTGGCAGATTCCGTTCGGGTGTTAGAGGAGTGGATGGCACGGTCGGTTTCGGCGTCCACTTGGAATTCCTATTCGGCGGTCTGGTCTCAGTGGCGTGAGTTACTGCAGCAGTTCGAAGGGGTGGCGAAGGACGCTGATCGTTTATGCGTTCTATTTCACTTCATGGCAAGTAACGGCGCTGCGGGAGTTTCACCAGCGGCCTTGACTAAAATAAACTCACGGCTCTTGCATTTTTGTTTAAAATGCAAGGTGTTTCAGATATTACGAAGGACTCCCGGGTCCATTTGGCCATAAAGGGATATCGTTCGGGTTCCAGGGTGCGCGACTCTCGTCGCCCGGTTTCCTTTGCTATTCTTTCTGCTATGTCCACTCGTTTGTCTGGAGTGTGTGTATCTTCTTATGAGGAGTTGTGTTTGTTTTCTGCTGCTTTTGCTCTGGCTTTCTTTGGGGCCTTTAGGATTAGCGAATTGGTGAGCCCCAGTAAGGATAGGGCGGGTGGTATTTTAGTTAATGATGTTTCATTGTCCCCTGAGTCGGTCAGCATTTACCTTCGCAGATCGAAAACAGATCAGTTGGGGGTGGGTAGGACGGTCACTTTATTTGCGGTGCCATGTTCCCCAGTCTGCCCGGTAGCATTGGTGGGTGCCTTTTTACAGATTAGAGGCGCAGCGGGCTGTTCCTTTCTCTGTCATGAGAATGGGATGCCGCTTTCCTGTTTCCAGTTTGTAGCTGTGTTTAGAAAAATGTTAGCCTTATTGGGTTATCCCCCCATGGGTTTTTGCATCCCATTCTTTTCGGATTGGGGCAGCCACTGAGGCAGCGAGATGGGGGCTTAGCAATTCATGGATCAAGCGCATTGGTCGCTGGGAGTCATCCCGTTTTGTTTCCTATGTTCGACCCCATTTACTATAAGGGTGGGTGATTTTCCCTTTATGGGATAAGGTTGTGTTTATTTCATTTTATTTATTTATTTATTTTTTCCTCTTTGTTATTGTGTATTTCAGGTTCTCTCCCCTGCCTGGTGTGGATCCTCGGCCATTCCTACGTGGCCTGGGGTGCTCGACGAACTGCCTAGGTCACAGGCCTTTGTGCGTTGGATTGGGGTTCCTGGTATGTCCTGGACCAGGGTGGTCCACGAGGTCCATCGCTTTGCTCGCTTGGATCGAGCCCCGGACATCTTGGTCATTCACGCGGGTGGCAATGACCTGGCCTCACGTCCTGCTAGGCAGATAGCGAGAGACATGAAATTCGACTTCCTTCGTTTGAGGTTCAGTTTCCTGGGCACAGTGGTAGCATGGTCTGAGGTGGTAGGCAGGCTTACTTGGAGGCAGGCCAGGTCCGTTGAGCGGGTTAACAGGGCCAGAAAGAAGTTGAATCGGGAGGTGTCCTGCTTTGTAGTGAGAAATGGGGGGGTAGCGGTACGGCATGTAGATTTGGAGGTGGACACTACTAAGTTTCTGAGGTTGGATGGTACCCACCTCAATGCAGTTGGTACAGACCTCTGGTCATTAGCTCTGAGTGAAGGGATACAGTGAGCTCTTCATTTGTGGTGGGCTGCACGGGCATGAGGTGTCCTGCCCGTTTGGGTGGAGGGGAAGGGTATCCGGAGGTGGTCTGAAAATGTGAAGGGAGATTTTCACAGCGGTGTGGATCTCTCGTGAGGGTCACCGTCTTCAATGAGCATTTACCAATTGGCAGGCAGCTGTCCCTGAGCTGGTGTTTTGCGGCTGGGGGCCGTTTCTGTTAGCTGCTTGCCTATTTACATGTTTGATTCTCCGGGTCCTTCTCCAAAATTATTTTGCACTATTGTTAACTGTTAACTTAATAAAGGAAAAGGCCGCCTTGGCCTTTTTACACCAACAAATCGTTGCCCAGTGTGTCCTTTAAAAGGGGGTTGGTGTTTCAAGGTGGGTATTTTATTGTTGGGTGCCATGAGAAACAAATAGCCATTGCCCTTATGTCAGTTTCTTTTTTTCAGACAGTATTGATGTTCTGGTCCCAGATCCCCTGTCCGTCTGGACTCCGCCCAAGTAGTGAACGAATACCAAGTGTTGATGATTGAGTACCTCACTGTCTGTGCATCACTCTCTCCTTTTCTGGGCCTGGCTGAGTCCTCCTCTCACTCAGACACTCAGAGTATGCTGCTGCAGTCGGCAATATATACCCTTGGCCAGTGTTCTCCCCAGAATTTTTTTTCCAGCTGGGTGGCATGAAATAGTAGCCGGGTGGCATGAAAAAGTAGCCAGGTGGGTTGAGATGAAAATGCAGGGAAACTCTGCTTACAGCATAAGAGGAGGTGAGCCGATTACAGCCGGGTGGTCACCAAATCTAGCCGGGTGGAGCACCCGGCTAAAAGAGCCTGGGGAGAACACTGCTTGGCAGAATGATTGTCAGATGATGGCTCCACAGGCTCTAGTACAGTACTCTGGCACAGCCTTTCTGCAGACCTCTCTGTTTTTTTTTCTCTGGGTCTCTGGACTGCAGGCAGTCTCTGTAAAACAGATACAGGCAGCACAGAGTAACTCATCCAATCCCATGCAGGGAAGTTCACTATCACTTTATGGAAACCTGAGACTAAAGCAAGAAGAAAAAAAAAGTTACATACCTGGGGCATCTTCCAGCCCCTCTCAGGCTGTTTGCTCCCTCTCTGCCCTCCCAGGCTGCCTACATCCTCCACTAGCCAGTACATTAAATCCTTCAGAGTCAGGGCATGCTGTATGATGAGCAGCGTGCAGTAGACTGCGCATACGTCCACAAAAGCCAGCAAGCAGAATATCTAGGCTGCCCAGGACAGCGAGCGAGCAAAAAGCCTACATCGGAGACAGGAGGAAACACCATGTATGTATGTATGTATGTATGTATGTATGTATGTATGTATGTATGTATGTATGTATGTATGTATGTATGTATGTATGTATGTATGTATGTATGTATGTATGTATGTATGTATGTATGTATATATATATATATATAATGGCCAAATAAGATTGCAGAGACACAGTAGGCGGTGATGAGGGAGCAATGTGGACTGTCCAGGACATGATGGTTCCCTCATTGCTGCCTATAATCTCTGCAATCTAATTAAGAAACATTTGGGTTGGAAGACCCTGTATCATGTATAAAACTTCTCTTCATCTCAGGTAGGTAGACTTTCATAAAAGGATGCACAACATGATTTAAATGTGGCCTGTCTGACTGGCATTATTCACAATCAACACCATCCACTAGGGAATGCCACCAGAGCACAGTGAAAACAAAAAAATTAGGAAAGATGAGCAGGCCAAACTCAGCTGCAAATTACCCCCCCCCCCCCCAATAAAAAAAAAGGGTAATACATAAATGCCTATTGCCTGGCCAGTGAACACACTGACTGTACACACACAGCACACTGTGTCCCCAGCCCCCACAGTCAGTCACACTCTCAGATAAGGCCCCCAGCTCAGTGCTCACCCACCCAGCCACACACTGAGTTCAGGCCAGAGACAATCCACATTCCACAGTGTCAAGCAGGCAGGCTGTGCAGTGCTGCTGCTGAAACAGACAGCAGCACCAGCCAGCAGGTGAAAAGTAGGGCTGTCAAAATGGCACCACACAGCCTACAACAGTAGTACTAACACCACCACCTCCACACCCCTCTTCCCAATTCACCCCATCAACAGACTCACAAAATGAAAAATCGCCCCCCCATCACAGACTCGCACTCAATATCAGTGCTGGCTGGCTGCTGGCAGTCTGTGCGTCTCTCTCTGCCTTTGGCCGGGTCGGGTACAGGTCGGGGAGGTGTTGTGTTAGGCTCTGGCCTGGCGACTGGCGCCATTTTGGCTGCACAGTCAAATCTGTCTGTGCAATCAAAATGGCGCCAGTGCGGCCAGGCCAGAGCCACACACACACACGGCCCAATCATCAGAGAGGCAGGCAGGCAATGGCCCAGCCCAGATCCCGGGATTCAAACCACCCCGCCCCCCACCCAATGCCCGCGCTGAACTGGCTGGGGCAGTGGAACTGAAAGTGACTGGCTGCTGCGCTGGCCTGCTGCGAGACGAGAGTGACTCACTCACACACACACACAACTCCGGTGTCCAGCAGCTCCAGTCTCGCTCGCTCCGTCCTCGCCAGTCAGTCGCTTGCTTTCTCGTCTCTCCACACGGCACGCCACGCCAACACACGTGGGGCGTGCGTGCGCTGTTTTATACTGCCACGGCCAGGCCGAGTGACTTCACGTCAGCGTCTGTTGCGCACACAACATCTGACGTCGGCCACCCTGCCCGCCAGTACACTGCAAGGGGGACAGGCAGCTGACCGCAGCTCAGGCAGGCTGGGTTTAAAAAGAAACCGAGTCCAAAAAAAATTGCACTTTTTTTTTTTTTTTTTTTGGTGCTTGGACAAATTTAGGGGATGCTTCAGCACCCCAAAGCACCCCCTGGTGCCACCCCTGCAGATGGGGAGTTCAGCTCCATAGAATAGACTGTGTAGAGTATGGCTCTCATACTACATGGAAGGTGGTAAAATTGGTCTGTGATCTTTCAAGTGTGTACACACCATGAGGATGATCAATGAGATGAAAATATTTCCGAGTTAATGCAAATGTATGTACATTGTTATGCAAATAAATGCAGTTTGCAAATTAACAAATCAGTTTAAACCTATGTGGGACTTGAGTGGGTTATTGTCAAGCTGCATATATTTGCATATAAATGTACATACATTTGCATAAACTCAAAAGTATTTGCATCTCATTGATCATCCCTACTGTCCACCCACTGATGCTCAGCAATATTCGTATATGTTCAGGATGCTCCCTCCACACCAGATTAGTATGCTGCAATCATTCACAGAGACTGGCAGGCATTAAAATCTAGGGTCTAAAGGCTCATACACACATCAGACCATAGTCTTTGGAAAATGAAAGATCACAGACCAATTTTACCCCCCTCCATGAAGTATGAGCGCCACACTCTACACAGTCTATTCTATGGAGCTGCACTCCCCATCAGATAAAATCTTTGCAAGATGCTGCACACAAAGATGCTGTAGACCAGGGGTCCCCAACCTTTTTGAGCCCAGGGCCCACTATCCCGACTAAACTTTTCTCTGGGGCCCGGGGGGGGGGGGGGGGGGTGGTTAGTGGCGGCAGCAGCCACCCCCCTTTTTTCCCTGATTTTGAGTGTAGTATATAGGTAAGTAGGTATCTAGGTATAGCTGCCCCCAGTATAGGTAGCTAACACAGTTGCCCCTGTATAAGGACTATAGTTGCCCCAGTATAGTTAGTTAGGTAGTATAGTTACCCCAATATAGTTAGTATAGTTACCCCAGTATAGCAAGTACAGTTACTACAGTATAGCAAGTACAGTTACTACAGTATAGCAAGTATAGTTAGCCCAGTATAGCAAGTACAGTTACTACAGTATAGCAAGTATAGTTAGCCCAGTATAGCAAGTACAGTTAGCCCAGTATAGCAAGTACAGTTAGCCCAGTATAGCAAGTACAGTTAGCCCAGTATAGCAAGTACAGTTAGCCCAGTATAGCAAGTACAGTTAGCCCAGTATAGCTAGTACAGTTAGCCCAGTATAGCTAGTACAGTTAGCCCAGTATAGCTAGTACAGTTAGCCCAGTATAGCTAGTACAGTTTGCCCAGTATAGCTAGTACAGTTTGCCCAGTGTAGCAAGTACAGTTTGCCCAGTGTAGCAAGTAGTTACCCCAGTGTCAGGCTCCCAGTGACCGGCTCCCAGTGTCCCAGGGTCAGGCTCCCAGCATCAGCTCACACCTCTAATGGCGCCTAAACACGTCTGTATCTACCAAAGTCGCCGCCCGCAGTGATGCCACTTGAGGAAGAGCGTGATTGGCCACAAGTATGGAGCGGGCGTGTCTGAAGGCCTCCGAGCGCTGCGATGATTGCCGCATTGATGAAGGAGGCAGGACTGGCGCTTCCGAGATGCAGTTCTTCGCCGGCGCTTCAGGGGGGTTGATTGGCCACAGATTGAGGGGGCGGGACTGGTGAACTATGACGTCCACGGCCGAGGCCGTGCATAAAAACTAAAAATAACACTGAGAAAGTTAAAAATCAGTCTGAAGCCGCGGCCCACTGTAAAATGTCCTGACCACTAGTGGGCCGCGGACCACAGGTTGGGGACCCCTGCTGTAGACCAGGGGTGCTCACACTTTTTCGGTTCGCGAGCTACTTTCAAAACTGCCAATCCCAGGAGATCTACCACCTCGTCCACGCCCCCCCCCCCCCCCCCACACACACACACACACACACACTATCCCAGCATAGATAGCCATAGTTGTGCACAGAGAAAAAGTAATTCCTGCCTGTCCCAGATTCAGGCTATACAGGTAACCTCCAGTAGACACAGAACTGCTGCTACCATATTACCAGCATCTGAGCAGCTCCCAACCAGTTATAAATATAAAACAATGCATTTGCCCTTCAAAGCAGAGTCCCTGTGCTAGTCACAGGATAATTGTTCACAGAATGCTGGGATCTAGTTTCAGCCCAAAATCACACTCTTCTTCCCTGCTTCACACCTAATTACTCAACATCAATCCCTTGCCTGGAGAACAGCTTCCCCTTTCTCCCATTGCTCCTGTGACCACATGCTGTTTTCCTGGAAGGGTGACCAGCTTATTACAGAGGAATCCTCAGCAATGAGGGAGCTACATGCAACTGCAGCACAGCTAAAAGCTGATCAGTCAGCAGAGGCTGGAAGAAACATGCTGTGCATTAGGCTGCCAGCAGCAGAGGCAGGGACTCAGAGAAACTTTTCTGCCAATGAGCAGCACTACTGACCTAAGGAGGAGAGCTTTCTCCGCTCTCTGCTAGCCGGGAACTCTTGCTACACACACCGGCAATCCTGGAAGAAACTCTGCAAGTGAGTCACATGCAGCCTGGAGGGGAGGAGATGCTGTATCCTCATTTGCTCATTTCTCCTTCAGCCACGCCTCCCCTACAGCCGCGCCTCTCCCTTCTCCTCTCTCCTCACTGATGCTGCAGAGGCAGCAAAATCTGACAGCCCTAGCTACGCAACCAGGGGCGTAGCAATAGGGGGTGCAGAGGTAGCGACCGCATCGGGCCCCTTGGGCCAGAGGGGCCCCGAAGGGTCCACCATCTATCACAGTATTAGCTCTCTGTTGGTCCTGTGCTCATAATAATAACTTCTATAGATACTATGAATAGTGGTAATCAGTAACAAGCTGCTCCCCATCCCCTCCCTGCACCTCTGACACTGGGGTTGTCCTTGGCAAGTTTTGGGGCGCCGTATCAATTGTTATGTATAGAGTGCTTGGGGGGGCCCCATGTAAAACTTGCATCGGGGCCCACAGCTCCTTAGCTACGCCACTGTACGCAACTGTAGAATTTGACAAGATGCTGCCACATGGCCGCGATCTACTCTGCAGGCGGGCAGCCCTGCTGTAGACAATCAAAAGATCAGTATCTGCAAAAGATCCGTTCCTGCAAAAGATCCGTTCCTGCAAAATGCATTCATAGTCTATGATAGCTGCAGATCCTCATACACACCTTGTTTAACAGACTTCATCTGCAGATCAGATCCACCAGGATGGATTTTCAGATCTGCAGATGATTGTCTGATCTGCAGATGAATGTCAATTAAACAAGGTGTGTATGAGGATCTGAAAAGATCTCATAGACAGTGGGCTCTATTCATAAAACCTTACCGCAAGTTTTCCGCTCAAAACAGCGGATTTTCCAGTCCATTTAGCAAAGTGGGCATTCATAAAAGCTGTTCCCGCATGAAAATCTACGATCCCCCAGCAGAGCGAGAAATTTCCGCCTTCTCCAGTGGTTTTCTAGATTTATCTAGAAAAAAGTAACAAAATGGCCATTCATAAAGTTTAGAGGAAGCGGTATGTGGGCGAGAAATACCGCTTCCTCTGATTTTGCGGATTACATACAAGTGAATGGGACAGACCTCGAAGAGAGAGCAGCGCACGGAGGGACTCTGCTGGCTGAAGTGTTTCCGCATGTCTTCCGACAGCTTACCGCCAGCTTTCAGCGGGAGATCTCCGCTCTGCTATCGCAGCTGGGAAGATTTCTATGAATGACCACCCAGAAGTGTAAAATACCGCTGCAGTATTTTACCTCCAGGATTTTTTCCGACTCAGAAGTTTTATGAATAGAGCCCAATGGGCTCTATTCACTAACTGGCAAAAAACCCGCAAAATTTTACCGCTATATTTCCGCCAGCGGTAAACTCCGCATTTTTTCCACATTCACTAATATTTTCCGCATGTTTTCCGCATGCGGGAAAAAAGATGCGGAAACACCTATTATTCATGCAGGAATCATGCGGTAAAAAGGTCACATGAAAAAGTGTTTAAAAAAAAAAATAAAGTCCAGCAAGCACAACCCTTAGGGCTCGTTTCCACTATAGCGAATCCGCATGCGGGCACTGCATGCGGATTCGCATACTTAATGTTAGTGGATGGGGCTGTTTCCATGTGTGCGGCGGCGGCGGCGTTTTTCGGTGCGGGGAAAATCTGCACGACAGGGTCGTGCAGATTCGCATGCGGCAGGAATGCGGGCGAATCGCCGCTAATGTATTCAATAGGGAAATCGCATGCGGCTTTGTCATGCGGATTTCCCCACGATTTCACATGCGATTTCGCATGAAAGCCAATGGAACTTAACACAGGCAGTGACATGGTTAAATTCGCATGGCTCCTTGCCATGCGAAATCGCATGCGAAATCGCGGGGAAATCTGCATGCGGAAACGCAGCCGCATGCGATTTCTTCAGCGGTGGAATCCAGGCGATTCCGCACCGCTACAGTGAAAACGAGCCCTCAAACCTCCAGACTTCATTAAAGTCAATGGAATGCGGAATATATCACCTACTACTTGTAGGTGATAAAAAAAATAAATCGGTAAATAACGACGAAATGATGCGCCTGAACATTTTTGAGAATTGATTTTTTATTGCGGAAAATACCGACTTTTGCGGAAATTTTTCCGCATGAATCCCGCACTTTTACCACACTTTTTCCGCATGCGGGAAAAACATGCGGAACATTTAGTGAATTTCAATGTGGCGGTGTTTTGGTCGCAAACTTCCCGCATGTACTTTACCGCATGCGGGAAGTCTTTGAGAGTAGAGCCCTATGAATGCAATTTGCAGGAACGGATCTTTGGCAGGAACAGATCTTTTGCAGATACTGATCTTGAGTGTCTGTACAGCATCTGTGTGTGCAGCATCTTGCAAAGATTTTTTTCTGATGGGGAGTTCAGCTCCATAGAGAAGACTGTGTAGAGTATGGCTCTCATACTACATAAAGGGTGGTAAGATTGGTCTGTGATCTTTCCTTTTCCAAAGACTATAGTCTGATGTGTGTATGAGCCTTTAGGGTGCATATACACATCAGACCATAGTCTTTGGAAAATTAAAGATCACAGACCAATTTTACCCCCTTCCATGTAGTATGAGAGCCATACCTACAGTATCTGCAAAAGATCTGTTCCTGCAAAATGCATTCATAGTCTATGATATCTGCAGATCTCATACATACCTTGTTTAACAGACATTTATCTGCATATCTGAAAATCATCTGCAGATCTGAAGATCCATCCTGGTGGATCTGATCTGCAGATGAATGTCTGTTAAAAAATGGCCTCTATTCATAAAGCATTCCCGCATGCTTACCGCTGGAAACAGCTGACTTTACCGACCATTTAGAAAAGTGTTCATTGATAAAAGCTGTTTCCGCATGAAAATCTGACATTCCTGAGCAGTGCTGGGAAATTACCGCCTTGTGCAGAGATTATCACAACACGTGTCACTGAAGGTTACTCATAAAGATTAGAGCAGGCAGAATGTGAGTGGAGAAACCCGGCTGTTTAGATAAGGCGACAAGCCAGTGATAACAGGCAAGCTAATGGAGAGACTGACCTCCCAGGCAGCTGCAGTGAGAGCAGAACAAAAACTGCATCCCAGAATACCAAGGCTGTGTTTTTTTTAACCCCTTGGGTACCTGTTTTCAGATAAATTTTACATCATGTGTAACATTTCTGGAACTTCTAAGCTGCAGCAATTAAATAGATTGTTTAGGAAGACTAATAGACAGATTCAGCGCAGATTCAGGAGGAGAGGCAGAAAAATGCACATGTAAAGGGATGCTGGGGCTGCCTACTTTATACTAACGCTGTCTCTGCAGGAGAAAATGTATCAACTCAGCCAGCAAATGTAACAACTCAGCAGTGCGGGAACTCCCCAACCTATTATCAAGTGTAAACATTTTTATGAATTAGCACACAAAAGTCTAAAATACCAATGCAGTGTTTTCCCTCCAAGATTTTTTTTTACCGCAAATGTTTTATGAATAGAGCCCAATGTGTGTATGAGGATCTGCAGATATCATAGACTATGGGCCTGATTCACAAAGCGGTGATAACTCAGTTATCACGCCTAAAAGACTTTAGGCGTGATAACCTTTGCACTAGCAAAGTTATCACCGCTTTGTGCTATAATTCGCGCGAAGCTCCCACGCGCAAAGTTTTGCGCGCGCGCACAAAGTCCTATAGGGTTTAATGGGCGCTTTGCGCGAAGTGCGGTGCGCTGTGCGCGCAAAACTTTGCGCGCGGGAGTTCGCGCAAATTCCTTCAGATCACGCTTAAACTAAGCTTAGGCATGATAAAGGGCTTTTCACAGGCGTGCAAAGTGTTTGCACCGCTTTGTGAATCAGGCCCTATGAATGCATTTTGCAGGAACTGATCTTTTGCAGATACTGATCTTTCCTGGACAGAAATGGTGGCATACTCCTGGGTTCAACTCCTCCCCTGAACCCGATTGGACAGATCTTTTTGAATAAATTAAAAGAATCCAAACCCTCCCTGCCATTTCTGGCCCAGTGCACACCGGGCGGATCCGCCGGCAGAATCCGCCTGAAAATCCGCATGGCTAATGTATCTCTATGGGCTGGTGCACACTGGCGGTTTGAGATTTTTAGCAAGCCGCAAATGTGCCTCTTGCTGCACGTTTGCGGTTTGCTAAAAACCTCAAACCGCCGGTGTGCACCAGCCCATAGAGATACATTAGCCACGCGGATGCTGATGCGGATGTGGCCGGCGGATCTCATACAACATCCGCTTGGTGTGCACCCGGCAAATATGGGCTCTCTGCTCCCAAAACCGCTAGTGTTTTGACGATCTGCTAGCGGTTTTGGTGTGCACTGGGCCTCTCTTTTAATCTGTCCTCGATGGACAAGTTCTTTTTTGGGTGTCCGCTTTTACTTTTTTTTATTGGCGCCCAGTTTTTTTAAATATTTTTTAAGCAGGTTTAGCCTCTCCTGCTTCAACATGCATTGCGCTGCCTAAAGGGTGGCTAAATATGCGCCTTACCTATGAGGAAGGAGTGAAGTACTCTTCCACCCTGCTGTCTTTGTGCGCACGAGATCTCGCGAGAGTCCGCGAGACCGCTCCTGATTGGTCGGCGGTTGCCGCTGAAGTCACCTCCCGCCGTAGCGGCATATTTAAACGCCGGACGCCAGAGCGAACACAGCGAATGCAGTGCGGCTGCAGTTCTGGTGTCGTCTAGAGCAGGGGTCCCCAACCACCGGGCCGCGGCCCACTGCCGGTCCGTTGGCAGTTTCCAGTTGGGCCGCGGCGGGTCTGTCCTCTCGCCCCTCCCCCCCCCACGGCCGCCGCTCATGTTACCTTATGAGCGAGCGGCACCTTCCGGATTCCCCAAGGCGCCTCTCTTCTTCATGCAGCATCTCCGCTAACAGCGCGTCTTGCGGAGGAGGGAAGGAGGCGGGGCAGCGGTTGCCATGGTAGCGGCGTAGCATATTTCGCCGCTACAGGAAGCCGCTGCCCCGCCTCCTTCCCTCCTCCACAAGACGTGCTGCTGGTATCGGAGATGAGGCATGAAGGAGAGCGGCGCCTGGGGGAATCCTAAAGCGGCCGCCCGCTCGCTCATAAGGTAACAGCGGGGGCACCACCTACCCATACTAGGGCACTTTACTGGGCACTATACTAGCTTTAATGGGTACTATACTAGCCATGCTGGGCACTATACTAACCATGCTGGGCACTATACTAGCTATACTGGGCAGTGGGCACTATACTAGCCATGCTGGGCACTATACTAGCCACACTGGGCACTATACTAGCTATACTGGGCAGTGGGCACTATACTAGCCATGCTGGGCACTATACTAGCCACGCTGGGCGCTATACTGGGCAGTGGGCACTATACTAGCCATGCTGGGCACTATACTAGCCATGCTGGGCGCTATACTGGGCAGTGGGCACTATACTAGCCATGCTGGGCACTATACTAGCCATGCTGGGCGCTATACTGGGCAGTGGGCACTATACTAGCCACGCTGGGCACTATACTAGCCATGCTGGGCACTATACTAGCTATGCTGGGCACTATACTAGCCATACTGGGGTACTGTACTAGCCATGCTGGGCACTATACTAGCCATACTGGGGCACTATACTAGCCATGCTGGGCACTATACTAGCCATACTGGGGTGCTATACTAGCTATACTGGGCACTTTACTAGCTGTACTGGGGCACTACCTACCCATACTGGACACTATTAGCTATACTGGGCACTATACTGGGGCACTACCTACCCATACTGGGACTATACTAGCTATACTGGTCACTATACTAGCTACACTGGGGCACTATACTGGGGTAACTATACTAGCCATACTGGGGCAACTAAACTACCTACACTGGGGCAATGCAGCTGCACCCCAGAACCCCCCCATAACCCGCTGCGCACGACACTGTTCACTAGGTCGCGCACCCCACTCATCACCCCATACCTCTAAACCCCCCCCCCCCAGAGAAAAATTTGGTCAGAAAGCGGTCCCTGGGCCGGAAAAGGTTGGGGACCACTGGTCTAGAGGGGAGAAAACTTTGTCCTAGGACGCGGAGCATGGGATTCGGTGCCTGGATCACTGCTACCTGGGGTCGAGCTTCTGTTAGGAGTTCCCAAACCTTGGAATCTGTCACAAGTCTGCTAGAGCAGGTATGGAGCGGCTTCAATTTGCTTGGATCAGTATGGCACTTTTTTTTCTAGCAGTTGATTGCATTGTTTATGTGGCAGCAGTGGAGGCTTGCATTTATGCTAAACACATACATATTGTCTATAGGCAGAATGGATATTGAAGAAGTAATAGAAGAGAGGTACTGATGTCTAAAAGACATCGATTATTTTCCTTTCTTTGCACGAGGTGTTTTATTATTAACATATCCTCATTAGGTGAAGGGCATATAAAAAAAGAGTGCTACCTCTCTTGCAAGAAGCGGATATTTTAGTGGAA